>NC_090440.1:1612668976-1613918976 GCF_031143425.1 Pleurodeles waltl
CAGGCTCCTAGCTGCCTGAGCTGAACTTTGCAGGGCTGAAGAGGTGACAGCTCCTATGGGCGTGACCACCTCAGCTCAACAAAGGTGCCTCGAGACCCTCCCGCTTGGTGACGAGGGGAAGCGTCACCCATTGACTCTGAGCTGGGCGCTTCACGGTTAAGCCCTGAAGCTCCCAGGGCGAGTGTCAATCAGTGACACCTCGTGACAGAGTGAGGTGGGGTCAGAAGTATCACTGACCCCATCCCACTCTGTGACAAAGTTGGGACTGAAGTCCCAACCCTCCTGAGACCTTCGAGGCAGAGCTGAAGGTAAGTGTGTGTGTTTTTTCAAATGAATGTTTGATGCGTGCGTGTATGTTTGCAATATTTGATAATGAGTGCTGTGAATGGATGTGTGTGTGCACGCGTGTGTGAATGAATGAATGAGTGTGAGTGTGCATGTGTGTCCCGCCCCTCCCTCCTAAGTTTACCGGCCACCACTGCATTCTACTACCCTTTAGCAGTTTCATATCATATTTGGCCCCCTTATTTATTTCATTATTTATTGGATTTCTCTTCCCTCTTAGACTCTTACTGCAGTGCTTTAAATGGAAAAATAAGAACTGCAGGTACTCTCAACCAGAGTACCTGCTTGTTTCTGAAAAGCGATGGTACTCTCCAATTAAAAGTATTACGTTTTTCTTCAGAAGTGCCTGTACTCTCCTTCTCAAAATAAAAAAGTGCCGGTACTCAGTACTGGACAGTACTGGCCCATTTAAAGCACTTCTTACTGTACACTAAAATGGCTTTGCTACCTGGCAAATCACTCAAGTAAATTGGAGCAAACAATTAATCTTTCTGAGATTGGTAAAAACGAGTTAGAACATGCAGAAGCAAAGAAATGTGAAATTGAAAGACATACCATAGACATACAGGAGTGGCGAAATTCATGATAGAATCTATGGTTGTGGAGGCCCACATCAATGTGCCAGTCCCTGGGCTGCTGGAAAACAAAAATAATTGAGGTTATGCTTTGAAATAAATCTACTGTGCCATTAAGAGCAATGTTTGTTCAAAGGGTTCCATATTGATAATTTAACAATAATGCTTCCTTACAAAATAAAATACTACCAGAAAAAAACTAGTGGCAACTAGGTAGTTATAGTTAGGACCTAGTTTCTCTATTAAAAGCGTTTTTTTACTTGCCTATATCTTTGGCGCCGCTTGACAAACCTTCATAAAATTTTCCAACAAAAGTTTGACAGTCACATGACCTGCTGTGTGGAAAGTTTCTGGTGATCCATCAAACGGGGTCAAGATAAGAGGGTTGCTGGGATCCTATGCTGGTGTCCCAGCATTCGCTGGAACACCACATCAATGAAAGCGGAACGACGAACGAGGATGCTGCGTCCCTGAAGGTAAATTACATTTATTTTATTTTATCTTTACATTTTCTCCCCTCCGTGTCTGCCCCGCAGCCCCTCCACTGTGATTTGCGGTGGAGAGCATAAAAGGAATTTTCGAAGCCTCATGTAAATCCCAACTTTTCTGACAAAAGAAAAGTTACATCTTAAGGTCTGTTTTTTATGGAAAATAGTATATTATTTTGTGGACACTTCAAATGCATTAGTGTCACAGCTTAGTGATTTTCCATGAACCAATCGAAAGAACAAAAACTTTAAGGGCAGATTTCCGGTAATGGGAAGACTGTTTGAAGAATGTGAATAAATGGCATAATGTACAAAATTAATGTGTTGACGCAAATCCTATTACTATAAAACCACAGGATCTATGACCGCTCAATGCATTTTTATAGAGTACAAACACCTTTCACAAGTCGGAAAATTGCTTTTGCGACCAGTAGTGCAAAGGACGGCTGCCTCCTGCTCCCTCATGTCTTCCCATACAGGAAATATGTTTTTAAAGCTGCACCTGTGCCTTTAATGGACACCGACTGCCTAACACAAATGTTTCCCTTTTGTTAATGCAAATACAGATCAAGGGGTCTGCAGTCCCTTGAAGGTTTCAGTCCTAGCATTCACAGCCAATTTCAGTGGGTCGCAAACTATGACCTGACACATTAATTTTCAATTTGGGAACGGACAGACTGCCATAGCATCTATTTGTATTCGTGTAAGTTGCACACTAGTTTCTAGACAAATCAGTGTTTCGAAATTGCTTGAGTAACTAGGCAATATTAGTTGAAACAAGAAAATATAAAATAGCTTAAGTGGGCTATACTTTTTGTACTCCGTGACAGAGTCAGAAGTCATTTATAGTCATACCTACTGATACCGAAAATGATTAATCGAAAGTGTGCTGTACAGTTTTTAAGTTTACACCACTAAGCTATTGATCCCATTTGGTGTTTTAATTCTGGAAGTCGTTTTAGCTTCAAATAATTCAATGATAGCTTTCTCAGGAAATTAAACCAAATGAAACCGCTCCTAATTCCATTACTATGTGCGGCTTTCAAAGAAGACCATATATAAAGAACGCTAGGGTCAATCTCTAAAAAAAAATCTCTCTCTTATCCTGAAGGAAGAGAAGACGCTTTAGGATCTTCTAGTTACTATTCCAGCCTTTAACCTACTTACTGATATCCCTGACTAATTTGAAGATCAAGGTCTTGGCCAAAATCCTAGTCATTATCTTGTGTAAGTTGTTTCTCTCTAATTTAAATTTGTCTCAGGTATGCTTTTTTCCTGGAGTCTTCTATAGGAATCATCTGAGAACCTTGTGCCAACTACTATTGCACAAGAAGGAGCGTTTTACCGTACCCTCGAGAGGACCGGCCTCAGTCAGGTCATCGTCAAAGGAACGCTGGCTGTATAACACACTGACCACAGGTGTTGATTGTCGAGGCTTTCTCTACTACCCAACAAAAATTCTTCACAGCATCCACTTCTCTTTCTCCTGTCACTGGAAAACCTGCCTGATGAAATTTGGCAGAATCAAGATATACGCAGACTATCTACTGTGGCCTGGCCTACTAAGGTATTCTTATACAATGATGACATACTGCTCACAATCACTGAAACAAATACCTCTATACTAACTTGATGTTTTTTATACTATTTTTTGCAGTTTTCAAGTTACAAGACTAATTGGGAGGAGTGCAAGGCCATCCCCAAAATGTGCATAACCACCAAAGAAAACATCTGTGGTCAGGATATGAAAGGGACAGCCAGGGGCCTCAAGCATCAAGGGATTGTAATTAACAGGGGGCTAGAAATTATGTCAGATGACAATCTGAACCCTCTTATGACACATAAAAAAAGGACTTAACTTGATGGACACATCTCAGCCTGTCAACATAGGGTACAGTACAAATTTCAAGATGATTGTTGTGTCCAAATACAATTATGTCCTAGGGATGCTACCAATACCTGTGTGCAAGGGCATACTGAAATGTATTGAGCCAGACATCAAAGAACAAGTTACTTACCTTCGGTAATGCCTTATCTGGTAGAGACAGTATCTAGCTGCAGATACCTTACCTTAAAATTTCCCACAGGCGTCAGCTTGATCTGGAGAATTTTCTGAGCAGTACCTCTGCGCCCCATAAGGTGGCATCAGTATTAATCGGTGGTGTCATCCATGCCGGATATGACATCACGGGTCCTATACAGGTGCCTCCCCGGCACGCTGACGTCATTTTCTTTTCACAACTTACCATGCCACAAGTGCAGAGCCATGAAGAACACTGACTACTAGTGCATCCAAACTATGGCTCTGAAAGGGGAGTCCCTGTCCCTAGAAATCATTTTTCAGAACGGGGAGGATGGGTGAGCCGGTAAGGAACCTGCAACTAGATATTGTCTCTACCAAATAAGGCATTACCGAAGGTAAGTAACGTGTTAATCTTATACAGACATCTAGTTGCAGCTTCCTTACCTTAGGAGATACCCAAACAATACAATTTCCGGAGGCGAGTCTGCAAACTAAGATCAGACTGGAAAGTCCTGCAGTACCGAACGGGCAAAGTACCCGTCTCTACGCACCTGAATGTCCAGGCAGAGATGTCCATGTTGTCATCTGACAGATGTTAAGGACTCAAACTCTGCATGGTAATCCAGTGGAGGCAGCTGTATCTCTGGTAGAAAGAGCATGAAATCCTTCAGTGAGTTGCTTCTTGTCCTGTGTGTAGCAGATTTTAATGCAGAGTACGACCTATTTGGAGATGGTCCATTTCTGCACTCCCTGACCTTTCTTCACACCCACATAACCGACAAAGTGTTGATCATCCACCCGGAACTCTTATGTATGATTAAGGTAGAACACCAATGCTCTTTTTAAGTCCAGGTGGTGGAGTCTCTCCTCTTCCTTAAGTGGATGTTGAGGTGCATAAAAAGTAGACAAAGTGATGGATTGGCCTACATGAAAGGCCGTAATCACTTTTGGCAAAAATGAAGCCCTAGTACTAAGCACCACTTTGTCTGGATAGATGGAAAGGTAGGGCGGCTTAGATGACAATGCCTGCAGGTGTAACGGCCACAAGAAAGGTCGTTTTCAAAGTGAGACGCCTGAGAGGACAATTATAGAGAAGCTCAAAAGGGGTGCACATTAGGAATGTCAAAACCAAATTCAAATCCTATAGGGGCATGATGATTGGGGATGGAGAAAACATATGAGTAAGGCCTTTGAGGAACCTATCAACAGTACAAGACTTAAAAAAAGAAGGGTGATCAGGCAACCCTAAAAATGCAGAAATAGCAGATAAATGACCTTTGAGAGTGCCCTTAGTAGAGCCCTGCTGGGGCAGAGAAAGGATAAACAATAGGACCTCAGAGAGAAGGGCAGAAAGGGGGTCAACTGACTTGTCTGTACACCATGCCACAAATTCCTTCCAATGACAGGAGTATACCGTTTTGGTGGAGGTACATCTGGCTGTCAAAATTACCTTACAGACTTTGGGCGAAAGGTAAAAAGCTGTCAACTGTCGCCGCTCAGTCTCCATGCAAGAAGGCAGAGACTGGACAGGTTCAGGTGGAGAACCCTCCCCTGCTCTTGTTGCAGAAGAGCCTCCCAAAGGGGCAGTCTGATTGGAGGATCAATGGATATGCTCAGTAGCTCAGGATACCAAATCCTCTGTGCCCAGTCCTGAGCCACAAGTATTACTTGGGCCCATTTGTTTTTAATTGTCTTGACAACCCTGGGCAGAGGTGGTATGGGTGAAAAGCATACAGGAAGCCTGAGTTCCAGTTGAGATGAAATGCATCTCCGAGTGATTCCCACCTTGGAAACTCCAACGTGCAACAGTGCTGATATCCAAGGTTCTCCTCACTGCTGAAAGAGACCTTGCATCACCTCCGGATAGAGACACCATTCGTGGTTGACTTAGCATTGTCAGCCGAGTTTGTCTGCTCTGGCATTCAGAAAGCCTGCCAGATCTTGAACCACCAGGAAAATGACCTGTTGTTTCAGCCACATCCAGAGAGACTGAGTCTCCTGACAGAGGTTCCATGAACCCACCCTGCCCTGTTTGTTGCAGTACCTCATGGCAGTTGTGCTGTCCGTGACCACCTGGACTATGTTCCTCTTGAGAGGGAAGAAATGCTTTCACTGCTAATCTGATCACAGGGAGCACCACAAGACTGACGTGGAGTCCGGCCTCTGCCAGAGACCAGATGCCTTTGATCTCTGCCTCTCACAGCTGGTCGCTCCAGTGCAGGAGCAATGCATCTGTCATTAGTGTCAAATCTGGGTGGGGAAGGGAGAGGGATCTGCCTCTCACTCAATCGTGGTTTGTTAGCTGGCACTGCAGATCTCGCTCAGTTCCCTCCTGGAGAGATTCCCCTGATGTTGCGCCCAATGGAACTTCAGGTCCCACTGTAAAGCCTGCATATGCCATCTTACATGTCACCAGCAGGATACAGGAGGCCCAGCAGTCTCAGAGTCATTTTCACCGAAATCCAGGATATGGGCTGAAACATCGGTATCATAGCCTGAGTATCCTGGACTCACCACTCAGGAGAATAACCCTGAATCTGCACTGTGTCCAGAACAGCTCCGATGAAAGGGAGCATGTGAGAAGGTGTCAGGTGTGACTTTGGCACATTTATAGTAAACCCCAGCGAATGTAGGAGGTCCGCCATAGCCTGGAGGTGAGAGACATCAGCTTGGGGAGAACCCGCCTTCAATAGCCAGTAGTCAAGATAGAGGAAGGCTGGAAGCCGTGATCAACGCAGATAAGTTGTGACCACTGCCATCACCTTGGTGAACACCCGCCTGAGGGGAGCTCGTAAGGCCAAAGGGGAGGACGGTGATCTGAAAGTGCTCGTGGCCTACCGTGAACTGCAAGTAAAGTCTATGGGCAGGCAGGACAGGAATATGGAAATAAGCGTCCTGCAAGTCCAACACTACCATTCAGTCTCCTGGGTCCCGGGCAGATAGAATATGAGCCAGAGTGAGCAATTTGAACTTCTATTTCTTAAGGAAGAGATTGAGGGTCCGAAGGTTTAGGATAGGGCAGGGGCCCTTGTCCTTTTTGAGCACCAGAAAATAGTGTGAATATCAACCACAACCTACTTCTGGCACGAGGACCCTCTCTGTGGCTCCCTTGGCCAAGAGAGCTGTAACCTCCTCTTGGGTAAGTGCCAAATGATCCTCCCTCATCCTATCGTAGGACGGTGGCATAGACGGAGGGATAGACTCAAAGGGGAGGGACTAGCCCTTTCGGACTATCTGCAAAACTCACCTGTCTGACGTGATGGAATCCCAGTGGAGCAGGTGGCGGCTAATCCTACCTCCAACTGGCCCGTGGTTGGGGAGAGTCAGACTAGGAAGGTTTGGAGGCAGTTAAGGAGGTGGGGTGCTGACTTGTCACACCACTGGCTCCTTGATCCACAAGATCAGTGGATCTCACGTCCCCGGCCATGTAGAGGCCGGGCAATAGGCTTGGCTTAGTGCTGGGTTTGGACCAGGTATCGAGTAGGACATCTGTAAGGGCTTCATTAATTGGGAATAGGAGTTCGGAGGATGAAGCTCCAGGTTGAAGCGCTTCTGTCAGGAGGATAGTCCTGACTGCCACAGTAGGCAACTTGAGGTCTAGGACCTCACCTGCTCCTCTTACCACCATTGACTATGAAGATCCCTCCTCCCTAGCCACGATAGGGGGAGGAAGCATGCAAGTATCTGGAGAAGTATCCAGTCTGCTGGCTTCACCCATCTGTACGCCAGTCCATAGGGTCTTGGAGCTGGTATTCTAGAAAGTCCAGAAACCCCTCCCATTCTTCACCATAATGTAGCCCATAGGAAAGGGGCTCAGGATCTGACATAGAAGGCAAGGCTCCTACGGGTGTCTGAGTCAGCGCAGCACCAAGCCCATCCAGCTCCTGTTGGAGTTGGAAATAGAAATGGGGAAAGTGCTGCTGAGGGGCACAGGCGGCACCAGGAGCATTGGGAATGGCACTGGGGAAGTGGTACATCCAATGCTGGACTGGATAAAGGCATGTATCCATGGGTGCCCTCAAAGCTGAGGCCGAAGCTGCCAGCATAGAACCCTAAGGGGCCCACTTCAGACTCCACTGGGCTCGATGGCCAGAGGTGTCGGACTGCCCAAAAATTAGGTTCATGGCCTCATAGAAATCTTTCAGTTGGGCAGGGTTTGCTCCGGCTCCTTGAAACTCGGGAGGCAGGGAGGCAGCCTGGATGCAGGCTCTGCAGAGGGAGGCCTAGAACTATGACACTCGTTGTCATACAGATGAGGAGAATTTGAAGAGCGCGTCAACTTTTTTATGCCTCGACTTACTTGATCGTTTGGAGGACTTGAAGTGGGACGATGATGATTAAAGACTCAGTGACCACTCGTGGGACGTTCCTCTCGACTGGGACCTCGACTTGTGCGGAGTCAGCATCTGGCCACCATCAGCTTTAGAGCCTGCTCCCACAAAGTCTTCTCAGGCATGGGCCCACACTTGGAGCACAACTTTGGGTTGTGGTCACGCTCCAGGGACTAAAGACACACGAGTTGCAGGTACATCACTGACATAGTCCGATGGCATGACCTGCAGGCTTAAACCCAGCCTTCCTCAATGACATCCTCAATGCACCAGGAGTAGAAAACTCGAAAAACTCTCCAGATCTCCAGATCAAACTAACATCTGGGTAAAATTTTAAGATAAGGAATCTGCAACTAGATGTCTCTATCAGATAGGCATATTTAAGAAAAAGCGAGACCTAGGATGAAACCTTAGAAAGTTTGGGCACACATTACATATGGTAGATTGAGGCTGGCCCACATGAAGCTATATTAAAAAGACCACTATTTATTGCAACTAGCCTATTTCGTCTCACAGGCAACCCAGGACCCTGCAATCAGTTCATTTGGAACACTAGCTCTTGAATTGTTTGAAAGAGACTTTTCCAGTTTACCTGATAAAACCTCCCACCTCATCCCTAATCTAGTTATCTTAAGTATGATGTCTGAGTGAAAGATGGCTCCTACACTGCTCAAAATTGACCCCTTCCTGTACTGTCTATCCATATGTGCGGAAATGTGAGCCTGCTGATTGACATAATGTCTAGGTTATGAAAGGAATAGTCTTCTAAAGGAATCTCTTTAGACCATTTTTTTTGGACAAAAAAAATAATAAAATTCCCTCCCGAGACCTCTGACATGAATATGGCATAAGCTTTGAATACCTCTTGTGTAGATGTCAGGCTACCTTAAACAACACCTGGATCCCATCCCAATACAACTGTCTTTTATCCTTCAATATCTCCAACTACGGGGACACTGTAAGGGGGTAAAATATGAGTTATACAGGGTCCACATTAATGAGTTGTACTCCAAACCTATGGAAAAGATGACCAGATTGGAGTGGTACACATTCTACATTAGGATTACAGTGAATATGATTGGTCGACTGTATTGCTCACACATGGTTAGGTTGTGAGGGAGGCCAGATTAAAATGTTTAGACTTTAAAATCTTGTCTGAGTCGTACAGGTCTACTTAAAGATGATACAAAGGAGACCTCCAACACCACTCCAGATGTGGGAGGTGGAATCAAAAGAGGTGTGACCTGATTCACATCTTATGAAACTGTATTGATTTGCAGGAACTGTGGCAGGCTATTTGGTCTGAATTAGCTTGTGTACGAACCCTCCATATATTCCTCTTGTCTCACTTAACCTTTTTACACAAAGTAAATGACACTGTTGTTCAATCGCTCCTCACACACTGATAAATGGTAACATCCCTTGCAGCAGGCAAGAACTTAATCCTCCAGCACTGGTAATAATTGTTGTCTGCCAACGCCACCTGCTTTTCCCCCAGTGATGAATGGTTGCCTGATTGAGTGAAGACTCCTCACTGTGAACATATTTTATACTCGATCACATCAAACTGTAAACCTTTGGCCACATCTGGGGTTCCCTCTGGAATAGGCCTGAGCTAGATTAAAAGAAGAAGATCCGCACTTTGAACTGGTACTGTACCTTCATTCCTGCACTGTGGTACCACAGCAAACAACTAAAGGGAACACCTACGTCTGGAAATCTGGATAAGCATGTCTGGCTGCGTTCACATGACCTTTACCTAAACCTATGACAACCCATTGCACAACAAACATTTAACCCTAACTGTTGAATGAGGATGTTGCCTTTGATTGCGAAATAGTTGTGTGTCTGTCACAGCATATCAATGATTTGCACTAGTGGTACTATCTGTGATCCATATGTGTTGACCCAGCCCTCCACATATAAACCATTTAGCTCCTCCTATAGTTAGTACACATAATTCTCTCTAATGAAAGGACAATGAAACTCTCTCGGACTGATCCATCCCATGCCATCAATCCTCCCCCACAATATATTGCTCTCTCTATTTTGATGCTAACCAGAATTGATCGTTCACATATTATGACTCAGATATGCCTCCATGTCAACACACTTACCACACCTTGTTTTGAATGTAGAATATCCCTGCTCTGAGAAAAGAGATTGGCTAGCTTGCTATGTTATTGTATACTATGTACTAGTGACACTGTTCATGCAAATGATTTTCAGTTAGTTCTGTCATACAAACGTATACGATTCAGTGATGCATAATACATGTGAAGTGCACTGTTTTGCTAATAAAGAAATACCTTTTGCAGAAAAGGCATTCATTTAATCATGTGTCAACAGTTGTCACATTTGAATCACATCTTGGCTATGTGATTTTGAGCGATACTGAAGGCAGAGAAAATTATATTCTGTATCCCAGTGGGCAACATAGTTCCCACATTGTTAGTTCCAAAAAACATTCAGTTTGAGGCAGCCTCGATTTTAAATATTTAAAGTCTTTAATATATTTATAATAGAAGGAATTCTGTAATCTCTGTATATTCGCTTGTCACTAATTTCTTTATAATAACGATTTGTGACACACTAAGTTGCTGATTATAAAGAAAAGACACCAGAACTCGGCTATTATAAGGTTATACTCTCGGGCTCTTACTTCGCTATGATTGCTGCCAGAGCCAGCAGTCGAGGTGAAAGGCAGGTCAGGTCAAGGAGCATAATTAAATCAGTTGTTTAAAGCAACAAACAAAACACTGCTTTTCTATCTTCTGCTCTATTTGAATAGTTTACAATGACAATCAGGGAGAATATGTTTGCTTCCTTGCACTCCTTAAAGAAAAGCTAGAATTCTTCTGGATATGCTGAGCTACTGCAGCGTTTTTTTTTTTAATGACTTGTATTGAACTGTTTATAATACCTGTTGCAACAAATATCTTTTTGATGTACTTAAACCTGCACTAGAGGTTTTCTTATTTTATTTTTTTGCTTTCTGCTTGCAGACATGCTCACTCAAGGTTTAAAGTGATTTGTGAGAATGGAGATGGTGTGACCATTTATTATACAGGAAAATGAAAATAATCAGGATATTATAAATCACTTTGAAATTGCATAACCTTCTAAAGGACTAGGCCTTCTGCCTCGTTCCTGTAAATGGTTGTTAAACTCCTCGGTGACTCCTCGGTGACTTTCGATATCCTTATAATGTATAGCAGGGGCACTTTGTCCTAGATATTAATCTACAATAATGGTAGTTTAGCTCTGTCAGCAGAAATCTGTGCAAGAGCAGCTTTCTGGTGTTTTTCTACAAGCAAAGTCCTGCTTGCTGTCAATTGTTTCACGGTTCAACATGACTATAGACTGAATTTTGTATTTGAAATTTAGTGGCAGTATTGTGCCGCTGTATACTAAAGACTGAATGATCTGAGATTCATTTGAGAGAGATTAGTATAGCAGCAACTTGCCAATTTTTTATGGTTCTTGATTACTGGTTATATTTATTGTTGTTGCATAGAAAATATGGTATTTCTTATGTCATCAAGCTGAGGTAGGGGCACACCATGCCACAAAACATTGAATTTGATGTTGATGTCCAGAGTTGCAGAGGTATAAGTGTTGAATTTGTGATGCAGGCAAGGTCACTTTTTCCACTTGTAGACATTCATCTGATTCTCTCATATTCTTTGACATATACTTCAAGATAACTGCCAAAGACAATGTGCAGTTCTTGCAAGGTGCACACTGACTATCTATAGACCATTCTGATCGGCCTCTTTGAATTTTTGCATGGATGAAATGTTGACCATTCGCAATTGTACCATATAGTTTACAACAGCAGCTGTTTTCAATGAGGACACCTTTTCAACTTTAAATACTTCAGATGAAATATGTTTTTTGGATCTCTTGCATGAATGTATGCTTCACTGGCTTGGTTGCAGCATCTCCATCAAATAATTTGTTTGTTGGAAGAAGATCATGTGACAGAATGTCATTGATAAATTCACCCCTTTCTTTTGCTACATCCATCTCTCTGTGGGTTTGCGAAGGTCTATAAAACTACTGGACCCCCCAAACCTATGTTTTGACACCAAAATGAAGTATTTAGGTCTCACAATTCCTAATATATTACATCATCACTGCAACACACCAGACATTTTTAAAAATGATGTCCAGAAAAATTCAACCCAGATCAGCTATGTCTACCCAGCTATATTACTTCTCCAACAATACAAAAACACAAATCAAAAATGAAAATCTCTGGACAACAACTGTTTTGTGGAGGTATATAAGGGGGCTGGGGTTATTATGCATTGCAGCACATCAATCCCCTTACTAACAAAGGTAGGGGCACTTACAAGTGGTTATATGGCAGTGTGTATGTATAAGAATAAACAATTGATAGTTACTAGAACAGGAGCTGCTTCATGCTAGAACCAAAGCTGACTGATGTGCTCCACTAAAGCATACACTGAATGAATCAATCTAAAAGGTCATTCATGTTGTATCTTAAAACAAGCAAAAGGTGCAATTTAGATACACATCTGGTTTTGAAAATACGTCCACAACTCATAACCATCGTTTGAACTGGGTCGCAGAATTGGGTCCTGTCAGAGGTCGATGTGTTACCATACGGTAGTATTACAGTGAGTGATGACACAGTTGATTCTAGTGAGGCAGAGGGGGTTGACTGGAAAATATAACAGCTCATCAGCTTCTCAGCTCAACAGAAGCATTATAAAGTACAGTTGTCAAATAAACGAGGTAGCCTTTAACTAAAACATATGAATGCAAATTCTGAAAATGAATATAATATGTAGCAAACTATTTAACAGCAAAACCAAAGACACTGGAAGTTAGCAGTTCCCATTAGTTCCTGCTCACCTCCACCTCTAGCTCATGCACTTGCACACATTTTGTGTTCTGAAATAGCTTTAATTCCTTGAACCAAACATGTTTTTACCCACCAAGATTGAATGGAATTAGAAAGGGCTCAATAGTTTCTACACCAGATAGCTTCCCCTTTAACATCATAGTTTCTTACTACCTGTAGGGAGGAATAAACATCTGAAACGCAGGGTACATGCTGGGATGTTAACACATAAAAGAGAAACTTCTAAAAAAAATAGTGAAGCAAAAGTCCACAATTTAAAGGTACACCATTAAACACCACAAGAGAACCTACACCTTGCCTAAGTGAATAAAATAAAAAATAAATTAAATCTTAACTCTTCAGTGTGAAAATGTCAAACGGTAGCCCCATTCCTTCCTTTCATTGTGGCTTCAAATCCCTGCTCTTAACACATCTACATTGAATAATTGCTCCTCCTCTCTGTTTTAATAGCTTTTTAGTTGTGCCATCTTATCATGAAACTATTATTGGTGTTATTGTTGATGAGCACTCATGGGATTCCAGTTTGCTCCTTCTAGAACAGTGGGTAAATGGATTTTTAGTCAAACATGTACTTCTGTGTTCGAAAAGTGGCAAAGGGTGGATGGTAACAGATGATTCAATTCTGCAGATGCCACTTTTCATTCAGAAAACTGACTAAACATGGTACAACGCATCTATTTTCAGAAGAAAGACTATCCCTAACAAATGGAATATATGTGCATTCTCACACTATTACCGTTCCATTCGTAAAATAGTCACATAAAATGGCTACTTCTCATTTAGTACTCTTTTTCAGTAAAAAGGGCCGTCATTGTTACTTCTCTTTCTTTTTTTTAACTGATCAATGTTACAACCAAGCATACATGCCTTAGATTCATTTGTCATATCTTTAACATATTGTAAGAGGTAAGGATTGAAGGTGTACTGATTCATGCTGAAAGAATAAAAGAGACTAATAACGTCCATGCTGCTCTAGTCATTCCATTTTAAATTCTCTCTTGGAAAATATCTAATTATTCTAGCACAAGTCAAATATTCAAAACAATAAATGAAGAATCACAGCATGCCAGACATCCAGAATAGGGCACATTTCCACTGTTGGATTCTAGTAACAAATAAGCCTAATCAAAGGAATCCCGGTGAGGAAACTATACAGCTCTGTTCATGTGAGGTATTAACATCCACAGTGTCTATATTTTTGTGCGATTGCTTTTATTGAAGACAGTATTATAACAGGTCAAGTAAGTTTACATACTGCTACAACCATTTCAGCTATTACACATTACAGCTGTGAGAAAATGTGCAGGCGTTTGTACCACATATAAGAGACCATGGAAAATACAGACGGAAATCAAAACAATTGCATAACTCTTTTCATAATAACTTCTTGCTGCTTGCAGTGTTTATTCAATTACTTTATGAGACACAACCACTGTCTGGAAACAGAAAATAAAAACTCCTCCATATTACAGGTATATCATGCTGAGCGGCATTCAAAATATTGTGGATGGGATAGCCAATACATTTTCAAGGAGTACCCTGCCTGCCAAATTTTAAATAATACCCATAGCTTTTATAAAGATACACAATACATAGGCGGTTATGAAATGGTCCTTTTTTCTTTTTATTAAAAAAAAAGGCTTTTTTAAATGGTTTTATCTTAAATTCATTTGTGAATGTGATGTATCACTAATGAATGGATGTGTTTGTAAATGCAATACAGCCCAGTAGACTCACTCAGCGCCACCATGTTCCAAACGATATCGGCCAGGGCCGGCTTTAAGGCTGTGCGGCCGCATGTGGTGCTGACCTGGTTTGGGTGCGCTGACCTCACGGGGGCACTATGTTTAGCAATGACTCAAAAAACTTGCGCGATAAAAGCACCTGCTAAAAACTTCCTAATGCGTCTAGCCTTCAGGAAACAAAATGTCAAAATACCTCTTGTGATTATTGTTTCTGCTAGGGAGAGAGATGGGAGTTTTGTCTAGGGGCAGCTTTGACTCACCATAAAGTATCTTAGAAGCTTAATATGCCTGTTGCAAAGAACAGAACTATATTTTAAGTGGAAAGCTGAGTGGATTAGTAAAGCCAGCCTTTACAAGCGCTTTAACACCAATGAGATGGGGGGAACTTTTGCCGGGTGGTAGTGAGTGAATCTGAGAAAGTGGTCAAGGGGTAGGGAGGTGTAAAAAAAAACTGTCGCACAGGACACCACCAGCATTAAAGCTGGCCCTGATATCGGCTCCTGTCACACGGCCAGCCGGTGAGGATTGGATATTGCACAGTGGCAGACAATGAGAGTTGGAAACCCCTACAAAGAGAATTTCCAAGTGACATGGTCTGGAGGCTGAGCACAGCTGACATCAATTTGGGTTTTGCCATCTCCCCGGGTCATCAGCTGCAGCTTTTGAAGCCTTGCCTATGTTTTTTCTTGGAGGGGGGGGTTGGTTAGAGTGGATTATGGACAGTGACCTGCACAAAGCCCTGTCCTCTCAATGGCCTAGTGCAAAGCTCTTTCATGGCTGCGGGGCAATGAACTCAAGGTCCCACCTCTCCCCCTCCCAGGCTCTTCCCACTGCAGGTCCCCTCCTCTCACACAGTGAGATTTTGCTGGAGGATGGCAGGTCTGGCAATGCATTGTGCACATCATGTTAAGAACAAAGGTAAAATGTGAAATTATTACTTTCAAGTTATACATAGTAAAAAGTTGATATAAAAATGCTATGAACTGTGCATACGACAGCAATGTCTCAGTTAGGATGGATAACTTCAAAATGCTATTGACTTGTGTAGTATGAATCAATGTGTTCAGTGCTTAATTTGTGCTAGTCTTCGCAGTTGTTAAGGGGCAGCAATCTTGGGGCTTGCACAATTTCTGCTCCTGTGTTGTGCACTTCCAAGTGCAACACAATACTGAGGCAGTCAAGGACTTAATTTGCAGTTTGGTTTTTCTAGACCAGTTTGGGCTTGCCTGTGGTCTATCACTCATGAGGTAGAGACACATGGCCATTGCACTGGCCCACCTACATTGCCCTCAGCTACCTCCTGCTGACTGATATAGAATCAGAAGGGCAGGTTCTGCTTTGCAGATGAGTAATCCACATTTCACACACACACTTCTGTTTGTCTCGGATAGCCTTCATGGTGCAGCCATGCCTCTTCCCTCCTCTTGAGAGAGGCAAATAGGCTGGATATGCGTCTGCCCCCGAGCTGCCACTGACACAGGAGATTTGGAGGCACACAACATCTGCTCATGGCACCAGAGTAGCTGGGTGAGGCATGCCATGAGCAAGGACTGAAAAACCACAATAGCTGTGAGCTGTGAAGGGGTGTGGCACAGCACAGGTGCATCATGTGGGAGAATATCATGATCAGCACCATGTAACCACAGCACCAAACGCTGACAGTCACAGTGGCATCTACTGAGATAAGGAGTGGACTCCTCGTCACCTGCTGCCAGCAAAAACAGCTACAATATGCCATAAGTATCAAGAATTCTGCATGCAAAAATCACAGGCTAAAAGAGTAGAAGTCCTCATACAGCTTTATATTTAGCAGTACACATAGGGGGTCATTACAACCCTGGAGGTCGGTGTTAAACCGGCGGTAAGACCGCCAACAGGCTGGCGGTCTTACTTTGGGGAATTATGACCATGGCGGTTACCGCCATGGTCATCCGCCGGTTATCTGTTCCACCCGCCAGGGCGGAGATGACCGCTGGGCTGGGGACCTGGGTCTCCAGGCCGGCGGCCGGCACTATACTGCCGGCGGTATTTGGACCCGGCTTACAGCTGTGGATTTCCAGCGGTTTGAACCGCCATGAAATCCACGGCGGTAAGCAATATCAGTGCCAGGGAATTCCTTCCCTGGCACTGATAGGGGTCTACCCACCCCCCACCCCGACTCCCTCCCCTACACCCCCCACCACCCCTGCCACCCCCCAAAGGTGGCAGGGCCCCCCTCCCCACCCCGACCCCCAACATCACATCACCCATACCCACACGACACGCAGGCAGGCACCACCTACACCCTTACACGCACACACGCCGACATACATGCCAACTTACACACACACAGTCAGACACGCACACCCACATTCAGACATACATGCACACATCCATACAGACATACCCACAGACATACACGCACTCATTCCCATACACACAACACCCCCGCAAGCATACACGCACTCACACACCCCCCCTACATACACAGACGCACACCCCCATGCACCCACACAACACACAACACCCCCCACCCCGACCCCCAACATCACATCACCCATACCCACACGACACACACGCAGGCACCACCTACACCCTTACACGCACACACGCCGACATACATGCCAACTTACACACACACAGTCAGACACGCACACCCACATTCAGACATACATGCACACATCCATACAGATATACCCACAGACATACACGCACTCATTCCCATACACACAACACCCCCGCAAGCATACACGCACTCACACACCCCCTCTACATACACAGACGCACACCCCCATGCACCCACACAAAACACAACACCCCCAACCCCCTCCCCTAACGGACGATCGACTTACCTGTTCCGTCGATCCTCCGGGAGGGGACAGGAGCCATGGGGGCAGCTCCGCCGACACCACACCGCCAACAGAACACCACCACGGCGAATCACAGGACGTGATTCGCTGGCCGGTGTTCTGTTGGCGTGGAGGTGGAGCAACCTCCACTTCCCCGCCTCCCGCCAGTATGGCTGTTGCTGGCTCACCATCGGTAAAAGGACGGTGAGCTGGCAACGGTTATAATAGGCCGAGCGGAAAACTGCCACCACTGGCGGTCTTCCGCACGGCAGTACCTCGGCGGTCTTCAAAAAAGACTGCCGAGGTTGTAGTGCCCTCATTTAGCCTATTTATTCAAGACGCAGGTATTGGCTTGTAATATCTGAATCAAACAGAACTTTTTGATCTCATCTGAGTTCAATTACAACCGAAACAGGTTACAGTTATCCCTATGTAGCCTAGACAAGCATTTAATGACTACATAGTCTGACTAAACTTGTGAGAAGCAGAAGGATGCTGGACAGGTCACTATTACTGGACACTAACTTCCTCAAACATATTCAGACAGGTAAACTAGTACACTGCATACATATTTGAAGTCTAGGATGCGCATAAGGCCTTTTAAGGGGCATTTTAACTAAATGCTTGATCTGCATATGATGCATAGATTGGTAAGAAAAAGAGTAACATAACGCCCTACTAAAGAGGTTACTGAAGAAACAACTTCTAGTGCAGATGGCAGATACACGGGAAGAGCAGTCTAAAGAACTACAAAAGGCAGAGAACAATTAACCACACTGGATAAGTCTAAAAAATGTGCACTACATCTAAAAACATCAACAAAACACAATAGGCAGAGAAAAACATCAGATTTGGGACAATGGCATCATCTGCAAAACAGAGGACTCCACTGAGAATGCATTCATGCAATACCGTTCTAAATTATACAGAACCTATTTTAGTCTCCTTGTAAGTTTGCAACCATTTCATACTGGTTTAAATTTCCAGACAATCTAGAAGAGACAAAGAAATAGATACTCCGAAGTTCAAAGGAAGAAATTATCAAGATGACTTCAGGGGCGATAAACGGTAATTCTATATTATCACTTTCCAAAAGTACTCCCCGTGAAAGGAATTAAAGACTTTTTCTTTGTTCAGTCAGATGGATCGCAGTAAACTGAGCCACCATTAATGCAGAACAAGAAATCTTAACCAGCTGCTTCTACACATCAAAACTCTGCTTGATGATTTGGAGGATCTTGGTCACTATAGTCGTGCTGCAAAGAATTCCATAACACATTGCTCTTGGCACTATATAAGGTAATCCATCTCAGACAGGAATCAGCCATAGTCAAATCATCCTTGGCTCTGCTCAAATAGGAACAGTCCATTCCAAACTGCTAGGCCATATTCCTTCTCAAAGGGAACACAAGTAACTCCAGACAGGATGTATGACCGGAGTTGAAAAGACGGGCTGGAGGGAAGAGGGGAACATGGAACAAATTCGAAGAGACACTGGTAATGCACAGCCTAAATTCTGAGTGATTGTACAATCAACAAAACAATACTCTCCAGACTCTTTTGAGACTGGTTTTCAGACAAACCTGAATGTGCAATGCAAAATAAATGGGCAAGAACCTAACTTAGGTCATGTGTCCCAACACTCTTCTCTTTGCATTGCCTAAGGCGTGGCAGAGCCAAGCAGGTAAGTAACAATGCCATCATTGCACAGGGAAAAAGAACCCTGCATGTCATGGCCAGTCCTTTTTGCAATAAGATTGGACTTTCCCTGATACGGAGTATAAAACAATGCCAGTCTCCTGCTATTATCCGGGAGAACTCCTTTTCTGAAAAGTTCATGACAGATTCACTTAAAAGTGTTGATAACTTGATTCACAGGCCTGTTTCAGATTTCAGCCGGAATACCATCATGTATCAATACCATTTCCTTTAAAGTTTATCCAAGTAATTCAGTCATTAAAGCCCATCCATCCCTTACTTTAATAGTGACAAACGTTACGGCAAAAGCATTAAGGTTTGTATAGGATTTGTGGATGAACCAGGCAGAGATGCCACTTATGCCTTCTTTTATGATCAATAATAATTCAACTCCTAATTATATCACTTCGAGTCAAGGAAGAAACTGGTACTTTTTTAATAGGTCTCATTAGCATGAAGATAAACATTTACGTGGATGACTTACTACCCCTGACGGAAAATGTGAAGACTTATACAAGTGTAACACATTTGATCAATTAGAATACATTTTCAGAGTACAAAATTAACATGGGTGAAATTGACATCATGGTGTGGAATATTCTGATTGTACATCAAATGAAAATCTGAGATTGTGCGAAACATCTCAGCATGGTGATCCTCCAGCAGTGGGACCACATATTTACAATTACCTGACCAAGTGGGCTGAAATAAAGTATTTGATAAAAACCAAAACTGTCCCTTATCATTGATCGGTACATCTAACTTTATTACAATGTTTATTTTACTTAGGATATTGCTTTTATTTTATCATCTGCCTGCACCAAACCTTTTGTTTAACACAGTTGAAACTTACATTGAACCTTCATTTGGCAGAAACGGCCCCAAGAACATCAAGGAAGAAACTTTACAGAAGACTGGTTGTAACTGAATGAAGCCCACCTCTATTTTAGACCTTATTTCTTATAGACATAGGTGAACCTTGTACCGTTTTAATTGGCATCTGAATGACTTATCATCCTTAATTTATTTAACGCATATTTACTTTTCAGACATCTAGAAACCCTAATAACTATTTAACAAAGTTTAACAGCCCGAATGATTTAGTAAATTAAACTCACGTTGCTTTGCGAAATTGCCAAAATTGGTATAGTATTAAAGGTTAGCTTGGGATTTCATTTATAACCTTATTCACTAGTACACGGTGGGACATTTTGTTCCCTTCCTTGTAGCTCAATTACAAGATATCTGCATAATTGTTAGGGATTTGTTTGAAGCTCAAGGGGGGGGGGTTTAAATCACTCAATCTTGACAGAAAAATTAAAACAACACCACAATGTTTTAATCGTAGTGCTTCTTTAATTTCTGGTATTGGAAGAGTTGTCCTTTCTTTATTTTGTTGAATGTGGTGTTGAGATAGGTCGCAGTGTGGTGTGCCAAATGCTGCATGCTTGAGCAGTGGAGTGGTGCTCTGAAGCACAGCAGTGATGACACATACCTCCCCCATAGTGGGTTGTTCCCTTCACCTCCTGGCTAAAGGAATGTGGAGCTAGGGGCACTCAGAGCAGAAGCAGATGGCTACTGGTGACAGTTGTTCGACAAATGTCATATGCTTTATCTTGGATAGATCTGAGGGAATCACAAAAGTGACGGATAGAATGATTGAATTCATTTCAGCCACTGGTAATTACTCAGGGTCGCATCCCAGCACTCATTTATTTTGCCCACCATGCCATCTCAGACAGGAATCAGCCATAGTCAAATGATCCTTGGCCCTGCTCAAATAGGAACAGTCCATTCCAAACTGCCAGGCCACATTCCTTCTCAAAGGGAACACAAATAACCCCCGACAGGATGCATGACCGGAGTTGAAAAGAAGGACTGGAGGGAAGAGGGGAACATGGAACAAATTCGGAGAGACACTTGTAATGCACAGCCTAAATTCTGAGAGATTGTGAAATCAACACAACAATACTATCCAGACTCTTTTGGGACTGGTTCTCAGACAAACCTGACTGTGCAATGCAAAATAAATGGTCAAAAACATAACTTAGGTCATGTGTCCCAACACTCTTCTCTTTGAACTGCCTAAGGCATGGCAGAGCCAAGCAGGTAAGTAACAATGCCATCATTGTACAGGGAAAAAGAACCCTGCATGTCATGGCCAGTCCTTTTGTGTTTCACAAATAGTTTTTCGCAAACTGTTAGTTAAAACAAAAAGAATTCAGAGCTGGATGATACAACATAACAGCCAGCGCTGTATACAGCTTTGGCAAAGTACATTCACTGCACTGGGTGATATATTTTCGCCAAAGAAATCCTTGCAGGCTGGCAGTGGATTACAAAAGCAAGGTTCTTTGATGACCAAGCAGGGTGCCAGGTCTGCGCTAAACGAAGGCCCAAATGTTTCTTTCCATTACAGCATACATCACTAATTATCCTACTGTGAATTCTCCAACTCCACCATCAGTGTCCCTACTGTTGTCCTCATACAGACTCTTGTAACCTTTAGAGCTTCAGTATTCGTTTTGACAGTCCCACCAAACACCTACACCTCTAGGAAGCACTTCACATTTTTGTAAATCTCTGACTTCTGCAAACTTGGTGGCACTTAGAATTGTGATTTCATGGTCCGTTGCACCTTCAATTGGCCGGATATGCCCCTTTATGCCACTGTGAGTACTTATGAAGCTCTCTCATTAGTGCCGTGAGCACTGACTCACCACGTGTAAGGAGTGTGGATATTCAGGGAGACTTTGGGCAAAGCAGATATCAGGGCAAATAAATCCCGCTTTAGTTTGGCTATCGTGAATCTGCTTTCTTTCAATGGCATAGTAGTGGAAAAGGGGTGATGTTGCTCAGCCTGAAGGGGAAGCACTGTCTAAAAAAATCAGTCAAACATATGACAGTCCCGGACAAGCTGCCTCCCTGCTGGTATGCCTGTCATCAATTGTAGTGAGCAGTAAATCAGGCAGGCTGCTGGTGCCCATCGATCGATCCTGTCCCCTGTGGACACAACCCTTGATTCTCTTGGTGCCACTAATGCTGTAGTCACTGGAAGCACTCTTGTGGCTCATCATTTGGAGGAGGAGGAGGCCTGCTTATTATGGCTGCCATAGTATGAACAACTCTGGCAAGGCACATTCATTTCAGCAACAGATTTTTTATTTGTTTTAAATATACATTCATTATTTTAATCTAAAAGATGACTTTTAAATAAAGGATACCGATGTGACATAATAATGATGCAAAGCATTTAACAATATTAGCCGAAATGCAGTCCTCTCAGAGAGAAAAAGCTGATGTTGTTGGCACATGCTTAACATAGATGTAAACACATACAACACTATGCCGCCCCTTTAGGCAAATTCTGCACAATGTAGATGACTATAAGCCGTCGACAAACACAAATGTTTGTCATCAAACAATAATAAATGCTATGACAAAAAAATGCATACGATGGTATCACAACACATTAATCAGACATCTCTCATACGTCCAACGAAGTACAGCTATGTCATATAGTTGGCTTTGTATATCCTTACAACAACACTTCAAACTAAAACAACACACAGAAACATCCAATAAAACATACTGGACAGAGCTCTTAACATACTTTCAACTTGGCCCAGATACACCATATAGTCGGCTATTAAGGTACCTAACAGGAATTACGGGCAAGAAACACCAAAAACGCAGATACTCATCTGATGGACAAGGGGCAAGTCTATCTATCTCAAACATATATAAACAACTGGCAAAGCAGTTCATCCATAAACAGTTCATCCATAAAGCAGTTTCATCCATAAACAACACCACAAACTGAACCCCTTTCGAAGAGCTCCCCAGAAATATTTGGAAAGGTAATATACAGTAAAAAGTGTTAGGAGGCTGTGCCAAAGGCAGAATGGTCTTTATACGTGGGCAGTGCTTAATCTGAGCCAGTAGTTGACGGTGGGGACCACCGGCACTGATGTTTTGGGACAGGCGCTTATTTTTTCTGATTGTAAGAGAGAGAAAACAAAGTGAAAGGATGGAAGAAGAGAAAGACAGAAAACCCATCACAAAAGGAGACAGCAGGTCCCACAACAGTGAGATAATGGGGCAAGGATTGTCTGAATGTAGACTGAAAAGGCCTTGTGTGGATGCTAGACCATGCAGCCTTGCTATTCGGCACGCTGGTGCCCCCTTGCTATTCAGCACACTGGTGCCACCGCGGGCGTCTAAGCAAAGGTTTGGGAACTGTCACTTATTCTTCTACAAATTAAACACTGTTAACTTACAAGATAATGGAATTTAATTTAAGGAAAACGTCTTCTCATCCTCAGTTGTCTTTCTAGTGTCACTTGACTGACAGTTTTTACTATTTTCTCTCTTAAGCAGTACGTACTGGCATTAGTTTGACACATTAAGTGCATTGCTTTTAGTTTCTTCTGTTTGTGAAAAAAAATACCGGTACAAATGGTCACCGTTTGGACTGCAGCATACTCACGGTGGCAGAGAACAGGTGGAATCTCACCCAGTCTAATGTAACAAGGAAGGGAAAAGGCACATTATTGGGAAGTGATTCATGAACAAATGGGGATGCACTTCCAGGAGACAAAAGGGCAGGATCTAGTTATGGCAATCCAGGATAACAAAAGATTACTTTTAAAAAGTCAATTGACACTATTCCCATGGTCCAACACTTCTACCACGTCAGTTATTAATCTCACATACAGGTGTCCCCTTCCCTCTTTGTAAAGATGAAAAAAGCAGGAAAGGATTTAGTAAATTGACAGTAGGAAGGTTCCTAAATAATAGTTCATACAAATACTTAAGCAAGTGACGAAGACTGTAAGTCTGAATTTATCCAACCATTGGCAACTCAGAGGTTGCAAAGATTATTGGCTTCTGAGTCTGGGTGCCTTTAAGGAAAGCTCTTAGTTGCACCGTCACTATTCTTTGTAAATGCTAGTGCAGCTGATAGATACATCTCAAACCATCCTGTATTTGGAGTGTACAGCTGGAAAAACAAGTCATCTTGGAATGGGATTTATCTCACTTTCCCACCCAGGATGTCAGAGAGAGAGGACACACCTACCGAGGCAATGATCCAGCACTCAAGGTGTGCAGCCCAAAAACGGCTCTTTAGCTGCATCGCTGTACCTTGAAGGTTGTAATCTCGATCCATATCATACCATGCACTACACTGTCCACACCTTCAAGGGAGAGGGAGAAAGGTGATGGGAGACTCTCTGTAACATTTACACTTTGCCAATTCAACTAACACACTTCAGACTCTTAGTTTAAAACAATGATTCACAGACAAATGTTCTTTTTGAGCCATGGATAGAGCAAAGTGTGATTGAAAATGCATTTTGAGGCAGTCAAGCATTTCTTAGTTAGGCTAAGATCTCTTTTTGACCTCCTCGTTTATTTTAGTAAGACTGCAGTAAAATATGTGTCAATGCATTAATTTATTTCGAAATGTTATATAACACCAGTGAACAGAGGTTATGGTTACATAAGAGCACCTACATAATACAACTGCATGTATATTAGTGTAGCAGAGCACAGGAACAGAGAGGTAAGTCGGTATGTTGTGAAAGGTAGAAGATGTTCAGGAGGAAATTAATTTCCTGACTGTTGCTTCCATATGTGATTTCCAGACTGAGTACCTTGGCGGGGTATTGGCAATGCCATGCAAAGACAGACAGAGGTGTCTGTCCATCCTGACAGCTTAGATCTACCCAACATCATTCACTGTGACACCTCCGTATTTGCAGGATTATTATTTATGAATGCTCCTTTTCGTACAAGGTACTTTAAAAAAGTTGACGAACCCGTCTTTTCACACACTCTAATGACTCTCTAACCTAATGTTTTTGTTTTTTTAGTTGCTGTTAACCACAATGTTAATTCATGCTCGTTGGCAAATAGTACGCTTTACAAAATATCAAATTCAAACCCTGTTGAAATTTGGTGCCTTAACTACTTTATACATCTGAAGAGAAAATGTTAATGCCAGTGCCAAATATAATACCAAGGCTATGTGTTGGGAATGATGGCAAGATTTAAGGGATTATTTATAAGAGTTTTGTGTCAGGCTTGCAACACGCAAGGGAATCAATATATTTGTGACTCAAACCTCTAAATCTGATTTTTGAAACCATGCAAAGCCACTTTGGGTTGCTTTAAATGGCTTCAACAACCTGAAGAAATGCAATGCAGAACAAAAATCTGCTTTGCTTTACTCTGCCAAGAGAGGCATCCATGGGTGCAGTGTGGGTGTTCCCACGCAACTCTCATGGTTTTTGACACATTCCCAGATTTACCCAACCTGGTACACCTGGGAATGTGCCAAACAGATATGCCTTCCCAGGGGAGGTGTAACGAGGAGAAATATTGTTATTTCTCCTTGTTACTTCCTCTTTCTAAAGGTGCTGCATTCTGCAGCACTCGTAGATAGAAGAATATGTCCTTAATGATTGCTTTTGCGCAGGAAGCTTCCCATTAATGCACAAAACAATCCTGCATGCAACACAGGCACTCTTGCACCATGGTGCAGGGCCACCTGCGTTGGCGGTAGGCAGCCCATTGTGTGTAATGCAGGGTGAAAGGACAGGAATACATTATATGCCTTAAATACAGGAATACATTATATGCTTTAAATATGATGCATTCCTGCCCTTTCCAATTGACACAGTGCAGTGCAGAAAGGTGGCTTGTTCAGCTGCACTGCATCACTTTGCCATAAATATGGCCCTGTTGCTATATTCTTTAATATTGCGGGTTAAAGAATGGCAGCCTTTATGTGACAGTTCCACCTAACATTAAGCTCAACATTGTGAGTCATCTTCCAGGCTGAAGTGACATGTCCATCTATAGTGTGCATCTGAATTTGCAGGTGATGGTGTTCTATCACCTATGCCAATTGCTCCATAAATAATAATAATTCTCTGAAAAAAACAAAGAAAGTGAGTTATGACTGTGGCTCAGAAGCAAACAACAGAAAGTATTTTTTGATATGAAGTGTTGCTTTATGTTTTTTGTTTTGTGTTTTAATCTTCTTTTCTCCTTCTTTTGATTTTGTTATTTTTTCTTTCTTTTTACCAAATTATAGTTACCAGCTGACATAGCAACACAGGCCATAAGTTGTACTGCCTGCTATGATAGCTCTTTTTTTGTTTTTGGCAAATTGATGTTTTGAGAATGATAGGTGAGGCGTATTTTGGTATGTTTTGTGTGCATTTATAAGCATATACCTGAAATGAGATGCACTTTTGCAAAAGAACGGCCTCTATTCCACCAATAAGTGTAGGTGGTCTTTCCAGACACCACATGTATTTGTCTTACAGGAACAGTAGCCCTCACTCACCACTGGTTGACATGCTTCATCATTGGGCCATGCTCCTCATCAGGCCGCCACTGCAATGCCTGATGGGCCCTACCAGAGGGCTCTTTGCTGGAGACCTTTTTAAGAAAGAATGCCAGAAGTGAGTGGATGTGAGAGGGGCTAGGAAAACTACTAACATTGGCTAAGGTTGCCCAAGAATTGAATTTGAATATACATCTTGGTGGGTGACAGCTGGGCACGTGTGCATTCCATCCAGACAGCCACACACAAAAAGAGCTTAGATGTGACTGATGGGCCATCAATATCCTGACAGCCCATCCTAGGCAGGATAAGAGGAGGAGCTATCACACCTAAATGGGCTGTGTCCTGATCACACACAAAGGGCTCCATAATCCCCCTGTAGTGAGTCAGGAGCCACGGCAGGAAAGGCAGGGGCTCTGTGCACTTCAAAGGCCTCTCATTGAAATCTTCCATACGTCAGAGGCACCACTGGGTATAAGAACTGGACCTCAGACACCACCAACTCAGTACACCACTGGACCTGAGGACATTCTGCAAGGAAGAAGGACTGCTGTGCTGCTGAAGGGACTGTCAGGCTGCTGGGCTCTTCTGGACTCCTGCTCTGCTGTGCCTGCCTTCCTGCCTGCTGCCCTCCTTGCCTGGGAGTCAGAAGGACGGGGCCTGCATCTTTACATCCCCTGAACCAAAGTGACTGTAAGGGCTTACTGGTTTGCCTCCTATTCTGAAGTCTCGGGGACATCAAAGACTTCTCGTCATCCTGCAACAGCACCTGGACTTTGCTGGCTGCAATTCTTGCCCTGCCAAGAAGTACCAATCCAGTCCTGGGCCATTGGAAGGGTGTGTTGCTCCCCTGCCACGCAGCTCTGCCTAGGGCTCCTGCCTGCGCCTCATCACCGGTGGTCCAGTGGTGAGTATTGTCTGCTTCCGTCTTTGTTTTTCAGGTCTTTCTTTTGTTTTTTTCCTGTGTTGTAGTTTTACTGTATTTCTCTTTCTGCGCTTTTTTCTCCTGTTTCGCCCTTGTCTGTATCTCGCTATGCCCCATCGCTTATCCATTGCGCTTCCTGCCCTTGCTGCTGCCTGCCCCTTCAGCCTCTCCCCCTCCCAGCACTGCTTCCCGCCTCCTAGCTGACTAGCCATACCACCTCCCCACCACTACTTAATGGCGGACCCTGTGCTGCTGCGCCGCTGGTGCACAGAAAGTGTGCCAAAGACAACCCTGTCTGTGCCCATCTGTGCCTGGACCACTCCCAGAATCAAGGACCCTGGTCCTCGACCCCTCACTGCTACAATGCCAGATTCCTCCATGCCCTCAACACCGGATAAAACACCACCTGCCACCAGGCATCACTGAGCGACACCCTAGGACCTTTCACCTGCCGCAACTTCGCCTTCTGCTGCTGCCACACATCAGCCTCACCAATCACACGATCCCCCTGAACCTGAGATGTTCACCTCAGCTGCATCCTGCTCAACACATGATCCCTCAAGAAACATGCCATGGAGATCTGGAACCTGCTTGACTCCACCACCCTGATGTTGCATTCCTCACAGATACTTGGCTAAACTCCATCTCACAGGACCTTCCCACCGTCAACCCTGACAGCTACAAGATCATCCAACTGACCATGAGGAGGCATCGTCATTGTACACAAGGACACACTCCACCTCACAACCAGCACTGACGACCATGCACCCAACATGGAGAACCTCCACTTCCAGATCCAGACCTATCCAAATACCACCCTACATGGCACCCTCTTCTATGGATAACTTGTGCAAAATAGACAGTCTGACCAAAATTAAAGTCCACATTTGTCATAAGGGATGAGAATGATGTTTTATCTGTGTTACGTTTATGGGCACTGTCTTTAATCCAATAAAGCATTTGAGAAAGATGGATTTTTCTGTTTAGTATGGCCGAAGGAGTAGTCCAAGAAGGGGTGGCCCCTCCACGTTGGCAGAGGAGCTTAGCCCCGCCAACAAAATGCCGCCCATAACAGAAAAAAATGGTAATAAACTCTGTTTATTACCATTTTATTTTTCAACGCCCCGTCCTGAACTGAGTGTCAAGATGGGACATGGCAACTGCTGCAGAGCGGCAGCAGGGAGCTGTGCACATGTTTAAAGTGCACATGTCCCTTTGGCCGGCCGTCTTACGATGGCCAGCCACACATTCACACTTTAAACATTTCTAACGGTTAGAGAAGGCACAGGTCTCAAGCGCTCTGGTGAGCGCTGAAAGACCCTACTCCCACCAATCCTGATGCTGGTTTCATTCTGGTTACCAGCATCAGGATTGACCTGTGCAGTTTCCTGGTTCCCGTGACGCTGCGTGTCGGAGCTGTGAGAGACGACGAGCAACGCAAGAAGATCTTCACCAGGTAGGTGCATTTTATTTTTATTGTATGCCCCCCTCAATTCCCCCATAGTAAATAGGAGCTGGCCGCCACGGAGTCCAAGTCAATAATCATTTGGATGTCATCAGCACAGGTCATAAAGATATAGCCAAAATAAAGAATAAGGCGAGACTAGGACGTCGCGTACATGTTAAACAACGTAGTTTAAAAAAAAAAATTATTGAGTTTTAACAAGAAGGAGGAAAAAGAAAGAAAACCAGTAAAGTTCAACATGCGAGTATTCATGTTGAGGTCAGGTTACATATATATTAATCCTCTTAACAGTAATATGATAGCATCAGTTGTTTTTGGGTGCCAGAACCTATTGCAAAAGACACGTATTGGAAAGACAGAGAAAGAGAATGACGGAAAAGCGTCACAAAAGGAGAAAGCAGAAAGCTGCAAGAGTGACTTGAAGGGGCAGGGAGTGACTGTAAATGGTTCAAAGAGGCCTGAGATGGGTTTAGGATTACGCTGCCTTAATATTCTGTGATTGCACATTTAATTGTAGCAGCTGCATTTTTCAGAGAATTTTTCAGAGAAGAGCTTTCGGCACCCTCACGCTTTTAGTTACAAATTACCCACTGCTCTGCAACCACCCATTCTAGCAAGTCACTTTTCCAGGCATAGCCTGTAGGCACTCCTGGGCTCTCCCAATGTTTTTGTACGTTTTGCTTGGCCTATATTGTGCTTCGTCTAAAAACCTGTAGCTGCTTTTTTTCCCAACAATGGAGAGTTATAGAATAAACCATGATGCAAAGCTTAATGAAACGAGGAGCTTTTGGTAGACAGAGAGTGGCCTAACAGATACGGGGAACCATGCCAAAGTACCGCAACGGATGCCTGAATGATAGAGGCGTGAGAACAGTATTTTGTGAAAGTATTGAAGGCAAAACAGTAGAGTCCGATGCATTTATAAACTCTGTAAGCCCTGTTGCTGGCATTTTGTCAGATTCTCCTATATCTGGGTCCCTTATACAGGAACTTTCAATGTAATGATTAGCAAGCAAAAGCCGGACAAATAGAGTGGTTGTTGCCTACAGGGCTGTTTATCAATGTTGGAAAAAAGTGATGTTTTAAAATGTTATGTATTGTGTGACCACAAACTCAAAGGATGAATAGGGAATTTTCTGAATTCCTGAGGCGATCAATTAATTAAAGTAAGAAAAGTGATGAGTGCAATGTTTCAATTAATATCAACTACTTGTCATTATTTTGAGACACAATCCAGTCCACATATTTTTTTGCTTGTTGTGCCACTTTTGGCAGGGACCAACATCATGCAAATCAGCTCATTCCACTAGGAATATTTCCATGGACGTCATTTAGGGGTCACTAGGAGTCACAGCTGCGGCTCCTGGCTTGCCCCTTGTGACCCCGAGCACTGCATTTGGACTCCTGTCCCTAGAGGTGGCACAATCAGTGTCACAAACACAGGAGCAGTTCGTCCTAATGGATATTGGTTAGGGATACAATCGCCTTGCTTTTTGTCCATTTTTATTACACTAATAGTGAATAAGAACATATTATTCACTTCTAGTATAATGTAAAAATGGAGTATTATTAGTTAGAATATGACCATCCCTAGCAGTTGAGGTAAGTAAAAATGCTTTTAAATGTATATTGTGTGCATGCGTGCAGGTGAGAGTATGTTTATGTGAGTGACTGTGAGTATGTGTGATTGTATCTGTATGTGTAAGCATGTGTGTGTGTGAGCGAATGTAAAGGTCAAATGGCGTGTGATGACACTTCCTCTATCCCTGGCCTTTTGGGTAATTGATGTTCATGAATATTTCATCCTGAACCTCCAAGCCACTGGTCCTCTGAACTGGAAAAACAGCAACCCTAGATAGGGTTTGGCATTATAGACCCTCATCAGTGAGGTGCAGCTTGAGTGATATGACAGAGAGAGTATGGAACCTATGTCTTGGTGTACACATCACACTTAGTTCAGCTCAGTGAGAAAAACAAAAAAGTGATCAGTAGAAAGCTTGAATTAATCTCAACCACTGGCAATTACGGTGAGTCTCGCCCCATTCCACTATGCTCCCTGCAGATTAAGGACCACCACAGCTACCTCTTTGAACATGAACACTGCAGTGCTCAGGGTTATATGCCTCGACATCCCAGCCCTCAATAACAGTGTCTTAACAGCAAGCACATTACTTAGAGCCTCTGAATGTTTAGACTTTAATGGAAGCCAATGATGCTAACTAGGGTAGACAGGCATGCTTGCACAAGCTAGCTGATAATGCATGGGAGATCAGAAGGGGAGCAAGCATGATTTGGGTTTGCAGTGAACCTCCTTTTGAGCTTACGTTGTATGGGATGATGGGAGTTTGGACGAAGGTCCCAGAACCTGAAATACTTTCATTACCAGACAGCTTAGCGTGCGAGCTTATTTTCCGTCTGTCACTTGGCTTACTGTAGGATGTTTTTGATAAACAGGAGACTCATTTATGGTGTATCTTTGAGAAGGGCGTTCAGTTTCTTGCACTTTTCCCCACAAGATGGACACTATTTTAAACCTGCAAGCATAGCTATCAATTGACCAACGGAGGAGATTACTTGTGAAAAGGTATAATAAAAATCAGTTCTTCCATCCACGAAAACAAACTTTAATATAAAGCAAAACAAGTCTTCTCAAGAATGCATTTTCTAATGAAAGTGAGATAAAGGGCTAAAAGCCCACTTTTCATGGATTATTGTTACACAGAGTATAAAACATAACTGGGGGGGGGGGTTCTTACTATAGATCGTTAAGGGAAAGTTGTATTTGTAGGGTCCACTTACTTAACTGATAAATGTTTGATTATTTGCATTACATTACTTTTTTGCTTTAAAGTAGGCAAGAGACACAAAATCAGCTCCGTTGTTTTTCCAAAACTAGTTTTCAATTCCAAATTGGGTATTCAAAAGTATACAGAATATTGCCTCCAAAAAGCATGATATGTTTGGCACTTAAAGATTGTCCTCTTTGAAAAAAATGTACTCTTAAGATTGCACATATAGGAGTAAATCGTCTACTGTTTATGAATAAAAGATAGAATTATAGATGCTAACAGTTAATGATGAGTATGTTTTTCATTGAGGAGTTCTGATGACATTTTTGGTACATGTGCCCTGCTTTCAACATCCATGTAGAGGCAGAAGATTAATGTGGGAGCCGTATAAAATATGGCCGCTGCATTCTATCCCAAAGATAAACAAGCATTTTCAATGCAATGGGTCTCGCATTTGCTTGAGTTAAAGCTATTAGAGTTGTAAACTCCTAACTGTACTTTTCTTGCCTCATAAACCGAAAAGTAAAACAGTTTCACATAAGCGAGCCGACAGCCGCCATGAGCACAAAGCAAGCACAGAAAAGAAAACAGAAGTTCGCTCTCAGTAAAACATATCGGCAAAAGTGTAATTATCCATGTAAATGGAAAAAGTGCAAATATCCATGTAACAGGGTTGATGTCATGCAAAGTGATCTACTACTGCCCAGCTAAATTGTGCTGCAAATGAAATGAAGAGAAAAAATAGTGCAGAAACCATACGGAAAACATGGAGCCTTGTACGTTTTTAGTAGAGTGATTTGGCCATGTGGGACTCCTTTCTGGCGCAATTTAATGGTCTGCTTATTTGGAGAGAGGGCTGGATATCAGCCAATGAGATAGCACTGTTCATGGACGCCCCAGGCGGCCGTGGTTTCATGGCGCTGTTGGGCAGAGAGTGGTGCACAGGCAAATGGCCAGACAGGTGGCACAAACTGGGAATCACTATGAACATCACATTTTTGGAGCTGTTTCCAATAGTGGTAGCCCTGACAGTCTGGAAAGATAAACTACGGAACATGAAACTAACAATGTGGTCAGACAATCTGGGAGTGGTCTTAGCCATAAACAAGGGATCAGCATTATGCCCAGATACACTGAGGCTTTTGAGGCGAATGGTTAGCTTTCAACTCAAGGGTGACCTGGACGTCAGGGCAAGACATGTCCAGGGCATAAAACATTCACGGGCAGATGCTCTCTCTAATTCCCAGATCGACAGATTCAGGAAGCTATCCCTGGATGCGAGACGAGTAATGACACCTTTTCCAAAAGATCTGTGGGAGTTGACGAAGCAAACCTGTCAATATTAGTTCACAATGCGCTTTAGCCAGAGACACATATGAGGTACTCCAAATATGCCAGCTCACTGATGAAAATAGGGGGGTTAAAGTCGCTTCTGGATCCAGAGGCCACTAAACCTGCAGTGGAACGCTTCATCAAATGGGCCTACCATCCGGGGAAGACGAAGTCCTGGGCGCAGGCCCACCCGGCAGCAGTGGTGCATTTTTCAAAGATACAGCCGGGCATCGGCCCACAGCCTCACACTACATTAGAACAGCCATGAGGGTCTGGAAGCGCCTTGAGGGACCAAGACAGGACAACAGACACCCCATAGATTTCACAAAGCTGAAATTGCTGTTAGAAGCATTGGAAGCAGTGGCAGAAAACCCGTATGAGTTAGGTCTAATCAGAGCAGTTTTCACTACAGCTTTCTTTGGAGCTTTTCACGTAAGCAAGATAGTAGCCACAGCTAAGAGATTTGGGGGGGGTAGTTGCCTTCAGGCTCAAGATTGTAGACTGGAGACAGGCAGCGTGCAGCTACTACTAAGGAAATCAAAAACAGACCAGCAAGGCAGGGGCACTGGAATTCAGCTCAGCTGTCCGGTCTGCAGCCTAAAAGACTACCTGATGACACGCCCTGGCTCACCGGGCCCCCTATTTATGCACAGCAATGCGGATTGGTTGAGCAAATACCAGTTCTCGGCGGTCATGCACAAACCATTAAGGCAGGGAGGTATGGCATCAGCAGTGTTTGGTTCACATTCTTTTCGCATAGATGCAGCCACAGCGGCAGCAGATTTTGGGTTGGAAGAGAACGCCATCAAAGCAGTGGGTAGGTGGTGCTCAAAAGCATACAAAAGTTATGTACGGCCACATTTAATATAAATAGACCATGCCCACCCCCGGGTTCTCTTGAAGAAAGTTGTCTCTGATTACATTGACAGATGGGCCTCCCAGGACAGTGTGGGTGGTTTGGCACTCCTTTATTCATAGAATGCAGGCATGGTGGAATCAGAACGTCGAGAAGGTGAGAAGAGACCTATCAGCAACAAACATCAAATGGATGGTATGAGGTGGGCCCAGATCTCAGAGACACTACGGAGGCTACTAGAGACAGCGCAGAGACAACCAGACATAGTAATCATACACCTTGGGGGTAACGACTTGGCCCCAGTGGGGAAAAAGATCCTCCTGAACGAGATCAGGCACAGTTTGATGGAAATAACAAGGCTTTTCAGCAGCACCACCATCATCTGGTCAGAAATAATCCCCAGGATCAAATGGCGAGGGGCCATATCGAGCAGGGGGGTGGACAACTTCAGGAGAAAGCTGAGCATTGCAGTCGGCAAGTAGAGCATACGCCACGGTTTGATCCACTCCAGATGCCTGTAGTTGTACACACCGGACGGCGTGCACCTATCATCAGAACAAATGGAAATCTTCTGGGCAAACCTAGCTGCAGGAATGGCACAGTCGGGCTGCTCATAAAAAATAAAAAAAAGGAGAAATGGGGGGAGCTGCCCGGAGACGTGAGCCTCTCAGACAGCGTGGTGGTAATTAAAGGAGGTTTTACTAATGTTGACAGTAAACACAACTAGTAAGGTGGAGTAGTAATGGAAGGCCACACACCTGGGGATGCCTTACGGCAGGGTAAAAACAGGCCAGAAAAGGGTAGTAACTGGAACACAGCATTTGCAGCCCAGACCCACCAGGAAGTATGGCAGGGCACAGACACACACAAGGTAGTGAGTTGGGCCTAATCCAAAAAACTAGAGGCTACCCACTCAGAGAAACATGGTAAAACGAACACTATGGAGTGAGCCCCCTCCAAGACGAAATGTGGGATTGCCTACAAATAAAAGGGTCAAAGAGACATGACAAGTAGAGGCCGGGACTAAAAGGCCGATCAGTCACTGCTATTTCTGGATGTAAGAACTGAACGGTTGATTATGAATTGATTGATTTGATGTATGAGACCACCAACAACTGGTGATGATGTAACAACAAAAATGTGATTATGTTAGCAGTGATTATGAGGGCTATATGATAGAAATGAATGCCTCCCAGGACAATGATTTTAATACTTATGGGCAATCATATATCTTTCTATGTTAATAAAAGCTGCCAAGTTATATCCACAGATAGATGGTTGTGCATTGTTTGGTTGCTTTGAACACCGGTTGCGGGGTAAACATAGGCAATGTAAGGTACTGGAGTGAGACAACTGCAAGAGTTATGCGCTCGACCCTAAAAAACATACCTGGCCTCCTGACACCAAGCCCCATCAGTGTCAGTATTTACCCTACACAACCTGAAAATAAAAATAACCAGATGTCCTACCACTCACCCCTCCACCCTCTACCTTTACCCTCCACTCCCCAGCTGACAAAACAACATCCTGACACCACCCACCACCTATATTAACCAACCCCCTCTGTGGCTAAATATTTATGAATACCTGGCTAATACCATTTACCTCCTAAACACTCTGCACCTTCCTGTCTCCCTATTCAAAGCCACACGTTCTGCCCTCACATGAATGCAGAGCCACCATGCTGACAGATGCTTTGTGAAAGTTGCTAGTCAGCTGGCTTGTTTGCCTTGTCACCGTGGACTGCAGAGACCCACGATGACAGTGAAATGTTGCTTTTGGTATAGGCAGCAAACCTTCTGCGTTCTCCTGGCTCCTTCTAGTCTGTGGAGACCCAGGAGAGTCAGAAAAATGAGGTTGAGACAGCCAGCCACCATTCGATGACCCTGGTTGGTCACCACAGACTGGGTGAAGTTATGGAATACAGGGGAAACGAGTGCCCCTCCTGGAGACATAATATGGGAGAAACAACTTTTGTTTACCCTCTGTTGTCATGTCATAGCTGTAAATAGTTGGATTTAATCCATTTACTCCATAGAAGAGACTTTGGAAATGTGTCTGTCTTGTAGGAAGTACAATGAAGGCCAGAGACCAACCTTCTGCCATCTCTAGAAGAAGGTTTAAAGCTTCAGAAATATTGGGTCTATTCACAAACTGCATTTTGTAGTACGAAAAGTAGTAAAACAGTAGTTCTTCTCACATATTACAAAATAGTATCCACAAATCTATTGGGGGAGACTTATACCTCTCCTATTTTTTCTGTGCAGATATCTCTGCCAAGGTGCCGGAGATCATATAATGTGTAGGTATATGTTTTTGAAGTAAATGTGTTGGGGTTTGAGGGCAAGGGAGAGTGAGCGGAAAATGGGGAATATTTACTACTAAATGAGATTGGGCTCTCCACTTACGTGTACAAAGTTATCAGTAAAAGCTTTTTACTTGTAAATCCTAATTTGAGAGTGTGGAGACATGTACGGCTACACCTATATGTATCTTTACACTCGGGAATGATATATAGCAAAAAGTGTAGATTGATAAATATATATGTGGGTAAATATACATGTGTATATTTACCTTTTTGAAGAGGCCCCACGGGTATTCGGATTTTATCCGTACTGGGAGTTGTTTAGTTTGTGAAAAGAGTAAGTAAATTAAGTTACAGCCAGTGACCTTAAAGAACAGCACATCCCTTAGTGCAACTAATCAAATTAAGGCAAATCAGCTTTCAAAGTAAACTGATAATCTTGTGGCTGCAACAAGCAGATCAATTGTAGTTATTTGTATACGACTGATTCCTGTTTTCACACTGTATTTATTAGAGAAGGTCCCTAGCACGCACTAGTAAAAAAACTGCTCAACTTATAAAAGTAAGGCGATAAACCCGATGTCTTTGAAGAATTTCTCCTTCATCTTATAAGCCTTCTGTTAACCATTTGCATATAGTATTTCAATGTTACCATTAACTTATTCAATTATATTTACTTAAATGATAAAAGTAACTTATTCAAGTTATATTTCGCAAACAGATATTAGTTAGATTATGAGTTTTCTCATACTTTAAAACTCTATTGAAAATACAGAACACATCGCTGGGTAATTAGTGGCCATGAGCAAGCTCCACAAAATGGTTAGCAAAAATGGGAAAATCATGCAACACAGAGGAAACCCAAGGACTCTTTTCCCTAAATATCTTTGGCTAGAATGTACCCATGACGTTTCCCTATGGACCACGACTCAAACACGTGACTGAAACCAAGGCAGTGAATTGGGCACGAACATGGCTCCGCACGCTCAGAATATACAATACTGTTAGACACAACTTTTTCCACATGCGCCGATGGCAGATATCGCCTTACAGCACTGAAAGGCTGGAGGTTTTGGTAATTCATTTAGTTCAAGTGCAAGATAAGGATCCTTGATGCACATTCAGTATCAGCTGCTGCAGAAGCACATTTAATTTAAAAAAATAAATATCTGATTACATGTTTAAAAAATCAGTTCCAGTAAACATCATCTTTTAGGGATTCAAATAACATTGTGTGGCAATAAACGGGTATTTTTTTTCTATGCGGGACCTGAAAGACCTTTTCACGCGAATACCCAGAGAAGCATGAAACAAAGAAGCGAGAGTGCTTTCTTCCTAAGCATGTGAATCGTTATTCCAGCTTTTACAACACAAACATTACATGAAATAATCAATAAATGTTGCGGAAATGGTGTGAAAAGGATAATTAAGAAAGATTTACTTCTGCTTTTTGCTCCAGCGATGACTGGGGTGGGGACTTTCTGCCTGACAGTATTGGTTCTGCACTGGGGCCACAGCACTGGCGTAACAAAGGCCCCTGCAGTCCTTGCGGTGTTGAGGGAGGGGAGGTGGGGGAGCTCCAGGGGGCTCTTCAGAAAAGTAACTTGGCCTGAGTGCTTCTGTGTGGGAACCATGCACTGTGCAGGGGGGACCCCTTAAGTTTAGTTACGCCACTGGGCCACAGTAACCTCACCTACGTACAGTAACCTCACCTACATCAAACACTGGTAAAGGATGACTCTGTGGTTACTTCCAGGGAATGTCACCTCCTGAGGCCATTTTTCTGCACCGTGCTGCCGATGATGCAAGCTGTAAGAAAATGTGTCAATAGTGAATGCTGCAGACTGGCCGTTTCGAACAAGATGTGTTTTTCCCCCATCCTCCTGTCACCCGTGTTCCTGAGTTTGGGGTCTGAGTGTATGCTGTCCTTCAGGATTAGGGTGGCTATCTTCCTGTTAGGGGTGCCCCCTCCATGTGAGCGGGGGAGCGTTTCCCTGCAAAAAAAAGAAATTTGCCCCCAGAAAAAATAAAATGGTAATACACTTTCTTTATTACCATGTTATTTTTCAGCACCCCGTCAGGAACGGAGTGTCAGGATGGGTCGAGGCATTTTCTTCCGAGTGGTAACAGGGAGCTTGTTTCAAGTGCCCATGTCCCTTTGTTTTAAAACAGCTGGGTTAGAGAACGCACAGGCCTCCAGCGCTCTTGTGAGCGCTGAGAGAAGCCACTCCTACCAGTTCAGACACTTCTTCCATGCTGGTTGCCAGCATGAAAGCAGCACCAGGATTGGCTAGGTCAGTTTCCTGGGTCTCATTGCGCTTTGTAGCCAGGAGAGACGACAAGAGACAAGATCATCCTGAGGTATTACTCCCAGTGTTTAATTTGAGACAATTCAAACTATTCTAGACCACCCAAAGCTATAATAAGGGCATAAAAGGCAGGTATTGTTCTTTTTTCAGTTATATAGACTTATTAAACACTATTGTTGTGCTTATCTCAAAATTAGACTGACAATGCTACCATGTGGTGGACTGTCACTAGAGCCCGTGCTGGCAAGTAAGTGGCGGTGCCAAGCACCAGAAACCACAGGCTCAAATTAAGCTCCTGGAGCACCCAGTGCCCAGCCCATGACTTAGACCTTAGCACCTCAAACTTCCTCCTGCTGCCACGTCTACTGGGGTTGCCAGTCACAGTTTGCAATGTTTTTCCTAAGAATCTACTTTTCGCTTTTGTTTTTTGGTGAAGTGCAACATTGTGGTTTCTCCGAATTCTGTCTATGTAAGAAAGAAAAATTAATATACAGCTTTGCACTTATCAGGCAATAACAAATGTACCCTGCTTTATACTGCTGTACCTAACCATCTTTAGGTCACAGTGGTGCCAAGGGAACTTCCAGTCTAGGGCGCTCGAAGTAGGGGGTGTGCGGCATCCGCAGAAATCCTGCAATAATTTTAGATAAAGAACGGGCATTAAACAGGGCCTTTTATGTCACGTTATCTTGCAGCATTTGGAAGACAGTCAAAGGTTGGACGTAATTAAGGTTAGGAGTAACGCTTTTTGCTAAGTACTGCTAATTCTATGATCGTGCGGATCTATGCCTGCGAGAGCACCAAAGGCATTTTGCAATATCGGCCAACGCACAGCATTCATCAATTTGAGGGCTAAATGCATTTTTATCATCAAATATAACAACGGCAAACGATTTAATGACTTGAACTTTAGAGACAGCAATAAAAGATTGTTTAAAGACAAGGGTAACAGAAGCAGGTGGTGTCAAGAAACAACAAGCATCAAAGTTGAAAACATTTGCTAGCCTTCTCTCTTACTAACATTTTAAAACATCAGTAATGAAATGCAAATGATTGCCGTTTCATGAAATTCACACAATGCTAATAGCACTACGGTTTATAATTGTTTTCAATATTGTCTTCTTGTGTTGAAATTCAGAATTAGTACCAATAAAGTAATGTAGTTTGCAGCACCATACATATGTCTAAGGCACAATGTCAGCACGCTGGATATTCCTTTAATTGTTTGATCTGGGAACGGATATTTTTCCATCATACACATTACAGGGAGTGCAGAATTATTAGGCAAATGAGTATTTTGACCACATCATCCTCTTTATGCATGTTGTCTTACTCCAAGCTGTATAGGCTCGAAAGCCTACTACCAATTAAGCATATTAGGTGATGTGCATCTCTGTAATGAGAAGGGGTGTGGTCTAATGACATCAACACCCTATATCAGGTGTGCATAATTATTAGGCAACTTCCTTTCCTTTGGCAAAATGGGTCAAAAGAAGGACTTGACAGGCTCAGAAAAGTCAAAAATAGTGAGATATCTTGCAGAGGGATGCAGCACTCTTAAAATTGCAAAGCTTCTGAAGCGTGATCATCGAACAATCAAGCGTTGCATTCAAAATAGTCAACAGGGTCGCAAGAAGCGTGTGGAAAAACCAAGGCGCAAAATAACTGCCCATGAACTGAGAAAAGTCAAGCGTGCAGCTGCCACGATGCCACTTGCCACCAGTTTAGCCATATTTCAGAGCTGCAACATCACTGGAGTGCCCAAAAGCACAAGGTGTGCAATACTCAGAGACATGGCCAAGGTAAGAAAGGCTGAAAGACGACCACCACTGAACAAGACACACAAGCTGAAACGTCAAGACTGGGCCAAGAAATATCTCAAGACTGATTTTTCTAAGGTTTTATGGACTGATGAAATGAGAGTGAGTCTTGATGGGCCAGATGGATGGGCCCGTGGCTGGATTGGTAAAGGGCAGAGAGCTCCAGTCCGACTCAGACGCCAGCAAGGTGGAGGTGGAGTACTGGTTTGGGCTGGTATCATCAAAGATGACCTTGTGGGGCCTTTTCGGGTTGAGGATGGAGTCAAGCTCAACTCCCAGTCCTACTGCCAGTTCCTGGAAGACACCTTCTTCAAGCAGTGGTACAGGAAGAAGTCTGCATCCTTCAAGAAAAACATGATTTTCATGCAGGACAATGCTCCATCACACGCGTCCAAGTACTCCACAGCGTGGCTGGCAAGAAAGGGTATAAAAGAAGGAAATCTAATGACATGGCCTCCTTGTTCACCAGATCTGAACCCCATTGAGAACCTGTGGTCCATCATCAAATGTGAGATTTACAAGGAGGGAAAACAGTACACCTCTCTGAACAGTGTCTGGGAGGCTGTGGTTGCTGCTGCACGCAATGTTGATGGTGAACAGATCAAAACACTGACAGAATCCATGGATGGCAGGCTTTTGAGTGTCCTTGCAAAGAAAGGTGGCTATATTGGTCACTGATTTGTTTTTGTTTTGTTTTTGAATGTCAGAAATGTATATTTGTGAATGTTGAGATGTTATATTGGTTTCACTGGTAATAATAAATAATTGAAATGGGTATATATTTGTTTTTTGTTAAGTTGCCTAATAATTATGCACAGTAATAGACACCTGCACACACAGATATCCCCCTAACATAGCTAAAACTAAAAACAAACTAAAAACTACTTCCAAAAATATTCAGCTTTGATATTAATGAGTTTTTTGGGTTCATTGAGAACATGGTTGTTGTTCAATAATAAAATTAATCCTCAAAAATACAACTTGCCTAATAATTCTGCACTCCCTGTATTTACTTTGCACATATTATCAACCTGATGCACATGAAGAAAAAGTGTTGTGGACATATCATACAATTTTTGGCAAAGGGTCAAATCTGGAATTCAAATCCTAGTTCTCCTGCATGGATAGTAAGCAAAAAAGGGCATTAGTTAGAGTTTGGTGAACATGGGGAATACACCCCTGGGTGCGCAGCTATAGACAGAGTTGGAGGAAGTGGTGGTGCATCCAACACATTATCGGTTCGGATATCGGAGGGCTCGGAGGTATTCCCATGGCACCCATGTCTTGATGAATATATGACAACAGAGGGCACCACCTCTGGCAAGACAACACTGACAAAAAACAGGTAGTTAGGATATAACAGTGCTACTTTGAAAGTAGGAAACTTTCTTTCCCACAATGAATATTTATGATAGAGGTAATGGTAGGAATTCCATTTGCACTGTTGAAAGCCCTTCACCCACATTCGGGCACACAGCAGACTGAAACATGTTGGCATTTGTAGGGATAATTGGCTCATAACACCATATTCATCCATTCTTTGTTTTTAATTATACCCTTGCTTCCCACCATTAAATGAGTTAAAACCCTTGGGTTTACCTTCAGGCATTTCTTATGTACCAGTGTGGATCCGCAGACTGCCCAGTATTTATTATTAGGCACTCCGTCTCACTGTGGTTGACCTATCCTGGTAGTGCCAGCTTATCAGGGAGGGAGGAGGTTGCCTATCACTAAGCATGGTGCCACAAAAGTGTGGGTGAGGCTTCCTCATCTAGTCTTTGATGGATTGTTTAGTTGATCAGGGTGTTACATGACTACAGAATAACTGTGGGAAACATTGCATCTTTTTGTGTCTTATGCTATGATGTTAGAGGGTGTGCACATTTTTTTAACCTCTAACTCCCTCTATGCGATAAAGCATCCAACATAACACTGTTGTAAAGTGCCCCTTTTTGAATGGTCACCCCACACATTTTGCTGTCAGATGCTGTGGTATTTGACTTGTTAGTGTACTGAGGCCTGCTAACCAGGCCCCAGTACTAATGCTCTTTCCCTTAACGTATATGTTGAATTGCACAGGCCAATTGGCAAGCACTTTATCACCCCTTTAGGTCCCCAGTAAATGGTACCCAGGGTACCTAGTGCAAGAGTGGTAAAGGGGGTACCAGGGCTGGTTGTGCCACCCTGAGTATCCCAAGTAAATCAGAGACTGGAGTGCTGCCATGTCAGCCTGCACGAGCAGACTGCTGCTCAAGTGAGACTCTGCCCACACCAGTTGCAGGCAGGGTCCCTGTTACTGCCCATGGACAGGTCAGTTACCTCTAGAGCAGGCCCCCTCTAGCCCTGGGACAGGGTGCACTGTTCCATGAGTGAGGGCAGATGTGCAGGAGCACATATACTCAATTCTGGCCTTTAAACTGCAATGCTGGCCCAAGTAACCAACGGTGAATTGGATAACATGGGCTGGCACCTGATCACTGCTCAGATGCCCAGCTCTGCAACGGCCCAGCTGAATTACATTGTGTTTGGTATCAAACACTGTGCTTCTTAACCTTGAACATGATGCCCATGTTTGGGATTAAAAAGCAGATGCCCAAGTGGCCCCCTTAAAGGGTGCCCACCAAGTTACCAAGTCCTGTACTGTTTTTGCGGGCTCTCCCAAGCCGCGACCATCACAGACAAGAGTCTGACCTCCTGCTGGTGGTGCTAGCACCTTGGTAAGATGTGAGACAAAGGGCCTAGGCAGGAAGAAGGTCACACCGCCTCCTTCCTAGGCTTGCTAGTGAGATTAGCATCAGGGCGTTGACCCTCAAAGGCTTCTCCTGCCTCTGATGTGCTGAGAGTTGTCTTCAAGTGGAGGACAAAGACCTTGACTCCCTGTCAGGCAGGTGGAAAATTAGCTATGCAGGAGGAGTGCACCTCCCTCAATCTAGCCACACCTTTGAGATTGGCTTGGAGGTCTGCACAGCCAAGGAAGGGTTCTGCAATCTTGGCAGACCCTAAGAATAGTGGGTTCTGGGTAAAAAGTGACATACTCCCCACAGAAAGTCATCACTGCAGGGGCAGGCTAGCCACAGGGACAGAAGCCCATTGGCCACTGTCCCTCACATCCTTAAACACCTCCTAAACCAGGATTTAAGGGGCTCCCTTGGCACCCGGACATGAAGAAAGAAACACAAAGAGACGTCTGCACCAACTACAAAACATGGACTCCAGCCCCAGTGAAAAGAAAAGGACACAGAGTGACCTACAGAGACCAGCACTGGAACCAAGTGCCTGATGTGTGCTAGAGGTGAAAACTCATTGGTACCGACCAGAGGAACCCCCGAGGACACCAAAACCACAAGAAAGTCTCCCCAGACTAGTGGCACCAGTCCCCTGTAAATTGCAGGAGTGCAGAAGTGCTGAAGAACTGCGACCCGATGGGGTCTAAGTGCCAGAGCCTAAAGAAACCTGGTGTCCAGCATCTATAGAGTGTGATTGAGGCCCTTGCTAAGTTTCAAGCCTCTACTCCCTGCCAAATGACCTCCAGCCGCCAGAAAGCCAGTGGATCACCCTTGCAGCTACCAAGGCTTGTCTGTCGCCTGCACGGAAACCAACCGCTACACAAATTTCACCGACTTCAGGGCACCCTCTCAGCATAGAGACCGATGTCACCAGTGCCCCCTTCCCTGTGGAAATGCAGCCTGAAGGACATAATTTCGACTTTAGCAGCAAAGCATCTTTGGCCCAACTAGCCCAGTGATTGACAGCTAGGAGATATCGCTGCACCTAGAGCCACCGCCAAGGTGGAGAAGATCCAAGTGTTGATTCCTGGTCCTGGCCCCCCAAAGACCTCTACATTTGAAGAGTAGAGTGTGAGTCCACCCCAAGCCCTGTTTTTCAATGGAGTGCAAAATACACCAGCCACTGCGGAACGTTCAGCACCAAGGATCGCCAAATCACCTCTGCAACTGGAGTCCCTGGGCAAAGTAACAAAAGTTTGACTGTTGAATCTTGGTCTCGATCCCTGCAGAACTTTAAGTTCCCATGAGTTCCCCATGCACACTGCTATTTCCCCCCTATTAACTTCAATGGAAGCCCTTTTAATGCTCAATGTATTGAATTTTCCAAAGACTTAAAAATTCACAAATCCAGTTTGTTTTTCTGTCTAAATTAGGATTAAAATCTAATCTATTTTTCTAAATTGGTGTCAAATTTCTGTCGAGTCCTGTCATTTACTTATCATCTATGTTGGTAATGTGAAATGCTTTACACATGTTCTTCTAAATAGCCTGACTGCTCTTTGCCACACTACCAGGACTAAGCGAGGGTTTGCTAAGAGTGAATCCGAGGTCCACTACTAGGTATTGTGTGGATATTCTATGGAAAGACTACCAATCAATCAATCAGGGGATTTGTAAAGCGCACTACTCACCCATGAGGGTCTCAAGGCGCTGAGGGACAGGGGGTGGGGGCTGCTACTGATCAAGCAGACATGTCTTGAGGTGTCTCCTGATGGTAAGGAGGTCCTTGGTCTGACGCAGGTGGGTGGGAAGAGTGTTCCACGTCTTGGCGGCGAGGTGCGAGAATGATCTGCCGCCAGTGGTTGTTCTGCGAATCCGTGGGATAGTGGCGAGGGCAAGGTCGGTGGAGGGAAGCTGTTGGGTCAGGGTGTAGAAGGAGAGCCGTCTGTTGAGGTATTCTGGTCCGGTGTTGTGCAGTGCCTTGTGAACGTGGCTGAGGTGTTTGAAGGTGATTCTCTTGTTGACGGGGAGCCAATGCAGGTCTCTCAGATGGGCTGTGATGTGGCAGTGGCGGGGGATGTCCAGGATGAGACATGTGGAGGCGTTCTGGATGCGTTGCAGTCTTTTCTGTAGTTTGGCCGTGGTTCATCCGTAGAGGGCATTGCAAGAGTCCAGTTTGCCATTTACGAGGGCTTGTGTGACTGTTCTTCTGGTTTCAGTGGGGATCCATTTGTAGATCTTCCGGAGCATGCGGAGGGTGTTGAAGCAGGAGGAGGAGATGGTGTTGACTTGCTGGGCCATAAATAGTGAAGAGTCCAGGATGAATCCCAGGTTGCTTGCGTGGTCGGTGGGTGTCGGTGCAGTTCCCAGTGTGGCAGGCCACCAGGAGTCGTCCCATGCAGAGGGGGTGGATCCAAAGATGAGGACCTCAGTCTTGTCGGAATTCAGTTTCAGGCAACTGTTCTTCATCCATTCGGCGATGGCCTTCATTCCTACCTAGTCATACCATATAACACTTTCACATTGCTACAGAAACCCTTTCTGGAACACTTGATGTCTGGTGGGTATTTCTAAATATATCAGGTGGTCTTCAGTAGGGTAGTGGCAGCCCAACCACCTAAGCCTGAATGAGGCCCCAAGTTTGTACACCAAATGTTTCCCTTATTTTACATTTTGGCCTGATACACAGTTCTGCACAATTTCAACTGCAGTGTGAGTTCTTTCTGTTTTAGCTATTTTGTCTATGAAGAAGAAAAACAAACCCACTGAGCTTCAAAACTATTCATATACACTCAACTGCTGTTTAGGAGTCCACTTCAGATCATTTTATCTTTACTGCCTGACTGGGTATATTCATATAGCATTCACTGCTAAAAAATCTTCTCAAGAGGATTTGAGAAATATAATGCTTACTACACTCAACATGCTTTTAGGAGCTACACAAATATACATAGTTTTTCCATTGATTTACTAAAGAAGAAGGATGAGGGAGACCAGAAGTCACCCGGGATGGCAATGGACAATCAAAGTTTAGTTGTTTTTCCCTGGACTAGTGACTTACCACTGGTATGTAGGCTCATTGGGCATTCTCAGCTACCAACCATGGTTATAGAGCATTCTACCAAGATCTTTGCTTAGTGAAGGCTCAACATAAGTCCAATAAAAAGGTGGAATGTTCACATTATATTCCAACTTTCAAGACTATTCTAAATGCTTTCAGGGAGTAGGGAATGTCTTTTAGAGAATTATGTTGTAACTGATGTCATACCAGTGTATTTAAACAAATAGCTCTGATGATGACAGGATTCTACTCTATGACTATACAAAATTTAGAGGCCAAGTACTATCACTCAGAAAACCTTAAGCATGGAATGGGCCGATAATCTGAGGCAACTGACTCATGGCTGTGCATTCTGATGGATTTTATCAGCCAGCACCCCACTCTGAAATGTATTCAAGCTCTACAATTTTTATTCTCGCTGAATGTAAAAACAAGCAGTTAAAAGCCTGTATTCATCCTCAAGATAAAGTTGTTGCCCATTCTTTTGCAGGCACAAGAAACTAATTAGAACAAAATCGTTTTAGCTACATGAATAAAGATAAATACTCTTTTCATTGGAACTCACATTTGGAATCCTCCTAACACCCTGGTTAAGCACCTCAAACTTGTTCATTCATTCTGTGCACTGTTTTACATTTCTGCCCGTTCACATGCATCATTCCATACACAGAGGGAAAAGGCAACCCTAAGGGCCTGTGTTTTTAATGTAGTAAATTATGTTCCTCAATATAATTTATTAGAACAATGAAATGGTGAGAATCCTGTTGAAGTAAATGAAGTGGTTCAGAGCTAGTAACCTTTTGCTCCAACATTTAGTGTTTGACTTTTTGTTTCTCACTTTTTAATTTAGAACATTATTTCCTCAGTGGATGCAATGTTCTAATAGCCATCTGCACTGGGCTATACCAGTTGTTAAATGACCTCTTTCTCATTATATGTCCTCGCCTGTAGGCCAGTAACTCTGGTTCAGAGCCTTTAACAAACTTTATAGCCCTCAACAGCAGGCTGTAAGACTATATTAGAACAAAGGAATACTGAAAGATCTGCTTAAGACAATGAGAGGGCTCAAGGCTAATAGTGGCTGATATCTTCTGCTTCAACATTCCAGTGTTTGATTTTCCGTGTCTTACTTTTTAATTGAGATCATTTGACATACAGTGGGTTCTAATAGCATTATAGCCCTTCTGCCTCAGGCTATTCTGGTTGTTAAATAAAGGCCCTCACCCTTGTTATATGCCCTTGCCCGTGGCCTGGGCTTATAGCTTAGGTTCAGGACCTTCAACGACAGTTAGAGCCCTGAAGTGTGCGATAATGCGACATGAAATATGCTCTCTCTTTACTCGTGCTTATACATGTACCTGTGGTGTCCCAGGGGCAGTATGTATGAAGGTAAGAGTGTGTCTTTCTCTTCTGTTGTCAATGTTGAACCTATTCAGTTTGCAAGGGAAGCTTGCTCTGCTGATGATGTCAACGTGGTATTGACACTGTGTCTTACAAACCATGCATCTTACTTTTATTATACAAGAGCCGGAATGAATGGCATTACAAATGTTTGCCTTCATAAGCCATGAGTTATTGGGAATACTGATCCTCATGCAGGTTAGAATAGAAAACAAAGGTCAAAATGGAAAACACCAATGTGTCCCTCCAGGTGCCAAGCCACTACCTCTATTGTGTATTTCAGGAATTAATAATTCTTCACTTCAAGCTTATCAGCCTAGCATTTAGGTCAAAAACTGCAATACTGAATCAAAGTCTCTTGCAAATATTGGCATTCTTTGGTAGGGGTTTTGAGTTGTTTTAATGATAGCAGGTGAAAGGACCATGCAACCTTGTGCAGAACACATTATACTGCAAGTTTAGCGTCAACCGTATTTGAAAAAGTGAACAAAACATATCTTTAATAATATTTGTCAGGCGTTACTCATCTCTAACAGTTATACACAGATACATAGTATCATTTGAAGCAGTAGGGTGAAAGATCACCGGCATTAGGACCATGCACTTTTCTGCTCCTTATTTCATCAGCCTGGAATATTTTCCTATGTGTATAGGACTTGTATCATGCATCCCATTGCAGGTACTCATTGTGATGTATCAGTTGCTTTCCAACATAGACTAGAACCTATAGGATGAAATGGGTCTATCCAAATGAATCATGGGTTACTCCTGTCCTCATGACCAGGTCAATAACACCACAAATAAATGGTGGCAGTTGATCTACAGTCATGTGGTACAGGCCTTTTTCGCTACCCCTGCCTAAGGGGAGGGAAGCTACCTACTGGCAACCCTTAAGAAAATCTGTTTAGTGTGTCATGACTGAATTATATATATTACTCGAAGGGTGACAGGTGCGTGTAAAGCTTGTCAGCATAAGGGGTTGATTAACTCAGTTTAAGTCCCCCTACAAGTATGCAAATCTAGATTTGCAGGGTGCTTCAAACGATGAGTAGGCAGAAAGTGTGTGTTCTACACTTCCCTGAATGTCTCTCAGCTTGGCGTTCTCTCCCTATCCTCCCCACAGCTGCAGATGTAGCCAGGTTCACTGGCAGTAGACAAGGCCAGTTTGAAGGCTGCCTATGTCATGGAAGAAGGGATATCTGTAGGAAAATGACCAACTCAATTTTTTGTGGACTGATGCTGCAGGTGTTTTGACTGTGCACTGGGAGTCTGCTAACCAGGTGTATATGCTCTGAGCCTACAACATTTCAACATTGGTTAGACTTCTAATTGCCTATACCTATAATTCCTTAGTATATGGTACCAAGTGCATCCAGGGCCTATAAGTTAAATGTCACTAGTAGACTGCAGCACCAATTGTTCCATCTACTACAGTGACAATGCAAACATAGCTGCATGCCTACCATTGATGTCTGCCCATAGTAGTTGTAAACTGCAGCTCGACCTGTCACAATAAACCCTTTTGACAGGTCAAAACCTTCCTTTTAAATACTAATATGTCACCCTATGTTGGCCTTATATGCCCTAAGGCAGGGAGCATGGCATTTAAGGGTAGGACATGAAGAAATGTAATGGTACACATATTCTTACAGTGAGCATATTTTCACTGCAGCAAGTTTGACGGTTTAATAACAAAGCACATGATTACATTATTGCATTTAATAATGCTAACTTCAGTCTGGAGGGGAGTGATAGCAGAGGAGAAAGTGAGAAAGAGGGAAGGGGAGACAGAGTAGAGAGAGCTGAAGAGACACCAGAGGGTGAGTGAGTGAGAAACAGAGAGAGGATGATGAAGGTGTAGTGGGAAGAGAGCCAGAAGAGATGGAGTGCAATGGAAGGAAGGTTTGAAACAGTGGGTCAAGAGCCGATTTTTGGTGGCTCCTTAATGTCCAAGCAGTAAATAAAATACATTTAAATGCTGTTTTTATCTTGTCACATTTGCAGCGCTTCATTGACAGAAGTCAAATTTCAGGCTATGTCTTCTGACAAATAGCTTCTCATGTTTTTTTAATAGGGATTGGTGTTTACAAACTCCTCACACTTTGCAATCAGAGAAGGAAAAGTAAAGTGAATTATGTGACAATATTGCTGGGGTACAGAGTGTGAAATGAAAAGCTGAAGGATATTGTTTTTAGTAACACACAACAAAATGTAAATACCTGTAAATAGACTTTATGCAATCAGCACTTTCTGAAGAAAAGCTGAAGCACATTTTTTGTAATTCTAAAGTGTGATGGAAACAAATAATAGGATCAAAGCAACTCAAAGCACTTTTTCTATTGTGATGCGCAAATGGTAAGTATTCATTGAGACCTGATTTCCATACATTTTCATTTGTGTACAGTATCGGTTTATCAGTAATACTGTATGCCTGTGTAAATTTAGTTGGCATTTCAACTGAGAGTGTGCTGTCTGTAAACAATAGTGTGTTACCTCGTAATGCTTTAGTTACATTAAAAAAAGCAACCACCTCATGTCCATTAAAGCTAGGCAGGTCATGAAAGTTTGTCATGCTAAAAAGTGGACTGTGGTTCTAACAAGTTAGGGCAGTGGTTCCCAAAGTTTTTTGACCCGCGGCTCCCCTGACCTATTGGCCACTGGCCATGGCTCCCCATTATGTTACTTTTTTTTTGGTGGGCGGGGGGATGTAAGCCCAACCTCTGGAGTAGTTCCTTTTTTCACTCTAAAACTTAATTGGGATGGAGCCGATGAAGGTACCATATTCCTACATATAACAAAATTAAAATGTAACAATTGATTAATTAAAAAAAAAAAACTTTAATTTGTAAAGTCAGAAACAATACTCTTCAACACTTGGGTGAACATTTGGATTTTTTACAATAGACCCAAACTGGGCTAACATCACAAAGGAATTTTCTCATTTGAGAAACGCGGATTGTTACCCATGCGCAGGAATGTGTTTGCTCAATAAAAAACATAAAGGTGTTTACACAGAACCTGTGGGAAAATATATGTAAGCAGTTTCCCCCTCAACCGGCAGGTTGCCCACATGCTGAGCATTGGAATCACCAAGTTCATTTATTAGGTAATAAATAACCATGCTATGTATATCATACAGAAATAAATGAAGTAGTTTAACATGAAATATTCAATCCCTCTCCAGTAGGTGGCGTCCGAGCCTGTGAAATGCTGTCTATGGAACTAGCATAGTCCTCGATGAAAATGCCAAATTAGGGCATTGGTATCTGTTTGTATATTTGAATTATGTGACTTTTGTGCAATTTAACGAACTCCAGTAACAAAGGAATGAACAAAAAAACGATTCTTATATAAATTTACAGTTTTAAAATTTGATTTCCTATTAGGTCATAAGATTAATTGGCACCATCAGCACATAATTGTATCATAAAGTGCATCTTTTCACAGCGCCCCTGGCTGACTTTAATGGCGCACCTGGAAGCCGCGGCACACAGTTTGGGAATGTAAAGAAATGGCTCCCTGTTGCAGTTACCCCCCACTTTTTGCCTGATACTGATGCTGACTTGACTGAGAAGTGTGCTGGGACCCTGCTAACCAGGCCCCAGCACCAGTGTTCCTTCACCTAAAATGTACCATTGTATCCACAATTGGCACACCCTGGCATTCAGATAAGTCCCTTGTAACTGGTACTTCTAGTACCAAGGGCCCTGATGCCAAGAAAGGTCTCTAAGGGCTGCAGCATGTCTTATGCCACCCCAGAGACCCCTCACTCAGCACAGACACACTGCTTACAAGCCTGTGTGTGCTAGTGAGAACAAAATGAGTAAGTCGACATGGCACTCCCCTCAGGGTGCCATGCCAGCCTCTCACTGCCTATGCAGTATAGGTAAGCCACCCCTCTAGCAGGCCTTACAGCCCTAAGGCAGGGTGCACTATACCATAGGTGAGGGTACCAGTGCATGAGCATGGTACCCCTACAGTGTCTAAACAAAACCTTAGACATTGTAAGTGCAGGGTAGCCATAAGAGTATATGGTCTGGGAGTCTGTCAAACACGAACTCCACAGCACCATAATGGCTACAATGAAAACTGGGAAGTTTGGTATCAAACTTCTCAGCACAATAAATGCACACTGATGCCAGTGTACATTTTATTGTAAAATCCACCACAGAGGGCACCTTAGAGGTGCCCCCTGAAACTTAACCGACTGTCTGTGTAGGCTGACTAGTTCCAGCAGCCTGCCACACCAGAGACATGTTGCTGGCCCCATGGGGAGAGTGCCTTTGTCACTCTGAGGCCAGTAACAAAGCCTGCACTGGGTGGAGATGCTAACACCTCCCCCAGGCAGGAGCTGTGACACCTGGCGGTGAGCCTCAAAGGCTCACCCCTTTGTCACAGCCCAGCAGGGCACTCCAGCTTAGTGGAGTTGCCCGCCCCCTCCGGCCACGGCCCCCACTTTTGGCGGCAAGGCTGGAGGGAACAAAGAAAGCAACAAGGAGGAGTCACTGGCCAGTCAGGACAGCCCCTAAGGTGTCCTGAGCTGAGGTGACTCTGACTTTTAGAAATCCTCCATCTTGCAGATGGAGGATTCCCCCAATAGGGTTAGGATTGTGACCCCCTCCCCTTGGGAGGAGGCACAAAGAGGGTGTACCCACCCTCAGGGCTAGTAGCCATTGGCTACTAACCCCCCAGACCTAAACACGCCCTTAAATTTAGTATTTAAGGGCTACCCTGAACCCTAGAAAATTAGATTCCTGCAACTACAAGAAGAAGGACTGCCTAGCTGAAAAACCCCTGCAGAGGAAGACCAGAAGACGACAACTGCCTTGGCTCCAGAAACTCACCGGCCTGTCTCCTGCCTTCCAAAGATCCTGCTCCAGCGACGCCTTCCAAAGGGACCAGCGACCTCGACATCCTCTGAGGACTGCCCCTGCTTCGAAAAGACAAGAAACTCCCGAGGACAGCGGACCTGCTCCAAGAAAGGCTGCAACTTTGTTTCCAGCAGCTTTAAAGAACCCTGCAAGCTCCCCGCAAAAGGCGTGAGACTTGCAACACTGCACCCGGCGACCCCGACTCGGCTGGTGGCGATCCAACACCTCAGGAGGGACCCCAGGACTACTCTAAGACTGTGAGTACAAAAACCTGTCCCCCCTGAGCCCCCACAGCGCCGCCTGCAGAGGGAATCCCGAGGCTTCCCCTGACCGCGACTCTTTGAATCCTAAGTCCCGACACCTGGGAGAGACCCTGCACCCGCAGCCCCCAGGACCTGAAGGACCGGACTTTCACTGGAGGAGTGACCCCCAGGAGTCCCTCTCCCTTGCCCAAGTGGAGGTTTCCCCGAGGAACCCCCCCCTTGCCTGCCTGCAGCGCTGAAGAGATCCCTAGATCTCCCATTGACTTCCATTACAAACCCGACGCTTGTTTCTACACTGCACCCGGCCGCCCCCGCGCTGCTGAGGGTGAAATTTCTGTGTGGACTTGTGTCCCCCCCGGTGCCCTACAAAACCCCCCTGGTCTGCCCTCCGAAGACGCGGGTACTTACCTGCAAGCAGACCGGAATCGGGGCACCCCCTTCTCTCCATTCTAGCCTATGTGTTTTGGGCACCACTTTGAACTCTGCACCTGACCGGCCCTGAGCTGCTGGTGTGGTGACTTTGGGGTTGCTCTGAACCCCCAACGGTGGGCTACCTTGGACCAAGAACTGAACCCTGTAAGTGTCTTACTTACCTGGTAAAACTAACAAATACTTACCTCCCCTAGGAACTGTGAAAATTGCACTAAGTGTCCACTTTTAAAACAGCTATTTGTCAATAACTTGAAAAGTATACATGCAATTTTGATGATTTGAAGTTCCTAAAGTACTTACCTGCAATACCTTTCGAATGAGATATTACATGTAGAATTTGAACCTGTGGTTCTTAAAATAAACTAAGAAAAGATATTTTTCTATATAAAAACCTATTGGCTGGATTTGTCTCTGAGTGTGTGTACCTCATTTATTGTCTATGTGTATGTACAACAAATGCTTAACACTACTCCTTGGATAAGCCTACTGCTCGACCACACTACCACAAAATAGAGCATTAGTATTATCTATTTTTACCACTGTTTTACCTCTAAGGGGAACCCTTGGACTCTGTGCATGCTATTCCTTACTTTGAAATAGCACATACAGAGCCAACTTCCTACATTGGTGGATCAGCGGTGGGGTACAAGACTTTGCATTTGCTGGACTACTCAGCCAATACCTGATCACACGACAAATTCCAAAATTGTCATTAGAAATTGATTTTTGCAATTTGAAAAGTTTTCTAAATTCTTAAAAGACCTGCTAGGGCCTTGTGTTAGATCCTGTTTAGCATTTCTTTTAGAGTTTAAAAGTTTGTAAAAGTTTGAATTAGATTCTAGAACCAGTTTTAGTTTCTTAAAAAGTATTCCAACTTTTAGAAGCATAATGTCTAGCACAGATGTGAATGTGGTGGAACTCGACACCACACCTTACCTCCATCTTAAGATGAGGGAGCTAAGGTCACTCTGTAAAATAAAGAAAATAACAATGGGCCCCAAACCTACCAAAATACAGCTCCAGGAGCTTTTGGCAGAGTTTGAAAAGGCCAACCCCTCTGAGGGTGGCAACTCAGAGGAAGAGGATAGTGACTTGGAGGACAATTCCCCCCTACCAGTCCTATCTAGGGAGAACAGGGTCCCTCAAACCCTGACTCCAAAAATAATAGTCAGAGATGCTGGTTCCCTCACAGGAGAGACCAACACCTCTGAAATCACTGAGGATAACCCCAGTGAAGAGGACATCCAGTTAGCCAGGATGGCCAAAAGATTGGCTTTGGAAAAGCAGCTCCTAGCCATAGAAAGGGAAAGAAAAGAGATGGGCCTAGGTCCCATCAATGGTGGCAGCAACTTAAATAGGGTCAGAGATTCTCCTGACATCCTAAAAATCCCCAAAGGGATTGTAACAAAATATGAAGATGGTGATGACATCACCAAATGGTTCACAGCTTTTGAGAGGGCTTGTGTAACCAGAAAAGTAAACAGATCTCACTGGGGTGCTCTCCTTTGGGAAATGTTCACTGGAAAGTGTAGGGATAGACTCCTCACACTCTCTGGAAAAGATGCAGAATCTTATGACCTCATGAAGGGTACCCTGATTGAGGGCTTTGGATTCTCCACTGAGGAGTATAGAATTAGGTTCAGGGGGGCTCAAAAATCCTCGAGCCAGACCTGGGTTGATTTTGTAGACTACTCAGTAAAAACACTAGATGGTTGGTTAACTGGAAATGAAGTGTGTGACTATGTTGGGCTTTATAATTTGTTTATGAAAGAACACATTTTAAGTAACTGCTTCAATGAAAAGTTGCATCAGTATCTGGTAGACCTAGGTCCAATTTCTCCCCAAGAATTGGGAAAGAAGGCAGACCACTGGGTCAAGACTAGGGTAACCAAAACTTCCACTGGGGGTGACCAAAAGAAAGGGGTTACAAAAACTCCCCAGGAGAAAGTGGGTGACACTAGAAACAAAGAAAAAGAGTCCTCTGTAGGCCCCCAAAAACCAGAACAGGTGGGTGGGCCCCAAGACACAACCCAAAACAAAGGTGGGTACCAGGGTAAGAACTGGGATGCCACTAAGGCATGGTGCCACAACTGTAAACAGTCTGGGCACCACACCAAGGACACTTCTTGTCCCAAAAACGAACCCCAGAACAAGATTCCAGGGGTAACCAGTGTAGCCATGGGAGATGACTCCTCAGATGAGGAGGTCTTCATAGCCTTCAACTGGAAACAGGGCCCAACAGGTGAGTTGGAGATTCCAGAGGGAAGTAGACACTTCCACCACCTACTGGTGAATGGAATCCCAACCACGGCCCTGAGAGACACTTGTGCCAGTCACACTATTGTGCATGACAGGCTGGTGCTCTCAAACCAGTACATCCCAGGTGAGACTGCCAGGGTAAGAGTTAGCCTAGACAGGGTCACTAAGAGGCCTGTGGCTTTAGTGCCCATAGAAGTGGGTGGCACTCTTAGCTGGAGAAGGGTAGTAGTCAGTACAGACCTCCCCCTTGATTGTCTCCTTGGAAATGACTACCCAGAGGTTAGTCAGAGCCCAAGAGAGGAACTGGTCCAGTGCCAGTCCTCTCCCAAGTATTCTGGAAGTCCTGCCTCTGCAGTAAATGCAAGCAGACCCCAGAAGAAGAAGAAAAGAAAACAGAGTAGGAAGGGTGGACAACCTTTAGCCAAGGTTACAGCAAGCCAGGGAGATTCTGCTCCAGTAGGGGAGAACTCCAAAAATGGCCCTGATAAAGTCCAACCTGACCCACAAGAAGTCCTGGCTAGTCAGGCAACTGTTAAACCTGAGTGGGTGGCTCCTCAGCTAACAGAAGAAAGAGTGGAAGAAGGGTGTTTACTACAAGATGTGGTAACCCCCCACTCTAATACAGCAGACAGGCAACCTGAACCCAAAGAAGCCTGTAACTTAGCCCCTTCCCTTTTAGGCGAAGAGCTAAAGGTGTGGTTCTGGGCACTGACAGCTGTCAGTGGCCTCTGCTGGGTGTTAGCCTTTATGGCTGCACTATCCTTGGCATGGTGGTCTGACCCCATGCCAAATAACAAGTTAGGCCCCCTGACCCTGTTGGTCATGGTGGGGTTACTCCAGCTCTGGGTAACCTCTTTGGGTAAGCTAGGGGTGACCCTGGCTAAGATAAGATTAGCAGAGGTGGATACCTCTGACCTCAAAATAGAGAGAATGGGTGAAGACATAAAAAGCACAGACAAGAGGCAGTTCAGACTAGGTCCTATCACTGTGGAAGTGGGTCAGTTCCCCAGAGGGAATGACCTGAACAGGAGGATGTAAGGCAGAGTAGGCCCTGCAACAAACCAGCCATTTCCTCTACTCTTCCTCGCCTGACAGACTAGGGAGACTCTTCCAGCGTTGGCTGAGTCTCCTGGCCTGTGGGCTGGGGGGGGCTTGTGTAAAGAAATGGCTCCCTGTTGCAGTTACCCCCCACTTTTTGCCTGATACTGATGCTGACTTGACTGAGAAGTGTGCTGGGACCCTGCTAACCAGGCCCCAGCACCAGTGTTCCTTCACCTAAAATGTACCATTGTATCCACAATTGGCACACCCTGGCATTCAGATAAGTCCCTTGTAACTGGTACTTCTAGTACCAAGGGCCCTGATGCCAAGAAAGGTCTCTAAGGGCTGCAGCATGTCTTATGCCACCCCAGAGACCCCTCACTCAGCACAGACACACTGCTTACAAGCCTGTGTGTGCTAGTGAGAACAAAATGAGTAAGTCGACATGGCACTCCCCTCAGGGTGCCATGCCAGCCTCTCACTGCCTATGCAGTATAGGTAAGCCACCCCTCTAGCAGGCCTTACAGCCCTAAGGCAGGGTGCACTATACCATAGGTGAGGGTACCAGTGCATGAGCATGGTACCCCTACAGTGTCTAAACAAAACCTTAGACATTGTAAGTGCAGGGTAGCCATAAGAGTATATGGTCTGGGAGTCTGTCAAACACGAACTCCACAGCACCATAATGGCTACAATGAAAACTGGGAAGTTTGGTATCAAACTTCTCAGCACAATAAATGCACACTGATGCCAGTGTACATTTTATTGTAAAATCCACCACAGAGGGCACCTTAGAGGTGCCCCCTGAAACTTAACCGACTGTCTGTGTAGGCTGACTAGTTCCAGCAGCCTGCCACACCAGAGACATGTTGCTGGCCCCATGGGGAGAGTGCCTTTGTCACTCTGAGGCCAGTAACAAAGCCTGCACTGGGTGGAGATGCTAACACCTCCCCCAGGCAGGAGCTGTGACACCTGGCGGTGAGCCTCAAAGGCTCACCCCTTTGTCACAGCCCAGCAGGGCACTCCAGCTTAGTGGAGTTGCCCGCCCCCTCCGGCCACGGCCCCCACTTTTGGCGGCAAGGCTGGAGGGAACAAAGAAAGCAACAAGGAGGAGTCACTGGCCAGTCAGGACAGCCCCTAAGGTGTCCTGAGCTGAGGTGACTCTGACTTTTAGAAATCCTCCATCTTGCAGATGGAGGATTCCCCCAATAGGGTTAGGATTGTGACCCCCTCCCCTTGGGAGGAGGCACAAAGAGGGTGTACCCACCCTCAGGGCTAGTAGCCATTGGCTACTAACCCCCCAGACCTAAACACGCCCTTAAATTTAGTATTTAAGGGCTACCCTGAACCCTAGAAAATTAGATTCCTGCAACTACAAGAAGAAGGACTGCCTAGCTGAAAAACCCCTGCAGAGGAAGACCAGAAGACGACAACTGCCTTGGCTCCAGAAACTCACCGGCCTGTCTCCTGCCTTCCAAAGATCCTGCTCCAGCGACGCCTTCCAAAGGGACCAGCGACCTCGACATCCTCTGAGGACTGCCCCTGCTTCGAAAAGACAAGAAACTCCCGAGGACAGCGGACCTGCTCCAAGAAAGGCTGCAACTTTGTTTCCAGCAGCTTTAAAGAACCCTGCAAGCTCCCCGCAAAAGGCGTGAGACTTGCAACACTGCACCCGGCGACCCCGACTCGGCTGGTGGCGATCCAACACCTCAGGAGGGACCCCAGGACTACTCTAAGACTGTGAGTACAAAAACCTGTCCCCCCTGAGCCCCCACAGCGCCGCCTGCAGAGGGAATCCCGAGGCTTCCCCTGACCGCGACTCTTTGAATCCTAAGTCCCGACACCTGGGAGAGACCCTGCACCCGCAGCCCCCAGGACCTGAAGGACCGGACTTTCACTGGAGGAGTGACCCCCAGGAGTCCCTCTCCCTTGCCCAAGTGGAGGTTTCCCCGAGGAACCCCCCCCTTGCCTGCCTGCAGCGCTGAAGAGATCCCTAGATCTCCCATTGACTTCCATTACAAACCCGACGCTTGTTTCTACACTGCACCCGGCCGCCCCCGCGCTGCTGAGGGTGAAATTTCTGTGTGGACTTGTGTCCCCCCCGGTGCCCTACAAAACCCCCCTGGTCTGCCCTCCGAAGACGCGGGTACTTACCTGCAAGCAGACCGGAATCGGGGCACCCCCTTCTCTCCATTCTAGCCTATGTGTTTTGGGCACCACTTTGAACTCTGCACCTGACCGGCCCTGAGCTGCTGGTGTGGTGACTTTGGGGTTGCTCTGAACCCCCAACGGTGGGCTACCTTGGACCAAGAACTGAACCCTGTAAGTGTCTTACTTACCTGGTAAAACTAACAAATACTTACCTCCCCTAGGAACTGTGAAAATTGCACTAAGTGTCCACTTTTAAAACAGCTATTTGTCAATAACTTGAAAAGTATACATGCAATTTTGATGATTTGAAGTTCCTAAAGTACTTACCTGCAATACCTTTCGAATGAGATATTACATGTAGAATTTGAACCTGTGGTTCTTAAAATAAACTAAGAAAAGATATTTTTCTATATAAAAACCTATTGGCTGGATTTGTCTCTGAGTGTGTGTACCTCATTTATTGTCTATGTGTATGTACAACAAATGCTTAACACTACTCCTTGGATAAGCCTACTGCTCGACCACACTACCACAAAATAGAGCATTAGTATTATCTATTTTTACCACTGTTTTACCTCTAAGGGGAACCCTTGGACTCTGTGCATGCTATTCCTTACTTTGAAATAGCACATACAGAGCCAACTTCCTACAGGGAACCTCTGAGTTAGGGAATCACTGGTATAGAGGGTGGTGAGAACAGAACAGGAAGTGAGAAAGGAACCTTCCCCAGCAAGAACAAAGACCTCGGAAGAGAAAACGGAGGGAAAGAGTGGGGAGTAGAGAGTATGAGGAAGGTGGGGTAGAGGTGAAATAGAAGAAGGTGGGAGAAGGTAGGAAGGAAGTGAAAGTAAAGGACGAAATGATAAAGAAACCTGGTTAAGGGCAAGGAGTGGTGAGGATGGAACAGAAGTAGGGGTGTCGCGTAGGCTCTCATTATCCTAATGAGACTACTGGATTTTTGGGCGGCAAGATCGTTCACAGTGTGGGGGACCAAGTCTAACCCACGGTGAAGGACAATTGTTACCCCAAATCCGGGTTGAGCTCCGGCTAACTAGCAGTGCCTTATCTCTCACAAAGGGAAGAGACAACTCGGCAGCCGAGCACATGACATCTTAGTGCTTCCCAGGGAAGTCGTGGTCACTCAGGTCCCAACCAGTTCTCTCATACACAGTGTGGTCTCATATATAAATGACAAAGACAGTTTAAGTTTTAAAGATTGGTTTAATAAAACGACTGCATTTTAGATAACAAGTCGTGAGCCGCAATAACCAGAACCATACAACACAGTAGGATTGAAATAGTAACGAGGAGAGTGAAACATAAGAATAATGCTATCATAGTGCAACTAAATTACGTTCTCTCCTCTAAGTTCTATTTTGAGCACAGCATGTTAAGCTCTAAGCCTGCCTTTCAGGTTCCCCCGGGACGACATCGACCCTCATACCTGAGCAAAGGCCTGTAATCGGGATCAGCATCTGCAACAGGGCAGTCAGCATCTAGTTGTGGGTTCCTGGTCGGAATCTCCCTCTTACGTGTACCAGGACTAGGAAGTTTTTTTATAACTAACACGCCAATGTTCTAAGAAACGTCCCTACGTAAGAACGTGTACTTTCTACGAACCCTAAAGACTAAACTTCTACCACGTCTATCGGCAATGTACCAGACTGTATCCTTGACTGAAGCACAGAGCGAGCAAGAATGTATTGTTTGAGAACTTCAGTGCTGAAGTAGGCTAAACACTGTGATAGAAGAAAATAAAACAAGACCGTGAAACTGGTTATTGTAAAATAACAGTGCGAGGCTAAATAAAATGCATCTAAGGCAGAGTGCACAGAGGCCTAATACTTTAAGCAAACGTGCAGAAAGCTACATTAAAAATGGCTACACTACAGGGGAAGACATGGGGGAATGAGTCTGAGTAGAAAAAGGAGGGGAATATAGAATGGCTGAGAAAATGACATGGAATGAAGGAGCAGTCAACTGGGAAAGGATAGTTGGATGCAAGATCGATTGTTGGAGCAGGATATCAAAATGACAATAAACATTAATAAAACAGGTACAGTCTCAGTAAAAGGTGCTTTCAAGGGCTTCTGGAAATACATCAGCCTGTGTTTCATTCTCGAGTCCACTGCAGAGCATTCCAAAGTAAGGAAGCTGGTCCTGAGAAGGACTGTTGTTGAGCACAAACAATTTTGAAACTGTAAAAAGGAATCTAGGAAACTGGAGAATAGTGTCTCCTACTTTTGTTCTAACCAATTGCAATTGTAGCAGTTGAGTTTGATGGTTTAATCAGCCTTTTATTAGGTGTAATGATAATGATAGAAAACTGAGCATCCCACCACATCCAGGGCAATGCCTGTAATGTCTAGCATCCAGTGTATCAAAACTGGGAGATGCAGGTTAATAAATGGAGTAAATACCTAACCTGACATAACAGCCAACATTAGGGGACAGACAAAAAAGATAGTTACATTTATAGTGACTTTCATATCCTAAATCATTTTTTTTCCCTAAGCAAGTGGGAAACATGCCATCTAGTTTGAGGACCAGAAATTGCTTCAGGAACCTCAATATACCACTTGACGCTGCTAGTACTAAAAACATTGAGATGCACACAGCCATGCTACCTTATGCATGAGTGGTCATACCCCTATTCCTTTGTTAAAAAGAGGCCCTTGTTGAATTTGATATGATTGATGGCAGATGCAAAGATGGCAGAAAGTGTGTAACAGGAGCAAACTTACAACCCAGGAGTACTAAGAGCCACAATAAACCTAACTTTAACTACCCCAATGCAATGTATTTCTCCTATTCCGAACTTGTGAGCATATTCCATGAATAGATGAAAGAGAGGAGAAAAAAGGACAATTGGGCAGCTGATAAATGAAGCTAATAGTTTTCTTAAGACCTTATAGACAAACTATTCATTGCCTCTGGTTGAAGCATGAAGAGAGGAGTTTTTTTCATAATGCATGTGTGTGGTCAACTTAGTGGCACTGCTCTTCTACTCAAATGGATAATTTCTTGAAGATGCCATGACCAACTCTTGCCTCTGGTAGAATGTGAGTGGGCATTCTTCACAGAAATAGAATATATGGAGGGTGAAGCATCTGACAATGGGGATTTTTAAAGCATCACTCTTGTGTTTAGGTAAATGTATGTAAAAGAAATGTGGTCAAAAGAGTACAGTTTTGTCCAGAGGGAAACCAAGAGCATGTCTAACATTTATTTTAGCAATACCGCCTAAGCCAAGAAAGTGCAAGAATGGATGAAAACGATTAGGAGATAAAATCAGTCCACCTACACCTTTGAGACAAAGGAGGGATGACTTTTGAATACCATTGTGCCTGACAGAAAACAGGGTATGGCTGGTAGGAACATTGCATTTGCATCACAATTATGTACTTAGACAATATAGTGGTAGCCAGAAATTCAGACAGGGGAGGTGAGGATCAATGAAGACCAGTTCGTCTTACACTAGAAGCTCATCCTGGCTAGCTATAGGGAGGGAAGGTGAATTTTCCCATTCAACTAGCTACACATGATGGGGCACATTAGGGCCACTAGAATGACCAAGAACCATGGGCTGTGCTTTTAAAGACCATCAGAGCCAGGAGTTCAGAAAGACATACAGAAATATCTCCCAACAGTCCAGCATGAGACCATTCCTTAATCATCAGGGTCCTCTGTCCTTCAAGGAATCAAGGTTTTCACAATTTGTGTTCAGTTGCATTGCATACAAGTGACAGAACATGTCCAGACCTTGAATATGGATTTGAGGAATGCAAGGCTGAGATCGCAATGTTTGGGTAAGTGCAGAAGCAGATAGCGCTACCTTCCTTTTGGCTGTGCACTGCTGGATTCAGCAAAGAACAAGTCCTGGCAAATGGTCTGATGTGAGATTTTCAGTCAGAAAGACTTGCTTAAAGATACAATTGGATTGAGTATTGCAGGTATTTATCATGACCATCTCAGATCTGACTACTAGAAGGAACGTCTTAAACCACTATCAAGTTTAGGTTAGGTGCAGTAATAACTGATGTATCTCATAAGTTGCTTATGTAAGTTTTATAAATTAGACTTCCCATCCGTACTTGGACAAAACTGTTGCAACTGAGGTCTGTGGATAAGATAGGAGAAAGGAACATCTCATCAATAGGATTTCAGTATGGGCCCCAAAGATGGCTTTGGGGCCATCCATGTCCCTGGGTCTACTAAAATGACTAATGAGCAACTGGTTGATGAAAGTAAAAGGTACAAGGTGACAGAGTAAGGATTGCATATATAATTTGTCATATGTAACATGCCTGTGTAGGAGGCGTACAGCCACAAAAGCCCCTGGAAGCTCAAACCATCAAATAACAGCTATCCAGGAAGTGCGAGATCGCTGAGCAAAGCACTTAACAAGTAGGCCTCCAGTATGAGGCAGAAAGAGAACTTTTTAAGCAACAGTACGACTGTTACACAAACTAGAAATACTTCACTATGTGCTTTAATGCCATTCCAGGAAGGGTAAAGAAAAGGGTATGACTTGTAATCACAGGTCTCCATAATTGGGCATCATTATTGCACTTATGAACATTAGAAATATCTGCCCATTGAATATCTACTCCCACATGCAAAAATTAATGAAACCATCAATTTAACAAATTCCTTACATGAGAGAATCCATTCCTATGTAAAGGCATTTAATGAAAACCATTTACAACAACATTTTAACACTAAAATTCTGTACACTCCAAAAATCCCTTTTCAATTGCTTTTCAAAAGTGCTGGCAAAGTCAAAAGGTTCGACATCCCTGCCTACTTACCACCAACATTACACCGGTACACCAAAATAACAATTGTGCACCAACAATGTGACATTGGGAGATTGATATGTGTTGAACAGTTCAGTGCTACCTATTTTATTCGCTTCTTGTTGTGGATATTGTGATTTTTTATTACTAAGCTTCAATCTGTGGCAGCAGGCTAAACAGAAAAATATGCAGTTAAGTTAACCCCCTTGAGCTATCCAAGAGTTAGTTGCACACTACTCAGATCGCCAGAAGGCCGCCCGCCGGCCCAGCGGGAAACCCCCTGCAACAATGAAGCCGGCTCCGAATGGAGCCGGCGGAGTTGTAGGGGTGCGACGGGTGCAGTGGCACCCATCGCGATTTTCAGTGTCTGCAAAGCAGACACTGAAAATCTTTATGGGGCCCTGTTAGGGGGCCCCTGCACTGCCCATGCCAGTGGCATGGGCAGTGCAGGGGCCCCCAGGGGCCCCACGACACCCGTTCCTGCCATCCTGTTTCTGGCGGTAAAAACCGCCAGGAACAGGATGGCGGGAAGGGGGTCATAATCCCCATGGCGGCGCTGGGCCAGGGGTAAACCGGCAGGAAACCGCCGGTTGCCCTTTTCTGACCGCGGCTTTACCGCCGAGGTCAGAATGGCCCAGGAAGCACCGCCAGCCTGTTGCCGGTGCTTCCGCGGTCCCCGGCCCTGGCGGTCATAGACCGCCAGGGTTGGAATGACCCCCTTAGTGCCTTACACATTTTCTGAACTAACAGGCCTACTACAATGACATTACAAACAAGGCCTAAAACAGATTACTCCCACCTGTAAAAACAAACATTCCAGCCATAATAGAACTTAAACAGACTCTGAATGGTGGGAGGGGTTATTATTTTGGAGTCCCCACTAACCTAGTGCATCAACCCAGAGATGATGCAGACAGAAAGAGCACATTGTTGTGAACGTTTTGGTGGTGGTCCCATTGTCCTAGAACTATAACTAGAGTTATCAGCAAAAATGTTTTCTAAACGTAATGGCCTGCAAAGCATTATGGGGCAAGTTTCTCAAGTGCAGTGAATAGTGTAGTATCGGCTCTCCCGTTGTGTTGGGAGAGCCGCTTTGAGGATTTTCGCCTGTTTTACATTAAGCATTTATCAATTACAATTGTTTTTGTGAAAGATATGGAGCGTGAAGAGGAGAGCCTAAAGAAATGACTGATTTGGTAACAGTGTGAACAGTGTAACCAGGGCTTCAATACCACGGATGGAGTTTGAGCTGCTCTGCAATGTGAGCACCATGGCCGCCATGGCGCATGAAGAGGAGAGACAAAAGGAAAAAATAGTTCACCCATGCTGAAGTATATCAGCAATCGTGCAATAATCCATGTTACAGGGTCTGTCTGCAAGGCAGTAACAATACCGCCTCAAGGCGGGAATATCGTAAAACATTTAACAATGATATCAAGGGATCTTTCAAATAAAGCTCATGAATGAGTGAAAGTGATGGGCTTGAGATGGGCATGGTTAAAAGCCCACAGAATACTTGCAACAGGTTGAAAAGCGCTTATGCTCTCGACCTAAAAAGCATTTTGCCAAGGTGACCAAAGTAACTGAAAAGCAGCAGTTTACATAGTTCACTCTGAGCTAGGATTGTGCCCAAGTTGCACTTTGTAGATGTTTGAGACTAGTGTAACCATTTTCATTGTAGATAAAACTCTTGAGTGGCTTGGGAGAAAATACACTGGCTGTTTTGTCAGAAACACACTAGCAGACTTGACAGGGACAACTGAAGGGTACAAGGACTGGTTTACTACACACACGAATGGATACGCACACACACACACACACACACACATACACACACACACACACACAGTTTTGAACGTTAAACACAGATTTCGTAGGTCCCTCCCCTGTAAAGTATCTACTACAGACCAGCATGGGTAGATTTGACAAGCGCACACTCAAGCATATGAATTATGTATGGCTCCACACACACAGGATGTGTGACACACACATACACACACGCACACACACATTTGACGCACTAGTCTCATCCCTGTAGGTTTGGAAAACACATGCCAAAGCAAGTTAGACAGACATAACACAATCCCAAATTTACCAGTAGACACAGGCATGTCAGACAGGCAGAGGGGCAAGTATACAAGGGCAGGTCACATATGCAGACACAGACATGTTTGACAGATGCACACAGGCCCCCCCATGCAGCAAAAAGCTCAGCGTTCAAGGGCTGCCAGTGGATGTCACCACTACTTGCCGGGGACAGAGGCACATGAATATTGGCGTTATACTAGGGAATGACTGCCCATATCCGTGGCTCACCGTTTGAGATAGTGCATTGTTTCCTGCTTCAATCTCACTATTGCCAAGAGAACCATGACCCTTTGCTAACACACAGCCAAGTAACATTCGCCGCTGGACAGTCATAGTTTATGAATAAAGAGGCATACTGATTTAAGAAGAGGGCTTACAGTTGGATAATGCTTTGTTTAAAGTGTTAAGAACTACATACGTACACATTGCATAATTAATGCAATGGATAAAAACAATTACCTTCTACTCCATTTCTCGTCCTATTACAATGCAGTTATGAGGTGCATTTATGAGGAGAATGTTCATTCTAGTCACCCCACTCAGGTACCTCTCATCAAACCAATCAAGAAGAAAAAACACCCCACCCCCTTACACTATTAGAGGGGAATACGCCCTCCAGTACTCCTGGTTTTATTGTGTTGGTGTTTACAAAGGGGAAACACAATGTGAAATGCAAACACCTGTCTCTTTCTCCCTCTTGAGGACGGTGTTATGCTAAAAGTCAGTTCAAGAGGCCTCTTCTAGGGGAGCTCATAATATTTCTGATAAGCAGCTACAGAGTAAGATTAAATCTCTTTCTGATGCCTTTAACAAGCAACAGGAGGAGGGTGGCTTTCTGTCACCTGCTAGAAGCACATTGTGTCAGGATTCCTGTTCATCTCCAATATGTTTGTCTTGGGTCTCTCCCAGCTAAAACACTGATGACACTGAGTCTAGTTCTCCAAGAGGAACGTACATTCAAATGGAAGGACTGAAGGTAATGGTTTCTAATACCTTGTCTAATATGAATCAGCCTATGGATAAAAAAACAGACTTCTACAAGTGGTGGCTGCTTTAGGCAGTTCAGCAGTGCATGGTCTCCTAAAATGAGAATGTAGGGATGCGGAAAAACCTTCAGTTCTAAGGTTTATGGGAAGACTTTATCCTTCAGCTAATGGAGAATCGGAAATTCCCCGGAATCTTTGGATGGATCCTTTACTGACTAACCTAACATGTCAAAAGGCCAAGATTTAGTCTGATGAGGTGGTGATCCCAGATCCAGTTGATAAGAGGGTGGAAGCACACCTAAAAACGCTTATTCTGGTCTGAATGCAGGGTGAAGAGCAGGGTTATATTCAATTTATATTTCTCAGACTGTTGATGGATTCCGAAGCTCTTTTTTAACTATCCAAATGGGAGAAGACATGGCGCATTTGCTTCATCTGTAAAAATGCAGGCAACATTTCTCTCATATATTACCTCTTACAATCTAAAATCATCTGCCATGACTGCAAGTGCAATTGTGGTTGCTAGATGACAAATGTACCTGAAAGGATGGAAGACTGACTCGTCCCAAAAGATGTGCCTGTTGAAGATGCCCTTTTCAGAAGATAATATGCTTGGTGTGGAGCTAGAGAAGCAGATTCAAAATCTTTCAAGAGTAGGATGGGTGCTCCTCCCTTCAACAATGATTTGAAGACTTTCTTAAAGAGAAGAGTGTATTAGAATAATCCCAGAGGAAATAAATCTACCCTTTCTTTCAACAAAAATGGGTTCCAACCCAAATCCTTAGGGTCTAATTCAAAGAATCCCCTAGGGTAAAAAAAAAAACAATCAGCGCTCCTGACTTTGCTGAGAGCGTCCTGATGGACAAGGTTGTTGGTGGAAGACCTTTCCTCCAAAGAATAATTTCTATTGGCTCATCTCCCCAGTGCTCAGGAAAAATGTAAAAAAATAAGGGAGAATATTTCATCTCTGCTTCAGAAGAGAGCTATTGTCTATATTCCATAGTCAGAAAGCGATCAAGGGGGGCAATATCTTTTCTTTCTGGTGAAAAGGTTCTTGGGGAAGCATCTCCTTATCATGGACCTCAAAGATCTGAATCCATTTCTAAGGACAATTCATCTAAACATGAATATTCTTCAAGACGTAATTCATTTGGAGTATTACTTAGCAAATCTGAACCTTATAGATTCATGCCTACACATTCCCATTGCTTCAGATCATCACAGGTTTTTGAGGTTTGTAGTGGACAACAATCAGTGGCAGTTTTGGCGAATGCTTGGTGTTATCAGGAGTATTTGTGGGATTGTTCCCCTTTAATAGGTAAATGGGGTTGGCGGGGTAATTATTCTCTTTGAGTTGTTTGATGAGAAGTGCTTGAGAGGGGTGACTAGAATGAGGATTCTGATCATAAATGCATGGCCCATGTAATAGGATGAGGATTAAGGAATCAGAGTTTTGCAGATTACCGGTGAGTAATCCAGGTATTCATTTACGCTTCAAGGAGCAGTCCCACTCTCAACATTAAAAACAGCTCCTGTTCAATGCAGCATTGAGCTTTTGCCTTGACATAATGCGTCTCTTGACCACACAAAGTAAAAAGGAACTGGACACTCAAAAAGTTACATAACATCACTGTCACCTTGGGATCAGGCTGTCCAAATCAGCAAATGGACAGCACAATTGGACAATCATCATAAAGTCAGGTTCTCACTTGAGTCATAACTAAAACATGAAAAAATGCCTGCCCTGGGTCTGAGCTAGATTTCATAGAAACAGTTCTTAATTCTGATCATTCTTGGAACTATAGTTGTTTTTGGCACAGTCATGCTTCTTTTTTTAGAAATATAAAAGACATACTTATGGCATGAATTCTGGCGGGGTTTTTGTTTTCTTTATTGGTATTAATGAAGCAAGTCCCTCATGCATTATAATGCAAACACATACCATGAACTTAATGATATGCCGAATAGCTAATAGCATGAATTGATACAGTAATATAGTTCTGAGGAGGAACCAAACCCCACGTTATATATATATTTATATATGTTAAATTATTGGTAACAATACATCTTGCAGAGAATTGTGCTGTCAAGCCAAATCTAACATGGCAAGAAATGGTGCAGATAAGCATTACTCTCAAAAGGAGTTAACTAGGGCATAACATTTTTTCCACTCCGAGAAGCTAAGATCATCAAACACAACTCTTTTGGGTGTATTTTCAGGAATGCATTCTAAAGCACATTTGTTACTTCGCTGAAAATTTTATTATCGCTGCCGTTTGTTTCAGCAAGGTAGGATACCTTTTTCTCAGTAACAGTCACTCAGCTGTTTCGAGAGAGGAATCGCTCTTCCTACTTAATAAATACCATCTTACAACACGAAATCAGACTGCGGCTACCTACATTCCATTAATTCTACCTCTTTTCTCCTCTATTCTGGAATTAACTACTTTTTTCTCTTGAACAGGGCCTCGCAGTACACTTGAGCGTACACTTGAGCATGACTAGCATCAAATAGTGGTTACCGCACGTTCTAGTGCTTCCTGTATCTGTTTTTCCAGTCTGACAGTAACCTTCCCCACACTAATCACAATATTGTTAAATTCAAGTTATCACATCAATTACATTTTAACTATTATAGTTACCATTAGTACTAAAAAATGCCTCTTTGTTTGTCAAAGGCACTAATCTCCTTGGTGAAGTACAAACCAACAAATAAGTATCAACGCATAAAAGTATATCTTGAATAATTAAATAATGTTTGCGTAGAATCACATTCAGATCGCTGACAATACTTCTCTATCACCCCCTCTGAATTATATTTCTGTACCAAATGAGGTCTCCACCACTGGCTTAGCCACTTATTATACACATTATATTATATAATACATGAAACATTTCTACGGGCAGTTTGAGCACTCTTCATATTTTCTTGCTGTAATGATAAAAAGGCTAGGAATTCGAAACAGATATATTAAGGACTGTGACATCTGTCAGGAGATGTAAGATAAGAGATTAATGACATCCTTGCTGGATGGCTAGGGAGGAAGACTAACCATCTCTGTCAGGGTCACAGTCCAGCAAAAAGTCAAGGGAAAAGATTCTTACACTTCGGTACTTGTTTGGACCCCTCAGAAGAACTGCAGCATCATTGCTGTCAGTGCCAACATTCGACGTTGAGATGTTAGACAGTGAACACCTTGGCAACAGCATGTTTGATATTGAAAGCCCGTTTACCTTAAGAGACCCTTTTGACAAAGAGGTAAATGAAATTGAAAGCAGTGTTACCAAACGTCTCAATGAATAGCACAACAATCTAGGACATTCATTAGCAGCATATTTCAGGACATCATCCATTTAAGAAAGTCTTCGCTTATTATGTTATATTATGTTACCGGATTTGTAAAGCAAGGTAAATACCTCACGAGGTGTTCTGGAAATAAGTGAACACAGGAAATTAAATGTCCGAAGCAAGGTACAGAAACAGCACTGTCAACCAACTCAACTGTGGATCAGCTTGCCAGGTCATATTTATTGAAAATTGAGGTCTTCAAAGCCTTACCGAACCTTAGTAAAGAAGGGCAAGTTATAAGGAATCTGGTTGCTCACTCCAGAGCTTTGCTCTCTTCACTGAAAAGACTTTGCCAGGTGAGCGAGCCCGTTTACATCTGGGTAAAACCAGCAATTCCCCTTCAGAGGAGTGTAGCGAGCAAGGTGGTATATAATTGTGAACTTTCTGGATCAAGTTCTCAGGGCCACTTTGTTGAACTGCTTTAAGTACTAGCCAAAGGGACTTAAAGATCACCATCTTCACTGGGAGCTAATGCAGGGATTTTAGGGACTCAGAGGTTGGAGAAAAACGAAGGAGCCCCACAGGCCTCTCTGCATTTTGGCGTTTCTTAAGAAGACCTACACCAAGTTCCAGGAATAAAGAATTGCAGTAGTCTAGGTGACTTGATATAGTTGCCTGGATCACAACATGGTGAGCTGATTTAGGATGAAAGTGTAAGGTCTTCCTGAGTAGTTTAAAGAGGAAAACACATGTTGATGCAACATGTTTTATTTGGCTCACAATGGAACGTTCAGGTCCAGAAACAAATTCCTAGATTTTTGACCGTTGTTGTAGGAGTTGAAATGGTCGTTCAGCTACTGGGCCAAAAATCTAATGTCAGTGATGGTACAATGGAATGTTTTATTCAAAGTACTACAGAGCTGAATTTGAGTGATTTGGACTTCTGGCAGACAGACACTGCTGCCATACAGTGATGAAATGGTTCCATATGATTGGCACCGGACCAGTTGTTGGGATGGTAAAGTTATCTGCATGGTAAAGGCATGTAACCCTGAGTGCCCAACTGTACAATATGGCATAGGCCTGGCTCAGGTTTTACGGTCTTTTCGGACCAGACAAGACAGCCAAAGCACTTCCCATATAGTGATGGATGGCTACTGCCTTCACCACGAGTTAAGCAGCAAAAGTACAGTGGTGGAAGCATACCGTATATTGATCAGTAGTAGTAAACAGGACTTTTTTACCCTGTGTCACTGGAATGAGGCCTGCAGGCTAACTCACCTGTTTAAATATTCTGCTGCTGTGTGCTCAAATCACTCTTATCCTACATCAGGTACATGTGGAGTGTTGCATAGCGCAGGAACAGTTAATCTGCACTGGTTGTATGTGTGCCTGTGAAGGGTACAGTACAGGAATATAGCAGTATTGTGTAGTCCATGTGAGACTAATGCATGTGCTGAGTACCTGTATGCCTGTGAGGAATACATTATATGAAAGATGTAGTGCTGTGCAGTGCATGCGCAATGAGAGCCTGTGCTAGGTGTATGTGTTCTTGTATGACGTACAATACACAAAGAGTGAAGTGTTTTGCAGTGCGCACATGGTGAGTGCCTGTGCTTGCAGTTTGTATGTTTATAAATAACACACCCAGGGTAGATATAGAACATTTTCAGTGCTGTACAGTGCGCACAGAGTAAGTGTGTGTGCTAAATGAATGTGTACATGTAATGATACTATGCATGGAGATACTAGTGCTGGAAAGTAAGTGGGCTATAAATGTACCAGCAATAGTACATTATCCCATTTAGGGAAGTCCAGGCCTGTCTGGTGAAGACATGAGGAGGAGCGGAATCCCCTCAAAGGATTTGGTATTGCTGCGTTCCTGTGATCTGAGTGGGACACACACTGGAGTTAAAAGGAAGAGAATCCCGTACACTTCAAATGACTGTTCTTTGATTCAGTTATAGATAACAATGACAGAGTGTGGACAAATCCCAGGAAGCGAGATGGGGCTGATAAGGGAATCATAAAGAGTAGGGCTGGGCACCTGGGATTAACCTTTTGATGCACATATCACTGTTGTTGACATACAGGTGTGAACTCTGGCCACTCCTATCAGTGGTGTTGTGGGATAATCAGCTTCAGGGTCTTGCTTGCTGTGACAGACATCATTCATGAGGTAAGAAGAAAGTGAGAAGGGTTCACTTCAAAACAAGCAAAACCCCAACATAAAACTTCAAAATCTCAGTCCCTAAATCACAGTTGATGTCTAAAAAGGACTATTAGGAGGGGAGGTTTAGTTGCCAAAAATGTGTCATCTGCCAGGCAGCCATATGAACTGTTTAAGAAGAAGACGTTCTTCAAAATCAGGATTGGGGGCTAAGCCCTGCTACTCTCCCTGCTGGGTGAGGAGACATCACCCAGGGTATCCAAGAGCACCTGTCCTGGAGCCTGGAGCACAAGCGCCTACCTGCTTGCCAAGACCAGTGTGATTTGTGAGAAAGAGGAGAGCTTTGGAGGGAGCAAGATCCAATTGGGAGCTCTACCGTGAAGACTGCCTGTGCGACATGTGAGGACTTGGCTGTTTACTGATCGAGCCATAGCCTGTGTGCAGGACTGTTTTTGGTTGCCCTCATATACCAGGAGAGTGCTGCCATAGACTGAGCTGAGTATCTAGTGCTGTTTGGAGGGCACCGGGCCCACACTGCCTTGTTGCGTTGACCCCATATGCCAGAGGAGGCCACCATTGAAGGAGTTGTTTGACGAGTGTGCCAGGACTCATGAACACTGGAGTCGTGGCACAGTATGGCGGGAGGGCCGCTGTGGTGTGGGCACTTGCACCTGGGGAGTCTATATTACATCGGAAGGTACCGTAGCAACCTCATGTGCAAGGAGGGGCTGCCAAGAGCAAACCACCAAAGACTTCAGGCCATTGTCCAAGACTGGAATGAGGCTGTGACTACCAAGTCTATCCATACCTAAAGATGTACCCTGACTGGCCCTTGAGGGCCAGGAGGATGCAGGGACAACCACATGCCCTTAAGGGATTCCAGCTGGGAACAGAAGGATTGCATTTCCCCCACTGGGGAGAATTTCACTTACTAGGTTTCTGCAAAACTGGAAGATTCGACGAGTGCTGGGAAGAGCCAGTCGCGCCACTCCGAAAAGTGAGCATGCATCCACCTGATGCTGCCACGTATACCGCGAGTAGCCCAGTTTCTCCAAACAGGATCAGATTTCACAAGTACTCGCACTGAGGGCACTTGATGTAACACCGAATGCTTCTGTGCTACAGGAGTGGGTAGACTTGAACTAGCCCTCTCTGCCCCAGGGGATTTACTGCTGAAGGTGCTGCGGCACCATTAACACTTTTGATTAAAATCCTGAAGTGTCAAAGGAAACTCTTGAGTACGGCCTAATAGTGTGCATTCCCTGGATGTGGCCACCAGTGAATGTGGAATAACCCAGAACACATCACAAGAAGGAGGGTGGGACAGAAATTGAGTGACTACTATTAGACCCCTGGCCTCAAGGGGGATTGCACTTTTGCATTTGAATGTCTCACTTCTTGGCATGTGTAGAGTTAGAAAAAAATTATACTTTTTCCTATAAAAGCAAGTATTTGGCTAGACATTGGTTTATTGTTTGTACTGTTTGGATTTTGAGTTATGATTCAGGTTCACTGACTTGTAACACATCCTACCAGAGGAAACCTTGACTGCTCGACCACTGCTACCACTGAGCGTCAGGTGCATAAAGGAAGCAGGATCCATGTTAGATCGGTCCCTGAGGCATCAGGAATAAACGGCTTCAACCACATGGTAGAGCCCATTAATCCCTACGTGCCCTTCTGACAGGGGTTCTGACACCCTAACAGCGAGAAGAGAAGCTGAATGTGATCTACCTACTCATACACCAGAGACGAAAGGATTGGATGAGTCTCAACAATGGACAGACAGATCTATTAAAGAATGTGGGGCTAAGTGCTGAACCTTGAGGAACACCTTGGTTCAAAGTCTTAAAGTCAGGCATATGTAGTAGCAGGAAAACCATCTGGGACTTATTGATCAAGTAGGATCTGTACCTTTACAACAAATTCCTGCTAATTTCCTGTAGCCGGATCAGAAGCACAGAAGGAGATGACATGTTGAATGTCGCAGAAAGATCTAGTAATACCAAGTCTGCACAGTCTGCTTTGTCCGTAAGCATTCAAAGGGCATCCATAACAGCTAACAGGGCCTCTCTGTGCTATGTAGAGGATGAAACGCTGACTAAACTGAGTCAAGTATTTGTTCACTAGCCAGCCACTTAGACAGGTGATGATTGACATGTTTCCTCATAATCTTACCCGCAAATGGCAGCAGAGAGATGGGTTGATAACGTGCAAGAAAGAAAACATCCACTTTCACCTTTTTTATTAGTGGCACCACCAGTGCTTTTTTTATTCCCTTCAAACATGTCCACTTTGTAGATCTCGAGAAGTAATGGACCAAAGGCTTCAGCCACTGATTTTCAGTGAGAGGGGGTATAAGATCCAGTGGAGACCCTGATTTTAGGGCAGCTGTGATTAAAGTGAAGTTCTCAGGCATTAATGGCTCCCCTTTTTCCCAACGGTATTACTATAAATTCTGGAAGCCTTATGCCTCCCATCCTGCTCACCCCAACAGGAGTCTCCATCCCTTGGGCTACAATCTGCCCCACAAGGAGATAGGGATTTCAGAATATTAGACACCTTCTCATCGGAACAATTGAACAGTCTATCTGCCAGCTCTTTGGAGTTCATAATTTGATATCTTTCCCCTAGGGGAGGAAAAGTCACAAACAATCTTGAACATTTCCTTAGCAGAGTTCTCAGCCTCCATGGATTTATTAGTAAAGAAGGCTGATTTGGTGGCGGACACCTTGTAATGTTCAAGGCCCTTTTACGTGTCTCTCGCACTGCAAGAATAGTCCACACGCCATATCCTCTCGAGTTTTTTTAACCTCCCCGAAAGCGGGAAAGTAACACGGAACTGTAAATCTGGGTCTATGATTTGTAATGACCGATTTGTCTAACCTAGTTTGTTTAGCATGTATAGCCATTGATCTATGAGGTATCATCTACTGATGGTTTAGACTGGAGTCCCTCAGCTGCTGCACTTGATATGGGACTGATAGCTTAGCCAATTACTGCTTCTTCTACAACTTAACATTAGGTATTTTTACAACCGTTTGCGCTGGATGACACTTGCATGAGAAAGGTATTCTAGCATCAGAAAGGTATTAACAGTTAATCAGACCAACTCAGAAGCGTAGCGTCCTTACAGTTTAGGAAGTCACCTGATCAAAATATAAGGTATAATGTGTGGCCTTTATTGTGGGTGGTGCTCTTCCCTTTCACAGCTAGCCCCAGCACAGCCAAAACTGAAATTAATTTGTTCCCTACTGAGCTAATGGGTGGCTCCGCCTTCATGTTAAAATGTCCTGCCTGCATGTGGTGCAGAATTTTGAACCCATCTTGGCACTTACACATTAGCTCCGGACCACTTGCTCCTCTAAACAAGTTTCTGTTATGTGTAACATATCATAACGTCCATCACATAGGTGGTCAAGGATTTCCAAGGCATGCTTCACTGCCAACCTGGAATTAAACATGCCACACCATACTATTACATTGGTGAGCCTCTCCCCCTGCTCTTTCACACCAGACGTAAAGGTTCTATACCTTACTGGAATTATCAGGCATAAAGAGGGAATACAAAATTTCTTATTGAATTGACATAGGCCCCCAAACTGAGGACAGGGCTGCAGCTTTTATCACTTATATATGTTCTTTCCAGTTTAACTTCACATCGAACCACATACCTAAATATTTATATTTTTCCACTACATCCAGTTTGTTTCCTCCCAACGACTAATTATATTTTACATTTCTTTTCCTTAGCACCATGATCTTTGTCTTATCAAAGTTTACCAAAAGCTTTTTCCTTAAAAAGTGTTCGTAAAACACATCCAGTTTCCTTTGAAGGTCTATTTCCATATTGTCCATTATCACCAAGTTGTCAGCATACAACAGACATGGGACATGCAAACCATTCATTTTAGGGCTTAAGCCTTTGGCTTCTTTAAGAGTATTCAGCAAACCTGCTAAAAATAAGGAAATAAAGAATGGGGCTAACTCACCCGTCCCCCTAGCGGAACGGCCGGCCTTCCACTCATATATAAATCTGGGATTTAATCATTAAAGTTATTAGTGGTTACCCTAGAGGCAATAACAAACAGCATAGTTAACTTAGTGTCATCTCAAAGGGACTATGGCTTTCATCTGAAGACATCTAAGGGCAGCACCCTGGAAAAGTGAATCATCTACATTTTTCCACCACAGCTCCCCCACTTCTGCAACCTCTGTATTAAAAAAGAAATTGTTTCATGCATGAAAACAGATTACAGGTCTTCAAACGTGTTTGTGTCACCAAATCATATCTCAAGCATTCCAGTTAAGTGCGACTGGAACAGTGAAGAACAGTGATGAACCTTGCTGTCCTTGTGAACATGGAGCTAAATTCAATTTAATATATAGGAATAGACCAGTTAAAAATCATCAATGAGTAATATATAAAACACGTTTTATTAAAACAGCCTCATGAAAGAAAACACTGTTAGTTCAATAGGAATAAATAGCTCCTAGTGACAGCTGAGCCAGGACTCCCGGAGAGGTGAAGGAAACAAGAATAAAATAGTTCAACTGTACATTTTAGAACTTTTAATTGAGTCTTCTCTTGCCAAAGGAATATTTAACACGATGGAGATCTACATGCTTGTCAAAGTAAAAAGGCTTAAGTAAATATTTAACCTGTTTATCAATAGAAAATGTATTTTCTCAGTAAGCCCATATTGTGAATTAGTCATTTACCGTTAACGAAATTGTAAAATATTTAAAAGTATACACATAATCCCACCTCCTTAACTGGACTAATATGAGAGTTTATTTTGATGGGAGCACTAGGAAATGATACAAAAGCAATATTCTAAAAATGTAACCATGCCACAGGACACAAACATTTCCAAATGAAGACCTGAAACTTACCCGAAGAAAGTATTTATGAACTGGTACAACTGTTGTCTTCTGTTCTATTTTTGTTCGAATGTAAATACATTTCTAAAGGTACAGTTTTGCATTTGAAGTACCAAATGCAGCAGTAACTCTTAAATTCGACCATCACTTAGCGATGAGCTCCCCAAAGCTGCTTTTACATGTTAGATAGCATACCTGCCTGTCACACGTTTTTCGTTTCAAGAAACCAAGCAACTTCGAGTCACTGGAGTTTCTTTGTGATATGCCATGCTAACTATGCTTTAAACTCTAAGCAGTTTCAAACAGGTAAAGCGCTATTTAATTTACAGAATAAAAGCACTTTCTAATTACAAATGACTGCTCATACCTATAAATTTATGGGTGGTAGGTACGCTTAGAGTTGTGAAAAACCGGTGTCGCCTCCATAACCTAGTACTGGTATATTTATTTATCCTATAGAAAGGAAGCCAAAATTATCACTAGAGCAGGAAAAGTGAATCGGCAAATGAATCATTTTAAACCATACCCTCGCAAAAGCATAATATACATTTTCATTGTTCAATTCAAATTTTAACGCTAAGAAGATGTTCAACAGAGGTTGCTCTGTTCAGTATTCTCTGGTATCCTGGGAAGGAGGGGGCAGTGCTGTTAATTTTTAGTGAGGACACAAAGGGAACCTCTAGTAATGGCCTGTACAGAAATTGCTTGTGTCTGACTAAAGAGGGAAACCTAGTAATGGATCAGAGTATCAGTGTATCTTTGTGAAATACTTCTCAATAACTTGTGCCTGACTGAGGAGGGTCATTTGGTAACAGCTTGTGGCTCTTTACCTTTGTAAAGTACTCTTCAAGGAGTTCAGCCCGACTCAACAGGGGTTTCTAATCATTAGTCGTGGGCCAAATCTATGTAATTTGCACAGAAATCACACAAATTCCAAACAAAATATGTCGAGCCAGCATTTTGTGCCATTTTTTGTGTAAAATCCAGACTTGTGCCCATTTTGCATGCAAGGACCAATTTTGCGCTTACAAAATAGGGAAACATTGTATGTGACATGAACAAAAGTCTATTGCGTTCTGTTTGATCATGTTGTTACTGTTCTCCTGCAATAGGGATTTTCACCCAATACAGTCTCAGTTACTCTAGTGGTGTAATCTTGGACAGACTTTAAAAAAGCTTGAAATAAATCTGTGGGTTATAATAGGATGTAATGGTGACATGTTTTGTGAAAGATGTGCTGATGACAGGCCCCCTAGTTTAACTTTTTTTGAACTGCAGTATTAGTCAATCTGTATTCTATTTTATATACTATAATACATTTTCTTTAATATGCTAACAGTGTTTGTGCATGGCTGTGTTTGCTTGCTTTAGCATAGCAATGGCAGGCCTATTGGCTTTGTGAAAACGTATTTAGTCCTGTCGATATTTCCACCTTGTGTTAGCAAAGACAAAGATCTCACCACAAAGTAAAATTCTTTCAAGTTTTATTTTATATTCATTGATTCTAAAATAGCAAATAAACCTAATGTGAACATCCAAGCGTGAATTCACAACTCAGTTCAAACGTATGCGGAAAATAACAAGAATCATTGATATTTCATTAATGCAATATTTATAGACATACAAATACTGAGAGATGCAGTACTGCATTTTAATATCTGATTAGACCAGAGGACCCACTGGAAATAATATGCGTGATTTACAATGTTTGAATGTTGTTGTTTACCGTGCCTCTTTGTAGCTAATGTCTTTGAATGTCTCATTCGTTGTCATGCTACATTGTTTATGGGTAAGTGACAGAAATGTTGTGGGGCCACTGAGTGGAATTCTTCATTGTAGTGAACATGACTGAATAAATGGCCAATTATTCTTCTATCAAAGTTAGCTTTAAGACAACCTAAAGAGAATAAGTCATTGCCTTTCACGGCGAGAAACCCTATATGCCACAAAAAATATTCTTTAATGTCAGAAGATACCATTCATAACATTGTTTTATGATAACTGGATCAGAAAGAACACTGTAGAAGTTACAATTTGAAATGAGGACTCACTGCATAATCCAAATAAATGTAATATATTTGTTAGTGTGCTACTGAAGATGATGAGTGGGGTCAGCTCTGAGAAGGCATGTACCAGAAGGAGGCCTATCTCGTTGTCCCTAACCTCACACCCTAATACAGAATAAAAACTGTACATGTACTTTACGAAATTTCATGCAAATACTTTTGGCGTGTGTTTATGCTTTACAACTTGGAAAATAATACAAATCATTAAGTGTTAGAAATGGGGTTTCTGTTTGGCTAGGGTATGCATCTAAGCCAGGCAGAACCCACCCACTCTAGTCAGGGCGAGGAAGTTACACACTCAAGATAACCCCTGCTCACCCCCTTGGTAGCTTGGCACGAGCAGTGAGGCTTATCCCAGAGGCAATGTGTAAAGCGACTGTACAACACACACAACACGTAAAGCAATAAATATACCACAAAGCAAACACAACAGCCAGTTATATAAAAAATAAACTGTGTGGCATAGAACATCATTATACCAAACACAACATGTCAGAAATACCTTGCTACACAAGCAGGTGCCAGAACATCATACAGGTTACTAGTATTCTGCAACACAAGCAGTAGTCAGGTCATCATTGTTACCCAAAAATGCAGATCGGAGTAAACACATGTTACCAAAAATGCACATGCCATATGAACCACAGAATCATAACTGCCAAAACATTATCATGACTGCACATAAGATTAAACATCACCAAAAATGCTCATAGCAGAGAAATCACATTAGCATGGAGGCCACAACCTCATCATGGAACACATTCCCCAAATGGTACATGTCAGGCACAAGAAAATGCACATAGCAATGGAACACTCCCAATGGCAAGTCATGAACGAAGAGGGAAACTGGGATCGTACGTGTCCCAATGTAGGAGCTCCTGCACTCTGATCAGGAGGAAGGCAGCACTCCGACGAGCACTCTGGGCATTGAGGAGCTCACGCGCTCTTACTACAAGAAATGCAGTATGGTCTCTTAGCGGCAACAGTGCCTCCATCGAGGTTCCGCCCGTCCCACTAATAACTGAGAGGAGAAATGCCCTGTGGCAGGTGTGCCCTAGTATACGCAGCTCTTCTCCCGAAAGGGGACCTCTCTCTCTGGGTCCCTGCACAGAGCTAAACCCTCCGTCCGCAGCCGCCTGCGTCCTTGAGTTGGCTGCAACCATGGCTGCCTGGACTGTCAAGCCAGGTCCTCCCTGAACAGGAGCACAAGCAACCCAAGACTGAGTTTGCGCTCATTGGGGCTTTTCAGTCAGGTGTAGATTCATTCCAGTAGCCCAGTGAGCACTAGACCCACTTCTGTACATACCCTTGCTGCTTAGGGTGTTACATCAAACACACCAAACAATGATGGAGGAATGCTTGCAATAAGTCTAAACACTAGCAATTACTCAGGGTAGCATTCCAATCATTGTTCCTTTACCCACCATGCCACAACAGTTAGAACTCAGCCATATGCAAGTCAGACTTGACCCTACTCCAATATGAACAGTCCATCCTCAACAGCCAGGCCAGGTCTTCCCTGAAACGAAACATGTAGCTTGGTTGCAGTGGCGCAATGAGCACAGGACCCAAGTCTGGGCCTACCCTTTTCACTCAGGGGGGGGGGGGGGTACTTGAAACACACAAAAGGCGATGAGAGGAATGCTTGCAATAAGTCTAACCTCTGACTGTTGCTGAGGGTAGCATTTCAACCCATCATTCTTTTGCCCACCATGCCACCTCCGTTTGGACCCAGCCATATGCAAATCTGTCTTGACCCTGCTCCAATAGGAGCAATCTAGCCCTAACTGGCAGGAAAGGTCCTCCCTGAACCAGAATGCAAGCACCTCATGGGGCTCTTCCGTCAGCTGTATCTTGGTGCCAATGGCAGAATGAGCACCGGATCCACATCTGGGCATACCCTTGCCGCAGTGCTGTGCTAGATAGAGGTATGGGCATCCGGTGGACTGGCTACAACATGGAAAGGCAGGAAAGAGGTTCAATGTACAGTGCCAGAAGCTGTAAAGAACTACCATGACTTGGGGAGGAGTTAGTCCCAAATGAACTGAATCTCTCTGGCTCTCACATTGAACACTGAAACATTAATAATTAAGCCTGAACTAAGAAAGGTCATCAACATGTTAGTAAGCACTGATTGTGGGTGTTAGAGGAACAGACCAGTCTGATCCAACCAAAGAACCAGGTGTTCCTGATCCAACACATGATGATGGTGCTACAATGTTCTCCTGTGCCTGGTGCCTATGTACTGACAAAGCTCCACATCATTAAAATGTCACCAGAAAGCCAACTGTAGAGTTGGAATCAGTGTGGATGAATGATTTTTTCTCTTGTACTTTGGAAAGGAATGGAAATACTAAGCCATTGTCTCTTGTATGATGAAGTCATCCTCCTTCGAGGCTCCAGAGAGTCCTGTCAAACCCTGTTCAGGCAACAACAGAGTATACAGGGGTTACTGATTCCAACCCTGGTGATTCAGGTTGTTTACCATTGATGTCCTGAGGACTGTACTATTATGGTGCTGCAAAACAAGCCAACTATACATCTTCTGCACTCAACTCTCATGGTAGTGAGGTTGAGGTGTCCAACGCATCTCAGGGAGGTAGATTGCGGAAGAGAAACTCAGAACTCAGTCACACAATAGCCATCACAAGTGAATGTTAAGCCACTGTTTATCTTTCAGTAAAGGAAATTACTTTAATCATACCAAAACATAACATGATACATTAAGAAGTCATACACTACAGAGACTAGTGGGTTCACTACACAGTAAAACCAAAAGATCTCAATTAGCATAGACGTAGGATCACTATGGCTAGTGAAATTGCTTCCTTGTAGTCTGCGGCCATTGGTCAGTCTGTACATTTGATTACACATTTCTGGTAAGCAGATGTCAGATATTACTCAAAGCCCCACCAAGCAGTTCTGGTCACTTACATTACATGTACTTTGGTGCACACTCAAATCACACAAACTTGGCACACACTCAAATCACTCAAGTGTCGTTGTGCAGATGTTCTTTGCACGAAGAGAGAAAAGGTGCTTGCAGTCACCAGGGCTCATCTTGATGGCTCCATTTGCTTCTCTCGGTGTCAGTCAGAGACTTGTGCAGTAGCTCTGCAACAGACACACAGAACTAGCACTTGTGGTGGGAAATCAGTGTAAAGCAGTCAGGGTACTGAGATGCAGTCCTCTGATATGTCAAAGACAAGTCAGCACAGGTATTCCGTCTTCCCCTATGGTGGTAGCAGAAGCGAGTGCTCAGATGAATCTATGATGATGAACATGGTCTTTGGTTGCACAGAGAAGTGAGGAGTTCCATGGGTTCATGCAGGTCAGATCCAGCACACTGACCTTGGACACACAGGTTCACCTCTCTCTGAGTCTGGCGGCAGGGCTTCTCCTTCACAAGCAGACAGCTCCTGCAGGACAAGTTGCTCTCCTTCTCTCCTCTTAGCAGACAGGCAGGTATTTATCCAGGTCTCATGCATATGCCTCCCAGGTCTCGGGCAGGCCAACAGCTTCTACAGTAAGATGTGTTTCTGTCAAATGCCCCTCACCTCTCGGAGACTGGCTATCAGTGATACCATTACTGGTTCACAGCAGTTCCTCTTGGTATCCTAAGGCCATCTTTGCTAAGCGATGCAGCTTGGAACTAAAACCAAGTGGGAAGGTTTGCATTCTGATTTTTTACAGAGTTTCCAGACTGAGGATTTGGATCGATGTAAACAGTTCAGGAATTGTTTTGTGGTAGTTCCTTTTCAAAACTTAATTTTCTTTCTGCAGTGTGCAAATTCATTGTGTAAATTGTTGGCTCTCACAACAGGTAGTGATGATGCTGGCCTCAACCAGGAGGACACATAACCCAATCCTGACGAGTATGACACTCTGCACTTGGCATTTATCAGCCTTCCAGGATGGGCCACACAAAAGGCCCAGACCCTGTGTAACAACCAAATCTGGTGACTACAACCAATCATCTTATCATCACACAAATGGCAGTGCTGTGTTTGTGTGTGTGGCGGGGGGGGGGGGTGGCTGCCATGTCAAAACAAAAAGCTATCCCAAAAGGATCTATCTGGCTTATAGATTACACACACTTATGACCAACATGGAGTCCTTCCAGGAGGTGTTATCCACACAACCAACACTCAGCAGACACACCAATGCCAGTGCATGAGCTGGCATGAAACATGAGCAGAACTTTAAAAAACTGGGTCAGTAGGCATCATGCTCAGTTCGGCACAACAGGAAAACAGCTTGTCATCAATTTAAAAATGATATGCTGCAACCTTTGCTCGCTGTGCATCCCAGAAACACAGATGGTAGCCTCATGTCACTAAAGGAAAAAACATTTGGTGCTCCCATCTAAACTCAGAGCGAAAGATAGGAAGTCGGACTCAGTTTCAGTTAGGCAACTCAAGGCAGCGGCCATTCCCATCCCTTCAGAGGCTCACACTGATGGTAGAAAGCACACATCAATTGTAACACACAAAAAGCAGACAAGCCCTAGATGATAATTCTTGAGACAGGGTACTGAGACAATGTTCAGGATAGCTGCTGCTAGTACCAAGAGGTGCATGATCTAACTATAAAACTGTCTTCATTAAGCTCAACAATCAGAGAGAAGAGGAAAACAACAGGTCCACATGGATGGAAAAGAGTGCGGAGTTTTTCCTCGCTCGCGCTCTCCATTGTTGAGTTGGTGAGTGAGGTAAATCCTCCCGGTGAGATTTTGCAACACGGATGGTTGCGGATGAATGCGACTGCTCACGTTGAGAAACCTTCCGTTCATGTTGATGAAGCTGCTGCTCGAGTAGAAAATCTACTTGAGCGGCAGAAAAGAAGAAACGCCCTCTTGCGTGGTGTGGAGAGCTGTTCACACTGATTTTTCATCATGGGACAAACACCTAGCGATAAAACTCAGTGTGAACGGCCCGACCTACCGCACTCCTCCACATAGCGTGGCAGAGTTTTTTGGTCACTTTGCGGAATTCCGCATAGCCGAACTCGGTGAACTGCGCCCAGGCCTAATAACTTCCGCCAAATATTTCTCTCCTCCTACCTTTTCCTCCCTATTCTCTTTATACATGAGCACTTTTCTGGCTAGTCGGTTACCCTGATGAGTAAAAAAATAAATTGAACCAGGCAGGATTGAGGAGATGTACAGGGACATAAACAGAACAGTATAGCAAAAGACATAAACTAGAAGGAGAAAGAAATGTGAGGTAGGCAGTGAAGTGAAATAAATAAAAGCAAGGTAGCCAGAAGGACAAATAAGGAGAGGGCGAAAGAGGAAAATCTAGGTATATAGATGGGCAGGGAAACAGGTGAGGTTTTAGAGTGCGGTAGAGAGAAAGAGAGAGAGAATGATGGAGAGAGAGAGAGAGAGAGAGAGAGAGAGAGAGAGAGAGAGAAAGAGAGACATAGGGAGAAGCAAATGTAGAGAGAGGCAGACAAAGGAGTATAGTACTCCAAAGGATGAGGTATAGAGAGAGAGATAATATAGAAAAAAGAGAACTACAGTGAGGTAAAGGGAGCGACAGATACTCTTACACAGGGCTAAAGCGTAAATGGAAAAATCTGCAGAGAGAAAAGAGGAAGTTGAGGGACATACACCAACATAGATTTAGATGCAGGTGGACCGTAGGCTTGGCTATGGAGGTGACTACTCCATCACTGCCATAGACAAACCTCTCCAACTGTCCAATAGAATAATGGCATTTGGAGAAATGGCAATTGGTCCCCCCACCCAATCAATATGGGTGGACGTATAGCCTTTTCTTTTACTGTCCATGACCACCAGGCAAACCCTGGCGGTGAGGGACAGTAACAAGCAAATAATTACCCCCTCACCATGGTAGATGACTATCACGGCGAAGTCAGCATTTTTTTTTTCCAAAAAGAAAATCCGGTTTCGAGATTTTATCTTTGAAAAAAAAAAAAAACGGTTTGGTGCAGGACTGTGAGCTGATGCCAGGACTCTAACCTGGCTACCAGCTCCAAAGCCCACAGCTGTGGCTGTCAGGCCTGTTCTCCCTATATGAATAACTGCTTCCCATAAAGCATGCAGAATGCACTCATGGCACACAGCTAATGTTGGGAATTATGCTGTTGCTTGGACATTACCATATTTGCACCAACTAAACAGAGACAGCAAGTAATGATCTTGACAACCAAAAAGAAACAAAGCACAATCATTCAACTAACTATTTTCATATTAGAAATAATGCTCACCCTTATCTACCAGTGAACAGAAAGTAAAAATAAATGTAAATCTGGTATACATATAGATAGGAGTTAGGCTATGGAGAAAAGCTGGGTCTTGAAAAGAGATTCAAATTGTACATGACATTTTCCACAAACACCCGCAGTAGGAATTACACCAATATAAACCTTTACTTAAAGGCAGTGACTTCCTATTTTGTTGGTGGCATTAAACATTTGGCAGTAGATCACCTAAGATTTCTTGAAAGAGAGCAACCCATAATTGGTGTTAACTGTGGATGCGGTGTCCACTCAGGAAGATTCTCTCTTCTGGAAGCCTATTATAATTTGGAAAAAGTATTTTTTGTTATTCAATCAGCAGTGAGTGGACATTATCTCATGAGTGTTCACTGAAGGTTTAAAAATGGTTGTAGGGAGAATAAAATAACTTCAGTTAGAATATTAGAAACCATTTGCCTATGTCTGATTGATATGTATAGATAGTGTCATAGATAGTGTCATGTCACTATAAAACAAGAGCACTTGTATAAATGACTTGGTTTGCTTGACCGCAGCAGTCCTACAGCAATACCTTGTAAGGATAGCTGCTGAATACTTTTTATTATCTATCGCCCATAGAGTATAGAAAGCTAAACTAAAGCAAGATTAAAGTCATCTTTTCCTTAATGAAGTAGGTTTAGGACAAATCTGAAGTCTCCTGTGATGTGAACAGATAAATATCTATTTAGGCATTGGCCTGATCTTTAAGAACTAGTTTATTAAATCCATGAATGTCTCTTTGGCAATCTGCAGCACCTGTTTTTTTGCAGAAATGTGCATTGGCACATCATTTTTTTTTTTTTTTCACCAGAAAGCTATGGGCCTGATTTAGAGTTTGGTGGATGGGTTTACTCAGTCACAAACAAGATGGTCATCCCATTTCCATATTACGATTCCATTATACCTTATAGACATCGTAATATGGTTGATGGGCTATCCTTCTCGTGTATGACGGATAACCTGTCAGCCAAAGTCTAAATCAGGCCCTATCTTTTCTGATGAACAGCCACTTCTTAAATGAAAGTAAATACATTTCAGGAAGCAATGATGGAAGAACTGATTATAGTAGCCAATGCACTGTGAGGCAGTACTGCAAAGCCACTTGTGTTAGGCTTCTTTCAGCAAAGGAATGGCCAGCAGTCATCACACAGCACTGGTGCTAGTTGTACTAACACTGTACACATGAGGAGTATGTGATGTGCTGCAGAAAACTAGCAAGCAACTCCAATTCCCAGCAGGTCACAAACCTTTGCATGTCCGAGAGAGATCACGGCCACCTTGGAATCGCTATTGGTTATAACTGTACTTGTATTTCATAGCGTCTTTTGTTAGGCAATCATGCTACAATGTAGCTGCAGCCAGGCTATCACTACATGGATTACACATTTCCTTAACCTGTTGATTCCCAGAGGATTTTTTTGAATGGACTGTGGGTTTACAGACAAGTATCCTCAAGTCGTGTTATGAAAAAAAACTTTGGCCAATTCTCCTTAACGTTTATCTGAACTGTTATGATGGGGTTTATGTTTAGATACAGTAACCCTGTGAAAAAACAAGTATACGTTTTAAGTGGATTATTGCATATGTGCTTATGAATGTCATGTAAAATATTCAAGGTTTAGCAAGAATATTCAATTGCTAGATTAGGGAACAACAGAATATTGGTTATTTTACAGTTCTGCAAAAGTCCAGTAGAAGCTGTAATGCATTTTCCACAAAAAGCATGTAATGGTAAAGCTTGAGGTAGTTATACAAATCTGAGGAATGTATACTAGGGTACATGCATATTTCAGTTAGTTATCTTTTGTATATTTTAGTATTCATTAATTACACATCCCATACTGGAGTTCAGTGAGGTGGTTACACAGAGACAGTGTTCACGCATATCTAATCACAATCGTAGTTCATGATAGTTCTTGAATAGACAGGACACTTAAGATATCTATTTGTAGGGATTCACTACATTTTTGCAGACCTCAATGACTAGCTGAGTGATGAACTAGAAGTAGTGGAGTCGTATGTCTCTGTTTTCTCACGTCTCAGTCCCCGTTCCCTGCTTCTACTACTGGCTCCCATATTACTGGATACATGGTCAATTTTGGGGTTGGTGAGCGATGGTCAAGAGCATCACTCCCATAGGATCTTGTGCTCATAGTTAACGCAACATGACAAATTGCCTAGCCCACAATATCATCCATCCTGAGTGATGGATTCAGACACTACCCTATCTCAAATCTTGGAAATCAAAACAAATTTACAAGAGCCCGATTCACAAAGGTAAACTTAGATGTCTTGTCTAAACTAAGACAAAATTTCGAAGTTTATGATTTTTGTCTAAAAATGTAACAAAAATACTTGCAATGGGGGGAGTGGACAACCATCATGTCCGCCAGGACGTGATCCACAACGGCTCCGCATTAAACTGCTCAAATAGAGATACAGGTTCCTTCCAGAAAACAAATGCAGTCCCCTCGGTCCGCAGCCAGTGAGTGGAAGCTGAGGGGAAGCTCCTAATGACCCGAACCGCTTCAAAAGAGGATGGCGTGAGACGGGAACCAGAGGAGGCCGGCAGTGGGAAATGGCGGACACAGGGACTCACCTGCCGCGGGTGAGGAGGTACCAGCAGGAAACAGATAGGAACACAACACATACAACTGCTCCAGAAAAGGTACGGGGAAGAACATCCAAGGAGGTAAGAAGGAGACGCGCAAACAGGGAGAGACGGAGGAGTACGATCCCGCCAGACATCAATATGGCGGGCACATCGGGATCCAGACCGGGTAAACAGTTGGAAACCACTGTCTTGCTCGTGCAGGGAGGGGAAGCGGGCCTGGGCAGCGAGGACTTGGGAGGCACAGGAACAGATGAGGTTTAGTATAACGGAGGTGCACTGGATAACAACGTGGCCTGCAGAAACCACAAGGCTAGCTGGGACATCCGGGGACAGTGCATCCTGCGCTTCCAGGTGCACCACATGCCTCTGAAAACCAGGAGCATTGAGCCACCAGGAGTAGAATGACAGAGAAACTGTAAACAATAATAGGTTTCGTTATAACCACGCTGCACCTTGAGATAGCCTTGAACAAGATTTAAAGAGCTGCCGAGATTCCTGGAACGCCTGAACTCCCTGAACGGTTCGACATAGGGGACAATAACTGGAACTACATTGCCGCCCTGGTCCCCCCTTCTTAGTGTGAACGCAACAAGGCACAAGGCCCCAAAGAGAGTAGTGGAAAATAAACAGTCATTGAGTAGATACCCCTATGCATTCAAAGAAAAGCCAGTCTAATAAAGACACTGGCTACTTTGTTCAGCCACCAGAGCAGAACCGAGAGACTGAGCACGCAATGGCATTGACCAAAGAAGACCTTCTCACTTCCCTCAAAGATCTTAAAACAGAACTAAGGGAGGAGCTACACACAGACCCGAATACATCTCTAGACACCCTGAAGGCAGATATCAATTCCCGACTAACTGTGAAACAGGCAGACATTGAGGCGACAGGATTTCGCACCATGGATTTGGAAGCTAACTACGCAGAACTTGAAAATCGTGTGGCACCACTGGAAAAAGACACAGCACAAATCCACACCCAACTACAGGCTGCCATCCTTAAATGTGACAATTTGGAGAGTCGTTACTAATGGAATAACATCCATATTAGAGGCCTGGACGAAGGGGCAGAAGGGTCGGATTTGCAGGCATTCGTTGTTGGGCTCTTTTCCAACTTGTTGGGAGACGACCAGCCAGAATGAAAGTGGAGAGGGTACATAGAGTGGGCCCACAAAGACTAAGAGATGGGGACCGAAGCTGGGATGTCTTCGCCAAACTGCACTCCTTCAAAGTCAAGGAGAAGATCCTCCTAGAAGCCTGCAAACGTGAGTCGATTTCCTTCCAGGGAGTAACATGCGCCTTATTCCAGGATGTGACACCTGCCACCCTGATGAGGAGAATGCGATTTAAGCCGGTCACGGATTACCTGAGATAGGAACGAGTAAGGTAGAGATGGACATATCCATTCAGTATTTCCTGTCATTTCCACAATAAACCTCACCATTTTACAGACCTGGAAGATGCAGCAACTTGTCTACAGATCACTGCTCCAAGCACCAGCGATGAAACTAAAGCAAGAAACTACCAACCTCCGGGCCACCCACAGGCAATGACAAGTGGACAGTGGCAACAGTAACGTAAAGGACGACATACGGGCAAGTGAACAACAGGCATAAGTAGGAGCGAGACACTGTGAACCGGCCGCTGGCCCAGAGAGAACCATCAACCCCAATCGAATAGGAAAAGGAACATTAAGGTTTGGACCTAGCCTCAAAGCTCCCTTCTCAGTGTGATGGATGGAGGCTCCATGGAGGGAGTATTTCCTCCAGGTGGTGCTCCCCACTCGATCGATATTCTAGACCGCTGCAGAACCTGGAAGATTCCCACTAACTAGAACCTGTATCTTGTTAAGCAACTACTTTATCTTCAGCACTAAATGCGAAACAGGACCGAAGTCCCCAGGAACAATACTGCAAAGGTTACTTTATCTGTTAATGAGGATCCTTGGCCACTCAGGACGTTCCAGTTTTTAAGTTTTAAATGTTTCATTAAGGCATGTTGAGGGAGGTTGGCTAGGATCGGGTGGAAGGGGGGATGGGACGGGGGAAGCAGGGTCAGAGGCAGTGGAGGGGAGCGAGTCGCTGTTCAACTTCATCACCTGCAAGACAACTACACATTAGAAAGCAGATTCTTCCCCTATCCATGGCAGTTACACTCTGTACCTGGAATCTTAAAGGTCTCAACTCCCCCCACAAGAGCACTAAGTTTTGTAAATATCTACTCAATCGTAGGTTGTACATTGTGTCTTTACAGGAAACTCACATGAAAAGATCAGAGGAATATAGGCTAAAGCATAAGACTTACCCCTTGATTTACAGATCATGAGCCACAAACAAGGGTAATGGGGTAGGCTTGCTGTTTCACTTTTCCCTTTCGGTTCACCCAACACAGGTTAAGACAGAGAAAGAGGGAAGGATGTTGATGATGAAAGGAACGGTGCAGGTTCGACACCGTACCATAGCTGTGGTATATGCTCCAAATACACACCAGTCATAATTTATAACTGCATTTCTTAATCAGTTGGTGGGGTTTGCGAAGGGGAAGTAATAATACTTGGAGACTTTAATCTAGTTTGGGAACCCGAGCTAGATAGTACCCATCCACAGAGGTTGCAAGCAGGAACATTCGCTGGCTCCCTGCAGCAAGAAGTCATGCAGTTAGAGCTTTTAGACTCGGCGTATAGCCCACCCCACCACTAAAGACTAAACATACTTCTCACTTCTCACATTTCCATGAGACCTATTCCTGAATAGACTATGTATTTGTGAGACAAACACTGCAACAGGACATCCATTTAGCCACTATTCACGCTATCACGATCTCAGACCATGCAATGGTAGAAGTCACACTAGAGTGGCCGGGACCGAGATCTGCTTTACACAGATGGTTCTTTCTGACTCCACTGACAAGACACAGTGTTCTCCGTACTGAACTTAGACAAGCTATCAGGGAATATTTCCGACAGATTGACATGCAAGACACCTCTCTGCCCAGTACCTGGGAAGCCTTTAAGGCAGTGATAAGAGGGAAATGTATCTCACTAATGACTACCCTAACGATGCATAAAGCCAGCGATCGACTAACACTAAAGGCAGAACTTATAAAATTGGAAAAGGCCAATAAAGACTCCCCTACTCTTCCCTCCAGCGGAAAGTCACAGCACTAAGGGGTAAAGTTTCAGCTGTTTATGCCAACAGAGCTGAGCTTACATTATTACGCCTCAGACAGACGACATACGAAAAGGATAACACAATAGGTACAAACTTAGCCTGCCAACTCTGAAAAAAACAAGAAAAAGACTATATTGGGCCAATCCAAACTATACCGGGGACAATGATCCACACAGAAGAGGGGAAGGTGAAAACCTTCAGAGACTTCTATAAGACACTATACTTCAAAGTCTCGGGGTCCCGGCAACTGCATGAAGACTACCTGGCTAACACTAACCTACCTAAACTCACCCCAGCACAACAGGAAGAACTTGAGGAACCCATTAGGCCAGAAGAAGTTCAGAAGGCAAGACTATCTCAAGCCTAATAAATATCCTGGCCCAGATGGCCTGACGGCTCATTTTTATAAAACTTTTGGAACCAACCCAGTCCCCCATCTGACAACTCTTTTTAACTCCTTTGCAGACACAAGAGCTGTCACCCTGTCGATGGGTGAAGTCTTAATAGCAGTGATACCCAAAGTGGGTAAGGATCTGACGACCTGCTCCTCTTACAGACCAATAGCCTTACTCAACATAGATGTTAAAAAATACACAACAATACTAGCTACTAGACTTGAGGACCTTATGTTGTACCTGAACCACTCAGATCAGTCAGGATTTATAAAAGGCCACCAGACCCATGATAATCTTTGGAGGGTGATACACCTAATAGAAAAAGTGAACAAGAAAAAGATACCAACAATCCCCCTGGCTCTGGATGCCGAAAAAGCTTTTGACAGTGTGGAATGGTCTTTCCTATTTCAGACACTGAGACAACTAGGGGGTGGGGAAAGAATTAGGACTAAAATATAGGCTATATATGCTGACCCCAGCTAGAGAGTACTGATCAATGGTCAAGCCTCTGAGTTCTTCACGCTGGAGCACACTACGAGAAAAGAGTGCACATTATCCCCGCTTCTGTTCGCACTGAGCCCCTTGCAGCTAGAATCAGAGAGTCACCGAATATACAGGGCATACCTTTCGGGACACTAACCTATAAAATCTCACTCTTTGCAGATGATGTGCTGCTAACCTTAAGCTCCCCCCATACATCACTGCAAGCAGTTCAGGCTGAGCTAAAAGAATTTGAACAGGTGGCAGGTTTTAAAGTAAATCTCATAAGTCCTTTCTACTCAACCTGACGATCACACCTAGGGAAATGGAAATCTGATCAATAATACACCCTTACACCGAGAGTAGAATATCTCTATAGAGCCAGCTACCCCCACGCCGACTAAAACAAGATTTGGAAGCCTGGACCCCCCATATATCTCATGAATGGGATGTATAAACGCCATTAAAATGATGGCCTTACCACGCCTCTTGTACCTCTTTTAAAGGCTCCCAGTAGAAATCGATAGGCAGTTTTTCACAACGCTCCGAAAAACAATTATAGAATTTCTCTGGCACAAAAGGAGGGTCAGGCTCTCTAATAAACTACTGACTCTACCCACTTCAGAAGGAGGATTATCACAACCCAACCTCCCGCTCTACTATAAAGCAACACAACTCAGAGTTATCACTGAATGGTCACCACAAGAATCAGACAAACACTGGCTCCATATGGACAGAGCAATTGTGGGGAAAATGATTTGGAACTTACTTTGGAAGCCTAAACCAACTCGCCCCCGCCCAATGCATACCTGAGTACCCCGACTAGAACAAAATTGAAAGCGTGGGACAAAGTGGCCGTTAAACATGTTTTGACATCCTTCCCCTCCCCACATACTCCGATACACTTTAAAAAAGAGTTCACACGAGCCCTCACCCCAGGACCCTTTGTCGTCTGAAGAGAGGGGGACTGTCACACAATTTCTGACTAATTCCACTGCAATGACCCTCTTAGGTTTGAGAACTGTCGACCTAATTTTAACCTATCAGCAACCAAACTATTTCACTACAACCAACTTATGCATTGGGTATCTGACCCCACGATCAAACAGGCAGCCACAAGGGAACTATCCCTGTTCGAAAAGTTTGCAAAGAAACGGACAGGAACCAAGGGGAATATTTGCTTTCTATACTCGCCTTTGACCTCCTAGGGCACACCCCCTACACTAAGACACAGAAAGCTCTGGGACCAGATCGTGGGGAGGGAGATATCTACAGAGCAATGGCAGACCCTAGCAAAAGACCTTAAAAAATGTAATAGATTAATGGGCATCCGGGAAACTCACTACAAGGTGCTTTATGTCTGGTACCTCACCCAGCTAAATTGTATAAGATTTTCCTGAACTCATCTGATAGAGGCTGGAGAGGCTGCGGCCTGCTGTGGGACTTCCGTTATATATGGTGCGACTACCCCACAATTCGGCCATACTGGGCGGAAATACTTGCTCAGATGAAAGACATTTTGGGATACTCTCTCCCATTCTCGCTAGAATTTACATTACTGGACTTACCAGACCCTACTCTCAAACACCAGACAGCAGGGGATAGATCAATTATGTGGCTGTGTTTGGGAGAGGCCAAGATGGCCCTGCTGCAGCCTGGAAAGGAACGTCTGCCTCATCAATATCACAGTGGCATTTGGCAAGGCATCACCATGGAGCGTTTGACAGATAAAATTAAAAACACGCAAAGATTTTTAATTCATTTGGGGCCTGTTGGTGAGGTATCTATCTGTTGGCCTTCCCCTGTTTTCCTGCCCCACATGCACAAGAGGTCTCCATCTGTTCCAGATATAAGTGACTTATACCCGCTGCGCTGCCACAATACAGTCTGACTACTATAAGGTATAAATCTCAACACAACCTCAACACCACCCAACAGTAAACGACTCGTATACATTCATCCTCGACATGCCTAGTTTATTAGTAAGTTAAGTTTCCACTCCTTACCCCCTTTGTACTTTGTCCCCCTTTTAAATTAACTACTATGAGATGGTTACATTCGCAACACATTCCCCCTACTCTCTCTAAGGATTTCTTCCTTGACTGATTGCCCGGGAGGGAGGAGCTGCAGAGTACAGTACGAATTCTGCTTAATATGTAAATGTTGATGCACTGCAGACTATTAGGGTAATATGGAAGGTCACTTTTCATGTGCAATAAAGATGATATGCTAAGTTGTACAATAGCACAATGTTGACCGAAGAAGTCAAGGACTGTCGCATAGCAAAGTCCCTCTTTGTATTTGTATTAATCAATAAAAATAAAAACAGTTTGAGAAAAAAAAATACTTGCCAATTATAACCCTAGTCCTACTTCTTTACTCATCCTATGCATGACATTCAATCTATAAAAATAACATCTTTTTTAAGTGTCTTCTATTCATGAAGCAATTCATGCCAGGTTTTGTTCCAAATAACATAATTGTTGGAAAATGGGTTATTGGTAGGGCAGGTAGGTACCTACACCTAGCAACAAGCCACTAACCTCTACATAGGTACAGTTAGGTCTCAGTAAATTAATCCCAGCTCAACCCTTGGTAGCTTGGCAACGAGCGTCAAGGCTTAACTTAGGAGACAAAGTGTAAAGCATTCAAATATCACAAAACAGTAATTAAATAAAACACAGGAAACAGTTTAAAAATCCAAAACCAATTTATAAAAATAGTTTATATTTTTATCTTTAAAATGACACAAAAACGATTAAAATCGGTTCAGGGGAACCGGAGATATGAATTTTTAAAGAATTATTACTTTTCTAGCGCTTAGAAACAAAAAGCGCCAATCGGGTCATCTGGTTGCACCTCGACCGGGGCAAAGTCAAACTTTCAGGCCGACCGCGATGGAGCCCTGATCGGCTACAGGTCACGGGAGGCCTCGGTTAAAAAGTTACCTTCTGACTTAGTCTTTATTTTGAAGTTTTTCTTCACCGGGACGAACCTGCCAGTTGAATCCGACCTCCTGGAGCCCTTGTCCGGATACGCGATGTGGGTTTCCTCGGTGGAGACTTTTACCTTCGGACTTAGTCGTTTTTTCGAGATGAAAATCCTTTGACCGGGGTAAACCTGGATCTTGATCCGACGTCCATGGAGCCCTTCTCGGATACGATGGCTGGGAGGTCCCGGTCAACTTTTTACGTTCGGACTTAGGGGGTTATTCTAACTTTGGAGGAGTTGTTAATCCACATCAAAAGTGACGGAAAAGTGACGGATTTACCACCAGCCGTATTACGAGTCCATTACATCCTATGGAACTCGTAATACGGCTGGTGGTATATCCGTCACTTTACCGTCACTTTTGGGATGGATTAACACTCCTCCAAAGTTAGAATAACCCCCTTAGTCTCTTTTTTGGATGTTTTTTTTTACCGGGACGAACCACGAAGTCAGGCCGGGTCGCGGTTGAGGCAAGCCGGCTAGAATTTCCGCAGCGGGTCGGTCCCTCTCTGGAGCTTTTTTCCAAAAATTCTCAAATCTTTTCCAAACTTCTGGGGCTTCACCCAGATGTTCTTTTAAGGTTCTTTTGGGGTCCACAGCTCACCCCAAGGGTCCAGAAGTTCTGTGATGGTCCTTGGGGGGTGCGGACTTCAACTCCCAGAATGCAACTGGCGCAAACTCCTTTTTGGCCACTGGACAGTGGTCAGCTGGTCGCTTTCTTCAGGAGTTGGTGCAGGGGACTCTGGTTTAGCAATTTTTCACCTGTAGCAAACAGGGAGTCCCTCCTTGAACCAGTTGAAGCCAGGCAAAGTCATTCTTGTGGTGAAGCCCAAGTGTGCAGCTGGTGCAGTCCTTCTGAGTGCAGGGTCCAGGTGCAGGCCAGGGGTCCAGCAGGGCAGTCCTTCTTCTTCTTTAGTTCCTTTCTTGTTGAATTCTGGAGGGGATCTGAGGTGTGGGGTCAGGTCTGCCAGTTTTATCCTTGCTCCTGGGTGAAAAGCAGGGGGGTCCTGATCCTCCAATCAGGTACAGGGTCGTCCCCCTGTGATGACCACTTCCTGGGAAGTGTGGCAAAAATCCATCCCAGAAGGCAACAGTCTCCAAAAATCCAACATGGATGAATCTGATTTTTGGAGGTTACATCTGGCTGAGCCCACCCACTGGTGTGGCTAAAAATCATAAACACACCCCTCTCCTGCCCTCTCCTAATCTAATCAAGGGGGCACCTAATTGTCTGGGGTTGCAGGATGTGGGGGTGTTGTTGGGTGCTGCAAATGTCCTTCTCTGCCTTTGAAGACCAGATTGGCAGCCCTCCCCCTTCCTGCCTCACCATCTGCTGAGGGGAGATTCTCTCCCCCAAGCACATTCATTTGTGTGAAGTCAGGCCACTTCACACCTCATCAAGGTAGCCTGGCAGAAGCTGCTGCAGGCTGGCCAATCAGAGCACAGCAGCAAAAACAATGCAGAGCTGAAATTGGCAACTTTTTAGGTAAAGTCTAAACTTTTTACCTGAACTAGTTATAATAAATCCAACAACTGGAAGTTGTAGGATTTATTACAACAATTAATTTGATACCAAATTCTTGGTATGTAACATTTAAGGAGACTTTAAAATTTAAAATAAAGTCTGCCCATTCTAGCCTATGAAGGCCATTTACTTCAATGAGGGAAAAACGAATTTGGCTGTTTTTACCTCACCAGGGCTTATAAATCTATTTTTATAAAGTCCCTGCTTATAGTTACATGGCACCCAGCCCTAGGGGCACATAGGGCACACCTTAGGGGTGACTTATATGTAAAAATAAGGTAGTTTAAGACTTTGGAAGTACCTTTAATTCCAAAGTCGAATTTGCATATAACTTTAATTTAAAAGCAGCCAGCAAGGCAGGCTTGCTTTTAAAATGACACTGGGCACCTCAGCAGTGCACCTAGGTGTGCACCACCTATGCTGTGGTCCCTAAACCTACATGCCCTACCATATACTAGGGACTTATAGGTAGGTTAACTTAGCCAATTATAATTAGCCTAATTTGCATATCCATTTTACACAGAGCACTGGCCCTGGGACTGGTAAACAGTACCCAGGGCACAGCCAAGAGTCAGTAACCACCAGTACCTATCCAGAAAGAGTGGGGGTGATCAGGCCAAAAAAAAGGACTTTCCTACACTGCCCCCCCCCAGATGAAAGGTGATGGGTACTAACCTACACCCTGGTAGTCCTCATCAGCTAAGTGGAAAAACCTGGAAAGGCCATCTGCATTGGCATGAGCAGTCCCAGGTCTGTGCTCCACTGTGAAGTCCATCCCCTGTAGGGAAATGGACCACCTTAACAGTTTTGGGTTCTCCCCCCTCATCTGCATCAACCATCTGAGAGGTCTGTGGTCAGTTTGTACACGGAAGTGAGTGCCAAACAAGTAAGGCCTCAACTTCTTCAGGGACCAAACCACAGCAAAGGCCTCCCTCTCAATGGCACTCCATTTTTTCTCTCTGGGGAGTAGTCGCCTGCTGATCAAGGCAACTGGGTGATCATGGCCCTCTTCATTAACTTGTGCTAACACTGCCCCAATCCCTTCCTCTGAAGCATCTGTTTGCACTACAAATTCCTTGCTATAGTCAGGGGCCAGTAACACTGGTGCTGAACACATAGCCTGTTTTAGGGTGTCAAAAGCTTTTTGACACTCTGGGGTCCAAATGACCTTCTTGGGCTGTTTCTTGGAGGTAAGCTCAGTTAGAGGGGCCACTATGGTCCCAACATTTTGAACAAACCTCCTGTAATACCCAGTCAGGCCAAGAAAGGCCCTGACCTGAGTCTGGGTTTTTGGAGCATCCCAATCCAGGATAGTCTGGATCTTGGGCTGGAGAGGTTGTACATGGCCTCCACCAACAAGGTGGCCCAGGTACACAACAGAACTTTGCCCTATCTGGCACTTGCTTGCCTTGATAGTCAGGCCTGCTTGAAGCAGGGCCTGAAGCACTTCCTTCAGGTGGACCAGGTGGTCCCTCCAGGTGGAACTAAATACAGCTATATCATCCAGATAAGCTGCACTAAAAGATTCCAACCCAGATAGGACTCTATTCACCAACCGTTGGAAGGTGGCAGGAGCATTTTTCATCCCGAAGGGCATCACCTTGAACTGAAAGTGGCCCTCTGGTGTGGAAAATGCTGACCTCTACTTAGCTCTTGGACTTAAGGCAATCTGCCAATATCCTGAGGTCAGATCAAATGTGCTCAGGAATTTGGCAGCCCCCAACCTGTCAATGAGCTCATCAGCTCTAGGTATGGGGTGAGCATCAGTCCTAGTGACTGCATTTAGACCTCTGTAGTCCACACAGAATCTTAATTCTTTCTTCCCACCTTGGGGATTAGCTTTGGGCACCAGTACCACTGGACTGGACCAAGGACTATCAGAGGGCTCAATTACCTTCAGGTCCAACATCTTAGCCACTTCAGCTTTGATGTTGGCCTTGACCTGGTCAGACAGCCTGTACAGCTTGTTCTTGACAGGCAAGCTGTCACCAGTGTCAACATCATGGACACACCAATTGGTGAGTCCAGGGGTCAGGGAGAACAGACTAGCAAACTGTCCCAAGACTTGCTTACAGTCTTGTTGTTGCTGATCTGTCAATTTGGGAGAGAGTACCACTCCCTCCACTGACCCATCTTTTGCCTTTGAGGACAGGAGGTCTGGCAGAGGTTCACCCTCCTCCTCCTTCCCTTCATCAGTGACCATCAGCATGGTCATGTCTGCCCTGTCCTGGTGGGGTTTCATCCTGTTTACATGTAGGATCCTCTGAGGATTCCTGGGGGTGCCAAGGTCCACCAAGTAGGTGACCTCACCTTTTTTCTCTAGGATTGGATAGGGCCCAGTCCATTTGGCCTGTAGTGCCCTAGGAGCCATGGGCTCCAAAACCCACACCAGCTGTCCTGGGTGATACTCAGGCATGGTAGCCTTTTGATCATGCCAGAGCTTCATGAGCTCCTGACTGGCCTCCAGGTTTCTGCTTGCCTTCTTCATATACTCAGCCATGCGAGACCGCAGGCCTAGTACATAATCCAGCACATTCTCCTTGGATTCCTTGAGAGGCTTTTCCCAAGACTCTCTCACCAAGCACAATGGGCCTCTTACAGGGTGCCCAAACAGTAACTCAAAGGGGCTGAATCCAACCCCCTTCTGTGGCACCTCCCTGTAGGCAAACAGCAGGCATGGGAGGAGGACATCCCATCTCCTCCTGAGTTTGTCAGACAAACCCATGATCATGCCCTTCAGGGCCTTATTGAATCTTTCCACCAGACCATTGGTCTGTGGATGGTAGGGTGTGCTGAACTTATAAGTAACACCACACTCCTCCCACATGGCTTTCAGATAGGCTGACATAAAGTTTGTGCCCCTATCTGAGACCACCTCCTTTGGGAATCCCACTCTGGTGAACACACCAAGTAGGGCCCTAGCCACTGTGGGAGCAGTGACTGTCCGGAGGGGTATTGCCTCAGGGTACCTGGTGGCATGGTCCACTACCACCACAATGTACCTGTTACCTGAAGCAGTTGGTGGGTCTAGGGGACCAACAATGTCAATCCCCACCCTCTCAAAGGGAGTCCCAACCACTGGCAGTGGAATCAAGGGAGCCTTTGGCTTGCCCCCTGTCTTGCCACTGGCTTGACAGGTGACACAGGAGCTGCAAAACTCCCTGACTTTTTCTGACATTTCGGGCCAATAAAAATGGTTGACCAGCCTGCTCCAGGTCTTGGTCTGTCCCAAATGACCAGCTAAGGGGATATCATGGCTTAAGGTAAGGAGGAATTCTCTATACTTTTGGGGGACCACTACTCTCCTAGTAGCCCCTTCTTTAAGGGCCCTTGCCTCAGTGTAGAGAACTCCATCCTCCCAGTAAACCTTGTGGGTACCACTGGTATCCCCTTGTTATTGCCTGGCAGCAGTCTGCCTCAGGCCCTCAAGAGTGGGACACTCTCTTTGTCCCTGCCACAAATCTTCTCTGGTGGGCCCACCTGCCCCTTGCAGTTCTGCCAAGTCAGGCAGAGTTTGCAGGGAAGGTGTCCCTCCCTCAGAGTTCAGATCCTCCCCCTCAGGGTTGGATTCTTCCTGACCCTCTGTACTTGTTGGGGCTGGCAAGCCAGACCCAGTGCCTTTTCTCTTTTTCTTGGAGGCTTGGCCCATTGTTCCAGGGTCCAAGTGTCCAGCATTCCCCTGTTGTGCCGCCTGTGACCTGGTCACAGCACACACCCATTCAGGGAGGTCCAGCATCTGTGCATGGACCCTTCTTTCCACTTCTGACCACTCAGATGCTTCAAGATCATTCCCCAGTAGACACTCTACTGGGAGGGCAGGAGCTACAGCTACTTTTTTAGGGCCAGTCACACCTCCCCATTCCAGACTCACCATAGCCATGGGATGGAGTTTGGTTCTGGTATCTGCATAAGTCACCTGGTGGAAGACACCAGGTAAGACCTGCTCTGGAGAAACCAGCTTTTCTGCGACCATTGTTATACTGGCTCCTGTATCTCTCAGAGCTTCCACTTCAGTCCCATTGACTTTAGGCCTCTGCCTATACCTCTCCATGATGGGAGGTAAGGTGGCCATAGTTGCAATGTCCACCCCACCCACGGATACTAAGGTGACCTCAGTGTACCCTGATTCCACCCCTGGGCCAACTTCCACCCCCAACCCTACACTAGCAATCCCCTGGGATTGCCCACCAGTGGGGGGCTTCTTGGAGCAGATAGCATCTCCTCTTTTATGTCCTGGCTGATGACAGTCAAAACACTTGCCGGCCTTAGCAAGCTCCTGAAACTTTCCTGCTTTAGCAGGATCATACTTCTTTCCCTGATACCCTTTCCCTTTAAAAGTTAATTGGCTCGGGGCTCCCCCTCCCTGAGAAGTTTTTGGGGACTCTTGTGAGGACTCTTTGGGTTTTTTGTCATCTTTCCCCTGGTTCTTCCCCTGAGAAGAACCATGTCCTCCCTTTTTCTGATCAGCCCCTGGGGGTTTCTGGTTAACCCTAGTTCTTAACCAGTCATCTGCTGCCTCCCCCAGCTCTCTGGGGTTGGTCAACCTAGAGTCTACTAGATACTGGCGGAGCCTCTCTTGGACACAATTAGTTAGAAGGTGCTCCCTCATAATCAAATTGTACAGCCCCTCAAAGGTACTTACCCTGTTGCCCTGTATCCAGCCCTCCAGTGCTTTTACTGAAATGTCCACAAAGTCCCCCCAGGACTGGGTGCTTGTCTTTTGGGTGTCCCTAAACTTAAGCCTATACTGCTCTGGGGTTAGACCAAACTTTTTAGTTAAGCAACTCTTCATACTGGGGTATGAGTCTGCATCCTCCCCACTCATGGTTAGGAGCCTATCCCTCCCAGAGTTGGGAACTAACTCCCAAAGGAGTGAACCCCAGTACTGAGGCTTGACTTTCCTCATCTGGAGGGCCCTCTCAAAGGCCCCCAGCCACTTATCTATGTCATCCCCCTCTACATAGGCAGGAACCAACCCTTTGGGTAATCTGGGGGCAAAACCCCCACCCAGGGACACCTCAGTTTCTTTCTCGCTGCCTCCATCTTTTTTTTCTTTGCTTGCCCACTTTTTCTTTTCTAGGGCAAGCTTATCTGCTTCCAAAGCTATGTAGGCTAGCTGGGCTTCCAGCTCTCTTTCTCTGATGGATGGGTTCTCTCCTCCTGAAAGGACCCCCTTCCTACCACTAGCTTTGGGTCTGCCCCTAGTGACTGTATCCACTGGGGACCATTCCTCCTCTTCCTCACTTGGGGTCTGATGCCTTCCCTCCCCTGAAAGGTTAGAGCTAGCATCTTCCCCTTTTTCTTCCTCCTCTGGAGCTTCCTCTGTCTCTACCTCTTGGGCCTCAGCCCATGCTGTCAGGGATTTAATCAGGATTTCCTTCCTGAGATTAGTGGTTGCAGGCAACCCTCTTTCAATACACAACCCCCTAAACTGGACTACTGTCAGTGTGGGTAGGCTAGCCAGATCAAGCTCCATGGTTCCCTAGTTTTGTGTCAACAAAAACTTTTTGCAAAAATTGGAAACAAGAATTTAGAAAAATTACAAAAATTCAATAATTGAAATTAATCCAAATTAATAAAAAAAATTAAAATTAAAAATTAAAAACAATTTTTGCACTAGGACAATTTAAAGGATTTTTAATTTGTTTTACTTAAAACTGTAACGTGATATTGAACACAAGTACAGGATCCCGTCGCTGCTTCCAATTATGTTGGAAAATGGGTTATTGGTAGGGCAGGTAGGTACCTACACCTAGCAACAAGCCACTAACCTCCACATAGGTACAGTTAGGTCTCAGTAAATTAATCCCAGCTCAACCCTTGGTAGCTTGGCAACGAGCGTCAAGGCTTAACTTAGGAGACAAAGTGTAAAGCATTCAAATATCACAAAACAGTAATTAAATAAAACACAGGAAACAGTTTAAAAATCCAAAACCAATTTATAAAAATAGTTTATATTTTTATCTTTAAAATGACACAAAAACGATTAAAATCGGTTCAGGGGAACCGGAGATATGAATTTTTAAAGAATTATTACTTTTCTAGCGCTTAGAAACAAAAAGCGCCAATCGGGTCATCTGGTTGCACCTCGACCGGGGCAAAGTCAAACTTTCAGGCCGACCGCGATGGAGCCCTGCTCGGCTACAGGTCGCGGGAGGCCTCGGTTAAAAAGTTACCTTCTGACTTAGTCTTTATTTTGAAGTTTTTCTTCACCGGGACGAACCTGCCAGTTGAATCCGACCTCCTGGAGCCCTTGTCCGGATATGCGATGTGGGTTTCCTCGGTGGAGACTTTTACCTTCGGACTTAGTCGTTTTTTCGAGATGAAAATCCTTCGACCGGGGTAAACCTGGATCTTGATCCGACGTCCATGGAGCCCTTCTCGGATACGATGGCTGGGAGGTCCCGGTCAACTTTTTACGTTCGGACTTAGAGGGTCATTCTGACCCTGGCGGCCACCGACCACGGGAGCACCGCCGACAGGCTGGCGGTGCTCCAATGAGCATTCTGACCGCGGCGGTTCAGCCGCGGTCAGAAGCGGAAAGTCAGCGGTCTCCCGCTGACTTTCCGCTGCTCATTGGAATCCTCCATGGCTGCGGAGCGCGCTCCGCAGCCATGAGGATTCTGACCCCCCCTACCGCCATCCAGTTCATGGCGGGAAAGCCGCCATGAACAGGATGGCGGTAGGGGGGGTCGCGGGGCCCCTGGGGGCCCCTGCCGTGCCCATGCCAATGGCATGGGCATGGCAGGGGCCCCCGTAAGAGGGCCCCAAAATGTATTTCACTGTCTGCCTTGCAGACAGTGAAATACGCGACGGGTGCAGTAGCACCCGTCGCACCTTCCCACTCCGCCGGCTCGATTACGAGCCGGCATCCTCGTGGGAAGGTCGTTTTCCCCTGGGCTGGCGGGCGGTTTAACTGGAACCGCCCGCCAGCCCAGGGGAAAACTCGTAATACCCGCCGCGGTCTTTTGACCGCGGCGCGGTAATTTGGAGGGCGGGATCCTGGCGGGCGGCCTCCGCCGCCCGCCAGGGTCATAATGAGGCCCTTAGTCTCTTTTTTGGATGTTTTTCTTTACCGGGACGAACCACGAAGTCAGGCCGGGTCGCGGTTGAGGCAAGCCGGCTAGAATTTCCGCGGCGGGTCGGTCCCTCTCTGGAGCTTTTTTCCAAAAATTCTCAAATCTTTTCCAAACTTCTGGGGCTTCACCCAGATGTTCTTTTAAGGTTCTTTTGGGGTCCACAGCTCACCCCAAGGGTCCAGAAGTTCTGTGATGGTCCTTGGGGGTGCGGACTTCAACTCCCAGAATGCACCTGGCGCAAACTCCTTTTTGGCCACTGGACAGTGGTCAGCTGGTCGCTTTCTTCAGGAGTTGGTGCAGGGGACTCTGGTTTAGCAATTTTTCACCTGTAGCAAACAGGGAGTCCCTCCTTGAACCAGTTGAAGCCAGGCAAAGTCATTCTTGTGGTGAAGCCCAAGTGTGCAGCTGGTGCAGTCCTTCTGAGTGCAGGGTCCAGGTGCAGGCCAGGGGTCCAGCAGGGCAGTCCTTCTTCTTCTTTAGTTCCTTTCTTGTTGAATTCCGGAGGGGATCTGAGGTGTGGGGTCAGGTCTGTCAGTTTTATCCTTGCTCCTGGGTGAAAAGCAGGGGGGTCCTGATCCTCCAATCAGGTACAGGGTCGTCCCCCTGTGATGACCACTTCCTGGGAAGTGTGGCAAAAATCCATCCCAGAAAGCAACAGTCTCCAAAAATCCAACATGGATGAATCTGATTTTTGGAGGTTACATCTGGCTGAGCCCACCCACTGGTGTGGCTAAAAATCATAAACACACCCCTCTCCTGCCCTCTCCTAATCTAATCAAGGGGGCACCTAATTGTCTGGGGTTGCAGGATGTGGGGGTGTTGTTGGGTGCTGCAAATGTCCTTCTCTGCCTTTGAAGACCAGTTTGGCAGCCCTCCCCCTTCCTGCCTCACCATCTGCTGAGGGGAGATTCTCTCCCCCAAGCACATTCCTTTGTGTGAAGTCAGGCCACTTCACACCTCATCAAGGTAGCCTGGCAGAAGCTGCTGCAGGCTGGCCAATCAGAGCACAGCAGCAAAAACAATGCAGAGCTGAAATTGGCAACTTTTTAGGTAAAGTCTAAACTTTTTACCTGAACTAGTAATAATAAATCCAACAACTGGAAGTTGTAGGATTTATTACAACAATTAATTTGATACCAAATTCTTGGTATGTAACATTTAAGGAGACTTTAAAATTTTAAATAAAGTCTGCCCATTCTAGCCTATGAAGGCCATTTACTTCAATGAGGGAAAAACGAATTTGGCTGTTTTTACCTCACCAGGGCTTATAAATCTATTTTTATAAAGTCCCTGCTTATAGTTACATGGCACCCAGCCCTAGGGGCACATAGGGCACACCTTAGGGGTGACTTATATGTAAAAATAAGGTAGTTTAAGACTTTGGAAGTACCTTTAATTCCAAAGTCGAATTTGCATATAACTTTAATTTAAAAGCAGCCAGCAAGGCAGGCTTGCTTTTAAAATGACACTGGGCACCTCAGCAGTGCACCTAGGTGTGCACCACCTATGCTGTGGTCCCTAAACCTACATGCCCTACCATATACTAGGGACTTATAGGTAGGTTAACTTAGCCAATTATAATTAGCCTAATTTGCATATCCATTTTACACAGAGCACTGGCCCTGGGACTGGTAAGCAGTACCCAGGGCACAGCCAAGAGTCAGTAACCACCAGTACCTATCCAGAAAGAGTGGGGGTGATCAGGCAAAAAAAAAGGACTTTCCTACAATAATAATGTCAAAATAAATAAATAAATAAATAAAGCATCTTTCGTTTATAACTCTACTATGGCATTTTAACATTTGCTAAAACCAAAACAAATTACTGGCCAAACCTATTTATTTTCAATTTATTTTTTTGTATACATCAGCTTCTACTTTGCTGTCTGTCTACATTTATTATCGTTTTGTATTCAAAGGGGAGGGGCATTGGTGGTGACGGGCACTGAGGTGAGTGCACAGAGCACTACCATCAGTGCGCGTGTATGTTTGGCCGGCCATCTTGGGCTGGCCAAACACACATGCGCAGAGGGCTCTTTCCAGCCTGACACTGTGTTGCTGGGCTGGAGAGAGCCTGCACAGGCTCCCAGTCTGCCTGGGAGAGCCCTGGCTGAGCATTCCCAGACAATCCTGATGCTGCTCTGAGCAGCGTCAGGATTGGCCGCAGGGCAGGCTGGCAGCCCGTTCAATTTTAATGAGTTGTCATTCATTCTTTTCCCGTAGTGGAACGAAAGGGGCTGGGGTTTACACCTCCTCTACCCCTATTTTGCTTGCTTCAACCTACACTTGTTTTTTTTACTTTTTCCAACCTGCCAACTTTAAACAGCACAACCATTCATTGTTTAGCCACTGCGCTTTGTTTTACATGTTCCCTTAAAATTCAGGCTGCCTAAAATAAATAAAACACTACCTTGGGCCTGAGGTCAACATGGTTGCACCTGCTTTGATGGCAGTTCAAACAAACATAACGAATATGCTGTATTTTGCTGTGTATACCTTCAAAATGTACCATTTAAAAAACAATCTTCAACTTCTGACTTTTTTCATAATACTCTTCTCTGAGAATATAATTTACGACTGCTAATGCAGTTAGTTCACTGAAGAGGCCCTACTCCCACTTTCCATATTTCATAGCTCAAAATGTGACCTCATTTTGGATTTTCTTTCAAGGACAGGCGAGACCCTAAACCTACACAGTTGCACAGCAAATACCATACACTTCCCCTAACAAAAAGCCAGATCCGCTGGGTTTGCTAGTGTTTGTTAATGCCATGCATTTAATCTATACATTTCATAATCTGCACTTGGTACTTAAGCAGTGCCTACAACCAGAGATCAATTTAGCTAAATTGCTGATACGTTTACAAGAGAAACTTGTTCCGTGGTAGATATTTTTTTCATTCGCATTATCACGCTCGAAAAAAGCAGCATGGATGTTAAATTTAGAAGAAGATGGAAAGTTTAAGCTCATTACCAACATCAAGAATACAACAGTTAAAAGCATGTTCTAAAGTAAAACAAGCATAGGCAAAGCAAATAGGTCTAGCCTTGACAAGATATTAATCATTTTTTTAATATTGCCCATTGTAAGCATATGCTAGAAAAAGTAAAACAAAAAATCGAAAAGTGGCTGCCACATGTTTGCATTAAACATTTTAAATTTGGAAAATCTTTGCTGATGCAGCATTTTACTATTTTTTTTTAATAATAAGCCATCAGTATTGCAACACTTTTTATTAGTTTTGTCAATTTTGAAAGAGACAACAATAAATCAGTTCATAATCACGCACTCAAAACGCAAACTGCTACAAATTTAAACACTTTATAAATTTTAAAAAAATAATAACCAACTGGGCACTCAAAGTGCAGGCAAAATTTATAGCCTGTATTTATAGTTAATATACAAAATGAATAAGATTAAATCTACACCTTAAAGCAGCTTTGTCAATGATGAGACAGGAACAGTTTTAAGTGAAAATGAACAATATGCAAAGGCTGTGTGCAGTTAGTGAAAGAGAAGGGAGCCAACGGATAAAGCAGGCTGACTCATTGTCCGATGCTGTATTTTATAGTGGGCAGAAATAAAATGTCAGTGACAATTGCATTCTGGCCAAAAGCCCTTATAAGTAGGTATATTAAGTATGATAAAAAAGCAAGAGTTTAACGAATGAAACGAAATCTGTCTAAATCTGTTCAATTTCAAAAAGCCATATCTTCCACACTGTCTTCCCCATGACAGCCCAAACGGCGGGAGAAGCTCCTACTACCAAGAAGCTTTGTTAAAAGGCTAGTGATATAACCAAGAATCCTGTATTTTAAATTATAAATTACCCAGCCTTGTTGATGCCCTTGCGCATCCTGGCGTAGGATTTTCACTCATGTATATTCCACCCTGTAAATATGCGTTCATCTGGCAGTAGAATGTCGATTTGGATATCTTCAGCGGTTGCACTCATGCATTCAATATTAAGCCAATGCCTTTGTTTTTAATTCTTAAACGAAAAGAGTGGTTAGTCCCTCTTCCACTATCTGCATCCCTAAAGCTTCACAGAAAGCCACAAAGCATGCCACCCTTAAATTTGCTGCAGGTTACATTGACTGTGTTCTCCATTTTTAATGACTAATAGGAAATTCTGCTCCCTTACCGATGAGTCATTGGGGACAGATGGTTCAGCAATGATGAAAGACTCTTGAAAAATTCAGTGAAATCCACACTAGCAGAAAATCTCAGTCGCACTATTCACCCTTACATTCGGTCGCAGGTGCAGACTGGAAGAAACCGCCACTCAAACACTTTATTATACCTGGTACCATGGTAGCAGTTCACGGTTTACAAATGTCTATAATAATATTAATGTGACCTGGAGTGTCAATTTCTTGGTGAAAAAAAAGTTAAATGGCATTGTTTTAATGTATGAAATTAATCAGAATAGAGATTCAAAAAAGACACCTGAGCCAAGCCAGCTGCAAGTATCTGAAAAATAATCTTGAAAGTATTCAGAAAGTTAAAGATATATATCCAAACATATTTTTCTTCACAACCGGTGATGCACATGTCAAGTTTAAATTCACGTTTTATTCTGTTATTTCTTTTTACATTAAAGCTAATTTAACAGGGATTTCAACAATTATATATTCAAAAGATACAAGCCCTGTGTGGAGTTGTGTTCATTCACGCATTCATTCTTATTGTAATGAGGAATGATAGGTCTCCAGAACTCCAAGAGAGCAAAATAAATTAATCTCAGCACCTCCTTCACTTTTGTTTCTACCCAAATTATCTGTTTCAGTCAGAAATATACTGGGGCATGATTCACAAAGGTAAACTTACACGTTTGTGGAAATTTACTATTTTTTGCAATTCACAAATGAATTTTACCAGTAGTTTCTAAATGACTGAGGAGTCTCCGCACTGGTGGCGGGGTCTCTGTACATAAAAATATAGGCAGTCGTAAAGACAGCCCCAGCACGTCTTTTAGGGCAGAGGGGCCACGTCCCCGCCTTTTGCCCCTCATAAAGAGCAAAGGTCAGCCTGGCAGACACTCTTTATGTTCAAATTACGTAGCCAGGAGTGAGACATGCGCGATTTGTGCAGACTCCTGGCTGCCTGAGCTGAACTGTGCTGGACCCCTGGGACTGCCGGAGGCCCAAGATCGTGGCCATGGGATTTGTGGTGTGACACCGGAGGTTTCGACTGTAGCCCAGGAGCTAAGCAGGGTAAAGCAATCACAGAGGTGGAAGCTCGCTGCATGTGAGCACTTTGTGACATGCCAGCTATCAAGAGGGGTGCTCTGCTGGAGCAGGGCCAACTCCAGACCTGAAGGCCAGCATGGGCCCACCATGGCAGACATCACAGGGGACTGCAAAGGCATCCGACGCTGCCATCTAGAAGTGTGAGTAACACACACCCATCTCTCCAAGTGGGTGGCCACCTGGCAAGCATGCCTGGGGAATCCAAGCCTCGAGGGGGACCCCGCGATACGGAAGCAGGGACATCGGGGGCTCCATACACTTAACTACACTGCACCCGGATCCTCACAATGTATGGAGGCCCCATTGCACCTAAGCCCAGTGCTAGAGATAAGAGTATATAACCTACTGCATGAGAAGTGGGACTCTGTGATGCCGGGGATGCCCCCATACTCCTCAGAATTGGCAGCCTCACTGTCTCACCAATGCAACTGGGGTGATCCTTTCCCCCAAAAAGGATCACACAGCTAACCCTGCATTGTCGGTGGATTTCCACTGCAGGACCCCATCACTCAAGCTCTAGGGACCATCCAGGAGCATTGAAGCAAGACACTGGCAGCTGGGGAACACAAAACTGGCACCAAAAACTATGGGCAAACCTCCTCTGCCTGGGGGGTCTGAGAGTGAATGACAACTCCCCTTTACCAGCTGACCCCCTTCGTCACTGGGGCATGCTATCTCCTCAATGATATCTCCTCAGTGGAGGCCTGATACTCTTGTTCCCACCAAACCCAAGGAGGCATATCCACGGATGATTGTCCTCAGCTCCATTACATGGTAATGGCTCACATTAATGCACGACTAGACGCTTTTAGGCCCTAGATCCGACTATGGGCCAGGTGAATGCTTGTGCTGCCCGCACACATCTTGGATTTGGCAGTGTAAGTGGATGAACTATGGGCTCCAGTGTTGACTCCCTCACTTGAAGTAGGAGACCCCGGGGGGAGTTAGTCGCCATGGGACGAGATCACCCATCCACCTCACAGATGCAAACTAAGATGGAATGATTTAAGCATCCCACTTCAGAAGCCAACAAATCAGCAGTCCAACAATGTCAGCACACCGGTGAGGACCTCTTATAGGCACGGTGACGTCAGACAGAGTCGCGTGGAGCCGTGCAATTGTGACGTCCTCGTCGACGTGGAGAGCTGGGAAGAAGATTTTCCATTGGATGCTGGCACAAGGGTGAATTCATAAGATGAGGAATCCACAGGTAGTTGTATCCATCAGAATCCATCTTACAGGTGATCCAGGCATCTCAAACTGCCCTCAAGACCAGAATTGGAGAAGTCTGCATTGACATGGCACTTTTATGTAAAGATGTGCGAAAAGTTAGAGAGAGTTACTGAGATGAAGGGGCGAATCTCTGTCCTTGAGGATACATCTATGGAACTGTAGACAATGATCTCCTGGCTCTCCCCTTATCTAAGATTTGTAAGTTACCAAAGGGGGTAGAGGGCTCGCCCTCTGAAAAGTTCTCTGAGTCTTGGATCACATCCCGGCCCCCATTGGAGCAGCTGTCCCCCTTTTCCTCTTCAAGAGAGCTCACTAAGTCTTGATGTAGAAACCTCCCCCCAAACCCTCCCTCAAGGGTCCTTATTGTAAGGGTCCTTAAGTATAAAGATTTTTATGTTATTCTTAGACGAGTGAGACAACGAGGACCCATCTCCTTCCAGTCATCCTGCATCCTGGTCTTTCCAGACTACACCAGACTGGTCCAGAAGTAGAGGAAATCATTTGATGTGGTTAAACAGAAATTGCAAGTGATGGGCCTTACTTCCATGCTTCTTTTCAGGGCATGTTTAAAAGTAATCCACAACTCTCAATCAAGCTTCTTCAACACCCTTCAAACAGCATGGGAATGGGCAACGGAAGGGAAGGCCATCTGATGACCCCCTCAAAGCACTGTCCCCTCGCAAAACACCCTTTGCGATCACTGTGGCAGGTGCGGCCCTGCCACAACTGAGAGCCCCTGGAGGTGAATGTTATGAAACAAAAAGCCTCTGTGCCAAATCCTTGTAATCTTCAGAGAGGGTAGGTAGAGTCCTGGGGTGGCAAAAGTGAGACTACTGCCTCCCTATGGGGAAAGCTGAGTCCTGAGCCACTGCTGTAGTCCTAGCCCTTGATTACAGCCCCCTTTGATAGCCCTGAGAACTTCAGTACACTTAATTTATTGGCTATGGATCAAAATCAGAATAAGCTTCTTAATTCAGAATCCTCTTTGCTTGCAGCATTGAATCCTACCAAATATAGAGAGGCTGGACCTAGACAGCCTGCATCGCTGATTACATAACTAACTCTTTCAGGTTCTGATTATTACACTTTTTCCGAGAACATAGGCTATGTCTTGAAATTGGCTGGTGACCTTATTCTTCGGTATGTGGGAGCAAGCATCGTGAACATGGGACCTCTTTTTCTGTAACAGTTGAGACTATTTCTGTGAGTCACCTCCAAACGCCCATAAGCCCAGGGCATTCCCAGAACATGTGAAAGAATGTGGCGCTTACTTCATTACTACAAGCGCATTTAGCTGTATTTATGTGATACATCTTATTAATTTTCTCTGGTGTAAGGTATACTCTATGTAAGATGTAGAAGTTAATTGACTTACACTGAGTATTTCTTGTGGCCTTTGTTGTATTGCACTGGATGTTATCCAAGTCCTTGTCCCCAACTGTCTTACCCAGGTCTGCTCCTACTTATTTTTTAAGTCCTCCAGTGGTCTCATTACTTCCCCTTGCAATCTCCTATATATGCAGGTCACTGCGCTGACCATTCCAGATGCCTTCACTAAATATTGACAACTAGTTGACTGGCGTGGTTCCTCTATTCCAGCCCCCCAATGTTGATTAATAGCTTCCGTAACTGCTCTATGTAAAAGAAAGGGACTTCTTTGTAACTCACACTGGGCCCTAAATTCCTCGAACAGGAGGAGCACTCCATTATCATAGAGCGCTCTCATCTCAGTCGCCCCTGACTCCTTCCATGTTGTTAACCCTCTTCAAGACCCTCCCTGAGGGAGCTCCTACAAAAATCCTAATGGGATGTCTGGAGAATATGGGATCTTCATCTGTATTTTTCAGAGGTGTCTTGCCCAGCACCATTGTGTAATCTGAAATTCAGGTTTGTTGCCCTACACAAAGTCGCCAGGTAGGAACCAAGATGGGGAGTGATCCTCCTGGTGTTCTCCTTCCTGCTACCCATTGTTTGAGCCATTGCAGCCAGGCTGATAAATAAAAAGGGTTAAACTCTGGGACTGCCATACCGCCCTCTGTTGTCGGTCTCTGCATTGTGGCCAGAGATACTCGGTGTCGTCCAGAACCCCATATGAATCCCATTATTATCTTATCAATTTCCCTAAAGTATGCCCTAGGAAGCCAAAGGGGCAATGTTGTAAAATGGTATAAAATCTAGGGAGTCCCACTATTTTTAGAAGAGCCACTCTCCATGATACAGAGATCGGTAGCGTGGACCAGAACAATACACTTGTCTTCAGGTTCCACCCAGATTTCCATCCAGCAAATCGTCTGTGCGATGATATACATGTACCCCTAGATATGTAAGGGAACGAGGTTGCCAGATCAAAGGTCCTAGCTCATCCTGGGGTATTCCATCTGCCTGTACTGGGAACAGACGTGACTTGTTCCAATTAACCTGGAGGCCATATTGCACCAGCATATTTTGCGCTCCTGGTATATCCATCTGGGCATTTGAGAGGAAAAGGAGCATATTATCTGCATATAGTGCAATATATTGCTCTCTGCTATCTACCTCCCATCCCTGGTGCATCGTCCCTCCTCGGGCCCAGCATGCCATTGGATCCATGGCCAGTGCAAATAACATGGGTGAAAGAGGGCACCCCTGTCTAGTGCCCCTCTCCACTTTGCAAGCCTCAGATATCTGTTGCCCTGTCCGGGTCATTGGGTCTGTGTAAAGTCCCCTAGACCCGACGGTTCCATCACTGCGTATAGAAGGGCCATTCCAGGCTGTCGAAGGATTTCTCTATATCTACCGCTAGAAGTGGCGCTGTTTGTCTATCTAAAGTAGTGGCCTTCAGTATTGTGCAGAGATGCCGTATGTTATGAGCTGTGCTTCTCCCTAGGATGAATCCTGATTGATCTGTATGGATCAATAGAGGCACATGAGGCATTAGTCGCATTGCCAAGATTCTTCTTAATATTTTATAATCCATATTTAACATTGAGAGCTGCCTATATCATGGGGTTCTTTGCCTGGTTTTAACAAGGGAACAATTAGGGCATATCTGGTAGACTTTGGTAGTAGGCCGATGGTCTTAGTCATATTAAGCTTATTGGTAAGTTTAGGAGCTAGGGTTTCGCTATATGTATCATAAAACTCAACAGGGATCCCATTGGTACCCGGCGTCTTATTTCGGGCCATGATTTTAATTGCTGCACAAACTTCCTGAACTGAAATTTCAGCTTCTAATGTCTCTGCTTTCTCTGGGGACAATTGTGCCAGTTGTAGGGTATCCAAAAATTCCCTCAGTTCTGTCATGGGAAGCCCCGCATGTGCACCATAAAACTGTGCTCCTGAAATATTGTGTTTATCTCTTTCTGTTGGTAACGTTTCTAGCCATCTTCTGCCTCAATTTCTACAATAACTGTAGGTTTATTTCAGCATGGGCGCACATCATATAGTTTCGATAATAATTTTTTCAATCTTAATTGCTACCAAGTCCTTTGCAGCGAGGAGCTCCTGTTGCAACTCCGGATGGCCAAGGCATCTTTTTTCACTTTCCCGGAGCATTGCCTCCGCTGCTAGGACCTCTTGAAGTAAAGTCCTCCTGACCCTACCACTTTTGAGATGCATCTTCCTCTTATTACTGTTTTACTGTTTTACTGTTTTAAACACATCCCATTCTGCCAAGGGGCAGTCAGCTTTATCTGTGTTTTCTTCAAAATATTGAGTAATAGTCATGCCTAATGCAGTGCAGAATAGTGGACCCTGTAGGTTTTCCGGTCACAATCGCCATGTTGGTATGCTGGGGCATTCCTCTCTCCATCTAAGGCAGAGTAATAGGGGGTTGTGATCTGATATAGTACGAGCCAGATATTCTGTTGTCTACACCTCAGTATGTACCTCGGGGAACATAGTATAATATCTAATCTTACATGCAGATCATATATGAATGAATGGTAAGAATAACTCTGTCCTTGGGATGATGCATTCTCCAAGAGTCTACCACCCCCCATTCTGTTTGCCACCTTGAGAAGGCATGGGCTATTCTCTCAGTCTGCGCACCTGGAACGGGTGGATGTGATCTATCCAGTGTGGGGTCTGCTACACAATTGTAATCTCCTTCCATTAAAAAGAGGGCCAAGACTTGGGATATGTCAGCAAAGAACTTTATTTGGTCCGCATTCGGGCCATATATGCAACCCAGCACTATATCACAGCCATCCAATCGGCCCGTTACCAACACGTATTGAACATCCAAATTTATCACTTGACCCATGTGCTGAAACGGTACCCCCGTCCAGATCCAGATCAGTGTCCCTTGCACATATGCAGAGTATGTAGTGTAATATAGTTGGATTCGCCATCTGCGCTGTAGTGCTGCCCCTTCTTTGCCTGTTAGGTGTTTCTTGTTGGATGACAATTTGCACCCCTCTACGCTACAGATAAGAGTGGACTTTATACCACTTAGCCATAGTATGCATCCCTTTAATATTCCAAGTAATTATCTTATATATTGTGGTGTCTGCCATGTGTTATCTTGTCTCTCTCTATCTCTGTCCGCCTAATTTTTACCCAGTGCCCTTCAGGGAGCTTGCAGCTCTCCATTAGTATGCTTCTTGTGGTGACGTGACCCAGGACACCCCATCCCCTAAAACTGTCTACCTGAGAACTGACCCCAAAACTCCCCATTCCCAGGACAAGTGGGTCCCCCCTCCTCATCCAAATAGTTTAATATTGGGGAGATATCCTCCAAACAACATTGAAGGGGGTGGTTGCAGTCAACAGATTACATCCCACCCAATTTCCCCCATCCACCAGCATTAGCATCTTTTAACTGTCCCCCAGCTTTGCTCTATGATATCCGACCAATTTAGTCTATTCATGCACCACTTATATCTTATCAGTTTGTCAGCCCAAGACCTGGTCCCCCATTCATGCACAACAGCTGTTCAGCTAGTTCACTAATGACATTGCTCCTCTTGGATAAATAGTGAGTAGGGAATTCCCTCCAAAAACCATCAAGTGCCAAGCCACTCTTAGTACTCAGTCAGTCTCAGAAGCATTCATCTGCCATGCTGGGGTGATTTTGGGCATCTCATTGTCTGAATGGGCAGAGGAACCCTATCCGCTAGAGATAGAGGTCTCACTAGTTCTCTTCATCACTGTTGGACTGGTGGCTTCTTGTCCCTGCTTGCTCATCTCAGCCACTGCTTCTATTGCCCTCTGCTGACCTTTTTGTGCTTCCGTCTCAGTTGGTGTGCCTCCGTTAGGGCTCCGTACTCTCCTCTTAGTTTTCTTCTTCCGTGCATTCTTTTCTAACAGTGGTGCACAGCCAGGCGCAGGTTGCTCTTGTAGGTCTAACCAGTCCAATACCTCTTTGGGTGATTGAAAGAAGTGCGTCCCCTCGGCTGTGGAGACTCTAAGGCAGACAGGAAACATTGTTGCATACTTCACATTCAGGTGCCGCCGTCTTACCTTTACCTCAATAAACATCGCTCTTTGCTTTTGCATGGCCTTAGTAAAGTCCGGGAAGGTCATCACCTTATGATTGTCCATAGTTATCTCATGTTTCGCTTGCACCCTTGCCAGGATTTGGTTACGATCTCGGTATTGCAAGAGGCGAGCTACAATAAGCCTTGGGGCATTCCAGGTTGTGGTAGCTTTGCATGGAGCCTATGTGCCCTCTCCAATGCACAGAAGGGGGAGACTTCCTCTGGTGCTACCTCCTCCCGCAGCAGTCTCTCCAGGTGAGATAATGCATTTCCCCCCTCTGCTATTTCAGGCATACCTACAATGCGGATATTATTCCTCCGGGACATATTCCTGCTGTCCTCCGCCCGAAGTTCTAGGGCGCGCATCTTTGCCTCCATCGTAGTTAGCCTGGTCTTCAAGGAGACTGCATAAGGCTTAAGTTCTGTTAGTGTCTTTTCAGTCACTGTGACTCTTTTGGTTTTTAGTGTCTCTCTCGTGGTTGTGAGGGCTTGCAGGATGTCTGTTAGCATGGGGGTCCCACTGGGGCTCTTCTGTTGAAGTCTTCATTCTTGTTGAGGGCATCTCACCCCCCTCTGCTGCTCCCTCAGCTCTGTCCTTTTTCTTAGTTATTGTCCACATAACGGTAATTAGGGACAGGCAGCTTCCCAGGTCACTTCTGCTCCGATGGTGGGCTTCTAGTTTGCCTGCGTTGCTGGGGTACTTCCTCCACTGTGCAGGGCATGAGCTAGTGGCCCACCCTAACCCCACCTATCTGTGGACTCCAAGGCATTCCACGTGGCAATACTGTGGTGGGACTGAGCGCCGTTCCCATTCTGGGCGGGCCCTTCTACCTCCTTGTTCCTTTCAAATCATGGTGGTCCCGGCGATAACACACGCCGTCGCGCCAGGCCGTGCATTTCTTGCAATGGGGGGTTCTTCTGCTAGTTTCGTGCCACTTCACAGCGCCTTACCTCTGTCCTCCGAGGTGCTGGCCCACAGGCTCTGCGATGTTCTAGGCCCAGGGATTGTAGGGCCAGGCTCCCCCACGTCCTCCAATAACTCTAACACTGCTACACATTTTCTCACCATCTGCCATCAGGGTGCCATCTTAAATCTACTGCGTGTCTGGCAGCCGAGGGTCCTCTACTGCCATCAATGCTACTGCCATGAGTGCACTCCCGAGTTCCCCCTTGGCTCCACCAGCAATACCTGCCTCGCGATCCAGTCTCCTCACCTCTGCCCTTCGTTTATGCTGCTGTTCTGTGGGACCACAGTTCTTTGAGCGGCCTCTGCGATCTCAGCGAGGGCCCAGACTGATTAGTGGGGAAATACCAGAGAGCCCAACACTATTGGGGCTTTCGTTTGTTTAAGATTGCTAGGGATGTGGGGTCGTTGGGCGGGAGCTTGGTAAAACGCCTCCTACAGCATCGGCTGTTGGCCACGCCCCCCTCAAGCATCGTAATTGTATTAGAAAAAGGAGCTTATGCCTGCTGGTATCCTCTCATGACTGTACAAAATCACAATTTATGACTAAAAACGTACAGGAACCATACATGTACGGAAATGTGCTGAAACCAGAGCATCATCAGTCCCACATAGCAACCTTGCTTTCTTAACAGCTTGAAGGAGAACTAGAGAACTGAAGCATTTCACAACAATATCAAGTCTTAAATATTGCCCTACCAAAATACTGTAACCACAATACAACACTGTAAAGTAACTCAACCTTGTGACAGGGGCACAAGACATGGATGCCCCCTGTCCCCCCTGTTGTTTGCCTTGGCAATGGAACCGCTGGCCGCACGCGTTCGTGCAAAAAAAGAAGGGTGGGGGTTAGTCAGGAACGGGACCTACCACGCCATATCGTTATACGCAGACGATGCCTTGATATACATACGAAGGGGGGGAGAAGTGTTATCCTCGGTGATGTCGCTGCTATCTTAATTTGGAGGGCTCTTCGGCCTAGTAGTTAACTGGGGAAAATCCTGTATATTCCCACTAGCCAGCTGGCCCTTAACGAAACAAGAGAATGCCCCATTAGGCCACCTAAAATGGTGCTTTGACACATTTAAATATTTAGGGGTTAACATTTACCACAGAACAGAGGACCTAAGGGATGGTAATTTGGGGAGAGCGGTGGCCTCCATGAAAGGCTCAATGCGATTCTGGAATAAATTGCCACTTTCACCACTGGGCAAGTTGGCCTTGGCGAACATGCTAATACTACCTAGATTGTTATATCACTTCGCGGCCTTGCCACTCATTATTCCTAAAAGTTTCTTCAACAGTCTGAACGCTGTCTTACTGCAACCTGTGTGGGGAGAGGGCAGAAAGCGGGTCGCACTCACCACGCTATATCACCCGGTCACTGCGGGAGGGTTGGGCGCCCCAAACTTTGAGCTTTACTCCGCGGCCGCGCAGTTACAGTGGATACTGAACTGAATCCATAGGCCCAGTTCAGCGGAATCCACTTGGCTAACGTCCCGACTTCAGGGAGTCCCCTTGCTCGTATGGCTCACAAATAAGCAAACAAAAAGCGCACGCAAAAACCAATTTATGGTGGAGGCTCACGCATGCTGGAAGAGGTATATTCAAAGAGACGCAAAAGAACTTCCCTACTCCTCCCACTAGAACGGCTTCCCGGGTGGACTGAGGCTGGATCACATTCGCCCGCAGCCTGGACAGATGCGGGCATATACACAGTGGGAGACTGCTTTGAGGAAGGGAAATTAGGGCCATATGTACGAACACATTTTCCCATTGACACAGAATGGGAAAAACCCTTTGCTACATCTGGCCCTAATGTCTTTCGAATCCATGCAAGCCCTCACAGCAGTGAGCCCTGGACAATTCCTGGCCTATCACGCTATATGTCACGCAATTAGAAAAACATGGGCGGCTGGAGAACTAGAACTAGACACCTCTCCCGCACTGCATCATATGCTGAGCTACGACACCCAAACAAAAGCAGTCTCAAACTCATATAAACTCCTGAATAAGCCCCCGGGACCCAATTTGCCAAAAGCTTGGGAGAGGTGGAACGCCGTACTGCCTGCCCCGATCTCAAGGGAAGAATGGCCAAAAGCCTTGAGCCACATCCGTGAGGTCTCAAGAAACCCCAGATTCTGATACACACAGTTCAACTACATACACCAAACATACTTAGCACCGGCCAGGATCAAACGCATGTTCCCCGGGACGGACCCGGCCTGCCCCAGATGTAAAACACCAGAGGCACAGTTTTACTACATTGTCTGGGTGTGCCCACGGATACAAAAGGAATGGGCTGGGGTGGTCAAAACATTAGCAGAAATGACGAGTCTTGACCTGGACGTGAGTCCCAAGTCCTGCCTACTTGAACTCAGGACAAGGGCGAAAAAACACAAACACCAACACAAGTTTGTGGATCTGGCTCATGCAATGTACAAAAGACTGATAGCCATGAATTGGAAAGCCCCCAATGCACCCGACTCGAAAGCCTGGCTCACTCTTACGTTGCGATGGGCCCGTGCTGAGTACCAGGTACTCATGAAACTGGAAAGTGGGGGACTGCGACACGCGGGTTGCGAAATTTGGAACACATTAGTTTCTAAGCTAGAGGCAAAAAATTACAAGAGGCCCCCATGAACTGCGAATTACCGTGAATGCCCAGGCGGTCACTGGCATGTACCCGGCTACAATGCAGCACTCCGTCAGGGGTCGCATACAACCTTATCAACAACACCTCACCCCGCTGACAATACACCAAACCCCCAAGCGCACATACCCCAGGCAGTGCCCACAGGCCAGTATGCCCAAACCATCAGACACTAGCACCCCAATAGTTCGCGCACTTCCCCCCCCCCGCACAGAGGCTAAGACCCCATCTTGGGTAACTGTGGAGCCACTCCGCACTAGAATGCGCTAGCTATCGGCGTAGGTAATAATTCAAACACACTGATTAGATTGTCGGGACCTGGAAGTGTACAAGGTGTTCTCAGTTGTTTGTTTATCTTAAATTGTGTGAATTTAAAAGATCTACTTAAACCACCAATATCCTGTCATTGATAACACATGTATGTAGCACATTGTTTGGTTCTCTTGGAAAAATCAATAAAAACATGTCAAAAAAAAAAAACCTCAACCTTGTGAAAACAAACATATATACAGAACCACAGATTTAACATATATAGCTCTATTCAATACAATATAATGGCAAAAGATATTTTACATCACAATATTGTGCCATACATTATTGCATAACACTTGTCGAATACTGAGACTTTGCTGCTATGCCTTACTCAAAGGGCACAATTTTTAATTGCATTTATCTGTTGTAGAAATAAGCATGAGGAAGTGGCATAAACTAAGGACACTCGAAACCCCAAATGAAACAGAACAAGAACATCTTCAAATGTTTACTAAACATATTTTGATTGGTCATGAGAAGCAGTGACTAAGACAGGTCTACTTTTAAAGCCTATGTAAATTGCTTGTTTCTTCAAGTAGAAAGAAGGTTAAGTATGGTCTTAGTTCAGTCTAAAATATAGGTTTTGAATACTCATTTGGAATAATTGTAAACAAAGGGCAAAGACGGTACAAGACAGTATTTTGAAATGTCCAAGAGCATTAATGTCCTCTGAATCAGACCACATTATGTCAAAATTTCAAATACAACCTCAAGTCTTGACTTTCTTCCTACCATGGCACATGCACTACATATTGCTCTAAACAAAATAGCTTCTAATGAATCTTTCCTATCAAGGGCAGAGGAGTGAGTCCTTCCTAGGGCTCCACAGAACTACATTTTGTACCTCAACTATAGTGCATTTATCTATGATGTATATGCATGGATGTGCAGAGTGTAATACATGATTTATCACCGTTGCTGAGTGTGGGGAGGGGCAATGACTTTTGAAAGAAAAAGCCTCCCCTCCATCAACAACAATAACAAACAGCGTATGAGGCTCTGCACATCTGAATGCAAGGTTTATGTCATGCCATTTTTTCATGTGCATTTGTTTTTAATAAAATTTATTTTACCAATACTAAGGCCCTTATTTTGTACATGGCAGGATACCCTGCTGACAACCGCGCTGACGGGCGATGGAAGACCGCCAGTGCGGCAAAGCCCCCGCCGGCCCAATAATGATTTTCCCGCTGGGTCTTTACATTGACACCAGCTCCAAATGGAGCCTTCACCAATGTGGCAGTGCGGCGGGTGCAGGAGCATCTGTTGCGCATTTCACTGCCCGTAAGTCGGGCAGTGAAATGCACGACGGGGCTGTGCATGGGGGCCTGAGTCACCCATTCTGCCAACCTTTCCCTGGTGGTGTAAACTGCCAGGAAAAGGCCAGCAGAATGGGACTCATAATTCACAGGGCAGCGCTGCTTGCAGCGCTGCCCTGTCGGATCTGAAACGCCGCCACCAGGCAGCCTGGCAGTGTCAGTGTTTCCACAGTGGCATTTACACCATGGTCATATTAGGGTGGGCGGACCACCATTACTGCGGTGGTCCGCCCGCCATATTCATAATGGGGGCCTTAGATTCAAGGAGTTAAACTTGTGCAGTGTAGTAAATTTATGTTGAAGAGACCTTCTCATAATGAAGAGTTTCATTCCCTAAGTAACTGTGACAATCAATCGATGTGGGAGTAAGCAGTGTTTTTCTAATGCAAATTTTACTGTTCTGTGGTAATAAACTCGAATTTGGCCTTTCCACTGTGGTAGTAAATGTTTCAATATGGATTTATTAGTACAATATCTTTAAAATAGCGTGCATTATTAGGTCAAATTAATGTTTACTGCCATTGCAAAAATATGTTTAGTCCATACCTGTGAAAATAAATATGGCCCTATAACATGTCATTAGAGCAAGTATACTTAGAAACACAAGTTATTTAGAGCGTGGGTATAAATAAATATCTACAACGCAACAGTCAAATTCAAAGTCATTACCATTGCACTGTGAAACTGAAGTAAAAACATAGCTTGCTGCATTATAGGTTGCATGGTACATTGAGTTTACACAGAGAAATACCTGGTGATAGTTATATAAACACTTCATTGTAAATCAACGTAATTTCATCTCGTAAGCTTGTTTTATCTTTTTTCGGTGGTGTGACTTTCCATCTGCCCCATGGGGATCTGCAGTGCTGGGGGTACTACTACACTGGGGAGAAGGGAGACACTTAATTACACTGTTTTACAAGGCACTTAGGGTGAATAAAAGCCTGAAGCCCTGTGTGGCGCGTAGCACCTGGGAGCGAGAATTAGAGAGTCCGTTTTCCAACACCGATGGGCTAGAGCATCAGAACTGGTGAGTCAGAAATGGAGACATTTAAACTTTTTACACTGCATCTATGTGAACCCATATAAATTGAATAAGATTCATGGGGGTGCTAAATGTAAACGCTGCAGAGAGGAGAGCATGGTCATGTGATGGGGTACAACAATATTGGAGGGAATTGGTCTCCAAAGTTGAGGAGGTTACTGGTTTGGAAATAGTTCTGACTCCAGGAGCATGTGTGGTGGGAGCCGTGAACAGGTGAGAAATCTCATATAAGCTTGTGCAATTTGCTCTCTTGCTGGCTCCGAGATTTCCAGGAATGGGGTGTAGCAGAGAAACTGCATATGCGCCTAGCGCGCACTGATGACAGGGCAGCAGCATGAATACTGGCATGGGGTCAGCTGCTCAGCCATTTTAATGATGATGCAGATTTAGGCTCAGACGCCAGCAGAGATCTGGAGGCTTGACCTACCTGGCTGATTTGTAGGTTTCATGTACAGGCTGATTGTGCCAACATCAGACCCCTTGGAATCTGATTGGGCAAATAGATGGAGACAATATTTGGAAGCCAGACATATGTGGGGGGATGTTCTTATTTCGTAGTTGTCCTGACGGGTATATTGAGTTACTCATCTGTGGATTTTTGTGCCTTTTTCCTTACAGAAATAACTATCTCAATGATCTCATATCTCTCGTATCTCCTGCACTGTACTGTTTTGCACTTGGTTTATATGAAGATTAATAAAGTAAATAATAAAAAAACAAATCGAGCTACTACAAATGACAAAAACAGCATGGATAAACTAAGCATGCAGATGTGCATCACGTGATATACCATTTGTTTTACTTTTTGAGAAAGGAAAGGGGCATCTTGACTCCCTCGAGCCTTTCCCTTTCATGTGACATATAGCCCACATTCAACAATGGTAATAAATAGCACATAACATAATCCTTTCTTAAAAATGTTAAATTTAAGGCTTTTAAGATTACCTACGGCATAATGTTTCCTACAAAAGTAAAAAGCCAGTAGTCTCGTATTAGTCAATATGGAACGTTTTGAATGAATATGAGGCCTCTATTGTAAGTGCCTATGTACATTCTGACATCTGAGGGAACCCGTTTGTACAGGTGTTTGAATTATGGGCATGTGGCAAAAATCCTACAGTTGGAATTTTCCACCGGTAGCTATCAACAGATTAAATTTATTTGTATTTACCGGGTGGTGGGGGGAGAAAAACGGCCTAGAAATTACTGGGGCTTGCAGATTTGTTTGTTGAAAGCACCAACATCTGCATGGTAGTTCCATTTTAAAAGGGAAACTTGTAGCCTGCAATATATATTGCATCGGATAAATAGAGATCCCCAGGGTATCGTTGCATATCAGGTAAAATAAATACTGCACCAATACTGTTACCACTGTATAGCACAGTGGTTCCCAACCTTTTAACTTCTGTAGAACCCCCACTTTATCATTACTGGAGCCCAGGGCCCTCCACGGAATGTGTATTTGAATCCAGAGCCCCCCAGTGAGTCATTACTGAAAGCTGGGGACCTAATCTGTTAATATTATTTGATTTTCTAAGCAGTCGCGGACAACCCAGGTGTCCCCGGACCACGGGTTGGGTGGGAAACACTGGTCTAGCACAACCTTGGCAGTTAATGTTGAAAGACAACTCAGTGTATAATCAAGTCAAAACAGTTTAGATTTATTATATAGCTGCATTTGTAATGAGGCATACAAATATAGAATTACAGATGGATGAAAGTGGCTCCCTACTACTCTTCCGCCTGTGTGTTCCACCAGTTTTAACTTGGGCCCTATGATTTTGAGTGGCATGCATAACATTATACTGACATCCTAGATAACTCGCCCTTCGCCCTCTTTGTCTATTCACTGTCACTCAGAAACCCTCTGTGAAAAAATCCATTTTTTTTCACGGTTACCTATCTAAAGCTATTTATTATCTCAGACTCATTCAGCACAGGTTTTTAACTAATGCAAAAACTCCAAATCAGTCTACGCAAACAGCGGTATTGTCTCAACTCCATCATGTAAACATATACGAACTAGGTGGTATTCTATCAATGTCTGGCAGGCATCTGTAAGTGGTAGCTAAATTAAAAGTGCATGCACGAGCTAAGCCACCATGTTTCATAGAGAACATATAACAAAATAATTTGCTGAGAAACATGCAACCTTCTGGCCCATTCTACTTCACTTCTTATTCAATTTTTTTTACCTCATACAAACTCATTAAACGCCTGGTGTCAAGTGGATAAACTAATATGTGCCTTGCATTACAATTACATTTCGGTTCATAAACTAGTACCAACTATGAACAGCTACAGGTGATCCATATTAAAATCACGGGCATTATATAAACAATGTTAAAGTGACTAGTGACCTTACATATTAAAAACAACAGACAAAATTTAAGAGGATGGATTATCATCCAACATCACCTAATAAAAGGCACGGGTGATTATGGTTTAATTAGACAGAGGGTTAAACTAGCAAGGGAGTAGCACTGCGGAAAACCACTAATCGGTTCTGACGTGACAACATCTTTTTTAAGTGTTAATAAGTTTCGTACCTTGTTTAAAACTGGTAACTTGATCGCACGTATTTCAAAGACTACCTCTTTTTTCCACCAAAAGTCGCATTGTGCTTCCTCAGACTATAGCCATAACCGCAGATTGGTCAACCGAGTCTTATCCATGAATTATTTTCACTTGAATATCTGTAGGTAAGAAACGGTTATACATGTATATGTGAGAACAAGGAATATTTTGAGCATACGACATACAATAAGCGAAGTTATGGCCAAAATATAAGGTAATGTCTTTATCTGCAAAGGCATAATACCTAAGCTAGTGTTGCTTTATTTCATCATGAAAGGGCTGCAAAAAAAGAACTGTAATAATTTACTGTGATCTCTTTATTGTGACTTTTTTTGCAAATACATTTGCACAGTTATGGAACAAGATTAGAATAACTGAGATATACCCAGTCAGTGTGGCCAATCCGATTTTTAAGACCCGTTCTGGGAAAAAGAAGAGGTACCATATACAGGTGCCTTGCTTTTCCCCCTTCTATTTGCCTTCTCTATAGAACTTTATACTGTTAGGTGAGAAGGAAATGTCAAAGTGTAGTGGGATTACGAATATTAGCCCATTAGCAGATGGTGCGTTATTGCTGGGTAAATTAGACGCTTTTGCAACAGCTTTGCGTTTAAGAATAATCATGGTCAGTCATAGTCTCTAAAATCAACTTTAGGAGCCAGAAAAGGTGAAGACACAAAAGAACCTCCCACTTTCAAATGGGTTTGCACGTTTATTACAAACTTGGAAATACACCTTTAACTTCCATAACCATACTATGGGCTAAATGAGTAAAAGCCAGGCTATGAAACGTTTTGCAAACTGGAGGCATTTCTACACTTCTTGGCAGTGGACAATCACAGTAGTGGGAATGTTTACCTTTTCCAGAGCATGCCAGTGTTTATCTATAAAAAACCTAATTGATAGAACTACAAAAAAGGTTGGCATGTTTATTTGGAAGTGAGGGAAGTGAAAGTGTGTGGAGGGAAAGGAGGTGTCGGTGAACATTTTGCAATTAATTTTATCAAGCAAACATCCATTGCAATTGAGCGTCTGGTCAATTAGAGAGATGATACAAAATGGACCAAACTGTAGCTGGAAAAACAGTTAGGCACCTTCTTTGGATCACCAACTGAAGTTAAATGTAAGCTGTGAGGTTAGACTTCTTAAACGTAGGTTGAGATCGTTCTCATTTCCACTTGTGCTTATACATTAAACAAATAGCTTTACACCAGAACATTGGGGCATATATTGAAATACTGAAAAAAAATAAAAACAAGTGTTAGAAGGAATGTTGGAATTAATATTAGCCACATGTCTTCAGGCGATGCTGCGTTCCAGTCTGTTATTTTTTATTCACCGTACCACGGACAAAGAACAGGCATACACATATCAGTCTTGGTCCTGCTTTGACAGAAGCAGTCCAGCTCGAACTGCCAGACCATGTTTCCTGCAGCTGGCAAAACAAGCAACCCCAGAATGTTTCAACCTACTTGGACTCAATAAATAGAGATGCTTCCTCAGTCCTATGGCACAGGGAGCAAGAGACCCTATCTGAGTATAGAAATCACATTTTGGGACGCTCCAATAAAGCAGTGGAAAGAAAGGATGAAAGAATATGAGACACTGGCTATAACGTAGGCTACAGTCCAGCCTATAATTGTTTGCTCACTGGGCCACTCTTGAGAGAGGGATAAGTCATATGCAAGTCAGCCATGGCCCTGCCCTATCGAGAGCAATTCAGCCTGAACTGTCAGTTCAGGTGCAGTCAGGATGGCTACACAAGAAACGCCAGACCTATTTTGATCTACATGGGACTCATCAGTGAGCTGCAGCACGAGTGAGTTATATGGCAAAAATGAACACAGGACCCATATTTGAACATAATGATGGAAGGAATGCGTGGTCTACTGTCAACCCCTGGTGACTGCTAAGGCTGCATTCTTATCCACCACTATTTTCCCTCTGTAGCATTCTACATAGAGACTAGCCATATGCAAATCAGTGTAGTGTTGTGCCTGTTAGTGCAGGCTAGCCCAAAGTATCAGACAACGTACCAGCAAGGGGTCCTTTGTGTACAACGCTATTGGTTTCCAAAAAAAAGCGAATCATTGAAAAAAACAAGAACATCAGAAGCACAAAATAGAAATAGTTATCAATGTTTCCATCTATAATTTTTTGCCCTGATGACTGATTTATAAAAGTGATGTACCGTTAGGTCCATCAGACCTTTCTAGTAACGGAGGTATATAGTACTTGTTGGACGTCAAAAAAACACTTGATAACCAGAGCCATTAACTGAGCAACAGGTTACAGTGATATTTGTTTTTTATTGTGTACCGACTGTGCTTCAATTCATATGGTAAAATCTAATGAACCAAAAATAGGTGTAAAGAAAACCTATGCATTTTTTAAATGTGCCCAAGATACTGAGTTTAGGAATAATAATTTTTGATCAACTCCGAATTTGGAGTTACTGATAGTAGTATGTGGTTCATTTGTAAATGGTGTTCTCTCCTGCACACTGGTTTACATTTAGAAACATAAAATGAAGAGAAATTCAGGTGATAATAACAAATGTAATAATAAATGGAGACCCTGTTGTATGGGTGGGCTTATCAATTAAAAGAAAGGTGCCAAAAACAATGCAGAGATCACATTTTCACCATGAAAAATGACCCACTTTAGCAATGTAGAAGCAGTGGTATTTGGGCCTGAGATTAGCTGTGAACCAATTAAACATACTAAACACAGGCATGTCTGAAACCTAGACTCCAAGGGAAGACGAGAGTGGTCTGACTTGCTTCAATCCCACAAAGGTTTTATGCTCAGAATGCTTTGCAAACCTCACAATTTAGCTAAAATCACATATTTTCCTCATATTTCTGAGATGGAAAGTTCCAGAATCTGTGTTGGTCCACAAAATTCTTACCACCCAGCGTTCACACAATTCTCTCAATGAAAATGGAAGAACTAGGAGACCATATTGAGGGCAAAGCCCCAAATAGGCACTCATGGGGACCAGAAAGGATATTCATTTTTCTGTGGTGAAGCACCTGTCCTTACTTTTCAGGGCTACTTCCCATGAAAAGCATCCGTCATGTCTAGTGGGTGGATCTGAGCTTTGGGAATCGCAGTTCTAGAACCTTATGGCTCTGATTGGTATCACCTTCACAAATGTGAAATAAGCCCACTGTGTGTCACAGTGATGAAAAAAAAACAAAAAAGACCAAACAAATGTAGAATGTGAGGGAAGCTTTCCATTTGCATTCAGATTTTGGCCCTCATTATAACATTGACAGTAAAAACCGCCTACCGCAGCGGTGATGGCCGCCAAAAGACCATCGCCGCGGCTACCAGCCGTCCGCCATATTATGACTACAGACGGAATTCCACAACAAGAAGGGTGGAAATCCGTCTGTGGCCATACCTGCGGATGGCAGTAAGGTGGCGCTGCTGCCACAAGCAGCGCCACGCCAGTAGACCGCCACCAGCCATATTATGACAAATAATACAGCCTGGTGGTGTTTTGCTGGCGGGTGCTGCTGGCAGTAGAAATGCCCCGTCCCGTCTCCTGCCGGAAGACCCCCTGGATCCAGGTAAGTTGGGTCTCTGACAGGGGAGGTTGGTGCGGGGTGTTGTGTGTGTGGGGGGTGTGTGTGCATATATGTGTGTACATGGTTGCGGGTGTGTCTGAGTGTTGATTGCATACATGAATGTATGGAAGTGTGAGTGCGTGTATGTTTAGAAATCATAATGCGTGTCTGCGTGTATGTTTTGAATTGTGTGCAGATGTGTGTGTGATTGGATGTATGCATGCGTGCATGTATGTGTGAATGAGTGTGTGTCTGCGTGTGTCTGAGAATGGGGGGTGTGGATGTGGGAGGCTGTCGGGGGTCTTTGGAGAGGTAGGGGGGTGGGGCTCCCTATCAGTGACAGGGAAGGAATTCCCTGTCACTGATAGGGCCTACTGCCATGGTTTTTGTGGCGTTACAAACGCCATGAAAACCATGGCGGTAGGCGGGGTCATAATCCCACAGGCAGCACAATGGCTGGAGATGGTTATTTCCAGCCCGGCGACTGCTACAGCCATGGGGGTCGGAGTGGTACTTTGGCGGTTTGGCTTCAGCCAACCCACCAATGTCATAATGTCACGGTATTACCGCCACATTATCGCCGACCGCTGGGGTCATAATGTCCTGCTGGTGCTTTTATTGGAAGGGTTTTCATTGGCAATGCAATGTATCAATTGTTTCCACCAATGAAACAATACGGTGGACTTGAATAGTTTGTTCACAGCATAAAACCAGTGAAGGAGTTGAGAATCTTTCCCATTTGTCTCATTGCTCAGTATCTAAATTTACAAAAATATATATGAGGTTTAGTCCTTTGAAGATATCTGTGAAATATTATTTTTTAATTCTTCAAGGTTGTTTCCAAAATATGATTGAACTGAGTAAAATGTTTGTCTGCATTTGACTTCAACTTCAAACACGCTTTTAAAACAAAAACACTCTCTCTGTAAGAGTTTGCCAAGTTTTATAAATTGCACTCGGTGGCCTATGCGTATTGTGTCATACAAAGTTGTGAAGCCTTTTGACATGCTGTGCCAATGTTTCAGGTGCACCACCAGCCTTTTATTATACTAAACACCCTAGCATTTGTGAGTTTTAGGTAGCATGTTTGTGCAACTGCTGAATGCAGAAAAGTAAATGTATCCCAAATTTTATAAGAGGATCAGGTTTGCTAATTTAACTTCACTGTGGAAACTGATACGATAGAGGGATTTATATTTTATCTCCAGTCTGACAAAGATTGGAGAGAGTCCATATATTTGTGGGTTAGGGTAAGAGTAATTATTTGAACTTCAGTCTCACAAATACCAAAGAAAGTGCATACATTGGGAGATCAGACATACTATTCAAGCCCCAATCTCAGCAGCATTGGAGAAAGTGCATACACAGTGGGGCAGATTTACTAATCTAAAGGCATTCCTACAAACATTGTTAATGATGCAAAGATTAATGGAGTCACATTGGGAAAAATGAATATACTGGAGGTGGCAGGGTGGCTAAATTTGCTAATCTCATTCCATGTACATAAACATTGGGGAAAGTGATAATGTTAAGGAGGTCATACTTAATATTCTAACTCCAGTGGCACACATTTTGGGAAAGGTCCATATAGTGGGGCTTACAGGGTTACTACTCCAACTCCTGTCCCACATGCACTTTTATATATAAATAAATAGGGGATGTTTGTAAACCTAAACATTTATAACATTTCTTAAAAATGAATTACCAAACATATTATCAATTTTTAAAATGTTTAATTTACATGTGGTATTCTACTACATGAAATAAGAACATAAAAATGTGCAACATTATGAAGATATGTACAGATGCACTGAATTAAAACAACTACAATTACAAACACAATTATAATTTAAAATGTAAATGTATTAATTTTATGATAATTAAAGAAAAGCAAAACACTACACCCAAGCAACCAAGAAACTACACATCCAATATGAAGTTTTAAAAACAGCTCAAAGTACATGCTTCCTAAAATTTAAATCAACACATTCATAATGTTAATAATTAAAAATGAATAAAAATATCGAATTTTTTAAAAATAAATTTGAAATTTAAAATACTATCCTCCCAAACTTCCCAACCAACCTAAAAAAATGTAAAAAGATTTCACAAAATGAAATAAATATAAAATAACAATTAACACGGAATATACATTGTAAATAGAATTCAGTAGTAGACGTAAACATTATGATAATAATGAAAACTATATTAAATAGCACAAATATTTCACACAATATATTTGTAGTCATATTATTTTGACCACAATATTATGGTCCAATAATATTTTGAACCACTTCTCAAGTACGACCCCCTCATGTCACATGTACTTTGCCATTCTGTTGTAATATACTTGTCTCTTACCCCTTGACGATCATCACTCTATTTCCTATTGACATTTAGGTGGACATTTTGAACATGGCGGGCCACACCGCCACATAATGTACCCCTGGAGGGCTGCCATAGGCGGCCCTCACTCACCACCAGGCTGCCTTTGTTAGGCAGCCTGGCGGCGGTCGATATCATTATCCGCCAGGGCAGCGGTGCTGCCCCTCGTATAATGATCCCTTAGCCACCAGCCTTTCCCTGGCAGGTTTCCCCACCACGGAAAGGCTGGCGGAAGGGGTGCCACGGGGCACCTCATGGGGCCCCTGCACTGCCCATGCAATTGGCATGGGCAGTGCAGGGACCCCTGTGCAGTGCCCCATCTGCAGGTCACTGCCCAATTTACGGGAAGTGATCTGCGCGATGGGTGCAGCTGCACCCGCGGCACAGAGGCATTGGATGTGGAGCAATGTTTCCGCCCGCCGGCCCACAGGAATGTTCTTTATACGACACTGGCGGTCAGTAGTAAGACCGCCAGCATGAACACAGTGGTTTCTACCGCAGTGTTCAAAATTACGGCCTTAGTTCCTTATTACTTACGTCACTCCTCCTTTCCGTCTACTTGATAGAAATCATAGACTAACCCAATAATTTTACAATTTTTAGGGCTTGTTTTAATACTGGATTTCTAATTTACTACAAACATTCTTCATTTTTTGTCATGCCATTGAACAATAAATTGATCTCTAATCAATTACTCTCCAATTGCCGGAAAAAGACATGCCCATTGTGCCCATAATGACATGGTGCAGCCAATTAATCCAACAGTGACAAACTGGTTAATAGTTTCTCCCATCTTCTTTCACCTTTTGAGAAGTAGTGTAACATTTGCACCTTAACACAACAAAAAATGTCCAACTTGTAATACTGTATACTTAACTCTCTTCAGCTGCATTATATATGGTTTCTCATAATTATCATTCACAGCATTATTCCTGAAGTCAAAGGCCCACTAATCCTCTGCTTCTAAAGCAACTATCAATTATGCTTTCTTCCTACTTGGCTTAAATTCCAGTCTATCTAATCCTTGTAGAAATAAGGTGCAAGCACATGCAAATGCCAATAGCGCTGGACAGCCACCCTGTATTGTTATTCTGTATACCTCCAAGATGTCTGTCAAGTTGCTTGTAGATGCAGCATTGCAACCATCTTGGAAGTAGAGAAAACAATGCTTAAAGTTTGATGGATTTTATGTGTTACATCTCAAACATGTGTAGATGGAACGTGGTAACCATCTTGGAAGTATACATGATACATTCTGCGATGACCACCACTGTAGCTACTGGTTTAAGAAGTGTTGGTAAAATTGTGTTAAAAGCAGTGGCAAAGCCAATAGTGCTCAGTGGCCATCAAAATGTCCACTACACTCCTTTAATGTGGTGGAAGTATAGAAAATAACATTCTACGATGGCAGCTGGCAGCTGGCACAATTCTATGTGCATTGGTAAAGCTATTGGCTGCAGTTGCATGTAGAATGGCAGCAGACGGAGGGAGAGAGAGGCAGGGGTGTTTATAGAGACACTACGCCACAGCATTACTCAGTCCCGGCATCAAAGTAAGGGTGAGAGAGCAGTATGCAGGCAGAGTGGAAGGGGTGTGATCAAGGATGACTTACAAGGAAAGGGAGGATGACTAGGAGGTGGGGAGAGAGAAAGGTAGAGAAAGAGAGTTAGAGAGAGAGAAAGAGAGAGGAAAGGAAGGAAGGAAGGAAAAAGACAAAGTAAGAGAGACAGTAGAAGGAAGGAAGGAAGGAAGGAAGGAAGGAAGGAAGGAAGGAAGGAAGGAAGGAAGGAAGGAAGGAAGGAAGGAAGGAACAGGACGTGCACTTCCACAGAATGCTAAAGCTCAAATGGCAAAGAAATATGCAAATAGAAAAAACTGTTCACCAAGTCAGAAACAGAAGGATACACAAAAAAAAAAAAAAGTTGAGTGAAACATAAATGCCTCCAGGGGTAAGGCAAACACAAACATAGGGAGGAAAACCATCTAAGCAGCAGCAGTAATTTGTAATAGACAACAAAGGAATCTAGTTATGAGGAAGAGCAGGGTCAAAGTCCACACTATATATATGTTAACATACTGATTACAAAGCTGTCTGTGACAGGTTCCTAAGGCTGCTGGTAGGAAGAAAGCGAAAATGGGGGTGGTGCCACATGCAGCACTGGAAATTTTGACTAAACACTGACTGATTAAAAATGTAAATCTTTTCTAGACCTACAAAACACAATACAAAAAACATTAAACACCTCTACGCTGCCATATGCCAATATGACAAAGGCACGCCTTTGAACTAGAGCTTTAAACTCCTTCCTCATATTTTGTTTATTACACTGGAATCAACGCTGTTGCAATCTTCTTTTTGCTTCCATAGTAAGTTGCTGCATGCCACTATGTTGCACATTCACACAAATAGCATGTTCAGACTCCATTCATGATGCACCTCAGCACCCTGTGATAAGTTGCAATGGCTGTTTTCCATAATTTCCCCCACCTGTAGAAGACCTAAATTTAGATCTGCTTCACTCAAAGGCTCTAATAACACTCTTAACCCATCTGTTGCAAGGAAACAAAGTTTCTCACTCTCCTTTCATTGCAGTAAAGTCTGCTGTCTCATACCTCACCTCATTCCACAAACACACACAAATAAGCTTACTCGGCTGCATGAGTTCACAGGCTGCTACACAGTTATTCCAATGCTGTTGCTGCTTGCTTGGAGGCAAGTGAAAAAAAAACATGGGTAATGGCCACATGTGAGGAACATCCCTTAATTCTATATGTCCTGAACAATACACCTTGCTCTCGAACATCATGCAAATTCAATGCTTTCTTTCAAACAACCGCCCACCCCACCAATACCAAATCCTTACACTTGGGCTCACAGAGCACCTAACACACATAATTTAAAATAGAAACATTAACACAGTTGCTCTATAGTATGAAGTATCACTTACATGCCATATTACTACCACACACAGATTCCTCTCTGCCACTAGACACACTGAACCTAACACATGCTCAGCATCACCATTTTAGCTGATTCTGACATTTTGTTCTGAAAAAAAGAGAAAAGCAAAAGCAAGGCATATAGTACACTGTAGTGATTTTAGTCTGAGGACTGAAACTGTCACAGTTTTCGGAGTACAGTTTAAACCACCATTCATCTTCAATTCCTGATCTACAGTGTTAGACAAATCATTTGAAGGTGCTGTTCTTTAATCCTCTCACTCCTTCATTCTTTTTTTCTTAATGAATTTGACAGTGGAGTTGTAACCAGACCTTATATGACCTTGTATTATCAACAGAAACAGAGCTTTAAGGAGGAGTGCTGAGAGTAGGGCTCTAGTTCCACCTACATGCTAATCTTTACCCCCACTGAATTTATTCTGCCAGGGGTTATGTGACTACCTGAAAAAGAGTGCTTATATTACGCAGATCTCGGCCAATAATATAATTAATATTTCAACTTACAACCGATCATGGCTGTAGACCTGATTGTTTCATTGAGAAAAGCAAGTCAGATCTGTTTCTTATGAAATGTTTTGACGAATGCAGTAACCCTGAATAATTAGTTTTGAGAAGGTTATATTAAAGACAATATTCCCATTTGTATGAACTAGTATAAAACTGTTAAAGTCCGTAAGCAATTATTTTCTAACACAGATTCCCGCAGACTACCTTAGTAGGCAATAGATTTGATTAACTGATTTTTTATTTTGAGAATTTTACTATTTTTTTAAGTCTGGTTTAATAGCGCATCTGATTATGTAAAAAAAGAGCTGTGAGAAGTGGTAGTAAGAGAGGGGGATGCGGCTCCACTCACATGTTGATCTTCTCTACAAGCATCTAATTGAAAGTCTGCATAATAAGTGGTTATCATAACTGATAGGCAGCTTGTTAATGCAGACACCTAGTTCAAATACAATAAAAAGGGTATTTGCATAATGTAACCATGTGACAGTGTGACCTATACAGTAGAAAGTGGTTTCACATCGTGAACTCTGTCAAATAATATAGGAAAGGGCTTTACATTGAACTACTTGCCAAAAGTCATACAAACTGGCTTTACATTGTGAACTTTCTGAAATAAACAACACATGGAGGTTTTACATTGTGAACTGATTCCCAAACACTAAAGGCAAAGGCCTTACTTTGTGAAGCCTTTGACAAATGCAATAGGAAGGTTATTTACGTAGCATACACCAACCAATGAAACAAAATGGATATTATGCAGCAAACACTGACAAATGCTATGGGAAGGCACAAGAGAAAGAGGCTCTCTACTATGAACTACAAGAATTCATTTTACATTGTTTTACATTGTTAACTCTGAGAAATTCAAGAGGAAGGGGTTTAGTACACAAATCCCTTTTTAGGCCCAGCCACAATAAATACTCCATAAAAGTTATTTTTCACATCGATGAGTACTTTAAGTTTGCCTAAATTGTTTGGTAATCTCTCTAAGCAGAGACGTTGTGGTCATGTTTATGCTCAAATTAAAGGTAACAGACTTGCTCGATTTATTATTAAGTAAGGTGACAAAGACAATAGACATCTAACTGTACATTGTACAGTGAACTTGATAAAACCTGAATACTTAACATATTTGACTGTTTCCAAGAGGCCCATATAAACGTAGTACTGGTTCTGAGGATTAGAGGCTGCGGGTGTGCAAATCACCACAAGTTACCTTACAGATGATAGGACCAGATTATATTTACACTGTTAATTTCCTTCTGTGATATATCTTTAGACTATGGGATCTGCATTCTGCTTCATCAGCAAATCTCTGTAGTAGGAGTCCAAATTTGCAATCCACCTGAAACCTCATAAGTATTTATCATTTTTATTGTAGCATTTAGTTGGGTGTGTATCAAATAACTTCTCTGTTCTAAAGAAATAGCACTGGCTGGACATGTGTTTATTTACTTTTAATGTAGTACATGGCAACGTTCTGAGTCTCTAGCCCAAAGCTTCTCCTCAAATTAGCCTTGGACTGCACAGCCTGGTTACCCTTAGAGACAGTGTTAAAGGGGGCACTTGATCCCCCAGGACACCAGAGGTGAAATACCCCCACTGATACAATTTGAGCAAGTAACTTTGGATTGCCCTGGGACCTTCAGAACCAGATTTCTCAAACAACTGGAAGGGTTTTCACATGGTGAACCCTCTGAAAGATGGAAGAGGATGGGGTTTCAAATTGTGAACTCTCTAACAAATGCAACAGGAAGGGACTTAGGTCTGACAAGAGTAGTTGTCTGGTGTTTCCAGAGGGAGACTTTATGTTCATGTCAATATATACTTTGTATCTTCCTAAAATGTGTTGTAATGGGCCAAACATGACAGAGACCACATGTTCAGACCAGAGACCACATGATGTTATAACTAATGGGTTTAAATACTGATTTGTAAATTTGGTGACAAGGGCAGTAGTCCTCTATTTTACATTGTGGATGACTTGAGAAAGCCTGCAGCCGTAAACCTGGTGTAGTGATATTTGTGTTTTGACCACTGACTCCATGTTGCACCACTTTGCACTTTGCACTTGGCTTAGCTGTCCACCATCACATTAGCAATCACAAGTTACAGACTCCATTTTGTATTCAGCTTAGCCTTAGCTTCACCGCCATGTTAACAATGAGAGTATCTTTCCGTACAAAACATGTTATGCAACGTGTTTTCTATTCTACGTGTCTGCATGTTCTTTTCTCACCAAAGGGCTAAATCATAACGTGGAAGAGTCAGTCAGTCAGCAAGATAAGGACTGAGATGTTGAATGCCTGATATAAATACTGCAACCATGTTTTCTTGTCAGAATAAATTATTGTAAGATAAGGCAGACATGTATCAAACCATCCCAGAACATGCTGCTATCAAAGTAGATCAAAACAAATATCATAAACGTACAGGAAGGATAAATCAGAAAAAGGTTAATTTAGTCATCGCTAATGCTGGTTTGGACTGGTGCCCAGATTCATCTTGGGATACTAACATTTGGACAAGCAGTGATCTTTCAAACTCTAGTGATGACGATAGTAAAAAAGGTGTGGGACAGGGGGACCTAGAAGAGCAGAATGTAGTGCGTGCACAGCCAATATTTAGACGAAAATTGAAGCACACGCCACAAGACCCAGCACGATTTGCACTACATGCTCTAGAAGATCACATTCAGTAAGAAGTAAATGACAATATGGATCGCTTTAAACAGAGAACAGGGGAGTCCATACTTGCTTGGGTCGTGAGGCTGTTTGAAACTGGTGCTTCTGGCTTGATGTTAGATATTGGGGACTCTCACAAGTTTTGTACTTTAAGTTCTGACCCAGTAATACAGGAACAGTTCAGGGACAACACCAGACCACTTTGTTACAAATAGTTGTTGATGGATGTAATCTGAAGTACCCCACTGATTCAGAGTGGCCTCTCAATGAGAAACCCTGGTACACACAGATGCAATGCAACTAATTAAGGCGGAGGCAATGAAATCTTCCATTTTCTTGGGCAATGCACACCAATTGTTAGATGGACCGCTTACTGTGCCAATAAGAAACAAAATAATTTGCCTTGCTCCACTTGCCTATAAGCAAGTAATTATGACTTTATTAATCAATCAGACAGGGCAGGCTTTGAAAGATGTACTACAGGCAGTCAGAGAGTTAGATGAATTAGGAATTTGGGATAAACCAGAGAGATCTTCAAGATCTGAGGGTCGCACAGATACCAACAGAGTGTCCAGGAAAGACATGTTTACGGCGTTACTATATGATGGTGTCAAGAAAGAGGGAGATTGATGGGATAGATACCAAAAGCTTGTGGGAGATGTACTGTAAAAGGGGTTTGGATTGTATGGAAGGCAGCAGAAAGGTAAACAAGCAAGATAACAAGCGTGAGATGCAGAGCCAGTCACACTTATCATGGAAAGGAAAAGAAATGGAGAAAAATGTTTCCTCACGAGAGAGTGAGGAAAGCCTGGACAGAGACTGGTTAACTTTTGAGAACAGGGAGGGGGGCGAGCCTGCTCGCAAATATGAAAGCATACATCCAGAACTCACTTGAGCAAACGTTGACAGGTTTAAATCAGACTAGGAAACTGGCAAAGCTCTGGTACAAAGTTGGGATCGTCGAGCTAACAGACCTCATGTTGGTTTAGAAATACATTGGAGACACAAAAATGTGCAAAAAGTTTGAGCCTTAGTTGACACCGGGGCGGAGGCCTCTTTGATTCATGGAAACCTTAGGAAGTTTAACGGACTGCATTACACCATCACGGGGTAATGTTATGAAAGGGGGCCGTTTAAAAATGTCCCCAGTGAAGGTGTTCCCGGCAACCAAAGTAATTTGTTTGAAACAGTACCGCATTCCTGGAGGGCATGATGAAAAAAGTGAACCATAAAAGACATGTTTGAGGCTGGTGTGAAAGCTCCAACTACCACTGAATGGAACAATCCCCTCTGGCCAGTTAAATGACCTGACTGGCGGTGCAGAATGCCAATTGGTTACCCCGAGCTGAATAAACACACACCCCCTTTGACAGCTGCGGTCCCAGACACCATCACTTTGGTTGAACGAATACAGAAACATACAGGGACATGGTATGCCACAATCAATATTGCCAATGCGTTCTTCGCTATACCTTTGGTACCAGAATGTCAGGAACAATTCTCATTTTCACACGATGGAAGACAGTTTTGTATGTTATATTTGCCAATGGGGTACATACATAGTCCCACTGTCACCGGTTGGTGGCAGAACACCTGGATGAAGTGTCTGTCATTCCAGGTGTGCAATTGACCCATTACATTGATGATGTGATTATTCAGGGAGAGACAGAAGAACAGGTGCAGATTCAGTTGGAGAGAGTAGTGGAACTCTTGCAGAGTAAAGGGTGGATGATTAACACAGGTAAGACATACTGTAAGGACCATCTCAAAATGTGAAGTTTTTAGGCACTGATTAGAATCAGGGACACCAAGTGGTATTACCACAAGCGAAGCAAAAGATTCTTGAGTTTGCCACACCCCCCACTAAGCAGGAGAAACAGAGATGTATTGGGTTGTTTGGTTTTTGGAGACAGCACATCCCTCATTTGAGTCAGATTTTGGCCCCTCTGTACAAAGTGACAAGGAAGAAACATGAGTTTGAATGGGTGAAGAGCAGCAGTGTGCGTTTGATTTGGCAAAGGAAGCAATTCAATCGGCTTTAGACTTGTGGCCAGTGCAGGAGGGAGACACTGCGTTACATGTTACTGTTCAGGGACAATATGCAAATTGAAGTATGTGGCAAAAACAAGGAAGGAAGAGGGTGCCCCTGGGATTTTGGACTAGAAAACTACCTGACTCTGGGAAGTGCTATACTCCTTTTGAAAACAGCTTTTGGCCTGTTATTGGGCTCTATTGGAAAATTACCAAATAATTCTAGGTCACAATGTAATTCTAAGACCTGAAATACCAATCATATCTCACCGTATAGGACATGCAGAAGAGGCTAGAATCATATACTGGAAATGGTACATACAAGACAGGGCTCGAGTAGGACCGGCAGGCACTGCAGCCAGACAGGGTGCAGGAGATACCACAGGTAAAAGAGTCACTATTGAGATGGGGTGAGCCATTTGAATCCTTGTCCCCTGAGGATAGGAAGCATGTATGATTTACTGATGGTTCATTAAAATACGTGATACGAATACAAAGGACAATGGAAAGCGATGTCTTATACTCCAGTTACCAAAAAGGTGTTGACCACCACAAGTGAAGGGAAAAGTAGCCAATAGGCAGAGTTGTACGCTGTGTATCAGGCTCTAAAGCAAGAGCTGCCTGTAACTTGTCATATTTACACTGATTCTTGGTCCACTGCCAATGGGTTAGCCACTTGACTTCCCACATGGCATGCACATAACTGGTTTATCCATCCAAAGGAGGTGTGTGGCAAAGAGTTGTGGCAAGAAATTTTGGAAATATTAGAACAAAGTACAGTTATAGTGTATCATGTGGATGCTCATTGTCCCATTGACACATTAGAGCACTGGTTCAATTCCTTGCAGACGACAAAGCCAAAATCTCAGACACAGAAGTGGCAATACAGGATTCTGACTTGGTGGGGATGGCTAAAGGGGTACACCAAAAATGTGGACACCTAGGAGAAAAAGACACTTACAGGTGAGCAGAGATTAGAGGGATGCACATTCCCTAGATTTGATAAAAACTGTGATTTTGCATTGTCCTATTTGTCAGCACACACAACAGAGATCTGTCCCTCAAATGGTCAAAGGTCAATTGGGGAGAGAAAAGTTACCAGGACAGTTGTGGCAAATTGATTACATTGGCCCACTACCAATTAGTTGCAGGTGTCAATACGCCCGCACTGTAGTGGACACTTACTCTGGGTCGCTGATTGCTGTCCCTTTCAAACGTGCTACTCAGCACAATACTATCAAACTTTGGACTTGTCAATGTTATACTATGGAGTACCACTCCAGGTCCAGAGTGACAATGGGTCACACTTCAAAGGCAAATTGGTGCAGGACTACTGTTCACAGCACAATATTGAGTGTATATATCATATCCCTTATTATTCACAAGCTTCAGGACTGATTGAGAGAATGAATGGCTTATTGAAAGCCCAATTGCGAAAATTATCTGAAGGAACTTTGAAAAACTGGAGAGAGCATTTAAATGAAGCCCTCCAGATTCTGAATAACAGACCATTACCAAATGCTGAAACACCCCTGATGTGAATGTTAACTCCAGCTTTGCAAATACAAGCACATGTGGCCACTAATACCATCACGTTCTAAGAAATAAAACATAGAGCCTTAGCTCCTTACGGAGCCACCCCCAAATCTGCAGGTCTTGACTTACATGCTTTACAAGCTTACAGACTGAAACCACAAACAGGTGTTGGAGTACAGATTCCCCCAGAGCATTTCGGATTGATTGCTCCCAGTTCTGGGTTGGCCCTCAAAGGTACTCAGATTTTAAGGTGAGTGATTGATGCAGATGACCAAGGAGAAATCAGAGCTATCCTGTTGAATAGTGGAGAAGATGATTTATTCATACAAATCGGAGACAGAATTGCATAACTTGTCATAATTGTCATAATTCCGGTGTATGGAGCCTTTCTTACTGTATGTGAGGAGGGAGGTTTTGGATCAACTGACAAAACCCTGGTGCTAAAGTGTGGGTGGAATCCCCAAATGGCCCTCCAGAACTTGCAGAAATTATAGCAAAGGGCTCCAATAATGTCCTGCTGATCATGAAACCAGGAAAGGAAAAATGGGGACATATTTCAGCTGATAAATGTTATTTGCGAGAACAATCATACTTGTTTCTTTTACAGATCATACTACAGCTTGTCTTTGCCGTGAGTGTGGCGTGTGGTCTCCTTTTGGGCATGTGGGGTGGGGAAAGATGTAACACCCCCAACCTCAACTTGATTGATCGAACACGTAGCGCAACACCTTTACTGCATCTGAATGGCAATAGACATTGCTCAACAGATCTGACTTCTGCATGGGTGCCATGAGAAGCACTGTGGATGTTTTGTCAACATGTTTGATCCCCATACCAACACCAACATGCATTTTTTTAGAAATGTTCAATGCCACTAACCAGGATAAAGATGTGCAAGAACATGATGAGGAAACCCACTTCTGTCCCTATGAGTATTGTGGACTGTCAGGAAACAACCAATGAGAAGTGGGACAATCTCACTCAGATATTACATACAGCATTACTACCAGTGACGTGTGTTACTACATGTCCTACAATTCTCGTGACTTTGGAAAATGCATTCAATTGCGTTTAGAAAAGAAAACATCAACTTCTCAAAACATACCGTGGGAACACAGAGTTTTGTGCTTTTACCGAACAGACTGACAGTGTAAAAAGATGACAAATCACATGGCTTTTCATCATCTAGTGACTGCTGCCAGTCACATTTACCATGTTAAGTTGCCAGTTGGCTGGCTGTTCTCTTGTGGAAAACTTACTTTTACCTACATTCCAGCTAACATAACAGGCGGGCCATGTACTTTTACACGCCTGAGACTCATGATGTTTCCATCCAACTCTATACATACTTGTTATCCTAGAGACACTATGCGATTAAGTGAAGACTGTGATTCAGATATTCAATTATCCCAATCAGAGTATCTAAGCTTAAGTCTTTCTATTGTAGGCATGCCTGGTTTAGCTGTATACAATAGTAGAGTGATTATTAAGCTAGCATGTCTAATAGCTAAAAACATTAACCATACTTCTATTGCTTTAACAGAATTTGTATTAGATGTGCGTGGTACTAGAAAAGCTGCATTACAAAACAGGGCTGCTATAGACTATCTTTTGCTAAAACATAATCATGGTTGTAATGATTTCGGAGGCATGTGTTGTTTTAACCTTTCAGACCACTCTAAATCTATCCAGGCCCATGTTGATACACTACATACATTAGTGAAAGGGGCAAAACAGGATATGGATCAGGGTTGGTGGGACAGGTTGTTTCAGTGGTTACCTGAGTTTGGGCAATTATGCAAAACTTTGGGTGGAATTTTTGTGGTATTAGCTCTTATTATATCATTATGTTTCTGTGTACAATGTATTCCTAATTTGCTTGTGATTTTTAGACTGAAAAAAGTTGATTTTAAACCTATAGGCTACACGAGTCACTGGTCAAAGGGCAGAGTGTAGCAATATTTATGTTTTGACCACTGACTCCGTGTCGCACCACTTTGCACTTGGCTTAGCTGTTCACCGTCACATTAGCAATCACAAGATACAGACTCCATTTTGTATTCAGTTTAGCCTTAGCTTCACCGCCATGTTAAAACTGCGAGTATTTTTCCATACAAAACATGTTATGCAACGTGTTTTCTATTCTATGTGTCTGCGTGTTCTTTTCTCACCAAAGGGCTAGGACATAACGTGGAGGAGTCAGTCAGTCAGCAAGCTAAGGATGTACTAGAATGATGTTTATGGTACAGCAGGGAACGGTTTAGGTTTTGGAGAGACACCTTGGGAAACTGCCCAGTTCCAACCTGTTTCTTTCAAAACTGACCTAAAATAGCCAGCTTTTTTTAATACTTCTAGCGGAGCGGGAGGCGTTTTTCTAAAAATCTCCTTCCTCACTTTTTAAAGGTATATAAGAGACTGAGGTGGACAGTGGGAGATTCAGAGACCTCAATCAGGATTGAGATGTCGAATGGCTGATATATTTCCCATGAGGGTAGATTTCTCTCTTTCTCGTTGCAGTCGAACCGGGGTCAACAACTTGCTGGCAGGAGAAAGATGAAGCACCAGATAGGCCCTACTGTGATGAATTTTTACAAATTATTTGCTTTGCATTGTGTATGAATATATATATATATATATATATATATATATATATATATATATATATATCAGTATAGATGTTTGTATCTTTGCATGTATATATTTGCTGTTTACAGATTGAAGATTCTTTGTGCATGTTCTCACTTTATTGTTGCACATTTTTAAAGTGCACTTTCGGTTATACTGACCTTCCTTCAAGAGCCTTGCGAAGTAATATAATAAATGTCTTCTTTAGACTAAGAAGTACATTCCAGAGATTCTTTTTGACTCTTCTCAGTGTGTGTATTTTTGCTCAGTCCACAGTAAATCAAAACACTTGGTGATCATGACAAACTTTGTGTTGCAACAGACCCAAGTAGAGACATTGCTGTTTTTAAGCAATGAAGCCTGTGGATGTGGAAAGTACTATATGGTACCTCACAGATTATGGGGTCAATGTACATTTGCAGGGTTGGACACACTATGTGATAGTTCTTCAGGGTATGTGATGTTACTATCTGAGGCCACTAAAGGAGATGTTTCAATTTGTAATTCCACCTTAAATATTGTAAATATTTGTCATTTTGAAGCATTAATTGGACACTGATTTATTGCAGGTTTTTTTATGGATTGCTCAGTTATGAGTTTCTAACCCTCAGAACCTCCCTGAGTCAGCCTTCATCTGCCTCAATACTCAGGTCAAGTTTTCCAATGTGAACTCTTTGACAAATGCATATGAAAAGAGGTTTATATTGTGAACTCTGACAAGTACAATATAAAAAACCTCCTGTTGTGAAATTCTTAAAGAACGCCATTGTTTAACACCAAGAAATCTACTGACACAAATCTCTAGTTCAGTTAACAATAAAAAGGTGTCATTTTCATTGTGTACATTTGTGATTTTTTGTTTAGTGTTTATCAGTTTTTGAATAAACAGTTGCGGCTTGCGGGTGTTAAAGGGGATGGGGCAGTGCACGGAGGAGGAGCAGGGAGTGGTGGGGGACTATAAATAGTTTTTTTTATTTTTTATTAAAAAATAAACTTACCTCCACACCGTGCTCCACTTCTGCTCCTCTGTCTCCTTAGCAGGCTGCAGGCTGCAGGCACAGGCTCCCAGCCTGCCCTGCAGCCAATCCTGATGCTGGTCAGAGCAGCATAAGGATTGGCTGAAAGAGCCTGTGCGAGCTGTCTCCAGCCCAGCAGCGCAGTGCCGGTGCCAGGCTGGAGAGAGCTTACTACGCATGTGTGTTTGGCTGCCCCGAGATGGCTGGACAAACATACATGCGCACTGAGGGTAGTGAACAGTGCACTCCCCTTGTCACTGTCATCCCCAATGCCACCCCCCCTTTAAGAATGAAAGGATAATAAACTTGGTTTATTATCCAAAAAAAGATTTGCAGCGGTTGTTACTGGCAGGGGGGGCTCTCTTACGCCATAGCGGAGGAGCCACCACAAGAAATAAATTGCTAAAACAGAGGGTTCCCTACACCAGTGGTGGTAATCCAGGAATGCAGTCTTGTTTGACTTATATACATTTCTATCTGTTGCCCCCAGATTGTGCAAAATGTAGGAGCCACCACTGTTACCTAATTTACCACAGCATGCTTCTTTATATCGCAGTTGGACTTGTTCCACAGGTTACCAATGATGAAATGGATCTTGTTTTAAATACTCTGCGTGGTGCACAAGGCATTTACTGGCACTTGGTCTGAGTATTTCAGCTCTCCACTTTAGCTCTATGTGCTCTCTAACATGCTTCTTTCTCTTCTCATGCAATCACCCAAAACCCGTGTATATTTTGCTCAGATAGCTGACAATTGCTGACTACAGAACCCTCTATAGCACTCAGGCTGGTTCAGTGATAGACCAACTCTGGATGATTAGCAAACATGCGGAGCAGTCAGAAACAGGTTAAATAGAAAGGAGGAAAGCTCACTCTGCAGTACCCTTCATTAGAACAGTCCACAACACACAGACTGACTGATCACCCCTACAATGAAGTAGGTCATATCTGGACTATCTTCAATCCTCTCACTCAGTGACTATGGGTACTCAAGTAGTCTACTATAACAACATATGTGGTGACATCTCAGGTAAATCGACAAAGCTGTAACAAGTATAAAATAATGCATCATGCTTTATCCTGGACCTGAACAATGCAGACATAGGCTTTCACATCAAACTGGTATTGCTTCATTGACTTCTGGTTAAGGTTGGATTCCAAGTAGTGGTGGGCAGAACTTGCAGAGTTTTATTCTGCAGAATTCCCGGGGAGTAACATAAAAACTCCATGAGATTCCATAGAGTTCCATCCACCCCTACTTTTTTACCCAAGTGCCCTTTTCACCAAAATCACCAATTGTGTAGCCAAGGAGCACACATTGTGTCCGCTGGGGTTTGACCCCTGAATGTCCTCCTCTCTGATCACAATCTACAGGTGTTGCTTAAACAATCTCTGTACTTGTTATATTCTGCCACTTGGGGATGAAGAAGCTGGTCTAAATCACAGCATGACTTTTCCAGTCAGCTAGACTTTCTCCCTGGCACAAAAAACATCCGTCAACCATCCATCAAGACTCCTGGATAGATTATCTGTCACAGACCATGGGGTGTAATGCTTCTCTCCAAATGGCTCTGGTGCCACCAAATCTGACCATAACCCAGCATGCGTAGGGAGTTTGAAATGCACAAAAAGGAGGAGAAGAGGAGGGGTGAGTCCACCAGGTCAGATGAAGGGGAAGCTACAAATATATTACACGTGTAAATGCCCCTGCAACAACCACTCAGTGCTGTGCAGTTAAAAAGAGAACCATTTGTCGTAAGAAAGGAAGTCTGTTTAATGCCTTTTTGAAAAGAAATGTCAATCTATGGAAATTTCGGTTTTGCAATGGTCAGTTGGGGTGAAAGTAATTTTGTATCAGTTGATTGGTCCAACCATATTTGCAACCAGTAGTGGTCGAGGAGCTGACAGAGAAGTTAAGAGACATGGGTTCTAACTGCATCTTTCCCCACCCTGAAGAAGTAACTTTATTGCTCTAGGGTTGATTTCCCTTAGCACCAAAAGAGGCCTGAAGCAGCCCCTCCAGCATATAGAGATTGAGGCAGCATTCAGAACAACAGAACGCCAACACTTTCAATGTTTAGATACTCTAAAAATGTCCTGTCTTTAGAAGATGTGCAGTTCTGTTTTTAACCGCATGAGCCCTATTCTAATTAGTGAAACCAAGCAGCTGTCTAGGAAGAAATCTATTGACAACTAACTCCAGGTGGAAGTCATAATTCAGATGGAGCAAATCAGTCCGAAGGAATGGATTGGAACATGACAGCACTAAAATTCACCAAATGCAATAGTCATTCGTTACCTATTGTAGCAAGCTTCTTTAGCATAAACTCTTCATTTTTTCCACCACAATATTTTTCTTGTTGCAAGAATTTGGAATTCACAGCATACACTGACACTGTAGATTCCTTGCTGCCAGTGTGAAGAACGAAAATAACAAATTGTGGGGAAAATAACAGGTAATTGAAAAAAAACACTTCTCTCCAGAAACCCTAAAGGATGAACAAAGACAATATGCCACAAGCTCAAATACCCCTTTGAATAAAAGTACACCCCTCCCCAAATAAACATGCAATAGTGAAAACAATCATGTTGGCTGCAACATCTCCTTTAACCCCTAAACTAAATATATATCACACATACATACACAACTAGATTTAAGCAACTAACACATCCAAATCAAAAACCCATTCAAAAGCCCTAGCAACATTCAAATCAAACCTGTAGGAAGTTGGCTCTGTATGTGCTATTTCAAAGTAAGGAATAGCATGCACAGAGTCCAAGGGTTCCCCTTAGAGGTAAAATAGTGGTAAAAATAGATAATACTAATGCTCTATTTTGTGGTAGTGTGATCGAGCAGTAGGCTTATCCAAGGAGTAGTGTTAAGCATTTGTTGTACATACACATAGACAATAAATGAGGTACACACACTCAGAGACAAATCCAGCCAATAGGTTTTTATATAGAAACATATCTTTTCTTAGTTTATTTTAAGAACCACAGGTTCAAATTCTACATGTAATATCTCATTCGAAAGGTATTGCAGGTAAGTACTTTAGGAACTTCAAATCATCAAAATTGCATGTATACTTTTCAAGTTATTCACAAATAGCTGTTTTAAAAGTGGACACAGTGCAATTTTCACAGTTCCTAGGGGAGGTAAGTCTTTGTTAGGTTAACCAGGTAAGTAAGACACTTACAGGGCTTAGTTCTTGGTCCAAGGTAGCCCACCGTTGGGGGTTCAGAGCAACCCCAAAGTTACCACACCAGCAGCTCAGGGCCGGTCAGGTGCAGAGTTCAAAGTGGTGCCCAAAACACATAGGCTAGAATGGAGAGAAGGGGGTGCCCCGGTTCCGGTCTGCTTGCAGGTAAGTACCCGCGTCTTCGGAGGGCAGACCAGGGGGGTTTTGTAGGGCACCGGGGGGGACACAAGCCCACACAGAAATTTCACCCTCAGCAGCGCGGGGGCGGCCGGGTGCAGTGTAGAAACAAGCGTCGGGTTTGTAATGGAAGTCAATGGGAGATCTAGGGATCTCTTCAGCGCTGCAGGCAGGCAAGGGGGGGGTTCCTCGGGGAAACCTCCACTTGGTCGAGGGAGAGGGACTCCTGGGGGTCACTCCTCCAGTGAAAGTCCGGTCCTTCAGGTCCTGGGGGCTGCGGGTGCAGGGTCTCTCCCAGGCGTCGGGACTTAGGATTCAAAGAGTCGCGGTCAGGGGAAGCCTCGGGATTCCCTCTGCAGGCGGCGCTGTGGGGGCTCAGGGGGGACAGGTTTTTGTACTCACAGTCTTAGAGTAGTCCTGGGGTCCCTCCTGAAGAGTTGGATCGCCACCAGCCGAGTCGGGGTCGCCGGGTGCAGTGTTGCAAGTCTCACGCTTCTTGCGGGGAGCTTGCAGGGTTCTTTAAAGCTGCTGGAAACAAAGTTGCAGCTTTTCTTGGAGCAGGTCCGCTGTCCTCGGGAGTTTCTTGTCTTTTCGAAGCAGGGGCAGTCCTCAGAGGATGTCGAGGTCGCTGGTCCCTTTGGAAGGCGTCGCTGGAGCAGGATCTTTGGAAGGCAGGAGACAGGCCGGTGAGTTTCTGGAGCCAAGGCAGTTGTCGTCTTCTGGTCTTCCTCTGCAGGGGTTTTTCAGCTAGGCAGTCCTTCTTCTTGTAGTTGCAGGAATCTAATTTTCTAGGGTTCAGGGTAGCCCTTAAATACTAAATTTAAGGGCGTGTTTAGGTCTGGGGGGTTAGTAGCCAATGGCTACTAGCCCTGAGGGTGGGTACACCCTCTTTGTGCCTCCTCCCAAGGGGAGGGGGTCACAATCCTAACCCTATTGGGGGAATCCTCCATCTGCAAGATGGAGGATTTCTAAAAGTCAGAGTTACCTCAGCTCAGGACACCTTAGGGGCTGTCCTGACTGGCCAGTGACTCCTCCTTGTTGCTTTCTTTGTTCCCTCCAGCCTTGCCGCCAAAAGTGGGGGCCGTGGCCGGAGGGGGCGGGCAACTCCACTAAGCTGGAGTGCCCTGCTGGGCTGTGACAAAGGGGTGAGCCTTTGAGGCTCACCGCCAGGTGTTACAGCCCCTGCCTGGGGGAGGTGTTAGCATCTCCACCCAGTGCAGGCTTTGTTACTGGCCTCAGAGTGACAAAGGCACTCTCCCCATGGGGCCAGCAACATGTCTCTAGTGTGGCAGGCTGCTGGAACCAGTCAGCCTACACAGATAGTTGGTTAAGTTTCAGGGGGCACCTCTAAGGTGCCCTCTGTGGTGTATTTTACAATAAAATGTACACTGGCATCAGTGTGCATTTATTGTGCTGAGAAGTTTGATACCAAACTTCCCAGTTTTCAGTGTAGCCATTATGGTGCTGTGGAGTTCGTGTAAAACAGACTCCCAGACCATATACTCTTATGGCTACCCTGAACTTACAATGTCTAAGGTTTTGTTTAGACACTGTAGGGGCACAGTGCTCATGCACTGGTACCCTCACCTATGGTATAGTGCACCCTGCCTTAGGGCTGTAAGGCCTGCTAGAGGGGTGTCTTACCTATACTGCATAGGCAGTGAGAGGCTGGCATGGCACCCTGAGGGGAGTGCCATGTCGACTTACTCATTTTGTTCTCACTAGCACACACAGGCTTGTAAGCAGTGTGTCTGTGCTGAGTGAGGGGTCTCTAGGGTGGCATAAGACATGCTGCAGCCCTTAGAGACCTTTCTTGGCATCAGGGCCCTTGGTACTAGAAGTACCAGTTACAAGGGACTTATCTGAATGCCAGGGTGTGCCAATTGTGGACACAATGGTACATTTTAGGTGAAGGAACACTGGTGCTGGGGCCTGGTTAGCAGGGTCCCAGCACACTTCTCAGTCAAGTCAGCATCAGTATCAGGCAAAAAGTGGGGGGTAACTGCAACAGGGAGCCATTTCTTTACAAAACCCCAATAACATACTGTGCAAAAAGGCCACCATCGTTATAGGAATAACAACTCCAGCGTGAAAAATAACCATGGAAAAGTACCTCAGCAATAATAATATAATGATAATGACAATAGGGAGTCACTTTGCAACAAGTGCAACAAACTCAATCGCATTTTTCTAAAACGTTTCTATTCCAAGCATCCGAACATACCAACTCTGAAAGTTCATTTACTCCTCATCCATTCACCCTAATAGCTTAAGAATGGAAGAAAGTTTACCAACACGTTCCAAAGCAGTGTTGCTAGGAACATCAATTGTCCAATCTAGAGAAAAAGTGTAAAAGACAAATTATTTTTGTTGGGTGACGAATCCCCATCCACAAACACACGGTGCAAGCATGTAAAATAGCACCGCTTTTGGAGACAAGGAATAGAATTACAACAAACCAAAACCACCACAGCCCCGGATTAGCCTGAATAGGCTGTTCCTCGCTTTACTTATGGAGCTCTTGCAGGTGCCATCTCTATGTGCTAGTGTGGGGAGCTCTGTGGTCACTGCAGACTGACACCAGAAGTCTCCATCCTGCAGCGTTCACGGGTTCCTCCGGGAGCTGAGGGAAGCAAATGTGCCCCAGCCCTACTCAGCAAAGTGACCAGTCCAGCAAACCAATAGGAGCCCAGCAGAATCTAAGAGTTGCAGCTCTACAAGTCAACCAATCAGAGCAAAGGAAAGGGAGAGTGTAGGCCAAATATAGACAGTCTAAAAGTGGGTTGGGCGGTAAACTCCGACACACTGTGGCTGGTGGAGTTTTTGACGAACTCTGCACTCTCAGAGGAGCGCAGAGTGGCAAAACTCCACAAGTTCTGCAGGTGGAGAGGAATTTACCACCCACCCCTAATTCAAACACCCTCAGCCTTGTCGACAGGGTCTTAAACTGTAGTGTTCCTCATTATCACACATAAATTATATTAAATAAAAAGATGACTACAGTCAGCTACCAAGCCCTAGATCCAATTCACAAATAAAGCTGGAAAAGTACAGGCAGAGATCTCCACCTCCACTTGCGTGCACTTTTCCGGCTTTATTCTATTTACAAAAAATCCCAAGAATACTCCTAGAGAGCTGGATAAGAGGGGTTTCCAGGTGTATTCTTGGGACGGTTATGGGACTTTTCAATGATAGTGTTTTATTCTCTCAGTCCAATGGCTAACTCACTGGACTGCTGGCATTACATGAGTGAAACATGTACTGAATGGGGCTAAGGCCGGTGCCCACAATATCGGGTTTCCTCCTTCCAAAGGTATTGCCTCCTCTCCAGCCCTTGCAGGCTCCAACATGCATGGTCCAAATACATCGCCTCTCCCGTGGGACCATGATGTATGCTCTGGTGTTACCCCTTGTTAGTTTCCCCCACTTCCTGGGTTTTTTCCCCCCAAGAGACATGCGGTATTGGATGGAACACTCGCTGCTCATGCTGGGGGACCGGCTGTTTAGATCACAGTTACAGCAGATATCCATTGCCAGGAAGATGGAGCTATGGCGGAGGATCGTGGGCAGGGTGAATACCGTGGGACTACTTCCAAGCAAAAGGGACAACATAAGGAAGAGGTGGAACGCCCTACTGGGGAAGGTGCATTCTATTGCAGCAAGGCACCAGCTCGCTATCCAGAGGACTAGCGGTGGGCCCCACCCCCTCTCCCACAGCTGACAGCATGGGAGGCGCAAGTCTTGGAAAATCTTGCATCCTGAGGGACTCACTGGAGTAACCTCAGTATCCAACACCACAGCAGCCACCCAACATCCCAAGACCTCTGCCCCCAGGACACGTCAATCAGCAGTGTGCCCACCTGTACAGGGACCCCAGTCCACACCTCACAGGCAAGACAATGAGGGTCCTGGGGTCAGTGGCAGTGGGCACACCGTTCATGGGACACAGGCACAGAAGGCCAGAGATTGTTGGAGGACAGCTGTTTGCCAGGGGGGGACAGGCCCAGGGAACTAACTGCCCAGGAGGCACTCTCTAATGTCCTTGGGGCATATCAACAATCCCAGGACAAGATGGGTCAGATGATAAACATCATGCAGGAAAACCAGCGGCTGCGGGGGGAACACCAGGAGATCAAGCAAGAATTGCAGGCCCTGGACACAACCATGGTGTCCATTGCAGGGGTGCTGGGTGACATGGCCAACATCATGAGGTACTACTACACAGCACATCAGTGGGCCCCTTCTACTAGCCAGTGTGCTGACCAGCCCTTCACATCTGCTGCAGCTAGTGGATAGGAGGCCCTGCCACAGGACCCACAGGCCACCAGCACCCCTCCTCTGCAGACAGACATCAGAGACACTTGCCAAGACAAAGGCCACTGCCAGGAAATGAGGCCCTCCTGAATGTCCCCCTTGTGTTCCACTGTGTCACCTTGTACACTTTGAACTGCAATTGCTCCCCTTCATATGGCCCCTTGGACACTGGACCTGTGCTACAAATAGACTGGCCCACTACACTGGATGTTTCCCAACCATCAATCCAATCTTTTGCACTTCCCATTGTATACCAATTTTCAATAAACACCCTTGGACACAACTTGAATAATAATGCTTTATCTACAGGTAAAGTACAATGTACAGAACTGTAATGAACTGCATGATCCTGTGTAAATGTCCAGTAACATGCTGACCCATCCTACAAATGTGCCTCAGCAGTCTATACACATCACAGCAGTACACTGTTGGAACAACACCAATATCTGCAATAAGGGAAGGCATAGGTGACAATCAGGTGAGATGCAAAGGTAATGACTTGCATTATGCTAAAGTCACACAGCACAACACTAAAATGTAGAAATGTTTAGTTCAACAGTCTTACCTGATTGTCATTGGAAGTACTGCAGGATCACATGTGACCTGTTGTCCACATCCTCCTCCCCTTCTCCTCCTCACTGTCCTCAGTGTCCACTGCTGCCACAGCTGCATTGTCACCCCCCTCCTCCTGCAGGTAGGGCCCCGGGGGGAGGGCAAATTGTGCAACATGTAGCACACAACTATTCTGCAGACCTTTTCAGGGGATTAGCATAGGGATCCACCTGTCAGATGGAGGCACCTGAACTTAGCCTTCAGCAGCCTGAAGGGCCTTTCAACAATCCTCCTGGTATACCCAGGAGCACCATTGTACCTATTTTCAGCCCCTGTTCTCAAATTTCTAACATTGGTCAGGAGCCAGGACAGGTTTGGGTAGCTGTAATCACCTGCAAGTAGTAAGGGACACACTTTAGCCCTACACAATGGCATGGGATATGACTCCTGAAGGCATACATTCATTCACGTCCTCCATTATTGTGCCATTTTTGGCTGACTTGGATTCAGGTCAGCAGTCTAGTGCTGCCTGTCATGTGGGGGCCATGGGCAAAGCGAAGGGGCCATAACTTCAGGGGATAAAGCAGGCGCACAGCGGGGGCGCGGCTGGCGCGCCAAAGGCGTGCCTAAGGCAAGGCCGCCTGCGCCCGTCCGCGCACGGTCGGGCTGGGGGGTTTGCGCCAGTCACGAGCATCCCTAGGCGGATCTGTTATTCTGGACCCGCGCTTCGGGCTCTGGCTCCAGCTAATTTGTGTAAAAACATGCCTCTGCCATTTTCTGAGCAGATTTCTCAGAGGACCTGTAGGGATTGTGGTTGGGCCCCGGTGTTCCCCCGGTTAGGCTTGACATTAGAAGAATCTGTTTCGGTTCCCCCTTAGAGGCTGGCGGTAATCAAACCTGTTTACGCATTGATAAATGCGCGGTCACTGGTAAAACATAAGACCGAAATTGCGGAAATGATTATCTCAAATAAAGTAGACTTCCTTTTTATAACTGAATCATGGGCCAAGGCAGATTCTAATCCTGATTTTATTGATGCCTCTCCTTGTGGTTATTCCTTCTACAGACTGGATAGGCCAGCAGGCATGGGAGGAGGGCTGGCCATTATTTGCAGGTCTACTTTGTCCTGCCAGTGGGAACCAATCAATGCTCCCCGTAAATCTTGTGTGGGTCTGTATTTTAAAATTCGCCTGAATAATTACACTTTGATTGAGGGCCTCTTGATATATAGACCTCCAGGCTCTGCTGCTTCATTTTTCTAGATTGGCCTTCTCTTATTGAACCATTAATTGCGGCATCCAATTGCATCATTCTGGGGGATTTTAATCTACATTTTGATAATGTTCAGCTTCCCTATGTCAGAGAGCTAGTGATTCTCATGGCCTCATTTGATTGGATTCTTTCAGTCACCTTGGCAACCCATTTGGCAGGACATATCCTTGATCCTTTTTTTGGCCGCCCAGAGGATCTGGTGACCGTGTCCAACATTCCCTTGGCTTGGACTGATCACCACCTTCTCTTGTTTAAAAGTACGAAGGGGTCCCCTAATCAACAGATAAAATCAGGTAATAAATCATTGAGATTATGGAATAAAATTACAGAGATTCAGTTGGGCCCGGCAGTGAAGGAAGTTTGGGAGACTGTAGGAAATCCTCATTTGTCTGCCCTGGAATTTTTCAATTTTGGTTTGGCCCGTGACATGGATTAATTGGCTCCGGCGCTATTAAAACCGGAGGGTAAACCTAAGAAAACGAGTTGTCCATGGTTTGAAAGTAACTTGAAGGTGCTTCAGAGGAAGTACCGTCAACAAGAAAGACGTTGGAAGCTCTACCCTAACGAAACAGAGAAGGAGAAACTAAGAGCTGTTTTAAAACTATAAAAGGTAGCCTGTTTTTAGGCTAAATCAGCTTTTTTTTCTACTAAGATTAAAAAAGCACCTAATGCACCTAAAGAGCTATTTAAGGTAGTTGGTTTGCTTATCACGCCTCCGGTTCACCCCACCACTTCCCCGAACGCGCAGGCTACTTGCAATCAAATTGCAGATTTTTTTTAAACTAAAATTCGACAAATACATGTAGATGTCCCTGGATTGGATCCTTGGACAACCCCCCTGGATTCGCCAAGTCAGGATATCTCGCTGCTTACATGCTTCCCCCCGCTGCTGCCAGACAGGATTAAAGAAATCCTTATGGCGATCAAATCAGGTTCTCCTATGGATCCCTGCCCGCAGCATTCTGCAGATGATCCCGGATCTGGTGGCTCTGAAACTAGCCACCATTTTTAAGGATGTGCTATCCTCAGGTGTCTACCCTTCCTTATGGAAGCAGGCCACCGTTATTCCCCTCAAAAAGAAGGCCGATTTAACTATTTGTGATCTAAGTAATCTTCGACCTATTTCCTTGCTACCGACATTGGCTAAGATACTTGAAAAACATATTAATCATGAACTGTCCATGTTTCTTAACCAGGCTGGAGGCATTGATCAGTCTCAGCATGGTTTCAGACCGGCTCATAGCACGGAATCAGCGTTAATAACAACATCTGACTCCATCCGGAAACTTTTGGATGAGGGACACGGCGCAGTTCTTGTGCTATTTGATCTTTCTGCGGCATTCAATACCATTTCTCCTGATATCTTGGTCTCTCGCCTCTACAATGCGGGAATAAGACATGCAGCACTTATCCTGGAATCTTTCTTAAGTGACAGATCTAACATTGTAAGCTGGGAAGGCTTTAAAGTACCGGCTTTCCATTTGCCTTGTGGGGTACCCCAGGGCTCGGCATTGAGTCCTACGCTTTTTAATGTTTATGTGACCCCCCCTGGCAAGACTTATTCGTTCATATGGCTTTACTCCATCCTCCTATGCTGATGATACTCAGCTTATCATCCCTGTGTCTGGGAGCAACTGGGAGGAAGTGGCAGAACAGTTTAATAACTGCATGCAGGGTATTAATCAGTGGATGAGACAGCATTGGCTTAAGATTAATACCAACAAGACGGAGATTGTCCTGTATGGTTGTAGTAAAGACCTGTGGAGTCCGCGCTGGTGGCCGGACTAATGTGTGCAATTACCGGTCCTGTGCGAAGCTACTAGAAATCTAGGAGTGATTTTTGACGAATCATTAAGCTTCAAACCGCAGGTTAATGCCTTAGTTAAGTCTTGTTATTGGACCCTGAAAATCTTGAGGAAAATGTTACCGTTCTTGAAGCAGGAGGAAAGAGTCACGGTTATGCTAGCACTGATCATGTCCGGAGTGGATTATTGCACTTCTTTGTTACTGGATATTGACGAGTGCACTTTTAGGAAACTGCAACTAATTCAGAATAATGCTGCTCGTAGTATTTTGGCACTTCCTCATTCAGCGTCGGCTTCCCTCAGCCTAAAGTGTCTTCACTGGCTACCGGTGGGCAAGAGGATTATTTTTAAATCTCTCTGCCTTACCTTTAAAGCACTATATGGTGTGGGTGCGGAACACCTTGTTGACAAACTCAGGTGGTATTGTCCTGGACAAGTTCTAAGATCGGAGAAGTCTTTCCTGATCCAGGTCTGCATAACACGTAAAGTTAGGTGGGGAGATAAAGCTTTCACAGTGGCGGCAGCCAGATATTGGAATGGTCTACTGCTTGAGATCAGGAAAGAACAGAATTTCTCGATTTTTAGGAAAAGGGTGAAAACCTGGCTGTTTCCACAGTAGGGACATAGGCTTTTCTGTCGTCCTCTTACCTTTATGTCCTCAAGCGCTTCGATGCTAAGGCTGGAATGCGCTATAGAAATGCCCTTATACATACATACATACTTACATACACTGACATACCATACATTGGGTGGGGACTCAGGCTGACCTATTAGCCACACTCTGTGCCTCTGTAGTTGTGCCATCAGCTGTGGTACACTGCTATTCCTCAGGACAAAGGCATAATGCAGCGACCCTGGATACTTGGCAGTAACATGGAAGATTTACTGGTCAGCAAGGCACACCATCTGGAAACTGAGTGAGTGAAACTCTTCCGATTCCTGTACACTTGTTCATTGGCCCGGGGGGGACTAAGGCAATATGGGTCCAGTCAATGGCCCTAATTTCATGTGGTATGTGTCCCATTGCATAGAATCCAGCCTTCACAGCGGGTAAATCATCCACTTGGGGGAATGTGATGCATCTGCACATGTGTTTGAGCAAGGCTGCCAAAACCCTTGCAAGCACAATAGAGAACACATGGTGCAAAGGACTGCAGGTAGCAGATTAGGCTCCAATTGTGCGCACAGCTCTATGATTGTGGCCCTGTTCAGACTATAGGTGAGTATGATGTGCTTGCCCTCCAGTGTAGCCAAGTCCACAGGGGGTCTGTACACGGGGGCTTGTCTCCTCCTCCTATTCATCCACAGTGGTAGGTATCTAAGGGACACAAGAGTGAGTAGGCTGTCACAATTTGAACAATGAAACCACCCAAAAGTAGGAAGGGAGTGACAACAGGAACTATGAACACACTACAGCAGTATACACAGAGCATGCTTGTATGTTGGACACTGGAACTGTATAGGTGAGAACATTTTACTACAATGACGCACTTATCAATCTGTACATGTGTACCAACATTAGAAAATGGCACCCGCCTGTCCTGTATGAAGGGACAGGTATAAGTGACCCAACTCCGCTGGCATTCGCGTCATGGCAGGAGGCGGTCTGCACCACTGTGCAATTCCTCATTGGCTAACATAGCCCTCTATGGAGTATGGGAACCAGTGATGATCAATGCCGGCGGTGACTGTGTTTACCACCACGGACGCGACCGCCATTTTATTTCTACCACTTCACTTGATTTCTGACTTGCCACAGGACCACATCTCCACTGCGTGTGCTGCTGTGACCTGTGTCTTGAACCTGCCATGGCTCATGCAATAGGGGAAAAGGCCCCAGCCTCCACGTTAGAGGATTTGGAGAGGCTCATGGATGCGGTCCTACCCCTCTATGGGCAGTTGTATGGGCCTCCAGACTAACAGGTGAGTACACGATGGGTACGTTGCATGTGACATGGCTGCATGGAAATGTGTGTCTATTTGTGCTGTCAGTGTGTCAGTGTGTCATATGGGAGGGGTATGGCTGGTGGCAACGCTAATGCAGGGATACGGGTCATGTGTGTGCCTGATGAGGGGATAATGCATTTTATAGGCCATATGTGTGAGAGGATAGATTGTCTGGTTAATGTTGTTCCACTATTTGTGTCAGCGCCCATCAGAAGAAGTGGTTGTGGCGTGCCATCGCCAAGGACGTGCGGACCCTGGGGGTCAATAGCAGGCATAGCACCCACTGCAGGAAACTGTGGGAGGACCTGAGATGCTGGGCCTGGAAGATTGTGGAGGCCCAGCTGCGGATGGCCACCCAACAAGGGAGGGGGGCCCATTGGAACCTGACTCCCCTGATGGCCAGCATACTAGGGGTGACCTACCCAGAGCTGGATGGGCGCTTGACAGCATCACAGCAGCCACAAGGGGTTAAGTACAGGGTGTTTGACAACCGTCTACGTTGCCTGGCATTGGATTTGGGTGCAGGGTACTAGTCAGGGGATTCCCCAATATGCCAGATTAGACATTGCTGAGTGGTCCAGCTTAGGTTAATAGGGTGAAATGCATGTTTTTGATAGCTAGGTAGGTGGCTTCCCATGTCAGACAGAGCTTAGCTGGTCGCAGTTGGTGTGTAGCTGGCAGTGTTTGGCTCCTACCTGCTGTGGTACTTACCCAATGATATGACAGTGTGGTCCATTCTGCACATTCTCAGTCTCAGTGTGTGACAGTGATGTGTATGCCATTTGTGCTGTTGGTGCTGTGATTGACCCTGTGCTCCATTTCTTTCTTCCCCCTCTCCTTTTATCATCCTGTCCATGTGTGTATTAGCATCAACTGGTGAAGGAGCAACGGCACCAGTGAGTGAGAGAGCTGCAGCTGACGCTGAGGGGACCAGTGGGACAGAGGGGAGCGCCATGGCTGGGACAGGAGCTGCAACCACTGACTCTGATTCCTACTCCAATGGGAGCTCCCTGGTGGTGGTGGATCCCTCTGGGACCACCCCAGCTACAGGTTCTACTGCCACTCCTGTACCAGCACTGCCCTCCGATTAGCCCCCCACCAAGTTGCCTCTGCCCTCTCACCCACGAGGGTGGGCATCTCCTTCGTCCCAGGCACCTCTTGCCCTGTCCCAGTCAGCCCTGCTGCCCTCAGTGAGGAGGCTATTGACCTCCTGAGATCCATCTCTGTAGGGCAGTAAACAATAGTGAATGCCATCCAGGGGTTGGCATCCCAGATGCAGCAATGCAATGCCTTCCTGGAGGGCATTCACAGTGGATTGGCAGCCCTACAGAGATCGTTTCAGGCTCTGGCCTCTTTACTGATGGCAGCCATTGTCCCTGTTTGATCCGTTCCTCCCACCAACTACCACTTCCCATTCCCAGTCTCCTCACCCCAACCCATCCGACATAACACATTCTGACAAGCATCCACCCAAAACAACACACGACTCGCACAAACACACACTTCAGTCCACAAGCACTCACACAGCCAACCCCCAGATGCACACACATCATCAACCATGGACTACACTGTCTACCCCTCCTATTCCTCCCTCACAGTCACATCCTCACTCACACCTGCATGCACTGCATCAACAGTCCCTGAACCTACCACCTGCACTGCTTTGCCTACGGTCACCACAACAGCAGACATGCATCCCACACACCACATGCACAGTCACCACCATCACGTCATACAGCACACCCACCTCACTTGCAGACGCCACCACAACATCCATCCAAACGTCTTGTTCATGTTTGTCCTCCTCCACCCTGTCTGACCCCCCTCCACAGACACACAAACGGTTGCACTCAGAACCCCAACAGCCAACCACCTCACACACGCACACTGTCCATTCACCTGCACCCAAGTCCAGCACACCTCCTCCTCCTACATCCACTCCCTCTACCTCCTATCCCTCCTCCACATCCCACCCCATTGGCCCTCGGAAGCTTTTCCTTGACCTCTTCCTCCCCTTCCTGCCTGTAAGAGGAATGTCCCACCCCCCAGCCCATTACCTCAAGCACCCAGACTGACAATGCTCCACCCCCAAAGTCTCCATCTGCCACCAAGCGGCACATGAGTGCGACGCAGGCCCTCCGCACAAAAGGACACTCCTACCCCCCAAAACGGAGGGCTAAAGTGCCGGACCCTCCCAAACAGACTTCCAAGACCATGGAGCCACCCCCAAAACCTAGGGCCAAGGAGGCCCTACCCAGATCCCAAGCCAAGGAGGCCCCACCCAAATCCAAGGCCAAGGAGGACCCACCCGAATCTAAGCCCAAGGAGGTCCCACCCAAATCCAAGGCCAAGGAGGCACCACCCAAATCTGAGCCCAAGAAGGCACCAACCAAAACCAAGGGGAAGGAGGCCCCTCATGAAACTATGCCATAGGAGCCCCATCCTGAACCAGAGTCCAAGCAGTCCCCTCCAAAACCAGTGGGCATGCAGCCCCCTCCAGAACCAGTGGGCAAGGATCCTTCTCCAGAACCAGTGGGCAAGGAGCCCCCTCCAGAACCAGTGGGCAGGGAGCCCCTTCAGTGACCAGTGGGCAAGGAGCCCCCTCAGTGACCAGTGTGGAAGAAGCCCCCTCTAGAACCAGTGGGCAAGGAGCCCCCTCTAGAACCAGTGGGCAGGGAGCCCCCTCAGTGACCAGTGGGCAAGGAGCCCCCTCAGTGACCAGTGGGCAAGGAGCCCCTTTAGTGACAAGTGGGCAAGGAGCTCCCTCAGTGACCAGTGGGCAAGCAGCTCCCTCCCAATGATATGCCCCATACCCCCGAGGTGCCTGCCCATTTCCAACATGATGCCCTTGAACAGTGAAGTCCCGATGTTGTCAGGAACCATGTTGGGGCTTGGACTTTGCCCTGTGGGCATTTGTGACTTTGGACTGGCCGTTGGGCCTGCATGTAGGTAGTTACAGATATGAGTGTACCAACACAATAACATTACTAAGGTTGAACTGTTCATCTTTATCACCATTTTCATAAAGCTTGCTACCACGATGTGTCTTGTGTGCTTCATATTTGTGGCTCATGTTTTTTTATAGAAGAAAAAGAGTGCTGCAATAAATGCTCAAAAAGACATTTTCGCATTTATTCTGTCTCATCTTGAGTATGCTAATTGAAAATGAAGGGGTAGATCTGTTTCCACAATGTTGTTGGGGATCTGAGTAGTCATGTTCGAGCTTGCAAAAAACATCTGGTGTTACCCTGGTGTGTTTAAGGATCCAGATGGGGCACTGTGAACTAGCTAGGAACTGTGTCAACATTTACTGAGGGTATATGTGGACTGAGTCCCTATATGCTGACCTTTGATGTTCACCACATACACTATCCTACATTATTAGTAGGAACCTCATAACTGGCTTTGACATCCCCTGAAAAAAAGTTGCTTTCAACCAGGTGTGGCACCACAGGGCCATCAACAATGAAATCACTCTACCCAGCGAGTTGGTCGTGTTGAGTCCACATCGCATGATGAACTTTGATACACCTCTCTTCAACAATAGCTTGGAAGAGGTTGGCTCGGACCTCCTCTGAGACAATGGGAAGCAATTATGTAACTGAATCACAGATTGTATGGGAATATAGGCCAAAAAAGCATGCAGTGTTTACCCACCCTAGTGCAAGGCTGAGAAGAGAGCATTCTTTTTCCAATGCTATCCAGCCTTTTGGATTCCCTATCTGGTAGGTTGACCCGGGGTTGACCCTAGAATTGGAGGCTTGGACCACCATATTCCCTGGGGTGGGGTGCTGGGTAAGGAGAGTGGGGTCCCCAGGAGTGGGGCCATGGTGGCGGGCAATTGTCGTATACACAAGAGCCCATGTCCAGGGCTTGGACCAGGCCTGAGTAAGATGTTGGAAAGGGCTTTGTTAAATGGGAGTAGGGGTTTGGAGGGGGCAACACCCTACTGAAGCACCTGTAACAAGATGCTTGTCTTGACTGCCACTCAGGGCAGTTGGAGGTCCAAGATCTCACTTGCCTATGCACCATCATAGTAAAAGAAGCTCCCTCCTTCATGGCTACAGTAGGAGGAGACACCAAGCCAGATTCAGGTGATGTGTCAAGCCCACTGCCCTCTGCCAGTTCCTCATACCATTTGTCCTGCTCTTCCAAGGGATACCGATAACCATAAGGGTCCTCAGATCGATTCTATTCCTCTCCAGGCCTATCAAGAGAAAAAGGAACTGGCTTTGCTCTGAAGTCCATGGTGCCAGTTGGCATTAGAACTCGAGTTGGGCAACGGCCATCTTGCTCCATGTCGGAGTCTTAAGTGAGGATGGGGATGGCGCCACCAAGGGGTGTCGAGGCACCGGCACTGAAGTTGGTGCTGAGGAAGGACTTCATCTTGCGGCTGTTCTGCTCTGGATACAGCAAGGGATCCATGAGACTCAACAGGTGCCCAGGGTGAACCAGCTGCAGTGATCCAGTTGGGGCCCCTCTAGAACCTGTGGTGCTCCAGGGGGGCTGGGGCACCCAAATATGGGCTCATACAATTCCTTGAGCTGAGCAAGAATTGCTCTGGCTCACAGAAAACCAGGAAAGCATGAAGTGGACCCTCACTCAGGCTTCGCCAAAGCAGGAAGGTAGGAGTTCCGACACTCCTGGCCCTCATCAGATGACTTCTTGGATTTTTATGTTTGTGGGACTTACCCTATTTCCCAGGCAACTTACAGTGTGATGAAGATTGCCAGGTGTGTCCCCATGATTGATCCCGGGACCTTCTGGGCAATGAGATTTTGAGTGTTGAAGAGTCGCCCAACAACGGCCAGAGAGGAGCTTCTATCTGTGACGGGCTCCACCAGCCATTTTTGAGGGGTGACATCCTTCATATCAGGAGGGAAACTCTCAAAAAGAGTTGACAAAGTCACAAAAAAGTCAGTCAAAAAATGTCTGAGGGTAGCTCAGACCAGACAAATGCTATCTGCCACAGAAAGGAAACTGACATCAGCGTGTCAAGGTGGCGCCTGTAGAGGTACTGCGTATGTCACTTCCGGTGCAGATAACACTGAGCGGAGCTGAAAGACACCATCTACTGGTACAGAGGGGTACTGCTCAAAAATCTTGCTGATCCAGTCTGATGCCTGGGGATATTCTAAGGTAAGGAATCTGTGGCTAGAAGTCTCCATAAGATGTTAGAAGAAAGAAAAAGACCCGTCCAGCCTGTGCAATTATATTCAAGACTTAGGCCCTCATTATGACATTGGCCGTAAGTGCTGCTCACTGCTGATGTGATGGCCGCCAACATACCGGAGCGGTGGCGAATATCCGTTCGCCTTTTTATGACACACACACACACCAAACCGACAGAATACTGCCACATACACAAATCCGCCAGCCCAAAGGTCAGTGTTAAAATGTTGGTACAAACACCCACACCGTTACGGTAACAAAAGAACACCCACCACATTATGACCCACGAATCACCACAGCAGACATTCAATGGCAGTAAACCATTGGCAGTACAAACGGAGGCGCTCAGAATGGCAGCCTAAATACAAAACAACACAACATTGGCCTAAACGAAAATCACACACTGAACACTAATACACACACCACACACATCCACCCACAGCACTGTAAAATACACACCCACAGTACCCACAACTCTTTACACACACCAATAATCACCACAAGACTAACACAAAGACCACTGAGACAACTATACACACACACCACAAACACCCATCCATCCATCACGCACCCCAGATCCACCACCCCACCATTTCACTCAACACCCTCTGCACAACACACACCACACAACACCCATGTCCCCACTAAGGCACCCCTGTTTCACTGATGAGGAGTTGCTGGTCAGGGTGGAGGAGATAGTAAGGGTAGAGGCACAGCTGTTTGGAGACAAGTTACAGCAAATATCCATTACCAGGAAGATGGAGCTATGACAGAGTACAGTGGACAGTGTGAACGCCATTGGACAGAATCCAAGAACAAGGGACAAAATCAGAAAGAGGTGGAACGAACTACGGGGTGGTTGGTGCCTTGCTGCTGTTCCATCGCAGCAAGGCACCAACTCGCCATTCAGAGGACTGGCGGTGGACCCCCGCCTCCTCCCCCACAGCTCACAGCATGGGAGGAGCAAGTCTTGGCAATACTGCATCCTGAGGGACTCACTGGAGTATCCCGTGGACTGGACACTGGTGGGTCAATATTTACTACTTATCACCCCCATACCTGCATGCCATCACACCCCATCACCCTCACTCCCATCACTCTACCCCCTCCCACACACTGCACCTACACATCTGACTAACCCCAATTCCAAGCCCTGCATGCTATACCAATGCATGGACAGCCCTCTCATCCCTGCATGCACACCCATCATCAAAGCATGCACAGCATGGAGAACTAACAATCCCACAACACATCACCATACACAAACAAAGGTGGCAGGGCAACAGCAACAATAGAGGGGAAGCTAGGGATGTACAATGTGCCACAGACCTGAAGCATAATACATCACTTACATCCCCACAGGTGCCCCAGCCAATGTCAGCAGCGAGGAGGTGCCATGACTATTCATTCCCCCAACAGAAGATGCCCCCAGTGATGACAGTAACTCTGGACTTCAGGATATGGATGAGCTAAGTGGCCCATGAGAAACCACTGGTCAGTCAGCCACCCCAGCCCACTCACAGTCCACTGCAGAGCCTCCCCCATCAGAATCCCACACCACAGCACCCACCCAACATCCCCATACCTCTGTCCCCAGGGCATGTCAATCAGCAGTGTGCCTACCTGTGCAGGGACCCCAGTCCACACCTCACCCCTAGGACAATTAGGGACCTGGGGTCAATGGCAGTGGGTACACCGTTCAGGTGACAGAGGCACAGGGGAACTGGGACATTGGGAGGACTGCTGTGCACCAGGGACAGGATAGGCCCAGGGAACCTGTCCTGGGGGCTTACCAACAATCCCAGGACAAGATGAGCCAGATCTTTACCAACATGGAGGAGAACAAGCGGCTGCAGGAGGAGCACCATCAGGAGATCAGGGAGGATTTGCAGGCCCTCAACACCACCATGGTCTCCATAGCAGGGGTGCTGGCAGATATGGCCAACATCATGAGGAAATGGACAGCACAGCAGTGGGCCCCTACCACTAGCCAGTCTACTGACCAGCCCTCCACTTCCGCTGCAGCTAGTGGGCAGGAGGCCCTGCCACAGGACTCACAGGCCACCAGCACCCCTCCCCCTGCAGAAGGTGAACCACTTCACAAATGTTCCCTGCAACCCAGACAGAAGCCAGAGACACTTGCCAAAAACAAGACCACCACTAGGAAATGAGACCCTTCTCATTGTCCCCGTTGTGCCCCACCTTGTCACCTTGTTCATTTTGAACTGCCTTTGCTCCCCTTCCTAAGGCCCCTTGGATACTGGACCTGTGCTACAAACAGACCGGAACAATACCCTGGACTTTCTTCTACAATCACCCCATTCCAATCCACGTTTCCGTCAATTATTTGCTCTACAATAAACACCCTTAAACACAACTTGAGTGATAATGTTTTATGTGATGAAAATGTGCATTTATAGAAACAGTCACATCTTGTGCAAATGATCTGAACACTGTGATAGCATACAAATAATGTACTGTAGCTGTCTGTAGTCATCACATCAGTACACAGTTGTTATATCACCAACATCTGCAAAAGTAGAAGCAATAGGTGACAGTAAGTTGAGATGCAAAGGAAATAAATGCCATCCTGCTACAGCCACACAGAAAACATCAATATTCAGAGGAATGGTCAGTTCCACTGTCTCACTTGTGTCTCATTGGAAGTATTGATATATAACTGGTGTTCTGCTGTCCACGTCCTCATGCTCTGTCTACTCATCCTCTCTGTCCTCAGGGTCCACTGCTGCCACAGGGGCATTTCCAGTCTCCTCCTCCTGCAGATAAGGCACATGTTGTCTGAGGGCCAGGTTGTGCAACATGCAGCATGCACTACTATCTGGCAGACCTCCTCGGGTGAGTAGCACAGGGATCCACCTGTCAGATGGAGGCATCTAAACCTGGCCTTCAGGAGGCCGAAGGTCCTTTCCTGGTTCACCCATGTGCATCATTATAACTATCTCAGCCCCTGTCCTGGCATTCCTCAAAGGGTCAGGAGCCATGATAGGTTTGGGTAGCCATAGTCACCTGCAACTATTGAGGGACAAATATTAGCCTTACACAATGGTATGGGGTTAACACCAGAAGACATACACTGACATACACTGGGTGGGGAGTCAGGCTCCCCAATTAGCCACACCCTGTGCCTCTGTAGTTGTGCCATCACATTTGGGATGCTGCTATTCCTCAGGACGAAGGCGTCATTCATTGACCCAGGATACTTGGCAGTGACGTGGGAGATGTACTGGTCCGCCAGGTACACCATTTGCACATTGAGTGAGTGGAACCTCTTCCAATTCTTGAACACCTGTTGAACACCTGTTCATTCTGGCGGGGGGGACAAACACAATATGTGTACAGTCAAGCGCCTCAATAATATTGGGTTTATGTCCCTTTGCATAGAATCCTGCCTTCACAGTGGCCAAATCTTCCACCTGAGAAAAAGCAATGTAGCTGCACATGTGTTTGACCAAGGCAGAAAAAACCTTTGCCAGCACGATTGAGAACATTGGCTGTGACATTCCTGCTGCCAAGCCCACTGTCACTTGGAAAGAACACATTGTTAGGAAATGGAGCACTAATAAAACCTGCACCAAAGGGGGATCCCAGTCAGATGACAGATAGCTGAAATCAGATCAGGCTCCAATTGGGCACACAGTTCTGTGATTGTGGCCTTGTCCTGAGTATTATGTGCCTGTCCTCCAGTGTAGCCAAGTCCACAAGGGGTCTGTACACGGGGGCTTGTCCCCTCCTCCTATTCATCCGCAGTGGTAGGTATCTAAGGGACACAAGAGTGAGTAGGCTGTCACAATTTGAACAATGGAACCACCACCTCAGTGTACATTGAGCATTGATGTAATGAGACAATGGGAATGTCAATATATGGGCAAATTGTAGCAATGACGCAGTTATGGATTATCTGGATGTAGTCCACCACCATTAAATGGCGACCGCCTGTCCTGTATCTAGGGACTGGTGGAAGTGAGGTAACTCTGCTGACGTTGGGCGTCATGGCGAAAGGCGTTCTTGCACCGCCGTGCAATTCCTCATTGGTTGAGATGGGGCTCTATGGAATACAGTGGGCAATGGGGATCAGCGGTGGTGGTGACGGTGTACACCGCCCCGGACATGACTGCCATTTTCTATCTAAATTCACATTTGATTCCTGACTTTCCAAAGGACAACACCTACAATGTGTGTGCTGCTGTGACCTGTGTCTGGATCCTGCCATGGCCTGTGTGACCGGGGGATGGGCCCCTGCCTTCACTTCGGAGGAGTTGGAGTGATTGGTGGATGGGGTCCTAACCCAGTATGGACAGCTGTATGGGCCTCCAGACCAACAGGTGAGTACACCTTGAGCACGTTGCATGTGACAAGTTTGCATGGAGATGTGTGTGCAAGCATTGTGTCATTTGGGGGGGTGGTATGTCTGGTGGTAGTGTATGTGGTGGGCGCTGAGTGATGTGTGTGCCAATGGAGATGGAAATGGATTTATGGGCCCTATGTGTGAGAGGCAGAATTGTATGTGTAATGGTGTCCTCCTGTCTGTGTTTCCTCTGCAGGTCAGCACCCATTAGAAGAAGGGATTATGGCGTGCCATCGCCAAGGACGTGCAGACCCTGAGGGTCTACAGCAGGAGGAGCACCCACTGTTGGAAAAGGAGGGAGGACCAGAGTCGCTGGGCCCGGAAGACCACGGAGGGCCTGCTGGGGATGGCCTCCCAATGAGGGGTGGATGGCCATTGGAAACTGACCCCCCTGATGGCCCGTGTACCGGAGGTGGCCTACCCAGAGCTGGATGGGCGCTTCAGGGCATCACAGCAGCCACAAGGAGGTGAGTACAGTGGGCATTACAACTATAATTGGTAGGTGGCATGGGATCCTGGTGGTGGGTGTCAGTTAGTGGGTGCCCCTTAATGCCAGCTCGGACATTGCAGCATGATCCAGCTAAAGGGTAATGGGTGTATTGCAAAATCTGGTAACCTAGCTAGGTTGCATACTATGTCGGACAGGGCTTAGTGGCTCCCAGGAGGGATGCAGTTGACAGTTGTTGGCTCTCATCTTGCTGTGGTACCTAGTCAATGGAATGCCAGTGCAATGCATGGTGCTCAATCCTGATCCCTGTGTGTGACGGTAATGTGTATGCAATCTGTGGTATTGGTGCTGTAATTGACCCAGTGCTCCCTTTCTCTCCCCCCCCCTTATTTCTTCTGTCATCCTGTCCATGTGTGCATTAGCATCATCTGGCAGAGGAGAAGGGGCACCGGCGACAGAGGGAGCAGCATCCCACAGGAACCGAAGGCAGAGTCCACCGATGCCAAGGGAACCAGTTGGTCGGAGGGCAAGGGGGGCAATCATGGCGGAGACAGGAGGTAACAACACTGACTCTGATTCTTCCTCCGGTGGCGGACTCCTCTGGAACCACCCCAGCTACAGGTATAGCCGCCAGCCCTGTACCAGCACCTTCCTCCCAGTAGCCCCTCACCGAGTTGCCTGAGCCTGCTTACCCAGGAGAGTGGGCATCTCCTTCATCCCAGGCACCCTAGGCAGCCCTGATGCCCTCAGTGAGGAGACTATTGACCTCCTGAGATCCGTCTCTGTACGGCAGTCAACCATTATGAATGCCATCAAGGAGCTGGCATCCCAGATGCAGCAATGCAATGCATTCCTGGGGAGCATTCACAGTGGATTGGCATCCCAATAGAGATCGTTCAAGGCTCTGGCCTCCTCTCAGATGGCAGCCATTATCCCTGTTCCTACTGTCCCCACTCCAACTTCCACTTTCCAGTCCCAATCTCCTGCATACAAGCATGCACACAAAACATCACACAGGAGTGGCACAGACAAACACAGGCAGCACACTTCAGGCCACAAGCACTCACACAAACAACAAACAGTTGCACACACAACAACATCTACTGCCTCCACTGTCTCCCCCTCCTCCACCCTTCAGTCACATCCGCACTCACACCTGCATGCACTGCATCAACAGCCACTATCACCACACCAAGCAGCACACACACCTCACTTGCAGACACCACAACATCCATCCACGCATCCCCTGTGTTCTCTCCCACCCTGTCTGTGCCCCCCCAAGAGACACAAATGCATGCACTCAGACTCCCAACAGCCATCCACCTCACATCAGCACAGTGCCCATGCACCTGCCCCCATGTCCAGCAGACATACACCTTCAACAACCACGCCCTCAACCTCCATGCCCAACCCTCCTCCCTCATCCCACCCCAGCGTCCCTAAGGCTTTCCTTGCCCAACTTGACCTCTTCCCTCCCCTTCTACCCCCCGTCCTGCCCGTAAGAGCAGGGCCACAATGACCCAGCCCAGCACCACATCCAAACAGTCCATGGGGACAGTGGAGGCACCTCCTAGTCATGGAGGCAAGAAAGGGAAGGATCCCACTCCACAACCCAAAAAAGGAAAGGATCCCACTCCACCACCCAAGAGAGGGAAGGATCCCACTCCACCACCCAAGAATGGAAAGGATCTCACTCCACCACCCAAGAGAGGGATGGATCCCACTCCACCACCCAAGAAAGGGAAGGATCCCACTCCCCCACCCAAGAGAGGGAAGGATCACACTCCACCACCCAAGAATGGGAAGGTTCCTGCTCCACCATCCAAGAAAGGGAAGGTTCTCACTCCACCAACTAAGAAAGGCAAGAGGCCCCCTCCAACAGCAGTGGACAAGGAGCCCTCACCTCCAGCAGAGGCTGGCAGAGGTTCCCCTCCAACAGCAGTGGGCAAGGAGCCCTCACCTCCAGCAGAGGCTGTCAGGGTTTCCCCTCCAACAGCAGTGGGCAAGGAGCTCTCACCTCCAGCTGGGACACAGCTGAACAAGTGGGCAAGTTCCGCACTTCAGAGACTGTGACCTTGCACTCCCCAGCAAAGGATAATGGGCATGGAGCTCCTCCAGAACTAGTGGGAAAGTTCCCCACCTCCGAAACTGTGACCTTGCACTACCCAGCAAAGGATAATGGGCATGGAGCCCCCTGCAGAACCAGTGAGCAAGTTCCCCACCTCAACGGCTGTGACTTTGCACTCTCCAGCAAAGGACAATATGGAGCCCCCTCCAGAACCAGTGGGCAAGTTCCACACTTCTGCTGAGGTTCCCCCAATCACCCTTCCCCCTGAGGTGCCTGGCAATATCCAACATGATGCCCCTGCATAGTGTAGTGCGGATTTCGTCAGGGAACATGTTGAGGCTTGGACTGTGCCCTATGGCTATGTGGGCCTTTTGTACTGTGGACTGGCCATTGGCCCTTTCTGAACATTTACTCAAATTTCTCTTATCACATGGACAATATGGTGGCTGTTGGCATCAAATTACAAGATCAGTTATAGCTAAATGTTGTCCTTGCATTATTATGATGTGAGTCCTGTGAGATTGGTTTCCTCTGCAGCTGGTTGTGTGTATGGTGTGTGTGTGGATGGTGTGTGTTGTGCATATGTGTGTCATTCTCCTTTTCCTCCCACCCGCCCTTGTGTGCTAGGAGGCTGTACTCACCGTAGTCACCTTCGTCGGCATTGTGTTCCAGGTGGAGCATGACGTAGAGGAACATCAGGAAGACTTGAAGTTCCAGTTCCATGGCGGCGTTGATCTTGTCTGTGTCTCTGAGTCTGAGTCTTTAATCTTCTGTGTTCTGTTTCCGCCAGGCTTTTGATGGCGTTGGTACCACCCTGGAAATCGTGGCAGTTTGCTATGTCATAATATGGTGGGCAGTACCTTGTCTTCCTCCTGGCTGTTAATGGCTGCCGCCGTGGTTAGTGGTGTTAACACCCTGGCGGTTGGTGTGGTACATTGTCTGTCTGAGGGAGTTATTACCGTCATGGTCATAATTTAGCGGTAATTACCGCCAGCCTGTTGGCGGTATTACCGCCACTTTAACAGTCACCGCCATTGTCTTAATGATCACCTTAATCCTCTAATTTACTGGGGCTCAGTGGTATGTCAAATATGTTTATATATATAAATGTATTATGAATTTGTCATACAATATTGTTATATTTTACAAAACACATATGGATTAAACATTAGATTTGAATGCTATACTAACAAACTGGCCTCAAACATACCCTACTCCCATTCTCTACTTTTACTTACATGTGTCTGACTTATACCACATCCTACTCATACACTCACTTAAAAATGCTTCTGTAGTTTGCCAAAAAAACTATAATTGGTAAATCAATCCATATCTTACACTCCCATAGAACTTTTCCCTAATAAATTCCCAAAGTGATACTTAATACAATCTCAGTATGAGTCTATCCAGTCAAATTTCAAAACAGTCCTTCCAGCTATGACAACTCTGGCTAATTCATTTAATTTCCTTGAAACTCATCAATGTCCACTGATTTGCATTAAAGATCTTCCAATAAGTTGATTAAGCAGCTGTGGCTAATTGCTTCCATATCTGCATTACAACTCTTCAAATACGCTGGTAAACCAGCTGTGGCTCATTGCTTCCATATCTGCGCACGTTTCGGCCAAATGCTTTCCTCAGGAACGCCAGAACATTTATCTTTCTGAGAGTGGACCAAAACCTGCAATCACATAACATTGGACAGTTCCATCCACTAAACACTGTGATTCTAACACCAATAATTACCTTACAAAACTATCCTCAATAGGGGGTACATCATGCACTGTGTTGCTATTATTTCTCTGAACTACTAAACGGTATAATATATGTAAACTAAATTTGTAACTCCTCATGGGATCACTTAGCTATATTAACTCCCACTTAAGGTCTATCTCCTTTATGGATGCTCTTGTGAACTAAAAAGACATCCTATTCCTACCTCAGATCTCCTCTACGGGGTTTTACAAGGCTTAATTGCCAGACCCTTGATATGAGCATTAAATTCTACTAGGGCACTATCTTAAACACCTTATGCCTGAGATTAATAATCCATGAACATAGAGGGACATGATAATTTTAAATGTTACCACGACCCCATCCTTTATTGGACTGAGTTACCTTAGCCACCAGTGTGTTGTTGCTCATAGCTTTCTTCCAGGCCTCTCCGAGTATATGTGTCTCCTGCCCCAAAATATACTGGTCCTGAATCATTCATGGGACCTATGCCCAAAGAGAACCAACCAATTACAAGAAGGGACTATCTCGTCTGGACTACACCACTATCAGGTCCCTCAAATGCAGACTGATGTCCTAAGTTCAAAAAGAATCTGCAAATTAATCATAGAAACTGCATCCCATGGATTTTCCAACTATACGGTCCCACTATTATAGACCATTTGCAAGAAATTATACCATACCACTCACCCTTTCTGAAGGGCCAACATATTCTCCCACCAGATTGCCTCCATAAAACTAAAGCAGCCACAAACCTTTGCCCCTCCCTATTAAACACAAGGACACATCATCCCATGACGTCACCACTTATGTAATGGGGGCTGAATAGTATTGATGTATACCGCGGCCATCTTAACGTAACTGTAGTGTTCTTAATTTACACGCTGTGACATGATGCACTGCCTTATCTATTAACGCTTTCACTTTTACAATGTAAAAAACAAAGTGTAGCTTTCTATGAGGAACCAACTCCCCTTCTAATCCTATTTCCTTCACATTATGAGATAGGAGTGATATTACTTTCACAGATACAAGCCAAATAATGACTTAATTCTGTATTAGACATGGTTGGCTGTGCTTCATTACTAGCTCAGCCATCTTAGCATGGCTGTAAAGTTCATATTCAATGCGGCCACAGCCCCCCTTATTCCAATGTCTTATTAAGTCGATCTGTCTCTTCCCATCAATAAAGTTGGATGTGTGCTACTCAGGGGAGTCCACTCCCTTTTCTGATACGGTTAATTCTCATTATCTCACTAAAATTCATACAATTACCTATTCCAGGGTACTGGATATCACATCCCATGATGTGTGGTTGTAACCTCAACTAAAAAGATACAGAACATTTATGCACATTAGGGAGAAGAACTATCTTCTGAGGCATCCTTGAGTATGAATCTCCTTACAATATTAGGGTCATAAAATAGCTCTCTCCCAAGGGATTTCACTATTCATACCATTGATATGTGTTTGCAAAGTGAAGATCCAAAACAACTCCCTTTTCTTCCTATATTTAACCCAACCAACCCCACCCTTGGACTGATATTTTTTCCAAGATAAACCATTTAAAACTTTCAGGAGGATGCTCAATCTCCCAAAAATGACTAACTAGGGTTGCTTCCGATTTTCTAGTTCTTACTGCTGATCTATGATCATTCTTTTGTAGAAGAAAACTACACCCTGTTTCACCCACATATCCCTGGTGGCAAGGACATATCAATAAATACATCACCTCCTTGGTTTTACAGTTGGTTATACTATTTTGATGTATAGATTGCCCATTAAACTGCAAGGTGCTTGTTTGTATAGCACCACCACATGTTAGGCATTGTCCACATTCAAAATTCCCTCTCACTGGATTATTGCCATCAATGGTCCTTTGTAAAAATACACTTCTTTTAGTCAATCTGTACCTCACTAGCATATCTTTCAGGTTCCTATTATGCCGAAGCGGCAAACACTGGTCTCAGCAGTGTCTCTTTTTTGTGCTGCGTCAGAATTCAAAATATGGCCATTAGAAGTTATGATGTGACATACCTTTCCATTCATTATGGAATGCTTAATCAAGCTTACCAGTGTAGCTTCCCTTTGTCTCTGCTCATTCTTGAGTAGATGGCCCCTATAATAATACCTGGCTCATTTATAAGAGTGTCTAAGGAGTCTTCTGGGGTACCCCCTTCTCAGACTTTTTTCCTGCATAATAGTCTTTCATCAAAATCACTTAAATTTCTACAATTCCATTTCACCCTCAGAAACTGAGAGAAAGGTATCCCCTGTTTCTGACTACAAGAGTGATAGCTATTAAAATAGAGTATTGCGTACTAAAGGCTTAACATACAGGTCTACCTCCAGTTGTCCTATGTTATGACGAATCCATATGTCTAGGAACACCACCTGCTGATGACTTTTGTTGGTGGTGAATTTCAAATTGCTGCCACACAGATTAAGTCATTCTACAAACTCTCCCAGGGTATGCTCCTCACCCTTCCAGAAGAAAAAGATATCATCATTGAATCAAGACCAGTGTAGGACCGATTCATAGAGTGGAGCCAAATCATTGTGAATAAACTTGTCTTCAAAGTTTACCATGTAGATGTTTGCTATTTTCAGAGCACAGTATGCCCCCACGCTAACTCCTTTCTTTTTAAAAAATAACTCCCCTCTGAACTCAAAATTATTCTCCATCAGAACTATCCTGATGCATTCCAGGATGAAACCTTGGAGTGCTTCAGGCAGGTGACCATTTATGAACTTGCTGACTGCCTTGAATGCCTCCTTCTGAGATATGTTTCTGTAAGTGTCTCAATATCCAACGTAACCAATATCTTACACATGGAGTTAAATCTCACACCCTCCACCCTTGTGATCATGTGTCTAGTATCCTTAATATATGATCAGATTTCAGGTACCTTCAGCCGTAAAATAGAGTCCACATATTTAGACAAGGGTTCTATGACTGACCCAATGGTGGTAGCTATCGGGCGGAGGGGGGATCTTCCCTGTTCTTATGGATCTTTGGTACCACATATATACTTGGCATTCAAAGATTCTTGATATTCAAAAATTCATATTCTTTCTTTCAGATAACAGAGATACAGAGATAATATAAGGCCAGATTATGACCTTAGCTGATGGGATACTCCGTCACAAATGTAACAGACATCCCACCCGCCATTTTACAAGTTCCATAGTATATAATGGAACTTATAATCTGGTGGACGGGATAGCCTTCACATTTGTGATGGAGTATCCCATTCGAAAAAGTCATAATCAGGCTCTAAATCTTGAGAATAATTGCATAGGCTGGATGAGGAGTTTCCTGCCCCGTGGCCTTTAGGAATTCAGGGAATCCCTCCTATTGCTCTAGTTGCCGTAAAATGTACCACATATGAAGATATGACTTGAAATTGTAGCCTTAATTTCTGATATTGATAGCAACAAATACAACTTCTTCACAATTGGCATTCTTACTGCAGCAGCGCCAAAGCACTGCACTAAAGATTTTCTTCATTCAATCAAGTGAAATCTGAATTTTCTCCTTAATTCTGTTGTCCTGCCTTGTCCCTCTTCTTCTCAGCCTATGTGCGCATGATCTGTTGCATAAGTTAAATAAGACTAAGCATGATACAGGAAAAGGACAGAGCGGTAAAAGAGTAGTGTAAGGAGAGATGCGAACGAGAATGAGAAGGCAGTTAAAGAAAAAAATTAGGTAGAGAGAAAAATGAGGACTGAGAGATGTAAGGTAAAGAGGAAAAGGTTAAGCAGCCAGAAGGAAAGATGCAGAGAGGAAGAACAAGGAAAAGGCAGGCAGAGATAAAGAGGTACACACTTAAGGCATTAGAGTGATGTAGAGAGAGCTGAAGTGAGGGGAGGTAAAAAGTGTAGAAAGTTAGGTATAAAGGAAGAGTGAAATAGAAGTATACAGGTGTGATAGAGAGAGAGTAGAAAGCAAGGTGAGGTGGAAAATAAAAGTAAAGCAGACAAACAGCTGTGATAGAAAGAAGCGAGACTGATACAGAGGGGAGAAAGAGGGTGATGCAGAAAAAAAGGTGGAGTCAGATGGATAAGGCAGAAAAAGGTATGCAGGGAAGAAGCTAAAGAGAGGAGGGGTAAAGAGGGTAGGATGAAATAGAGAAAGGTTCTGAAAGTGATGGGAGAAATATACAGAGAGAGGAGATAATGAAAGAGGTGGAGGTAGAGTACGAGAGGTAATGAAAAAGTAAAGGAAATTGGGTTACTGGTTGAGGGCAGTAAAACCCTACTAAAGCAGCAACCACAATTATTGTCAGGGTGAAACACAAACAACCACAAATTAACCTGTGCTTAACCATCTGGCAGTTTGGCATAAAAGTATCCATGCTTAATTTAGAGGCAACATGTAAAGTATGTATGCAGTACTTCATACAGTAACAAAGTGAAAACACAATACAGAAAGAATTCCACACCAATTTAGAAACATGGAGAACATTTTGATAAATTATTTGATACCAAAATGACAAAAATCCAATCAGTAGAAACAGTGATACACAATTTAGAACACTTAAGTGAAAATAGTGCATAAAAGCACAAAGTGCCAACGGGAGTTATCTGGTTGTGCCAGACAGAGACAAAGTCACAGGTTCAGGCCAACCGTGGTGAAACATGGGCCGGGTACATGGACGAAGTTATGCCTGCTGAACAAAGTGCCTTAAATCTGGGTTGTGGAGCTTTGCAAGATCCCACGGACATGAAGCATCATGCAGCAGCGGTTCCAAGGAGATGCAGGGCAGAGGTGCGAGGGGATGCACTGGGCTGCATCACACATTGGCAGTTCTAAGGAGCTGTGGGGCTGCGATGTGAAGCCCTGAGTCGCGATGTGTCACTCATAATTGATTCTGATTGTCTGTGTGGCAATGCATTGCACTGCGTTGGATCTGCTAGGATCACAGATGGTCTGGCACAGCACCTTCAGGCCAACTCAAAAGGATCCAGGACTGGGATGACTCTGGATCAGAATCCTCTAACTAGCCCTTGGAGTCCCTTTGGGGGTGCTGGGTTCAAGATGCAGGTCTAGTCCTTCTCACTCAGGCAGCAGGGCAGCACAGTAGCAGTCCTTGCAAAGCAGCACATCAGTCCTTCTGAGCGCTCCACAGGTGCAGAGGTGTATTGGTCATGCTGGACTGGAATAAAGTCACAAAGGTCAGTCCAACCGTGATAAAGCATGGGCCGGGTACATTGACCAAGTTTGGCTCGCTGAACAAAGTAACTTAAATCTGGGTTGCTTAGTGTTGGGAGATTCCACGTAGGAGATATGTTGCACATCAGTGGTCCCGAGGAGCTGCAGAGCTTCGACGCGAGGTCCAAAGCTGGGATGAGTCACACAGAGGAAGTTCCAAGGAGCTGTGGGGATGCACTACGAGGTCCTGAGTCAATATGTGTCATGCAGCAGTAGTTCCAAAGGGCTGGGTGGTGAGGCATTGCACTGCGTTGGGTCTACTGAGACCACAGCTGGGCTGGCACAGCACTTTCAGGCAGACTCCCAAGGATTCAGGACTGAAATGGCACCACTTGGTGCAAAACTCACAGCAGGCAGTGTCCACTTGTTAGATTAAAGGTTGTTGGAGCCTTTTCTGTCTCTGAGGCTATGAGGAGGATCCAGCCAACTAGCCCTTGGGGTCTCTCTGGGGTCATAGGCTCAAGAATCATGTCCAGTTCTTCTCACTCATGCAGCAGGGCAGCACAGAATCAGTCTTTATAGAGCAGTACAGCAGTCCTTCTGAGTCTTCCACAGGTGCAGAGGTGCCCTGAAGAGTTGGGTCTGAGGGACCAATATTTATACCTGGTGCAAGCTTTGCAGTGAGAGGATGTTCTGGAGGTTTCCACCACCAGAGGTGCCTAGAATTTCCTGCCTCCCTGCCCTGTCCGAGCTTGTCTGGGAACACTAAAGTTTATTGTCAAACCATGTGTGCATGTTCTCAGGAAGAGGCTTAATAGTGTGCAAGTGTGGTAGGTGACAGCTCCTCCTCCTCATCGAGTCAGAGGGGGCCCATCCTGCCGAAACCTATTCCCCCCTTGCCTCACTGTCTGGAGCAACACACAAAGACTTCTGCCAGCTACACCTAGTTATGTGAACCAGGATACAGGATGCAGGCATCAAAGGGTTAGGTCAGGAAAATGCCAACTTTCGAAAAGAGTCATTTTCAGAATCGTGATTTAAATTCTGATTTTACCATTAAAGAGGGTGTAAATTAAAATTCTTTAGACACCAAACTTGAAATTCCAATTTGCTCCGATTTGAAAATGACCACTAATGTAATAAGATGACCCAATCCTATCCTATTGGAGAGGTAGGCCTTTCAGTAGTGAAAAACAAATAATAGGGTTTTTCACTACCATGACATGTAAAACTTAAAAGTACATGTTCAACCTTTTACATACACTGGAACCCGCCCTCTTGGCTGTTTAGAGCCTACTCTAGGGGTGACCTATATGTATTAAAAAGAAAGGTTTAGGCCTGGCAAAAGTTTTATTCTGCCAGATTGAATTGGCAGTTTAAAACCTTACACACAGGCTGCACTGGCAGGCCTTGGGAATGTTTACAAAGCTACTTAAGTGGGTGGCACAATAGGTGCTGCAGGCCCTGGGCACATGTAGCACTAATGTGCAAGGGACTTACAAGTAAATTAAATGTGTGTGATGAGCGTAAGCCAATGTTATCGTGTTTAAAGGAGAGATCACAAGCACTTTAGCAACTGATGAAGTGCACAGTCCTAAAAGTCAACAAAAAAAACAGAGCCTCAGAAAACCGGAGGGTAAGTCCAAATGAAAGGTAGAGAGAAAAGAAATACAAAGAGAAGGGCAGTTGGAGAGGGAAATAAATGATGAAGTACACTGGTAGGTTTGGTAGCAAGTGGAAAAAAGAGGTTAGATAAAGATGAGGTGTTGAGAGAGATGTGAAATTGAGAACTAATTGAGCTGTAGAGAGAGAGGTGAAGTAAAGTGGATTGCCGAAGAGAAGGATGCAAGAGGTAGTAAGAGGGGTGAAATAGAGATCAAGAGAGGTGTGGTACACAGAGATGGGAAAAGAGATGAGAGACTTGAGATGAGGATGAGATAAAGATGAAATGAAATGAAGGCGAAATACTTTGAACTAAAATGTAAACAGCACTGAGATGCAGAGAGAGGGGTATGATAGAGAAAGTGTTGGGGTAGAAAGAGAGGAAGTTCATAAAGGAAGAACAGAGGTAGAGGTAGGTATTAAAAGTGATAGAGAGTGCCACATGGCTTTATCAATAGGTTCCTTGGAAGGTGGAGAACTTTGCACATGGCTTAAAATAATTCTTGTCATAGGGTGTTTCTTGCTTAGATGACCTCTTTAGAGACAGTTCTACAGTCAACAGGCTCCACATGGGTTGTGTCTCCCTTACTGTAGGACCTAAAAAATTAACAAAAAAGTAGCATCAAAATTACCCAGACAGAACTGGGGTGAAAAGAGTTGCCAGCATATTGCACACAGGGGAATTGGCAGTGTCAAAAAAGAGGTGGGACTGCAGCCCCGATGTTTGTAATTATCTCCTGCCACCATTCACTGGAAGACCCTTGTAAAGCTTGTAAGGGTCAATGTGCTGATTACAGCACAACAAAAATAGCACTGCGGAGACGTGTAGCGTCATTTTCTGTAATGTCACTATGACTGTAGGTTGAATGCCGTCACTTCCTTTAATAATTTTGAGGTTTATCTTCATGTAAGTTCACTTCCTGTGATGTAATCAGGGATCATGTGACCTGTGATGTCACTTCCGCTACCCCTGGCATTTTGGTGAATAATTAAGGTGCATTCCTGCAGTAAAATATTAGTGGGTATGGAAATCGCAGATTTTAGCATCTGAACAATGCCCATTCCTATTAAAGCCCATATACCAAGCATGTTTCTGATTAGTGTCACACCCTATCACAGCTTTCACATAATAGAGCGCGCACCGATGTACATGGTTGAGACAAAAATAAATAAATAAACACTCTAAGTTCTAAAATCGAGCGCAAATAGCTGTTTGAGTCATCCTTAGAAGTGAGGTTTCTTGGACCTCTGCCCATAAAAACCAAGATTCTGAAAATAAACCTCAATAGCATCCGGCTTCCACTGACCATCAAACACCAAACGTCGAGTGTTTACTTTTCTCGGCTGGTGACCAAACAGAAGACAGCCTACAGCAATGTGATATGTTTCTTGGAAGGAAAATAAGCTATCTATAAGGCTGTGTAGTGCTTGCATTTCACAGTGCCACGGCGCCTCGTAAAATGCATATTTATATAAAGTGCAGAAACAACGCCGTTCACCTCCCCTGTCAGGAAGGATGAGACAGGGCTATCCAATTCCTAAAATACAGAAGCTTGAAAACAACTTTCTTCATAACATTACAATCGGCAATAAAAGAATCATTAACCCCTTTGCTGCCAGGCATTTACCCCCTCCTGTGCCAGGCCTTTTTTTGCCTATTTGGGGCAGTTCGCGCTTAGGCCCTCATAACTTTTTGTCCACATAAGCTAACCAAGCCAAATCTGCGTCCTTTTATTCCAACATCCTAGGGATTCTAGAGGTACCCAGACTTTGTGGGTTCCCCTGAAGGAGGCCAAGAAATTAGCCAAAATACAGTGAAAATTTCGTTTTTTTTTTTTAAAATGGAAAAAGTGGCTGCAGAAGAAGGCTTGTGGTTTTTCCCCTGAAAATGGCATCAACAAATGGTTTGTGGTGCTAAACTCAGCAGCTTCCCAGCTTTCAGGAACAGGCAGACTTGAATCAGAAAACCCAATTTTTCAACACAATTTTGGCATTTTACTGGGACATACCCCATTTTTGCAATTTTTTGTGCTTTCAGCCTCCTTCCAGTCAATGACAGAAATGGGCATGAAACCAATGCTGGATCCCAGAAACCTAAACATTTCTGAAAAGTAGACAAACTTCTGAATTCAGCAAGGGGTCATTTGTGTAGATCCTACAAGGGTTTCTTACAGAAAATAACAACTGAAAAAGAAAAATATTGAAATTGAGGTGAAAAAAACATCAATTTTTCTCTACGTTTTACTCTGTAACTTTTCCCTGCAATGTCAGATTATCAAAAGCAATATACCGTTACGTCTGCTGGACTCCTCTGGTTGCAGGGATATATAGGGCTTGTAGGTTCATCAAGAACCCGAGGAACCCAGAGCCAATAAATGAGCTGCACCCTGCAGTGCGTTTTTATTCTATACCTGGTATACAGCAATTAATTTGCTGAAATATAAAGAGTAAAAAATTGCTATCAAGAAAACCTTTGTATTTCCAAAAAGGGCACAAGATAAGGTGTTGAGGAGCAGTGGTTATTTGCACATCTCTGAATTCCGGGGTAACCATACTAGCATGTGAATTACAGGGCATTTCTCAAATAGATGTCTTTTTTACACACTCTCCTATATTTGGAAGGAAAAAATTTAGAGAAAGACAAGGGGCAATAACACTTGTTTTGCTAATCTATGTTCCCCCAAGTCTCCCGATAAAAATGATACCTCACTTGTGTGGGTAGGCCTAGCGCCCGCGACAGGGAACGCCCCAAAACGCAAAGTGGACACATCCCATTTTTTTGAAAGAAAACAGAGGTGTTTTTTGCAAAGTGCCTACCTGTAGATTTTGGCCTCTAGCTCAGCCGGCACCTAGGGAAACCTACCAAACCTGTGCATTTCTGAAACTAGAGACCCAGGGGAATCCAAGATGGGGTGACTTGGGGGCTCGGACCAGGTTCTGTTACCCAGAATCCTTTGCAAACCTCAAAATTTGGCTAAAAAAACACATGTTCCTCACATTTCTGTGGCAGAAAGTTCTGGAATCTGAGAGGAGCCACAAATTTCCTTCCACCCAGCGTTCCCCCAAGTCTCCCAACAAAAAATGATACCTCACTTGTGTGGGTAGGCCTAGCGCCCGCGACAGGAAACGCCCCAAAGCACAACGTGGACACATCCAATTTTTTTAAAGAAAACAGAGGTGTTTTTTGCGAAGTGCCTACCTGTAGATTTTGGCCTCTAGCTCAGCCGGTACCTAGGGAAACCTACCAAACCTGTGCATTTCTGAAAACAAGAGACCTAGGGGAATCCAAGATGGGGTGACTTGTGGGGCTCGGACCAGGTTCTGTTACCCAGAATCCTTTGCAAACCTCAAAATGTGGCTAAAAAAACACATGTTCCTCACATTTCTGTGGCAGAAAGTTCTGGAGTCTGAGAGGAGCCACAAATTTCCTTCCACACAGCGTTCCCCCAAGTCTCCCGATAAAAATGATACCTCACTTAAATGGGTAGGGCTAGCGCCTGCGACAGGAAACGCCCCAAAACACAACGTGGACACATCACATTTTTTCATAGAAAACAGTGCCTACCTGTGGATTTTGGCCTGTAGCTCAGCCGGCACCTCGGGAAACCTAGCAAACCTGCGCATTTTTGAAAACTAGAAACCCAGGGAAATCCAAGATGGGGTGACTTGCTGGGCTCTGACCAGGTTATGTTACCCAGAATCCTTTGCAAACATCAAAATTTGGCCAAAAAAACACTTTTTCCTCTCATTTCGGTGACAGAAAGTTCTGGAATCTGAGAGGAGCCACAAATTTCCTTCCACCCAGCGTTCCCCTAAGTCTCTCGATAAAAATGGTACCTCACTTCTGTGGGTAGGCCTAGCGCCCACGAAAGGAAATAACCCAAAACACAACGTGGACACAACTTATTTTTTCACAGAAAACAGAGGTGTTTTTTCAAAGTGTCTACCTGTGGAGTTTGGCCTCTAGCTCAGCCGGCCCGGGGGTGCAGAAATGCCCTAAAATAAATTTGCCCCCCCCCCAAAACCCCCCCTGCCCGGGAGCGACCCTTGCCTACTGGGTCGCTCCCCCTGCGTGACATTGGCGCCAAAAAACAAATCCCCGGTGCCTAGTGGTTTCTGCCACCTTGGGGGCAGATTGACCTAAAATCGACCAATCTGCCCAATCAGAAATGGTCTAAATACAATTTGCCTCCCAGGGGAGCGACCCTTGCCTGATGGGTCGCTCCCCATCTCTAAAAAAACAAACAAACAAAAAAATAAACACAAAAAAAAAAATGCAAAAAATTGCCCTGGCGCTTAGAGGTTTCTGTCCCCCCTGGGGTAGATCGGCCTAATGGTAGGCCGATCTGCCCCCAGGGGGGGGCAGAAATGGCCTAAAATAAATTTGACCCCCCCCCCGGAGCGACCCTTGCCTACGGGGTCGCTCCCCCTGCATGACATTGGCCCCATAAAAACAAATCCCTGGTGCCTAGTGGTTCTTGCCCCCTTGGGGGCAGATTGACCTAAAGGTCACCTCGTCCAAGGCACAGAAGCGGTTAAAAAGAATTTCTTTAAACCAGTTTGTATATCACCTCATGTCCTACTAACCATTATACACATAGAAAAATTACGTTCCAAATTTCATAAAAAAAATATTTCAATACGATTAAAAATGTAAACTCATTTAAAAATACTCTATATTGTTTCGCCAGGTTATAGCTCCCTTAAGAAAAGTCCCCATCCCGCCAGACCAGCGCATCAGAAGCCATACACAGCCACAGGAAAGCTGGGTGTATTGCACAAAACCCCTAGACCTCGGTAGGGGGAATAAATAGCGTCCCCAAAAGAGGGCATAAAAATCACAGAACAAAGTAAAATGAATTAAAGTCTGCAGAGACACTCCATCACAAGGACATAGTTTTATGGATTTTTCATCAAACTGACATCGCGGAAAACACAGATTGCTTCTGATAACCCCTAGACAGAATCGAGAGATAAGAGTCCTTTCCGTCACATTTCTTATCTCCAAGAGATAAGCCTCAGGACCCACCCCCATATTTAACATTATAAAATCCCTTACTGATTGTTCCTTAATTCCTCCTCCTCCCTCTTAACCCCTAAGATTTTGAAAAAAAATTCCTTAGCCCAATGTTTGTCAGAGCTAGTTAGACCCTCTGCAGCCTCGTACATATCCAGCCGCCCCAGTACATAGGCTACTTTTCTTATATACATCAGCCAGGGAATATCCTTTGCACACTCACTTACTAGGCAATCCCACAGAATCTCTCTATTAAAAGCGGCAAACTCGTTAGTCCAGATAGAGATCCATAACATGAGGGGAGCAATCTTGATAGTATCTTCTATGAAGTCTAGGTCCAACTCAGCATGCAAACAGAAGCCAGTATCTTCTATGAAGTCTAGGTCCAATTCAGCATGCAAACAGAAGCCAGAGGTATTTTGGCCAACTATTGACAGCCTTCAGCAAAAGTGATTTTCCTCTTTCGCAGGGGCCCTGTTTTCTGTGTAACCCCGAAGTGGAGCCCCATGCAGCAGGACTAGGAGACATTTTCGCCTATAAACTTCAAGCAAGGCCTTAACAGGTTTATTTCCCACCCTTGCGGCAAACTCGAAAGTGGCACCAAATGTTGCATTGAAAAGCACCCCTCTCCTGGAAATACAAGATTTCCAGGTACCCTTGTCATCGAAAATAACCCCTAAGTAGGGGAATTCCTGAACCTTACTGATTGCTTGCTCATTTATCTTCAGCCCCCCCACCGTGCTGAGTGGTTTACCATACACCATAAAGTGTGATTTATTGCAATTTATCTCTAGGTCTAAAGCTGACATAAAAAATTCACGAAAGCCATTCATAGTGCGGGCCATAAGCACTGCGTCATCTGCATAGATTAATACTGGGACACTCTTACCATTAATTTTAGGAGCATACTTGCATCGTTCCACTAAAAAATCGAACAGCCCATTAGTATACAGAAGAAAAAGGGTAGAAGCCAGGACAAAGCCCTGGCGCACACCCCTGTTAAGCTCAAAAGCATCCGAGCATTCCCCATTTGCCCCAACCCTCACGTTTGCATTAGTTCCTAGGTGGAGGTACTGAAGCAGCTCCACAATTTGGGAAGCCATTCACAGCCTGATTAGCCTCTCCCACAGCTTAGTCCAATTGACCTTATCAAAGACACAGCTAAGATCCATAAATGCAAGATATAGAGTGCCTTTTGCTGGCTTGTGTATATTTCCCAATCACCATCAGCAGATTTAAACACTGTTCCTGGGTGCCAAGCCCTTCCCTAAGGCCATAATGTACCCGGCTCAAAGTTGCATTTTCGGCCATTCAAGCCTCAATGCGCTGCAAAATAATCCGGCCCATAATTTTGGCCAAAGAATTAAGGAGAGAAATTGGGCGATATAACTTGGGATCTTTTCGGTCCCCCTTTTTGTACACAGGAATAATATAAGCCGATCTCCAGGTGGCAGGGATACCCACACTAACTGCTGCATTGAGGACATTCAGCAGGATGGGCGCCCATAGCTGAGGACAAGATTTATAGAGATCCATTGGGATTGTGTCCGGTCCTGGAGCTTTATTGCTTGCTCTGTCATGAAGCGCCTCCCTTACCTCTTGGAGTGTAAACCTGATAGCTAAATTGGGGTGAACCTCATATTGTTTACCCCCATTTTCTCCTAAAGAGCTTCCCTGAAAGATTCTACAAAAATGGTTCACCCAAGCCTCGGGGGCAATATTACAGCCCAGGCCCTCAGGAGTTTCTGATTCAATTAAACCCCTATTTACAACCTTTCAAAACAGGCCAGGGTTCTTATGATCTAGCGCACATTCCAGGCTACCTCCTTAAGCTTTAGCTTCCGTACCCTCAGGAAAGATTTATACTGAACTCTCGCTTCTCTAACATGGGCCTTATCTCTAGGGAGCTCATTTAAGGTCTTCCTCAAAGATTTTTTAGCCTCATAACAGGGCTTACTAAACCATCCACCCTTATACTTATGGGAGGACCGAGCGGCTGCAATCAAACAATCTTTAAAAGCTTTATTCACTCTAAGCATAGCATCCACAACTTCCCCTGGGCTGAGAGTCTCTGCCAGAAGTGTGCCTGTGATCAGATTTAGGTTGTCACCAACCACCCTTTCTACTAGCTGGATATTTACCTGTCTCCAACCAAGTATCCTACCCTGATCTTTTGTCCTCACCGAAACTGGCCCTCCCCATCCCGGTTTGTATAAATCCTCTGGGAATTTGAAGTGGACCCTGAGGGGGTTATTGTCACTAAAGTACTTCTCAACCACCTCCCCACCAACTTTTATAAAGGTGGGGACACAAAGATATAATCAATTGGTGTACCAGCCCCTCTGCCTACAAACGTTGGGACCTGATGAGTACCCACAACTTAAATGTCGCAAATGTTCAGAAGGCCCAAACTCCGTAAACCCTTAATCAAGTTCCTGCCCCTAGGGTCCTGTGAACTATCAGCTATATGTACCTCGCAATACACCTCAAAACGATTCATCACTGTGCTATATAGCCCTATCTTAGCATTAAAATCTCCTGTCACAACAGCACAAAATTCCACCCCCACCTCCTCCATTCTGCGCTTCAGTGTCTGGAGAACTGAGAAAAGGACCCTGATTTGACACCCGGAGTCCCAAACAGCGTTGTAAAAATTTACCAACAGGACATTACATTTGCTAGGAAGAACTACCCACACAATCAGTATACCCTGATGGTTACAGTTAATTTGATACGCTCTCGCCGTTTTAGAAAATCAGATTAAAGTAACTAAATGCTCTTTAGGGCGACCTTCTTGAGGCCGAGTGGCCGGGACTGCAAACCTATGATAACCATCCCAGGCTGCTAGTCCATCCGACCAGGTTTCTTGAAGTAGAAAAAAATTGTACTGAACCAGACACCTTGTCCATTCATGGTATAATAACCTAGTGTCATACTCACCTACATTCAAAGAAATAAGACAACACTTTGTAGTCTTTCCACCCTGGTCATCCATGGTCATAACAGCATTTGGAGGTTCTACCATGTCCTCAATATATCTCCATGCATAGCGTCATCCACCCCCTACAGATCTGGAGTGCTAATATTATCGTTCCTCAAACTGTGGGGCACCCTGGCCTTGATGAAGATTCCTAAGATTCCCAAATGAAGACTCAACAAGGCTTCTAAAATCACCCTCCATAGAGAAGACCTAGATGCCAAAGCTTTAGTCCGAAGTATATTTACTAATTTGCCCCCTGTTACATGCATAACAGTCTCAGATGAAATATGATGTGTTAATCCTTCACTTACATTTGTTGTATCATATTCCCCTGTGCCTAAATACTGCTGTGGTCCCAGGATTGTGTAAGTTGTAAGAATTGCTGTAATAACGTATCACAAATAATGCAAGTGATACTGTTTAAATGCAGAATCAATAATATATATATATATATATATATATATATATATATATATATATACACACACACACACACACACATATATATATATATATATATATATACTATGATAATGTAAGACCTCAAATTAGATTTTACAAATCTATATATTAACCATATTCACCACAATAAGCATAATTTAAAAGAAGATGAACATAGAAAACATACTGTTTAAGCTATTAACAGTGACCTCTTATAGGAAATCCCATTTTTAAGTGATATTTCAGAAGGCTAATATGTGTTGTACTGTTACACTTGTACTTTTACATCTGTGTAAAGCAGAATCATTTAGTTGCTGGATATTATTTTGCTCAGTAACTATGTTGCCATTATGGCTGCATCTGATCATTTTCCATTGCTAAATACATGCTCCTGACCATACCTTATGTTGTACTTGAACCTTAGTGAATGCATTAACACTGCTTTGGTCCCCCTGTAGTTTTTTCGAACATATTGATGCTAATTGTTCTCCCTGCAACATAAGTCATCAGATGACGTAAGAATAATCCAACACATTTTAAGATGGCATAAATATGTTCTTTGATCTTCACCTCAAACTCTCAAATATAACTTTAAATTGCAGAAAGACCAAACCTGCTCTGAATATTGAACCACCTGAATTTTACCTGCCTCTCAAACAGGCTTGTGTAAATGGCTAAACCCATCTAAGCAGTCTTCCTCCCAACACACCATCTTGTCACACAGCAAACCCTCTTTAAATATGCCTTCCCCCACCCGGGTAGACAGATTAGCTGAACTCTTCTACATCACTTTACTGTCAACCCTGATTCAGGTGCAAAACCCAAAGCACAACATGTTGTTAACCAGTGATTAGGCCAAGTGAAAAAATGCAATCCTAGGAAGAAAATGGCTCAAGTCAGTGATGAAGGCGAAACTTGCCTCAGAATTCTTGCTAGAGGATACCAGATATAAGTTACAAACAAGAAAAGTTCCACTTCTACCAGAAACCAAACGTAAAAGTGTTTCACTTTTCAGATTCTTCAGTTCTTTGACCACCCCCAAGAACAACTCAAGAGTGTGGTTTTGACTCCATCATATGCATCTGTATCCTTCAAAATGTATTAGTAATTATTAAGACTAGACCTACTTAGTAGCTCCTTACTCATCCTGAACAAATATGGATTTTAAGCCAATTCGATCCCATCTTTCTTACTAATAACATAGGAGTGCACATAACCATGAAGGCTAGCAACAATAGCAGTAAGACTGTCAAGCTCATCCTGTTACTTTGTCCAAATCCAATACTCAGCCAGTAATTACAGAGGTGATCATGGGCTTTCATGCAAAGATCTGTCTCCAACCTAGTCAAATTACAAATGTACCTGAAAAAAATATATAGCTTGATAACATGACTTATTGAATCAGAGATGCATCCCCACCCTGCACTGTATATCTAAAGCCATGGGCTACCTCACCATCAAAGAGCACAGTTCTTACCACAACTCACACAACTTTGGTGGGAATAATCCACTATTACAACATGTAATGTTATACTTAAGCAGATGGCACTAAACTCTATGGAACTGATTATGATTTTGGCGGTCTGACTGCCGGGCCGCCAATACAGCGGTCAGGAGGATGCCGCCAAGCCGTCGGCCTCCCTGCCACCATATTACGTATTACAACCCCACCCCTGGCAGTAGAGTCTGTAGTGGTGACACTGCAGCAGCATGCTTCGACTCAGAGAGTGAGCCTTAAACACAGGCTACCGCAGTGCAGCGCCAGATACACCTCGGGCACACTGTTGCCATGCTCAATGTTGTGCAGGGCAACAGTGTGCACCGCAAGTGCAGGCATAGGGGGCAAAACATGTGCCCCCGGCCACACTACCCAATGGGCAAAATCACCCTGGGGCCCTGTTTGGGGCCCCTTCCCTGCCTTTCTGCTGAGCTTTTCATAGCGAGGTCCCCACCAAGAAAAGCTTGGCGGCAAGGCAGGTCATGATCAGCACGGCAGTGCTGGAATTGGCTCCGCCACGATTGACCACAGCTTTCCCTACGGCCACCACCTTGGGATTCAAGATCCTGGCTGCTGTGGCGGATGTGGCGGTCTTCTGCCGGTCCTACCGCCATCCTCGTAATCTAGCAGTTCGACCACCGAGGATGTCATGCTCAAACCACCACTGCAAGTACGGCGGTCCCAGGTCTGCTGTACTCATAATCAGGCCCTAAGCCTGGTTGAGCAACTCAGCAATAATGTGGCAAATGTTACAACTTGCATGGTAAACATAAAATGACAAATTAACTGCATAAACCTAGCTCTCAAAAGTACAACGTCAGAACATTCCAATTGGTCTTGATGCAGGCTGTGAAGTCCCTTTTGACAAATTGGAATGTGAGGCCGTCTTCCTCATATTACTATCAGAAAATGAAGCACGCAACTCATCATGCCTGAAAGAGCTGCCAAAGCTGCTTGAAGCTGGTAGAATATAATTTGTGAGACTGTGCTCCTACTGAACCAGCTGGAAAAGGACTATAATGCAATGAATCCAAAATCTGTTCTTATTAGCCAGCACGACCTCTAAAATAAAGCAAGATAGCACTAAGGATGCTATCTAAGTTTAAAAATGTTAAGCTTATGAGGCCAAAAGTTTGCTTCCTGTGCACCCTGCATTGAAATGATCCTCCTAATCTAATACATTTCAGACTGTTACACCTTCACATTGAATTTAAAGATGGACTACTTAAGAAATAATATTTTAATCCTTAGTGCTTTCCTCCTGTCTTTAAGGCATGTGCTTCTCACCAGTGTGACTATTCTTCCCCTTCTTTTCCACACTTTCTCAAATCCTGACGTTCTTCATGGACCACTTTCCTACACTTCATAGCGCTTGAAACTGCCATATTTGTACCATTTGTCTTCGGCACATAATTAAAATTAAATTAAGAAGAGAATTAATATTATTTACTTGCTTGTTCTTCCACGGTGATGCACTCAAACGGTGACTCCCAAGGTTCAGCTCAATACCCCTGCCTTGTTAATAGTTTCCAATGGTCATCATTGGTACTGGTCTCTAGTGTCAGTGATTTTGATACTATTGCTGGGACCAAATGTAAAATGGGTAAATTCAACTGCCCACTAGGAAAACTGGAGGTGGAGTCAAAACCTGGTCAGGTATCAGATATTTGAGAGCTGCTGGACTATTATAAACCAACTTTATAGTCTGTTTTGGATTCCAGCGGTTAGCGGGTTATGACTGCCAAGTCACAATTGTATTGAAAAATATTCTGCCTCAAATGCAGTTAGTTTTCAGAGCTGTTGTAAATTCTAGACTGATATAAGCAAATGGTTGATATTTAGGACTCCATGAAAGCTCCTATCTACGTTACTACAATATAAACATGCTGGTGTATGAGTCATCTTGGGGCTCATGAACCTTGACCCCCTTTCTCGGGGACATAGACAGCTGTACTTGTGTACTGTAGGATCGAGTGTGATTAAGACTACAGATCTGACATGAACAGCTAAGTTGGCCGTGTCTGATGTATTTCCAAAATAAAGGCCAAGTACACGAACACCCACATTCAAGCAGGCAGCAGCTGCTGCCTGAACTGAGATGTAGATTAATTATTGAAGGAGTGGTATGATTCTCGTTCTGAGTCTCTGCATTTGAGAATTACATTCCTATAACTATTGTCAAAGGATGAAGATTGGGGAAATTTAGAAAACTCCGATATACCTTTTTTGTTGAGCAACCGTCGGTAGTCATCTTTAAGGCAAGCTTTGTCAGACTGGGGAACCTGAAGGAAGTAAAGATCGTATAAACGATGCAGCCTCTTGTCTGGTATGTTAACAACCATGTCTTACTGTAAAAAGTATTAGAACATTGGAAGTTGGCAGCTCCATTGAAAACAGTGGAGTGCTGCAGGCTTTTACTGGCCGGGTAAAAGCCCGCAGTGCCAACATTCCAATGGGCTTTGTTCACAGCAACAGCTGTAACCAAAGCCTCAGGGAGCCCGAGGGGATTCTAATCCCCTCGGGCTCCGTGAGCAATTTGTTTTTTTTAAGAGAACATTCTGCCCTGTGTGGCAGAATGTTCTAATAGCCTTAGAACCCGCCGTAGTGGGCTCTACCGGCTATTAAAGGCCCTTTCCCTTGTTAAATGCCCTCGCCTTCGGCTCGGGCATTTAACTCGGGAGCGGGCCTTTAATAGCCTGTAGAGCCCGCTACGGCGGGTTCTAAGGCTATATTAATAACCATAGCACAAACAGCATACAGCATATGGTAATTCCCTTAGACCTCTATGAATGTCGACTATTTATTAGATCTGGCCTTTGAGACAGCTTTAGCTGTCTTGCTAGACTGCTCTTTTCCCCAAAATATTCATACATGATATATATACATAGAGGGGCTTTGGTTTATTCGAATCATAGTCTGTTCAACTGTCACTCACATTTTTCTTCCGCCCAGACACAGTATACTGCATGGGTCAGCTCACGAAAGTCTTTGGCTTTCCTCACTTTGAGTGATTGTATTTTGCTTTTGCACTTGGTGCACATACAAATTAAACGTAGTTGCCTTTTCTTAGGAAATTTAAGTCACTCAATATAAATGTTGGTCAGCTGACTTCAGTTTGTTTAACGCCATGGCCTACAAGTTACCATATTTCTGCAGTGAGCTGAGACTTTTGGAATGTTTACTTTAGTGAAAGAAACACCTCCTTTAGCCTATTTCATTTTCACGAGATACTGTTCCTTCTTTTCAACACTGCTGCCCTGCCAGCCAGAGTATACACATTGCTTTTATTAACCCCTTTAATGCGGGCATCGGCCACTGGCCGACGCCCGCACTATCTCCCTGGTGCGGGTCACGACCAGTGCCCGACACCAGAGAGGGGGTTCGAAAATCCTTGGGTGCGTCGCACCCGAGAATTTTGATATTTTTTTTTTTAGCCCTGGGAGACATGGAAGAGCTTCCTTGTCTCCCCCGCCCCCCAACCCGCCCCTTTGTGACGTCAGCACACCGCGAGGGAACGGTAACATCACAGTGTGTTTTCCCCATCGGAGCAGGAAGCGGCAGTAGGGCTGCTTCCTGCTCCGAAGGGGAAAATGCCCCCAAACGGCCTTCCTCACGTTCGGGAAGGCCTCATATGAAAGGGGAGACTGTCCCCTTTCATACGAGGCCTTCCTGAACGCGTTTCCTGGCCCTCGATCGCAGCACAGCACAGCACAGCTGCGATCAAGGTCCAGGAAACGCCACTAGACACCGGGGATTTCACATGGGGCGTTCGGCCCCCTTAGGAAAATGGGCTGCCCCCCGGGCCATATTTTTTAAATTTCAATGTTGGGGCCCCCTGGGGGGGTCACGATCGACATGATCACGCCACCCCCAGGGGCTATTTTTTTTTTTTAAAATAACAAAATTGACAGCGGTTGCCCGTAGGCAGGGTGACCCCCTGTGGGGCCATGTTTTTAAATTTGAATGTTGGGGCCCCCAGGGGGAGCGCGATCGCGCTACCCCAAGGGGCTAATTTAAAAAAAGAAAATTGACAGGGGGTAGCCTGTAGGCAGGGCGATCCCCTGTGGGGGCAATTTTTTTTAGTAGTTGTAGTGTTTCCCTGGGGGCCATTTTACAACTACCAAAAAAAATACAGATCTATATATACAGAGGTAGTCCTACAGGGTACAGCTAGCAGCCCCTTTGTGGTTGTTCATCACATTTAACACTATCTTCTCATGCCCAGGCCCCCAGGTGTTCCACCTTGGTTAGGTGTTCCAGAGCTCACTGACTCAGCAGCCCTGCAGCGTTGCCACCTGGATCCTGGGCTGCCTCTGAAACTCACATCAGCTGTCACTGGAGCTGGTCAGTCCTGGACTACCTTCCGGATATCAGTCTGACCTCCGCTCACCAAGCATAGAATACCATGTCACCCAGTGCCACACTCGGCTGCCCAGGCGCAGTTCACCATGAAGGCCTTGAACACCTGTGCATTACTGGCCACCGGGGTCCCACATTCATGGGGCCACCCAGCCAAGTGTGCCTCTATACTCCTAGCCTGCAAGGGGCCCTCTCCGCAAGTGCCAAGCAGCTGGTGCACTGCGCCACCTCGGCAGCATAGGCACCATTCGTCAGGGCCCCTGCCATTCACTTCATCAGGCCTTATTATCTCAGGGTGGTCCCAATGAACCTCTACACTCCACTCCCAAGCTGGGAAGCACTTTCCTACACTTTCTCTTTCTCTAAATGTTTGCCTAGTCATGTCCCCTACTATCCTTTTCCTAACAAATTTCTCTAGTAGTATGAATAGTATGTTGAGTGTTCGGATGCAAAACTAAGTGAATATGTGATCCTATGAACATCACAATTAACAGATATTATTTTACAGTTTACCTTAAGCCTATTTTTATTTCAATTGCCAATAGCACCCATACAGTAATAAAGTTTGTTAGCCATCTCATTGTGTCAATTCACACTGCGCTATCACAATTCTGTGTCACCACATTTTTCAGTCACTTTCAGCACAAAATAAATATGATGCGAAGCAAATGTCATAGTATCTAGTTTGTCAAATTTATACCTGGTTCAGCATCCAGAAATGTTAAAGTCATCTTGTCCATATGAATAATTGTTACCTTGAAGACAAATAAACACAGCTTTTGTTTCTCAAAATATTTAGTTACAGTCAACAAGCTATTCTTTAGTTCCATTGACATAACTTCTACTAAATGCAGTAAGAATTTGAAAAGTTTTTCGATAGAGGTAAACATTTCAGTCATTAATAATATTATCTAGTATGATAGGAAACGCATAAACAGGAGGGTGTGCCAATGAGCAGCCCTACCCAATTGCCTTGTTCACCCTGCATTGCATCATAGCCCATTACTCTTCCCACAGACAAAGGGCCTGATTTATATTTTGGCAGATGGGTTACTCCGTCACAACAGTGATGGATAACCTGTCCGCAGAAATAAAACTCCCATAGGAAACAATGGGATTTATATTTCAACAGGTGGGATATCCGTAACCGTTGAGACAGAGTAACCCATCTGCTAGAATCTGCATGGGGTACAAAGTGTTCTAATCAGTGTGAACTAGTCTAAAAAAGCCCAAAGGAAATGTTATCCCTGGGTGTAGCAAAATAGATATAGTTGCAGTGTCCTTCAAAAATCATTGCTTGCTAGTGGTCAGTTCTGCCTCTTTGTCCTGCCTTTTTTCACTTTGGGAGCAGCAAAAAGTACTGTGTAATTACACTATGTCCTGTTCATCTCTTCTGTAAAGGACTTTTTTTGGCATTTTCCTGTTTCACCTCAACAGTATGGGTGCTTGTCCAGTTACTCCTCCCCACCAGCTCCCTCTGTAAACATAAACCAACAGCAGAGGGGGGCTTTTCCAGGGCCAGTGCACCCTCGCTCTTCCTTTTGTTATTTTCAGTCTGTGTGGCAATAAAAGTCCAGTCAGTAATTTACAACACTATGAGCTCTAACTCGAGCAAACACGAGACTGTTGCATTCCAAATGCTTGTTTTCTTTTTCCTCCTCTGTGTGTGTTATTGTTTTCAATGCTTTCTAAGCAGTTTTTCTCCCCCTTCGTAGAAATTTTTATGTTCATTGTTTAACACGTTCTTATGGGTTTAGAAGGAGGACTTTGACTAGTGAGGAAGCTCTTATAGTATTCCCAACCTTCTGCCTCTTAAGACTCTTTGCACTTTTTGAACAAGGACAGCTTTAAAACCATTGTGTGTTCCGGGTTTTGAGGGGATCTTGTGGAGTTGCATATTGATATACATGAACAGCTTCGCCTTGCTGTAGTCCAGATCTGGAGGAATGGGGGTTTGATGTGTAATGGTATCCAGTGCTTTATATGACCAGCCCGTTGCAATCTACTTGATTTATGTCAACTCTCCTCTCCAAGATATTGGCTACATAATGTCAGAGGCCCCAGGTGGCCTAACGGTAATAAGAAGCAATTTCAAAGGGTTGCTGGATTATATGAAAGAACGATCAGCCCCCCATTCCTCGTTGACAAAGACCCCTTAATCCTCTCCACTGAAAGATTTTATCTCCATGGAGTTGACTGATGTACGTAGGCTGTGCTACCTGGTGGTCGGGCTACACCCTCTTCATTGGAGTTACAGATCATTCCTCTGGATCAACTATTTCCTCATAACTACTTCAGTACTACAGCGCATATCAATGTCATTGCATCCCATGAGTTTTTCACACCACACCTTGATGGAACTCCTTTTCTACAGTAGTCTCCCAGGCAAATGCATCTATGTGGGAGATCATTCCCTGGCATTTCCAGAAACTGGAGGTACAAGAGTCCCTGGTAAACAACACCTTCCAATACACTGACAACAACTAGGCATCAGTAAAATCCTCCTCAAGCTATGGGGGGCCTATAAGGCAGTAATAAGGGATAATTAGACCTATATTGTACAAAAAAAGAGAAAAGGATGGAATAAGCACATCTTATGGAAGAGGTGATGATGGAATAGTTGGTCTATAGGATTAGCATATCTGACACTGCACTGTTCAAACATAACTTAGCCAAAGCACAGCTTGAACACTCAACTAGGGAAATGTCTTTTAAAACATAGATAGCCTCACAGAGCAGTGTTTATGAACAGGGGGACAAGAGGAGCAACCTCAACAATTGGATAAAATTCAGAGACAATGCATCTGGACATATCCACCACCACGTCTGCGCACCCCTAGGGATATGACGTGTGTTTGACAGGCATTACAGCTCTCTTTTTGGGAAATGATCCACAAGAGAGGCGGGCAACTTGCACTCCTAACTTCCCTTTATGGTTATGTTGAGAATTGGAACTCAGATGCAGATATGCCTTTTGGGTCCATCGCAGTACAGGAGACAGCACAGGTGATATTTCAGATGCCATGGTGCAAATCACCTGGTCAACAGCTTCCCATCCAAGTTCTTCAAGTACATAAATTCAGAAGCACAACAACATTTGTTGAACGTTTGAGGAAGCCAAGAGACTGGGAAGGTCGCCACATGATTTATGCCAGACTCACATTGTAAATATCCTAAACTCCTGGCAACCAGAGGAGAAACAGGATTCCTATTGGCCAATCTCCCCAATGGATATTGAAGTAAAAAAGAACAGCCAAAATACTCACCAATCACCTGGCAACAATCATAGACCCTTTAATCCACTTGGATCAAAGCAGCATTTAGCCACACTGAGAAACCAGATATAATATAGGGTGAGCATTCAATGCATTTAACTTTTGGCGCTGAACACCTGCCCCATTGGCTTTATTGTTTATAGATCTGGAGAAGACATTTTACAATCTCTCCTGGAACTACCTTTTCCATTACTTCAGTTCATGGGATTTGGACTGGGTTTGGCCAAGGTGGGAAAGATACTTTTACCACAATTTGCAATTGAAATATCTGCATAGAGTGTACTTAACTCCTGCATGTCTACAGCACATTCATGAGAACCCAAGGAACGGAGTGCCTTCCTTGTGGGACAGAAGTGGGGGGTTTCATTTACATGCTGTGACTGTGCTCTAGACTTGGACTGTTTTGGGGTGGAATCCACCAGACATTTAATCTAATCTTCCAGAGACATCTGGAATTCACACCCAAAGTAGCTCTACTAAATATATTAGAAGATGAAGGTTACACAAATGCCGAAAATTCACTCCTGAAATTGGATCTGACACTGGAGAAATGAACATAGCACAGAACTGGAGATGGGAGACTCCCCCTAGCCGGGTAAAGTGGCAACATGGCATGGGTAGGTGTTGATTGCTGGAGATTCTGGTCTATGAGGCCTTTGGTACGCCTCTCAAACATGGTAGAATCAGGATTGCCAGGTGAACTGTTTCAATGAACACATGCACAGTGATGGACAGTGATGGTGATGATTCAGAAACATCCTAGTGTCTGCAAAAGGGGACAAAGAACTACAACAGCTGTTTACTGCATATGCACTTTGACTATGTACATTCTTAAATGAACAATTATTATTGTAAACATTCTTATTTATTCAGACAAGTGTAATTTAATTCACATGTTGATTCTCCATGTTTTCCTATTTGTTCATAAATATAAAATCTAATGAACACATTTTGAAAAAAAGAATAGGACAGTATGAGGATTTTTCAGAAACTGTTTGAGAATCTGAAGTTTTGGAGTTATTCAAAACATTTTACAATAAGAGACCAGGTTACTTTACTGGATATAGTTCTGTTATTCTTAAAGAAAAACTGATTTTGAGACAGGAGCATTTTGCATAAGAGACTGATCTCATATAATGAAAGAAGCAGAATAACAACGGAGTGGTTATATATAGTGCGGTATCACCCAATTCCCACTGTGCTGCTTTAATGCATTTTACTTTTGAAAAATGAACCTGTGCTTTAGGCAATGGAGATGACAGCTGTAGTGGTCTTTAGAAGGACCCTTCTTAAGATGAAATTTAAATCTATCCTTTAGTATGTGTGCCGCAGCATATGCTTTGGACTTACCCCATGCGGTCCATCAAAGATAGAAACTGATTTTTCACAGTGCATATAGAAACGTCTGTGTGGACTACGTCATCATGGTCAATTATTTTGTTGTTGCTGTAGAATACTGGCACCAACTGACTGCCTACTTTGTATACAGAAATGAATTTTCAGCATACTCTTGTAGGTTTCTGCCATAACATATCAGGCAATTATTTTTTCAGACAGAGGGTTTATATGCTAAGTTGTCTCATGTGTTAATGTCATAGACTTTGGTCGAGATGGGTAGTAGTGGTCACCCCCCCTGAGTTTTAGCAACAATATGGTCCTAGAGATAGGACATAAATACCTTTGGATCCCAACAAAATACTGCTATCTTTGGTAATAAAATAGTATGGGATATTTATAAGCTATGACACCCTCCTCTCAATCACTGTTTGTTTCCCTTCACTAAGAACTCAAAGAATATGGTGTTTTGTTGGGGCTTAGAGTAAACTGCAAGAAATCCCACATGTTAAAAATCTCAACACCAAAAGATCAAATCTTTAATCTTAAAACTGAGTTCCCTTTTTTTGGGCAAAGCGTGTATAATATACCTTAGAATTCACATAACTACCTCAATAGAACAATTATTAAACTCTGTTAAATATCATACCTAGGAATCTGCAAACGTAGCATTTTGTAGGTCTCTCCTGGCTACCTGTAGTTAAAACGATGGTCTTTTCCAAGTTATTATTTTTGTTTCAAACACTGCCATTAACAAACCCTCACTTGCCTATTTAAAAAAGTACAAGAAGCGAAGATAGCTTTAGCTTGGGGGTGGGGGGAAAAGGGCCAAGAATAGTAACTTACTCCCTCTTCTTGTTAGCACCTACTCATGTAGGATTAGGGGTTCCAAAACACACAAGACATCAACATCCTCTCCTATGCCAAAAACACACAACTTATACTCCCCCTCTCTTTCAAGATCCCCAACACAGCAAAAGTTCACAACCTATACGACATGCGGAATGTGTGTGATTCCATGTAACAACATACTTATCTGTAGGCTTTATACAGAAAAATAACAATCTACCCTTAATGCCTATTGTACGTAACATATTCTTTTCACAAGCAATATGTCAGGTCTACTGCCCTTATAGTTATTTTTCATTATAAACAATCTGGCCTTTGACATTGGTTTGTCTCCCTAAATAACTTAAACTTATGTGTGAATTATAGACCTTTCTACACGGCGATCATGAGGTATTCCACAATAAAATCACAAATATGTATAAACTATGTTGTCAAAACAATATTAAATCCCTATTAATAGAGGTTAAGGGTTACCATAGTGCAAATTGTCTATCAGTGTTCGGGTATGCCACAAACTATAGTATACAAGGTTTTTATAGACTACGAGATTCCAACAAATACAAAATACCACCCTACAGGCATTACCACAGTGTAATACAAAGCTAACCTTAATAGCCAATTGCCTTTAACACATGCATTTCAAAATACGTAAGGCCTACTTACTTTGCCATAACCTTTCATTATAAACAGATCACACCTGAGGAATCTGATAAAACCTTTCCTAGTGAACACATGAGGTCTGTAGCATGTATCAATTGTTTAACAGCATGTACAACACAGGCCCAATGATGTGTACATAGACTGACAACCATCTGCATACAGCTATAAAATGACAAATGTACAAACAATACAGTTGGTGAAACAATAAACAACCCCTCCCAAAAGGGCCAAAGTAGAATGATCATAGTCAACTTCTATTACCACCATTTGCTATTGTGGGTACCAAAAACCAAAAACCTTGCCTGGTATTGAAATCTGTGAGATTACAAGTAACCAAATGGCCGTCAGTGATCTGTATCAAAATAGGAAAAAAATCCACTGTTAGAGGCGTATTTGCTTCACCACAGGCTTTTTAAAAAAAACATAAGCCAGGACTACTGCCCTTGCAATTACTTTTCATATTTAACAGGCCAGATCTATAGTATTTGGCATAGCATTTCCATACAAACCAATCATGCCTATTGCTGTTATAATTGGCTTGTTACCTTAAACGACTCAGCACTACTTTAAGGAGCTTTCCCAAAAGGCAACCATCAGCATGCAGTCTTCAAATTGCAATTGTATACAAAATTACAGCATGTAAAGCAAAATACTATTCCTCCTAACATGTTTTTTAAAGGAAGTTTTACCATAAACATCTTCTCTATCCATGGTTTGTCAGAGGGGGTAACCAACATCAAAACCCTAGCCTACAAAGGTAATCTGTGAGACTGCATCTAACAGAAACTGTAGGCTTTAATTAAGATCAATAATATTCCATCCAAATGCCTATTGACTTTAACCTATGATTTTCACATCCAATATGCAAGGAAAACTACCTTAATTGTAACTTTTCATAACAGTTAATCAAGCCTACAACCTTTATCATTGGCTTGTCACCACAACCAGTTCGAGCCTACTGTGCTGAGTGTAAGCTATCCACAACACAAACATCCAACATACAGACATAAAATTACACATGTATACAGATTTACAATTACCAAAGCAAAATGCTGTTTCTCACTAGAAATGCAAATAAAGGTAACTGTAGTGCATACAGTCTGTCACCGCGGTTTGTTCAGGTATTTCACCAACACCAAACCCCTTGCCTGCTATGGCAATCTATAAAATTCCATTTAACAATGTACCTGCCTACAAGCTTTAAGAGAGTGAAATAACACTCCATCCTTAAAAGCCTATTCACTTTAACACTTGTTTCATATTAAGTGAGGCCTACTGGCTTTGTCATAATTTTTCATAATGAACAGATCAAAATCTGGTTTGTCTTTTCCTGATGAAACGATTAAATCTTTACCCTTTACCATTGGCTTTACATCCTGCATAACACTTGCCTATTCGAGTGCACATAATCAGGCAGCTATCATGTGTTCAGTTATGAAATTACAAATATGTAAAACCACATACTTTGTAACACAATACATATCCCTCTCAACAGGGCCTAATGATAATGATCACAGAAAAAAACAGGGATTGTCAGAGCGGGTGGCTAACACCAAAACAATTGGCTACTATGGTAATCTGTGAAATTACATGTCCCAAAATGCCTATCTGTAGGATAACAATCCACACTTGAATGACTATTGACTTGAACATTTGCGCGGTCTTGTGCTTTTATCATAACATTTTATATCAGGCCTATACCCATGATCATTGGTTTGCACCATCAGTCCAGCTGCATCAGGTATGAGTGTTGCTGAAAGCTAAAAAGTGCAATACAAGCAGTCTTTTTAGTGGAAGCACACAAATGTGTCCCTATCAAATCCTGTACTCAAGTGAACCAATATGTGGGTGTAGCCTAAGCCCCTATCTCCGTACTATGAAAGGTCTGTTTTGTTGATCTCATAAGGAAGAGAGACAGTTTCACTGACAAGACCAACCCAAAAGTACATTTAGATTGGTGTAGCACTGTCATCACATACTGCTCTCAAACACAAAACTGGACTCTGAAGTCTAAAATGAATGTTGGAAAAGGAGGGTGCTGTGACTGTAATACATTCCTCATTCCTGTCCTACTCCCATCTTTGCTGCTGCCAGAGAAAAACTATCACCATAAATTAAGTAGTTCAGTGCTTCCTAAACTTTTCAAAACCGCAGCCCAATTTTTAAAATAGCAAACATTCTGGCCCACCTCACTTCAAATGGACATGAGATGAGAAATTATTTACTGTAGCTTAAGCATCATTCAGTTCCACACTGTAATTACAGATAGCATATTTTACATTGAAATGGTCACTAAAATTATATGGACATACAGTTTACTGATAAGACCTTATTGCACACAAATGATAATGGTTTCAGTGACTATATATAATGTGTGCATTACCAAGAAAAGTGCCTTAATTTGTTTTGATCTTCTTAAAATGTTTATTTGCATCACACTACAACATCCTGCAGCATTTCCTTTCACATTTTCTGATCCCCAGCAAGACTGTCACATAATTCACTTCTCTTTTCTTTCTCTGACTGCAAAGTGAGAATTTGGAAACACCAACCCCTAACTTAAAAAGATCAGCAGCAATACAGAATTTAAAAGCAACTTTAGTTAGTGCCTGGACTTTCACAACCCACCAAAAATTGACTTTGGGCCCCCTAGTTAGGAAAACATTGATCTAGTTATATAAGACATTTTAACAGCCTTAAAATGTAATGTATGTTCTCCCGAAATTTCAAGCTTAGGCAGCCATTACGATTCTGGTTTAGGCCGCTGGATAAATAAACAAAAATATTAATAGTTGTGCGGAGGGGAAGCACTATTTTCTGGAGAAGCACACAAATCCTGCCCATTCACAACATGCAGTCCTGGTTACCAACAAGTGGGACAAGCCAAATCCCTTCTCACTAGTACTCCAGAAATCTCTTTTTTAGGTTGATCAGAGTACATCTGGTGACAGTAGCACTCACAAGTCAGACCTAAAAAAGGACCTCTCATTAATACATGTGCATATGAAGCCTCTTTTTGTGAATAAGCCAGGGGGTTGATCAGGAAACTGAAAGTGGGAGTTTTAGCTCCTCAAGTTCATAAAATCACCATAAGGCGAATTGTTGTGTATTTACTGATTAGCTTATGGATACTTGTTACCCAACACACGGAACATAGAAAAATGAGGAAAATGTGATACTCATATAAATTTCAGAGTGCAAATAACTGGAACAAAGCGAGGTTCCCACTGGCGCTCCCACTGGCACTCAAATTTCTGAGAAATCACAAGTAAAACTCTGTAATTAATAAAAAACTCACAAAGCTCTTGGGTGATATGTGTTTATGGTGATGGGATGACCACTGGATGGATGATAAGATATTAAACACAGGAGGTTCTGTACCAGGAATCTTTTGTATAGTGCACTGCTAATTATTTGAATTAACCATTGCATGGTTTTTGCAAATGAATGGATTGTTGGAAAAATGCTTAGTTCTTTTTCTTTATTTCTTGAGCTGAATAGTGGGCTGAGTTTTGCTGAGGATTCTGGGTAAAAAAACGCTAGGGGAGCCATGCAAATCACACCTCCCTGGACTTCCTGGGGTGTCTAGTTTTCAGAAATGTCTGGGTTTGGTAGGTTTCCCTACATGGCTACTGAGCCCAGGACCAAAAACGCAGGTGCCCCCCCTGCAAAAACAGGTAGTTTTGTAATTGATAATTTTGATGTGTCCAAATAGTGTTTTGGGGCATTTCCTGTCACAGGCACTAGGCTTACCCACATAAGTGAGGTACCATTTTTAATCAGGAGATGTGAGGGGAATGCTCAGTAAACGGAAGTTTGAGGCTCCCCTCAGATCCCAGAACTTTACAGCACCGAAATGTGAGGAAAAAGTGTTTTTTGCCACATTTTGAGGTTTGCAAAGGATTCTGGGTAACAGAATCTGGCAAGAGCGTCACAAGTTACCCCACCCTCGGTTCCCCTAGGTGTCTAGTTTTCAGATATGTCCAGGTTTGCTAGGTGCTGGATAAGCTAGCGGCCAAAATCCACAGCTAGGCACTTTGCAAAAAACAGGTCAGTTTTCATAAGAAAAATGTGATGTGTCCATGTTGTGTTTTGAGGCATTTCCTGTCGTGGGCACTAGGCCTACCCGCACAAGTGAGGTACTATTTTTGTAGGGAGACCTGGAGAAATGCTGGGTGGAAGGAAATTTATGGGTCCTCTCAGATTCCAGAACTTTCTATCACCGAAATGTGAGGAAAAAGTGTTTTTGTTCCCAAATTTTGATGTCTGCAAAGGATTTTGGATAAAAGATCCTGGTGAGAGCAACACAAGTTACCCCATCCTGGGGTCCCCTAGGTGTCTTGTATTAAAAAACACACAGGTTTGGTAGGTTTTCCTAGTTGCCAGCTGGGCTAGAGACCAAAAACTAAAGCTAGGCACTTTCCAAAAAACATGTCAGTTTTCTGTGTAAAAATTCCTAACTGTCACTCCTGAATTACGGGAGACGCGGACCCAGGTAGGTTGCCCGCATTCAGGAGCACCGACGACTAAATAGTTTTGCGCCTGACCACTGGTCCATGTTGTCCCATGTAGCGCGCTCCTTAATGGGGACGGGCGACAGTTAGGAATAATAGTTCCTTCCCATACTAGTGTAAATGATTGGATATGTTTGTACTGACAATTTTAGGTTGTAGCTATCCACGTTGTTTATGAACAGGAGATACATATAGTCAACTGGTCCTGAAGAAGCGTCACTGGACCCATATGGGCCACTAGAGACGCGAAACATGTTGACCCTGATGAGGGGTGGCTTGGAAGTTCCCCACCCTCTGTTCTTTTTCGTTATAGAGTGATTGACCATTACCTCTGTTTCACTCCTGTGACTATTTTTAATCTTGGCCTCTGATCCTCGTTTAGACTAATAAATGGATTATTCACTTCAGGATTAGAGAGTCAATCTTAAACCCCATTCTCTTGATCTCCTTCCTTTACACTCATATGTAGGGTCGTGGCATCATCACTGATAAAGATCTCCGGCAAAGAGCTCCCCCATTCGGGGTGGTGCCCGTCAGACATTGCAGCGCCGGTCTGACGAGAAGCAACTCCGATGATGAAGCATGACACCCTTTTGGGTGTGTGAGGATTTTTGCTCCTAAAGATTAGGACCCCTCTTGAGTATCCTCTCCTTTTCTAGCTGGAACAGTGTATTATCCTTATATATATATATATACATAGACATTTGGTTGGGACAGCGTGTGTGTCTTTTGAATGGTGAGCACATTGTCGACCGTTTTTTTGTGCTTGTTGTACCAACTTTTGCTGGTGTGATTTACCTGCAATCTAATCTCTTTTCAATAAACAGCAGCCGATGAACCTATCGAGAATAAGTGGTTTTCTGAGTATTTTACCAGCTGGTATTGAATGATGTGCAGCCCTTGGTGTGCGATTTAAATACACCGTTCTTCTGGATATATATATATATATACATAGATGCTCCTTGTAGTGTACTTATATATAAATAGATGCTTTTCATTGCTATTCTTATTCTACTATTGTTAATGTGCTAAATGCCTACATTTTACCTGCAATTCTAGTAAAGCTAAATTGTATATATAATTGGCGTGTGGTCCTTCATTGAGCGTCCTTATTGACTTATACCGAACAGGTGTCAAACAGTGACCTGGATAAGACACCTTGCCATTCACAGTTTTCTTATCAATAATGTTATTGCAAACGTTGCAGTGATATCAAAGATGCCATTCAAGATTTCATCAATGACATAATAAATGGAGTAACTAGTTGTGCATGGCTTGTGCACCCTTATGCTACATTCAAATTGAATTTTCATCCCCGGGGACCGTGTCCAGTGAAATAAAATGGCAGTCACAGCTTTCTAGTCAGGTTGAGGTCAGCCAATTGCAACGCTTCTTTTCGCATAAGTATTCGCGAAAATTCCCCAAATTTGGGAAATATTTGCAGCCAGTTATACAAATATATTTGCCCTTCACTATCTCCTAAGCTACTGAATGGATTTACACCAAATGACAAAAAGCACAATCTGTTTACCGGCAGCTAGCTTTCTGCCAAATCTGGTGTAATTCCATCCAGTGGTCCTATGGGAATTAACATGGGGAACACAAAGTTTTTTTAGCCCCTTTCTTCTCGGCCCCGCTTGATGGATCACCCTGAAACTTCCCATGTGCAACAATAATAAACGGGCTACTTTAAAAAAAAAAAAAAAAAATGTGAAGATTTGTCAAACGGTGCCAAAGATATAAGCTAGTAAAAAAAAAACGCTTTTCTATGGAATATATATATATATATATATATATATATATATATATATATATATATATATATATATTCACTTTAAAAAACAAAGGTTACAGGGAGGTTATAGTTAGGCTCAGATTTTAAACATTCAAAACCATAGAAATTCAGCTGTTATATTTAGAGTTACCTCAAGTTAACTATAACTCGTGCCCTAAGGTAACTATAACTTGCACCCCAGCCATGCAGTATTTTTGTCAAATATTTTACTGCAAATATTACATTAATATTATCAATGCTGCTATCAAAGATGTCTGGAGTGCCATAATTTGTGGGGTCATTAACTATAACGTCACTGTAACCTTTGGTTTCTTAAGTGAATTTCTATGTTTTTTTTTAAATTCTATTTCATAACTATAACGTCCCTATAACCCTCGTTTTTTTTCAGTGAATTTCTAAGTTTTTTTAACGTATAGAAATTTTCATTACTATATGCTAATTCAAACACTGCCGCACACGGCCTTTGGCTGTGCGTAATGGTGGTTGGTCAGGCCAGGCCCTGATGCCAACCCCCTATAATCATCCAACCTAGTACCGCCCACAGCCTTCCTCAGTGCACAGAAGAAGACCTAGACTGCAGCTAGACTCTACGGCCAAACCCCCTAACCACCCAACCCCATGGTGTGCACAGCCCTTTGGCCGTGCAAAAGGGTTGTGCATGGTGGAAGTTGGCTACGGCCTCTCTAGGTGTCAGAATAGGTGTGAGAGGGTATATCTGGATGTGAGAGTGGCTGTGAGTGTGTCTGTCTGGGTGTCAGAGTACGTACATCAGTATTTTAGTGGGCGCCCAAGTGTATGCACAGGTCTGTGAGTGGATAAATAAGGGGATCAGTGGGTCTCTGAGTGGATGCGTAAATGTCTCAGTGATTTGTGAGTGGGAGAATTGATTGAAAGAGAGACAGAGAGAGAGAGAGAGAGAGAGAGAAAGAAAGTGAGAGCGATAGAGAGTGTTTTTAGACTTTCATGTATAATATATTTGGAATGAGATACTGCTGTTCAATTTAAAACAAAAAATGTATCTGTCATTTGTAAAAATTAAATTAATTTGTACTTTTAAAAAAAGAGAAAAAAAGGCAAGCAAGTCCAACATCATTTGCAAAAATTAAATTAATTTGTACTTTAAAAAAAAAGAGGAAAAAAAGGGAAGTGAGTCCAACTGAATTCGAACCCTGAGTGGTCAGTCTGAAGGTCGCTATACCTCTGTTTTTTCTAGACATTTATTTACTACCTGGGACCATGAGGGAGGCCTCAAGGGCTCCCAGCGGTCCGTACATATTTATTTATTTATTTTTATTATTTACCAAAATGCCCTTTACAAGCTCTCTGGCACCTCAAAGGGAATCTTAAGCCTTCCCTCGTGGGTCCATTGCTTGTAACAGCAGCTCCCTGCTTGCTGAAGCATTTCATCACTGATCCCTGCATGCGAGCAACGGACAGAGATGAAAGTTCCAATGTTTGACAGCAGGACCTGCATTACAGGTCCAGCTGTCAAACAGTGGAGTTTTCGATCTGGGGTGGGCACCCCGGTACATAGCAGAAGCCGGCCCTGGAGGGTGGCGTTCCCCTCTGTAATCAGTGATGCAACGAGGGGGGCTTCGTGGCCCCCCTCCAATGTGCACATAGGCCCAAGGAGGTGGTGGTCTCCAGGGCTAACGGGGGTCCAAAAGGGACCCCCTTTACATTAGATAGTATGTGCCCTGGGGGATCGTGGTCCCTTGGTGTGGGGGCATGAGCCCCCCTCTCATAACTCTTTGTAGCCCTGGGGAGGTGGTGGTCCCCGGGGCTATGGGGAGGCCAATGGGCCTCCACCACACATGAAAAGCATTTTTGCCAAGAGGAAGAGGTCCCTGGGACGCTGGGGGCATGCGGCCACCCCACTCATAATTCTTTGTATCCAGGTGAGGTAGTGGTCCCCGGGGCTGTGGGGGAGGCCATCAGTCCTCCCCCACACATCAAAAGCATTTTTTCCCCACGGGTGGTGGTCCTCGTGGCACGGGGGACTGCGTGGCCTTCCCGCTTACATTTTATAATTCGCTCCAGGGAGGTGTTGGTCCCTAGGGCTGTGGGGGTCCAGGAGGTCCCCCAATTAAAAAGAAAAGACTGCCCCTGGAACATGGCCCACACTGTGTTTAGTAACAAATAAAGCGCAGGAGCCTGCAATTGTTTGTTTAACATTTTTTACTGCAGGTTTGCGACATTTTCCAGACAGCAGCTGACGTCACCACGTTTTGTGAAGATATAAAATAAATAGCTGTTTGCTGTGGCTTGGCTGCAGCCACGTCACAGCAAACACTTTTTTCTGTCAAACAGGTCAAACAGGTCCCACTGTCAGAGAGTAGAGTTTTCATCTCTGTTCCCTCCACACAGGTATGCATGCAGGGAACAGAGATGAAAGCATTGCTTCAGAGAACAGGGAGCAGCTGCCTGTTTGCTGGAGCAATGGGACCACAGGGGAGGCCTTGAAGCTCCTCAAGCTGTCCCGCATAGCCCTTAAAGGCATATGAGAAAATACATTTTATAAATGGTCAAGGACCACGGGGGAGGCCCTCAGGCCCCCGCCCCCCCAACCCCAACTCCCCTCTCCAGGTCCCAGATAGCCAAAAAAGGGCTAAACAATATGGTTTTTTTTTAAAAAGAATAGCTCAGGTCACAGATCTTCACACTGAGTGTTGAGGATTCAAGTCCAGGTGTATCCCTGGTCATGTCCTTCCTTTCTTTTCAACTGCAAATGTTTAAGGCTCATACTGAAAGGTGATCTTACTGTTTTTAATTTACAAATACATTTTTCTTTTCAATTTGTACAGAAATATCTCATTCTAAGTATGTTATTCATCAAGGCCTAAAAAACTCTCCATCTATCTCCTTCTCACTCTCTTTCTCTCTCTGTCTCTTTTAATCTCTTTCACCCACTTACACAACCACTCACAACTTTAACCACCCCACTCAGACTCTCACACACCCACTCATGGACTCACTGACTCCCTCACACAGCCGCTCACAGACTTGTGCAGACACCCACTAAGACACTGATACACACACTCTCACACCCAGACAGAGACTCTCACAGCCACTCTCACCCCCAGACACACCCTCATACACCTATTTTCAAACCCAGAGGTATAGGCTGAGGCCAACTCCTGTCGCGCACAGACAAAGGGCCATGTGCAGAGTAGGGTTGGGTGTTTAGGGGGTTTGGACGCAGCAACTGGCTGCAGACCAGGCCTTGAGGGCAACCCCTGCTGCGCATGGGTGAAGGCCGTGAACGGTGCAAGATTAGTTGCTTTTTTCGGGTCTGCCTCGCCGCTGCGTCCCCGCGGCCCTGCCCCCCTCCCTCCACCTCGATTTTCCATTCCCTTTTGCTTTTCCCGCCTTACAGCCCTCCTGCCCCGGCCCACCTGCTCTCCCATTGGACGATCCCTCCCTCCTCCCAGCTGCCACTCCCTCCCACCTCCCCTCTTATGCCGGCTGCAGCGTGGACGCGTCCACAAGGCGCGCCAAAGGCAAGCCCGTCTGCGCCCATACGCACCAAGACCGCGCCCAGCGCCAGACCCCTTGGCCAACACGCACCACCATTCACCACTACACTGCCAACGACCTCTACGCCCTCAATCCAGGACGCTCCTGTATCTGCTTCCAGTCCACTCAGATGCACACCAAAGGACCCTTCTCCTGCAAAGCCTGCAATTTCACCTGCAACCTAACCTCCAAGCTCCAACTCAAAGCCTCAGACAGCCGCCTAAGATGCATCCTGCTTAACACCCGCTCCATCCACAAGCATGCAATCAAACTCTGGGACCTACTGACCACATCCTCGCCCGACGTCCCATTCCTCACCGAAACTTGGATGAATTCGGCCTCGGAACCAGACCTAGCCATAGCGTTGCCAGAAAACTACAAGATCACCAGAAGAGACCGCAGCAACAAACCAGGAGGAGGAATCGCCATAGTCCACAAAAACCCCATAAGAGTCTCCACCATCTCCCACGACACCATCAAATCTGCAGAGCACCTCCATTTCAAAATCCACATCAACGCCAACACCTCCCTCTGAGGAACACTGGTCTATAAACAAACCCCCAGGCCCCAGACCGCAGTTCTGCTACGATGTCGCTGACGCCATCAACTCCCAAGCCCTCGCCCCAACGGACTACATCCTCCACGGCGACCTGAACTTCCACCTAGAAAACAACAACGATATCAACACCACCAACCTAATCGACAATCTCGCCAACCCCGGCCTCAAGCAACTCGTCACGTCACCCACCCACACCGCAGGACACACACTTGACCCCATTTTCTCAGCCAGCAACCACGTCTCCTTCAGCCACACCACCGAACTCCTATGGACCGACCATCGCTGCAGCCATTTCTCCTTTCAGAAGCCGGTCACTCACCACCTCACCACTAAACCCCCCCGCCGCTACTGGAATAGAATCTCAACAGAACAGCTGATCTCCACCCTCACCCAGGCACCCCCTCCCAGGACCCGTGACCCCAGCACAGTTGCCACCTACCTGCACAAATGGCTAGAAGCCTGCGCCAACACCCTCGCACCACTCATACAACCCTCAGACTCCCACCACAGACCCAAGGCCAGCTGGTTCACCCCCGACCTGCAGGCCTCCAAATGGGAATGACAAAGAATGGACCTGGTGCCTTGCACTCACCGAATCCAACCACACCGCCCTCAAGACTGCCATCCGCAAACATCACCAGCTGATCCCCACTAACAAAAGAACCAACTACAAAAGCTGAATAGACACCAACGCCCACAACAACAAAGAGCTCTTCGGCATCATCAAAGAACTCTCCAACCCCAGAACCTGCTCCCACAAACCCTCGCCATCACAGGAACTCTGCAACTCCCTCGCCACTCCCTTCCATCGAAAGATCGAGGACATCCACAACAGCTTCGAACCCCAGACCCATCAGCCAACCACAGACAACCACTAACCCAACGCATTAAACAACACCAACCCTCAATGCTCCTGGACCCACGTCAACACTGAAGACACCATCAACACAATGGCCTCCATCCACTCCGGCTCCCCCTCGGACCTCTGCCCACACCAGATCTTCAACAAAGCCAGCAACATCATCGCACCTCACCTTTGCGCAGTCATCAACAGCTCCTTCGAGACAGCCACCTTCCCGGAGAGATGGGAACACGCCGACGTCAACGCCCTGTTGCAGAAACCCAAAGCAGATCCAGATAACCCCATTAACTACTGGCCTATCTCACTCCTCCCCTTCCCAGCGAAGGTCATTGAAAAAATCATGAACAGCCAACTTTCCTGCTACCTGGAGGACAGCAAAGCGCTCAATACCTCCCAATCCGGATTTCGCAAGAACCACAGCACGGAGACCGCACTCATTGCTGCCACAGATGACATCAGGAGCATGCTCGACAAAGGCGAAACCGCAGCACTCATCCTCTTGGACCTTTCCGCAGCTTTCGACACCGTCTGTCACCACACCCTTCGAACACGCCTCCACAACACCGGGATCCGCGGCAAGGCCCTCGACTGGATCTCCTCATTCCTCTCCGGCAGAACCCAGAGAGTCTGCCTTCCACCCTACCTGTCTGAATCCTCCAAAACCGTCTGTAGCATCCCTCAAGGACCCTCCCTCAGCCCAACACTTTTCAACGTTTACATGGCTCCCCTCACCAACATTGCACGATCCCACCACATCAACATAGTATCCTACGCAGACGACACCCAGCTGATCATCTCCCTCACGAAAGACCCCACAACAGCAAGAAACAACCTCCACAAGGGACTTCACGCTAGCGCCGACTGGATGGAACCAAGCCGCCTCAAGCTAAACACAGACAAAACAGAGGTCCTCATCCTCGGCAGCAACCTCTCCGCCTGGAACGACTCCTGGTGGCCTAGCTCCCTCGAAGCCACTCCCACCCCACCACCCAAGTACGGAACCTGGGAATCATCCTTGACTCAGCATGACTCAGCAGGTCAACGCAGTCTCCTGTTCCTGCTACAACACCCTCTGCATGCTCCACAAGATCTTCAAATGGATTCCCGTCGAAACCAGAAAAACAGTCACCCACGCCCTAGTCAGCAGCCGACTGGACTTCGGCAACGCGCGCTATGAAGGAACCACGGCCAAACTACAAAAGAAAATGCAACATTTCCAAAATGCTTCCGCCCGACTCATCCTTGACGTCCCACGCCGCAACCACATCTCTGCCCACCTCAGAGAGCTACACTGGCTACCCGTGTCAAAGAGGGTTACCTTCAAACTACTCACCCACGCACACAAAGCCATCCACAACACAGGCCGGCCTACCTCAACGACAGACTCACCTTCCACACCCCCGCCCGCCAGCTCCGCTCCACGAGCCTCGCCCTTGCCTCCGTCCCCCGCATTCACCGCACCACCACTGGAGGGAGATCCATCTCTTACCTCGCCGCCAAGACCTGGAACTCCCTACCACTCCGACTACGCCAGACCCAAGACATCCTGGCCTTCAGAAAACGCCTCAAGACAAGGCTATTCGACCAATAGCTTCCCCCCCCCCAGCGCCTTGAGACCCTGACGGGTCAGTAGCGCGCTTTATAAGTTGATTGATTGATTGATTGATAAGGTGTTGGCCACAGCCAAGACCTCTGGCTGACCGCCACTGCACATGGCCAAAGGCCGTGTGCAGGGGTGGTTGGAATAACATATAATAAGGTTACAGGGACTATCTAGTATGGAATCCGAATTTTAAAAAACATAGAAATTAGCTGAAAAACCAAAGTTTTCATGGACGTTATAGTTAGCCTCACATTTTAAAACGTACCAAACCATAGAAATTCACCTATTATAGTGAGAGTTATCTCAAATAACTATAACTCATGCTATAAGGTAACTCTAACTCATGCCCCCCACCAAGCACTGTATTGATATCATAAATTATGTTATCAAAGGTGTCAGAGCTTAACTACCTTAAATAGTGTGCACATTGATACTTCCCACCTATTTTGTACTTGTCCCGGGGGCATAACTTCCCTCCAGAGAGAGTCTGGTAGCTTAAAGTTGCCATCTAACGTGTCCACGATTCCCCAGTAGCAGCTTGATACCTTCTTCAAACTCCAATGGTTTTTAATTAAGTCCTCCTCTAGCTGATTTGCAGACCCCAGACTGACGGTAGCACTCTGTACCCAGCTTCTTAGTTGAATGTCTTCCCAAGATAATAGAGAGACATCCCTAACTAGGTCTCCCCAAAATTTGACCCCCGCTTTCTTAAGAGGCAATGACAATAAATCTATCAAACACTCGTGGGTACCGGGGGAGTCCCAGACCGGAGCCCATTGACTATAATACTCTATTTTTGCTGCTTGCCGCAGCTTGTACCAGGTTTTAGCTGCATCTTGTACAATTTTTAATCTCACTTTTTTGAAGAATTTGGGGTCTCTGAATTTATATAGAAAATATTTTACTGCACATTTTGCCATAGCTACCATAAATCTCAATCACTGAGCGATCCAGGGATGAGAATAACATTCTAACATTCTTGAGGTGGAATGCCCATGCACAGTAATGTATATCAGGAAGTGTAAGCCCCCCCCACTTTTCTCTTCTTCTGTGCAATTTCTTCCATGAAATCCTGGGGCCTTTTTGAGCCCAGATAAAAGAGTTTCTGTTGAAATTTGTCCAGGAGTTTTTTATCCATTTCTAGAGGGATAGAATTATAGATAAAATTCAGCTTAGGTCAAATTATCATTTTGACCAGATTGACTCTTCCAATAATTGTAAGAGGGAGGTGTGCCTATCCTTGCATTAGCTTACTACACTCTGTTAATGCTGTCTTTAAATTAACCATAGCTATTTTTTTCCAATTCCTTCACAATTATTTGCACTAAATACCTCATAGATTCTTTAATGTGGCGGTTATCACCCTTCAAGTTCCATGCCATTCTCTCTGTTTTGTCAGAATCAACACGATAACCCGAGATCTTTCCAAATTTCTCTGCAATATTCAATAAAGTAGGTAAGGCTAAAGATAAGCTAGAAGTATAAATTAAGAGGTCGTCTGCATAGAAAGCAACTTTCTTCACCCACCCCTTACAACTAAAGGGAGGGATTATGGAATTCTGTCTAATCTTTCTAGCAAAAGGTTCTATGTATAAATCGCACAACAAGGGGGAAAGGGACAACCCTGTCTAGTACCCCTAGGGATCCTAAAGGATCAGACAGTTTCTCATTCACCAATACCCTGGCCTCCGGAGCATGATAAATTAGACAAATCGCCTGGCAGAACTTATTGCCCAAATTATTTTGTTTAAGGATCATATTTAAATAGTTCCAATTAACTCTCTCAAAAGCCTACATCACATCCAAAGCTATAACAGACAGGGGTTCTTGGTAGGTAATAGCTAAAACAATAGCGCCACCTAAATTAAATGTTTGATCATTTAAAAAATCTATTGCGAATAAAGCCTTTTTGGTCTGAGTGTACCAAGTCGCTTATCACACCGCTTAACCTATTAGGTAATATTTTAGCAAATAACTTATAATCACTATTTGACAGAGATATTGGTCTGTAGGATTCACATCTCACTGGTGATTTCCCTGGCTTTAAAATAAGAAAGATAGTTGCCTCATGCCATGAAGTAGGCGGGTCAGGACGAGAGTTATGTGCTTCCTTTCTGAGCTTTCCATGAGGTTTGCACCTGGGGCTCAAGTGTGGCATGAGGGATCAGCAGGATCGGAAGTCATCGAGTCAGGTGTTAACTTGCCTCAGGGTCTCACTGAAGTAAAAAGGGATCCTCATCGCAAACAGGGGGGTGGGGCCTTGAACAACATGCCCATCGACAAAAAAGGGGCGGGGAAGAGGAGGGGTTGGAGGAAACACTAGAAAGTTGCTGTTGGAGGCGGGCAGGAACAAACTATGGTGGAGTAGCATTTATTGCCAGAACGAGTCGGCGAAGTTCCTATGAGGTCACAGGCTTGATCTGTAGTCTCAGCAGAACTGGGTTTTCTTTCGACCCAATAGAATGGATGGACAGGGCCCCAGAGGGAGTGAAGGAGACACTGAAGAGGGTTTTAAGTTCTAAAAGGCCATGGCAGGTTCAGCTAACACAGCAGTTGGGGGAGGTGAAAGAGGTGAGGCAGGACAAAAGGAAGGACAGAGTCACGCAGGACTATGGTGGGACATAAGGGGTGCCCTTATTGGAATGGTGTGATGAAGAAGAGAGGTAAGAGGAGCAATGGAGAGGGGGTATCATGGAGGATGCAGAGGCCTCAGATGAGGAGGAGTGGGGCGTCAGACCCAAGCAAAAATAGTGACAAGGGGTTGAATGGCAAATAGACAGTGGGACAGGATGATGTGGGAAAGTCTGCGTGGTCTGACATGGTAAACTAAAAAGAGCCTCTGGAGAGCAAAGAAATTAAAATTAGGAAGCTACCCTACATGGGAACGGCTACACCTCTGGGGGCACACCTAATGCTATTGACAAAGGAAAGGATTTGGCAGGGGGAATATATGGAAATGTTGAAGCTCCTGCACCAAGAATTGTGAGCTAAAGTGGGATCTAAAGAAGAGAAATACGAGCTGGCAAAAGGGCCTAAGGTGCCTGTGATGATAGAAAATTGGACATCGGTCTTCTTAATATATGCCAGCATTTACTGTGAAAAATATCCAGAATGGTCAGTGACATTATTTAAGTATATGGACGGCACATGTACTGGGTACAATATGATGAGGAGCTCAGAGTATGTATGGCGCTGGAACCCGAGGTTCAATGGAGCAAAATTGATGCAAACTTATGGCAACACACTAGGGGCCCAGCCAAATGTGGAAAAAGCACTTTTAAGGCTAGTGGGCTTCCTATAGTATACTTCCCCTTTCAGGGACATCCCACCACGGGCAAGGGACAGACTGCTAGTGCAGGAACCGGAAATTCCCAGATTAGAGAATAGTGGGACTTTAGCAACGGTCTCTGATCAGGAAATACTGTAAACTTCATCACAAGTGCTCAAAGTTTTCTGGGAGACATGCATTGGTTAACTGCTACAGGGCGGGTGGTTCGTCAGCAGGGATGATTGAGCTTTGGCAGCAGCAACAAGGAGGCGCTGGGGGTCAACAGCAGAGTCGATCTGGCTACTTCCGAGGAGGAAGAGGCATTCAGGGCACTGGGGGCAAAAGCTCCTACTCTGGTTAAGCTTGACAGGCTGCATGTTTGGTTGGAGCAGTATGACTAGCCAGAAGCAGCGAGGATTTTGCAGGATGGGTTTACATGGGGGTTCAGGCTGGGATACTAGGGGCCATGGCTGTGTAGGTGGGCAGAAAATTTGAAATCAGTAGAAAGCACACCCCAAAGTGGTGAGGGACAAATTGACTAAAGAGGTTCAGGAGGAGTGCATGGCAGGCCCTTTTCTAGATTGACTGATGCAGAATTAGATTTTCTCTCCCATTGGAGTGGTTCCTAAAAAAAACATGTGGGTCAATATTGCTTGATTCAGCACTTATCATGGCCGGAAGGGTGCTCAGTAAACAACTTTATGCCTGAGGAGCAGGTGTTCATGTCAGACGCTTAAGTGAATGTAGCTATGGCAATGGTGGAAGAAGTTGGAGGTGGGGACTTAATGGCTAAGAGTGCTTTCCATTTACAGCTGGTACTCCGCTCCCCACAATTTCAAATTGTCAAGCATACATTTTGAAGAGAGATGGAATGGTGACAAGGCGCTACTCATGGGTTGCTTGACCTCCTGTGCTGGATGGTCATGAAACAGACAGGACACTTACACCCAGTATTTGGATGATTTGTTCTTGGTTGGCACACCAGGCTCTGCACAATGCCAATACTTGCTGGACAGATTCCATACCATAATGGAGGACTTGGGAGTGCTCTTGCCCCAGAGAAGATGGTGAGTCCTAGTACAGTCTTAGCTTTTCTGTGTATTGAGATGGATTTGGAGCGAATGATGGCAAGATTGCCAAAGGACAAGCAAATGGCCATGGTGCTGCTTCTTGATGAAATGTTACACAAGACCAAGATCACAGTCAGGGACATACAGGTGATTCTGGGTCACCTGAATTTTACCTGCAGAGTCGTGAGGGCGGGCAGACATTTTGCAGAAGACTAGGTTTGGCCATGAAAGGTCATAAGTTGCTACATCATCGTGTCCGGCTATCAGCAGGCGTGAAAGAGGATTTACACATGTGGTGTTACTTTCTAGGGTCATTCAATGAAATCCCCTTGACAACATGGCAGGAGATGGACTGGAATGCCTGAATAGTCTCAGATGCGGTGGTGGATCAGGGTTTTGGATTATACTGCCATGGAAAATGGTGTACGGAGCAGTGGCCCGCTGAATGGACACAGCGAGATTGCTCCATTGCGTTCTTGGAGTTTTTTCCGCTGGTTGTAGCAGTGACAGTCTGGGAGATAAGCTGGCCCACAAGAGGGTACTGTTCAGGATAGGCAATTGGTGGCAGAAGTTGTGAACAGGCAGTCTGCAAGGAATCCTCAAGTCCTTAAACTCCTTCAGGTGTTCATTCTGGGTTGCTTGAGAAATTATATTTCTTTTAGGGCTAGACATGTGCCTGGTGTGAACAATGACATTGCGGATGCTTTGTCTCATTCACAGTGGGAGTATTTCCAAGGGCTGGCCATGGACGCAGAGACCACCAAGAGCCGGATGCTGCAAGATTTATGGAAAATAGGAAACAGAGGATGCTTCAGCTAGTGGTAAACTCGTTAGCGGTTTCCAAGAGGGAAGTATATGCACAGGCTTGGACTGAATTCTTACAGAATGGCGTCCGCAGACATTGGGAAGAGTGGGCAAAAAGGGAGGATGGGGTGCAAGGAAAGAACACTCCAGGGTTACTATTGCAGGGAAATTGCTGGTATGGCTTTCATGGGAAAACTGGTATGGGGATATGCACAGGCAGGGAAGCTGGGAACAAGAATGTTGGAGGGGTGGGCTAGGAAATCAGGCAGGGTGGCACCAGCCAAGAAACCAGTTACATTGGTTTGAGAGATGATTGGGCTGTTGTCGCGCATAACCTGGGATCAATGGGAAGCACAACATTTTAGCACATTGATGTCCTGGATGTTTTTTGGGGTCTTCAGGGTCTCTGAACTATTAGGGAGAAAGGGGACAGAAGGTCTACTATGGGAAGACATACAGTTGACTCCAAAAGGTGTCCAGATTTGACTTTGCAGGTCCACGAAGGATCAATGGGGGCAAGGTAGGTGGTTTGGATGCTTTGGTATCCCACACCTGGGATTTGCCCAGTTCACTGGGCTTTTGTATGGCAGGTCATGAGCTGGTGTGTCCGGCCTTCCTACATGGGGCCCACAAGCCAGGCTCAGCCTTCCAACTACTGTCCATTTTGAGGAAAGCACTGGAGGTGTTGGGATTGGAGACCTCTGCTTTTGGTACTTATTCATTTAGAATAGGGCTGTCTATGGAAGTGGGGCAGAGAAGATGGAGTGGAGATAGGATCATAAGAACAGGGAGAAGGGCATCAAGATATTTCCAGTATTATATCAGGAGCGGGGAGGTGGTGGATGTAAGGTGGTTTGTTGTTTTTAGTTTACAGGCTTGGTTCCTGGCCCGCAGGTCAGCGGTATATCAATATGGCTAGTGGGAGATTATTTTATTAAGTGGGCTCACAAATAAGCGAAGGATGGCAATCAAGGAGAAAACCTGGGTCTTGATCCAATAATATATAGCGTTCATTGGCAAGGAAAAGGAGGGATGAGATATGGAGAATTGTTGCCCTGCTTAAACAGGTTGATGGTGAGGGGTCAGTGCTCCAATATTTTATTAATTCACCTGGGTGAGAAGCAACATGGTCTGTGGGAAACGGTTAGACATACTAAAGGGAATGAAAAGAGATCTCAAGGAAATTCTGAAGCAATGGTCAGGGTATCATATAGAGTGGATAGCTTTTGTTCCGAGGTGGATTTGGTGAGGGGCAAAGCAGGCAGCCGCCATTGAGAGAGCAAGGCATAAATGTAATAATGAAATGCATGGTTCTTGTAGGGAAAAGGCATTAATATGTTGGAGTATTCAGATATAGGCTACAAGGATCTTGAATTTTTTGGGGGTGATGGGTACGCCTCTCATTTGTTGACATGGAGCTGTATTTGTTCCAGATTAGTGACAGGCCATGCGCACTGTTACGCAGTCATTAGACAAGGGGCAGAAAAAGTCTGGTAACCTTTTTCTGGTGGTATGTCAAGTTGACATGATTTATAGAAGTTTAGGGTTCTTGAAAGTGACAGTCCAGGTTGATAAGGAAAGACAGATAGGAACATACCTGGATGACATAGGAAGGAAAATGCTCTTTAGAAAATTATGGTAAATTCACGTTCACAGTTACAATAAAGTGGAAGGGAGTTTAACCCTAGAAATTATGAAAAGCAGGGAGAAAAATACAGGATTACAGCTGTAAAGTGGGAGGGAGGAGAGAGGGTAGGGGAGGGAGGTTGTGTAACATAGGTAAACGTTTTTGTATAGTGAGGCTATTAGGCTCATATTTATACTTTTTTAGCGTATAAATACAAATATAATTGTATTTTGTAAGTTTGTGCCGCTTTTGCATCAGAAAATGATGCAAATGCAGTGCTAAAAAAGTATAAATATGTGCCTTAGTTTTGTGAGGCAAAGGTTTTGATGTTTGTTAAGTGCACCTGTTTTCAATTAAGCAGCCTTTTTCACACAAGCCTGGTGTCAGTGGTTGGTGTGCTCCCCTCTTCCGCAATGAGAATTTGGAGTAATTCAGAAATTAAATGGTCGCAGATACATGCTTGAAACCATTAATTATGGTTGTAGATTTGTTGTGGTGGTGGATACAAGTATGTATGTTTTGGGAGCCGTTATGGTTCAGAAGAATGAAATTGATGAGGGGATTGTGGCTTATGAATCCTGTGCACTACATTCAGGTAAAATGAATTACTCTGTTGATGTAAACATGGGACATACAGCATTTCCAGATGCAGCTGTGGGGGTTGGAGAACTCCACACATAAAAAGATAAGGCAGGCCTGACTTTCTATTTGGGGAGTCTTCATCATGAGTGTGGAATTTCTGCAGTCGTAAAATTACTATGAATAAAATTACACTTCTAGTTTGTGAATTCCACAAAAATAGTAAACTTACTTAAATGTGTAAGTTTACCTTTGTGAATCAGGCCCTGTGTGAATCACTTGTGAAGCAACTGATTGTGATCAGTGGAACATGTGCACAACGTAACTGCTTGGAAATAATACTGGTGTGACTGCCATTAGGTTACCTGTAACAATTCTCACACAGTCACTATAGAAGAATGACATTTGTCAGCTGGAGGGTGGCTGCTGCCCATAGAGGACAATCTCATCTCTCATGTCTTCCACCTCAGTAGTTCTTTATTTACCAGGGCTTGTGGGGAGAATTCAAAAGGATTCCCTTTAGGCTACCGCTGCAAAGTGTACAAGGGACAGTGACAACTGACTAGAGGAATGCATAAGATTTCCCATAAGGCTACTACCTTAAAGTTGTACCAAAGGCAGTGACAGCTGACTTGCATCTAGGGAAAGGACCTTCCCAGGCTCCTTTATGAGGATGGAAAATGTGTCCTAAATTGATCGGCTGGACACTGCCTGAACTTGTACAGATAAGCCAGGCCCCCCTCCTTGTAGTTGAACACCTACCTATAGACCTAGATCTGAATGAACTCTGCTGCTGCTGACGTTTTCGAAATGTCAAGGATACTGTTGCTATTCCTTCCTGGCTAGAGGCAAACCTGAATGCCCTTCATGAAGTTATGCTGGAATGCCCTGCGGATAATCGTGACATTTGTATTTAAAAGTCCCTAGTATTCTGGAAGCCCTCTCCACCCATCACTTTGTTCCAGAGAACTCCCTTCCCCCAGAGACGTACAAGTACAGGTGAGCAAACTCTGACTTTCTCACCATCTTTTAAATGTTTCCTTTGCACTTGATTGGTTCAGCAGATTACAGGATTGTGGGGCATGCTTTAGGTCTTCTGTGCTTGTTGGTTTTTACCTATTCTGTAGGCTAACCACAGGTATGACCCCCATTATCACAGAGATTCAAACACCTTTGATATTGTAGGTGTAACTGCTGACCCAAAGCCCTTATCACCCCTAGTTTACAAGATCAACATCATTAAACACAAACCAGGAGATATGCGTACCTTCCTTAGACCACTAAATGTACAAATGTACTGTTCAAACTTCAAGACACTGCAGGGCACCAAACAAAGTGTCAATTGTTTGTCACCGTCTTCCTTTGTTCCTACCGCGGTTCGGGTGTTTGCGGACAGAAGAGTGGCAAACAGTAAACATTACTGAATCAAAACAAAGTAACTCCATTCTGGCAATAGGACTGTGAAGTCTTGATTTTGTAGTATATTGACTACAATGAGCTACTGATCACGATCAGTGTAGTGTTTGAGGACAATGAGTATCCTTGTTACGGTTCAGTAAAAGCCTATTTGTGGCAATATGCTTTTGGTCATTTTAAACGTTTTATTTAGTTTGTATAAGAAGAAATTACAACCATTAGTATTATACAATACAATTATGGGAGCACTGAACAATCTAGCTAACATGCTTGCAGTAAGTCAAATCAGAGCTTAGTTATAGAGAGGACTTTGTGTTAATGATTAAAAGCATGTTTTCTGGACTAAGATCTAGCTTTCTGCCAAATTAGCTATACCTTTGTTCAGATGTCTTGGTCGTAGCTGTGTCTAATTTTCCTATGGAAAACTGCATGAGAAAAACATGTTTTGGCAATCACCCTTTTTCTCAGCCCCTGCTTGATGAATAACCCCAAAACATTTGAGGAAGGAGCTGAGGTTGGTAAGATGTTTTTTCAAGTTTTGCAAAGATTTGTCAAACTGCGCCAAAATTATTAGCAAACCAAAAAGAAATAATTTCCTATGGAAACGTAGCCCTATCTATCACTGTTCAATGGCGACTGCACAGGATAAAATACAATGTGTAGCATTTCCAACAGCAATGTGATTGCTAGCTGAAAACAGAAGAATAACTGAGGAATGGAAACAATATTAGAACATTGGAATGCTGGAGGCTCCATTGAAAACAATGGAGTGCTCCGGGCTTTTACTGGCCGGTAAAAGCCTGCAGCCAACATTCCAATCTTTGTTCACAGCAGCTGTGGCTTCGGCTCGGGCCTTTAACGCGGGAGCGGGCCTTTATTAGCTGGTAGAGCCCGCTACGGCGGGTTCTAAGGCTATAATCAAAACAAACAGAAATGCGAACAAAAAGATGTAAGGGGCACATGGGGAGTACACAGGTTGTTGAGATAATACAAAGGTCTATATATGCAAGGTAACAAGGTTTTAATGGTGTTATCAGCAACCAATTGTCTACCTTGATTTGAATGCACAGATGTTTCTCATAAGGGTTTCATTTGTTTGCATGCAGAAATAAAGGTTAATTAATAGCGGGTTATGTGTAGAGATTGTCAGGGTCAGATTGGGACAAAAAATACTTTTGGGCTGGGCAATAAAAGTGGACCATGTTAGCGAACCAGATAGCCCACATTTGCAAATCAGGCCAATTTTGAACTTGTGAAGACATGCAGTATGGATATTTTGCAAGGTATAGGAGCATGCATGCATTTGTGTTTGCCGCAAGCAATTATTGTTTTCATATCAAGGAAATCAACAGTAAAAACTGCCCCATCTAGCCATAAAACAGGCCCCAAATTGCTAAAGAAACAGCCGAAACACTGATCTGTGAGACCAGCTTGATTGTTCTAAAGACGAGTCGTACCTCTGAGATTGTAGCATTTGGTAGTATGTTGTCTACACTTCACATGAAATTAAGCTAAGCACACCATGTACGTAAAGATATGTGGTCAGAGGATTTACACTCAAATGTGCTTTGAAACCAATGTCAGCATTAGGTTAGTCAGGAAGAGGTAAATAATTAGTAAACTATAGAAAGTGTTGGCTGCAGAAATGCCCAAGAATGTGGTGTCAATGTCCACATCGCTATGAATGTTGAAGATTTCTTATATACACTGGATTATTTCTTGCCACAAATAAAGCATGGCCTTGCAGTGAAATAGCATATGAGATAAAGTCTAGGGTCTCTGCACAGTTCCAGCATTTGTCCTCTGAGATGAATCCTAGTTTTTGTAGCCTCCCTGGTGTCCAGTAGGACCTATGCAGGTATAAGTATCTGTAATGAGACAGAGCATGTGCAAACTCTGCAATTGTAGATATCTTACATATTCGATGTTATGATTCTTAGGGGCAGGAGGCTCTGCTAATATTGCTGTTCAATTTGTCTTGTAGGGGCATCAGGCTGTTGGTATTAGTGTTGTTCAATAACATGTTAAGGTAGCTAGATTTGTGTATGAATGGGAGGTCGGAATGTGTAAATGGCTGTGTTTGTAGATAGCTGCTCTTAGTTTTAGGAAGCTGTAGAAATCAGTGATTAAGAGTGTCTACTTTGTCTGCAATTTCAGTGAAGCTCTTGGGAGATTCCTTGGATTTTAGATAAGTTTTTTTAGATAGGCCCTTTAGAGCCCAGTCTTGCCAATAGAGCAATTTGCCATCTAAGTTCAGTTTTTATTGTTCCAAAGTGACATAAGCTTTATGTAGTTTCTTCTTGAGTATTTAAAGAAGTTTTAGAAAAAGAGTGAGTTGTGTTTTGTTTGAATAATTCAGACTGGTTGTTATGGAGGTGGTGGATAGTCAGCATGGAGGTGATATGGTGTTGGGACATGAAGACTTTTTCGCTTGATAGCCAAACTGGAGGTGTGGGTTTGATGCTTACAAAAGCAGGGCATTACACAATATGGATGCTCTAGCTGTGCTTCTGGGCCTTCACAACGGTGCTGCATCTCCCACTGTGAGAAAGTGGATTATTAGTTTTGGGACGTTAGTCCACCACAAGTAATAATGGCACTTTTTTCTTAGATCTACTAAAGGCTTCAGTAATTTAAACCTAAGCTCAAATCCTTTTAGCTTTGGAACAGAGCAGATAGGCTTAACTTAAGAAAATGTGTTAAGCATTTACAAGCAACAAAAGAGTTAAACAGTCAAAAACAATAAAATTATCATTCTAATTTATACAACTAAAGAATATTTTATTGAGTACAAATTGACACCAAGACAACAAAAATTCAATAAAGGGAACCAGAAATATGTATTTTTAAGGATTTAAATAAAAATAGCGCCAAAGGCACAAAGTGCCACTTACGGGCAGTTGGTTGCACTAGACCAAGTCAAAGTCTAAAGTTAAAGTTCACAGTGATGGAGCATGGGACAGGTACAAGGCAAAGGTAGGAAGGCAAAGGTAAAGGTAGGCCCCAGTCGAAGAGTTACCTTCATGTGTATACATTTTTCTAGAGAAAATGTGGTAATTGACAAGTCATCAGTGGCACAAGGTGCAAGCTGCATCCCATTCAGGGTTCAATGACACCAGGTGCTGAAGAACATGGTCCCGCTTCAGTTGTTGATGAAGGCGGGAAAGCCCAGGGCATGAGAAGTCCAGTGTCTGTGCCCACACAGATCTCGATAACGAGCAGTGTCACTCTCAGTGAAGCCCTCTAAGTTCAGATTTAGAAACTTTTCTGGAAGTCAGACCTCCTTCATTGAGTAGACTAGCATGTTGGACCCAACCATCGATACGATGACGACGGTGGCCCAGGACTTCCACCGGTTCTTCAGAGTCAAAAATGGTAAAAAGTTACTAACTCCCAGCTTTTGTAGTTTGGGCAGGAGGAGTACACCAGCCAAGGGTTGTAGGACCTCAGGAGCATCACTTTGGGGTCAGAATTCACTCCAAAAGAAGCCACCAGCAGAGTCAGTGCAGGTCAAGTTGGAATTGGTCAGCTGATGTCTTCAGAAAGTTTGGCTTCTTGCAGCTTTTATGTCTTCACAGGTCGCAACTGCTGGTGCAGTCCTCTTGTCTTCCACAGGTCCATCTGTTGTTTTGAAGAAGGTGCCCAGGAATGCCACATTTATTACTGGCAGAAACCTGTATGTAGGGGTACCTCCCAGCCCCTTTCTGACTATTAGGGAAAAAGTTCCCAGGGGTAAACTTACCCACTTTTGCAACAGTTTTTCTCTTGTGTACACTACTGAAAACAATCACAAAGTGCCCTTTGCTAACTGAAATCAAGATGCCAGACCCTTTCTTACCCTGTGCAGAGCTCCCTGTGCCACTCAGGGGTATGGCAATGTTAACTGGCCTAACACTTCCTTGTGGTCACCCCTAAAAGGGATGCAATGACTTGTTCTCCCACTGGGTTTGGAGACAAGCTGGCTACATCTGCCAACTGACAGGGTATGAATTCTTTGAAGCTCAGGAAGGGGATGGTTACAGCCCCCATGCCATCCTGGAGAGGACACCTGAAAAACTTCTCCCCACACCAAAGCTCATTGTCTACTGCTTAGCATTAATCCATACGTCACTATAGGGAAGCCACCAACAGTCTGGTGACACTGAACACGGCAGAAAGACCCATTTGGTTCAGGCAGAAAAAAATAAAAGTGTATTCTTCAAAATAATGATATAAAATTAGACATGACCTATAAGTTTGATTTCAAATCACTATTAAAATAAGTCCTTGATTATTTTTCCTAGCTACTTCCAATTAGAGGTTAGCTGTACAAAGTGTTATAATGTAACCCAGTATATCCCTATGAGAGAACTAGTCTTGCCACAGTGAAAACGACCTTGGCGGTTTTTCACTGCCAGGACAGGTAAAACATAAAATATACATAACCTATATAAGGTCCATTGGCACTTTAGTGGTGGCAAAATATGTGCTGCTGTGCAATAGTGACATTTACAGTACAGGCCCTGCATATACTTTGTATCATATACAGGTAAATAGGTCAGTTAGGATTACAGCCAAATTCAACATGACTTAGGGGGTCACAGCACATGCATTTATGCCTGGTTAGCAGAGTCCTAGTGAACAAATTTTAAAAAAGCAGCAAAATCTAGCAACAAAATGGGGGTGACCACATAAAAGGTGCATTTTCCAACACCCAGCTATCTACCCATTAAAATTTAAGACAAAAAGCCTTGAGAACAGAACAAAGACAGCCATAATTAGAGTTCCAAAGAAAATATTTTGAATCAAGATACTAAATTATGTTTGTCCCTAGATATATTATTTGTTTGCATCACCAACATGTGCTGCGTATGTCGAGAAGTTGGTTATTCCGTGCTGGCTATCAAAAAGTACAAGCACCCAACCAAACTGAAGATCTTCCCTAGAGATAAGACATGCATGATCTCCACAGGATGAAAGTGCACACATGTTATTAAAGGATGGCAAAGGGAACAAAACCAAGTGAAATTGTTATAGTTAGGGGTGCTCAACGCTTCTGAAAAAGTTACTAATATTCATGGTTGAGTTTTGTTGATGGAGATCTGTGGTAGAAGAATCAAAGCTTTGAGGTCTGGCAAGGAAGGGGCAGGCTTTATTCACTGCACTACATTTGGCCTAGTCAATAACCAAAGGCTCTACTTCTAACGGACTTAGGTGAGATATTGAAAACTAAAGTCAAAATGAGGAAGGATTGGCAGGTAGAAGTAGGTCTTTCCTTGTTTTAGTGTTCTGGGGCTATGCTACCAAGTTAACACCCTCCTTTAACAAAGATGTGTGAAAAACTATCACTGAAACACATGATTGAAATACAAAAACACATGCTTAGTGACATATCCCCATTAATTGCAAATACTTGGGCTGAAAAACACCTTGAAAAAGCAGTACTTCAAAAACAACGGGTAAAGAGGCCAGGAGAAATTTCAACTCATTTGCAAGACACTGATACCTAAAAGGGGCCCTATATGATTGGTTTATCCTGATAACAGATGTTAAGCACATTTAGGAGACAACCATATTATTTTGAAATCGTCTGGACATAAACTAAGTTGAAGGCAAAAATCGCACAAAATGTAGCCATATCTTGTGTTTTTTTGCATGCACGATTAATAGCTTAACAGGAAAAAATCATAATTAAACACAGCCACGTAATATGTTCACCAATCCCATTTTGAGCAAGCCGTTACATATCAAAATATGTTGTATTACAACAAGACTGTTCGTGAACCAACTGTAATTTCAAGATTTTAATCAACTAATGTTGCTTTTTAATTGTTTCCAAAAAGTATAAAACATATATGTTAAACAAACAGCTACACTTTGGGTTTGTAACTATATACTAAATAAATGAAAAATGTGCATACACATGTTCTCCATTCTACTACCGCGATAAAGAACAGAGAATGTAAGACATAATATATCTGTTCATTATAGAAAGATTATTCTAAGTGACCACACCAAGAATAATTACAACTTCTCGATGCAAAAACATACTTTTGAAGAAGCCAAACACCAAGTTTTCGCTCACAACAAAAGCCCCTGTAATACCACATGAACCCTAGTTCTTTGATACCGTGCATAGTTTTACAATTCACTTGTGAATTATACACTGAGACTGAGGTCTGAGAGCCTGATATGACTGTGAATATTTAATATTGCCTATCCTGACACTGGCGTATTATGGTAACAATGACATATAAAAGCTTCTCCAAGTCTAAAATATCTTCCAGCAAACAGACGAGCTGAAATACAGTTAATATATGATGTCTATATTAATAGATTATTTATTTGATAAATGCGGACTTGTATTGGCCTTCGAGGCTGCAATCTAAAATGCTGTTTTATTAGGCTTACTTAATCGTTGATCGTTATATAACGTAACATAACATTTCTAGAAATCTAAAGTACATAATGAAGGTTAAATATGTTGTTTGTCATACAGTATGGTTTCTGACTTTCGTCCTCTGCTAACGAACGTCATTTTAGGCCCATTGTACTGAGATTTTGAGAATGGTTCTTCAAAAAGATGGGGCAATGATTACATGAACGTACACATAAATTCTGTGTTTTTATAATTCACACACATTGTTTTGTTTAAAATCACTTAAGAATCACACTGGTGCTTGTATTAATGTACAAAAAAGAAACAACTGCTACCCATATGCAAGGCCTCTGGCTCTGTTTTCAGATAATGGAACATATTACTTAGCAGTAGGTAAACAGATGACTGTCTGACCTTCGGTTCCAAAAACAAGCACACAAGGTAGGGCATCCTGTGTACATTTGAAATCTCCATAGTTGCACCGTTTACATAGGCAAATGCAAATAAGGGCCGGCTGAATGAAATGTGATGAATGGAACGATCAGAGGACAAACACAATATGAAATAGGAGGGCAATACCCCTGTACAAAGTCAGGCTGCAGGGTCTTGAGTGTCCGCAGACGAGATTCATCAGCATAACAATCACAAAATAAGCATGCAATCCTCGCAACTCGAGGGCAACAAACAACAGAGCCATTTCCGAGGGCAGTGGGATCGGTCACATATCACTGCAGCTTCTATAAGCCTTGGGCTCGCCTCTATCATAAAAGAGAGCATTATCTGCGGTGCTAGAGCCGAGGAATTATGTGAACACTATAGGGAGATGCGCTGTAACCTAAATTCATTATGCAACGCTCTCTAAATCCATTCCATAATGTAATGTAGAGCTAGGAAGGATGCTGCCAGGTGCAAGAATATTATGTCAATGAGAAAATGCACGTAGGGTAAAAAAAGATACACCTCCAACATAACGATCACTTTAGGCGTGCCCTAGCTTGATGATTATTCTTTTTTTGTGTGATGAGTGGTCGACCTCCCTCTCCAGCTGTGGATCAACGAATCTGGAGACCATGCAGAAGGTAGGGCTGCGCCCACTTACACAGACCTCACTGCATCCACCTTCACGGTGCAGACCCAAAGAAGTAAGACATTTTCCGTTATCTTGCCACGCTATCCCAACCTGCCACCCACCCTGGGAATGGAGGAAGGATGCGCACCGCCATCCCAGTGATGGGGAGCACCCGCGCTTGGAGACAGAAGGATAGCGCGGTATCCAGGCAGCACTTACACCATTAATCAGTCTCTTGTCTCCTCGGTGCTCCTCTTGGCTCCCGGTTACTCCCTGAGTGCGCTCCGGAGACGCTGGTTCTGTCTTGTCCCTCGGCGCTCCTTCTTGCGGCTTGGTCTCCAGGCTGCTCTCTCGCCGCCGTGTCTCTCCCTCTCCTCTGGCGCCAGCCTCCCTCCTCAGTCTCCAGCTACTCCTCCCCCAGATGTTGACAGTCAGCTGCGTGCAGAGATTGGACGTGGCGGGGGCGCGCGCGCGCTCCCGACACTTCCCTTGGCACTGCAGGTACCAAAAGATAAGGAAAAAAAGAGGATACCCGCAAACATAGAAGACGGGCAATGAGAATGGGGAGCTGCGAAAGCTTCCCACCCTCTCCTCGGGCATGGCCTATCCGCCATAAAGGGAAATGTAATATCGTTGCCGTTTCACGGTTTAATGTCTACTGCTATGAGTGGAAGTTAATACAAAAATCTATTGACAGAAGAATTTAAACTGATAGGATATATGTTACCATTATTATCACATTATTTTGTAAATAATATTGAAATATGTTTTCAATCTGCTTCGAATACATTATGAACGCAGTCAATGGTCTATCAAAATCAACCCATATCTGGTGTAGTGATCGAACTTTAATACACGTGTTTTTTACGTTAGGTAATTGTAAACACTGACCTGATAAAAGTCCAATATGGCTGAAGCCCGTGACGTACACAACAGATGTGATTGAGCACCTCCCTACCTCATTTTTTTAGTACAGCATTATCCCTCCCTGCCTGACATTGAGTGGAAACAATAGGGCCGCCCCATACCAGGGGAAGGGGTGAGTTTAAAGTAGAACAATATCCATCTATTAGCATGGCCAGCCGGTTTCACAACGGGGTGCCACACCCATAGACAATCTCACGCGTCTGTCCGCATTAGGCGCGCTCCTCGAGTCGTGAACAGGTGCAGGGCGTCGGCGGGAGGTGGCGGGGAAGTTTCTGGAGCGACAGAGGAGAGGGAACCCGCTGTGACGTAGCCCACATGTATTATGATGCTGTGCGTCACACCCTACCCCCAACGGCGCTCCCTCGGCTCCAGCACCAACGTCATGGACAGCGGCGGCATCGCCCACGAAGGAACGAGCCTGTGAGGCGGGAAAGGAACTGTCCACCTCGGTAGTGCTGTACGGCACAGGAACGCGAATGTTAATTCGTGCAACATGTACATGAAGACACTTGAGGACTGACAAATGCTTTTAACTCTTACCAAGCAAAACCAATCATTGAACTGATTTTTCCACACAGCCAGGGTTTACTTGACAACCAGTATACTTATGTGAGGGCTGATAAAAACGAAGGGAAAATTAGTGGACGTTTGTACTGTTCGCCCCTTGAAAAAAGTAAAGTACCAACTATATGAGTCAATCACTGGACAATTTTTAGAGTGGACTAACCCGGAGATGTAGCCAGGAGTATTTTTGCAGGGGTGGGACTCGTGGAGGCATGGTATGACCCCCCCCCCCCCCAATAATGACATTGTGAATGAAAGGTTTGGATTACTTGGTTATCCTTGTGTGTCGGAGAATACGGTTCAACCCTACTTTTGTATCACTCAGTCAGTCATAGATTTTTTATTCGGTCTCAAAGGACCACAAAAGCCAAAAACATACATTTTTCATTACAATTGATATAAAATCATCGCATAGTCGTCTAACTGTACAAAAGCACGTTTATGGTCCCTAGTTGGGTCCTCATTTAATCAGTAAAAGTTTATAAAATGTGATTTTTACCATGAGTAAAACAAAGAAATCCATCTAAAACATATTTATATATGAATACATGATATTTGGCATAAATATTACTTTAAACAGAAAATCCCCCACCTTTTCTACGCCAAAGACAATTGTTTGTCTTTTAGATGTGCCCTGCTACAAATTGTGGCATGATTTTACCATGGTTAAAACAAAGAAATCCATCTAAGACATATTTATATATAAATACATGATAGTTCGCATATACATTACTTTAAAAGAAAACTCCCCTCTGTTTCTACACCAAAGACAATTATTTGTCTTTTAGGATTGCCCTCCTGTAAATTGTACGATGTGGGCATACTAATCAATCACAATAAATTTGTCTGCCCAAATATTCATAAGCCTATCCTATCCTATCCTATCCAGAGACTTTCTCACAGTAATTATGGACCTTAAAATATTTACCAGGATACCACATATTTCGATAGAGAGTAGCATCTGAAGGTATAGATACGCAGGACGGCATTGTCGCATGTGGAAAAATCTTAAAAAGGGTATTAAAAAACGCTTTCTCTGATTTTTATAAAATTTACAAAAGAAAACCATATGTATTGTACTTTGTACTGATGTTGAATCACAAGGGCAAGCCCCTAGTATTGAACTCCAATCAATCATAGTCGGAAAGGTTACCAGACGGTGAAACGTGTCTAGCCTTAACCTAGTAAGAACAAAGCAATATCTAGATTTTACTACAATCATCAGGATACATTTTGCTCTATATACTTTTAACATGCTCTGTGGAGTGATCGTCCCTAACCGCTTGGAAAAAATCTTCAGAGCTGTTGTTGTCTTCATGGTCTGTAGTTTCTTAATTTTTACACATTGATCCCAAGAACCTTCTTTATCAAACATTATTCCCAGATAGGAAAATGTTGGAGTAATGTTGATCTTTCCACCTTGCATGATAATATTGCAGGTCTTAATTGGTTTTCTACCACATTTCATTATAAAGTTTTAGAGCGGTTGACATTAAGGCCCAAGTCTGTCATAAATGTTACGCAAGTTGTTAGAAGTCTTTGAAGGGCTAGCGGGGTCCGGGCCATAAGAACAGCGTCATCTGCATAAAATAAGGCTGGGATCGGACGATGACCTATTTGGGGGAGGTCTTTTCATTTATTTATTAATTCTAATACCAACTTGTTTATATATATTGAAAATAAAAAGGGTGCTAATACGCAACCTTGGTGTACACCTCTATGTATACTAGAAAATCTAGTACATTCCCTACCTATCCCGTATCTCACCCTTGCACTACTTCCTGAATACAGTTCCCGTATGAACTGAACTATTTTGGGTTCTACCCCTAAATTGCTTAGGATTTTCCATAATTTCTCGTGGACTACACAATCAAACGCTGAAGACAAATCTATGAAGTCTAAATACAAATTACCCTCCCTGATCTTTGTGTACTTCCCGATTATAATACTTAAATTCAGTCCCTGTTCAATGGTGCCTATTCCTGTGCGAAATCAGTACTGTAATTCGGATAAAATGTTGTTTTTCTCAGCCCAGTCTTGTAATCTGTTTAGGGTGATTCTCCCAGCTATTTTGGCAAATGAATCAAGTAGTGAGATGGGTCTGTAACAGGCTGGATTAAGACAGTCAACTTTTTTTATATATGGGGACAATAATAGAGTCTGATCATGATAGTAGAGGTCCTAAAGTGCAACGATTCCTCAACACCTGGGTCAATAGGGGTCCCCATAAATGTATGTTGGCCTTATATAAGTCTATCAGGATGCCATCAGGGCCAAGGGCCTTTTCGGCTTTACTTGCATTAATGGCTTCTACTACTATCTCTAACCCAAACTGAGGTGTTATAATCACATGTGGATTCTTTTGAGTAGAGTCACTAGTTGGAGAATGAAATAAGTCTGAGCGGAGACAGGGCTGAATATCTTGGAAAAGTATCCAATCCAATCCCCCTCTGCTATAACAATCTCCATTCTGGGGTCTTGTCTGACCCCTAGCACTGGAGAATTTATTATGTTCCAAAAAAGGATGTTATCTTACATAAGACTAGCTTTGTGAAGGGATTCCCAAGTTTTTTCTTTCAGGCTAATTTTCCTTTTCTTAATGGCTGTCTTATATTCCTGCCTCCGAATGTGTATCTCATTCAGACATCTTGTTGGAGTACTTAATGCTTTTTTAATCTCTTATGGGCTTTAGTACAATCCGAATCAAACTTTTTGTCCCGCTGCTCCGGCTTTCCACTTTTGTTGATGAGAGATTCTTTCACGCCTCACGCTATTGAGGAAAAAACACTAACGCATTTTGATGGGTCTATATCATCAGTGACGCAGTATGCAAAATCTAGCGCGTATTTGCAAATTAACTGCTTCTAAAGACCCTGTGGCTCCATTTGGGACCATCGAAATGAATACCCACTACGCAAGGTTAATTCAATGTCATTTACCAAAGCATTATTATCCTGCTGGGGCTGTGCGGTAGATGTTAATGAAATCTGTAAACTCTGCGGAAAATGATCATTTATTGCTATATCATTGAGTAAATATTTGGAAAGATAGTGTGAAAAAAGGGTGGATATTAATACATAGTTGTTAGAAATGGGGTCTTTGGTTGACAGTCAGGTTACCCCCTGTTCAAGGAAGGACCCTCACTCTAGTCAGGGTAAAAGAGAATCACCCTCAGCTAACCCCTGCTTGCCCCCTTGGGAGCTTGGCAGAGCAGTAGGCTTAACTTCAGAGTGCTAGGTGTAAAGTATTTGTACCAACACACACAGTAACTTAATGAAAACACTACAAAATGACACAACACCAGTTTAGAACAATAGGAAATATTTATCTAAACAAAACAAGACCAAAACGACAAAAATCCACAATACACAAGTCAAGTTATCAATAAAAATGCAAATGGAGTCTTTAAGTAGTTTTAAACCCACACTAACGCTGTCAGCGTGAAAAAGTAACGTGGGGGGGTCAAAAAGAACCCCGCACAGGGGAGTGCATGTCAAAAAGGGCTTGTGAGGCATTGATTCCACTCACGAGCGGGACCGTGCATCGTTTCTCCTTTCACCGGGCCGGGGCGCATAGTTTCTTCTTTCCGCAGGAGAGCAATGCGTCGATCCGGTCAGCACTCTCAGGTCCTGGCAGGCCTTGCTTAGTTTTTCCGCGCACAGCGGTACTTGAGTCGGAAATCCAGCCGCACGATGATCCGAAAACCCCGCAGCGCGGGTTGTGATCTCCCAGCCTCCGTCAGCGATACTGCGCATCATTTCTCCTGCTCCGCGCGTCGATTCTTTGGTCACGTTTCCTGCAAGCGTAATTTCTCAGCTGCGGAGCCAGCGGCACTTCGTTTCTTCAGCCGCAGATTGGAGTTGCATCGATCCTTTCCCCCGAACGGCATTCTGTGCATGGATTTCTTCCTCTTAGGCTGCCAGCTTTTCCTTTCAGGGTCTCAGGAACTGGATGGGCACCACAGGGCAGAGCAGGAGTCTCTACAGAGACTACAGGTGCTGGCAGAGAGAAGTCTTTGCTGTCCTTGAGACTTCCATCAACAGGAGGCAAGCTCTAAATCAAGTCCTTGGAGATTTCTTCTCAAGATGGAAGGCAGACAAAGTCCAGTCTTTGCCCTCTTAGTTTGGCAGAAGCAGCAACTGCAGAATAGCTCCACAAAGCACAGTCACAGGCGGGGTGACAACTCCTCCCCTCCCTCCTAGCACAGATGGCTCATCAGGATATGCAGGCTACACCCCAGCTCCCTTTGTGTCACTGTCTAGTGTGAGGTGCAACCAGCCCAACTGTCAAACTGACCCAGACAGGGAATCCACAAACAGGCAGAGTCACAGAAATGGCATAAGCAAGAAAATGCTCACTTTCTAAAAGTGGCATTTTCAAACACACAATCTTAAAATCAACTTTACTAAAAGATGTATTTTTAAATTGTGAGCTCAGAGACCCCAAACGCCACATGTCCATCCACTCCCAAAGGGGATCTACACTTTAATCAGATTTAAAGGTAGCCCCCATGTTAACCTATGAGAGGGACAGGCCTTGCAATAGTGAAAAACGAATTTAGCAATATTTCACTGTCAGGACATATAAAACACATTACCATATGTCCTACCTTAACCATACACTGCACCCTGCCCTTGGGGCTACCTAGGGCCTACCTTAGGGGTGTCTGACATGTAAGAAAAGGGAAGGTTTAGGCCTGGCAAGTGGGTACACTTGCCAAGTCGAATTTACAGTTAAAACTGCACACACAGACACTGCAATGCCAGGTCTGAGATATGATTACAGAGCTACTCATGTGGGTGGCACAACCAGTGCTTCAGGCCCACTAGTAGCATTTGATTTACAGGCCCTGGCACCTCCGGTGCACTTTACTGGGGACTTACTTGTAAATCAAATATGCCAATCATGGATAAACCAATCAACAATGCAATTTACACAGAGAGCATATGCACTTTAGCATTGGCTAGCATTGGTAAAGTGCTCAAAGTTCAAAAGCCAACGGCAACAGGTCAGAAAAAATAGGAGGCAGGAGGGAAAAAGATTGGGGATGACCCTGCTTAAGCAAAAAAGTCCAACAATAATCAATCACTGTGTCTGCTCCCCTGCCATTAAAAGTTGGCTTAAACTGCAGGTTGTCAAAATAAATTTCATTTATGAAAGACAGATTAAATTTATGCACCAATACATTCATAGCGTCACCTTGAAGATTATGTATAAAATGAACCCACGGGCCAATGTCTTCCTCATACAGTCCGCATACCTTGTTAGAAGGTTCTTTACAGAGGTGAATATTAAGATCACACCCCCCCCACAAAATAAGGCGATCTCTCCTAGATTTTATGCAGACTTTCTCTAAATCCTCTCCCAATTGTGTTAAAATAATAGAGACCTCGCCCGTAGGTACATTATTGTAAAAATTAATGACCACTAATTGAGTCGTCTGATCTAAATCGCTCACAATCACTTGATGGTATACGTTGGAAATCTGCATGATGAAATTTGTTACAGGAAGCTTATTTGAGATATATGTTCATAAACCCCCTTTTGGCCGTACTGTCCTGAAGATACTGCTGGGGTATGGTATGTTTTATACCAATTTACATGAATAGGACTTAAGAGCCAAGTTTCCTGCAGATATAGAAAGGGGAAGTCTTCAATAAAGTTCATCCATTCCTCATTGTTAAACGTATTACTTAAGCCTGCCACGTTCCAAAAAAGTAAGACTATTTCTGAATTCTGTTGATTCTGATCATGTAAGTTGTTTATAATCAGAGGTTAATGTCCTGGATAGCTCTTCCTGCCTTATCTGCCCCCCTTCAATATTTGTTACAGATACCATCTTGGTAGCTATCTCTGTCTTGGCCCAACTGAGTCAATCCGAATCTTCTGGAGTTGAGAGGGCTTGAATCCTATTGCGAGTAGGGATGGAATCAGAGCTAGTTGAACCAGTAAGGTGGGCTGGTCGAGCTGTACTAAAAATTTTACCCACAGGGCTTTGATAAAAGTAACCCAAAGGTAATAATGAAATACCATGTTGAGTTACATGCCTTGCCCCAAGTTCGTAAATAACTCTCTTTACTAATTCTGGGGATTTAAACGAAAGAACCACACAATCTCCATCCAGCGATTTTCAGCTGGTACCTATCCATTTAATTCTCCTCACCATTTTTATGTCATTAAAAAGGGGCCCCACCACACCAGGATCCAGACGTGATCCTATCCAGTTGAGGGATTTATTCCTCAAAGCTGTCCATGTTTCCCAGTGCTGGTTAACCAGGATGGGGACATTAGCCAGAATCGCTACGTATGGTGTCTCTTCCGGGAGGAGATGTAGAAAATCACTTGGTATATAAGAAGACTCTGATGTTATCCGTCTTTTATGTTCCTCCCGATAGAATTTATAACAGGCCGAGTCACCCTGTCTGAAGACAATGCTCTGTTTAAAATCTTTACATGTGGTTGTCTAATAGTTACCGCTTGTGTTCAAGGTTGTGAATTACTCATACTGTTTGAAGTTAGATGTAATGCAGTATGAGCTTTCTAGTATTTTTTAGAGGTTGTGAATTACTCATGGGGTTTGGGGTTAAGTGTGGTAAAGTAGAAGTTTTTCTAGAGGGACATGGTTCCCCAAGCTGTAGAGACTTCATATGTACTAAACCTACCTCAAGGTTACTCTCTACCGCTCTTAATCGTTCTAAAAGAGAATCCAGTGAAGCCCAGACGGATGATTTCCGAACGTTTATTGATTCATAAATATTGGCGAGGAGATTTAGGGTTACTTCGGCTGATTTATTTGGGGTTTTCCTCCGGTTACTTTTTTTGGCAACTGAAACATAGTTACTGACTCGTTCTTTTTTAAGTTATTAATAGAGGGATTATCCACCCTTCCTATCAAAGGTTTCCTTGGACACTTAGATGAAGGTGGGAATCGTCCGGAACAGATATTGTATCCAAAATATTTTGAACACACCCGTTTTTATCATTCCTACTTTCCTGGTTCTCAATTGCCTCTGCACTGGTGCCCCTGTCAATGTTACAGTGATCAACCTGTGTCTCAAGGTTCCTTGATGGGAGTGTGATACCGTCACCAGAAGTCAGCAATCTTTCTTCAACGCTAGAGATTTGCTTATTAATTACCCACATCACTCCTGAAGTATATTTTAATATAGAGGTACCGTCTTTTACATTGGCGGGAGGATTTAACATTGGATGCTTTCTTTTGCCCATAATTATAATGAATAAGGATAGTCCTTTTTAAAGGGAAAAAGATAACATCTGTGAATCTATAATCTTTTACTTTTATACTAATCAATGAAATATATGCAAAATGGTTTACCAGCTAGAAAGACCCCCACAGAAAATATTACACAAGGCCCGTCCCCTAGTTATTCCAGCTGTAAGTCAGCAATGTTCGGTGAAAGACCGTCACTAATAATCAACCTTATCCATATAATCAGGTCATATAATATAAAAGAAAGATCACTCTCACGTTTAGGTCCTGAGCCTCCCTTCAGGGTCCCATCATCACATGTGTTTGTTGGTAGTGGGGTGGCCCTGCCCAGCCTCCTTTGGGCTATGACGGGTGTGGACAGGCCCACCCTTGGCCCTGGCTTTGCCCGGGCGCGTCCCTCGTGCGTACCGTGTTGCGGGGGTGCGTGATACACTTTCAAGCGCTCGCGAGTCAGGCTCAGCCCCCTCTCCTTAGCAACAGAATCTTGGGACACGGAGTCCCCAATAGTTCAGAAGGGCAGCACGGCAAAAGTTTCCCTCATTGCGGGTGTGTGTGATGCGCTTTCAAGCACTTGCGAGTCAGGCTCCGCCCCCTCTCCTTAGTAACAGAATCTTGGGACAAGGAGTCCCCAACAGTTCTAAGAATACGTACAAGTACACTGTTCCAAATGAAAAAAAGCCTAATCCTACAGGAGCGAGAACCCTCAAGCATCACATTGGATGACTAGCTTCATCATCGGGAAAGCTCCTCGTCAGGCCGGTGCTGCAATGCCTGACGGGCTCCCCCAGAGGGGGCTCTTAAACGTATTGCTCTAAGTGTAGAAAAGAAAACCAGGTCGTATAGGGGAACTACCTTGATCAAAATACCTGAACAATATAGAGAGAAAAATAAATATAAAATTGGTTACCCATCTTAGATATACATCATCAATTTAATCAGCTACCATAAGTAGGGGACCAAGGTTAAAATCACAAGGAGAGGAAAGGTGAGTAATAATGCTCACTTACTCTCTACAAAAGCACAAGAGGACCAGATTTGTTATGGGGCCTCAAATTGTGGGTCTACATGTTTCGCGTCTAATGGTCCAATCGGATCCGTTGACGCTTCATCAGGACCAATACACAAAGAAAACAACTTCTCCAAACAACAATCTACTACCAACCCTAATAGGGGGAGGTTAGAAACAAAAAGCAGTCACTTACATTGAGGCTACCTGCTACGTCAAAAAAGTCGCCCTGGGAAAAGACAAACACATGTAGAAATAATGGCCACAAATGACATTGTGAATTTAGTGAGAAGTGCAAAGTCACACAGATTATAAAAATTGTTTGCGCTTACTATCCCCAGTCTCAGAATAGGGCTTCAAAGGTAACACGTCAGGAAAACGGGACAAACTCTCTTTATGTAACATAGTCATGGGAGGAAAAGTGTTATCAGCCATGCAAACAATAAACATGGTAAATGTCCAACAGGTTTTTTATCATATACAGACAATGGGTCGGTTAAAATCTCTTACCAATGCCAAAACAATATAATTGCATAGTACAATCCAAAATTAAAAGTAAAAAAGGAGGAAAAATGGAAGCTCAATGGTCTTCTCAATCAAAAGGGAACCTTATAAGCACCACGGTTTATGTAAATTCAATGCCACCAATAACATGACAACATTCTCAAGTCTACACCCCAACGAGTATATGCAGTAAGTAAACAGGTTTGCGTCGGCTCAGTTGAAAAACCAAGAGCCAGAGTCAATGTGTGTTAAGTCATGCCGGCGGGGGGCTCTGTCCATACTCCCTCAGCCGGTATGTGAACGTTAGAAAATAAGATCGGCGCTAACAAGTGGGGGTACTTACGAGTCGCGCCGTAGTAGTAGGCCGATTCACCTACCCTCCTGACAGTGTCCCTGTTCAGTGTAACAGGGCGCTCGTCCAACCCGATTAAGAGTGCGTTGGAACCCGGAAGTGAATTCCGGTCAGCGCGCGTCTCAACACGCGTAGTCATAAAAGACAGACTAAGGTGGTGATTCCTAGTTTGGCGGGCGGTGGTCGCCGCCCGCCAAGCGGGAACCGCCAGAAGACCGTACCGCGGTCAAAAGACCGCGGCGGTCATTCTGGCTTTCCCGCTGGGCGGGCGGGCGACCGCCAAAAGGCCTCCCGCCCGCCCAGCGGGAAACCCACAGCAACGATGAAGCCGGCTCCGAATGGAGCTGGCGGAGTTGCTTTTGTGCGATGGGTGCAGTATGCAGACACTGGAAATTAATGTGGGGCCCTGTTAGGGGGCCCCTGCAGTGCCCATGCCATTGGCATGGGCACTGCAGGGGCCCCCAGGGGCCCCACGACACCCGTTCCCGCCAGCCTGGTTCTGGCGGTCGAAACCGCCAGAACCAGGCTGGCGGGAAGGGGGTCAGAATCCCCATGGCGGCGCTGCCTGCAGCGCCGGCATGGGGGATTCTGCAGGCCAGGGAAAAAAACGGCGGGAAACCGCCGGTTTCCCTTTTCTGACCTCGGCTTTACCGCTGCAGTCAGAATGGGCCTGGATGCACCGCCAGCCTGTTGGCGGTGCATCCGCGGTCCCCTACCCTGGCGGTCTCGGACCACCAGGGTAGGAATGACCCCCTAAGTCTGCAGCCGAAGAGCGACTCGCTCATTAAATCCCTGAAGTATATATTTCTCAAATATCAAAAGTCATCAATATACACAGCAGTACGAGAATTAATTAAATCAACGTAATGTGGTCAGGTAGTTGTTGTAATCAGACTTGAATCAACAAGGTTATAGGGGGATGCTAAAAAAGGGGTATGAAAGAAAGAGGGGAGAGTCCTCTATAACAGAGTAGTGTTAAGGCATGGCATCAATATTAATTAAAATTATGTCAGACCTGGCAAAATATTAGAGCAAGAATGGGCAATGATTCAGGTTAGAAAGAATGTAGCTCGTTATCAAGAAATCATTTTAGAAGGACAACGTAGTCCAAGGAATGTCATTGTTCAGTCCCCGACTGGAGGTCCCTAATTTGAAAACCCAGCGCTGTTCGGTCCTGAAAAGGAAGTCCGGGTCATTAGGACGAACTTGAGGGGCTTCCAAGTTCACCTACCAGAGGTCATCTGGAGTATGTGAAGTCTCCATAAAATGTGTACTTAATTTTGTTGTAGCCCTACGGCATCTAATGTAACTCCTATGTTCGTTGATACAAATTTTGACTGGTCTTTTAGTCATCCCAATGTAGTGTAATTCGCATGGGCAGGTAATCATATAGATGCAGTACTTCGAGTTACAGTTCGTATGTTTTTTCAAAAACCACCTCCCAATAGGCTCCAGATCAAGTGACGTTGTTCGCCTTGTTAATGTACAAACATTACAGTTACCACATGGATGGTGTCCTTCAACTGGAGGGAGGTCCCACAGAGTTTTTTGAGTGGGAATATCATGAGAAACATGTGGGCGAGTGTGGACTACCATGTCTTTGATATTAGCGGAGCGTTTAAAGGCAAACAAAGGTTTAGGGAGATCAACTCCCCCACTCCCCAGTATCGACCAGCGTTTGTTAATTAATTTCTTAATATTGTTGGACAAGGCGGTGAATGTAGAAACACAGGTTATTCGTGTTTGTGGATCCTTTGTTTTAGTGGCTAGTAACCACTCTCTTTAATTATTTTTGGCTCTCTTGCGGGCTAAGTTTACGATCTTATACGGATAGTGTCGGTCGTAAAGTTTTGCTTGAAGGGTGCTAGCTTGATGTTCAAATTCTGGTAGAGAGCTAAAGTTCTGTCTGAGTCAAAGGAACTGTCCCACGGGCAGATTATCTCTTAAAGCCTTTGGGTGATGACTCTCATATAAAAGAAGGCTATTCTGATCAGTTGGTTTTTGGTATATGCTGGTTGTCAACTTGTCATTATTAATAGAAATCATCAAATCCAGAAAATGTAAATTTGTAGAGGATACATGGGCCGTGAATCTCAAGTAACGGTCAAGAGTATTGATCCAAGTCGTAAATCCTTCTGCTGACGTAAGGGGACCCTGCCAAATGACCAAGATGTCGTCTATGTAGCGACGCCATAACCTGATATCATTTTGAAAGGGATTGGTTTGGGGCAAAGTGTGTTTCTTTTCAAAGTCATACATATACAGGCAGGCTAAACTGGGGGCAAAGGTACTGCCCATCGATGTACCCCTGATTTGGTGGAAGAATTGATCCTCAAATTGAAAATTGTTTTCTGTGAGGGCCAGGGATGCACATTGCATAAGAAATGCAACTGGTGTGGAAGGTGGGAAAGGTTCATTCAAAAGTGCTGCTTCCACTACCTGCAAAGTAGCTTCTTGAGGGATATTTGTGTAAAGTGCTTCTACATCTAAGGTAATGATACCTTGTAGTCCCCCGATGTTATTGATGGATTCAATCAGGTTAAGGACATCTTTAGTGTCCTGTAAGTAAGTGGAGGAATTTCTCACTAGGGGTTGTAGAAAGTGATAACCGAAGATTGATAATGGTTCCAAAATGGAACCGATACCTGATACGATTGGTTGTCCATGGGGAGGATTTACTCCCTTGTGGATCTTGGGTAAGCAGTAGAAATAGGGGATCCTAGGATGCACCGTATCAAGGAAATCAGTCTCCTTAGAGGAGATCCATGAGTTGTTTCTGGCTTCCTCTATGAGATGTCGAATTTGATTCTGTAATCTACTGGTTGGATCACTAGTAATCTTAACATAATAGGTGGTGTCACTCAGAAGACGTAGGCATTCAAGTTTATAGTTAGCAGCATCCATAATCACTATTACACCCCCTTTGTCAGCTTGTTTGATGACAATGTTCTGATCGGTTGCCAGATGTTGTAGGGCTTTCTTTTCTTTCTTTGGGACATTAATATAAGCATGTTTAGGACACAGATGGTTCAGCTAATACTGCTTTCTCAAAGGTTACTACTTCACTGGGCATCATGGTTAGTAGTGGAACAAATGTGGAGGTTTTTTTTAAACCAGAGTCTGGTGGCTGTGGTTCCCTTGATTTGTCTTTGAAGAAGAAATGGAGACGAATCTTTCGAAAGAACTGAGCTAGTTCGATATGTAGACGGAAGAAGTCCTCGTTAGGCGTAGGTACAAAACCAAGGCCCCGGTTGAGGACCTTGAATTCATCCACTGAGAGTTCTCTCTTAGAAAGGTTGACCACTAAGTTCTCGACGTTGGGGTCTTGGTCTGGCTCCTGGTTACCATTTGTGGTTCTTCCCTTGACCATTGAACATGTTTCCCTCTTCCTCTTCTTCTGCCTCTGCCCCGGCCTAAAAAAAGGCACAAACAGCATGAAGGGGCGAGGTTGGAAATATGGGTAGGGGGTTGCCAAGGCATGGGATGGCTACCAGGATATGGTGGATAATTGTAAAAGGGTTGAGGAGTGTTGTTCTCATCTGTGCCCCTCCCATCAGATGATGAGCCACTACTACAGTTCTGTGGCTTTTTGTACGAAGATGTAGGGTCATCTGAAGAACGAGACTGAGTGTCTATGTCAAAATCGTCCTTAATGTACGGATAGACCTTCTCTCTGCTGAATTTAACTATGTCCTTCTGAACTTTAGTTATCTTTTGCTGAGTTAAAAACTCCTTTGTCTCATTAAGTTCAGTTGTTATTTCAGTGAGGCGACTCTTAAAAGCTGTCAGCGTGACGGTCGTTTTTAGAGAATTCTCAATGGTGCTGATTTGAATAGTTATAGAATCAGCTATGCGTTTGGAAGTATTAATAATCAGCACCAGCCAATCTCTAGTGCACTTCCACGCTATCTGTGCCCAATCCTTTCTAAATGCTAGGTCTTGTAAAAAAATCCTCGGTATGTTGGACACCAACAACCCATTGGGTTCTATGTTGGCACGTAAATACTCTGTCATAATGGTCCCATGCATGACTGTCTTTATCAATTCTCGTTTTAAAGCAGATAATTTGTTCCAGTCTTCCCTGAGGCTACCTGTGGGGGCTGATCCATCATTACTAAGGATGGAAGGTGTCTGTAAGATAGCTGACACCACATCGTCATCATAGCTAAGACCCTGGAAATCATCCATTCTGAGGATCTCACAGGGTCTAAAAGGCCAAAAGAAAAAGAAAACAAAAGGAGATAAGTTTCTAATTAGAAACGTCTAAGGGTCCCACAGCAAAGCTGCTGTACATGCAACTACGTAAGAAAGGGGGGTGGATGGACCGGGAGAATAATGGTCCAGTGTACGATCTCTGTGAGAAAACAGGGCTGATTGCAGAGGCCCCCTAACTTTTTGCCCCCCATTTTTCACTTTTTGCTGGCGTTTTACTGACTCTTGGCTGTGCCCTGGGTACTGCTTACCAGTCCCAGGGCCAGTGCTCTGTGTAAAATGGATATGCAAATTAGGCTAATTATAATTGGCTAAGTGAACCTACCTATAAGTCCCTAGAATATGGTAGGGCATGTAGGTTTAGGGACCACAGCAAAGGTAGTGCACCCAAAGGTGCACTGCTGAGGTGCCCAGTATCATTTTAAAGGCAGGCCTGCCATGCTGGCTGCTTTTAAATTAAAGTTAGATGCAAATTCGACTTTGGAATTAAAAGTAGTTCCAAAGTCTTAAACTACCTTATTTTGACATATAAGTCGCCCCTAAGGTGTGCCCTATGTGCCCCTAGGGCTGGATGCCATGTAACTATAAGCAGGGACTTTATAAAAATAATTCTGTAAGCCCTGGTGAGGTAAAAACAGCCAAATTCATTTTTCCCTCATTGTAGTAAATGGCCTTCATAGGCTAGAATGGGGAGACTGTATTTTAATTTTTAAAGTCTCCTTAAATGATGCATACCAAGAATTTGGTATCAAATTAATTGTTGTAATAAATCCCACAACTTCCAGCTGTGGGATTTAATATAACTTGTTCAGGTAAAGAGTTTTAAACTTTACCTGAAAAGTGGCCAATTTCAGCCCTGCATTGTTTTTGCTGCTGTGCTCTGATTGGCCAGGCTTTAGCAGTCTGGCCAGGCTGCCTTGATGAGGTGTGAAGTGGCCTGGCTTCACACAAAGGAATGTGCCTGTGGGAGGGAATCTCCCCTCAGCAGATGGGGAGGCAGGAAGGGGGAGGGCTGCCAAACTGGTCTTCAAAGGCAGAGAAGGACATTTGGAGCAACCAGCAACACCCCCACATCCTGCAAGCCCAGACAACTAGGAGCCCCCTTGATTAGATTAGGAGAGGGCAGGAGAGGGGTGTGTTTATGATTTTTAGCCACACCAGTGGGTGGGCTCAGCCAGATGTAACCTCCAAAAATCAGATTCAGCCATGATGGATTTTTGGAGAATGTTGCCTCCTGGGATTGATTTTTGCCACACTTCCCAGGAAGTGGTCATCACAGGGGGAAGGACCCTGCACCTGATTGGAGAACCAGGACCCCCCTGCTTTTCACCCAGGAGCAAGGATAAAACTGGCAGACCTGCACCCACAGCTCAGTTCCCTACCACATCCAACAAGGAAGAACTACAGAAGAAGAAGGATTGCCCTGCTGGACCCCTGGCCTGCACCTGGAACCTGCACTCAGAAGGACTGCACCAGCTGCACACTTGGGCTTCACCACAAGAAGGACTTTGCCTGGCTTCAACTGGTTCAAGGAGGGACTCCCTGTTTGCTACAGGTGAAAAATTGCTAACCAGAGTCCCCTGCACCAACTTCTCAAGAAAGCCACCAGCTGACCACTGTCCAGTGGCCAAAAAGGAGTTGGCACCAGGTGCATTCTGGGAGTTGTAGTCCGCACCCCCCAAGGACCATCTCAGAACTTCTGGACCCTTGGGGTGAGCTGTGACCTCAAAAGAACCTCAGAAGTTTGGAGAAGTTTGGACAACTTTTGAAAAAAAGCTCCATAGAGGGACCGACCCGCCGCGGCAACTCTAGTTGGCTTGCCTCAACCGCAACCCAGCCTGATTTGCTGGTTCGTCCCGGTAAAGAAAATCTCAGAAAAAGAGACTAAGTCCGAAGGTAAAAAGTTGACCGGGACCTTCCAGCCAGCGTATCTGAGGAGGGCTCCAGGGACGTCGGATCAAGATCCAGGTTTACCCCGGTCGAAGGATTTTCACCTCGAAAAAGAGACTACGTCCGAAGGTAAAAATCTCCACAGAGGATTCCTGCATCGCGTATCCGGAGAAGGGCTCCAGGAGGTTGGATTGGACTGGCAGGTTCGTCCCGCTGAAGAAAATCTTCGAAAAAAAAAGACCAAGTGTGAAGGTAAACTTTTAACCGAGGCCTCCCGCGGCCTGTAGCCGAGCAGGGCTCCATCGCGGTCGGCCTTAAACTTTGATTTTGCCCCGGTCGAGGTGCAACCAGATGACACGATTGGTGCTTTTTGTTTCTAGGCGCTAAAAAAAAAATAATTCTTTAAAAATTCATATCTCCGGTTCCCCTTATCCGATTGTATTCGTTTTTGTGTCATTTTAAAGATAAAAATATATTCTATTTTTATACATTGGTTTTGGATTTTTAAACTGTTTCCTGTGTTTTATTTAATTACTGTTTTGTGATATTTGAATGCTTTACACTCTGTCTCCTAAGTTAAGCCTTGACGCTCGTTGCCAAGCTACCAAGGGTTGAGCTGGGGTTAATTTACTGAGACCTAACTGGACCTTAGTGGAGGTTAGTGGCCTATTGCTAAGTGTAGGTACCTACCTGCCCTTACCAATAACCCATTTTCCAACAATCTCCCAATAATAATCCTAAGAATACGTACAAGTACACTGTTCCAAATGAAAAAAGCCTAACCCTACAGGAGCGAGAACCCTCAAGCATCACATTGGATGACTAGCTTCATCATCGGGAAAGCTCCTCGTCAGGCCGGTGCTGCAATGCCTGACGGGCTCCCCCGGAGGGGGCTCTTAACCGTATTGCTCTAAGTGTAGCAAAGAAAACCAGGTCGTATAGGGGAACTACCTTGATCAAAATACCTGAACAATATGGAGAGAAAAAGAAATATAAAATTGGTTACCCATCTTAGATATACATCATCAATTTAATCAGCTACCATAAGTAGGGGACCAAGGTTAAAATCACAAGGAGAGTAAAGGTGAGTAATAATGCTCACTTACTCTCTACAAAAGCACGAGAGGACCAGATTTGTTATGGGGCCTCAAATCGTGGGTCAACATGTTTCGCGTCTAGTGGTCCAATCGGATCCGTTTTCACAAAAATTGACAATGTCATTTGTGGCCATTATTTCTACATGTGTTTGTCTTTTCCCAGGGCAACCTTTTTGACGTAGCAGGTAGCCTCAATGTAAGTGACTGCTTTTTGTTTCTAACCTCCCCCCATTAGGGTTGGTAGTAGATTGTTGTTTGGAGAAGTTGTTTTCTTTGTGTATTGGTCCTGATGAAGCGTCAACGGATCCGATAGGACCACTAGACGCGAAACATGTAGACCCACGATTTGAGGCCCCATAACAAATCTGGTCCTCTCGTGCTTTTGTAGAGAGTAAGTGAGCATTATTACTCACCTTTACTCTCCTTGTGATTTTAACCTTGGTCCCCTACTTATGGTAGGTGATTAAATTGATGATGTATATCTAAGATGGGTAACCAATTTTATATTTATTTTTCTCTCTATATTGTTCAGGTATTTCGATCACTGTAGTTCCCCTATATGACCTGGTTTTCTTTGCTACACTTAGAGCAATACGGTTAAGAGCCCCCTCCGATGGAGCCCGTCAGGCATTGCAGCACCGGCCTGACGAGGAGCTTTCCCGATGATGAAGCTAGTCATCCAATGTGATGCTTGAGGGTTCTCGCTCCTGTAGGATTAGGCTTTTTGCATTTGGAACAGTGTACTTGTACGTATTCTTAGGATTATTATTGGGAGATCGTACACTGTACCATTATTCTCCCGGTACCTCCCCCCCTTTCTTACGTAGTCCCCAACAGTTCAGCAGGAAAGCACGGCAGCACAGCAAAAGTTTCCTGCGTTGCGGGGGTGTGCTCGCGAGTCAGGCTCCCACCCCTTTCCTTAGCAACAGAATCTTGGGACACGGAGTCCCCAACAGTTCAGCAGGGAAGCACTGCAAACGTTGTATCAGTCTGTTACAGCTGTACTCTTTACTACATCTATGTCTTTTTCCAGATTAGCAATATTGAAAATCACTACTCCTCTCACTACTCCACAAAAACAAAACATAACACATACACCAGCACTTCAAAATCTCACACACACAAAATGTCATAATACACTCTGTCATAAATTACAAACATACGCCCACTCTGAAATTCCTGACTACATGAATAATACACATTGTAAACCATCTTTACACCCACACTTTCTATCTTCACCAATCCTTACAACAAATACGCCAACCCAACTCTCATTCACCCGCCTCTCATACATTGCACAATTTAGAGCCTTAAACATCACCCACATGCTCCGTCACCACCCCAACTCATACACTTATCACCCTAAACAGAATCAAACAAAATGCACATGCCACTCTTTACAACTTTGTTTCTCCTTGTCTATTACACAACAAAGTTACTCTACAAAAGCAACACACTTCACCAGCTCATTCTCAAACACCATCTCCACCACCTACACATGCAGACCCATCAAAATGCCTTATAAGCCTGTTGGACAAGGAATACGATATAGAAAAACAACACTATTTCTATCCCTTTAGGTTAATACCAGCGCTAATGGCACACCTGCTATAAGCTTTTGAATGCTACTCACGCATGTATAAAACAAAGTCACACCATTACCAAAACAATCTCTAACCTACCTACTAATAAATACTGATCACTCTAAAAACAAGCACCACATCCACAACCTATTCTCTGACCCACAACCTAATTTACTCTTCATAACTGAATCGTGGTTGGGAGATGACATGGGCCCAGTATTGCATTAAGCCATTCGTCCAGGCTATCAAACAAAATTGTATAGGCAAAAGAGGAGGTGGGCTAGCTGTTATGTTCAAGCAGACAATACATTTCACCAAAGCCAGTTGTTAGGCCCTCATCACAAGATGCAACCCTACACCAACTTCCTCCTGTAACTTCCTTCTCCTTTACAGAACACAACCTAGCAATGCTACATTCCCAGACACATTTCTAGACAGTTCAGTTTCAAACCTTATAACACTACACTCCAACCTATGAATTATTGGTGATCTAAATCCAAGGGTATAGCTTTGTCAGTAAGACTGAGAAAGTATGAGTTTCAGATTTACCAACAATCATGGTGGCATATACCATTAACAAAAGTTTTGTAAAATACCCTCATTTTTGAAGACTTTCAAAACACAGAGAGAGTGAGAGTCTGTGAGTGTTTTGTCCTTGTGTATGTTAATATTTCTGGTGAAATCGAACACTCTACACAACTAAATGACTAAATGCACCTGTACCCAAATATTAACCAGAAAATACATTTATTGGGGGAGGGGGTGTAACTCTCTAAATACCTTCCCCACAGAAGCTATGCCTCTGCCTAAAGATTTAGTTTGACAAACCCAGTTTGCCTCATCCAAAAACTATCATCACTGGCATAGTCATAATGAACGTACATTAGATCGTACCCAAGCCCACATACATCGCTGGACACATCCTAGATGTAATTTCTCCAAATCCAGAAATAGTTACCATTCAAAGGATTACTCAAGCCACATGATTAGACCACCACTTGCTAGCTTTCCGGTATAAAACAACACTAATCAACAGACCTAAGACTACCTTACATGCATCCACCTATTAACCATGGAACAAACTAAGTTTTAAATACTTAGAAACACAACTAACATCCAATATAGATCTAGACACAGTACACTATGTTCAAAAGCTTTATGAGTGGCTACAGGAAGCTTTTGATATCCTAATACCACTAAGAACAACAAAACAGGACAAAAGGAAACACGCACCTTGGAGAAATACAGAACTAAAAAATGATAAAACAGCAATTTACCTCCTCTTGCATCAGGAGCAGCAAAGACGCCGGTGACGACCACGGTGAGTACTGCACCTAGCACACAGGGGAGGGTGGGAGGGAAAAGAGAGAGACACACACATGCAACACGCCCACCCCCACCCTCACCCACAACAACATACACACAAATACATGCTGCGATATGACAAATACACCCCGTCACCCCCTGGAAGAACGTAAGGACAAAATGAAATGATTGTAATGGGTGTAATCATTGAAATATCAGATAAGCCAAATTCAAATATCAGTATATTCAAATATGTACACCAACTACACAAGTCCGGATACGAATGAAATCATTGTCCGTGGATCAGTGTCCCAAAATGCATGGGCGAAGCCCACACAAGATACCTGACTCGAAATAGAGAGAACACTGCAGGGGCATCAGATGGAAAATAAACAGGCACCTCAGGGGGAGGGGAAGGGGGGGAACATCAGCCAGATGAACGGACGACGCCACTGCTCCACGAGGGGCCTCCATGCCCACTAATTGGTCCTGGGGAGTGCAAAGCCACAGTCTCTCAAGTCTCTCCAGTGGGTGGTTTGCCCACTGCTTTATCCCTGGGGAGTGCAAAGCCACAGTCTCTCAAGTCTCTCCAGTAGGTGGTTTGCCCACTGATTTATCCTTGGGAGTGCAAAGCCACAGTCTCTCAAGTCTCTCCAGTGGGTGGTTTGCCCACTTCTTTATCCTGGGGAGTGCAAAGCCACAGTCTCACAAGTGGATGCCTTTCTCCACTGGTTCTGGAGGGGGCTTGGTGCCCAGAGTGCTTCATCGTGCCAAGGACTGAGGTAGTGGATGTGAATCTCCACTGGTTCTGGAGGGGGCTTGGTGCCCAGAGTGCTTCATCCTGCCAAGAAATGAGGTAGTGGATGTAAATCTCCACTGGTTCTGGAGGGGTCTTGGTGCCCAGAGTGCTTCACATGCAGTGTAACAGGTGCCATTCCCTCACCTGGGTGTGTGTACCATGAGATTGCCTGGGAACAAGTAGCATGATACTCCATGGAGGCAGAGACACACTTCACCCTGGTGCGACTTCGCCGGCCACCTGCAGGTACAAGCAGTGCTGGGAGTCATGCCTCATGTACGCTGGGCAGGGTCCAGTACATCTCCTGCAGCCTCGGACGGCTGGCCACTGGGGATGATTGCCATGTCAGCTGTGGTGGCACTGTCTGAGCACGTCGCGGGGCTGGTGGCAGTGCTTGCGGCGGTGTCTGTGGCGGAGGTGCTGGCGGTGGTGCATGTGTCTGCACCTGTTTAGGGACACAGCAGGACGTCTCCTGCAGCCTCGGGCGGCTGCCCACTGGGGATGATGCTGGGGACTGTTGCTGAGGCAGCAGACGTGCAGGTGGCGGTGCAGGTGGCGGTATCCACCGCCGTACAGGTCAATGTTGTAGTTGACAGAAGGGGTGACTCTGGTCCCTGAGCCGGAGCCTCCGTCCCCTGTCCTGACCTGCTCTTCGCTTGTGTCCCTTCCCCACCTTTGATGTCGCTGCTGGTGCCTTGCCTCCGTCCCCTTTTGGCTTGAAGGAGCCATTGCTTGCTGGTAGGTGTGGCTTCTCCCTCCGGCATGTGGGCACCTACTTCACCTTGGCAGGTGGCGGAATGGCCTGCTCCTTGGCCTCGTTAGGTGGCACACTGGCAGCCCTGATGGGTGGCGCCCGCAATGTGATCGGACTTGCTGAGACCACTGTGCTGGAGGATTTGGTGGCTGAGGTGCTGGGCTGGGACTTGGACAGCCTGGCCCTAGGGGAAGAACAGGGGGAGGTGTAGGGAAGAAGTCAAAGTTTGCGAGGAAGAGTTTCTTAGACACACTGGGAGGGGAAGATGGAGGGGGTTCGGGAGTGGAGGAAGAGGTAGTGGTTGTAGGTGGTGTACGTCTGCTGAATTTGGGTGAAGGTGCATGGGCCAAATGCTGTTGTGAGGGGGATGGCTGTTGGGTGGGTGTATGCTTGCGTTTGTGTACTTTGGGAGGAGGGCTCACAGACACACTGGGAGAGAACACAGGGGATGTGTGAATGGTAGTGGGAGTGGTGAGTGCACATGAGCGGTGTGTGGTGATGGGCGTGCTGGTGATGGAGGCAGTGGATGAAGATGTAGTGCATGCAGGTGTGAGTGGAGACGAGACAGGGAGGGAGGAGGAGGACGTGGAGGAGGGCGGTCACAGTGGAGACAGTGGATGTTGGTGTGTCTGCATGGGGAGGGTGCTTGTGTGAGTGCCTGTGGGATGTGTTGTGCTTATGTTTGCCATGTCCACTCTTGTGTGTTGATGTGTGTGCATGCTGGTCTGATGGTGTTCTTGGGATAGGCTGAGGTACAGGGGATTGGGTCTGGCTAGAGGAAGTTGGAGGGGAGAGGCTGGACACAGGGACAATGGCTGCCATCAGTGCTGAGGCCAGAGCCTGAAATGCTCTCTGTTGGGCCGCCACACCAGAATGAATGCCCTCCAGGTATGCATTTGTTTGCTGCAAATGCCTCTTGACACCCTGGATGGCATTCAAAATGGTTGATTGCCCAACAGTGAGGGTTCTCAGGAGGTCAATAGCCTCCTCACTGAGGGCAGCAGGGCTGACGTGCCTGGGGCGAAGGAGATGCCCACCCTCCTGGGTGAGCGGGCACGGGAAACTCGATGAGGGGCTGCTGGGAGGGCAGTGCTGGTCAGCGGAGGCGGCTGTACCTGTTGATGCGGTGGGCACAGAGGTGCCCGCCACCGCAAGGGAGCTCCCATCAGAGGAGGAGTCGCTGTCGCTGGTGTCTACTCCTGTTCCCGTCGTGGAGCTCCCCTCGCCCTCCGTCCCACTGGTGCCTTCGGACTCCATTACTTCATCCTCCAGGGCCATGTGGGATGCAACTCCCTCCTGCTCCGGTGCCACTGCTCCTCTGCCAGATGATGCTAATGCACACAAGGACAGGGTGACAAAACAAAAAGGGGGGGAAAGACAGAAGAGACACATGGTCAATGCCTGCAACACCACTACTGTTGGCAGACACAACACACAGGGAGCAGCCCCATGCACTAAGCCATGCACTGACAGGGCAGGGGAAAATCACATGCCCATAGGGGACTCTGTCAAGAACCATTTTATGCACAGCTGGAAGCCCTAGGAGCCTTACTAGGTGTAGAGGGCAAATACCACCTTTGGGGTTGGACTGGGAATGAGACTGCAAATCAATGGATCTACCTTTACGCATCTGCCCTGGCCTAGGGGAACCCACATCCCACCTCCCCCACCCAGACTCCTCGTAAAGCGCGCAGAGTCAGCTGAATGAGAGTGTACTCACCCCCTTGTGGCTGCTGTGATGCCCTCAAGCACCCATCCAACATATAATATATTTATATATATATATATATATCACTTAGTACTTATAGTTCGGACCATGCTTCCATAGAAAAAAGCATTGTTTTACTTTGACTTGCCTATATATTTGCCACCAATTGACGAATCTTAACAAAATGTTTTTGAAAAAAAGTGTGCCGGTGATTCCTGTTGTGCATGGGAAGTTTCACGATGATCCGTCAAGCAGGGGCCGTGAAAAATGGGAGGTCAATAAACGTGCGTTTCCATGTTAATTCCCGTAAGAGATTTGAACACAACTACAGCCCAAATTGCTGAATCAAATTATACCAAATTTGGCAGAAAGCTAGATTTTGGTCTGCAGATTGTGCTGTTGGGTATTTGGTGAAAATCCGTTCAGTCGTTTTTGAGATATTGAAGGGAAAATAAATGTGTATATCTAGGGGCGTGGATCATCCCTGATGACTTTGTGAATAATAACAAGGTTGTGCATGGAGCTGCAGAGCTCTGATTGGCAGCAAGCACTTCAACAAGGAATCCATCCAAGGCAGCCATCTTGGGATTTGGATTCAGCTGAGTCCGACAAAAAAGGTAAAAAAATAAGACAAGGGGCCAGGGTAGAGTCACTCTGACCGCCTAGTTCTGGTGCTGGGGTCCCAGAGGGACCCTGCCAGGGCAAAAAATTACTTTAAAAAAAAAAATTTGCCACGATTTCTTGACAATGTTGCAAATTCAGTGCATGCTGCTTTGCTTGCTTTTTAGAAGCACCTGGTTGGGCCAGGTCGCGAAGGGCATTGACATTTAGAATGTGGAGAGGGGGGTGTCAGTCCCCCTGCAGCCCCAGCGACCACCTCCTCCCTGGGGCACAATGTCTCATCAAATGTGGGGGTGGGGGGTGGAGGCCGGCCATCCCCACAGCCCTGGAGACCGCCACCTTCATGGGGCATAAGTTGAAATCCAATGCAGGGGGGCTACCGGGCCCTCTGGAGCCCCAGGGACTGCCACCTTCCTGGGGCACAAGTTAAAATACAATGCAGGGGGCTGTCTGCCCCCTGCAGCCCGGGGGACCAACATCTCCCCAGGGCAGATTTTGTCAATAAATGTGGGGGGCCCCCCACAGCCCTCGGAACTACCTCTTCCCCCAAGGCACAATATCTCATCAAATGCAGGGGGCTGTCCAGCCCTCCCCCCCCGCCCTGGGGACCACCACATCCCTGGGATATAAATTGAAAGCCAATGCAGTGGGGGGCAGAAAAAGGATGGGGACAGCTTCCCAACTCCCCGGGGTTACTTTTGAAAAAGATAGGGGGCACGTTGCGGACCTCTGGGCCCCAGGGACCATCATCTCCCCAGGGCTATTTACACTGGAGGGGGGAGCACCCAGAGAGAGAGTCACACTGATCCTCATACACCACTGACAGACCCATTCAGACACTCATTCACCTACTCACAGACCAACTGACAGACATACATGCACTGAAAGAAAGAAGTATGAACAATATGTTGGGTGTTGTGTATTGAATTTGTGCTTTCGGTTTGCGAATCCACGGTGGAGTCGCAACTCTGATTTCTTTATAAAAACAAAAAAGTGTTTTGCATGAAAAAGTACATAGGCCCTCTTTACAACCCTGGTGGTCGGTGTTAAAGCAGCGGTAATACTGCCAACAGGCCGGAGGGAAAAAAAATTGAATCACGACCATGGCGAAAACCGCCAACATAGACAGCCAGTTTAACACTCCGACCGCCACGGTGGTAGAAACAAACACCGCGGCGGTCACCGCCAACAGACAGGTGGAACACAATGTTCTGCCCACTGTATTACAACACGCCTATCCGCCACCTTTTCCGGGGCGGTACCAACGCCATCCAAAGCACGGTAAAACTGGACTTGGAATGGAAACTACTCACTTCTTGACACTTTACGAACAACCAGGACGCCATGGAGCCCGAACTACAGGTCCTGCCGATGCTGGTCTACCTCCTCTTGCATCAGGAGCAGCAAAGACGCTGGGACGACCACGTGAGTACTGCACCTAGCACACAGGGGAAGGTGGGAGGGAAAAGAGAGAGACACACACATGCAACACGCAACACGTCCACCCCCACCTTCACCCACAACACCATACACACAAATACATGCTGCGACATGACAAATACACCCGTCACCCCCTGGAAGAACGCAAGGACAAAATGAAATGATTGTAACGAGTGTAATCATTGAAATATCAGATAAGCCAAATTCAAATATCAGTATATTCAAATAAGCACACCAACTACACAGGTCCGGATATGAATGAAATCATTGTCTGTGGATCAGTGTCCCAAAATGCATGGGCGAAGCCCACACTAGATACCTGACTCGAAATGGAGAGAACACTGCAGGGGCATCAGATGGAAAATAAACAGGCACCTCAGGGGGAGGGGAAGGGGGGGCACCTCAGCCAGATGAACAGACGACACCACTGCTCCACGAGGGGCCTTCATGCCCACTGATTGGTCCTGGGGAGTGCAAAGCCACAGTCTCTCAACTCTCTCCAGTGGGTGGTTTGCCCACTGCTTTATCCTTGGGAGTGCAAAGCCACAGTCTTTCAAGTCTCTCAAGTGGGTGGTTTGCCCACAGCTTTATCCTGGGGAGTGCAATGCCACAATCTCTCAAGTCTCTCCAGTGGGTGGTTTGTCCACTGCTTTATCCTGGGGAGTGCAAAGCCACAGTCTCACAAGTGGATGCCTTTCTCCACTGGTACTGGAGGGGGCTTTGTGCCCAGAGTGCTTCATCCTGCCAAGGACTGAGGTAGTGAATGTGAATCTCCACTGGTTTTGGAGGGGGCTTGGTGCCCAGAGTGCTTCATCGTGCCAAGGACTGAGGTAGTGGATGTGAATCTCCATTGGTTCTGGAGGGGTCTTGGTGCCCAAAGTGCTTCACATGCAGTGTGACAGGTCACATTCCCTCACCTGGGTGTGTGTGCCACAAGATTGCCTGGGAACAGGTAGCACGATACTCCATGGAGGCAGAGACACACTCCACCCTGCTGTGACTTCGCCTGCCACCTGCAGGTACAAACAGTGCCGGGAGTCATGTCTCATGTATACTGGGCAGGGTCCAGGACGTCGCCTGCAGCCTCGGACGGCTGGCCACTGGGGATGATTGCCATGTCAGCTGTGGTGGCACTGTCTGAGCACGTCGCGGGGCTGGTGGCGGTGCTTGCGGCGGTGTCTGTGGTGGAGGTGCTGGCGGTGCTGTGCTTGCGGCGGTGTCTGTGGTGGAGGTGCTGGCGGTGGTGCATGTGTCTGCACCTGTTGAGGGACACAGCAGGATGTCTCCTGCAGCCTCGGACGGCTGCCCACCGGGGATGATGCTGGGGACTGTTGCTGAGGCAGCAGACGTTCAGGTGGCGGTGTCCACCTCCGTACAGGTCGATGTTGTGGTTGACAGAAGGGGTGACTCTGGTCCCTCAGCCAGAGCCTCCGTGCCCTGTCCTGACCTGCTCTTCGGCTTGTGCCCCTTCCCCACCTTTGATGTCACTGCTGATGCCTTACCACCATCCCCTTTTGGCTTGGAGGAGCCCTTGCTTGCTGGTAGGTGCGGCTTCTCCTCCGGCATGTGGACACCTTCTTCATCTTGGCAGGTGGTGGAATGGCCTGCTCCTAGGCCTTGCTAGGTGGCACACTGGCAGCCCTGATGGGTGCTGCCCGCGATGAGATCGGACTTGTTGAGACCACTGTGCTGGAGGATTTGGTGGCTGAGGTGCTGGGCTGGGACCTGGACAGCCTGGCCCAAGGGGAAGGATGGGGGGAGGTGTACGGAAGAGGTCAAAGTTTGCGAGGAAGAGTTTCTAAGACACACTGGGAGGGGAAGATGGAGGGGTTTGGGAGTGGAGGAAGAGGTAGTGGTTGTAGGTGGTGTACGTCTGCTGAAATTGGGTGAAGGTGCATGGGCCGGACACTGTTGTGAGGGGGATGGCTGTTGGGTGGGTGTGTGCCTGTGTTTGTGTACTTTGGGAGGAGGGCTCACAGACACACTGGGAGAGGACACAGGGGATGTGTGAATGGTAGTGGGAGTGGTGAGTGCACGTGAGCGGTGTGTGGTGATGGGCGTGCTGGTGATGGAGGCAGTGGATGAAGATGTAGGGCATGCAGGTGTGAGTGGAGATGAGACAGGGAGGGAAGAGGAGGACGTGGAGGAGGGGGTCACAGTGGAGACAGTGGATGTTGGTGTGTCTGCATGGGGAGGGTGCTTGTGTGAGTGCCTGTGGGATGTGTGGTGCTTATGTTTGCCATGACCGCTCTTGTGTGTTGATGTGTGTGCATGCTGGTCTGATGGTGTGCTTGGGATAGGCTGAGGTACAGGGGATTGGGTCTTGGTAGGGAAAGTTGGAGGGGGGAGGCTGGACACAGGGACAATGGCTGCCATCAGTGCTGAGGCCAGAGCCTGAAATGCTCTCTGTTGGGCCACCACACCGGAATGATTGCCCCCCAGGTATGCATTTGTTTGCTGTAAATGCCTCTTGACACCCTGAATGACATTCAAAATGGTTGATTGCCCAACAGTGAGGGATCTCAGGAGGTCAATAGCCTCCTCACTGAGGGCAGCAGGGCTGACTGGGGCAGGGGCTGAGGTTCCTGGGGCGAAGAAGATGCCCACCCTCCTGGGTGAGCAGGCACAGGAAACTCGACGAGGGGCTGCTGGGAGGGCAGTGCTGGTCAGGGGAGGCGGCTGTACCTGTTGATGCGGTGGGCACAGAGGTGCCCGCCACTGCAAGGGAGCTCCCATCAGAGTAGAAGTCACTGTCGCTGGTGTCTGCTCCTGTCCCTGTCGTGGAGCTCCCCTCGCCCTCTGTCCCACTGGTGCCTTCGGACTCCATTACTTCACCCTCCAGGGCCATGTGGGATGCAGCTCCCTCCTGCTCCGGTGTCCCTGCTCCTCCGCCAGATGATGCTAATGCACACAAGGACAGGGTGACAAAACAAAAAGGAGGTGAAAGACAGAAGAAACACATGGTCAATGCCTGCAACACCACTACCGTTGGCGGACACAACACACAGGGAGCAGCCCCATGCACTAAGCAATGCACTGACAGGGCAGGGGAAAAGCACATGCCCGTAGGGGACTCTGTCGAGAACCATTTTATGCACAGCTGGAAGCCCTAGGAGCCTGACTAGGTGTAGAGGGCAAATACCACCTTTGGGGCTGGACTGGGAATGAGGCTGCAAATCAATGGATCTACCTTTATGCGTCTGCCCTGGCATAGGGGAACCCACAGCCCACCTCCCCCACCCAGACTCCTCGTAAAGCGCGCAGAGTCAGCTGAATGAAAGTATACTCACCCCCTTGTGGCTGCTGTGATGCCGTCATACGCCCATCCAACTCAGGATATGCCACTGCCAGGATCCAGAACATCAGGGGGCTCATGGTGTGACAGGCACCCCTTCTTCGTTGGGAGGCCATCCCCAGCTGGGCCTCCGACGTGTTCTTGGTCCAACGGCGCAGGTCCTCCGATCTTTTCCAGCAGTGAGTGCTTCATCTATGGTAGATCCCCAGGGTCCGCACGCCCTTGGCGATGGCACGCCAAATACTCTTCTTCTGGTGGGCGCTGACCTAGAGGAAAAGTGAAGTAAAAATGGATGTTACTTCCCCGTACATTTCTTCTCACACATTGGCCAGAAACATCCCACCCTGTCCCAGAAATACATACACACACCACTCTAACCTGCTGGCCTGCCCCCCGTCTCTTCCATCCACGACACTCCATACAATCATGTGCCATCCACCATGCACACAGTTTACTCACCTGTCTGTCTGGAGGACCGTACAGTTGCGTGTACTGGGGGAGGACCCCATCCACTAGTCTGTCCAACTCCTCCGAAGCAAAACCTGGCTTTGCGACGGAAGGTGCCTTTTCTGCAGGAGGATGGGCCTGATGGTGGTCTTGTGGCAGCTGTGGAGCCTGTGGACAGTGAAGAAGAGGAGGGAGAAGAAGAAGATGTAGACAACCAAAACAACATCATCATGCAATACTTCCAGTGAGACACAGGTAAGAGGATGGAACTGCTTCCCGCATCTCATATTATTGTAGGACCTAGCATAAATCTGACTTTTTGCCTCTGTGTATGGACCCTGACTTGTCACTTTGACTTTCCATTTCACAGATCTGGGTCCCACTTTGTGCCCTCTGATATGTTTACTGCTGGCCTACAGCTTTGTAACATTGGTATGTGAACAAGTACATATACATTGCTATATTTCAGAGATGTTGGAATTACACGTTTGTGAAAGCACAGACTAACTCCAGATTGGTTTATGATTCAAGGGTGTTTATTTCTGTACTAATAAGTAGAGGGGGGTGCAATGGGCTGGGGTGATGGTGGAGGATTGTCCATGGCAGAGTCCAGTCTCTTGGTCTCACAGGTGCTTTGTGCAAGGGGGCATAGGTGGACAGGGTGACAAAGTGGGACAGAAGGGTGACATTCACGAGGGTCTTATTTCCTGGCGGGGGTCATAGCAATGTTCTCTGTCTTGTTCCTGGATCTCAGGGACCGTTTGCGGGCTGGTTCTCCTTCTGCAGGGGGTGGGGTGCTGGTGGCCTGTTGGTCCTGTGGCAGTGCCTCCTGTCCACTAGCGCTGGCGGAGGGCTGTTCATCCTCCAGGCTAGTGTCAGGGGCCCGCTTGTGTCCCACTGTGTCCCTCTTGGTGTTGACAAGGTCTGCCAGCACCCCTGCACTGATGACCAGGGTGTTGTTGATGGATTTCAAGTCCTCCCTAATCCCAAGGTAGTGTTCCTCCTGCAGCCGCTGAGTCTCCTGAAACTTGGCCAGTACCGTGCCTATGGTCTCTTGGAAATGGTGATATGCTCCCATGATGTTGGAGAGTGCCTCATGGAGAGTGGGTTCCCTGGGCCTGTCCTCCCCCTGTCGCACAGCAGTCCTCCCAGCTTCCCTGTTATCCTGTGCCTCTGTCCCCTGAACCGTGTGCCCACTGCCACTGACCCCAGGTCCCTGATTTGCTTGGGTTGGTGGGTTTGCCTTGGTTCCCTGTAGTGGTGGACACACTGCTGATTGACGTGTCCTGGGGACAGAGGTATGGGCCCGCTGGGTAGGTGCTGTGGTGGTGTTTCCTGAGGGGGTAGGCTCTGTGGTGGCTTGTGACAGTGGCAGGGGAACCGACTGTCCAGAGGTCCCTGATGGGCCGGGCTGGTCATCTTGATCCAGGCGTGCAGAGCTGCTGTCATGACTGTGGGCCTCTTCTGTGGGGGGACTGGATATGTCTTGCACCTCCTGTCCGGTGACGTTGGATATGGGTCCTGTTGGGGTGTAAGAGCATAGTTTTAGTATCTGTGTGTGCCATCCTGTGCATTGGGTGAGGTACCATCTACCTCTGTGCTTGCATCATTGTGTTTGCCCTTTTGTGATAATTGGTTTGGGGTCTGTGTGGGTATCTGTAGTGGACATACTTTGGTGATGGGTGTCCATGCATAGATGTTGCAAGCAGGGCCTTGGTATAGGGATGTCTGGGTTGTGATAGTGGGACATATGGGAGATGATGGAGTGATGGGAGTGAGGGTGAGGGTGGGGGTATGTGATGGCATGCAGGTGGGGTGGGGGATATAGTATTAAAGATATGACTTACCAGAGTCCAGTCCTCCTGCTACTCCTGCAATGCCCTCAGGAGGCATATTGCCAAGACTTGCTCCTCCCATGTTGTTAGTTGTGGGGGAGGAGGTGGGGGTCCACCGCCAGTCCTCTGTACACCAATCTGGTGTCTTGAAACCACTGAACGCACCTTCCCCCATTGGTCGGTCCACCTCTTCCTGATGTCATCCCGTGTTCTTGGATGCTGTCCCACTGTGTTGACCCTGTTGACGATTCTCTGCCATAGCTCCATCTTCCTTGCAATGGAGATGTGCTGCACCTGTGATCCGAAAAGCTGTGGCTCTACCCGGATGATTTCCTCCACCATGACCCTGAGCTCCTCCTCTGAAAACCTGGGGTGTCTTTGAGGTGCCATGATGTGGTGTGGGTGATGTGTGAGGTGTTGTCTGTTGTGATGTGTGGGGGGATGTGTTGGTGTGTGTTGTTTGAGGTGCATGGATGTCGTATGAGTGATGGTGTTGTGTGCCTGTGGATGCTGGTGTTGTGTTGCTAATCTCTCTCTCTGGGCTTCGTCCAGAATTGTTCTTTGTACGGGTTTGTGGGTATTGTGGGTGTGTGTTTTATATTGGATTGGGTGTGTGGTGTGTGTATGTGTGTCAGGTGTGTGTATTTAGAATTGTCCAATGTGGTTGTGTTTTGTAAATGTGTGTGTATTTTGAACGCAGCGGTGTATACCGCCAATGGATTACCGCAGTTGAATGACCGCCGCATTGATTCGTGGGACGTGATAGTGTAGGGGTTCTTGTTGGCCTGACGGTGTAGGTTTTGGTATCGCCAGTTTATCACTGACCTTTGGTGTGGCGGACTTGTGTGGGTGTCTGTATTGTGGCGGATTCCGAGATGTGTGTCTTAATACCTGTAGAGGAATTCCGCCACTGCAACGGTATGTTGGCGTTCTCCAGCGCGGCAGAAAGCGGGATTTACCGCCAGGGTCGTAATGAGGACCATAGTGTTTGGGATATAGGGTGGCTCTAAGAAGAGCTTTTTTGTTTAATATGTGTATATGATTAGTGCACATAATAGCGAATGCAGAGTTTGAAGTTGCTCAGTAACACTCTGTGCCTACATCTGTGAAGTGAACACCATCTCTTCTATATATTCCATACATGTCAAAGTGCATATTATCATTGGTGATCAAGCCCATGTTAAGGACTCTGAGGAATGCTAAAACTATTTTATTAACATATTTCCTGTCTTTGTCTATCTGTGGACAGAATTCAGTTGACCACTTCTGTTTCTGCCTCTGGCATATGTTAGAGAACACAAAGGCAGTGTGAGGGAAAAGGTACATTAATTGAACAAAGGTATCCTTCATTAGGATTTCCATTCCTATCCCAGTCAGTGTGCCTAGGTCACCACAGTGCACAATCATGAAGTGAGGTGTTTGGCAATTTCTAATGCTTTCAACCAATGGAAGCAACAGGTGCCACTTTAACCCTCTATGGCCATCCCAAGTAATATCCATATTAGGCAAACCCGGGTCCTTGTCAATGCCACTCTTTCTAGCATGCTCACTCACCCCAAAAACATAGCTGTGACCTACAATCCACACTTTAACCATTTTGAATTGAAGTGTAGTAGCGGTAACACTCAGGAGAAGGCTGCAGCTGAATGAGGCACTTTGGAAAATGTGACATGGCTAAAATGGAGGGACCAGTGGATTTAAAAAAACACAATTTGAATTGGATATTGCATATACATTGGTAGATAAAAAAAGGGTTGTAATGAAAAATATGGAGTCAGACAATCACTGACTGGGTCTTGTCTTTTCATCAATAAGTAATCCTCTTTTGGATATGTCTAAATTCTGCAGTAGTCAACCATACCTGCTATAGCACACATTGAAGCTAGTCTGCTGATGAGAAAAAAAAACCAGTGAACTTTTGAACTACTGCTACAGTACATTGTTCTAGAGGAGGTTGCTATGGCAGCTGGGGAGAAAGAGTGTGGGGGAAGGGGAACTTGTAAAACACACATACAACTTTAAAATAAGACAGGTTTTGGTATAGAAATAACTTGAGAAAAGTAAATTTTCCAAATGATAATTACTAGGCAAAAAATAATGGAAACTATATGTCCAACCCCCTGACTGGAGTTGCAACTGGAGTTGCGACTCCCCCAGCACGCAGTAGCAAATTGGGCTTCTTACCAAAAATACAAGAAATGGTTAACAGATAGTAGCCATTCAGATGTGGGCTAAGGCAAAGAAAACATAAAACACTGTTTGTGATTTGCGAAGTAGTACATTATCACTGACAGCAAAAGTGAATAGGCTGCCATTACTGGTTCATTGGTGTGTGAGTGTAGTACCGTTCTTATTCTGAGATTTCATGCTTTTACAAATAAAAGAATTGAAAGTGATATTGTGAAAGTAATTTACCTATCAACGAAAGACCCTTAACAGGTATGGAAATTATACTCAATATTTACAATACATTTGTATTAATAGGTGTGTGTGAATTTAACGGGGATAAAACTGTATATGACATTAAAACACATATTTACTCAGATTGGAGATGTATAGTAAGGTGTTTATCTAATAACATAATTTACACTATCAGTTTTGAAACCATGCATTCTCTATCCTACACTAGAATGTAAATTGCAAGTGGAGTTTAGGTTTTTACCCACTTTGCATGAGTTTGAGTTTCTTTTTCCTACATAGAAGTTATGTATATAGTACTCTATATGTAGGTTATAGGGAGCCTGGTATGTGGGTATGCATATAGTGACAGAAGAAGGCACACACTAATATATATAAAGTGTCAGACCCAGGCACACACTAAAATATACACTGAGACAGCAAGGAACACATATCTGTATACAGTAATAGAACCATCACTAAACTGATGCATATACTGACACATCCAGGCATACAGCAATGTATAGTGTATCAGAACCAAAGCAGACAGTCATAGATATTCTAGTACACACTCATACATACATTTGTATAGTGAAGTAAAGAGCTTTGGCGGTGGTATGATCGCCACATTACGACCGTGGCAGTTGGACCGTCAGCACCGCCAATTTTCCTCCACAGGAAACACACTGAAACACACAGGCAAATACTGATGCATATGATGATGAACCCTGGTACATATATAGTGACACCTAGACATAAACTCATGTATAAACTTGGAAACCTATGAACACATTGACACATACATTTACAACCCCCAGGGAAACTGTCATAAATATCATGAAGCACCCAGCAGACACAGACACATACACTGTCATACCCAAGCACATGCTGATACATATCCTGACATATCAAGGAATACACTATTGAGTACACTGCAACAACCATCAACACACTGATGCATACTGTGACACAGCAAGATAGTCACTGATGTGTACACTGACATACGGATTCATATGGTAATCCATACAGTAGGAGAAGGAGGTGTAAACCTATACATAAAATTACACACCTAGTTATACATGGACAGATATTCTGATACAACCAGAGTCACAATTATGTATAGACTAATGTACTTCGAGAAATACTGACACATCTGATAAGATATCCAAGTATACACTAAGACATACCATAATGCAGCCAAGCTGACACATCTGATATGATATCCAAGTATACACTAAGACATACCATAGTGCAGCAAAGCACACATTTATAGATAAAGTGAAACATTGAGTCACACAGTCATGCCTATGATAATAGAAAAAATCATACTCTTCTTTAAACATTAAAACTGACATATAGAGTGTGAGATCATAGTAATACAATTGTTTGTTTTACATTTAAATGCTTATGTTATATAATTGAATAGTGTATAATAAAAATGTACCCATTACACAATTTTCTTTTAATTTTAGAGATCTATCCCTGCATTAAAAGATATATCTAAAATGACAAAAAACACAAGCAAAAAAGAAATTGAGGACAATATACTATGTACCCGTAATGAAGAAACAAAAACAAAAAGCAGGCAATGATACTAAAGAGAAAGAAGCTGCTGGAAAGAAAAACATTTTTTTAAAGAAATCTGTATGTGGGAAACTGAAATGTTTGCTAAATGACGAACTTGATGAACTGTCACCAGGCAGGTCGCTCCCCCCATCTGCCACGCAGCCCCCTGTAGGTTGAACCTCCGTTGCCGCTTTTGCCGCCTGACTACTCGCTCCCTTTTACCTGTACCCCTGCGCTTGACTTCTGTGCCACTTCGTTTTTTCATTCTGTGCCCCTGTGTTTTGCTTTCTGTACCCCTGTGCTCTGTTGTCCCTCTCCCGCCGTCTTCTCCCGCCGTTTTTTCCCCCAGGTTTTTCCCTTGCTGCTGAGCCCCTGCTGCCCTGCCCCCTTCACTCCCATTGGCCGCCCTGCTCCCACCTCCCAGCTGCTCCTCCCTCCCTCTGCCCTCATATGGAGGCCGCGAAGCGGGCGCGCAGCGGGTGCGCCACTGGCGCACCAAAGGCGTGCCTAAGGCAAGCCCGTCTGCGCCCGTCCGCGCCTGGACAGCACCCAGCACCAGAACCCCTGGAAACCGCACCCCCGCAACGCCAGACTGCACTACGACGCAAGCACCCTCCACGCACTCAACACCAGACGAGACCACCCCTGCTACCGGGCCACCCCGAAACGCACCCAGGGGCCTTTCACCTGCCGGAACTGCAGATTCACCAGCATCCAACCCTCCACACCACCAGCCAGAGAACCCAACCACCTCCGCTGCATCCTCCTCAACACCCGCTCCGCTCGCAAGCACACCATCGAACTTTGAGACCTCCTAGACTCCACCGCCCCGACGTCGCCTTCCTGACGGAGACCTGGCTGAACACCACCTCAGCACCAGACATCGCCATAGCCATCCCACAGGGCTACAAGATCTCCCGCAGAGACCGCACAAACGGAGTGGGAGGAGGAATCGCCATCATCCACAAAGACTCCATCAAATTCTCAACGAACACCGATGACATCCTCACCACCGCCGAGCACATGCATTTCCAGATCCACACCGACCCCAACACCACCCTCAGAGGAACTCTCATCTACAGACCTCCCGGACCCCGCCCACAGTTCAGTGACACCATTGCCAACCTCATCAGCACCCCCGCCCTCGCTTCTACGGACTACATCCTCCTCGGGGACCTGAACTTACACCTCGAGAACAACAACGACGCCAACTCCACCGCCCTGATCGACAACCTTGCCAACCTCAGACTCAAACAGCTCGTAACGACACCCACTCACGCCGCTGGACACACGCTCGACCCCATCTTCTCCGCAAGCCCCCACGTCTCCTTCAACCACACCACCGAACCACACTGGACGGACCACAGATGTGTCCACTTCACCTTCAGAAAACCCACCACACACCACCGCACCCAACAGCTACCACGCCGCTGCTGGGGCAAGGTCACCGAGGACCAACTGACTACCGCCCTTGCCCTGAGACCACCCACCGACCCCACCGACCCAGACACCCGCCGCGACCAACCTCACACAGTGGATCAATGACTGCGCCAACACCCTTGCCCCTCTCAAGATTTTTACAACCAACCACACCAACAAGAAAGCCGCCTGGTTCACCGAGGGCCTCCGGATCTCCAAGCACACCTGTCGGAAGCTGGAGAAGAAATGGCTCCACGACCGAACACCAGACAACCACACAGCCATCAAGAGCGCCATCCGCAGACATCACCAACTCATCAGGACCGCCAAGAAGACCGCCTTCAAGGACCACCTAGACAACAACGCACACAACACCAAAGAGCTCTTCAGCATCGTGAAAGAACTCTCCAACCCCAGCTCCATCACCAATGACATCCCGCCATCTCAAGACCTGTGCGACTCCCTGGCCACCTTCTTCCACCGCAAGATCACCGACATCCATGACAGCTTCAACCTGAGCCCCCGCACCCACCACCGAGTCCACCACCCCTGCGACTACCACTCGCACCAGTCGCCTGACTGTCTGGTCCAGCGTCAGCGACGAAGACACCATCAAAACCATGAACTCCATCCACTCGGGATCCCCATCGGACCCCTGCCCTCACCACGTCTTCAACAAAGCCAGCGCAGCCATCGCGCCCCACCTCCGGAAAACAATCAACTGTTCCTTCGAGACAGCATTCTTCCCAGAAAGCTGGAAGCACACCGAGATCAACACCATTCTGAAGAAGCCTAAGGCGGACCCCAAGGACCTCAAGAACTTCCGGCCCATCTCCCTGCTCCCTTTCCCGGCAAAAGTGACAGAGAAGATTGTCAACAAACAGCTGACCCGCTACCTCGAAGTCAACAACATCCTGGACCCTTCCCAATCTGGTTTTTGCAGTAACCACAGCACCGAGACCGCCCTCATCGCCACCACTGACGACATCCGGACCCTGATGGACAAAGGAGAAACAGCCGCCCTCATCCTCCTGGACCTGTCAGTAGCCTTTGACACGGTCTGCCACCGCACCCTATCAGCACGCCTCCATGACGTCAGTATCCAAGAGAAGGCCCTGGCCTGGACCACATCCTTCCTCTCCGGCAGAACCCAGAGCGTCCACCTCCCACTCTTCCGCTCTAAAACCACTGAGATCATCTGCGGCGTCCCACAGGGATCCTCCCTCAGCCCGACACTGTTCAATATCTAAATGGCCCCCCTCGCCCACGTCGCACAACAACACAACCTCAACATCTTCTCCTACGCCGACGACACCCAGTTGATCATATCCCTCACGAAGATCCCCACACCGCCAAAGCTAACCTCCTCGAGGAATGAAGGCCGTAGCGGACTGGATGAAGGACAGCAGACTGAAGCTGAACTCAGACAAGACGGAGGTCCTCTTTCTCGGACCCACCCCATCAGCCTGGGACAACTCTTGGTGGCCCACGTCACTAGGCACAGCCCCGGAACCCACGGACCACGCACGCAACCTGGGGGTCATCCTCGACTCCACTCTCTCCATGAGCAGGCAAGTCAACGCCGTCTCCGCGTCCTGCTTCAACACCCTCTGTATGCTCCGCAGGATCTTCAAATGGATCCCCCTCGACACGAGAAAAACTGTTACCCAGGCCCTCATCACCAACAGACTAAACTACGGGAACGCCCTCTACTCAGGAATTATAAACAAGCTCCTGAGACGACTCCAACGCATCCAGAATGCCTCGGCCCGACTCATCCTCGATGTTCCCCGCCGCAGCCACATCACACTCCACCTGAGAGGCCTGCACTGGCTCCCCGTCAACAAAAGGATCACCTTCAAGCTCCTGATCCACGCACACAAAGCACTGCACAACACCGGACTCACCTACCTCAAAAACCGACTCAGCTTCCACACCCCCACCCGAAGCCTCCGCTCAGCCAACCTCACCCTCGCCACAGTCCCCCGCATCCGAAAAACCACCGCCGGCGGCAGATCCTTCTCCTACCTTGCCGCCAAGACCTGTAACACTCTCCCCACCATCCTACGACAGACCCAGGATCTGCTGGCCTTCAGAAGACTCCTTAAGACCTGGCTCTTCGACCAGTAGCACCCCACCTCCCCAGCATCTTGAGACCCTCGCGGGTATGTAGCGCGCTTTACAAATGCAGTGATTGATTGATTGATTGAACTTAAAAAGCATACTTTTAAATCAGCCAAAGTAAAAAAAATATGTTAGAGTACAAACAAGAAATCAATAAGGAAAGTAGATAGCTTAACAAGAAGACAGCAATAGTTCAAATAAATTAGAGTTAGAATGTTTTGTGCCAGGGTAATTAAGAATCTCATTAAAAACATTGAAGCAACACGAAAGGAGAAGAGAAACATTTAAGCAAAAACAATGTGTTGAGGCTGTAGTTGATAAGGCATTTGCCTTGAAGAGGAAGTTTTTTATTTTGATTATCAGTAGAATGAAAACATTGGGTAAAACAGTCCCGGCTATGAAGAAATGCTAGTAAAGGAAAAGACTTGTCAATAAAAGTAATTTTTTGTAAAATTTATAGTGGTAAATGGAAACATACCTCCAGTACAGAATCTTTCCTTAATGAAGAAGGTTATTTCTAAGAGAACACATTAGTACATGCAGTTGATTCAACTGGTCGATGTTATGAGATGAAGGATAGGAGTTTAGTTTTCAAAGAAGATAGAAATATGGAAGAGGTGAAAACTGAAGAGGTTCATGGAAGGCATAAACAGGGCCCTGTTTACAACTGGAACTGTAGAAGTGTCTGTAGTATTCAGCAGCAATCTATTGATTTATTACAAACTTTTGTATGTGACTTTTCATGCAGAAGTCTTAAGAGAAAAAAACAGTGTTTGAAGGATTAGATCCATGCAAAGTAAGAAAGTTCAGTAATTTACAAGGCCATTCTTTGGCATGATTATCAAAGAAAGTGTGTCAAAGTACATTTCATCACTTTAGAATGTTGGCAGTTCACCATTCAAAAATACAAGCTTTAGTTAGGAGGCTTTACTATGTGAGGACTCAAGCATTATGTTTAGGAGAGATTAGGAGTACTTTTGCATGGCACTGTACAAGAGGTAGAGAAAGTTTGTGAAGGTGTCCAGTTTTAGTGCTTTGGTCCTAAAGAGGAATCTAGACAGAATGATAAATTTGTAGGTACAGGTATCGAGGAACAGAGGCCAGGTATTTTTACTGAGAATTTGTAACAACAGATTCTAAAGTTTACTATCACTTGTTCTGAAAAACCAAGTTTTATTTGATTTTCCTGTAGACGCACTCACTACAAAAGTCAAACACGAAATGTTGATATATCTTCCAAAACTGAAAGCGAAAACAGAAAAAAATTGGAAGAATTTGCTGCTCATTTATTTGTAGAGAACCGTTTTGTCATATATAAGTACTTCTATGATAAGTTAGAGGATCAGAAAACACCAGCTAGAGCAGTTTATAACTGATTAGAACTTGTGACTATTCCAGAACAACTGCACGATTTACGGGTTCACTACGAGTCACGGTGGCGGTCTGACCGCCACCAGAGCGGTGGTCTGACCACTTTGGCAGAGATCTGACCACCACGTCATGACCACGGCCATTGTGCCACAGTCGGAACGTCAGCACCGCCAATTTTCCTCCACAGGAGGGACTGGCGGTGCTGGCGGTCCTAATCCACCAGGGCAGTGGTGCATGCAGCGCTGCCCTGGGGATTATGACCCCCCTCTTTGCCAGCCTTTACATGACAGTAGCACCACCATGTAAAGGCTGGCAAAGACAGGTGCAGGGGGCCCATGGGGCCCCAGCACTGCCCATGCACTTGGCATGAGCAGTGCAGGGGCCCCCATGGCCAGCCCTGTCACACTGTTCACTGCCGGATTTGCAGACAGTGAACAGCTCGACAGATGCTGGTGCACTCTACGCACCGGAGCATTGACACCGGCCAGACTCATAATGACCCCCTTAATTGTATAATCTGTACATCTATTTCAAGCAATTGACCGATTTGAACCAAAAGAGGTAAAATGCATCCAACAGAGTCATTCAAAGGCCTTAAAGGAAGAGTAGTGTATTTGCCATTAGACTTTAAGAAAATGAAGCAACATTATACCTGGTACAAAATAATGTTTATTGTAAAAATGTTGATGTGGAATCTGATGTACCAAAATGTTGATGATGACAGTTTCCCAGGAAGTGGGCAAATAGAAAAAGTTGATCCATCCCAATCAGAGCAAATTTATGAGCACTATAGCATATATCCAATAAATTGCAAAGAAGTAATTGGTGATGCTATTGACCTTTTCCAAACGAAACAGGCTAAAGGAACTCCCATGAGTGTGTGAGAAAAGGTTTATAGGCTTGCTGTTTTTCCCACTTCTTTTCCACTAAAGTAGAAGGTCGGTATGATGATCCGCCCATACTAATACCAGAAACTGAATACCGATCAACACAATTGTATTCAGAGGACTCAAGATTCAGACAGTGTATCCCATACATATTTCACCTGATTTGAGAGTGACTTGTCTGGACTTTCACATGCACTAAATCACATTCTAAAAACTGGAGTTCAACTTCAAAATATGTCTTCCAGATATTTTGTTAACAATAATCAAGAAAGTTCAAGAAAAAGATGACAGCTTAGAATACAACTTCATTAATTTAATGGCGTGCCAACATCTCACGAACAGATATTGGATCTGTCATCATAGTGAACAGAAGTGTATGCTGAGAAACCTGGGACCACTAATGTGGTTTTTGATATTGTGTTGCAGAGTATGCATGGTATGATGGTTTTTGATATTGAGTTGCGCAGAGTATGCACAGGATGAATTGATTCAATTCTTAAGAGAAGCAAACTCCAACCTAAAAGATATAAATTTAAAGACAGCTGGAGAACTTTGCTCATTAGATCCTGCAAATATTTGCAGATATTTCAACCACAGGTCCCAAGCTATGCTTGCTTTTATCGACTACAAAACCAATCCTCCTCTTGGGGAAGTAAGTGATTACTTTTGATGGAAAGAGTACCAAACAAGAGGTGCTCCTCACATTTATATGGATAAAATATACACCCAAATTTGGAGAACAAAGTGGTGAGTCGGTGTTGTCTTTTATAGAACAGGATGCTACATGCAGCATACTAAAACACAGTGGTAAAAAAGGTCTCGGACAGCAACTTTTGCATTTTTAAACACATAGATATGGGAAGTACTGTCGTCCTACATATAGAAAACACCAGCTAGAGCAGAACAATTGCAAGACTTACATTACGAGTCACATTGGTGGTCGGACCATCAGCACCGCCAATTTTCCTTCACAGGAGGGACTGGCGGTGCTGGCGGTCCTAATCCACAAGGGCAGTGCTGCATGCAGCTCTGCCCTGAAGATTATGACCCCCCCTCTGCCAGCCTTTATATGGCAGTAGCACTGCCATGTAAAGGCTGGCGAAGACGGGTGCAGGGGGCCCCAGTTTTACACAAGGTGTCCATTTGGATTTCCATGACCTGTTGTTTCAAAATGAAGAGTAAACAGCTTTTTGCCTTCAGACAGACACAGAACTCACCAGATAATGCATAGAATTTAAAGAGAACCAAAGATTACAAATATATTATTGACTACAATCTGGTGATTTTAAAAATGCTTGAAGATGCTTTCCCATGGGGAAATGGGGTCCTATGAAGCCTGTGACAGATTGAGCTCTTCAGGTTTGTTATCAAAATCAAAAGGAATTGTCTGCGGAACTCTTGGCCTATCTACTACAGGAAACAGAGTATTGAAGTCTTTCCCTGAAATTCAGTACCTTGCAGGGTTTGAACCAAAAGTACAGACATTACAAAATCAAATATGTTGGATACATACTATCTAAGAAAAAGTCCACATCTAGAAGAAATTCTTCAGCATTATAGATACAGAAGTAATGTAAGTGAAAAAATAGAAGAAGGGAAATATACAGTACATGGATATGACAGATATTTAGTGAAACATGGAAAAGAAAACCTAATTAACCACCGAAACATAGCTTCCAAACACCTGAGAAAAGATAATTTTTCTATTTAGCACTTCTTCAACTATTCATACCTTGGTGTAGTGAACTGGCATTACTTGGGGATTATGACTGTTATGAAGATTGTTTTAATGCTGTCAAAGATAGTATTCAGTGTCCCATGTTCAAAAACTAATTACAAATGTTAAATGAAAAGATACAAGGATGAAATAATTGCTGCTGAGGTAGCTAAGGATAGTTCTCAAAGCAGCCAAAGCTCTGCACCTTTAAGTCACAATCCTCTTGGAAAACCTATTATGGAAAATTAACCTGTAGTAGTTAAGAATGAAGTGGAAACTGCCTTGGAACAAGCTAGACAGGACATTTTAGGTCTGTAACTGTTAGTTGGACAACTCAACAATGAACAGAAAGAGATTTATAGTAAAGTAAAAGAGAAAATAGAACATGTGTTATAACGTGAGAACAAGCTATGCAATTACTCATAATTCAAGCCCATACTGCTATATGTTAGTGGTCAGGCTGGTACCAGAAAATGCTTTTTAATCAAAGTTATCACTACTTACCAAAAAAAAGAGTCAAACTTATCATGTTTAGTGACAGCACTTACTAGATTAGCTGCACACAATATCAAAGGAATACCTTAACATAGAATACTAATGCTACCAGTTGAACATGACATTAAACTGGAATACCAGAAGTTATCTGGTGAAGCTCGCCATGAGGTAGCAAGAGTATTGAAGAAAATTAAGCTTTTAATTATTGATGAGGTGAGCATGGTCTCCAATCTCACACTTGCTTTTGTTCACGTGAGAATGCAACAGATATTCAAAATGGAATTTGACATCTTGTTAGGAGGACAGCCTTTGATTATTTTTGGAGACCTTCTACAACTTACTATAAAAAGGAGTAAGTTGTAGAAGGTCTCCAAAAAATGTCCTCACAAAAACACCCATGTTTCACTGATGAGGAGTTGAGGGTCATAGTGGATGAAAATGTAAGAGCAGAGCCACACCTCTTCGGAGTACAGGTCCAACAAACATTAATTGCCAGGAAAATTGGAGTTGTGGCAAAGGATAGTCAACAGGGTCAATTCAACCTACGGGGGAAGGTCCATTCCATGGTTGCAAGAAACCAGATAGTTGTACAGAGGACTGGCGGTGGACCCCTACCTCCTTCCCCACAACTAACAACATGAGAGGAGAAAGTCTTGGCGATCATGCATCCTGAGGGCCTGGCAGGAGTAGCAGGAGGACTGGACTCTGGTAAGTCAACTCTTTACTACTTTATCCCCCCCTACCTGCATGCCATCACAAATAACAACCCCTACCCACACTCCCTTCACCCCACCACCTCACATATACCCCACCATCACAACCCACGCATCCCAATACAAGGCCCTGCAAGCAACAAAAATGCATTGACACCACTCACAGACCTGCATGGACACCCATCACCACAGCATGCACACTAGTAACAATCACTTAGCCAAACCAATCACAACTCACACAGGCCAAAGCTGCCTTGCAAATAACAACCAAAGTGGGAAACATACCCATGAACAAGATGGCACACGCAGGAACAATAACACTGCATTTACATCCCCACAGGACGCCCACTCAACTTCACCGGAGAGGAGGTACCAGCCACATCCAGTCCACCCCAGAAGAGGCCCACAGTGATGACAGCAGCTCTGCACGCCTGGATCACGATGACCAACCTGACCCATCAGGGACCTCAGGACAGTCGGTTACCAAGGCACAGTCCCATACCACCACAGAGCCTCCCCCTCAGGACACACCCACCCAGTGGGCCAATCCTTCTGTCCCCAGGACACGTCAATCAGCAGTGTGTCCACCACTACAGGGACCCCAGGCAAGTCCACAAACACAGGATGATCAGGGACCTGGGGTCGGCTGCAGTGGGCACACGGGCCAGGGCACAGAGGCACAGGACTACAGGGAAGCTTGGAGGACTGCTGTGTGACAGGGGCAGGACAGGCCCAGGAAACCGACTCTCCACGAGGCACTCACCTATATCCTGGGAGCATACAACCATTCCCAGGAGACGATGGGCCAGAAAAAAGCCAAGTTGCAGGAGAACCAGTGGCTGCAGGAGGGACAGTACCTAGGGATCAGGGAGGACCTGAGGGACATCCACACCACCCTGGTCACCATTGCAGGGGTGCTGGCAGACATGGCTAACACCATGAGGGAGGCAGTGGCACACCAATGGGCCCCTGACACTAGCCCCACTGAAGGACAGCCCTCCACCTCTGCCGACTGTAGTGGACAGGAGGCCCCGCCACAGGAACAACAGGCCACCAGCACCCCGCCTCCTGCAGAAGAAGAACCACCACGCAAACGGTCCCTGCGATCCAGGCAGAAGCCAGAGAACACTGCCAAGACCCCCACCAGGAAGTAAGACTCTCCTGATTGTCACCCTTGTGTCCCACTCTGTCACCCTGTCCATCTTGAACTGCTGTTGCTCCCCTTCCTATGCCCCCTTGGACAATGCACCTGTGATACAAATAGACTGGAATCTACCCTGGCGTTCCCTCCCTCAGCAACCCAGCCCATTGCAATACACTCTCCACTTATTAGCACCTAAATAAACACCCTTGGAACAAAATCAAATATGGAGTCTGTCAATTGTTTGACAAATGTTTTAGTTTCACAAACTGTAAACATTGCAATTCAAATGTACTGTAATATTTACATAGGTATGACCTGTAGTGGGCAGCAGTAAACACACCAGCAGCCAGAGTGGGGCACAGAGATCTGAAAATAGAGATGCCAAAGGCTACAGTAAGTGCCCTTAGAAATAGGGAAATCAGGCTGCCATGTTCAATGTCCAACACAAAACTGCAATGGAAGGTGAAGTTACAGTGTCTTACCTGTGTTTCACTGGAAGTACTGTTGAATTAGTGAAGTTCTGTTGTCCACATCTTCTTCCTCTTCGTCACTGTCCACAGGCTCCACCGCTGCAACACGACCATCCCTAGGCTCATCCTCCTGCAGAAAAGGCACCTGGCGTCTCAAGGCCAGGTTGTGCAACATGCAACGATGATCTGGCACACCATCTTGGGTGAGTAGTACAGAGATCCAGCTGTCAGATGGAGGCACTGGAATCTGGCCTTCAGGAGGCCAAAGGTTCACTCAATGATCCTCCTTGTTCGCCCATGTGCCTCATTGTAACGTTCCTCTGCCCTTGTCCTGGCATGCCTCACTGGGGTCAGTAGTCATGAGAGGTTGGGGTAACCAGAGTCACCTGCAAATATTGAGGTATACCTGTTAGCCACACACTCACCGTTATGGCCAAACCCACACCCACATACCTACATCAACTGGGTGGGGACCAGGGGCTCACCTATTAGCCACACCCGGTGCCTCTGGATTTGAGACATCACATATGGGATGCTGCTATTCCTCAAGAAAAAGGAATTATGCACAGAGCCAGGATACTTGCCATTGACATGGGAGATGTACTGGTCCGCCAAAAACACCATCTGCACATTCAGAGAGTGAAAGCTTTTTCTATTTCTGAACACTTGTTCGTTTCTCCGGTGGGGGGGAATGCAATATGTGTACCATCAATGGCACCAATTATGTTGAGGATATGTCCCAGTGCTTAGAAGTCAGCCTTTACTGTGGCCAAATCCTCCACCTGGAGGAATACGATGTAGCTGTGCATGTGTTTCAGCAGGGCAGACGACACTCTGGTCAGCACGTTTGAGAACATAGGCTGGGACATCCCTGATGCCATGACCACTGTCGCTTTGAAGGAACCACTTGCCAGGAAATGGAGCACTGACAGGACCTGCACTAGAAGGGGGATACCTGTGGGGGTGGCGGATAGCTGAGATCAGGTCTGGTTCCAATTGGTCACACAGTTCTTGGATTGTGGCTCTATCAAGTCTTTAGGTCAGGATAATGTGCCTATCCTCCATTGTCGCCAGGTCCACCTCTGGTCTGTACAGGGGGGATGTCTCCATCTCTTATACATCCTCAGTGGTTGAACTCTAGGGTGAAAAACAGTGAGCAGAAGGTCATATTCACACATGTTTCAACATTAATATGCAATTTTTACTTTACAGAAACAGTATGTGAACTTGTAAGTCAGTTGATGTGCCAATGTCTGCTGTGACGCAGTTAGGTACCATGGCCTGTGACGCCATGAAATGGCGGCTGCCTGACCTGTGAGGAGGGACAAGTGGAAATGAGGTAATTCTGCTGGCGTTGTGCACAGTTGCGGTAGGCGGTCGATGACCGCTGCGCAACACTGCATTGGTTATCTTTGGGCCCTATGGGTTCCAGGAGCCAATAGTGATGTACGCCGGTGGTGACGATACGCACCGCCACGGACATGACCACCATTTTCTATCTGTGCACTCACTTGCTACCTGACCTTCAACAGGAGAGGACCTACACTGCAAGTGCTGCTGTGACCTGTGTCTGGAAGCAACCATGGCTCGATTGTCTGGGAATGGGCTCCTGCCTTCACTTCGGAGGAGTTGGAGAGACTGGTGGATGGGGTCCTACCCCAGTACCCTTTACTCTATGGTCCTTCAGACAAACAGGTGAGTACACTGTGAGCATGATGCGTGGGCCATGAATGTATGGATTGCAGTGTTTGTAAGCCTCGTGTAGGGGGAGGTCTGAGGGGTCCTGGGCAGAGTGCTGCATGTATTGTGGTCAATGTATGTGCGTAAGTGGATGGGGGGATATGTTGGGCCATGAGTATAACAGTCCGGACGGTATGACTAATACCTTTTCTGCTGTTTTTTTCTGCAGGTCAGCGCCCATCAGAAAAAGGGTATTTGGCTTGCCATCTCCAAGGAGGTGTGGACCCTGGGGGTCTTTGACAGGCGGGGCACCCACTGCCGCTAACGGTGGGAGGACCTGCACTGCTGGGAAAGGAAGATGGAGGCCTGGGTCTGGTCTCCCAATGAGGAAGAGGTGCCTGTCGCACCATGACCCCCCTGATGTTCACATCCTGGCGGTGGCCTATACAGAGTTGCATGGGCGCTTGAAGACATCACAGCAGCCACAAGGGGGTGAGTACAGACTCTGAATCATGACTTTGCGCGGGTTAAGGTATTATCTGGGTGGGAGATGTGGGCTGTGGGTGCCCCTAGGCCAGGGCAAACATGGCAGGGTATGTTCAATGATGGGCATGCTCTGATACACTCCAATCCCAATAATATTAGTGGGCATCTAATACTGGGCAGGGTCCTGTGGGTTTCAGATGTGCAGCTAATGGTGTTAGGCATTGTACCCCATGGGCTGGTGACTAGCATTGTAACTGGTAGTGCATGGCCTAGTGCATAGGGCTGTTCCCTGTGAGTTGTGTACGCCAACGGTAGTGTTGTTGCTGGCATTGGCCAAGTGTATCCTCTGTCTCTACCCCCTGTAGTGTAGCCATTTTTAATATAGCCTTTGCGCGTTTGCTTAAAGCATTAGGCCTCTGTGCACTTTGCCCTAGATGCATTTTATTCAGCCTCGCACTGTTATTTTTCAATAACCAGTTTCACGGTCTTGTTTTATTTTCTTCTATCACACTGTTTAGCTTACTTCAGCACCGGAGTTCTCAAACAATACATTCTTGCTCACTCTGTGCTTCAGTCAAGGATACAGTCTGGTACATTGCCGATAGACGTGGTGGGAGTTTAGTCTTTAGGGTTCGTAGAAAGTACACATTCTTACGTAGGGACGTTTCTTAGAACACCAGCGTGTTAACTATAAAAACACTTCCTAGTCCTGGTACACGTAAGAGGGAGATTCCGACCAGGGAACCACAACTAGACGCTGACTGCCCTGTTGCTGATGCTGATCCATATCACAGGCCTTTGCTCAGGTATGAGGGTTGATGTACTCCCGGGGGAACCTGAAAGGCAGGATTAGAGGTTAACATGCTTGCTCAAAATAGAACTTAGAAGAGAGAACGTAATCTAGTAGCACTATGATAGCGTTATTCTTATGTTTCACTCTCCTTGTTACTATTTCAATCCTACTGTGTTGTATGGTTCTGGTTATTGCGGCTCACGCCTTGCTATCTAAAATGCAGTTGTTTTATTAAACCAATCTTTAAAACTCAAACGGCCTTTGTCATTTATATATGAGACCACACTGTGTATGAGAGAACTGGTTGGGATCTGAGTGACCACGACTTTCCTAGGAAGCCATAAGATGTTATGCGCTCGGCTGCCCAATTGTCTCTTCCCTTTGGGAGAGATGAGGCACCGCTAGTTAGCCGGAGCTCAACCCGGATTTGGGGTGACAAGGGTCCTTCGCCGTGGTTTAGACTTAGTCCCCCACACTGTGAACGATCCTGCCACCCAAAAATCCAGTAGTCTCATTAGGATAATGAGAGCCTACGCGACACCCCCTTTTTGTTTTGTCACCCTGTCCTTGTGTCCATTAGCAGCATCTGGCGGAGGAGTAGAGGCACTGGCGATGGAGGGAGCTGCATCCCACATGGGCCTGGAGGACGAATCCACAGACGGTGAGGGCACCAGTGGGACGGAGGGCGAGGGGAGCACCACGACAAAGACAGGAGGAACAGTTCCAACAGCGACACCTCCTCCGATGTCAGCTCCCTGGTGGTGGCAGACACCTCTGTGGCCACCCCAACTACAGGTACATCCACCACACCTGTACCAGCACTGCCCTCCCAGCAGCCCCTCAGCCTGTTTCCCGTGCCTGCTCCCCCAGGAGGGAGGGCATCTCCTTCGCCCTAGACACCTCAGACCCTGCCCCAGTCAGCCCTGCTGGCTGCAGTGAGGAGGCTATTGACCTCCTGAGATCCCTCTCTGTTGTGCAGTCAACCATACTGAATGCCATCCAGGGTGTAGCAGGGCATTTGCAAGAAACAAATGCATACCTGGAGGGCATTCACTCTGGCGTGGCGGCCCAACAGAGAGCATTCCAGGCTCCTGCCAACTCACTGATGGCAGCCATTGTCCCTGTCTCCAGCCTCCCCCTCCAACTTCCTCTACCCAGTCACAATCCCCTCATCCCCAGCCTATCCCAAGCACACCTTCAGACCAGCAATCACCCAAATCAACACACACAAGTAGCTCAGGCAAACACAGGCACCACACTTCATCTCACAGGCACTCACACAAGCACCATCCACATGCAGACACACCAACATCCACTGCCTCCACTGTGTCCCCCTCCTCTTCATCGTCCACCTCGCTCCCAGTAGCGTCGCCACTCACACCTGCATGCACTACATCCTCATCCACTACCTCCATCACCAGCACGCCTATCACGACACGCCTCTCACTGGCAGTCACCACCACCACATCCATACACACGTCCCCTGTGTCCTCTCCCACTGTGTCTGTGACCCATCCTCCCAAAGTGAACAAATGCAAGCACTCAGACACCCAAGAGCCATCCACCTCACAACAGCATCCAGCCCATGCACCGGTACCCAAACACAGCAGATCGACACCTCCTACAACCACTCCCTCTTCCTCCACACCCAAACCTTCACCCTCTTCCTGCCCCAATGTCCCTTAGAAGCTTTTCCTTGCCAACATTGACCTATTCCCTACCCCTCCCCCTTCCTCCACCTCGGGCCAGGGTGGCCAGAACCATGCCCAGCACCTCAGCCACACAGTGCACGGCCACTGTGGTTTCCTCAGCAACTGCAGGTGTGAGAGACTCCAAGGAGTCACCCATCAGCCCAGCCAGTGTGTCAGCACCACCTGCCAGGGCCAAGAAGGGTCCACCACCTAGCAATGGCAAGAAGGGGACACCAGCCAGCAAGGGGAAGGAGGCACCACCAGCCAGCAAGGGCAAGAAAAAGACACCAGCTGGCAAAAGCAAGGAGGCACCACCATCTGCCAAGGGCAGGAAGGGGCACACAACACCAGCCATGGCACTTCAGCTGTTTGAGGCTGCAGGTGAAGGCCTGGAGGCTACCACTGCCAGCACCACCACCTGCACCGCAGCCAGCACCGCCACCTGCACCGCGGCCAGGACCGCCACATGCACCGCCGCCAGCAACACCACTGCCAGCAGCAGCAGCCCCAGTGGCAGCCATCCGAGGCTGCAGGTGACGGGCTGGAGGCTACCACCGCCACTGCCAGCAGCACCACATGCACAGCCACAAGCACCGCCGCCAGCAGCACCCACCACTGCCAGCAGCAGCAGCCCCAGTGGGCAGCCGTCTGAGGCTGCAGGTGAAGGCCTGGAGGCTACCACCACCACCGCCAGCACTGCCACCTGCAGCACAACTGGCATCTACTGAGCAGCCGTCACCACCGGTGGGCAGTGTGTAGTGGTGACTACATGGGCTGCAGTGTGTCCTGGCCCCTGCAACACCTGTCGGTGTGACACACAGGTGAGAGACTGTGACCGTGCCCCATCCAGAATGAAGCACTCTGGGCACAAAGCCCCCTCCAGAACCAGTGGAAGAAGCCATCCACTCAGCCCCTCCTTGCAGGATGAAGTACACTGGGCACAAGCCCCCCTCCAGAACCAGTTGAAGAAGGCATCCACTAAGCCCCTCCTTGCCATGATGAAGCACACTGGGCACAAGGCCCCCTCCAGAACCAGTGGAAGAAGGCATCCACTAGAGAGACTGTGGCTTTGCACTCCCCTGGACCAAGCAGTGGGCAAACCACCCACTTGAGAGACTGTGACTTTGCACTCCCCAGGACCAAGCAGTGGGCATGGAACCCCCTCCACGCCATTGGCGTTGTACCATCTTCCAGCTGAGGTGCCCCCCCATTCCCCGTCCCCCTGAGGTGCCTCTGTGTTTTCGACCTGATGGCCCTGCAGTGTTCTCTCCGTATTGAGGCAGGAGTCAAGTGTGGCCTTGGCCTATGTGTTATGGCACAGTGGGCCACGGACATTTTGGAGTGGGCATTGTCCCTCCTTTTGTATATATTGTATATATTGTACATACCGTTTATTGTTTAAAGACATATTTATTTAAAATTGTACAATTACACTCATTTTACTCCATTCCTTTTGTCCTTGCGTTATTTCTGATGGTTACAGGTCGTATCTGTAATGTTGTTGCATCGGTTTGTGTGTATGGTTTTGGGGGTGGGGGTGGGGGTGGGGTTGTTGCGTGTTGTGTGTGTCACTCTCTTTTTCCTCCCCCATCCCTTGTGTGCTAGGTGCAGCACTCACCATGGTTGTCTTCGCCGCCGTTCGTGTTCCTGGTGTATGAGAAGGTACACCAGCATTGGGAAAAAGTACAGCTCGGGCTCCATGGTGTTGTGGTTCTTCCTTGAATGTCGAGAGGTGAGTTGTTTCCCTTCAGTGTTCTTTTTTTTCGCCGTGCTTTTGATGGTGTTGGTACTGCCCCTGAAAAGCTGGCAGATAGGAGTGTTGTAATGCTGTGGGTGGTACATTGTCTTCCGCCTGGCTGTTGGTGGTTACCGCTGCGGTGTTTGTTGCTACCGCCGTGGTGGTCAGTGTGTTAAAGTGGCGGTTTGTGTTGGTTATTTCCACCGTGGTCATGATTCCATTTTTTTTACCGCCGGCCTGTTGGCGGTGTTACTGCCGCTTTATCACTGACCGCCAGGGTTGTAATGAGGGCTATAGTGTAAGGAAACTATGCCAGCAATGGTTGAAGAGTTCCTCACTAGATGCTGTTAAAGAACACCTCAGTCTCCTGTCTAATAATACTCATTTACAGGATTTCCTGTTAAGCCTCAGAAAACAACATAGAAAGTGCTTCTTATATGCAGTCTATAATGAAATTTGGAAGCTTTCTCAACAAGAAGCTGCTGCCCGGTTAAGGCAAGTAGAACAGGAAAATGTACAGAAGGCATTAGCTGTTGTAGATAATGGGATTAATACCCTGCCCGACCAAATATACACCTTAAACAACATTGTTTCCTCTGCAATATACATAGTACAGAACAACATGTCCTCTTTACACCATGAACAGAGTCAACTAAGATCCATTATGCAGTTAGGTTGGACACTACAAACACTGAAAGTAGTTTGCTTTGCCTGGCAACACGGTAGCACGAGGGACATATTTTCTATGTTTAATTTAACACAACAGCAACAACTAATGGCTAAGAAGGAAGTGACTTATGTCATGTTAAATATTGAAAAATTAGAAACGTTGCCCTTCACTGTGGCTGAAATACCATCTGCTAAGTGGTTAATACACAGGGTCATCAATCTGCCTATTTCAACACTTCAATTCACATCCTGCTTATAACACATTCCAGTGGTCAGATATGAAAGGCTAGGAGATAGTTACATACACGAAGTGTGGGAGCTACCCTTCTCATACAAATGTCTCAGTCGCATGAAAGAGGTCTTTCTTAGCGGTGGTGAATGCAAGAGTTCTGTCAGCCATTCAATGGTTTGTAAACAGTTGTCCTTGCACGGGGCGTGCAATACTTCAGCAGCAAACTTGGCTTGTTATCTGAAGGGAAGCTCAGTCCCCTTGATTAGACCTGCATTCCAGGTGCTCTCGAATGGCAGCTATGTGCAACTTAATAGTGAGAGCTGTTGTGGGATCAAGCTGGAATAGTTTACGTCATTTCGGTCACCCAAATTGTTACATGCTGTGGGAATGTACTGTTTCCTCCTACACGACATAGGGAAGTAGCTGAGATTTGGCCCATCTTGGTACTTCAAATGTGAATTTTGACAAGGTGACCAGACTCAATGCTTTGTTTTTTCAAAAACATATGGCGCTTACATCTGCACGCGAGACCTATGTGCTTCAGGTTGTGAGGTTATCCGCAAAGATACAGTCCCTTCTAAGTACCAACTTTTTGAGACACTTTGGTGAACTTGTGGGTCGGATATTTAACACGTCCAGTGCTACTGGAATCGCACATTTCTCTAAGGGAGTTGGTTCTAGTTTCATTCACACCTTCTCCTCTATATTTGGTTTAATACCTCTAGCCATCCATTCAATATTTTCCAATGTTTTCGGGGGATTTCCGATAACTTTGGCTAAAATAGGTGGCATTTTGCTGTTGCTACTTTTTCTGCAAAATGGCTGTCTCTTTACAACAAGGAAGACTGAATACACGTCCACCAGTGCAACTGTGTCGTGAACACATGATGCAGTACTTTGGATTACCACTCCTGGAGTGAATAGAGTGTGACTGGTCTCTGTTTTGCATTGTGTGCAGCCCATGTTTGAGTGCCGTTGGTGCCCTTTTGAATGCGTACGGAAAGTTTGTCTTTCTACACAGCGCTTGCTTTCATTGGACGCTGATTTGTTGATGTTCGTGCTGAGGGATAATTACCAAACATGCGTGTTGAGCGTACGTTTGTTACTGGAAGCTGTTTGTGAGTTGCCCTTTGTGGATCATGTAGCTCTAAACTCACTGTTGGGCACACCACTGAATGCTGCTGCCTCGGCTGGTGCTCAGGCTTTGGAACACGAATGCTCCTTGGTTTTCCTTGGCGAGGAACTTCCTACTTTCCCATCTGCCGAAGTGGAAGATTTCTTATCTTCAATTATCCCGGATTCAATTGGTGACTCTAAAACTGACTCTGACTTTTCAATCTCGACACCACAGTTAACATTTTAAATTGTCCTTTTCATACCTGCTCTAGTGTCTTTTAACTTGTCATCATTGACATTTCCATTATTATGCTTCAAGATGAATTTTAGTAGCTTTTATATATTGGATTAGGCGTTGAGCCACCTTTGAACCGGCAAGGGGAGGGTCTTGTGTAGCCATTTTAGCTCTAGTTTTATACACGTTATATTAGGAAAGGGGCCTGCCACTGTGCACTTTAATCTAGATATATTTTATTCAGCTTAATTTTATTATTTTTACATTAGCCACATTTGCGGTCTTGTTTTATTTTCTCTATCTAGCTGTTCTTTGCCTCGGTCAGCACTGCGTTCTTAAACAATACATTTCTCTCACTCTGTGCTTTTCTCAAGGCTGCAGTAAGATAGGTTGCTGGCAAAAGTGGGACACTTTGTCTCCAATGTTCACAGAAACATATACACTCTTACCTCGGGATCCTTTCTTGGAACATCAGTTGTTTTATTATAAAAACACTACTTTGACCCATGTACGTTAGTTGGAGATTCCAGCCAGATGACCGTGACTGTATGCTGATTGCTTCGCTACAGCTGCTTATGTAGATTACAGGCCTCTTGCTCAGGTATGAGGGATGATGTCTGCCCAGGGGGAACCTGAAAGACAGAATTAGGGCTTAACATGCTGTGCTCTAACATAGCTTAGGTAGGAACTATCCCTACAAACCATAGTGAAAGTATGGTAGCGTTATTCTTGTGTTTTACTCTCCTTGTCACAATTTTAATCTTATTGTGCTTCATCGTCCTAGTTATTGCAATACATGCTTTATTATCTAAGCTGCAGTTACTTCCATAAAATCTTATTGAACTTTACACTGCCTCTGATTGTCCTTGCATACGTGAGACTAATGTAACTGAGAGAAACTGATGAGATGTGTTTGACCACGATTTCCCTGAGGAGTCATGTATGTCATGTGCCCTATTGCTCCAATCATCACTGCTGTTGGGTGGAGATGACGCATTGCTAGTTAGCCAGAACAAACCCCAATTAGGCGGACAGGTGTCACATAGTGCGGGATCAGACTCAGTCCCCCGCAGTACAGGTGATTCTGCTGCCCGAATCGAGTAGTCTCATTGGGATAATGAGAACCTATGCAACACCAACAACATTCATGTCACATAATTGTCTTGTCCTGCATGCTCCCTCACCCCCTATACCCATCCTAATTTAAACTTCACCCACTAACACTCTCTCCTAATCACTTCATACCCCTCCCTTGCATGCTACATGTCCACTAAACACATCTAGCCCCACATCCCTTGGAAACGGCACATAAAGCATTTGCTAATTATAGGACTACAATTCCCAGAATGCAAAATCCCAACATATTCAACACCAGTACACTGCACCAAATATTACTTGTCATGCATGTCAAACCAATAGCCAATCTAACCCATCTTGACTGTTCTAGTGTGGAACAGCACATGGCAACGACAGCAATGCAATGGCTCACTTACACTAACATCCCAAGCAAAACACAGCTATAGCTGAGTGCCCATAAATAATGGCCACAAATCAAAGATCTCAAGCTAGAAATATACTCATCTGGTTTGGAAAGTCAGATAGCTGAGTGGATGCACACGTAGTACATCCAGATACAGGTCAATGTCCATTGTAAACTCATATACTGTCTTCCTAGAAGGACACCAATGTGCATTCTATAGCTCTTGTTTATGCCAGCTATCATGCCAGACAGTTCACTAGGTAACAGAGATGAACAGCCATGTCAATTATCAGACAATATCAGATGCCATCAACTGTACAATCACTGCCAACATAGTTTACCAGCATAAACATGGTATATGGAATTTAAGTTACAGAGTTTCATGTTGTACCAAGTTACATAGTGCATCAGCTGTCAATGTCATTGCTGAGGATAATTGTCAAGGCACAGTCTGCATCTCACACAACTGCCATAATACCCCCACTGTAACCTGAACTCTGCGTTTCACTCCTCTCACAGGTACCTTTGCCATTGTCAGCATGGAAGGATACCAGAGACTGCCACTACCCATCTGGATGAAGGTCCCAGTGAGGACAACACTCCTGGATGTCTGGACAATGACGAATGACCTGACCCATCTGGGACACCTGGTCAGTCAACATCTGTCAGCCTCACCCTGCCTACATCAACTCGTCCCAGCCATGTTGCATCTACATCACAGGCAACCATTTGCCCCCAACCTGTGTCCCAAGGACTGTTTCATCCATTGTGTGCCCCACAGTACAGGTACATGAGTCTCACCTTGCTACTCCTGACAATGATGGGCCTGCCACCACTGGGAGTGGGTACACTGTACCAGGGGTAGAGGCACATGGGGGCAGGGTGGTCGAAAGGGATGCTGTGGGCCAGAGGATGGGGTCTCAAAGGGACACAACTGACCAGGAAACCATCTCCCAGGTCTTGGGAGCCTACCAAAGTTCCCAAGGCATGATGGGCCAAATTATCACGATGTTTAGGGAAATCCAAAAGCTGCAGAGGGACAACCACCAGGAAGTTATGCAGCAGTGGCAGGCACACAATGCACACATTACTTCCATTTCAGGGCTGGTGAGATACTTGAATACCACACTGAGTAGGTATTGTTCCCAACATCTGACCCCTTCCACTATCAATGATACATCAGGCCTTTCTACATCTGCATCTGCTAGTGGAATGGAGGCCCTGCCAAGGGAAGGACATGTCTCAGACACCTCACCCTCTGTAGGTGAAGAACTTCCCCGCAAATGTGGACGTCCACCCAGCTATCCAGTAGGAGCAGATGCCAAGACCAAACCCACTGCCAGGAACTAAACCTCTCCTGAACTGTTCCCCTTGTGTGCCACAGATAAACCTTGTTGACTGTTTTGTAATCAATCTCCATTTTCCTATGGTGCAAGGACACTGAACTTGTGTTCCCAAATGGTGTAGCAGCTACCCTAATGATGTCATTCACCATCACTAAATCTGTCAGCATTTTTTGTGTGTGTTTAATGTTAAAAGTCCCATATGTTTGTTTTTTATTTCCACTATAAATACCACTTAACTTCTTCTGTGCCGAGGATGAGGTGATCTCGTCCAAGGCACCGGTTCTCCGGTGCCTTGGACGAGATCACTTCGCCCTGCACCCGACCCACGGGCAGAGCGCTAGCGCTCCCCCGTGGGCCCCCACCCACATCCCACGGTCATGGATGGAAGGGGAATCCCTTCCCCTTCCACCCCGACCCCCCCTTGGCAATCTGATTATGTCAGCGTGCTCACAGCACACCGATGTCATCAAGTATTGCCGAGAATGCGCTGGAAGTCATTTGCTTCCAGCGCGTCGAGGGAAGAGGACTCAAAACAGGTGAGTCCTTCCCTTTTTGGAGGTTTCGGGGGGAAAACAGACACGGGGAAAGGAAAGGGTTTTTCCTTTCCCCCGTGCCTGTTTTCAGTGGATTCTGGCACAATCCGTTCTAACCGGAAAGGCTATCCAAGGGAGCTTGTCTGTAAAAAACTTGAGAGGGGACAGTGCAGTGCCTTGCGGAATAATGAGCTGCTAGCTCTGACATTTTCAGACAGGAGGGATGTGTACATGCTATCTAACATCCATGATGAGAGTACTTCCTCTGTGACTGTTTGCGGTCAGGTTGCGGAAGTGCGCAAACCTGCATGCATTTTGGACTACAATAGGCACATGGGTGGTGTTGATAGAGTAGATCAGAGGTTGGAACCTTACACTGCTCTTCGTAAGTCTTACATGTGGTATAAAAAGTTGGCCCTACATTTATTTCATTTGGCACATTTTTTATGCTTTTATTGTGTTCAAGGATTGTTCACCTGAGTCAAGGATGACATTTGTTAAATTTCAGGAGTCAGTGATAGAGAGCCTTATTGTGGTGGAACAGGCAAGAGTCCCTAGAGTAGAAGTGGTGGAGGATGTGGCTAGATTGAAAGATCGGCACTTTCCAGATCACATTCCTCCCACTCCCAAAAAAGACTTGCCCACAAAGAAATGTAGAGTATGTGCCCGGAGAGCAATCCGGAGGGAGAGCCGGATGTACTGTCCCGATTGCCCTTCAAAGCCTGGGATGTGTGTGCCAGGGCTGTTTTAGAAATTACCAGACCAGGAAAAACTTTTGGGAAATACCATGAGCGTAAACTGCCTATTTTATATTTTCATATGTTCAGTTTCACGGTTGGCATTACTGTCATGTATTTCATTAGAGCTTTTGTGTTTGTAGATTTGTACTTATTTTATAATTAGTTAGGGGTTTCTTTGTTGTTTATAAACAAAAACAAAAAGTGATGGCGGGGTGCATGGGGTGGCGCTTGGCTGGCGGTGTGCGTGGGGTGGCGCTTGGCTGGCGGTGTGCTTGGGGTGGCGCTTGGCTAGCGGTGTGTGTGGGGTGCCACTTGGCTGGCGGTGTGCCTGGTTGTGGCGCTTGGCTGGCAGTATGGGTGGGGTGGCGCCTGGCTAGCGGTACAAGCCAAACGCCAGTTCACAAACTCATCAGCTGGTGTGATTGCTGTATCAGGCATGTGGGTGTATGAAAGTGATAGGCCCTTGACTGGCGCTGTCTGTCGATGCGAGTGTTGTAATGTGCTGGGCCCATGGCTGGCGGCGTGAATGGTCTTGTGCATGTCATGTATGAAAGGTGTGTGAATGGACTGTAAAGCGGTTGGTGCCTTGCCGTGGCTTTACAGCTCACTAGCTGTGAGTCATTGGTTCAGCTTTTTGGCCTTTCAGTTATTAACAATGCATTTCACTTTTGTGAAATCTCTTGTTAATAAAATTTGATCTACTGAACCATCACTGACCCTTGTGCCAAATCCAACCAGTATGTGGGTAAAAATGTGGGTAAAAATAAAAAAACCTGCTCCGCTGTAATCATGCGTCGCGGCACACTTGTGTCACGCTAGGTGTCTCAGGTGGGACCCCGATGATGAAGCATGCCACCAACTTGGTTGGTGGATGAGGGGTCTTTTTCACATAACCTAAGTGCGTTTCTTTTCAGAATTTTTGTGTTCGGCACATCACAGACGTATGTGGACACATCAAAATGATATATTACAAAACTACCTGTGTTTGGGCAGGAGGGGGCACCTATGTTTTTGGTCCTGGGTGCGGCCTTCATCTAGGGAAACCTACCAAACCCAGATTTTTTTTTAAACTAGACACCCCAAGGAGTCCAGGGAGGTGTGGCTTGCGTGGATTCCCCAACATTTTCTTACCCAGACTCCTCTGCAAACCTCAAAATTTGCTTAAAAAAGCATATTTTCCTGACTTTTCTTTGTACGATCACCGCTCCAGCACGAAATTCCTACTCCCCAGCGTTCCCCTCAGTCTCCCAAGTAAAATGACACCTTACTTGTGTGGGTCCCCAAAGCAGAGTCAGCCTAAAGATGTATAAAAGAAGAATATGTGCTTATCAACTCGCTGTGCTATCCCCATAATCTCTACAAGTTTGGGGCCTTTTTCTGTTGCAGGCATCTGGCCCACCCACACAAGTGAGGTATCATTTTTATTGGGAGACTTGGGGGAGCGCTGGGTCGAAGGACATTTGTGGCTCCTCTCAGATTCCAGAACATTCTGTCACCGAAATGTGAAGAAAACGTGTTTTTGTAGCCAGATTTTGAGGTTTGCAAAGGATTCTGGGTAACAGAACCTGGTGAGAGCCCCACAAGTCACCCCGTCATGGATTCTCCTAAGTCTCTAGTTTTCAAAAACGCACAGGTTTGGTAGGTTTCCCTAGCCGGCACGGCTGAGCTAGAGGCCAAAATCTAAAGGTAGGCACTTTTCAAAAAACACCTCTGTTTTCTGTAGAAAAATGTGAGGTGTCCACGTTGTGTTTTGGGGCATTTCCTGTCACGGGCGCTAGGCCTACCCACACAAGTGAGATATCATCTTTATCAGGAGACTTGGGGGAACGCTGGGTAGAAATTTGTGGCTCCTCTCAGATTCCAGAACTTTCTGTCACTGAAATGTGAGGAAAACGTGCTATTTCAGCCAAATTTTGATGTTTGCAAAGGAGTCTGGGTAACAGAACCTGGTGAGAGCCCCACAAGTCACCCCATCTTGGATTCCCCTAGGTCTCTAGTTTTAAAAAATGCACAGGTTTGGTAGGTTTCCCTATGTGCCGGCTGAGCTAGAGGCCAAAATCTACAGGTAGGCACTTTGCAAAAAACACCTCTGTTTTCTGTAGAAAAATGTGATGTATCCACGTTGTGTTTTGGGGCATTTTCTGTCACAGGCGCTAGGCCTACCCACACAAGTGAGGTATCATTTTTATTGGAAAACTTGGGGGAACGCTGGGTCGAAGGAAATCCGTGGCTCCTCACAGATTCCAGAACTTTCTGTCACCGAAATGTGATGAAAATGTGTTTTTTTGGCCAAATTTTGAGGTTTGCAAAGGATTCTGGGTAATAGAACCTGGTGAGAGCCCCACAAGTCTCCCCATCTTGGATTCCCCTAGGTCTCTAGTTTTAAAAAATGCACAGGTTTGGTAGGTTTCCCAAGGTGGAGGCCAAAATCTACAGGTAGGCACTTTGCAAAAAACACCTCTGTTTTCTGTAGAAAAATGTGATGTGTCCACGTTGTCTTTTGGGGCATTTCCTGTCACGGGCGCTAGGCCTACCCACACAAGTGACGTATCATTTTTATTGGGAGACTTGGGGAAACGCTGGGTGGAAGGAAATTTGTGGCTGCTCTCAGATTCCAGAACTTTCTGTCACCGAAATGTGAGGAAAACAAGTTCTTTTAGCCAAATTCTGAGGTTTGCAAAGGATTCTGGGTAACAGAACCTGGTGAGAGCCCCACAAGTCACCCCATCTTGGATTCCTCTAGGTCTCTAGTTTTAAAAAATGCACAGGTTTGGTAGGTTTCCCTAGGTGCCGGCTGAGCTACAGGCCAAAATCTACAGGTAGGCACTTTGCAAAAAACACCTCTGTTTTCTGTAGAAAAATGTGATGTGTCCACGTTGTGTTTTGGGGCATTTCCTGTCGTGGGCGCTAGGCCTACCCACACAAGTGAGGTATCATTTTTATCGGGAGACTTGGGGGAGCGCTGGGTGGAAGAACATTTGTGGCTCCTCTCAGATTCGAGAACATTCTGTCACCGAAATGTGAGGAAAGCGTGTTTTTTTAGCCAAATTTTGAGGTTTGCAAAGGATTCTGGGTAACAGAACCTGGTGAGAGCCCCACAAGTCACCCCATCTTGGATTCCCCTAGGTCTCTAGTTTAAAAAAATGCACAGGTTTGGTAGGTTTCCCTAGGTGCTGGCTGAGCTAGAGGCCAAAATCTACAGGTAGGCACTTTGCAAAAAACACCTCTGTTGTCTGTAGAAAAATGTGATGTGTCCACGTTGTGTTTTGGGGAATTTCCTGTTGTGGGCGCTAGGCCTACCCACACAAGCGAGGTATCATTTTTATCTGGAGACTGGGGGGAACATAGAATAGCAAAACAAGTGTTATTGCCCCTTGTCTTTCTCTACAATTGTCCCTTCCAAATATAAGAGTGTGTGTAAAAAAGACGTCTTTTGAGAAATGCCCTGTAATTCACATGCTAATATGCACCCCCAGGAATTCAGTGATGTGCAAATAACCACTGCTCCTCAACACCTTATTTTGTGCCCATTTTGGAAATACAAAGGTTTTCTTGATAGCTATTTTTCACTCCTTATATCTCAGCAAATGAATTGCTGTATACCCGGTATAGAATGAAAACCCACTGCAGGGTGCAGCTCATTTATTGGCTCTGGGTATCTACAGTTCTTGATGAACCTACTAGCCCTATATATCCCCACAACCAGAAGAGTCCAGCAGACGTAATGGTATATTGCTTTAAAGAATCTGACATTGCAGTAAAAAGTTACAGAGTAAAACGTAGAGAAAAATTGCAGTTTTTTCCCCTCAATTTCAATATATTTTTATTTCAGTTGTTATTTTCTGTAGGAAACCCTTGTAGGATCTACACAAATTACCCCTTGCTGAATTCAGAATTGTGTCTACTTTTCAGAAATGTTTAGGTTTCTGGGATCCAGCATTGCTTTCATGCCCATTTCTGTCACTGACTGGAAGGAGGCTGAAAGCACAAAAAAAGTAAAAATGGGGTATGTCCCAGTAAAATGCCAAAATTGTGTTGAAAAATTGGGTTTTCTGATTCAAGTCTGCCTGTTCCTGAAAGCTGAGAAGCTGGTGATTTTAGCACCACAAACCCTTTGTTGATGCCATTTTCAGGGAAAAAACCACAAGCCTTCTTCTGCAGCCCCTTTTTCTCAATTTTTTGAAAAACTAAATTTTCACTGTGTTTTGGCTAATTTCTTGGCCTCCTTCAGGGGAACGCACAAAGTCTGGGTACCTCTAGAATCCCTAGGATGTTGGAAAAAAAGGACGCAAATTTGGCGCAGGTAGCTTATGTGGACAAAACGTTATGAGGGCTGAAGCGAGAACTATGCCAAATAGGCAAAAAAAGGCCTGGCACAGGAGGGGGAAAAGGCCTGGCAGCGAAGGGGTTAAACACAGGTCATGTGTATGTCTCATTTATCAGCCATGTGCAATAGTTATGCATGCCAACTCTAGTCTGATCATGTCCCTCCGTATTGTACATGCATTGTTATGGACCCTATACGCGGACTCCATCAACAGGACACTCATTACAATAGGATTGTAACAGGACAGATTCCAAATAGGTTGTAAACTACAACTATACACAATCAGTGAAAGACATACTGACAGCACAAAGAGCATGACTGAGAGTCGCATCAGGATGTCTGCTAAGGTGTAACACAATGCTAAACTACTCAGTACAGAAGTTAGGGTCATGTCAATTTACCAACATGGCCAGGAAGCACATACATTGGTTCTTTGTATCACCTGCAAAGCCTTATCACATACCCATACCATAGCTTCCAAATATACATATCCCATTGTACAGAGAGATCAGTTTTGATCTACCCATTCCTGGAAACTTTCACTTACATTGGTCACATACATGTAGGCTTGTCACTCACCTATGTCAATCCATAGTAACATGCACATTGGTCTGTAAAGTAGGAATACACTGACGGCTAGATTCAAGGTAGAATACATACAACTGTTACCATTGTGCAGGGAGAGGCTATGGTCCTACATTTACACATGACCCAGGCACATATCCAGACACAAATGACAGCAGTTGGCAACTGTCAGGAATCCCCAGGGTGCCTCACGCATTATTTGTCATTATCCCCAGGGATTAGGGTTAAATCATATCTCTGTTCTTGGTTAAACCTTCATGTTTCTAAGTAAACCAAATGTGCTGTATTACACAATTGGTTTTATCAATGCTTGTTTTACCAATGCTTGTTTGCTAATGTGAGCAGATGTAGACATGTGCTTCTAATTGGGTGTGGTGTAGACATGTGCTTCTAACTGGGTATGTGACTCATCCACATGTGGAAACTCAGCTGCTTTCCTGATTGGCTATAGATAGCAGAGTGAAGCATGCCTCCCTGCATAGCTTTGTTTTGCTTCCTGATCTCAGAATCTGATTTGTCAGTCCAGCCCCTGCTGTCATCCTCGTATTCAGGACTTTGGAGGCAATTCTTTTCTTCGTTCCTGCACCAGCTGACACCAGGCATTCCTCCAGCACTCGGGAAAAGACTGCAGCTAAGTGACTAGTATTCTCCAGGGAGTTTGTTCTTTGAGCGCCACGCTTTCCTAGAAAAGCTGGTGTATTTCAGACCTCGTATCTTGGCAGATGCTTATCTTGAAGAGACAAATGCATTTCTGAACATTCTACATTATTATTGTAGTTACTTGCCTAAATGTGCTTCAGGAAATCTGCTTGAGCTCAAGTACTACAAAAAGTGACAGTGAAATTTTAAAAGAGCATTCACGTGACTTCTTTCTGTAATAGCATAACTCTTGGATTTAAACTGTGCCATTCATGCCTGTGTTTCAGGTTTGAGGAATTTTCTTTTGAAGGGTTTTTCACACACACAGTGAAACCAAACCAAACTGTGCCACCCTAACTGTTTAAAACCAGAGTGGGTATTTGTATTTCTTGGATTGTTTTTGTTCCTTTTAGTTTAACCCTATGCATGCAGGAAAGTTATACTTGATATAATTAATGCCTGTGTTTGTCTTTCTTTTGCATGATAAATGCAACCACAGTTCTAATTGTAGTGTGCAACAGTGAATCTCTGTGAAGCCAGCCCATGGATTGCAGTACTTATTGTTATGGTACTAAGTTTGGGTTTTTGGTAATGCAGTGTTAGTAATTGTGCCAACAGTTATTATTATCCAAGAAAAGGGCTGGAGCATCCTGGTGTTCTTCTACTGCTCCTGTGCCCATATCAGAAAGAGAGATTCAGTTTCAAGGAAGTTGAGTGCAATAACTCTACTATCACTCTGTCAACAACGACCTGACCCCCCGAAGATACAGGGTGCCTGGCTGGATCGGCACGACGTGGCAGTGTTTTATCTTTCTCTTCCACTCCCCCTTTTCTTTTGGGACACCTGCCGGGGTTTCTGTGTCTACCAGGAAGTGCCGAGAGGTGCTCCAGGAGGTCGGGGGGCATGCCATCACCCCTGCAGACATCCTGCCTTTCAGGTGAGTGGCCCCATCTCAACAACAACCTCATGTACCCTGTTGGTGACCTTGATGGGAAAACACCTCAGTGTCCTGACAGTCTAACAATGTCAGTCACACTCCATATAATCACGAGTCATATACCTGGTATCAGCCATGTCCGCTTCTCATGTCTGTCTGCAATTACCATCTGCTCCTGACAGTATCTGTCATTTGCCAAGGTTAATGAGCCAAACAGGATCTAGGCAAATCTATGTTTGTAAGAGAAGAGGGATGGGACATAACAGAATACACTCCTCAAATCAGGGAAGTCATGTCCAGAAGTGTAACTTTGCCTCTGCTATAACAATACATGATACTGTAGACCACTGTGTTCTGTACGTAGTACAATTTTCAGTTTGCGTGCACAACTCACTTATAGGCATTGGAGCTATCTACAACCACACAGATAATGCAAAAACAGAGGGGACATGCTACCCATCTACTTCAGGTTGCAAATTTGAACCATAACATTACATCTACTTCACATACCTTTTAGTCCGTTGAAGTACTGATTGATGAGACATGCCCTAGAGGCTCCTGCTTAATCTTCTTCTGGCTCTTCATCACTTGGCTAATCTGCATTTCCACCTACAGGTTCTGCTGGCTCCCCTTATCTGTTACAACTGGTATCTGTCATCTCAGGGCAAGATTGTGGAGCATGCAGTAGGCAACTATTGTTTGGCATACCTTGTTGGGTTAGTCGAGGAGGGCTCCTCCTGATCTGTACAAGTACATAAATCTTGCCTTCAGGAGCCCAAAAGTCTGCTCAATGACATGTCTTGTCCTCCTGTGGGGCTCATCATAGCGGACTTCCCATGGCGTGGTTGGGTACCTCACCAAGGACAGTTTGGATAGCCAGAGTCACCTTTGAACAAATTGGTAGAACAACACATGCATATATGTGGGACTTCAACATTGTGGTGGCAGGAGTCATACATTGCAAACATACATTTCAGTTGTACCTTACCAACCAGCCAGGCCCTCTCTGTGTGGAATTGTGTCTTCAGCAGTGGGACATTGCTGTTTGCATGATAAAGGATCATGGACTGATCCCGGATGCTTAGCACTGACTTGTGAAATAAACTGGTCTGCCTGACATACAACCTGATCGTTTATGGAGTGATAGTTTTTCCTGTTTCTGTACACCTGTCTATTGACATTGGGGGAACTAAGGCTACATGGATGCCATCTTTGGCTCCAACCACATGTGGAATGTATACCATAGCATAAAAGTCTGCCTTCACATAGGCCAAATCTGCATGCTGGGGAAACCTGATGTAGCTGTCCAGGTACACACTACATCCCTAAAAACCAGACTGAACATAGGCTGAGACATTCCTGCAGCTAGGGCTTCTTTATTCTGAAAGGACCCAGTGACCAGGAAGTGTAGACTTGCTATAGGGATTGCAATAGGGATTGCGAATGGCAGGCATCAGATCTGGCTCCAAATGATCACAAAGATCCATGATAGTATGATGATTCAGCTGATATGTCTGGATATAATATCTCTCCTCCATGGTGTGAAGGTCTACTATTGAACGGTACACTGGTGGTTGTAGTCCTCTCCTCATGGCAGGAAAACTACGTGAAAAAATTTCATCATAGTATGTGACATGTAGCATGCAGACATCTTGTAAAGTCAGATACACAACTTACACATATCTGAAGTTGAGGCCGGTTACAAACTCTGATACCTACAGTACAGCACATAGGTATGAACCAGATGATAACCTCCTTGGTGCACATTCCCCCAAACAACTATTGAACTACACATACAGATTCATCTGTTACTGTACATGGCTGTAAATCCAATCAATTTGACATGCCTTGCACATATTGTTGCCCATTAGCAATGTTTTCAAAGCACATGGCAACATCTGAGTAGGTGTACTATCCCCACATGTCCTCCAGTAACACAGCATTTACTGCATAGATGCACAAATTGACAACTAAACATGAAGGCAGTACTTACATTTGTACTGCACGATATGGGTTATAGTTAATGACGCAGATAATAAAACTCTTCCATACATGTAATGTGCTTAAAATGGCAACCGCCAGACCAAATGTACTGGATACATGGTTGTGACCTAACTCTGCCGGCAGAAGCCGTCATGGCAGTAGGCCATCACAACAGCGGTGGAAATTGCCATTGAAAGACATTGCTGCCTTTGGCAGACTTGGGCAAATGGCGATGTCCGCCGGTGGTGACGGTCATGTATGTGGCGAACATGACCACCATCTTCTGCAGTATTGCTTACTTGGCTCATGACACTGCTGCCAGCAAGACCTCCACTACCTGAGCTACTGTGTACTGCCTTTAGAAGCTATCATGCCATGTCCTGCAGGTGACAGGGCCCCAGCCTTTACCCCTCAAGAGCTGGTGAAGCTTGTGGAGGAGGTCCTACCCCTGTATGACCAGCTATGTGGTACAACAGAGGAGCAGGTGAGTCCAATGCAGTACCAATGTGTGATAGGTGTGGTGCATGATGGTGTATCTGAAATGTAAAGTAGTGAAGGTGTTGATGCATGCAGATGATAATTTGTAAATGAGTGTGAGTTGTGAGGATGAGAATGTTTGCCTACTTGCTGTCACCGAAGTATATAATCCACTACTATTGGTATGGTGCATGTGGACATGTTTTTCCTTTTGTTTGTGTCATCCATGCAGGTCAACGTCCATCAGAAGAAGAAAATTTGCCGAGCCATCACCAAGCAAGTGCGGACCCTAGTGGTCCACAGCCGGCAGAGTACCCACGGTAGGAAGTGGTGGGAGGACCTGAGACTCTGGGCCCAAAAGACTGCAGATGCCCCACTGGGGATGTCCCCCCAACGAGGGAGGGATGCCTGTTGGACCTTGACCCCCCCCATGGTCCACATTTTGATGGTGGCCTTCCCTGAGGTGGATGGGCATTTGAGGACTGCACAGCAGACACAAGGGGGTAAGTACTGACAGAACCCATGTACTTGCCTCTGGTAGTTTAGTGTATGATGTGTGAGTATTGCAGCTGTGCCTATGTGGTAAATGCTACAGGTAAAGTGACTACTAGGTAGACATGGTACTACAGTTGCCGACATACAAACACAGATGTGGCCATTGTATTGCACATGGGAACATGTTAATAACTTTTGTCTACCAAATAGTATGACTGCATGTGGAGATGCACATGTGACTGTGTCATATATATGACTTTACTCAGCCATACATATTTGTAACCTGCTGTGTCATCCTCCCCACCTAGTGTTTCCAAGTCCATTTACCCAAATAGTGAGTTGTATAGCTCTTTGGTCTCTGATCATTCTTATTCCAATGGATCTGCTTTATGTGCAACATTGGGTCTGACAGATGAGTAATAAGCCAAGTAATCCTGTGTCCTGAAATAGTTGGAAACTTCATGTGAGGCTGTCATCCAAATCAGGCTTTTGGTATAGCCAACTAATTACACTCCCTCTTAAGTTTGAAGAGGTGTCCCCATTGTCGTGCCAGATTGATACATTGGGAAATGTGAATTTTGATAAGGGTGAACATCCTACAATGTGAAATTCATGGTGACAATAATACATTGACATTTCATGGTATTATATTGACATGTGTACAAATACCTTTTATACTAATTTATTTGGTGTAGAGAAGGTAATTGGCCAGGCTACTGATCCCTTAGCCCATGTACATTGTCCATGCAACATAGGGCAATATCATACCTATATGAGTGCAATAACTGCTATTTACTGCCTACATCATGTGTCAATTGATACTTTGTTCCTGATTTGATGTTGAAACCACTTTGTCCCCAGACTTACCTTATCAAATCTGAGGCTGTTTGGACAGTTTTGGTTATGGATCTGCTCATGTCTGTCTGACTTAATGGTGTAGCAGGTGTTACATTTCACATACACCTGTTGGTGTTGTGGGATATGTTGTCATTCAATTTGCTTGACTCTAGGTGTATGTGTCATTTATGGGTACATAAATAATCAGTTGTGTAAGCGTTAGTTCTGGACCAAGTTATTAGGAATCACATGTCTGGACAGTTGTTAGTGATGTAGGTGTTCGGATGTTGTCATGTAGCGGTATCTAATCAGCATGTATGGTGGAATGCTATGAGCCCTTCATGCACATTGTTTGGTTTCCATTGTATTGCTGGTGTTACTATGATCACTGTGGTTGTCTGTGGATGTATCGTGTGTGCTAGGTATGCCCCTAATGCAATACATAGAATTGTTGTCTATATGACAATGAATCAGATTAGTGGGTGCAAAAACTCCTAATGAAGCTTTTCCTAGTATTTATATAGATCTTTCAGTTACCTGCTATATCATTTTGTGATACACACTGTATGGGAATGCCACATGTAGTGTCTTCATCTGAAGTGTTTGCCATTGTGTAAGTTGTGTGATTGGAAAGCAACATGCTGTGTCGTATTTAAAGTGAGATGAGTTTACTTTCATGGATCATGACTACTGGTGATGGACCGGGCAGGTGTGGAATAGGGGTAGGCATGATATTGTGTTATCAATCAACTGCATTTCCTCAGACGGATTTGATGATGGACAGTGATGATGTGCATGGGGATAGATTTTGGATGTAGGCAATCCACCCTTTTTTTTGTCTCATACACCCCTGATTGAGTCAACTGTATATCGTCCAAGCGAGGAGACGGTCACACTCACATATAGAGATACGTAACGCTGGGGGGGGCGGGTCTCTCTCACTTGGTCTTAATACCAGTCCATTTGAGAGTTGAGTTGACCTAGCCTTTAATCATCGGACAGTATTTAGATTAGACAAATTAATCTCTTCTTCACCCTCTCCTTAACTTTGCCTTCTTTCGGAACACTAAAAATTACAGAGGAGAGACTCAGCAAAATCTGTTGCTCCACAACATTCGTGATGACCTTGCAAACTTTTACCCAAAAACTTTGTACCAATGGGCAGTCCCAAAACATGTGGATGTCTGAAGCTATTGGTAAGCAACATTTTGCACAGTTAACTGGGTCCCCTCCTCTCATCATCGAGAGCTTCGCTGGGGTAACAAAGACCCTATGCAAAGTAAAGAGATGGTTCCTCAATAGAGATGCTAATTTGACTTCCTTATATACAAAACATATTGATTTTTCTCACCAACTTTGTATTTGATCCACAGACATAACTTCCCCCCAAAGGGAGTACGGCAAGTTGAAATCCCCATCCTGCGCCTCCACCAAGGCTCAATACCAACTAGAGACCTTCCTTACACTCACCTGGTTATTTACTATATTGTCTACAAACTGGTTTTCGGCCCCCAACCTAGCTGTAACCTTCTGCGACCAACTCCTCAGTTGTATGTACTTCAGCCTAGATACATTTCCACCAGTCCGTTCTATAAAGTCTTCACAAGAAAGTAATCAACTACTGCCGACTAAATCCCCCCAGTATTGGATCCCCGCTCTCTTAAGAGGCAAAACTAGTACATCCGTAACACATTCAGGCATCCCTGGGGACTCCCAGACCGGTGCCCAAAAACTATAATACTTGATTCTTGCCACTCGCCGTACCTTATATCACACTTTAACTGCATCCTGCAATATCTTCAGTCTCACTTTCTTAAAAAACTTGGGATCCCCAAACTTATACAAAAAGTATATAGCTGCACCTGTACTGTTGCTACAATACAATTAAATATTCCTCCAACCGCTGAGCGATCTGGATTGGAGAATAGCATTCTATCATTCAGGAACTTACTATCCATTAATATTAGAATGGAATTGAAAAGGAAATTCAACTTAGGCAGGATCATCATTTCAACCAAATTTACCCTCCCAATCAATGTAAGGGGTAGGTGTGCCCATCTTAACATCAACCTCCAAATTCCATACCATTATTTCTGTTTTATCCGGATTAATATGGTAACCCGAAACCCTCCCGAAGCCTTCCGCCAAACTCACTAATGCCGGAAAAGAGTCAGATAAATTTGAAGTATAAACTAAAAGGTCATCAGCGAATAGGGCAACTTTCTGCCCCCAACCCTTTGCTACTAAAGGCCGAAATGTTTGGATCTTGCCTGATCCTCCTTGCAAAGGCCTCTATATACAGATCAAACAACAAGGGGGAAAGAGGACAGCCCTGTCTAGTGCCTCTAGTAATCTTAAATGGATCCGTAAGCGTCCCATTTACCAGAACCCTCGCCTCTGGTGCCTGGTAATCAAAATGTACTACCCAAATTATTCTGTTCCAGAACTAAGTTAAAATAATTCCAAATAACCCTATCAAACGCTTTCATAGCATCCAATGCTATAACTGCCAATGGTTCTTGATACGTAGTAGCTAAATCAATAGCACCAATTAGGTTAAATGTTTGCTCGTGCATAAACCTATTCCGTATAAAACCTTTCTGATCTGGATGAATTAATTCAATGATTACCCCACTCAACCTATTTGCTAAAACCTTAGCAAAAATTTTGTAGTTAGTATTCAACAAATATATTGGTCTATTTGATTCACACCTTACTTGAGATTTTCCTGGTTTTAAAATAAGAGAAATAGTAGCTTCATGTCATGAAACTGGTGAAGGCCCTCCTCAAAAATCCCTGAAAACAGAAAACAGTTGGACCATCGGGGGAGTTTAGAGTCACCTAAAATCTGATAGAATTCAACCAGAATACCATCCGGTCCTGCCGCCTTCCCCTTACTACTCTTTTAAAGAATTGTCCTTACTTCTTCCTCCGTAATAGGTCTAATTAAGTATGACTGCTTGTCCTGCGTAAGACGGGGAGGACATCCATATCTAACCAGTTCTCAGCAGCCTTGTCCTCTACTTCCCCATCCTCCCTATATAAAGATACAAAAAACTTTAGGAAGGCCTCCCTCATATCATCTGGGGATAACACTCTAGCCCCAGAGTAACTATCCAAAAGCTTGTCTATATTACCCCAAACCAAATCTTTCTTAACTTTCCTGGCCAGTAACTTCCCCATATTATCTCCAATCTCAAACTGGGTCTGCTTGTTTGGCTCCCATCTCTTCTCTATTTTAGCTTGTAAAACCAACTTCAACTGCTGCCTCAAATTCCTTCTCTTGTTGTTACAGTACTCCTCATCTCCAAATCAGAATCACAGAACCGTATTTGACTCTCAATACCCTCCAACTAGTCCCTATACTGCCTTCTTCTATAACTGGAAATACTTATAATCCTCCCCCTCATTACTGCTTTGTAAGAATCTCACACTACACCTATAGGTGATGAACTGTGGTTCATTCTGAAGAACTCCTCAGTGTCCTTCCGAAGCCGGCCTATGATATCTTCTTCTAACAGTAAAGTCCTATCAAGAGTCCACCTTCTCCCGCACATCTCCTGAAGGCAATTTGTTCATAAAATCACTGCAGCATGGTAAAAAAAATGTGTGGTAGAATAGATAATATCCTTTACTAAACCGCACACAGATTTATCTACGAAAAAATAATCAATTTGTGACGCATTGCCGTACTTTCTATTATGAAAAGAGAATTCCTTGTCCTCGTCTGCTCTTAACCTCCATAAGTCACATAATTGGAACTCTTTCATCATTAATTTAAGATATTGTTGAGATTTTGGTCAATCCACCGATCTAGAGTTGGCTGACCTGTCCAACTTGTTGTCTAAGATCACATTAAAATCCCCAACCATAATAACAGGATCCATGCAATCCAAAAGATTTGCAAAAACCTTCTGCAGGGGTTCTATATCATCACAGTTGGGGGCCATAAAACCCTATGTAGCCGGGCGTTGGAACACCCGGCTACCAACAATGGTGGCCTCCAGGCAGCCCGATACCCCGGGGGCACCTCGGAGGAGGAACGGGAAAGCACGTGCATCGGGAATCTGGATATCCGGATTCCCGTAGTCCAAAATGCGGAACGTCCGCGTCAGGAGAGAGAGACAGAGAGGGAAGATGCGGAAGCAGGGAAGAGACAGATAGAACGAGCGCACGAAGAATGGAGCCGCCCAGAACAGCTGGCTCATGGAGGAAACCCCGACGACGGGCAAGGAAGCCCAAAAACACGGGGACTCCGCCACGTCCCTGGAGGGGCGTGGTTCAAGCAGGTACGGTCCTGCTTACAAAACAGGATAAACACTTTGGTGGGGAAGGAGGAGGGAGAGAGAGAGGAAAAGGGGTGAAAGGAGAAAGAGGGAGGAAGGGAAGGGACTCAAAGGGAGTACGGGCAAAGAATTATCATATAAATATTTCCCTTGATTGTTTTGTTTATTTTTGTTTTGTTATTGTTGGCTTGAAGAAGAAGAGAACTATTTTCTAAGTGTGGCCCCCTTTCACTAATACCCATACTTACCTTTTTGACACGGGTGGAGTGAATTTGCCGTGGCTTCCATAGGGATCTAGCCCACTAAGGTGATTGCACTATCTGGTTACCCCCTTCTTTCCAATACACCCTTTTTCTTATTATCTCACTGCACTCTCTCTCAAAACCCTCCCACCATACTAAAACAACCCAAGAAGCAAATCCAGAGTTAAGACTTACCTTACTTTCTTTCCTTTCCCGGTTTCCCCGACGATGCAACTCCACCACGAGATCTTTGGCTGGGCCAAAGAAGACCTGAAAGAGAGAAGAGGAAAGAAAGAGTTATTTCACTGGGAGAGAGAGACTTATGGACTGATAGAAAGGACTTGTGAATTACCAATAAAACACCCATCTTTCACAACCCCAACACCCGAGTTGTCTCATATGTCCTTGCCGCTACGCTCGCCGCAACAGTGGTGTCAGAAGTGGGATTGAAATAGCGGCTGAGTACAGGAGGACATACCCAACACCTTGGAGGTGAAGCCAACAATTGAATACATAATCCAACGACTGGCTGAAGGACAACGCTACCTTCAAGTAGTGTGGGAAGCCCAACGAAGAGAGGCCAAAGCCGATAGAGAAGCACTCCAAAGTGCCCTGAAGAGCCAAGCTGCTATTATCGCAAATAATCAGTTGGTACATGAGACGGCCTTACAAAAACTGACAGATACTATAGCCGCCAGCAGAGTTCACCCCAACGTCTCAAGCTTTGTCCTCCAAAAATATCAGGACGGGGAAGATCCCAATGCATTTTTCACAAACTTTGAATGAGTGGCTTCCTCTGCCACATGGCCCGAGGAACGAGGGGGTCAATATGTGGCTCCATTACTAACAGGTACATTACAGGCCGCCTATCTGGCCGCTAACCCAGACGGAACCACTCCGTATAAAGAAATAAAGAAGAGCATACAAGAACACATGGGACATGATTCAGAACATTACTGTCTGCGATTCCGGAAGACAAAGTGGTCACCCTCAGAGGAACCCAAAACATTATATTACAGAGTGAAAGATTTAGGGCTTAAATGGTTAGGTCCGATTGGGACGGGAAGACATCATAAAAACTATTCTTCTCAAACAGTATCTAGTGGCCCTCCTTTCTGTTATCCGCAATTGGATCCGACAACATCCCAATGTAGACACCAACATGGCAATTGACCTGGCTTGTGCGTATCATCGATCAACCAAGTTTAAAGCGGGACCTTCCAAGTCGACGAGTTCCACTAATCGACCCCCAGGTTTAACATACCGACCTGCTACCCCAAAAAATATCGAAGAAGCTCCCCTTCCCCGGATGGCTGAAAAGAATCCTATGCAGCAGCCTCAATGCTATAGTTGTGGTGAGTGGGGCCATATAGCTCGGCTATGCCCCCACAAAGAAGAAAAGGGTGAACCTATGGAGATCGGGATGACCTGAGGGTGTGTCCTATATACCGGAAAAGACAGCTCCAGAGATACTCAGGAGATAACGGTTAATGGCCAGAGAATCAGGGCCTTAGTAGACTCTGGGTGCAGCCAGTCTGTTATTAGGGCCGACCTGATTTGTCCCAGCGTCCAAACACCCGAGAAACTAGTTTCCATCTGCTGCATACATGGGGAAATGAAGGACTATCCCATTGGTTTCCGTTCTCCTAGAGAGGAAAGGGAAACAGGATTCATTAAAAATGGGTGTTATTGACCATCTGGTAGAGGAATGCATTGTGGGCACAGACTATATAAATTTCACCGACCTACTACAGAGCGTAGAGAAAAAGAATCGTCTAGAGTCATGGTGGGGGGAGGCTCCTTTTTTCGGAGACCCCGATAGAGACAGGAACCATATGATATAGACCTAGTAAGAGGGAAAAAAGAGACAATAAAAAACTTTATTTCATGAGGGAAGAGAAGAAAGATCCAAGAAATGTGCAGAATATAACCGTTCCCTACCTACCTCCAGTCCGTAGTAGCCAACAAGAGGATTCCTCCCTCAAGAATGCTTGGGAAGCAGCTAAATCAGAGATCAGCGATGAGGTGGGTCCTTATTTTTTATACAAAAAGGCCTCCTGTATAGAATCACCAATCATAACAATCATGAGAAACTGCAACTAGTCATACCGGAGCCATACCGAATCCAAGTGCTGCACCTTGCTCACAGCCAACCGGGAGGGGGACATTATGGTAGAGATAAAACTGAGGAATAGCTATTACACTGCTTTTACTGGCCAGGAGTATATGCCCAAATATTTTGTTTTTGTATGCAATGCCCTAAATGTCAGCTGGTAGACCCAGGACCCCAAAAGAAAGCACTGTTACAGCCATTGCCTATAATTGAAAAAACCTTTTCAAGGGTGAGAATGGATTTGGTAGGCCCCCTCCTTCCATCAACAAAAGGGTATACTTATATATTAGTCCTTGTAGATTATGCAACAAGATATCCCAAAGCCATAGCCCTCTCTAGCATGACAACCAAGAATGTGGCTCATGCTATGATTGGTTTGTTTTCCAGGGTGGGTTTCCCAAACGAAATCCTGACCGACCAAGGGACTCCATTCATGTCGAACTTAAAGGCACAAATCTGCCAAATCTTGGGAGTCAAACAGCCAAAAACCTCAGTGTACCATCCACAAACATTCGGTCTTGTTGAGAGGTATAACCACACTCTGAAGTCCCTATTGAGAAAAACTGTCTCAAAGTCAGTGCGAGACTGGGATAAGAAATTACCTCTTGTCCTCTATTCAATAAGATCCCATGTACAAGCGTCCACTGGCCATAGTCCCCTTGAATTGATCTTTGGACGCCAACCCCGTACCCTTCTAGATATTGCTGCCGAATTATCGGAGGAAGAAGAGACAGGAGAAAACCCATACTAGAGTATACTCAACAATTCAAAGCCCAGCTACAAACGGTCTGGGAAGACATCCATTTACATATGGAAAGGGCACAAGGAAAACAAAAACGGTACCATGATCAGGGTACAAAATTGCGACAACTACAACCAGACGATAAAGTTCTCCTTTTACTCCTGAGCTCAGATAATAAATTGCTAGCTAAATGGCATGGCCTGTATAAAATAGTGAAGGCAATAACCCCGTCACATACCTGGTTGAGATATCGCAAAAGCCAAGGAGGGCACAGATTTACGACATTAACTTGTTAAAAAAATGGGAAGAGCCAGCTACCTCCCTTCCTCCGATATTGACAGGGTTTCTGGCAACCCCTAACAAGACATTAGACATAGAACTGTGCCCCACTACTTTGGACTGGGAGCTGAACCGACCTCAAGTCAGTCCCACACTACAAGAAAAGCAACAACGACAACTCAACACTCTTCTAAAATGGCATGCAAGGTTCTTTTCCTCAGAACCCGGGAGGACCTCAGTGACACAGCACCATATTAGAACCCCATGTGGCCAAAACGTACGCCTCTTCCCCTGTCGTATCCCAGAAGCCCGGAAAAATCTAGTAGAGCAGGAAGTAGAGAACTGCTACAAATGGGGGTTAATGAACCATCCATCAGCCCACGGTATTCTCCAATTGTACTAGTCCCAAAGCCAGATGGCTCGGTTCGCTCCTGTATTGATTTTCGGTGGCTAAACGCAATATCTCAATTTGATACCTACCCTATCCCTCGGGTTGATGAGTTGTTAGAAAGACTGGGTAAAGCCCAATACCTGTCAACCCTAGATCTGACCAAGGGATATTGGCAAACACCCTTGGCCCCGGCAGATCAAGAAAAGACAGCCTTTTTTACACCCTCCGGGCTATACCATTTCACCGTGCTTCCCTTTGGGTTGCATGGCGCATCCGCTACCTTCCAAAGGTTAATGGACCAACTCTTGAGACCTCACTATAAATACGCAGGAGTTTATTTAGTCGATATAGTGGTCTATAGTGAATCTTGGGAAGACCATCTTAACCACCTAGATCAAATATTCTGATTGTTATATTCTGCTGGCCTCACGGCCAACCCCGCCAAGAATCACCTGGCCTACAATGACATTGTGTATCTTGGGTATTTTATAGGCAAAGGACAAATCCGACCACAAAAGAGCAAAGTAGAGGCCATACACCAAGTACCGGTCCCAGCCACCAAGAGGGAACTTCGATCTTTCCTAGGCCTGGTAGGCTATTATAGGAGATTCATACCGAACTATTCCACTTTGGCAGCCCCTCTAACCGACCTATTACGAAAAGGACAACCGTCAAAAATACCAAGCCTAACCCCAGGTCAACTATCTAGCTTTCACACCTTAAAGAACAGCCTCACCACCGAACCCGTTTTACGTTGTCCAGACTTTACAAAAACATTCTATCTCCAAACTGATGCCTCCAATGTAGGGATAGGCGCCGTACTTTTCCAAACAGATGAAGTAGGCCATAACCTTTATTAGCTGGAAAATTCTGCGACACAAACAGCGGTACCCCGATAATTTAGAGGGAATGCCTAGCTATCAAATTGGCCATTGAAAAATTACAATATTACCTTTTGGGTCATCCCTTGGGTCATCCTTTTCCATTATATACCGACCATGCTCCCCTCACCTGTTTGTCCACAAACAAAAACACAAATTACCACGTTCTGCGGTGGTTCAGGGAGCTGCAACCCTTTTAGTTTCAGTTACTTCACATCCCGGGGGAACAACAATATACAGAGGATTACTTGTCCTGTTACCCCTTAAGCACGGAACTCCACCAGTCCCTCTCTAGGGAAGGGAGATGTAGCCGTGCGTTGGAACACCCGGCTAACAACAATGGCGGCCTCCAGGCAGCCCGATACCCTGGGGGCACCGCGGGGGAGGAACCGGAAAGCACATTCATCGGGAATCCAGATATCCGGATTCCCGTAGTCCAAAACGTGGAACATCCGTGTCAAGAGAAAGAGACAGAGAGGGAAGACACAGAAGCAGGGGAGAGACGGACAGAACAAGCGCATGAAGAATGGAGCCGCCAAGAACAGCTGAATCACGGAGGAAACCCCGACGATGGGCAAGGAAGCCCAGAAAAGCGGAGACTCCGCCACGTCCCTGGAGGGGCATGGCTCAAGCAGGTTCGGTCCTGTTTACAAAACAGGATAAACGCTTTGGTGGGAAAGGAGGAGGGAGAGAGAGAGGAAATGGGGAGAAAGGAGAAAGAGGGAGGAAGGGAAGGGTCTCAAAGGGAGTATTTGCAAAGAATTATCATATAAATATTTCCCTTGATTGTTTATTTGTTTTTGTTTTGTTGTTGTTGGCTTGAAGACGAAGAGAGCTATTTTCTAAGGGTGGCCCCCTTTCACTAATACCCACATTTACCTTTTTGACATGGGTGGGGTGAATTTGACGTTGCTTCCATAGGGATCTAGCCCACTAAGGTGATTGCACTATCTGGTTACCCCCTTCTTTCCAATACACCCTTTTTCTTACTATCTCACCGCACTCTCTCTCAAAACCCTCCCAACATACTAAAACAACCCAAGAAGCAAATCCAGAGTTAAGACTTACCTTACCTTCTTTCCTTTCCCGGTCTCCCCGACGACACCACTCCACCACGAGATCTTTGGCTGGGCCAAAGAAGACCTGAAAGAGAGAAGAGGAAATAAAGAGTTATTTCACTGGGAGAGAGAGACTTATGGACTGATAGAAAGGACTTGTGAATTACCAATAAAACACCCATCTTTCACAACCCCAACACCCGAGTTGTCTCAAATATCCTTGCGGCTACGCTCGCCGCCACACCCTACCAATGTAAATTTTCTTCCTTTCAACTGGAGAGTAACCATGAGCCGCCTGCCTGACTTATCTGTTTTGGCTTCTATCAATAGTACATTCACCTGTCGCTTAACTAAAACCACTACCCCTCTAGTATTAAAATTGTGATCTGTATAAACATAGTGTCGGATCCATTTGTGACTGGAGAACAAGCTAGACATTTCCTCTTTGGCTAAATGCATCTCTTGCAAGACTATTATATGCGCTGGACATTCCCTGAGCAACTACAAATTTTTTCTTGCCGTAGCCTTCACCCTTAAACCATTAACATTCCAGGACATTATTTGAATTAAACCCGCCCCCGTCCCCTGACCCTCTATGACCCTATTCACTTATATGTAAGTGCCCTAAGGTACATAAGCACGTTTTATAGCTTCCTCCCAACCAACCCACCATCGGTGCAACCCCCACCCCATAACCCCCACTGTGACCCCCCCTCCCAACCCAGCGGAACCCCTCATCCTATTAACAGTCCCTTGGGTCTCATTTAGAGCTCCTTTGAGCTCCCTGCGTAGCCTGCACAGTGTCACCCTTTTTTATACCATCTAGTATTTCATCTGCTAAGGCTGAATCTCTAATATTGTACATTTTATTATTATACATTACATGCAAAGGTGCTGGGAATTTAAGTTGAGCTACTGCACCTACACTTTTAAATTCTACCAATCGTTTTCCCAGCTCCCACTGCCTATTTAATGTTACACTAGATAAATCAGACCTAATCTCGAATGAGAACTCCTCAACTTTCAAGGATCCCAGCCCCAAAGTCTTCACCAAGATTTTCTTCTTCAACTGATAGGTCTGAAAGTTAACCAAAGTCCTCCGCTGCTTCTTCTTATTAAGATCTCTCCTGAACGGATCTCTAGGGATCCTCTGAATATCTTTTATGACCTCAGCTTCACTTTCCCCCACAGGCACTGATTTTGTTATAAGAGAAGCAACTTATTTTTTTTAGGTCGTCTCCTTCCACTCCTTCTGGCACCTAAAATCCTTTGATTGTTCCTCCTTGAAGAATTTTCCAGATGTTCCAATTTCTCCTGTAAATTACGTTCACTTTCCTTTAATAGTTTAATTTCCTCCTTGTTCTTACTCATTTCTCCTTTAATGGTCTCCATTGACTCTTCAAGGGCTTTGGTCCTAAGGGCCAGCAGATCAAACTTTTTTCCAAGGACTCACAAGCCGACCTGATCTCTCCTTGATTTGCCTCTAAGACAGCAAACCCCTCAGATATATTCTCTGTGAGTGCCAGGAACATACTATCCAATTTGTTGGGCTCGGATTGCTTAGCCAGCCCCAAGTTACCCTGAGGGGATGGAGGTCCCATCCCCACGGGGGCCCCCCAGGGTTGGAATGATTATACAGTTCCAAATCTTCCATAATGACCATATCTCCCCCCTGGCTATCGCAACAAGATCCAACCTGAGATAACTCCTTGGGACCAAGGGGGATAATACCCTCCTTCGCCATGTCCCCTTCTTGTGGGAATGGAATCACCTGACCCATCTGTTCCATCTGGGCACTAGAGGTAGAGATTACCGATGGACGAGCCCTGAAGTATGCCTGCACAGAGGCGGTCACTTTGACTTTGCCAATGCTTGTTTTCTGTTTTAAAGTGGCTATCCTCAAATTACACCCTAATTCCTCACTAGCAGGGCCTTTATGCTGAAGTCTATCTTCCTCCTCCCCACCTTCTCCTCCTAAACTAAGTCTTTTATTTTTGTTTTATTAATAAATATGTCCTTTTTATGGGCTCCTCTCTTACCTTTGTCTGAAATACCACCTTAGAGGAAGAGAGATGCCTGCTCGTTCCTGCGCTTGCTCTCCTGCCAGGATCGTCTTGCTCCACGCCTGCCTTGCAAGTCGCCACCTGCTCAGCAACCTGCCTGGTGCTGACTCTTCCAGCGTTCCCCCGGAGGGCAACGTGCGATGCTGCTTGACAGCTCCTCTGGAGCTCCAGGGTGGCACGCGGCCAACCCGTTGCTCCAGCCGAGTCCCCGCCGTCCGTCTTCGTGGGGCTGAAGCCCTCACACATAGGCCTACAGAGAGGCCTCCGCCTTTGCCGCACCTTCGCCAGAGGGTGAAAAGACACTGCGCTCAGCATCCACCTGGGAGCTCAGTTAGGACGCTCAGCATGAGGCGTGCCTGCCACCCGCCATGTTCCCAGCCAATCCATCTTGTGCATGATGATTTTGAGTTACAGCTGAATTGATGGGATGGTGATGTAGTGGTTAGATGGATGACTTATGTTGTGGGTGAGACTGTGGTCATATGGGAAAGTTGGAAGTATCTTGTTGTGAGATGATGTAGGCTCTGAATGGTTTCCAACTAAGGCTTCATTTGACATACATGTTTTGTTACTGTTGTGCATGTTGTAATGTCTGTGTGTGTGAAGAATGTGATGATCCTCCCTCTATCTTGCTCTCTCTCTCTGTGCATCAGCAGGCGAAGGAGATGGGGTACAGCCAAGTGGGGAAGCTAACGGCCATGGGACCTGGAGTGCTGAGTTCACTGACACCAAGGGACACAGTGGCCTGGAGGCAAGGGGAATGCCACTTGGGAGACATGATCCACGTCTTCATCATTGGAATCCTCCTCCACTGGACACTCCCTGGTAGTGGCAGACCCATCTGGGACCACCCTAGCACCATCTCTGTCCGCCACCCCCCTTACTACCACCAACCTCCCTGTAGCTCCCCACCCAATTGGCCGTGTCCGTTCACCCTAGAGGGAGGGTGTCTCCTTCGCACAGGCACCTATGCCCCTGCCCTGTCAGCCCTGCTGCCCTCAGTGAGACTATTGACGTCCTGAGGTCGATCTCTGTGGGTCAGTCGACCATCGTGAATGCCATCCAGGGACTGGCCCAATAGAGTTATGCATTCCTGGAGGGCATTCATGGTGCACTGGCTGGCCTCCACATTGATGGCAGCCAGTCACCCTTTGTCTTCTGTCCCCCCTCCACCTTCCTCTTCCCAGTCCCAAACCCCTCTTTACCGACCCAGCCAAAGCACCCAGACAGACAAGCATGCATCCACCTCAAAATCCAAGGGTAGCTCAGACAAACACAAGTGGCCAGGAACTAAACATGTCCTGGGTGGAGGTACTTTACACCTCCCCCCTGCAGGAAGTGTAACACCTGGTGGTGGGCCTCAAAGACTCAAGCCTCTTGTTACAGTGCCCCATGGCACCCCGGCTTGTGGAGTTGCCCATCCCCGGACAAAGCCCCACTTTTGGCAGCAAGTCCGACTGGAAAATTAGGGAAAACATGGAGAAGTGACCCCTCTCCCTTAAGAAACCTCCATCTTAGTTTGGAGGGCAGGTACCAATAGGGTTAAGTTTGTGTCCCTCTCCTCAAAGGGAGTAGACACAAGAAGGGCGTAGCCATCCTCAGGGACAGTAGCCATTGGCTACTACCATCTGATACCTGTAACACCCCTAAATCCAGGATTTAAGGGCTCCCCTGACCACAAGTCATGAGATTCCTGGTGACCTGACAAGAAAAAAGAAGGACTGCTAAGCTGAAACCCCAGCAGAGAAGAAGGAAGACAAAAATTGACTTGGCCCTAGCCCTACCGGCTTGTCTCCTTCTTCAAAGGACCTGCACAATAACAGCGATGCAACCTGAGGACTGCCCTGAATCACAAAGGACTAAGAACCCCCGAGGACTGCGGCCCTGTCCAAAAAAAAAACTACACAAAAGGACTCCAGAGCCTCCCTGGATCCATGAGTCCTGATCACTCTGCACTGAATGCCCACGGTCCGTGTTCAGGTGGCCCAACCAGCTAGAGAGGTTCCCCAAGCAATTCCGAGCAAGTGCCCACCCTAGGTTGCTCTCTCCTGCCCCCTATGACGAAGCCTGCAGTATGAACCCAGAGAACCCCCGACCACAAAAGCTCTGAACAAAGATATCCAATGCCTAAAGACACACTCCACCCGCAACCGGAGGCCTTGGAAAACCTGACCACAGGTGCAGCAACGTTCAGCAGGTGGCCCTCCTACTTGTCCAGCCTGTGGTTTTCCTGAATCAACCCTCTGGACCCAGCCTGCAGCATGCAAGTGACCTCCAGGGTCCCCTCATGGGAAAGCATTTTGGAGCCCGACTCTCTGCACCCTGGATCCGGCCGCCCCTGTGCTGCTGAGGGTGTGTTTGGTGCCTACTTGTGGCCCATCCCAGTGCTCCTCTAAACCTCCCAGATCTGCCCTCTGAAGATGTGGGTACTTACCTGCCAGCTGATCTGAAACTGAGTACCCCCAGTCTCCATGAGAGCTCATGTTAAATTTGCCTCAACTTTGACCTCTGCACCCGGCTGGCCCCGTGTTGCTGGTGGTGGGTATTTGGGGTTAACTGGAACCCCAACATGTGGACATCCTAACACCAGGAGACTGGAACTGAAAGCCAAGTACTTACCTGTAAATCATACTAACTTTTCTTCCCTCTAGGAACTGTTTCTAAAAATTGCAGTGTCAACTTTTAAAACAGATTATTGCCAATTATTCTTAAACTGTATAACTTACCGATTCTAAACAAAGTAATATTGATTCATATGCTAAATACAAATTTATTAATATACTAACCTGCAACTTGAATATTGTGGCTCTAGAAATAAATTAAGAAAATATTTTTGCTACATAAACAACATTGGTCTGGAGTTAAGTCATTGAGTGTGTGCTTCTTTTATTGTCTGTGTGTATTGCAAATGCTTTGCACTACCTTCTGATAAGCCTAACTACTCAACCACACTACCACAAAAAAGAGCATTAGTATTATCTACATTAGCCTCTGTCAAGCCGCTGGGGAACCCCTGGACTCTGTGCACACAATGGGGGTCATTACAATCCGTTGTTTTGACGGATTTCACCACCAACAGGCTGGCAGTGAAATCCTGGGGATTACGACCATGGCGGAAGCACCGCGGTCGCAATGCCGGGACCAGCGGTTTCCGCCACTTTTGTCCCTGCGGGAGTAATCCCCCAGGGCAGCGCTGCCCAGGGGATTATGAGTCCCCCTCCCGCCAGCCTTTTCATGGCAGTTTGCACCGCCATGAAAAGGCTGGCGAAAAGGGGAGTTGCGGGGCCCCCTGCCACAGCCCGTGCAGCTTTTCACTGTCTGCTATGCAGTTTTCCTCCCCAGGCCTGCCCCTTTCATCTCCAAGGCCTCCCATACCCCTCTGCAAGTACCCATGCCCCTCCCTCTGCCAAGACATCTACCCCTCCAAAGAGAATCCAACCCTCCCCTAAGCCTAGACCTAAACCCACCCAAGACCATTCCCAAAGGACTCCCTCCCAAGCCTAAACACAATCCCCCCCGGCACTCCCCCATAATCCTGAGGTGCCTGCCTGCCCCCTTGATGCACCCTACCTGTGGAGTTTACATGGCAGTCAGGAGTCAGGTTTGGCGTACCAAGATGTGCATCAAGTGCATGTTGCATTATTTCTATTTGGACTGGCCTATGGCCTTGGACAGTTTCAAATTTGTTAAAAATTGTAATAGACAATTGGACCAACAAGCTGTTGCTTTCAACGTTACATATTTGTCCTGCATTTCTTTTCTTAGGGCATATTTGAAAAAGGATGACATTGTTTGTGTGTGACCAGTTGTGTTTTAGTGGTGTCTGGACAGCATGTGAGGTTGTGTGCACTGCATTTGTCCCCCAGTGATGGATGTGTGTAGTGTGATGGCCATATGTACTTTGGGGACATGTTGTTCTCATGGTATTGAGTGATGTTTCTGTTGACTTGTGTTTGTTGCAGTATTGCGTGGCTTTGTGTGATTTGACTATGTGTATGTGCGTGTCTGGTGAATGGTATGTCAGATACGTTTTGATGTGTGTTTTCTGGGTATGTCGAATGCTATCTTGTATGGTTGTTCGATTGTGCGCATTTGTTCCCTCTTGGTGGTACGTTGTGTTGTATATGTGATTTGTCAATGGGTAGTGTCCATTGGGGTGCTTGCCAATGCATTGATGGTGTTGCAGTTGTGGTGTTGTAGTGTAGTTTTGTGGTGTTGTGTGTGACTGTGACAGTGCTGTGTTTCTGGGAGTCAGTGTGTGTTTTTGATGTGTGTGTGTCTGTGTGATGGCTGTAGTGTGTGTACTGTGTATGTGCATCTGTGTATGTGGCTGTCTGTGAGTATGCGTGTTAGTGTCAGGTTACGTATGTGTGTCGCCGTAGCCACCAGTTCCTAATTGGTATGTTAAATGGGCGTACGAACTTTGATAATTTAGTACAGTGACAGGTAAGTGTGTGTACTCAAGGTTGCTGTTGTCTTCAGCGTTGATTCTGGTGTCTCTGGGCAACCAGGAGCAGCGTGAGGACAAGTAGTTCTATTTCATGGTGGCTCCGGACGAGTATGGCTTCCTGAAATTGAGTGTCTCATTTTATACAGTTGGTTTCAGCCTTGGTTTCTGTGGTGGTGCAACCGTGGCAGAAACCTTGGCGGTGTGCAACCTTGTAATCTGACTACCGCCATTCGTGGCGGCTAGACCACACTGGCAGTGCCGGTGGTGCTTTGGCTGTATTCTCTTGGAAATACAAACATAGTCATAATATGGTGGTCTTTACCAGCCTGTTGGCAGTACGACGACCACCACCAACATGGCGGTCCTGAGACGGCCAAACTCGTAATGAGGCCCATAGTTTCTTTGATGCCTACACTTCAAGAGTGTGCAGCATTTAATGAAAAATTACTAAAACTTTGGAATTAAAACATTTAAGATACTGCTATGGACAAAATGGAACCCCAAGGAGTAATTGTACTGCTGAATGAAAAATTACAAGATAAATGAAACCCTTTGGAGAAATGTGTAACCATGACTGCTGAACAAGAGAAGTGTTTACGTGTCTATAAACTGTTGAGTTATTCTAAGACGTAATTTACGTATGTAGAAGAAGGATTGGCAAATGGTGGAATGGGTAAAGTTGTTGATTTCAATAATTGTCCTAACCGTGAAAATGTTGAATTTTTTGCTATAAAATTTGATCAGGGTGATGTCATGAAGCAGATTGGACGATGTGTTATACGCTTTTTGCTTGTGAAAGAGTTTTATGTTCAACGAAAACAGTTTCCAGTTTTCTCCTCATTTAGGACAGTGTCCTGTTATGAAAAATTGATATTTCATCCTAAGCGGAAACTGGCAAAGCAATCTAAAAAGGTTATTAAAAAGACCAAAAAGAAAGCTAAAGAAGAAAATAAAACTGGAAAAGAATGGAGATATTGCAGCTTACCAGTTGGATAACACTCCTGGTGTAAACAGCTATGCTAATGTTGTTTTCAATGTTCTCTTCAATTTACCACGTGTTGTAAATGCAATCCAAGAAAAACAAGGAACACACTGTGCACAGCACTATGCAATTACCTTCAATGCTTATCATGTGACAGAATTGTAATACACTCTGCTTCAGGCATTCGACAACCAGTTGACAAATATAGTGGATCTGTAGTATTTACTCTAAATGCTCAACAAGATGCACAGGGACTTATTATGGTGATCCTTGGAGTTTTAGAAGACGATGATGACATATTTGGACTGTTATACATAGAACCATGAGTGTGAACATTTCTGTACTTAATTCTGCCAGATTCTAAAAGTGTGTCTTTTGATAAGTTATTCAAAAAAGAGTGATCAAAATATGACCTGTCCAAGCAGTAAATCAAATGTATTCTCCACATTGCTCCTACAGAGAAGTGGTAAATACATTATACCAATGTTTCAATGATGCAGAGTAGATAGAACCTAATTGGACTCTGAGATTACAAACGTTTATGCTGGATGGAGATCAATTTCTGGTAGAACATACTATATTTTGGCTATCATTTTCCATAAAGGCCTAAAAATTACATCAGGACATTATACTGTATATTTAAAGACTCAAACTGGATGGACAGAGTGTAATGACAGCAGTCTGCAATTCAAATAAAAACTTGCCTTTCAAACTTCTAATTCACACCTACTATTACTTCAGCCTAAGCATGTTTTCTTTAAAAAAGTATGAGAAACAGTCTTATCGGGGATCATGTCTTCAAAAGGTATCAAAATATGAATTGTGCATAAATGAGGTGAAAGAATTTCGGTTATAAAATAAACATTCAGTTTTTTCTCTACATGGATTTTAAGTGTTTAAGGCATCAGCTGGCCCATCAGGGGTGATGTCAACAAAAGGCTATCCAAAACATAAAAGCCCTCTTTATGAACATGGCGGTCCATTCCGCGCCGCCGCCGGCAGAAACCGCAAACAGAGGAGCAGGCTGGACCGCCAAAAAATGAACCAAACGAAACACAGGCATCCTGCAAACCACCCACTGCCAGTAGAGGAGTGCCGCCGATGACGGCAGAGTCCGCCCAAAGGCCGACAAAAAGGCCCAACTCGCCCATCAAATAATGAACCACCAGTCCGCAACCATTTCCGGGGCAGGAACAACTGCCACGCAAAGCCAGGCGGAAATGAACCAAATACAAGGAAACACTCACTGGAGGCTAACCCAACGCGCCAAACCAGACATGGATAGAGAGCTGCAGATCATGCCAGCCCTGCTCCGTGCCATATACCTCCACGACGAGACTGTCGGCGAAGACGATGACGGTAAGTACCGCAACCTACGAAACAAGGGAAGAAAGGGCAAAGCCACATACCCACCCACCCTGCAACACCCCCCAACCCTTCACAGTAGCACACGTCATACACCCCACAGCAAGAGGTACTTACCCGACACAAGGCCAATCCAACTTGACCATTGTACACACAAATGCCCCATACCCATGAACAATGAAACGAAAGACCAGGGTTCAAGGGCGTGCCGCCGAAAGACAGGCGACACAGAAACTTTATTGCTGAAGCTCACAGAGCTTAACAGTGCAAACAGGGCCAATGTCCAGTCCGTATGGCTACAATCGCCATGGGCCACAACGGAGCCAACCTGACTCCCACAAGTGCATGGTACTCCACCTAATGGGGCAACATATTGGCATCCGGGCACCTCACGGAACGGGGGCAGGGGGTGGTGGGGGTGGGGATTTGCGACGGGGTGAGCCTTGGACTTTCGTTTGGAAGGTGGAGGGTGGGTGGGTTTTTCCTTTGAAGGGGGTGGGGGCTGTTTCGATCGGGTGGAGCCAGATGGACTCGGCTCAGTCTGGGACTTCTTTTCATCTGGGGAATGGGCACGGGAATGTGAAGGGCGGACAGGGGTGGGCAGTGATGTGGAAGGAGTGGAAAGGGCAAGGAGGTGGGCACATTTGGGGACAAGACGGGGTGGGCCAGTGGGTTGAAAGAGGTCAGCACGGGAGAGGAAAAGTTTTTTCGGAGCAATTGGGGTGGTTGTGGATGAGGGTGTGGGAGTGGAGGCAAAGGGTGTGGATGTATGTGGTGTAGGGGTGCATGTAGTGGGTGCAGGTGACTGGACAGTATGCTGTGGTGGATGTTTGATGGGTGGGTGTCTTGGTGCGTTTGTGTGTTTTTGGAGGGCGGTGGACACAGTATGAGAAGACAGACAGCTAGTGTGGATGTATGTTGTGTGGGTGTCTGCAAGTCTGGTGAGTGTGCTGCATGTGTCAACTACAGTAGTGGTGGTGAGTACAGTTGTGGTGGATGGGGTGCATGTATGGATGTCTGCTATTGTGGTGAGTGCAGGAAGACTTGCAGCAACAGTGACTGAAGGTGCTGTGCATGAGGATGTGCATGTAGAGGGAACAGACAAGGAGTCTGAAGAGGTGGGCACACTGGAGGAAGTGGATGTTGTTGTGTGTGCATGTGTCTGTTGGCTGTGTGAATGCTTGTGGTGGGAGGTGTGGTGCTTGTGTTTTGAAGTGTGTTTCTTGTGTGTTGATGCGCTTGACTGCGTTTCTGAATGTGTGCCTTGGACGGGTGAAGGGAGTCGGGTGCTGGAAGGGGCTGAGGAGGTTGGAGGGGGGACAGAATGGCCAGGGAAACTGGTTGCCGTCTGAGAGGAGGCCAGAGCCTGAAAAGATCTCTGTAGGGCAGACATGGCACTGTGAATGCCATCCAGATAGGCATTTGTCTGCTGCACCTCTGATGCTAGCCCCTGGATGGCATTGACAATAATTGTCTGCCCTACAGCGATGGTTCTCAGGAGGTCAATAGCCTCCTCTGTGAGGGCAGCAGGGCTGACTGGGGCAGCAGAAGAAGTGCCTGGGGGACGGAGACGCCCACCTTTCTGGGTGGGCGGGCACGGGCAACTCAGTGGAGAGCAGAAGGGAGGGCGGTGATGGAATGGGGGTGGCGGAAGATGTGACGGTAGTGTTGTGGCCACTAGGGTCTGCCACCGCCGGGGAGCCCCCATTGGAGGAGTTCTCGGAGTCACTACCTCCTGTAGTAGTTGCATCCCCCGTGGAAGTCCCCTCTCCCTCCCACCCACTGGTCCCCTGGGCGTCGGTTGTCTCAGCCTCCGAGGATCCGTGGGCCACCGCCTCCCCACTTGCCGGTGACTCAACTCCCTCGCCAGATGTTGATGCTGTTCCAAAACAACACAAGAGAAAAGGAACGGGGAGAAAAAAAAACAGGAGAGACACATGGAAATAGCTGAATGGAGGTACATAATGGCCAGACATACACCCACCCAGAAGACACACCCAACAGGCAGCACCGTACACTATGCCCATGGCCATGCCCCTGACTACTGACCAGAGTACTGCTCTACACCCATCCCCTGGAATACCTAAGGAGGCGACGTATAGGAGACCTGGCAAAGACACCCCTACACCAATTGGGGACCATAAAGTTGATGGACACCAGTCAAAGTCACTGACTCTAAGCAGCATGAACCCTAATGTACACCCAGACATCCTCCCAGACTGTGAAATGAGTACTCACCCCCTTGTGTCTGCTGTGCAGCCCTCAAGCGCCCATCCAGGTCTGGGTACATCACCACCAGGATCCATCTCATGAGGGGGGTCAGTGCCCGACGGGCACCCCTTCCACGTTGGGAGGACTTCCCCAGCTAGGCTTCACTGATCTTATGCACCCAGCGCCCCAGGTCCTCCCACCTCTTTCGACAGTGGGTGCTCCGCCGGTTGTAGACACCCAGGGTCCGCACCTCCTTGGCGATGGCATGCCAAAGTGCCCTCTTCTGGTGGGAGATGACCGAAAAGGGTGACACAGAAATGGAACACAGAGGTCAAGCACTTGCACGATAGGAACAGCTGGCTAATCATCCACTATGGAACGGACAGTACTGTCAGACATACATGACATACGCACGCAGCATGCCATGCCCCATGGCCCATGCAGGCACAGAGGTGCACACATATGTCCAATCAACACCATCCATTACGCACACACACACTGCCCCCCCAAACCCAGACTCATCTGTACCTCTGGCCGTCCGTACAGTTTTGTGTACAAGGGCAGGACCCCGTCCACTCGCTTCTCCAGTTCCTCCTGGGTGAAGGCCAGGGCCCTTTCCCCTGCGACACAAGCCACATCCAAATCCAGAGGGCAGGCCACAGCAGTACACACAGTGGAGTACCTGGCCACACGAGATCAGGGAGTCAAGTGAAGAAACGATGACGAACGCGCGTATGTTCCGCGGTGGTGTGCACCGTCACCGTCGGGGGCGATCATGATGCGCCATGATTCCCCATTGCCATCCATGTTAACCAATGAGGGTGCGAATGGCGATAAACACCGCCTTACGCTGTGACATCAACAGCTAGCAGTATGAGGTCACTTCCACAATGAAAGGGCAGATTTACAGTGGGCAGACATTTTGCCATGACCTACGCATCTAAAATGAAACACTTCTAACAATGCAGGCCCTACTAGCCACATTAAGCACCTAGGCCTCTGTCAAGTCACTATTGTAGCACACATGAAAAACCCTGTTCTCTCCTTGTGATGTACATGTATATCATTCAGGTAGCAATTAATGTAGAGTCACTACAATGAACTATGCAGTGCACAAATGATGAAATGTGTGCCTATGTATGTGTCTTCATCACACCATTATTTAAACCCCTCATAGGTACCGACCCTTGTGGCGGGAAGGGCACAATCGGTGTACAGACCACTAGTGGATATGAGGACCATGGTGGAGCGTCATATCATCATCGCTTACAGACTCACACGTGCAACAATTCAGGAACTTTGGGACAGATGTAGAAAATTCCGATTTTGCGATTCGGAAATTGTGAGTCGGTGCTACTCGCAATTTCCGAATCGCAAAATCGGATGCAGAACGGTGTCTCAGACACCGTCTGCCAATCTCAATGGGGTCGCAAAGACCCACCTCATTAATATTAATGAGGTGGGTCGCATTTTGCGACCCCATTGAGATTCCCTGCACTCACAGGGATGGTGGCTTGCTGGAGACAGCAGACCTCCATGTCTGTGACTGCTTTTTAAATAAAGCAGTTTTATTTTGTATTGCAGCCCGTTTTCCTTAAAGGAAAACGAGTTCCAATACAAAAAAATTACGAAACCATTTGGTTTCAATTTTTCAGAGTAGGCAGTGGTCCACTGGACCACTGCCTGCTCTGAAAAAACATTCATGGCAACATTCACAAAGGGGAAGGGGATCCCATGGGGACCCCTTCCCTTTTGCGAATGGGTTACCACCAGTGTGACACTGGTGGTAACTGCGAATTGCTTTGCGACTGCGTTCGCGGTCAGAAAGCAATTCTGCATCGCGGTGCGAGTCGCAAATAGGAAGGGAACACCCCTTCCTATTTGCGAGTCGCATTCCCATTTTACGAGTCAGTACCAACTCGCAAAAAGGGAATGTGCATCGCGATGCATGTTTTGAATGGCGCAAACTGCGATTTTCGCAGTTTGCACCATGCAAAACGCTTACTACATCTGGCCCTTTGTGCTTTACTGGATCCTGCACTAACTCTTGGAAATTGTAATCAGCATGCCATCCCAACTGAAGTGCAGGTGCTCTCTGCACTCCATTTCCTGGCTACGGACTCTTTTCAATTGACAGTGGGTATGGGTGCTGGATTTTCACAGCCAATGTTCAGCATGGTACTGACAAGATTTCTGAATGCATTTGTACGACATCTGCAGTCCTATGTGAGGTTTCCCCGAAGTACTGACCTCCCTGCCATCAAGTCGGAATTCTATGCCTTTGCCAACATACCCCATGTGATAGATGTCATCGATGGCACCCACATACCAATCATCCCTCCCAAGAAGAAGTGACAGGTGTACAGAAATAGAAATAACTTTCACTCCATGAACATTGAATTGGTATGTACTGCAGACCAGTACATCTCACATGTGAATGCCATGTTCCCAGGATCAGTCCATGATTCCTTTGTGTTGAGGACAGAGGGTGGATCATAGGTAAGTGTGCCTGTCACTAACTGACACATTGCAGAGAAGCAGCCTGTCTGACTAAGGGGCATAACAATGACGACTCTGTATTGCACCATTTTCTAGGTGATTCTGGCTGTCCAACCTTGCGTTGGCTCCTAACACCAGTGAGGAATCCCAGGACGGATGCAGAGAGGAATTACAATGAGGCCCATGGATGTACTAGGAGGGTGATAGAGCGAACTATAGGTCCCCTGAAGGCTAGATTTTGTTGTCTATATATCACTGGGGGTTCCCTGGTCTATGGGCCTGCAAAGGTGTGTAGAATAATGGTGGCCTGCTGCATGCTGCACAATGTGGCTGTGAGACATTCTATCCCCCTCTTGGAGGTGGAGGGTGATGTAGGTCCTGATCAGCCACCTCAGAGAGGGGAGGGGAGTGATGGTGATGATGAGGAAGGGAAAGATGTCAATTCCAAGAACCAACTGAAATAACTCTACTTCCAGTAAATGTGTGGAACTTGGGCCTGACATTGGGGTTTGTGACACAGACTTTCAGAGTGGTCAGTCATATAGGGGGAGTTGCTAATGAATGCGATACATGGCGCACTTCTGCATGGGACAGATTGAAATTATATGCTTTTCCTCTTTGCCACCAATTTGGCACACAGGACTCCCTTCATGCACAGAGTTGCCAATAAAGTAGTTCTCAGCCATTTGCATCCATACTTCACTTTGTTCACAATTTAACACAGGTGGCAGTGTTACAGGTGTGATATGTGTTTTATTGTTTGCAGTGAGTGAATAGTACTATTTACATTGATGGCGAGTGGCTAGGGGGTCCTCAAGACCAACATGGTGGCAGCCTTGTTGGTACTAATGATGGGTCCATCTTGTCTTACAGTAGTTCATATTGCCTCTTGGCAATGTGTGGTTGGTGATTGGTTGGGATGGTTGCAGTGCATATTGTTGCTGAGTTACTTTTTGAAGGGGACCTTGTTCTTAGATAGGGTTCCAGTGCCATATCTAGGCCTGAGGGAACGTTTGAGCGGCTGCTGTTGATCTTCAAGGGATGACATGGTAGGCCCTTGGGTTTCCTGTGGGGGTAGTTCCTGGGAAGTATCTGCTGATGGGATGATCTGATGCTGGTTGTCCGGTGCTGTTGTGGGGGCCTCTTGTCCTGTGTGGGTGTCAGACTGGTTTTTGTCTAGCTGCAGCAGTGCTCCTGCTATGGTGGTTATTGTGGCATTGTGCTCTTTCCACTGCTCCATTGCCTGTAGGTGTTGTTCCTGCTGCATCCTCTGACTGTGCTCCAGGGTGGACACAATCTGTGCCAATCTGCCCTGGGTATGCTGGTAGGCCCCCAATACCTCTGATATAACATCCTGGGCTGCTGCATCCATCCTGTTGCCTCCCCCCTGGCCCACTGACACCCTCCCACTGGGCCTAGCCCCCTGTGCCTGTGTCCCCTGCACAGGTCTGGCAGTGCCACTTGTACTGGGGCCCTCACATTCCTGCATGTTGGGAGTGGGAGACTGTGGCCTCTGTACCTGTTTCCCACCAGTCTGTTGCCTGGAGCCACTGGTGTGGTGACGCCTGCCCTGGGCTGCTGATCTTGACTGGGTGGTAGGGGTGGCAGTGGTTTCCTGGGTGGGGCTGCTGCATGGTGAGAGTCCAGGACTGTGTGAGGGGCCTGCTTGCTCATTGGTGTCCAGGGATCCTTCACCAGTGTCCTGTGAGGTGCCTCTGTCTCCCTGGGGGGCACTGGCAGTTCTTGTCCCCTCCATTAGGGGTGCATGGGTGGTGGTGCCTGTTGGGGGACATAAACATGTCTGTAACAGCTGCATGAACATTTGGGGTGAACAGGACTGGGATATTTTGTGCTGGTGTTACTTTCAGTGGCCTCAGGGTGCCTGTGTGAGGTTGACATTGCATTTGGCGCCAGTGTGTTGTTGCGTTGTGGTGGGGGGTGTCGTTCCATTGTGGGTACGTGCAGGGTTAGATGTGGGCCTGTTAGTGGTTTTGTGTTCATGCGGGGGGTAGATTTAGTGGTTGATGCCTGGGTTGGGTGTTGGTCCTGGTGGGTGTGGGTAGGGTGGGGTGGTGCATGCATTACAGGTATGGTGTATATGGAGTAATTGTAGATGACTTACCCAAGTCCATTCCTCCAGTGAGTCCTGTGAGTCCCTCAGGGTGCTGGATGGCCATTACCTTTTCCACCCAGTCTGTGTATTCTGGTGGTGTTGGTGCTGGTCCTCCCCCAGTCTTCTGCACTGTAATGTGGTGCCTTGATGCCATGCCCCTGACCTTCGTCAGTGTGCGTCTCCTGTCTGCTGGCGTTCGCTGTCTGCCTCTAGTGCTCTCTGTCTTCTTGTCCTAGTTTCGTTGCGAAGGATTGTGGGTGTGTCTGGGGGTGTTTTATGGTGTTGTGGATGTGTGTCAGGTGTGTGCCTCATTCGCCTATCCAATGTGTGCCCCTCTTGCTGTTGAGTCCACTTGCCGCCCGTGGGGGTCGCAGCTGCCAAAGGTCGTCCGGCCTCCACTGTCCGCCAAGGTGATTTGTGCATCATTATTTGGAGGGCGGGATGTGGGTGTGCTTGGCGGTGGCGGGTGGGGAGGTCCAGGATTCCCGCCGACAAGGTCATAGCAGGGAGTGGTGGTCTGGTGATTTTTGGTGGGGTTGGGATTTTTGTTCATTATATGGCAAGTTTCCATTCACCACCAACGGCGGGATTCTGTTTACCTCCACCATGGCGGTCGTCGGTGTTTCCCGCCGTGTTCATAATGACCAACAAAGTGTTGGTGATTTGTTTTCATAGGGTTTCTGGAAGAAAATGACTGTATGGGCTTTTCTCTACATGGATCATCACTATTTAAGACACCATTCGGACTATAAAAGGTAATGTCAAGAAAAGGATAACCAAAAATTAAGTATGGTAGAAATACATTCAGAGGATTTCTGAAATAAAATGACTATATGGTCTTCTGTTAACATTGATCAGTACTCTTTAAAACATCATTTGGCCTATCAGGGGATGATGTCAACAAAGAGATATTCAAAAATAAAGTGCGGATGAAACATCTTCGTAGGATTTCAGGAAGAAAAACAACATACATCTTTTCATTGAATGTATTACCATTGTTTAAGACATTATTCAGTCTATCAGGCATGATGCCTACAAAAGGGTGTGGAAAAATGAGCAGTGGATTATGGACCTCACTACAACCCTGGCAGTAAATGCCGTCTACCGCCATGCTGATGGCCGCCAACATACCTGTACCGCAGCGGTATTCTGCTACTGGTATTATGACCCACACTGAGAAAACCGTAACTATACAGACACCCACACAAGTCCACCACACCAAAGGCCAGTGATAAACTGGCGATAACAGAACCCACACTGTTATGCCAACAGGAATACCCCCACAGTATCACAACCATGAATAACTGCGGCGGTCTTTCAACTGCAGTAAACCATTGACGGTACATACTGACAAACTCACAAAACACTGCCACATTGGATAATTTAAACTACACACACAAACACACATATACACACCACACCCACACACTCACACCACTATAAAACACACACCCACATTACCCACAACCCTTTCAACGAAAAAAAAGATTGCCAACAGAGAGAGACACAAGCCAGGAGCACCCACTCAATCTGAGCCACAGAACACCATCACCCATACACCATCCACGCACCTCACAGCATACACCCCAACACATCACCCCACACATCATCACACATATCACTCAAACCACATCCATGGCACCCCAAAGACACCCCAGGTTTTCAGCGGAGGAGCTAAGGGTCATGGTGGAGGAAATCGTCCAGGTAGAGCCACAGCTATTCGGATCACAGGTGCAGCAGACTTCTATTGCAACCCACCCAGCCCAATACCAAGCCCTGCATGTAACACCAATGCATGGGCTCCCAACACAGACCTGCATGGACACCCATCACCACAGCATGCCCAGTAGAGAGACTAACCCGGCCCACAAAATCACCACGCACACAAGGCCAAGCTGACAGGGAAATCACAACCATACAGGGAAACACACCCATGCACAAGATGGCATATGCAGATACACTAACACTGCATTTGCCTCCTCACAGGACCCATACTCAACGTCACCGGAGAGGAGGTGCCAGCTACGTCCAGTCCCCCCCCCTGAAGAGGCCCACAGTGACGACAGCAGCTCTGTATGCCTAGATCAGGATGACCAACCTGGCCCATCTGGGACCTCCGGACATCGGTTCCCCTGCCACAGTCCCAACCTACCACAAAGCCTCCCCCGCACAGCACCCACCCAGCGGGCCCATGCCACTGTCCCCAGGACACGTCAATCAGCAGTGTGTCCACCACTACAGGGACCCCAGGCAACCCCACAAACACAGGACGATCAGGGACCTGGGGTCAGTGGCAGTGGGCACACAGTTCAGGGGACAGAGGCACAGGATAACAGGGAAGTTGGGAGGACTGCTGTGCGACATAGGGAGGACAGGCCCAGGGAACCCACTCTCCATGAGGCACTCTCCAACATCCTGGGAGCATACCACCATTCCCAGGAGACGATGGGACAGATAATGGCCAAGTTGCAGGAGACCCAGTGGCTGCAGGAGGGACAGTACCTGGAGATCAGGGATGACCTAAAACACATCTACACCATCCTGGTCACCATTGCAGGAGTGCTGGCTGACATGGGCAAGACCATGAGGGAGGCAGTAGCACAACAATGGGCCCCTGACACTAGCCAAACCGATGAACAGCCTTCCACCTCCGCCGGCGCTAGTGGACAGGATGCCCAGTCACAGGAACAAGGAACAACAGGCCACCAGCACCCCACCCCCTGCAGAAGGAGAACCACCCCACAAACGGTCCCTGCGATCCAGGCAGAAGCCAGAGAACTTTGCCAAGACCTCCGCCAGGAAATAATACTCTCCTGATTGTCACCGTTCTGTCCAACTCTGTCACCCTGTCCACCTTGAACTGCCATTACTCCCCTTCCTATTCCCCACTGGACAATGCACCTGTGATACCAAGAGACTGGACTCTACCATGGACTTTCCTCCACCATCAGCCCAGCCCATTGCACATCCCCCTCTACTTATGACCACTTAAATAAACACCCTTAGAACAAATACTAATCTGTAGTCTGACAAATGGTTCAAATATGTATTAGTTCAACATTATCAAAGCATTGCAAGTCAAATATACAGTGAAATATACTTTAGAATGACCTTTGGTGGGCAGTAGTACACATAGCAGGAGCCAGGGTGGGGCACAGAGATCTGAAACTAGAGATGCTAAAGGGTACAGTGGCCATAGACATAGGGAAACAGGCTGCCATGTACAATGTCCAACAGAAAACTGAAAAGTTAAATTAACTTACAGTCTCTTACCTGTGTGTCACTGGAAGTACTGCTGAATTATATTGGTTCTGTTGTCAACGTCTTATTCCTCTGCCTCCTCTTCCTCACTGTCCCCAGGCATCACCGCTGCCACAAGACTATCTCCAGGCACATCCTCCTGCAGAAAAGGCACCTGGCGTCTCAAGGCCAGGTTGTGCAACATGCTACATGCAACAATGATCTGGCACACCTTCTTGGGCAAGTAGTACAGGGATCCACCTGTCAGATGGAGGCACCGGAACCTGCCCTTCAGGAGGCTGAAGGTCCATTCAATAATCCTCCTTGTACGACCATGTGCCTCATTGTAACATTCCTCTGCCCTTGTCCTGGCATTCCTCACTGGGGTCAGTAGCCATGAGAGGTTGGGGTAACCAGAGTCACCTGCAAATATCGAGGGACAACTGTTAGACACACACTAACCCTTAGGGACAACCCCATACCCAGACACGTACTCATACTGGGTGGGGACCTTGGGCTCACCTATTAGCCACACCCGGTGCCTCTGGAGTTGGCCCATCAAAAATCGGATGCTGCTATTCCTCAAGATAAAGGCGTCATGCACAGAGCCAGGATATTTGGCATTCACATGGGAGATGTACTGGTCCGCCAAAGACACCATCTGCACATTCATAGAGTGATAGCTTTTTCTATTCCTGAAAACGTGTTCATTTCTCCAGGGGGGGACAAATGCTACATGTGTACCATCAATGGCACCAATGATGTTGGGGATATGTCCCAGGGCATAAAAGTCAGCTTTCACTGTGGCCAAATTCTCCATCTGGGGGAACCCGATGTAGCTGCACATGTTTTTCAGCAGGGCTGACAACACTCTGGTCAACACGTTGGAGAACATTGGCTGGGACATCCCTGATGCCAAAGCCACTGTTGTTTGGAAGGAACCACTTGCCAGGAAATGGAGGACTGACAGGACCTGCACTAAAGGGGGGATACCTGTGGGCTGGTGGATAGCTGACATCAGGTCTGGCTCCAATTGGGCACACAGTTCTAGGATTGTGGCACAATCAAGTCTGTAGGTTATGATAATGTGTCTGTCCTCCATTGTCGCAAGGTCCACCAGGGGTCTGTACACCGGAGGATGTCGCCATCTCATATTCAGCCTCAGCGGTTGAAGCCTATGGAAGAAAACGGTGAGCAGAGGATTATATTCACACATCTATTGTACTAATGATGATTTGTTTACTTTACAGAAACAAGATGTGAATCCGACAATCAGTTTCTGTGCCAATGTCTGCTGTGACACAATTAGGTGCCATGCCCTGTGCCCCCCTGAAATGGCAGCTGCCTGACCTGTGAGGAGGGACAAGTGGAAATGAGGTAATTCCGCTGGCATTGTGCGCCGTTGCTGTAGGCGGTCGAAGACCGCCGCACAACTTCTCATTGATTATCATTGGGCCCTATGGGTTCCAGGAGTCAATGGCGATGTACGCCGGTGGTGACGGTATGCACTGCTGTGGACGTCACCGCCATTTTCTATCTGTTCACTCACTTGCTACCTGACCTTCAACAGGAGAGGACCTACACTGCAAGTGCTGCTGTGACCTGTGTCTGGAAGCGACAATGGCTCATGTGTCTGGGGAAAGGGCCCCTGCCTTCACTGCAGAGGAGTTGGAGAAACTTGTGGATGTGGCCCTACCCCAGTACACAGTACTCTACGGTCTTCCAGACAAACAGGTGAGTACACTGTGAGCATGATGCGTGGGCCGTGGATGTATGGATTGCTGTGTGTGTAAGCCACATATGGGGGGGGGGCAGAGGCATACTGGCCAGAGTGCTGCATGTAAGGAGGTCAATGTATGTGCTTCAGGGGATGGGAGGGATATCGTGGACCATGAGTGTGACGGTCCGGACGGTTGACTAATTCACTTTTCTTCTGTCTTTTCCATGCAGGTCAGCGCCCACCAGAAAAAGGATATTTGGTGTGCCATCGCCAAGGAGGTGTGGACCCTGGGGGTCTTTGACAGGCGGAGCACCCACTGCCGCAAAAGATGGGAGGACCTGCGCCGCTGGGTAAAGAAGACGGCGAAGGCCCAGCTGGGGCTGGCCTCCCAACGAGGAAGGGGTGCCCATCGCACCATGACCCCCCTGATGTTCTGCATCCTGGCGGTGGCCTTTCCGGAGTTGGATTGGCGCTTGAAGGCATCACAGAAGCCACAAGTGGGTGAGTACAGATTCAAAATCATGACTTTGCACATGTTAAGAGGTACCTGGGTGGGGATGTGGGTCAGTGGGTGCCCCTAGGCCAGAGCGAAGATGGCAGGGTAGGTCCCTCGTTGGGCAGGCTCTGAAGCACTCCTACCCCAATAGTGTTAGTGGGCATCTACTATTGGGCAGGTTCCTGTGGGTTTCAAGGGTGCAGCTAATGGTGTTAGGCATTTTACCCCATGGGCTGGTGACTATCTTAGTAACTGGTAGTGCATGGCCTAGTGCATAGGGCTGCTCCCTGTGTGTTGTGTACGCCAATGGTAGTGGTGTTGCTGCCATTGACCAAGTGTATCCTCTGTCTTCCCCCCCTTTTTGTTTTTTGTTTTGTCACCCTGTCCTTGTGTGCATTAGCATCATCTGGCGGAGGAGCAGAGGCACCGGCGACATAGGGAGCTGCATCCCACATGGGCCTGGAGGTTGAAACCACCGAGGGTGAGGGCACCAGTGGGACAGAGGGCGAGGGGAGCACCAGGACGGGGACAGGAGGGGAGACCACAGACAGTGACTCCTCCTCCGATGGAAGCTCCCTGGCGGTGGTGGACACCTCTGTGCCCACTCCAACAACAGGTACAGCCGCCACCGTCCCTACCAGCACTGCCCTCCCAGCAGCCCCTCAGCGTGTTTCCCGTGCCCGCTCACCTAGGAGGGTGGGCATCTCCTTTGCCCCAGACACCTCAGGCGCTGCCCCAGTCAACCCTGCTGCCCTCAGTGAGGAGGCTATTGACCTCCTTAGATCCCTCACTGTTGGGCAGTCAACCATTCTGAATGCCATCCAGGGGGTCCTGAGGCATTTGCAACAAACAAATGCATACCTGGAGGGCATTCACGCTGGCGTGGTGGCCCAACAAAGAGCCTTTCAGGCTCTGGCCTCAACACTGATGGCAGTCCTTGCTCCTGTCTCTAGCCTCCCCCCTCCAACTTCCTCTACCCAGTCTCAATCTCCTCAACCCCAGCCTATCCCAAGCACACCTTCAGACCAGCATTCACCCAAATCAACACCCAGAAGTGGCTAAGGCAAGCACAAGCACCACACATCATCCCACAGGCACTCACACAAACACCATCCCCATGCAGACACACCAACATCCACTGCCTCTACTGTGTCCCCCTCCTCCTCATCGTCCCCCTCCCTTCCAGTAGCATCTCCACTCACACCTGTATGCACTACATCCTCATCCACTACCTCCATCACCAGCACGCCCATCACTACTCACCCCTCACTGGCAGTCACCACCCCCACATCCATGCACACGTCCCCTGTGTCCTCTCCCAGTGTGTCTGTGACCCTCCGCCCAAAGTACACAACCGCAAGCACACACCCACCCAACAGTCATCCACCTCACAACAGCATCCAGCCCATGGACCTTCACCCAAATTCAGCAGACAGACACCTCTACAACCACTCCCTCTTCCTCCACTCCCAAACTCTCTCCCTCTTCTCGCCCCAGTGTGTCTTAAAATCTTTTCCTGGCAAACATTGACCTCTTCCCTCCCCCTCCCCAGTCCTTCCCCTCGGGCCATGGTGTCCAGAACCCAGGCCAGCACCTCAGCCTCCAAATTGGCATCCGCTGTGGTACCTGCAACTCACAGAGGCTCAAAGGGGGCAACCGTCAGCTCAGCCAGTATGCCACCAACCCTTGCAAAGGACAAAACCATTCCGCCACCTGCCAAGGCGAAGAAGGGGACAGCATGCAGCAAGGCCAAGGAGCACGAACCACCCAGCAAGGCCTCCTCGAAAACATAAGCTGCCAGAGCCAAGGTCACAACAGCATCTGCCAAGGTGAGGAAGGGCAGAAAACACTAGGCAAGGCACTTAAGCCGTCGGAGGCTGCAGGTGAAGCCTGGTGCCCACCAGCACAACCGGCACCCCTGCCACCTGCACCGCAGGCAGCACTGCCAGCAGCCCCGCCGCAACACCACTACCTGCACCGCAACCTCCACCGCCACTGGCACCACTACTGTCAGCAGCAGCATCCCCAGTGGGTAGCCATCTGAGGCTGAAAGAGAAGGGCTGAAGCCTTCCTCCACCACTGGTAGCACCGGCACCTGCACCACGGCTAGCACCGCCAGCGGCCCTGCCGCAAGCGCCGCCGCAAGCACCACCACCTGCACTGTTGACAGTAGGACCACTAGCAGCAGCCCCAGTGGGCAGCCTTCCGAGGCTGCAGGAGACGGGCTGGAGCCTCCCACCACCACTGGCAGCACCCCCACCAGCACCGGCACTACCACCAGTTTGCAGCCTTAGCCGCCGCAGGATAGAGTATAGCCCTGCCTCCATGGACCATAATGCAACCTGGTCCCTGCAAATCAGACACCCAGGTGAGGGAATGTGAAATGCTGCAACCCAAGTGCTGCATCACTGGGCACAAGGCCCCCTCCAGAACCAGTGGAGATATGCATCCACTCACCCCCTCCTTGGCAGGATGAAGCACACTGGGCACAAGGCCCCCTCCAGAGACAGTGGAGATATGCATCCACTCACCCCATCCTTCCCAGGATGAAGCACACTGGGCACAAGGCTCCCTCCAGAACCAGTGGAGATATGCATCCACTGACTCCATCCTTCCCAGAATCAAGCACACTGGGAACAAGGCCCCCTCCAGAACCAGTGGAGAAGCCATCCACTAGAGAGACTGTGGCTTTGCACTCCCCAGGACCAAGCAGTGGGCAAACCACCCACTTGAGAGACTGTGGCCTTGCACTTCCCAGGCCCAAGCAGTGGACATGGAGCCCCCGTAAGGAGCAGTGGCGTAGTACCATCTTCTGGCTGAGGTGCCCCTCCTCCCCATCCCCCTGAGGTGCATGTGTGTTTTTGACCTGATGTCCCTGCAGTGTTCTCTCTGTATTGAAGCAGGAGTCAAGTGTGGGCTTGGCCCATGATTTTTGGCCCAGTGGCCCACAGACATTTTGAATGGACAATGTACGGCCTTCTGTACATATTGTATATTTTTGTAAATACTTTATTGCTATTCATTACGTTTATCTGCCTATTTCTAATATATCACTGATTTGACTTTATTCCTTTTGTCCTTGTGTTCTTCCAGGGTGTTACGGGGTGTAAATGTAATGTTGCTGCATGTGTTTGTGTGTATGGTGTTCTGAGTGAGGGTGAGGGTGTTGCGTGTTGTGTGTGTGTGTCATTCTCTTTTTCCTTCCCCCTCCCCTGTGTAATAGGTGCAGTGCTCACTGTGGTGGTCGCCTTTTGTATTTTGGTAGATGAGAAGGTAGACCAGCATGGGCAGGACCTGTAGCTTGGGCTCCATGGCGTCCTGGTCCTTTGCTGAGTGTTTAGAGGTGAGTGGTTTCCCTTCTGTGTTCTGTTTCCGCTGTGCTTTTGTTAGCATTGGTACCACCCCAGAAAAGCTGGCGGATGGGCGGGTTGTAACTCTGTGGGCGGTACATTGACTTTTGCCTGTCTGTTGGCGGTGACTGCTGCAGTGTTTGTTACTACCGCCATGGCGGTCGGAGTGTTAAAGTAGCTGTTTGTTTTGGCAGTTTCCGCCATGATTGTGATCCCATTTATTTTACAGCCGGCCTGTTGGCGGTATTACCGCTGCTTTAACACCGACCGCCAGGGTTGTAATGAGGGCCTATATTTGATAGTAGTTTTGTACCATTTATGATATTGTTTTTAACCTACAATATTTTTGTTAATGTATCAAGTGTGGCTTAATAATATATTGTAATAATAATTGCAGTGAGTTCAATTTACATTATTACTCACATGTAATGCAGTACTGTGGAGATTTGTTTCTTTTTCTGCAATGCAAAATTATTGTTTTTCCCCCACTGCTCAATGATGATTGTACGTGCTCTATTTATAGGTACTAGTATGAAGAAATTGAGAACAGAAAAGAGGGAAACTGAAATGTTTTAGTAAATTGTGATATACTGGTATAGCATAATTAATATATACTGATTTGTTTTACATGTTTTATACACATTAAACTAACATAGTTATATTCTTTTTTTCAACAGTATTCAGATGTAAATGTCATCAAAATTTTGAAGATAGTAAACTGGCAGAAAAGTATTTGTTTCTGACATGTATTGTCAATTGTTTATTCTTAATCGGTATTCTTTGTTTGTAACACAGTGTGTTTTCTGGTTTCTGACCTATATAATGTCTGACACACACACAGTATGTCATGTAAGTACTCAACCAACTGTACATACATCACTTACACATTCACTCACTCATATAAACAGATATACTACCACTCAGTCACACATACATCACCAATACAATCACTAAGTCATCCATATATCACTACCATTTCCATTTCACCATATACCAGTTATGTAGTCATGTATTCAACCACAGATACACTCATGCACCCAGTTACTTAATCATACAGTACCAAGTACATGCTCTCACTCACCGATAGCATTACTCTTACATCCACTCATTCACTGAAACAACCACTTACGTACCCAGTCATTTATGGAAACAAGAAATGATGCATGCTATCACTCACACACACAGTCACTCATGCACCCTGTCACTCACCGATATACACAGTCATTCACTCACTAACTGAACTATACAGTCACTCATGCACCCATTCCCTCACTCTATGCCTCACTCATCCACCCACTGAGTCATTCATACATGCAGTAATACACCCACTAGCACACCTATGTAGCCACGTATTTACCTACTCACTCACTCATCCCAAACCTCAATTTACTAATATGTTCTCCCTACTCCATTTATAGAGACTTTTGTCTTCTCCTCTCTCCTTTTTCTCATCCCAAAATTCATCTTACTACTATGATCTCCCACACTTTCTAGTTTCTTCCTGCTTCTATCCCTCCATTATCCTTTTCAATCCAGCTAACAGAATTGCATGTACACTGCTCAAATTCACTCATATTTCCCTATACTAATCCACCACTAATCCTTTTTGCATTCTAGAATAGTGTGATACTCGTCATACAGTCCATCATGCACACGTTCACTTAGCCGTACACACTCACGCACCCAGTCACTCACCCATACAACCATTCGTGCACCCATTCACACACCCATACAGCCATTCATGCACTCAGTCACTCACCCATACACCCATTCACGCAGCAATTCACTCACCCATGCAGCAACTCATACACCCTATTGCTCACCTATGGAGCCACTCATGGACCCTATCATTCACCCAGAAAGCCACTGACACACCTATTCGCTTACCCTTACAGCCACTCACACACCCAGTCACTCACCCATAAACCCATTCACACAGTCAGTCATTCACATGTGCACCCATTCCCATACCCACTCACTCACCTGCACACTCACTCATGCACCCAATAACCCACCCATGCAGCCATTCACTCACCCATATACTCATTCATGCTCCAAGTCAGACACACATATAGCTAGCTACTCATGCAGCAAGTCACTCATTCATTCACTAGTTGATACATACTATCACTCAACTACACAAGCTCCCATATACCTAATCAGTCACCCTTGAAATCAGTCATTCAATATTAGTTTAAAATAGAAGATGTAGTCCTACAAAGAGACATTTTTGTTTGTGACTTCCGTGACTTCTGTGTGATTTTTTGTTTCTTTAACTATTTTGCAACTTTGGTTGAAGGTTTAGTCGTATTTTCTGAAAAAAGAAACAATTTGCGTAGTCCACAAAAGCAGAAAAACTAAAACAATGACATTCTAACATTTCTGCGCCTTGATTGTTTGCACCAGATTTGTAATAGCTTGTTCCCCAACACTCAAAACGTTGTTACATTTGTGGTAAAGAGTTCCAAGTTCTCCAACTTCTGGGGTAGTTGGACGAACGTCCAAAATATGGCATACACCAGATGATAGTCCTGGCTGGCTAGCAGATGAACTGGAACCACCTTCCCTCTCCCGCCTCTGCATTTGCCCTCCTGCAAATCGAGTAGATTGCATCGTGCTAAGATGTTTGAACATACTCAATGTCCCATAAGAATATTTCCTGCCAATCCCTTTTGACAACAACTTCTTACAAAGAGTGTATGTTACCTTCCAGACATTACCTTTTTTCACCCCTTCTGGAATGGAAAAGAATCCCAGACAATAGTCTCCTTTTTCTTCTTCAGCACTTTGTCTTCCTCCAAGATGCTGACATCCACCTCTTGCTGCTCTCTTGATGCTGCCATATCCATATGAAGAAGAAGGACAAAAAACACCAAGCCACTAGAAGAAGGTTTTGGGTTTGGCAGACAAGTGTGAAAACACACAGCCACTCCCAAAGTGAATTGCAATGGGTGGGAAATTTCAGTATACAAGATGAGAGGGAATGTAGCCAATGGAATTGTTTTTTCCTAGGTCACATGTGATGCACTCCACGTACCCGCCACAACGTAAATGCAGCTCTTTAAAAACTATTTAAATGTTGCTAAAAACGTATTACTTGTATGCATACATTATTTTTACGTGGTAGTAAACCTCTTTATGTAATGTAAACATTAAAAAAGCATATATATGTTTGTAATGTATTTTAAAAAACTGTTAGAGTTGCGTACCCTGTGCGAATCCGGAAATGCATGCGGGAACGGTGCTCGACCACATCGCAATTATTGAAAAAGTAGTAAAAAAAAATGTTAAAACCTTTTTTAAGTATTGTTATGGTAGTTAGTTAACAACATTAGTAAACCTAGTATATAAAACTGCATTTCAATAACTTGTGTAAATGTGTATTCTACAAACTTGTAATACACGCTGAAGTCAAGTACTGTGCATGAAGATTCACAACTCCTAAATTTGTTTTAAAAAATATATAAATTGGTACTACTAGTAGTCAAAAAATTATTTATTCAGCATGAAGGCCTATGGCAGTAACATAAAGATGGGATTACTTCATGCTCCATGCTGGACAAACTGACGGCAAGGTATCATTTATTCACCTAATCTTCCTGCTATATATAGTGTGTCAGTTAAGTTTACGTTGCAGAGACTTCAACCGGTACTATAACTGGAAGCAGTTATTATAAGCCGCCGGTGTGGTAAATGGAATGAGAAGCCTCAACATTCTTTTAAGTCTCTTCCCGCTTCTATTCCTCCATTATCCTTTTCAATCCAATTTACAGAATTGCATGTCCACTGCTCAAATTAACTCATATTTCCCTATACTAATCCACCATTAATCATTTTTGCGTTCCAGAATAGTGTGATGCTCGCCAAAAAATGCTTCAACACCTCGTCAGGGGTTGTAAGTGCTATATGAATACAATTACAATTGCACCACAATTGCAACAATTTAAGGGCCTGAACTTCTAACCTATTTGGTCAGTGGTAGATATACCCCTGGATAGAGTTTTGATTTTACATAAAAACTTTAGGAGATCAGGATATGTTATGTCATGCTTTGTTGATTTGTATAGTGCACTAAACACCCTTGAGGGTATCCAGGTGCTTGAGCAGGCATGATGGCTTGTGGTCCCAGTAGAGTTATTCGAAGAGACAGTTTTCAGCTTCTTGCAGTACCTCAAAAATGATGAAGCTCTAATGTGTTGAACAAGGTTATTTCATGTTTTGGGTGCGATTTAGGAGCAACCTCCTGCTCTGCTTTTGTGAATGTGAGAGTTGTGTGCTAGTGAGAGCGAGGCTCAGCGTAGGTGTCTAGCTGACTGGTGAGTGTGTGCAGCTGTTAAGGTATGCTTGCCCAGTGTTGTGTTTGTTTTAGGAGTTTGAATTTGTTGTGTTTATGAATGGGTATCTTTATTCAGTTCGTTGTTTATCCCGTGAACTAGAGCACGCTGTGACTTGATTCTGGGATAGACACCAAAATAACTAGTTTACTCTGCTCATTGACATGGGGGCGGAAGGCTGGGCTGAACCACACCTCCCAGAAGACTAGAGGGACGAGGCCACCCATGACGCTCTGCCGTGCCCAATGTGGTTTAATTTAGAGTCGCACTTCTACTGTGCGTAATGTGCACAGGACGTGCCCGGGTGCGTGCCTGGGTGAAGACCAGGCCAAGAGTGGGCCCGTCTGCACCCGTCAGCGGCTGACAGAGGCTGGGCTGGGCCTGTCCTCTTGGTTTTGTGACCCTTTCTCTTTTATACATTTTATTCTTATATCTTTATTGGCTTTTTGAAATCTCTTCAGTCACCTATCTCGAAGTTTTGATAACTTCAATAAGTATAAGCCTACAATCTGGGGAGCTCTGGCCCCATTGGCCTAGGCTATTGGGTAATCCTCCCCCCCAGATAGAAGTTGCCTATCCAAGGAGGTGGTAACACAAAATCCTAACTATGGGTAAGAGGAAGCGGGGGACAGAAGGCAGATATGGAACCCTGCCGTACAACCATTTTTAGTTAGAGCGGGAGGGGTCATCTAAACGGAAATTGACCTCACCAAAAGGCGTTTATCCTTGGGGGCAGCAGGATTGGGAGATGGATTAGAGGGCACCCTCGTACTCCCTGAATATGAACATCTCACAACTGATACAACGGTCATGAGGAATGGGGATGCCCAGATAGAGCAGAACCCAAAGCATCTGAACGATTCACCCTGAACCCCCAGAAGAGCGGGTCTGCCCACCTACATATGAGAGAAGAACTGCCTACTGTTAATCTACCTCCTGAGTGTTGCCATTATGTCATTATGGCCAATAACCCTCTTCTACTGCCTAACCAGAGTGAGAAACAGAGGGACCTGAATAATAATGTTATGCATTGGCTAGTGCAGAACAACTTATTCTTAAAGGACTATGCCCACGAGATAATTCTAACTCAGACTGTAGGGTGGGTGGGCCCGGGTGGGCCCGGGTGGGTGGGCCCTTTCCGTAGGGAAAGACCATGGAGGTGATTGTATAATTATCAATTTTAGAAATCCTCGGCTGGTGAGGGATATCCTGTCTAGGGCCTCTTTTCACCCCTAGCTAGAAACACCCCAGAACTCTTCCCGCTTAGTGTATTCTATAGAAACTTGCAACCTCGACAGCCAGCACAGAGACACTCGCTCCATATGCAGCCATGGATTACCTCGGCACACCCAGGCTCCGAACGTATTGATAATTTACATTCTACCTCCCAGTTACCTCTAAGTAATAAATACCAGGCATTAAGTTCACTGGCAGATAATGATTGACTGCCATCCAAGGGTTCTGTAGATAGTGAGAGGATGAGGTTTTGGAAGGGGGGAACTGTCAAATGAAAGATGTTCATGAGCCCCAACATGTCATTCTTAGTACAACAGGGCACAGATGGTATGGATGCTGGGGATACAATCCACAATGGGATGGGGAACCAACAGAAGTAGCTAAAAAATCAGCCACCCTCAGAATGGAAGATCCACAGATTCAGGTGCTTGTCGACAACACTAATAGGCCCACTATTTTGCAACATGGAATGTGCAGGGTCTACGTGGTAAAATAGAGACAGAAGAGTGGGGCTCAATAATTAGCGAGTTAGATGTGGTTTGCATCCAAGAAACTTGGTGCGCTTCACCTGTCTATGTGCACGGATTTACCTCACACCTCCTGCCAGCTACACCATTACAATCTGGTAGGGCGAAGGGGAGGGGGCCCTGGTGCTTATCTCTAATAATCTCCCTGTAGTGTTAAAAAAGACTTATGTGGAGTCCGCACACTTCCAATTGCTGTGGCTTAAGTATAAGAATATGGCCGATGTGGTCATAATTAATTATTATAACAACGTTTTTGACGTCACTCGCTGTGGGGTTGTTCACACCCTAGACCAAAGTTTAAATACGTTTTTACACCCTAACTGCTCTAATCCCATTGTATTCTGAGCCAGGGATTTTAATATCCAGCCTTGCCTCAGCACCCTTTCTCGGTCCTATGGGCTTACCACCCTTGATGGGGCAGGGTGTGACCATTTTTGCCACAATGAGTATGGGGAGGACCTTAATTTGATGGTATCCACATTTGATTTAATGCTTATGGAATATAAGCACGGAGATAATGGCGAGATGATTCCAACTCATAGGGGTCCCAACTCATCTTCGGTTATAGACCATATTATTGTGTCATCCTTTGCACTAAATGGCTGTGACACACCCTATACGGAGCTGACCCTACTTAGTGATGATCATCCGAACCCATCCCATCCCAACCTTTTTTTAGGGGCCAAGGGATTTGTTAAATACTACCCCTAATCAGGTTGAGGTACATAGAACCATTGGGGTGAAACAGAAATGGGAAAATATTGAGCCTGTTGACTTTCTGTGGAATGTCATACGTGGCTTCCCGCAAGAAATTGGTTATTGCTTACAGGAGGATATCGAAGCACCAATGCTACTAAGGTGTTTTATTATAATTGCTGTCTATATACAGGGCTCCTGCCCCATAACCCCCAACATAGGCGGCCTAGATATAATAAGGGGTGGTTCAACCATGCCTTCACAAAAGCCAGGGGGAATCTTAAATAGTAATTAAGTCACTCTGAGAAGAATACAAGAAGGCACAGGAGCAAAGGAAGAAAGAACTAAGGAAAGAGGCATAGTCTAAACTAGCCCTGGCAACGGAAACTAGCAACGTTAAATTATTTTGAGAAACAATTAATGCCCCCTTCCTCTCAGAATGGGACCACCAGATTTGGGATCTAGTGTAGCTTGTGCAACATTGGCAGCCCACTATTCAGAGGTCTTCAGGAAGGGACTGGGACAGTAGATCTAATTGGGTAGATTGAGTTGGGGCCACCCAATTATCCACAGATTACCATAGATGAGGTTTGTTCTGCGATTCTAACCAACGCTGAGGGTAAGGACCAAGGACCTGATGGGGTACCAGTGGACATCTTTAAACATAGCACCAATTTTTGGGTACCAATTCTGACCAGACTTTTCAATTTGGCCACATCTGAGGATATTGTGTTGTCTTGGTACACCTCCATTATTATACCAATATAGAAGAAGGGAAATAAGGCCGACCATAAAAATTATCGCTGAATATCATTGTTGGATTCTTCCCTGAAAACATTTAGAAGAATCATTCTGGTAAGATTAAACGATTGGGTCCTGGAAAATAACATCCTGTCCCCTGTACAGTTTGGTTTTAGAAAAGGATTAGGTACCATAGAGAAATGTGTTAACCTAGACTTAATTATAGAGAAGTACACCAAGGCCAAAAAAGGTGCTCTATGTCTATGTTTTGCAGACCTCAGTAGCGCCTTCAATCTAATGGAACATGCCCTCCTATGGCCTACATTATTAGACATGGGTGCCCCAAGGTATATCATACATTTTTTGGCTCTCCTATATAGAGATATGACATGCAAAGTTTGCTTCGGCCAACTGGGAGAATGCACCAGCTTTTTCAAGATAGGAAGAGGTATTCATCAAGGTTGGGTCCTTGCCCCGTTATTGTTCTCCCTATTTATTAATGGGGTAGATAAACATTTGCAGGGACTACAGGCTGATCCTCCGTATGTGGCTGGACGCCCTGTGCCTGCCATAATTTATGCAGATGATGTTGTCCTGATCTCCAAAATACCCATGGGGCTCCAGAAGTTAATGTGCGGATTTGAACAGTTCATGTCATCAAGAGGTAAGATAATTAACAAATCTAAAACATTTACTATAGCATGTGGCAAGAAAGTAAAGAAATGTACAAGTTTCTACATTCAGAACATGGACATTAGTACTGTCAACTGCTTTAACTATCTGGGGGTATTGTTCTCCAGTAATGGGCAGTAGGATCAGCTGGTTTGTTTAGGTAGGAACAAGCTAAGAAGAAATTCAGGAGCTATATTTAGATTTGCCAGTAAACTACGGAGTCCCATAGGCACTATGTTGAACATTAACAGGGCAACAGTTGTTTCCACTGTAGCATGTGGTGCAGGGGTATGGGTATACACTAAAAGCACTCCCCTAAAACTAGAGGAGAACTGTTTTCTAAAACATATGCTATGTTTACCCACCTCAGCCTCTAACTGGATTACACATCAAGAAATGGGTACACAATATTTGGAAGATGTGCTACAGGTGAGACCTCTGCTTTTATGGCACAGCATGTGATCTAAGGAAGCCACTGTTTTTACAAACAAACTCTTATTAGACTGCATTAAATTGGATAATGCCATGTGTATACCGTGGCTAGCTTTTATTGATTCCTCTTTTGAATGTGTTTTAATATATTTATAAAACCTAACCCAGAGGACGTGCTGACATTATCTAAAAAATGTATTAAGGACACATTTATGCAATATTAGGCGGGCGATAGGAAGTTAATTGAATCTACTAAAACCACTGCTGGCTTTTACTTGTCTTTCTCATTGGATGCAAGTAGGTTTGGCTATCTTTCCATAGTCACCAACATGCAGCACCGGTTTGTTTTAACCAGACTAAGACTGGGCATTGCGCATCACCTAGTGCCCCTGTGATGGAGTTAGCAAACAATGCACATTGCATTTTGTCTTATTCTGTAAATTCTATGAACATCTTAGAATCTTCTACCTCAAACCGCTTTTAATTAACTTAATTTAAGAACACTCTAGGATGCAATGGAATTCCTGTTAGCCATAGACTCCCTGAATGTGTGCTATAGGGTGGCACATTATATCTTAAAAGCCATACATGTTAGGAAAAGCCTTATTGCACTCTGAAAACTTGTTTGAAGTATCTATTGCATTTTTTCAAATGGTGACAGAATGCAGCACGATAATTTATATATTTTATGACCTTAAATACTTTATGAGTCTTACTGATTTATTTTCTTATGGTTGCTGTTGTATTTTATTGTTTATCTGCTTTTATGGCTTACTGTTGGTATAGCCGAATAAAGATTATGAACTGAGCTTGATTGAGTGGGTAGCCAGTGGAGCTCTTTGAGGTGGGGTGACGTGGGTGTGGTGTCGGAGGTTGAGTACAAGTCTTGCGGCAGTGTCCTGGATGACCTGAAGCCTGTGTAGGAGCAGCTCGGAGATTCTGGCACAGAGTGCGTTGCTGTAGTTAAGTGTACTTGTGTTGAGTGCTGGCATGATGGAGCGTTTGGTGTTCTATGGCAGCTACTTGAAGATCTTTTTAACATACATAAGATGCAGTGATGTAACAAAGGCCCCCACAGCCCCTGTGGTGCAGAGGGGCTATTGAGTTCCAGGGGCACCCTCAGCACAGTACCCGGGCCTGAAAGCTCCTGAGTAAGTCTAGAGTGGGGCCACTCCATGTACTTTGGAATGGCGGGCCCTCAAGTTTCATTAGGCCACTGGTAGGATGTGAAAGGAGGCATCGCTCACTGTGTTGATTTGTGTCATCATGTTGAGCTTGTCGTCCAGGATGATCCCTAGATCTCTGACATGGTTGGCGGGTGTTGGTCCTAGCTCTGTCAGCCACCAGGTGGCATCTCATAGGGAGGTCCTGTTTCCAAACCCTAGTATTTCCTTCTTGTTAGAGTTGAGCTTCAAGCTGTTGGTTCTTATCTATTCTGCTCCAATGGTCATGCAATTGGTGAAGTTGGCTTTGCTGGTGGCTGTCTTGTCCTTCAGGGAGAGGATGAGTTGGGTGACATTAGTGAAGGAGATGAAGGTGATGCATTGCAATTAGATGATGTTGGCTGGCGGAGATATGTAGTGTAGATGTCGAACAACTTAGGGCTGAGAGATGATCCCTAGGGAACTACGCAAATCAGGCTATTGGTCTCAGATGTGAAGGGTGGCAGTCCAACTTTTTGACTTCTTCCCGTGAAGAAGGAGCAGATCCATTTGAGTGCAAGTTCTTGGCTGCTGAGCTCATGGAGTCTTATGGATGTTTTGCAGGAGACCATGTCAAATGCTGCATAGTGGTTGAGCAGGATGAGGGCTGATGTTTATCCTCAGTCCAAAATGATGCGGATGCCGTCAGTGGCTGTGATAAGTGTTGTTTGGGTGCTGTGTTTTTTTTCTGGAACCTGATTTCAGAGTGGATTGTCTGCATGTATTGCACCTGAGTGGATTGTCACTGTATATTCTTGGGTGAGAGTTTTCTGTTTAGTCAGGTGGCCATCTGATGGGATGGTTTATGATTAAATCACTGGGGTCTGGTTCTGATTGAAGTTGCTGTAGATGTTTGCAATTTTGTTGTGGAAGAAGTTTGGTAGGCTGTCTCAGAGTTTTTGGGAGGGGGTGATGCTTTTGACACAGACCATAGTGTGGTGACGTTCTTGATGATAAAGAAGATCTCCTTGCAGCTGTTGGAGCTCCCTTAGTTGTGTTCAGCTAGCTCTCTTTTCTTGGTGTCTCTTAGTCACTGGTGGTAATGTGTGAGTGCAGCCTTGTAGGTGGTTTTTTCAGAGGTTTTGTGGCTGGCTCTACATTTTCTTTGTAGCTGTTTACAGCGCCGTTTGGAGTCTTGAAGGTCCTCTGAGTGCCAGCTGGTGTGCTTGTTGGTTCTTCTTTGCTTGGTGGGTTTGATGGGTGCGAGGGTATCTGCACAGTTCTTGACTCATGTTAAAGTTTGTAATGTCCTCATTGAGGTTGCCTGTGGGGTTAAGTTGGTCCATTCTTGGGGTGTTGAGTCAGTCTGCTTCAGAGATTTTGCCCCAGCTGCGGCTGGGTAGACTGAAGCTGATGGGTGTATGATTTTCTGTGTCTTGATTTGGAAGTAGATGATGGAGTGGTCGGTCCACGTGAGCAGTGAGGAGGAGTTCTACTTCATGCTGGTGGTAAAAATTGTATATTTCCATATTTATTTAACTGATAAACCTACTCATACATTGATATGCCTGTCGCGCTTTCGAAAATTAAGCAAACCACTACATCCACAGGTAAATATTAGCATTATACACAAATGTATGTTAACATATGCATGTATTTTGGGAATCTCATCCTGTTTTTAATATCTCATGGAGTCTATCTGCTTAGCAGCTGGTCTGAAATTTGTGAAATACGAATGTCGGTATTTTTCCGCTTTTAAAAATAAATACAAACAGGAAACCGATTCTGGAGGAATTCCGGCTACTGTCATAATATGGTAGACCGTAGGTAGCGCCGCGACGGTGTTTTGGCAGGCGTCGCCGCTGCAGTAGGTAGTCATTACAGCCAATGTCTTAATGAGGGCCTATGTATCATTCAGTTTGTTTTTGTTGTGTAAGAAGTTGAGCACTAGGGGACTGATTTAGACTTTGGCTGTTTGACCTCTGTACTGCTGTTGTGGCACTCAGGAGAAAGGGGCCAAGCCGGCTCCATCCTGATCACCACATTACAACATTACCACCGCTGGCGGTGTTTCTGTGGCGGGGCCCCTTCCCTGCCTTTCTGCTGAGCTTTTCATGGAATGACCCCCACCATGAAAAGCTCAACAGAAAGGCAGGTTGTGGTCATGACAGTGGTGCAACCATTGGCACCGCCACAATTGATCGCAGCTTTCCTTACCGCTGCCACAGCCCGATCTAAGATCCTGGTGGTTGCAGCAGTCTTGTGGTGGTCCGACTGTCATATTCATAATCTGGCAGTCGAACTGCAAAAGGGGCAGTGGACGGACCTCCACTAAAAGCATGGCAGTCCAGGACCACTGTACTCATAACGTGGCCCTAAGTATTGAAGTATTCATACTTTCAAGACTATTTTTGTTTCAATTTGTCATAATAATTCAGTATGCTTTTTTAAATTATTGGGTGAACACTTTATTATTTTATTTACATTGTTTTGATTTTTATGCACCCTTCAATTATTGATTTTACAATTGGTTTTCCCTGCCTGGAACCATTGTTGCTTACACAGTCATTATTGTCCCAGGTTCTTTGGGCTGCCCACGTTGTGGTTAAATAACAGTTATAGAAGACACAATTAGGCACAGATAAGGAAGTCTTTGATAAATTAGGTATTTGTATGTCTGCCATTCTTTGAAGAATGCACTACTGTCAAGAGGCCTACACATGGAGAATGACTTAAAATCTATACCATACATCATTGCAAAAGCTAATACCAATGAGTAGCAAAATACAGATAGTGATCTGTGCAAATGTTGTTGATATGGATGCATTCATATACTTACATTTTATCACAAGCATTACTCCGGTGCACATAGCTGTACCAAAATGACATATGCATAACTTTGCAACTCTTAGGAACAGAAAGATTGAAGTGGAAAACTTTTTTTTAGTTAAGTGTTTTTATTGAAGAAGTAGAAGTTATATATGAATTCCAGGAAACCAGTACATAAAAAGCAATGAAGTACCATATAAAAAGGGGGCGTGGCCTGGGACCAATGGAGCTGCACGCGTAGAGCGGCGCTCCCGAACGATAATCCAGGCCCGAAGCTTAAATCCTGCCATAATAACGACCGGAGGTCTTAAAAATTGTAGAGAACCGATCGGAGAATATACAGCACGAGTAGAGACCGCAGCGATCCACTTTGGGGCAGTGATCGCCCGAAAAAACTCCCCCCGACAATTTTGCGGCTGACGCGACACAAAATGGCGACCACGACAGAGCAGGGAGCCAGCTACAGCCGCGGACCTCGGCTGAGAGGATACGAAGGTCCCGTGGAGGTGAGATCTCCCACACCATCCATGGAAGGGCGCAAGGGACACTTTTGCCAATAACGACGAGAGCAACAGTACGAAGCGGAACATCAGCGAACGCAGCGTAGTGCCACAATCCAGGCCCAAAGCTTAAACCCTGCCATAATAACGACCGAAGGTCTCAAAAATTGAAGAGAAGCATCTGAGACCTGTTACAATGGTAAAACCAAAAAAACAAGACAAATCACCAGCGGGGGACTCCTCACACACTGAGAATCCACCCCCAACGCCTGCCAGAGAATCGCAAACGGGGCACGAACTACAAGAAACAACTCTGGACACTGTGCTGCTGGCCATTAAAGACTCCCGGGAAGCGCTTGAGTGTAAAATCGATAACCTCACCGCAGATCTTTCCCTTTTGCGAGACGACCACCGTAAATTAAAGGAAACAGTGGGTTTGCATGAGACTACGCTGACAGGGGTATTAGCGGCGCACAAAGACTCATCCTCAGAAATTAAAGACCTGACCACCCGGCTGAAAACATTGGAGGCAAGGACAGAGGATGCAGAAAACTGAGCCCGACGGAACAATATCAGATTGGTGGGGGTCCCGGAGGGGGCGGAGCCCTCCGCAGCTAATACAGAAGTATTCCCAGAACAGTGGCTTAGGGACACGATAGCATCAGAGGGCTTCTCACCATTTTTTGCGGTGGAACGAGCCCACAGGATCCCTGGCGGACCGCCCCCACCAGGAGTCAGACCACAGCCAATAATCGCTAGATTACTCCACCACAAAGATAGAGACTACGTACTGTCACAATCCCGCCAGCTAGGAGAGATTCAAATGGACGGCCAAAAGGTTATGATATTCCCAGACTTTACGAGAGAAACACAAGCGCAAAGGGCATCTTACATCGCAGTAAAACGAGCCATGCATGAGCATGGTATAAAATATGCCATGCTCTTTCCGGCAAAACTCCGAGTGGAATACGATAACAGAACCTCATTTTTTTCTCACACCTCAGCTGGCGATGGAATGGCTTGAATCGCTGAACATCCACTGCAGAGCAACCCGCGACAGGACATTCCGAAACCCCGGGAAGAAACGTAGCAGATCACGGAAGAAGACCACAGAAGCGGCTCCATCGAAACATCAGTCACAACAGGAGATGCGTGATGCGGTGGAAACAGCAGCAGCGTTAAGCGGAGGAGACTTCCATGCACACCTGACCCCGGATGCTGCATCAGACGCTAACTCAAACTACGAACATTCCTCAATATCCTCCCAGGACACTCTCGTCGGCTTGCCTTTGATCACCCCAAGAACGGCAGACGAGATTATTTGACCTCACTAAAAGAACGAGTTGGCAAGTGAGCGGACAATTGTGGGGGAACCTCAATCTGTTTAGGGATATTGATAGAACCCAACCGTGAATATAGAGCGATAGGAACCTAGAAGTCATTTCTTAACCGGCACATTACACATGATCGGGCCTGGGTAAGGGTCCGGGGCGCTGCCTCTTGGTCTCTGGCACGCCTCCCTCCAATAGGTTGATAATTAAGATTACAAAAGTTGTAATGGTTTGGACGGGGAGAGTTGTAGGTACCGGTCCTGGGGAGAGGGAGTTACAAAGGGGGTTTGATTTTGGTTGTGTTGTTTTCAGGGTTTATCAGGCACAACTATCTCGCAGTCCAAACGGTTCACACCTTAGATTACGAAACTCAATAGGTATGTCCAGTAGTAGTAATAGAGCGGTGTTAGCGGACCGCCTCTACACACCTCCTTAAATTATGACCACAGAATACAAGATAATCACATGGAATGTCAGGGGACTAAATAACATGTCCAAGAGGTACAAGGTTCACAGCTATCTTAAACGAAGGGGAGTGCACATAGCTATCTTACAAGAAACTCACTTGTTGGAGCAGGAGATCAAGGCCTTGAAAAAGCGCTGGAGGGGACAAATATTTGCCACTACCCACTCAGCGTTTGCAAGGGGAGTGTTGATATGGATCAGACCAGGCGTCCCACTACAGGTTCTCCATACCTTGATCGACACTGAGGGGAGATACGTAGTGATTTCTGGTAGATTGGACGGGAGAGAGGTAACTCTTGCGGGACTATACGCCCCAAATCACGAACAGGGAAGATTCCTAGACAGATTTTCACTGATCATGAGCACACTTCTCACTAATACTTTGTTAATAGGAGGAGACTTTAAATGTGTAATGGATACCGCAATGGATAGATTGCACCCACCATTGTCACAATCCGTAACCCATAAAACAGCACTGCACTTCCAGCAGTGGCAAAAACACTAGCAATTAACGGATTGTTGGCGCAAACGTAATCCCCCCAATAGAGAATACTCTTTCTATTCAACAGTTCACGACCTGCATGTACGACTGGACACCTTTTTGGCGTCTCCAGAGGTGCAGAGAAAACTACTAAGAGAGCTACTCAAATACACATGAAGATACCATAATCTTCAAGAAAACAACAGAGGTGCAGTCTGTGGTGGCGAAGGCCGAGTATCTTGGCCGCACCATCTCAGATCATAATCCCTTATTGATTTCTTTGGCCTGGTGCGGCGAGAGACCTTTGATTCCCACTTGGCGTCTGAGAGCAGAGTCACTTGAAGACGAGGCTTTTAGAGCCCAACTGGGGACGCAGATTACGGAATTCTTCGAGAACAATGCTGGAGCTGCCTCGTCTAGGTCTGTGGAATGGGATTCCTTTAAAACAGTGATCAGGGGATATTGTATTAGCACAACTGTGGGAGTACGGAAGGTGCTAGAGATAGAACTAACCGATCTCGAGAACTCACTTAGGGATCTCGAACGTAAGCACCCAACACAACCCGACCTCTCAATACAACTAGAAGAGACAAGGGCTAGAATAATAGAAACTAACACTAGATTGTCTTGCTTCGATTACAAACAATTCTTGCAGAAGCAACATTCAGAGGGCGACAGAGCAGGTGCCCTACTGGCCTGGCTGGCCAAACCGCCCCAACATCAAACCATAGTGGGGGAGTTAGAGACCACCCGGGTATTAAAGTATATGGACAGAAGGAGATCAATGCTACCTTTCTTAAATATTACTCAGAGCTATATGCCCCCCCCCACCGAAGTACTCAGCGATGCTCAATTACTAGATCTGGGGAACCTCAACCTCCCGGCATTACAAGGGGAAGATAGAATAGCCCTGGCGACTCCCATATCGCTTACAGAAATAAAGACTGCAATTCAGAGTATGGCAAGGGGCAAGGGGCAAGGTACCGGGAGCAGATGGTCTCCCTTTGGAGTTCTATCTTACGTATCAGGACTCATTAACCTCCCAGCTCAGCATCTTATATGCAGAGGCATGGAATAACAACAGCTTGCCTCCTTCCACTACAGAGGCCATAATGATTCCCCTTCTGAAACCCACCAAACCCCCTACAGAAGTTCGATCGTACCGCCCACTATCAATGTTGAACTTCTACCATACATGTCCTCATTAATTCATCAGGACCAATCGGGATTCATCCCAAAGCGAAGCACTGCCCAAAATATCCGTCAATTGATTTCACTCCTTCATGCCCTGCCCTGTGATGCAAATAGAACAGTAATCATCTCGATAGATGTCGAGAAAGCTTTTGATAGCCTACGATGGGACTACCTAGAATGAGTGATGCTGCAGCTAGGACTAGGAGAAGGGTTTGTCAAATGGACGAGGCTTCTCTACACAAACCCCACAGCGAGAGTGCGCACTGGCCGTACAATATCCCCTTCCTTTGCCATAGGAAGGGGTACAAGACAGGGCTGCCCGCAATCACCTTTGCTTTTTGCGTTGGCAGTTGAGCCTCTCGCCCAATCAGCTAGGTCCCAGAGGTTCTACAAAGGCATTACAATCAATGCATGGACGCATCATATTGCTCTCTATGCGGACAACATGTTACTCTTCCTCCGGAACGCAGAGACCGATCTACCAGGGGCAATGACAATGTTAGACAACTTTGGGGCTGCATCTGGGCTCCGGATAAACTGGGCGAAGTCGTCCATTTTTCCAGCTACTAGGGGTATCGAAAAACCAATGGACAATCGGGGTCTCCCGTGGTCCCCATCCACATTCAAATATTTAGGGGTCAATATCTATCACTCCGCTGAGGATTTACTAGAAGGGAACATTCAGAGCACGATTAGGAGTATTAAAAACAGCATGATATTCTGGCAAACTCTTCCGCTAGCGGTCACTGGGAGAGCTGCACTGATTAAGATGATAGTATTACCTAGAATGTTATATTACTTCGCAACCATCCCACTCATTATACTGAGGGTGGTATTTAAAACAATTTCGTCCTTGATAACAGGATTTATATGGGGAACCAACAGACAAAGAATAGCATTGCGCACCCTCCAGAGAACAACAGCAGAAGGTGGTTTGGCTGTTCCTGACTTCGAATTATACTATTGGGTGAGCCAACTCCAATGGCTGGCACAATTTATCAGAGCACCCCCAGTGGGGGAAGCACTGAGAGCCCCACTCCACTGCTCCCGTGATAGGATTCTGGGCATTCTACTAAACCCCAAGAAACAGAATAAACCACTTCCGATAGAATGGGAAGCACTGCGTCACTGCTGGGAACAATACCTAAAACGAACACATACCAGAACACCGTACTCACCAGAGGCCCCCCTGATCTGTATAGGAACCGTCACAGGAAATCATGTGATAAGGGGAATCACCCAATTCATGGCACTTCAGATCGACACCATAGGGGCTCTATATGATAATGGGAAACTGTGCACTTATGCAGAACTTCAGGAAAGGTTCCAGATACCATCAGGGCTTTAACGCAATTGCTAGGACTCTTCGTAAACAATGGGGCACAGGACTAGAAGAACCTCCCAGACATAATACCTGTGACCAAATATGCACTATAGGAGACCAAGGGAAATTGATATCAGGGATATATTCATCTCTACTAGCCAGCATATGTCTTCCCTTAAATAAACTTAAATAAACTTAAGACCAAATGGCAGGGGGAACTAGATATTACAATAGATGACACACAGTGGACCAGAATAACCACACACATATATACAGTTTCCAGAAATGCCAGGTTTAAATTAATAAACATATATTTTTATCACAGAGCTTATGGTGTAGAAGATGCCAGCTGCCCTCGGTGTGCAGAACTAGCAGCAGGGTTGCTGCACATGCTCTGGAGTTGCCCCCTAATCGGGGACTACTGGACGGGGATATTTGAGGCACTCGCCACTTGCACGGGCAGAACATTATCCCGATCAGTCATGGTGGCGGTTTTAGGAGATTTCCCCCACCCAGCAAGCATAAAATCACAAACCGATTCATAGACCTGGCCCTGATACTAGCAAGGAGAGAAATAACTTCACACTGGAAAGATTCGAAGGGCCCACAGATAAATCGTTGGAGAAATGCATTAATCAAGTGGGCGGAAACTGAAGGGACAGTATTACTAAAGGAAACACTCAGGGGCCTAGGAACTAGAGACAATGCTCAGCATTGGAACACGATACTGGACAATTTTAGAACACCTGACACTTCTAACTCCGATGCAGAGGAAAATTTATCAGAGTCAGATCATGTATAGTTGACCAAGTTATCCCAGTTGAAGATCGTACAAGAGACCAAATAAGTGACTCATTTGTGAACCGAACAAATATCTCTGTATAATTGATGGGAAGTGCGGAAGGGGAGAGGGAGGGGGAGGGGGGTTATAAAAAGATGGGAAGTTATTTTGTTCTGTATACGTTTTCATGCAATTATAAAGCAATAAAAGAGATCTTAAAAATAATAAAAACTAAATAGAAAGAATCATGTCAACATCAGAAATACAAGTAATTGAATGGTACAGGTGACCGGATTGAAACGAGTAGAGTTAAACTAAAGTGAAGAGGAAAGAGCACTAAAGAAGAAAAAAGAAGAGAAGAAAGAGAGAAAAGAAGAAGAAAAATTGTAAATCCTATAACATTTTTAAGAGGCACCTCCAAATAGTAATCTAATAATATATTATATGAAAAACAAGAACCATATAATAGCATAGAAATGCACTAGGATCTACTACAGACAAAACACTGAAATACAGTGGATGGTTAAGATGTATTACGAGCATGTACTGACAAATAATTAGTTAATGGATCCCAAAGCTCATCTCGTTTTGCCGACAGAGGAAGGGTGTAGATTATACCAATCTAAACAATGACTATGACAAATCAAGGCCCAGATTTAGACGAGCCTAGCGCCATTCCAACACCACATTAGCCAAAGTAATTGTTTTGACGCTAATTCAAGGCCAAAAATGCAACACCATATTTACAAAGTGGCTCAATGCTTGCATTGCCTTGCACTACATTAATGCCTGCACCAAGCACAATGCATGCAAGGAGGCATTGCGGCACTAGGGGGCCCAGAAAAAGAGATTTATTTGCATCATTCTTTTCAGCATTTCTAACACTTGCTAAAAGCAGGCGTTAAAGGGAGGCTCCCATTGGTTTCAATGGGTCTCTGAGTGCTTTGCAGGATTAGCATCAACATTTCTGACGCTAATCTTGCAAAGTGCTGGACTAAAAATGATGACTCTAGTACCCTTATCTTCCTCCCTTGTGTGCTGTATTTTAAATATGATGCACACATGGTGGTATTAGGGGGGTGCTAGAAGAGTATCGTTGCACTAGGTGCAGCACCACTTTTCATAAATCTTCCCCCAAGTTTCACCATTGCTGTAAGGTTATGTTGCCTGTAGATTTACAATTAGTGGTAATTATCTGGAAGGCAATAGCAATCAGCCTGTCAACAAATTTAAGCAATAATTTATTCTGAGGCCAGATATTACTCAAGCCACCCAGAAATAAAACCTCAATGGAAAATGAAGTGTGAATGTTGGTAATATCTCCTATTCTTTTCGACAGCTGCCCCTAGAACAGTGACAGCTAGAGTAGTGAAAAAACATGTAGAGCAGGGAGCAGGATTAGTAGGACAACACCATCATATATTACTTTGACGCAGTTTCAGTTTAAATATGTGCTCAGGTGTGTGATAAAGCCTATTATATAAATAACAGATTTTGGGTGAGGTTGACTGAGCGAGCAGTGGAATTAATGTTCTCTCATATTTTCTGCCAGAGTGAAATGGGCCAACTTGAGACTACATCTGATTATCATAAGAGTTCCAATTTAGAATTAGGCCTATCTAGAGGAGGGAATAATAGTGTTTTATATAGTAGTGAGGCCTTAGAAGTGTGAAGTACTCGACTGTGAGAAGATTGTGGATAATTTTCCAGAATTAAGGAGCTGGTGAGGGGCATCAATATAGGAGTCAGTAAATATTCAAAGATCTGATATTGTTTGAGAACTTTCAGGGAGAAATTAAAAAAAGAGAAGAGTGTTGTAAATGGTATAATTAATTTTTTTATGCTGAATCAATTGAGAAACAGTGAATATACCCTTATTTAACCAAGTCAGCCAAAATAGCGACTCACCATTTACAAGTAGCTTTTTATTTGCTAAATAGGACTCCGAAGGAATTGATCGAATGACGATAGATGAGCTACAAATTTGGCTTAAAAGTAAAACAGGAGTGAGAAATACCCGTGGGTACCTAATATTTAGGATGATGTGACATATGTATAATAAGAGTATGGGAGAAGGGAAAAATAAGGGCTAATTCTAGCTGAAACCATAATTTCGGTGGAGGATCTGAAAAGCCACAAAAACAATTCTGACATTGTTTAATAAGCAATGCTTTATGATAGGAAGATTAATCTGGAAAGATAACCCCTCTGACTGTATTTGTTACCTTTAAGCATTGTAAGGAAATGCAAGAAGATTTCCAGTTCCATAAAAATTTAGATAAGATTCTATCAATAACAAAAAAACTTTTTTTTAATAGGTAGCATCATAAGGGAAAATTAAATAATTGGAAGAACCATCATTTTATTAGTGTCCAAGCTACCCCACCATGACAAAAATAAAGGGGACCAACTTTGCACGAGTTTCATAATTTTTGCAATAAGGATGCCCATATTAGTTTGCAGAGTATCTCTGAGATTTGTACTGTATAAGATAACTACACATTTGATCTTGTCAGGGTTCCAGGAGAGACTCATCCCAACAAAAGGTGCTTTAAAACAATACGTATTCAAGGGTATCACGTCTATGTTAAATTTATAACCTGAAATCCTTGAATATGCATAAGGTTCTTCAAAAAAGTGAGGGAATGATGAATCCGTTTTGGAGATATAGAGAAGGATGCCATCTTTGTAAGCCATAAATTTAATATGAACTTTATTTAATTGAAAGCCAGAAAAGGGATAAGAGTGTTTCAATCTATATAAAAAAGGCTCAAGTGTAAGTATGAAAGGCATGGGCGTTAAGGGACATCCCTGCCGTGTGCCCCTATGAAGGGAAAAGTAGGAATACCATTATATGATGAAGAAATTAATTGAAGAAATGGAGAGCCGAGCCCCTGCCAATAAAGAGTGTGCATTAGATATTTCAAATCCACTAGACTGAATGCCTTTTCAGCATCTAGGGCCACCACTGCTGTAGAATAATTGAATTTAGCTGCTTTACTCAAAATGTTTAAAAAGATCCTCGAATTTTCTATTATATTCCTATTTTTACATCTACTAACTCTGGCATAAAGTCATTAAGGCGTATGACCAGTGCTTGATGACAATTTTACAATCAGTATTATCATTGATATGGGACTGTAAGTTTTGCGCTGAGAAGGATCGCTGTTTTTTTTTGGGATAAGACAGATCATAGCTTCAGTAAAAGATTCAGAAGATTTGTTCATTGAGAGGAAATGAGTAATTAACTTAAAGAGTTTAGGGAAAAGTAATTTTGAAAACTGAAGGTAAAATTCAACTGTCAATCCATCTTGTCCTGGCACCTTACCAATTAGAAGGCATTTGACTGAGGAAAACAACTCTTCCACTCATAGTGGATCTTCAAGAGGAGCCAAATTAACTAGTGAGGGCTTGCGCATGGAAGAATGAGAAAAGAATGAGGAGAGGGAGTCCTCAGAAGGCATAGCTTCAGGGGTATATGAACAAAACATTTAGCAATATCTGAAAATGTAGTACTGGATTGATTAGTGATAGAGGCAATGTTGGATTTTCCCTTCCAGTATTTAAGGTAATTAGCTAACAAAGCCCCAGTTTTACTGCATCCCCCATAGTATCTGGCATTGATTTTAAGAAGAGTACCTCATGCCTTTTCTGCAGTAGTTTTACTAAATTGAATCTTGACTGCCACCAACGCATCAAGGTCTGCTTTATTATTTTTAGAAGTAAAATGTTTATGTTCTAATCTCTTAATTGCTCTAAGAATGGCAGCCAATTCTTTCTCCATAGCTTTCAGTTTGTTAGAAACATACCCAATAATAAAACCACTGCATTCAGCCTTAAAAGCATCCCAAACAAAATGGAAAGAAAACTCTCCTGCATTATTTATCTTGAACTATTCCTTGACAAACTCCTCATAAGGATAAGAAGTGATAAAAAGCAGAAAGTAAGTGATTGTTGAACCTCCAACGTAATTTGGATGAAGGGTTGCCATGAACATCTTAATCAGTGGACACAGGGACATGGTCTGAAATTAAAATTGAGCCTATCACAGAGTTAACTAAGTGCTGAGTGAAGTTTTGCTGAGGAAAACATAGTCTCTCCTGTGTTCTGTGAGGGGCAGAATTAAAAGAGAATTCTTGAACGGATACATGGGCAAATCACCAGGAATCTGAGAGGGAATTATATTTGATAGCATATGTAAATGCTTTGTCTGCTCTATGAGGGAGAAAGTTTGTGGTTGAATGAAGATCTAGAAAAGGGTCAATTATTTGATTGCAGTCTCCCCCAAGATGAAGTTTTTGGTAAAACTTTGAGTGTCCAATCGCAAAATATGCTTCCAAAACATAGGATCAGGGCTGATGGGGCCATATAATTAAGAATCATGAACATTACACCACCAACATTAAGTTGTACCAAAACCCACAAACCTTCCTTGTCATTTTCCTGGGAAATAAGGGAAATAATTAAACCTTTATGACCAAGAATAGCTACTCCATTTTTATATTGCAAAGAAGAGGGAAAAAAAAGTCTGCCCACCTACTACTTCTTGAGCTTGTTATTGTCCACTTCAGTAAGGGGAGTTTCTTGAAGTAATGCAATTTGGCAATACAATCTAGCCAAGTGAGACAAAACACACTGGTATTTAATGGGTTTTTGGAACAATAGGAGTAGAAACATGCGTGAGCATAATGTAAACAGGAAATTTTGGAACTGAATACAAAGAGAAAGGAAGATAATAAAATAAGAGAAGAATGAAGCAGAATGATAGAAGGGGGTTGAGAAACTCCTAAAGAGACAGAGAAAACCTGGAGGCAACACAGGAAAAATAAACCTTAGTTGCAAAAAATTACCTTACATGAGAGAAAATACATCTGAAGGGATGGGGGGAGTCCTCTAAAGAAGATGAAACCAAACTAGTCTCCGGCAAACATGAAGGGGAACATAGCATACTTTGAAAATTACAACAATAAACATAAAAAACGGAAACAAACACATACCAAGTCTATATAATATGAAAACATTTTATAAGAATGTAAACACAAAAGGAGAAAAAACTTAACAATAGACTTAACATATACCACAATAGGTAGGATGCTACAGGAAGAAGAAGAAGCATTATGAAGAAGCATTATGAACTAGAGAGGACAAATACGCCAGATAATACACTTGGCCTGAATGACAATAAGACAGATATGGGTTATAAAGAATACACAATTTAGAAGTAAACAATACCAGAATGAAAGAGAACGTTATGACATTGAAGAAGACTAATCAACAAGAAGGCATTGGAGGAAGTTGGCTCTGTATGTACTATTTCAAAGTAAGAAATAGCATGCACAGAGTCCAGGGGTTCCCCTTAGAGGTAAGATAGTGGCAAAAAGAGATAATTCTAATGCTCTATTTAGTGGTAGTGTGGTCGAGCAGTAGGCTTATCAGAGGGTAGTGTTAAGCATTTGATGTACACACACAGGCAATAAATGAGGAACACACACTCAAAGACAATTCCAGGCCAATAGGTTTTTGTATAGAAAAATATATTTGTTTATTTTACGAACCACAGGTTCAAGATTTACAATCAATACTTCAAATGAAAGGTACTTCACTTAGTTATCTTAGGAACTTTGAATCAGCAAAATAGCATGTACAGTTGTCACAAAAATGGCTATAAGCCATTTTAAAACTAGACAGTGCAAATTTCAGCAATTCCTGGGGGAGGTAAGTGTTTGTTAGTTTTGCAGGTAAGTAAACCACCAACAGGGTTCAAAGGTGAGTCCAAGGTAGCCCACTGTTGGGGGTTCAGGGCAACCCCAAAGTTACCACACCAGCAGCTCAGGGCCGGTCAGGTGCAGAGGTCAAAGTGGTGCCCAAAACACATAGGCTTCAATGGAGAAGGGGGTGCCCCGGTTCCAGGATGCCAGCAGGTAGGTACCCGCGTCTTCGGAGGCCAGACCAGTGGGGTTTTGTAGGGCACCGGGGAGGACACAAGTCAGCACAAAAAGTACACCCTCAGCGGCACAGGGGCGGCCGGGTGCAGAGTGTAAACGGCGTCAGGTTTGCAATAGGTTTCAAAGGGAGACCTAGGGGTCTCTTCAGCGAAGCAGGCAGGCAAGGGGGGGGGGCTCCTTGGGGTAGCCACCACCTGGGCAAGGGAGAGGGCCACCTGGGGGTCGCTTCTGCACTAGAGGTCAGATCCTTCAGGTCCTGGGGGCTGCGGGTGCAGAGTCTTTACCAGGCGTCGGGTTCTTAGAAGCAGGCAGTCGCGGTCAGGGGGAGCCTCTGGATTCCTTCTGCAGGCGTCGCTGGGGGGGGTTCAGGGGGTCAACTCTGGCTACTCACAGGGTTGCAGTCGCCGGGGAGTCCTCCCTGTAGTGTTGTTTCTCCGCAGGTCGAGCCGGAGGCGTTGGGTGCAGAGTGCAAAGTCTCACGCTTCCGGCGGGAAATGTGGAGTCCTTTTAAAGTTGTTTCTTTGTTGCAAAGTTTTTTCTTCTTTGGAGCAGAGCCTCTGTCCTCTGGAGTTCTTGGTCCTTTTAGACGCAGGGTAGTCCTCTGAGGCTTCAGAGGTCGCTGAACCCTGGGGAACGCGTTGCTGTTGCAGTTTTTCTTGAAGTGGGGAGACAGGCCGGTAGGGCTGGGGCCAAAGCAGTTGGTGTCTCCGTCTTCTCTGCAGGGCTTTCAGGTCAGCAGTCCTTCTTTGTCTTCAGGTTGCAGGAATCTAGTTTCCTAGGTTCTGGGGAGCCCCTAAATACTGAATTTAGGGGTGTGTTTAGGTGTGGGAGGGCAGTAGCCAATGGCTACTGTCCTTGAGGGTGGCTACACCCTCCTTGTGCCTCCTCCCTCAAGATGGAGGATTTCTAAAGGCAGGGGTCACCTCAGCTCAAGACACCTTAGGGGCTTTCCTGACTGGTGGGTGACTCCTCCTTGTTTTTCTCATTATCTCCTCTGGACTTGCCACCAAAAGTGGGGGCTGTGTCCAGGGGGCGGGCATCTCCACTAGCTGGAGTACCCTGGGGCATTATAACACGAAGACTGAGTCTTTGAGGCTCACTGCTAGGTGTTACATTTCCTACAGGGGGGAGGTGTGAAGCACCTCCACCCAGAGCAGGCTTTTATTTCTGTCCTCAGAGAGCACAAAGGCCCTCACCATATGAGGTCAGAAACTCATCTCTCAGCAGCAGGCTGGCACAGACCAGTCAGTCCTGCACTGAACAATTGGGTAAAATACAGGGGGCATCTCTAAGATGCCCCCTGTGTGCATTTCTTTATAAATCCAACACTGGCATCAGTGTGGGTTTATTATTCTGAGAAGTTTGATACCAAACTTCCCAGTATTCAGTGTAGCCATTATGGAGCTGCGGAGTTCGTTTTTGACAAACTCCCAGACCATATACTCTTATGGCTACCCTACAATTACAATGTCTAATGTTTTGCTTAGACACTGTAGGGGCATAGTGCTCATGAACCTATGCCCTCACCTGTGGTATAGTGCACCCTGACTTAGGGCTGCAAGGCCTGCTAGAGGGGTGACTTACCTATGCCACAGGCAGTGTGAGGTTGGCATGGCACCCTGAGGGGAGTGCCATGTTGACTTAGTCATTTTCTCCCCACCAGCACACACAAGCTGGCAAGCAGTGTGTCTGTGCTGAGTGAGGGGTCCCTAGGTTGGCATAAGACATGCTGCACCCCTTAGAGACCTTCCCTGACATCAGGGCCCTTGGTACCAGGGGTACCAGTTACAAGGGGCTTACCTGGGTGCCAGGGTTGTGCCAATTGTGGAGACAATGGTACATTTTAGGTGAAAGAACACTGGTGCTGGGGCCTGGTTAGCAGGGTCCCAGCACACTTCTCAGTCAAGTCAGCATCAGTATCAGGCAAAAAGTGGGGGGTAACTGCAACAGGGAGCCATTTCCTTACAGGCATTTATTACAGTCATGCATTTGCTGTAGCACCCACTTTCTTGTCTTCAAGACAATGTTGTCGAAGAAAGTCTTGTAGTTTAGCAGTATCTTCAAAGGTGTAAGAGTTGTCTTTATAAGTAATTTTGAAAAAAACATTGTTGAAGTAGGCCATATCTGATATTCATGGATTTTAGTTGAGGCTGAAGTTCAAGGAAGCGCTTCCTTCTTGCAGCAGTAGCCTTGGAAACATCTTGGAAACGTATACCTTGTTACCAGACAGATGCACATTCTGTCTGCTTGGCTGCAGACAGGATGTGCATTAAATCAGTGTGCCCCAAACCAGGATAATGAAGCCTCCAAGCCTCTGATGTGAAGATGAAGCAGGAGGTTTAGGACCAAGATGGTGGGCTCTTTGAATATTAAGTAGACTGCAGTCAGGTAAGTGAACAATAAAAGGGCTAGCCCTTTGCAGAAAGGAAATCGTTTTGGGTCCTTCTGAATTCTCAGGGATTTCATATAGTTGCATGTTGTTTCTACGAATCCTGTATTCCAAGTTTTCTACAGTCCTCTTGAGCAACTCAATTTCCTTTGTCAACGAGATACCTCTGGGATTGAGTCTTCTATAACACTAGTTTTTTGTTCAATAACAGTGATGCGCTGATCATGCGTGGACCATTTTTCCTCAATGCATATGAGGGAGGCATTAGTTTCCACAACAAAGCGTTTCAAGGCTCTTATTTCCTCCAGAATATCTTCTAGAGTGAAATGAGGAGGAGATTTGGATGAAGAGTCAGAATCCTTCTTTCGTCTCTTGACTGAAGCAGAGAGCTTTTTGGATTCAGAGCCAGATATTGAAGTAGCACTCCAATCAGAGTTCACCAGAGCTCCCTATAAGGGCAGATAGAGTTTTAAGGGTGAGGTCCAGTTGGTTAATTTGAGGACAAGTAATGATCTTAGCTGAAGATGAAAGAAGTAAGGTTGTGACTATTTGCTCAAATGTTCTGCCGATAAAGAAATTATAAGTATATAGGACCATGAATAAACCTTCCTAATAGGTGATAATGTGGAGAATGTAGTACTGTCACTTCCCTGTGAAAGTCAATGTAGAGTTGAAAATGAGCTGCAAACATAGACTAGAGAACTGGAAGACATAGGTCTATATCATCGTGAAAGTGAAAAATGCTCTGCATCTGCAGGAGTACAAACAGCAGTCAAAACGAGTTCTGCATGACATGGACCAGTCTGTGAAGAGTTTATATGAAATGCCTATGAAATATGTCAGACACCTGCAGGGCAACTTCTTAAATATCAGAGGCTGCTTGAGAAGTGCCGCACAGACTCTACTCTTTGGGAGAAAAAGACACTGTGGCCCTCATTCTGACCCTGGCGGTTCTCTACCGCCAGGGCCAACGGGGGCGGGAGCATCGCCGACAGGCCGGCGGTGCTCCCTTGGTCATTCTGACCGCGGCGCTTTGGCCGCGGTCAGAACGGGAAAACCGGCGGTCGACCGCCGGTTTTCCACTGACCTTAGAATCCTCCAAGGCGGCGCAGCTCGCTGCGCCGCCGAGGGGATTCTGACCCCCCCTACTGCCATCCTGTTCATGGAGGGAAAGCCGCCATGAACAGGATGGCGGTAGGGGGGGTCGCGGGGCCCCTGCCGTGCCCATGCCAATGGCATGGGCACGGCAGGGGCCCCCGTAAGAGGGCCCCGCAAAGTATTTCAGTGTCTGCCTTGCAGACACTGAAATACGCGACGGGTGCCACTGCACCCGTCGCACCTTCCCACTCCGCCGGCTCGATTACGAGCCGGCATCCTCGTGGGAAGGGAGTTTTTCCCTGGGCTGGCGGGCGGTCTTTTGGAGACCGCCCGCCAGCCCAGGGAAAAACTCATAATACCCTCTGCGGTCTTCAGACCGCGGAGCGGTATAATGGAGGGCGGGATCCTGGCGTGCGGCCTCCGCCGCCCGCCAGGGTCATAATGAGGCCCTGTGGGTCTCTTCAGATTAGAATGAGCATTATCACCCACTCAGCCTAGCTCAGTAAAACTTCTGAGACCCGTGCAGGCGAGTAGAGCTGAGTCAGAAATACATCTTGGAACCCTCAAAATGAATAACTAAATGGCCTCTCTGTTGTGGTACAAAAGCAGAATTCCTCTCTGAAATTAGAAAGTCTCAAAATGGTGGCACTTCAAATCTCACCCGGCATTGTAAGTGGACAAACATGACAGCACAACTCATAAATCTCTCCAAAAAGTTCAAGGTTCAAAGGTGGTGCTAGCCTTCCAACCTTGATATCTGTTCTCGGAGTGAAATTCCATTAATTAACAGCATCGAGTCCCCTTGAGAGTGCTGGAGCCTATCATCTGGAAAACGCTTTAAGCATGCAAAAGTTATAATATGAGCATTTTGGATGAAAAATCATGCTTCATCCACACTCAACAGATTAGCAGATGAATGCTTAAGTGAAGACTCAAACCGAGCATTAAGCTTGGGGCGCGGCTGAGGTTCATATCGGCTGTGCGTGCCACAGCCCTTCTGTGCTTTACTTTCTCCCTCGAGGCCCCAAATTGGGCATGGGGCCTCGACGAGTCTTGGGCACAGCGCGACCTTAATATTAACTTGGGCACCTCCCCCCAAACCCCTCACTTACATGGCGAGCCTGCCCTTTTTTCTTCTTTCTTTTCTTTTTCTTCATTTCCTCGTGTTTTTATATGTACATTCAGCAGCCATGTTCTTTCTTCTTCCCAGCATGCCGTCTTTTTCCCTGCATGCCTTAAGACCCTTTTTCAAAATGGTATCTTTCCTCTATATGTTCCTATGTTTCTTTCCCAATCCAATATGGTGACTGTCTACTTCCTGTTGATCATTTTCTGTTCTTGGGTATGTAAGGTGAGTGATTCTTGTTCGTCTTGCGCTGCAACACTTCCTTTGGTGATGATCTTCGCTCCTGCTAATTTTGTTCCAGTTCTTTACCTTGCCTGCACCAGTTTATTTCAGTATTGTTTTTTCCTGTTGGAAAACTCATCTTTTTGCTTCTTTTTGTTCCAGGGAGTTCCTGCTTTGGAGGTTTTTCCCTTTGGGGTTTTTTCCTCTGGAACTCCTTCTGGAGGGCACGGACTGCTTTTTTGGCGTTCCTTCGTCAGCAGCACTGTGGCTACCAGAAAGGGCCGCCCATACCTTGGTCAAGGCAGAACCTACAGGAATCAAGACCCTTCAGCAATTCCAGGTGGCCAAAGACGTAAACGACAAGTAGCTCGTGACAGATTGGAGAATACCGCAACGGCTGCTGCAGAACCCAACCAGTCGCTACTCTTAACCATTCAACAGCAAGTCCAGGAACTGCAACAATTAGGAAATGAAAATGGGGTTTTACGACAAGCCCTGGCACCCCAAACCACAGATGTTCCCACTGTCTCTGCTACCAAACCTCGTTTCTCAAGAGATCCACATAAGCAATGAGAATTTCTTGTTGCTCTGACTGTCTATTTTGCCTTTCGACCAGCACAATTTGTGCAAGATATAACAAAGGTGGGTTATCTCATCAGTGCCTTGTTCGGTCCTGCCTTGGCCTGGGCGACTCCGTTAGTGGCCTCCAATGATCCTGTGCTATCTGACTATTCAGCTTTTGTCACTGCAATTCAACAAATGTTTGAATGCCTGGGATTGGATGCGTCAGCAGAGGAACCTTTTGTGACATTCAGCAAGGAACCCAAGATGTTCTCCAATATATAACACACTTTAGTCAACTGGCAGCCGAGACGACATGAGTAGAACGTACTCTGGTGACTCTTTTTCGTAGAGGTCTACAAGATTAAATAAAAGACAAATTAGGACATTCCAATAGAGTGGAAGATTTACGAGGCTTGATGGATTTAGAGCTCTCCATAGAGTATCGTTTACAAGAACGTTATCTAGAAAAGAGAAAGAACTGTTGACCTTCTCATTCAGGAAAACCACGTACAATTGTCCATCGTTCTGAAGAGCCTCGACCTAAATTAAGGGAAGCGACAGAAGGGGAACCAATGCAAATAGACACAGCTTGTGGTCCTCTCTCTACTAGTGAGCGTGAAAATAGACGGAGAAATGATTATATCTATATTGTGAAGCTGCCGGCCACTTGCTCTGTACTTGCCCAGTCCATCCTGCGAAGTCATTGGGAAACACCAATTCCCGTCCCCTGTGAGAAGGGAGGAGATGGGATTTTCTGCGATACCTTCAATCAGGTCTTCCAAAGAAGATGCCACCATCCCATTTCTGTTACCTGTTACCCTACAATCATCTGACGGTCGGGAAGTAAGAGGTTTGGCATTGTTAGACTGTGGGGCCAGTGGACTTTGTATGGATGAGACCTGGGCCAAGAATCAACAAATTTCATGACTACCGAAGGACATTCCAGAACAAGTATATACTGTTGATGGATCCCTATTAGCATCTGGTCCTGTCATCAGTACCACCTCTACTCTATGTCTACACTTTGGAAAACATCAGGAACAGGCCTCTTTTGATTTAATCTCGTCCCATAATCATACAATAATCTTAGGAATAGCCTGGTTTATGCGACACAATCCGTATATTAATTGGGAAACCAGAATTATTTCTCTGTCTTCCAAATTCTGTCAAGACCATTGCTATGTATCCAAAACCTATTCGTCCCCAATGAAGATGTTATCCACAGAACCTGAATTGGGGTGTTCCATAAACTCTACTCAAGGGGTACCTGGTCACTATCTGGATTATAAAGACATTGTCACAACCCTTCAAACCTGTCACGCAGTAATCGTGAAAAGTCGGAGAAAAGCATTGAGAATGCAGGCAAAGAAGTATCCTCAGTGAAGACAGAGATGTCCTAAGTTGGATTTAGGTTTGCCAATTCGTGTTGCGTTATTTACAAAGAAAAGGCCAAAGGAAGGAATCCAAGATGGCCAACAAGAAACCAGAAGATTAAGTTGTAGTTTTAGTGTTGCATTCAGCTAGTTGATAGGATACGCGTGCACCGCTTGAGAGCTTCGCACTTCAACTGTGATCTGACAGGAACCAGATGTGCAGAGAGAGCGCGTCTTCTGAGGTAAACGTTTTTGTGAGGAAAAACTAGACTCTGCATGCAGTTTTACAGATAACGAGTTATCGGCAGACATTATTAGTTCATGGAGAAAGGGCATTAACTGATTCAGAAAGTCTTCAAGTTTTTTTAACCAATTCTTGGTTGAGAAGGACTGTCAAAAACGTTTGGAGGACATTTAGATATTTAAACAACAAACCGCTAATCTAGTCACAGATATTAAACAACGAACGTAAGAAGACTTCAATTGGAAGTTCAACACGCATTGTTTATATCATGCACAAAAGTGACTTTTGTGACAACAACAATAATTCTAAGATAGTGCAAAGGAATTCTTCATCTCGACTGATGCAACAATAAAATAACAATTAACTCTATATATATATACATATATATATATACATACTGTATATATATGTATATATATAGCGACTCAACTGAATAGTGAGAACGTATTAAGAAAACTTATTCAGAACTGAAAATCTTATCATACGAGTCAAGCAGCAAACAACTCTTCATGACATTAAAGAACTATTCCACAAAGTTCATTAATATAGTCATAATAAACATTTACATAAACAGAGAGAAGCAAAACCTCAGGGAGCTCAGGATGAGTGAGTATAATATTGAAAGTCCGAACAAATGAATTGTAAAATAATAGGAAAGCATAGTAACAAATAATGTTGTGTCCCTATTAACTGTGAATGTGATATTTCAGGTGCAGTTATCCAGTCAGACAAGGTGTGAAGTAGCATGACTGAGCATTTGATGAAACATCTTCTCTGAGGCAGTCTCTCTGAATCCCCTTCCCCTTTTCTCTTCCAGGGTGCTCAATAAGGAGATTCCATTTTGTTGTGAGTAGTCTGGGTTGGGTCTGAGGATTTATCTTCTGCTCCTGAGCGAATCAAATCAAGGTACTCTGACAGATGTGTTCCAAAAGCCATCAAAACCAGTACTACCCCCACACAGCCTGTACCTTTCTCCTGGAACCTGGAGCTGTTGTCCCCTTTGGTAGAATGTATTCTCTTACAGAACCTGAAAAAACAGATACTCAAGGACTATCTGCAAGAAAATTTACAGAGTGGTCTTATTGCACCATCTTCTTCACCTGATGGGGCTTCCCTCTTCTTCGTGCCCAAGAAGACAAAGGCTCTACGTCCCTGTATAGACTTTCATGGAATAAATATGATCACTATAAAAGACTGATATCCTTTACCTCTAATCAAACACATATTAGAGGCATTTAGGGGGGCACAGATCTTTACAAAATTAGACCTTCGGGGAGCATATCATCTTTTGAAAATTAAGGAAGGTGATGAGTGGAAGACTGCCTTTCGTACACCTTTTGGTCATTCCGAAGATAGGGTAATGTCTTTTGGTTTAACTAACGCCCCTTCTGTATTTCAAAGATTCATGGATTCAGTATTTTCTGACTTGTTAAATCACACTGTAGTGATTTATTTAGATGATATCCCCATATATTCCAGACACCCTGAACTCCATACTGAACACGTAAAGCAAGTATTAAACAGGCTTAGGCAACATCAGCCATACTGTAAACCAGAGAAATGTGAATTTGATTAGACCAAGGTGAAATATTTAGTTTCATCACATTAGTCAGATTAGTATCTCCATGGATCCAGAGAAGGTTCAGGCCATTCTAGATTTGCCATCCCCCTCATCAATCAAAGAAACTCAATGTTTCTTAGGTCTGGCCAACTTTTATCACCAATTTATTTCGGACTTTGCTAAAAAAACTAGTCAAATCATAAGGACTCTTAAAAAAGAGAGTTTGCGAAACATAGCTGAAAATGCTTTCTAAAACCTAAAACAAGCCTTCACCCAAGCACCTATAAGACGGCATCCGGACAACAACAAACAATTCATAGTTGTTACTGATGCTTAAGAAAGAGCTGTTGGGGCAGCATTATTACAAAGACAGGACGACGATGGATTGGAACATCCGATATTTTATCTGTCTCATGTGCTCTCTGATTCTGAGCGGAATTATTCGGTATTGGAAAGAGAACTCCTAGCTCTAAAAGTAAGAACAGACCATCTCAATTTACAATGACTACGAAACTTTCAGTGCCGGAACAGTCGTCAAGCCTGCTGGACCTTTTTTTTTAGTCAATTTTATTTTTATATTACCTATATTCCAGGTTCTCAAAATATTTTGGCAGATGCTCTATCTCGATGCTACCTTCAAAGTATTGACACCCCTTCACAGTCTCTGATTGAACCAGACAAAACAATTGCAAAAATACCCCATACGAGGCCTGCAGGACTACCTCACCCATTACCGGTTCAACCAGCCCCCTGGCATACAGTATCAATCAATTTTATGTGTTCTTTACCTCCCTCAGCGGGAAACCGAGTTATAATGGTGACTGTAGATGCGTTTACAAAAATGGCTCATTTTACTACCTTGAAGAAGTTACCTACATCTAAAGAATTGAGCCAGATCTTCATTCAAGAAATCTTTCGTCTCCAAGGCCTTCCTCAAATTATTGTGTCAGATTCGGGCCCTCAATACATATCACAGTTTTGGAAGTACTTCTTTAAAACCCTAAATATCGATGTAGCCTTATCTTCTAGATTTCATCCTCAAACCAATGGGCAGACAGAATGTCTGAATCAAGGACTTGAGCAATATCTCCGCTGTTATTGTTATTCCACTCAGAGTAATTGGACCATTTCGTACTTTCATACAACAATACCGTACATAGTGCCTCCAAAGCTACCCTTTTTCTTCTGCTCTTATGGATTTCATCCCAAATCTTTCCCTGCCACTCCTAAGACCTCTTCTACTCTTCCTGCAATCACCTGTTTTTCCCAAAGGTTGCATAGAATTCAACGTCTTATTCGGTGAAATCTTTTGTTAACTAAATGACACATGAAAAGAATAGCAGATAAGAGACAATGTGAGGCTCCATCTTATCAAGTCCAAGATAAAGTTTGGCTTTCTTTCAGATTTTTGCCTCTATGTCTCTCCCAAAATAAGTTTAAACCCTATTATTATGGACCCTTTTGTATTCTTCAGAAGATTAATCCAGTGTCCTTCCGTCTCCATTTACCTCGAACATGGAAGATCCATCCAGTTTTTCACGTCTCTCAATTGAAACCCTATAAACCGGACCCTTTTCTTAGACAATTCACATCTCCTCCCCCTTTGTTGATGAATGATTAACCCGAATATGAAGTTCAAGAAATATGTGACTCTCACATATTCCAAAACCATCTCCAATATCATTGGAAAGGCTAGCCCCTTAGTGAATGTTCTTGGGAAGATGCTTCTTCTGTTCACGTCCCACTTTTGATCCATCATTTTTTTCGTCGCTATCCGCACAAACCCAGGGCTCCGGGTGAAGGGGGGACCTACTGTTGCGTCACAGAGAGCTGAGCATTTGGCTCAGGCGCCGCTGGGGTTCATAGCGGCCGGGCGTGCATCGCCCCTTCTGTGCTTTGCTTTCTCGCGCCCTCAATATTAACTTGGGACCTTCTCCCATACCCCTCAATTACCTGGTGAGCCTGTCCTTTTTTCTTCTTTCTTTTTCTTCTCTTCCTCATGTTTTTATGTGTACATTCAGCAGCCATGTGCTTTCTTCTTCCCAGCATGCCTTCTTTTTCCCTGCATGCCTTAGGACCCTTTTTCAAAATGTTGTCTTTCCTCTATATGTTCCTATGTTTCTTTCCCAGTCCAATATGGTGACTTTCTGCTTCCTGTTGGTCATTTCCTGTTCTTGGGTATACAAAGTGAGTGATTCTTGTTCTCCTTGTGCTGCAACACTTCCTTTGGTGGTGATCTTCGCTCCTGCTAATTTTGCTCCAGTTCTTTACCTTGCCTGTACCAGCTTATTTCAGTATTGTTTTTTCCTGTTGGAAGATTCATCTTTTTGCTTCTTTTTGTTCCAGGGAGTTCCTGCTTTAGAGGTTTTTCCCTTTGGGTTTTTTTCCTCTGGGACTCCTTCTAGAAGGCACCGACTGCTTTTTGGTGTTCCTTCGTCGGCAGCACCGTGGCTACCAGAAGGGGCCGTCTTTACCTTGGTCAAGGCAGAAACTACAAGAATCAAAACCCTTCGGTAGTTCCAATGAGCCAAATACTTAAATGACAAATAGCTCATGACACTTAGTGGCAACTGCTCACCGCCCAGATGTGACATCACCTTATCGACATGAGTCTGGAGCTGTTCTCAGGGCTTCACTGACAAAATGTCTCAGATTTCAACAGGAATTAGGTCAAATGTCTCCTATGACTCAAGGTTTTAAGTCCTGTTGCAGATGTCAAAAGAAGATTCATTCTTGGACCCAACTGACATCTGGGTGTAGTGTCTTTAATCCAAACATGACCCCTCAGCCTTGGAGTCCTGCTTCTTAATTTACCCAAAGGCCATGAAGAAGCAGAATTCCATGCTATTTTTGTAGTTTCAGTGGTTTTTGTTCATTTCTCCTTGCTGAAGAAGAAAAGGAATCGCAACAGCTTCTGGTGGTTACAACCATCAATAATCAACGGCCATACAGCCTCCCAAGTTCCCACACCAGACCACTCATGTGCATGGTTGAAAAGTTCCTAATTCTTTAGGATTACAAGGGCCGAAACTGAGGGATCACATAGAGCTTGGTCGGGCCTAAGGCTCACAGAGTTTGCAGGCAAATCCTACCTTTGCAATCCTTGTTCAAGTAGGAAATGACAGGGGTCTGTAGTTTACTAAGGAATTAGGATTTATCTGGTAGGTCATATGCTATTTTTTCATGTCATAGCAGGTGCTAAAGTTTATGCAGCCAAAGCTGATACTGTAGTTTAATATTTTTTCCTTAGAAGGAGAGATAAGTATGCTTCTCTGACAGTAAAAGGTGGGAAACCCTCTTACCAACTATAGAGTTGAGTTGGTATAGCTTGCCAACATTCTGCCATGTATAGCCAATCTCCGAAGAGTATCTATGTCTTGACCTTGGATCTGTGAAATGGTAGAAAGATCATATCCCAGAAGTCTCCCAAGTGGGAACAGGACCACAAGATATGCAGTTATTAAGCCCAAAACACCCCAACCCCATTGGTAGGTATCAGGGTGGGTAGGATTAATGATATAATGTCAGGCAGGGGTAATTATTTAAAACTAGTTAGTGTACACAAACAACACTTGCTATCTGGGATGCCGTTGCACACAGAGTGGGGTCTCACTCCCCCCATTTCACACCCAGAATAGACAACACAGACTGTACAGCAGGTAAATCGACTGTGACGTCACTGTATCACAGCAAAAGCAGCCAGGGCACTCACACCTTTTGGAAAATTGCTTTAACACCTTACATCACCCAAACTTGTTTAATTTTTTTTAAATATTATGAACTCCCCAGCACACATAAATCTGCCTTTCAATTGCAGTGGGAGAAAGACCTCAACATAATTCTTGACACCATACAATAGCAGGAGATATTCATCCATGTCAACAGCTTTTCTTGCCAAGCTTGAGGCTGTGGGATCCTATGCAAAATACTATTTCACTGACACCTTGCCCCTGCCAGACGTTATACCATTAACCCCCTTTGTGTGCGATGGAATCCCAGTTAGCAAGTGTTGCTATAGTAACTTGGGGCGGGGGCATATAAAAGCCAGCCTTTCATGCTTCTTAGAACCCATGATACTTCTCCCAGGGTCTGGCTGCCAGATTTTTGTCAGTGAAGCACCGCTGCTGCTTATCTGTCTCTCTTCTCAGCCACTCAATCAAGTTGCATAGCTGGAATACTTGAATGTAGAGTGAAAGGTACAGAACTTCAAGCCCACCTTTTCTAGGATGCTTAAGACAGGTATTTGTGGCAAGTCTTGACTGTCGACCCTCCCAGGTGTAATTCATGTGAGATTCCTGCAATCATGAGATGTCCTCCTTCCCAATGGGGAAGGGCATGGTATGGAAAATATACAGGATACGAGGTAACAGAGACAATTTGATTATAGAAAGGCAGCCTACTCAGGAGAGGATTTTTTTTCTCCATAATGTCAGCATGGACTAATCCTTGACCAGGACGAGTTCAAAGTTAGTCCTGGTGCATGCTAGGAGGTTAGGCATCAATTTGATTCCCAGGTATTTCATACAAAATGCAGTTCTGGTACACATTATGAGGTTAAACATCAATTAAATTCCCATGTATTTAATACAATCTACAGTCCAGAGGAACAGTGTTGTACAATTCAATGACTGTGCCAGGGAGTTGCCCCCCACCAAAACCAGACCCCACATACTTAGCCATGTTAATCTGGAGGCCGTCTATCACCTAGAATTCCTCAAACAAGAGAATAAGGGCCTGAAGTGATTGTCATGGTTCAATGAGGGGGAGGAGAATATCGTCTGCAAAAGCAGACACATTATGGTATCCAGGCAAAATGAAATTACATATATCTGAGGGCTGTCCCTAATTTTCTGCAGAAGGGGTGTGTGAGCCCTGGCACATCCTCTTCCCAGTGCTAAGAGATTACCTTGGATTGAAGAACTTTTTGGTCTGACTTGAATGGTCCTGTGAAGACTGACTAGGATTGAGGCAATACAGAAGACGATGACTCACAGGCTCATAACCACCTCTCCTCTTACATGACTAAAACTGGTATCTACCTGGATTTTCAAAAAATTAAGTGCTTTGGATAGTTCTCCAGAAGGGTTATCACTTTCTTCTCTGGTCCTCCTTTTAGGAAGTGTCTCTGATCACTAGGGTGGTAGGAAACTCAGTGGAAACATGGCTGTTGACTTTGCCCACTGCACAGGCCAAATCTAATATTTTAATGGGGATTTTGTAGACCTCCACATTAGTGTCAAAACCTTTACTATCTTAGAACGAGGCACTATTGCAGTCTGTTCTGGCTGCTTGGAAGAAAAATCTTCTTGGGCCCAGCTTCCCATAAACAAATCGCTAGATGAAACTTTCCTGCTCATGAGATCCAAAGTTGTTTCACTGGAACATTTAGCTGCCAAAACTGAACCTAATTACCTTTCCCACGGCTATTCCAGAGCGAGTGTCTAAGAAGGCAGATTCTGGGACAAAACCGATTTGCTTCTGCCATCCTCACACTTTGCACTACTAATGATAAGTGTTTTCTGGGCTACTAGGTCCACACCCTCTGGCAGGTGTCAAAACATACCCTCCCAGACCAGATGAAAAAGACCCTTTTCAATCTGGTCAAGAATGGTTTGGATGATTCTAAACAAATCCTGAATTTTGAACTGGAATCTGTAAAGATCATGGTGCCATCCATGTTCACTGCTGTTACCTTATGCTGTCACTCCTGGCTGCATTTCACTGGCATCTCTAGAGATATCCAAGCCACACGCATGAACATGCCCTTCAATGGAAAGTGGTGATTCATAGAGAATGCTGTCTCCTCAAGTTCGTCCTTGGAAAGCTTAAAAAATACCAGAGCTACTCCATACCCACTTAGAGTACAACTGTCCTAGCAGTGTCACCCTTTGCACTGATTCAGGCACCTCAACAAATGTACTACTCCTTTTGAGACAGAGGTGGATCTGAGTGACACAATCAGCACAACACAAGCAGATCCAGTGTACGCCAGCTACCACGGGGTCTGCTGCATCAAAACCTCCACTCCCCCTTACACCAATATCATCGTTTCAGTGGAAGCGACCCTCATTTTTCCACCTGCTGGGAACGGATTTCAACAAATCATTAGGCTGTCTAAGTAATCCACAAGGGCTGCACCCTACCATTCCTCTCTCCCCTCCAGATTTTCCTACTTCCATCGGCCTGTGCACTTCAACACGTTATGATTTTGGAGGCAGAGGTTTCTGTCCTTCTGAACAAAAGTTTTCATAGAGGAGATGCCTCTGGAGTAAAGGAGCATGGACCTCTAATGCTGTGACTTTGTGATCCCTGAGAATAATGGAATTCTGAGACCCAACCTTATGATTCACCTCTATATCCTGTTCATTTCACAGGTCAAGTTCAAAATGTTACCCCTGGGCCAAGAGCTGCTGACCCTCAATGCAGAGGATTGGCTAGCATCCTTGGACCTCCAGAGCAACTGTTTTCATCTACCCTTCCCTCCAGCCCTGGAGGTGTTACTTGATGTTTAAAATGGGGTCCCATCATTGTCAGTTCATGGTCCTGCCATTTGGCCTATGAACTGATCTATGTGTATTCATAAAAGTGCAGGCTATTGTGTGGTTTCATTGCAGAGGTCAGGGGTCCATATATTTCTATAATTTGTTGAATAGGCCTCAAGGTGGGTCTGCAGAGCTGGTAAAGAAACACCTCAGAACCTTGTGACTCTTTGCAGTGACAAGAGCTTTATGAATTACACCCGAAAACTCACATTTTACACCCATGCAGGTTTGACCTATTTTTAAGCAGTGCTGTACATGAACTGCATGAAGTCTTTTCCTCCTCTTAAGAGGATTGCATATATTGGGTGCATGATTACAGTGTTTCCAACTCAGAATTGGGTCAGATAGCCTTGAACATGCTGGCGGTGCCACATGACAGATGGCATATGAGAGCTCTTCAGTGGGACCGGAGATAACGTGGCCCCAAAACCAGGGAAGGCAGACCATACCGATCTGCACTGGTAGCCTTGTCTCTCCAATCCATTTATGGGTTGTTTATTCAGTTCTATGCAGGTAAAGGCTACCTTAGTCATCAATGTGTCTTTGAGCTAAGGTAACTTTGTGGGCAAGATGATAGCATAGGGCTGTTGGTCCGCATCAGAGGAGTGCCTGCACATAAATGTGCGAGGGCTGCAGGCAGACAGCCTTCCTATACAGACTTTCCTCCCTTTCCTCTCAGGCAATGCCATTCAGGTTGCACAGTTAACTACTTTCTATGATATTAACGTACAGGGTGGTGTGAGGTTGTGAATCCTGTGTTGGAAGGTGATTTGACTATGAGAGAAGACTCAAAGGGGATTTTTCCTGTCTGAGCATGCTTTTCAGAATCCCTCAGTGTGAGAATGGAAGCCTTAGATCAACTCTCCTTAGAGGAACACAAATGGGAACTTCATCTCGAAACAGTGGAAATGATCTTCTCCAGATTGTGGTGTCTATGCATGGATTACTTCATCATGGACCCAAAAAGAGGATGTGTCCCTGAGGAATCTTCCACACGTTTCTATCTGAATGGTTCCCTGGTGGATGCCTTCAGGTGCAGTTGATCCTGAGGCCTGCAATACGTGCTTCCGCTAATTCTGTTTTTGTTGAAGGCCTAGCTGTTATATACTTAATATATATACATATATATATAGTTACTCTGGAATATCAAGCATAGATGATTTTTGGACACTGCAGACTACTGGACAAGGATAATTTGTTATGCCGAGCTGGTGAAACTCTATATTCAAAACACTCTCCTGCGCAGTTTGGACCTGCTTTTTACAGAATGACCGTCAGGTTCTCCACCCCAGTCTCTTATACTACAGGAGTGGAGGTTGAGCAGTTCATTCATTTTTCTTAAAATCTGAAGTTGGGGATGTCGTGTTGGCTGCCAGAAAAGGTCCTAAAAAACACTATTTATGTATGATGTTGGAACACGTTTGTTCCATTGTGCAAGTCAGAAGGTCTGAACATATTTTAGCTATGCTTTTCTGATGTTCCACAGTTCATACTGTCTCATGCTCACCGGGGCCTAGCAGTGGCTACTGTTAAAGGGTATTTGGCTGCTCTATACCCGTTCATGTGTTTTCCTTCCCACCCTTCTCTATTAAAGTCACCACCAGTTGCATGTTTTCGTAAACGTTTACTGTATTTTTTCGTCCCCCTTTATTATTATTCAGTGGGATTTGAATTCTGTGTTGACTTTCCTCATTAAATATCCATTTAAGCAAATGCATAGTTGCTGGTGCAACGTGTCAGTTTGAAGGGGGCACCAAAGAACTTCAGACATCTCAGTTCATCCACTGTTCATGATATTTTACCCGGACAAGTGGGTTTTTCACTGCCATCTTGTCTGCAAAAAGTGGTGCCTAGCTTTCTCATGGGCCAGTTCACTTCTCCTTCATTACATCAGCCACCATCAACAAAATAGGGTGACAAGAGTGGCTTTGCTGAGCCAAGAAAGACACTTTAGTGACTAAATGCATTTTTCGTGTTTGCTATCCTGTGCATTGTGCCAAAATCAGTAGGGGTATGGTTGGTTTCATGGTTCCCACCAGAGTGTTCAAATTTTGGTATATGAAATCTGCTAACTCTTGATAGCAAGTCCAGTTCTTATAAATTACTTATGTTTGGACATGCCGGAGGTAGGTGAACCTTTTGACCGGGTTGGGTTCTTCTCATCCAAAGAATTGTCGGATCCCTCAAATCAATAATCAATAACCCTTCATAATCAATAACCAATACTCAATTAGTAATCAAACAACAAATTAATTAAGCAGAAAATCAGTAATTAGACACACCATGACCTTTCAGTCATGAGTAACCACACCTGTTTATTAAAGGTTAATGAGTTTATTGCCCTATATTAACAAAGCTAACACAATAAAAGTAAGCCTCAAAATCAAATGGTATACATATACGAACATTACTAGCTGTCCATAGCGACGGAAGAAACGCAATCTACGCAAAATCTGGATTATAATGCACTCGGTTATAGCAATGCAAATCACTAATAAGAGTAACTGAATTTGACTAATTGCATACATTGGTCAGCATAACAAGATTTCAATTCAGCATGGTGGATCAAGTGAATACCTCAACTATCCTCTGATTAGCATTGGCATGTGGGGCTTAATGCAAAATAATTTAATCAACATGAATTTAGAAAACTTCTAGCTTGGGCTCTGTCAAAATAAGCAGTTGGTACCTAAGAAGGAAAATACAATGAATAACACATTTATCTTTTCATAATTACCAAATACAATCAGCACTCAAGGTAAGTCTTCGTCCTTCAGGTACCGGTTCGAACAGCATGGAGCAGATTTCAAAGGGGCAAAGTTTAAGGCAAGTTTTCGTTGCAGCAGCAAGGAAAATGGGGCAAAAGTTATTGCATGGGCAAGACGGGGTAAAGTTAAAGTTAAAGTCTCTAGGGTGAGAATTCTTCAAAGTCTCTTTCTCTGGGATAGAGAAAAAGCATCAAAGTGTCATTTAAAATGGCGTCTTGAATCTGGCTTCAAAATGGCATCAAATAAAATGGCTGACTTCTCTTTGTCCGATGGGTTTAAGTAAGAAAACATTCCAAATTCTTCAGGGTCTTCCATTGGAGGGTTCATAGGGTGGCTTCTCTTTGACCAATGAATAGTGTCTTTCTCTTAGTACTCATTTATGCATAAGGTGTCCTTGGAGTTTTGGAACACAAGTAGCAACAAAGTTGCCAATTAATTCTGTATCAGTGTCCTTATTGTCTGCACCTGCAGAAACTGACCTTGCTTCAAAGGGAATGAAACTTGCCTAGCATGAAACCTTGAGATAAGTGTATTAGTCATTCTACTGGACAAAATACAGTTTTAAAGGTATACAACACATCTTTGTTAATACAAGTGAAAACCACGCAGTTAAAATTGAGACCAGGCAACTAGGCCAAAGCCTCTGCTTAATTTAAGCTAAGCATATAACAGTTTCAACAAGAAAAATCATAAAATACATCTGCGATTATGAAGGATTACTACATTGTCGAATTTTCATGATTAATTACGCTTGTTTATAATAATGGTGAACTACTTCGTGGGCACATTTTCTACACACATTATTTTTCTTTGATAAAATCACATTTTCTTATACGATTTTATTACATGATATATAAATGTTTGTTAGTCTCTCTTTTCCTGCTTCATCAATCCCTCCTCTGATGAATAATTATGTCATCACATTAAATCTTCCATCACAAATTTCATTTCATTAAAATTCTGTTTTAGTAATTTGATATCTCAGTAAATTCCCTTTTTCTCTTCACTCCTTTAGATTTTTCCCTGTATATTTCTACCATTCTCTTTTGCTCTTTCTTTTCAATTCTTCTCTTGTTTCTTGATTTCAATATTTTAATAGCTTTCCATATTCCCCAAATACCTATTAAACAAATTAATATTATTAATATTCCTTTTACTATTTTCAATAATAATCCATTCCAAATGTTGCTGAGCCAATTTCCCACGGAAGCAAATCCTTTTCCTACCTTTTCCCATACTCCAGGTTCTTTCAATTCTTTCAAATCTGCACTATCGTTAGTTAAATTTGTAAGCATCTTCCTAATTTGCCAACTGTTGTCTGGTATATATGAACAACAGTGACGTGCACTAAGCATTTTGCAAACTCCGCCATTCTTTGTTAAAAGAATGTCGAAAGCAAGCCGATTTTGAAGAGTCATATCTCTTTCTGCAGCAAGTTCAGTATCCATCAGGATCATTGCTCCTGAGAATTTTGTCAGCATGTTATCCACAATAGTAGACAACTTTCGTATTTTGATTGAATTCAATATGACTCCTACTGAAGGAATCATCGCTCCAAATATATCTCCTACCACACCAGAAGCTGTCTCCCTTTTCTGAATGAGATGTAATTCAGACAGCTTTGGAAATGTCTTTAAGTCTTCTAGTTGATAAATCTTTGGAAATACTATTCCCAAATGATATCTCCCATACCATCCTTTTGGAAGACAATAATAGGCGTTAAGTCCACAAATATAATATACTCCTAGAGTAGCTGGATCTAGGCCATTTAACATGAACGCCCATTTACTCTGAAACAAAAACACATGTTTACATTCACTCGTTCCTACAAAGACTGTGTCATGGTATGACTTAGGTCTATGTATACAAAGCTTCCCTATATGTTTTGCGTCTAAAGCTAGTCTCCCTTGTGTCTTTATTGCGGCAAAAGCATAGTTATCTACAGATGTCCTTTTGTGTAATTCTTTTTCTAATTTTTCCTTCACCATTTTCCTTCTATCTTCAGTGTGATCCAAAAAGCTTTCCTCTACAGTTGAAAGCAAGCATGTAAGGTTTTCTTTATGAGCTTGAGCTGTGGAAAAAGGTGATAGAGGTTCAAAGAAACCCCTAACTATTTTTTATATAATAATCTCTTGCTAAATTACTCAAGTACTCTATTATGGGGACACATGAAAAGATGACATCATGATTGGAATAGAAGTATTGAATATACTCCTGGCCATAAAATCTGGTTAGTAACAGACTACATGTTATTCCATACGTAAGAGGCATGCTATGATATGTCACTCCTTCCATTACTGAGGTAGGTATTTGTGTACACACATAACAGTCTTTCGCGTCCATTGTCTCAACATACTCATTCAGCAGGCGATAGAAAACGTTAAAAGAAAGTTATTTTTTGTCATGTAAATATTTCTCGTCTTGTTCGAGTTTCTTCAAAGCAGTTAATTCAGTAGTAGTTTTAAAGGCAGAAGCATCATTTGCGTCTCTTTCATTCCCTCCATGCATTCCAAGAATTATTGCCATAATTATTAGTACACATGCAATTATTAGACCTATACACATGTATTTACAATATTTCATTTTATGTCCTTGTGTAGTATTGTCTGCCATGATCTAAATAGAATCAGGAAGCTGAAGACAGGTTATCGAATCAAATTTGTAGATATATATATAAAGGATGAACGAGGTCAAAGTTCACACGGTTTTCTTTAGCAGCTTAGTCTCTTATCGGTTTAGCAGCTTTGTCTCAAAAATCGGTTTCAAAAGTCAATCAGGTTATCAATGTCTTATTCTGTAATGTTCATGAAATTTCACTTTTCAAGTACCAAAGTGTCGTTCTGCTTCTTCGTTTTCAAGACGAAGAGATAGAAATTAGTCTGACCAATCATTAGTGGCGGTATATGCCCATTCTGGACCAGAATATCTTCTGCTCGGTATCCTTTTCCTTTTCAATTTTGCATCTCCTTTCGATTCTCCTTCGCTTATGTCTTGTTCTTTGGCTGTGTCTTTTTCTTCATTCGATGCTGTTATGAAAGATACTTATTTTCTTTTCTCCTTCAGCTTTGGCCCTTCATTTTCATTTAATGTTTCTTTAGTCTTTGATTTCACTGGCGATATGCTTTGTCTCCGTTTCGCGTTGCTTTCACCTGATGGACCTACAACCGGTTCTGGAAGATTTGGAACAATTTCGCTTTGCTCTGTCTTGTCTCCTTCCTCGAGGAGGTCAATCAGGTTTTCTCCTTCTTTTCCCATATCGTCTGCTTCTGGGAAAGTCCTCCTCCTATCAGGCTTTCCTGCTTCTTCACCTAAGGCAGGATCTTTGTCACCCTCTGAGGCTTCTTCTCTGTTGTCCTCAAAAGGATCGACTTCGTCTTCTTCAGAGAATATTTCTTCTGTTTCAAATTCTTCTTGTTCGCTTTCAGGCTCCCTTTGTTCTGTCTCAGTGCCTGGTACTTTCCTGTCAGTTGTGGGTAATTTCAGTGCTTCAATTTCCTCTTCTGTGGGACACGTCACCCTTTTCGTGTGACTGGCGTGAATCCAGTTGCCAACTCCTGCACACTTCACAGCGGTGGTATTTGTCAGAATAACTTGAAAAGGTCCTTTCCAACAGGGTTCCAAGCACGACTTCCTCACGTGCTTCTTTATCACCACCCAGTCACCTGCTTTCAGGGCGTGTCCTAGACCTTGGATCGGTGGCAAGGTGGTTGCCTCCACCTGGTAAGAAAAAGAGCGGACCACATCAGCCAGACCTTTGCAGTAGTCCAATACCATATCATCTGTAATATTTACAAGAGCGTTTTCAGGAACTGCTGGAAGTCTCATGGCTCTGCCCATGAGAATTTCGTGTGGTGATAGTCCAGTCTTTCTATCAGGTGTGTTTCTCATTGACATTAACACCAAGGGCAGCGCGTCTGGCCATTTCAAGTTTGTGGATGCGCATATTTTCGCCATTCTTGATTTTAGCGTGCCATTCATTTGTTCCACTAGTCCTGATGCTTCAGGGCGATAGCTACAGTGCAATGTTTGCTCAATGTTCAATGCTGCACATAGTAGTTTGATTACTTCGTTATTGAAGTGACTTCCCCTATCTGATTCTAAAGAGATCGGGAATCCGAAATGTGGTATTAGTTCTCTCAATAGTAGTTTTGCAACTGTGAGACTGTCATTTCTGCGTGTAGAGTATGCTTCAATCCAGTGACAAAAAATGCACACAACCACCAACACATATTCCAAGCCTGCATGCATAGACATCTCAATGAAATCCATTTGCATCCTGCTGAATGGCCCACCTGCTCTTCCAACGTGGCTCAAATTTACTACGGTTCCCTTCCCTGCGCTCATTTGTTGGCAAATGACGCAACGATGGCAAACTGCTTCAGCAACTTGGCGAAATTTGAGGTTAAACCAATCAATTTTGAATAACCTAATCATGGCATCCCTTCCAAGGTGGCCTTGTCCATGATATAACCTGGCTAATTGCGTCAAAAGACTGTGTGGCAAAACCAATCTCCCTTCACTTGAAACCCACAAATCAACTGGTTTTTTTACGCATTGTAATTTGCTTCATGAGAGTTTTCCATCCTTACTAACATTATTTTGTAGGAATTTCAATTCTTCTATTGTGTCTACAACTTTTAGAGCAAAGGCTTCATTTGGTTCAAGTTCTGGCTCACTTATCAAATTCCATACGTCTCTGAGCAGTATGCAGTTCAATGCGCAAAACCTTGCGACTAGATCTTCATATCCATTTCCCAAAGAAACGAAGTCTTGTGATTTTGAGTGTGCACTGCATTTTACCACTGCTACTTCTCTTGGTAACTGAATAGCATGTAACAATTCTCTTATTATTTCACCATTTTTCACTGGTGATCCTGAAGTGGTCATAAAGCCTCTTTGTGACCACAGTTGTCCAAAGTCATGCACTATTCCAAATCCATACTCACTGTCAGTGTAAATGGTGACTTTCATTAATGCGGAAAGTTGGCAAGCTCTAGTAAGGGCTACTAGTTCCGCTACTTGTGCAGAGTAAACTCCCTGAAGCCAAGATGCTTCTAGAACACCAGTTATTGTGCATACAGCATATCCTGCTTTCAATATTCCTAGTGCATCTCTTAAACATGAACCATCAACAAAAATAATTTGATCATTTTCTTCCAACCGAGTATCTTTGATATCAGGTCTTGGTTTAGTACAAAATTCAGTCACCTGAAGACAGTCGTGCTCGATGCACCTTTTCAGCTGCACCTTAGGTGATCCCAAAATTATTGTCTCGTACCTTGTAAGCCTAGTACCAGTCATGTGCTGTGTTCGGGAATGTGTCAAAAGTATTTCGACTGAGTGAGGGACCATAACTGTTAAAGGATGTCCCATTACTATTCCCTCACTCTGAATTAGGCTTATACCAACTGCTGCTACAGCACGCAAGCATCCTGGTAAGGCTGCTGCGACTGGATCCAAAGTATAGCTGAAAAATATGCTACTGGTCTGTTTACGCCACCATGGGCTTGAGTCAAGACAGACAAGGAACATGCATCACGTTCATGACAAAACAATGTGAAAGGCTTTGTGTAATCAGGCATACCTAAAGCTGGAGCTCTGCACATGCATTCCTTTAATTCAATAAAGTCATCCAGTTAATCTCTTTTCTACACTATTTCATCCTGCGCATCTTTCTGGGTCAGTTTCAGTAAAGGCTTGGCTAGAGTTGAGAAATTGGGAATCCATTGGCGACAATAGCTCACCATTCCCAAAAACTTTCTCACCTCTTTTCTTGTTTTGGGTGGACTCATTTGTAGTACACTCGTTATTCTTTCTTTCATGATTCTTCTCGACCCTTTTTCTATTTGGTGACCCAAATATTTCACTTTCTTCTGGCAGAACTGCAATTTTGAAGGAGACACTTTTTGTCCATTCCTTCCCAAATGGTTCAGTAGGGCAATAGTGTCAACTGTACAGTCATTTTCTGTCTTGGATGCGATCAGTAAATCGTCAATAAACTGTACTAAGGTTGATTCAAAAGGTAATTCCAATGATTCCAAATCTTTCTTTAGAATCTGATTGAAAATTGATGGTGACTCCGAAAACCCTTGAGGAATTCGACACCAACTGTAGACTCTGTCCAGGAATTTAAAACAAAAGAGAAATTGGCTGTCCTCATGAAGAGACACAGAAAAGAATGCTTGTGACAAATCAATAACTGAGAACCACTCTGCATCACAGGGAATTTGAAACATTATTACAGCTGGATTTGGTACTATGGGGCAACATTTGACTATTATGTCATTTATTTTTCTCAAATCTTGAACAATTTGGACCTTTCCACTTGGTATTATTAGTCCCATGATTGGAGAATTACATGGACTACTTAGTACTTCTTTCAGTACTCCTGTTTCACAAATTCGTCAATGAGCTGGGCGACTTTCATGAGAGTGTCTTGTGACATGTGGTATTGCGGAGTCTGAGGAAAATTTACATTAGGTTTTACAGTCACTTTCACTGGTTCTGCTCCTTTGACCAATCCTACTTCTTTCCCTGTCATATCCCACACTTCCTTTTCAACTGTTTCCTGTAACTCAGCTGGAATATCTGCTTCAGTGAGCATAGGATATAGAGTAATCAGGGGATACTCTTCATAAACCGTTTCCATTTCGTCCTCTCCTAAACTGTCCTCTTCTTCCTCATCACTGTTTGTCTGACTTTTAATTCCTTTACTTGAGCACATAATCGAGCATCCCAATTTGCACAATAAATCTCTCCCTAATAGGGATATCGGACTCGAGTCACACACCACAAATTTATGTAACCCTTGAAAGTTACCAATTTTGACTTGCACTGGATCTGTAATTCGGTTTGTCAGATACCTATTTGCCACTCCCACTACTTGAACTGTTTTCCCTGAAAGTGGCAAATTTGGTACTTCAATGCTTCTAACTGTAGAGCGTGTAGCTCCTGTGTCAACCAAAAATGAAACGCTGTGACCCATAACTCTTCCTTCCACATATGGTCCCTTTTGATCAACTTCCAAAGATGCTGCAAGCATACAATTTCCCTCCTCATCTGAACTTTCACTCTCCCATACATTGTTTATTCCATTCTCACTGTGTAACGGGAATTGGTGTACTGTGTCACTTTGATTCATTCCTTGACCTGTGACCTGTTGAGGAAGCATTACTTGTTGCTGATTCATTGGTGCTAAGGGTACTTGCATTTGCCGATTAGGTACCATAGGAAACTGCTGTTGCATTGGCTGCAACTGTGCCATTTGTACACGGGGCATTTGCACCTGCTGTTGTTGTATAGGTTGTAGACCCTGCATCTGATTTACATTATTTTGGAAATTTGGGTTTGGACCTCTCAATTTTGGTCCTCTCACATTCTGAAAAGCATTGACATCATTGCTCTGCTGACCTACACCTTCCTGCACCAACATTGGGCACTCCCGATTCCAATGTCCGACAATTCCACACGTGTGACATGGCATCACCTTCTTCATTGCCTGTATACCATTAGAAATCATGTCTGGTATATATGAACAACAGTGACGTGCACTAAGCATTTTGCAAACGCCGCCATTCTTTGCTAAAAGAATGTCTAAAGCAAGCCGATTTTGAAGAGTCATAGCTCTTTCTGCAGCAAGTTCAGTATCCATCAGGATCATTGCTCCTGAGAATTTTGTCAGCATGTTATCCACAATAGTAGACAACTTTCATATTTTGATTGAATTCAATATGACTCCTACTGAAGGAATCATCACTCCAAATATATCTCCTACCACACCAGAAGCTGTCTCCCTTTTCTGAATGCGATGTAATTCAGACAGCTTTGGAAATGTCTTTAAGTCTTCTAGTTGATAAATCTTTGGAAATACTATTCCCAAATGACATCTCCCATACCATCCTTTTGGAAGATGATAATATGCGTTAAGTCCACAAATATAATATACTCCTGGAGTAGCTGGATCTAGGCCATTTAACATGAACGTCCATTTACTCTGAAACAAAAACACGTGTTTACATTCACTCGTTCCTACAAAGACTGTGTCATGGTATGACTTAGGTCTATGTATACAAAGCTTCCATATATGTTTTGCGTCTAAAGCTAGTCTCCCTTGTGTCTTTATTGCGGCAAAAGCATAGTTATCTACAGATGTCCTTTTGTGTAATTCTTTTTCTAATTTTTCCTTCACCATTTTCCTTCTATCTTCAGTGTGATCCAAAAAGCTTTTCTCTACCGTTGAAAGCAAGCATGTAAGGTTTTCTTTATGAGCTTGAGCTGTGGAAAAACATGATAGAGGTTCAAAGAAACCCCTAACTATTTTTTATACATAATAATCTCTTGCTAAATTACTCAAGTACTCTATTATGGGGACACATGAAAACATGACATCATGATTGGAATAGTAGTGTTGAATATACTTCTGGCCATAAAATCTGGTTAGTAACAGACTACATGTTATTCCATACGTAAGAGGCATGCTATAATATGTCACTCCTTCTATTACTGAGGTAGGTATTTGTGTACACACATAACAGTCTTTCGCGTCCATTGTCTCAACATACTCATTCAGCAGGCGATAGAAAACATTAGAAGAAAGTTATTTTTTGTCATGTAAATATTTCTCGTCTTGTTCGAGTTTCTTCAAAGGAGTTAATTCAGTAGTAGTTTTAAAGGCAGAAGCATCATTTGCGTCACTTTCATTCCCTCCATGCATTCCAAGAATTATTGCCATAATTATTAGTACACATGCAATTATTAGACCTATACACATGTTTTTACAATATTTCATTTTATGTCCTTGTGTAGTATTGTCTGCCATGATCTAAATAGAATCAGGAAGCTGAAGACAGGTTCTCGAATCAAATTTGTAGATATATATATAAAGGATGAACGAGGTCAAAGTTCACACGGTTTTCTTTAGCAGCTTAGTCTCTTATCGGTTTAGTAGCTTTGTCTCAAAAATCGGTTTCAAAAGTCAATCAGGTTGTCAATGTCTTATTCGGTAATGTTCATGAAATTTCACTTTTTAAGTACCAAAGTGTCGTTCTGCTTCTTTGTTTTCAAGACTAAGAGATAGAAATTTGTCTGACCAATCGTTAGTGGCGGTATATGCCCATTCTGTACCAGAATATCTTCTGCTCGTATCCTTTTCCTTTTCAATTTTGCATCTCCTTTCGATTCTCTTTAGCTTATGTCTTGTTCTTTGGCTGTGTCTTTTTCTTCATTCGATGCTGTTATGAAAGATACTTATTTTCTTTTCTCCTTCAGCTTTGGCCCTTCATTTTCGTTTAATGTTTCTTTAGTCTTTGATTTCACTGGCGATATGCTTTGTCTCCGTTTCGCGTTGCTTTCACCTGATGGACCTACAACCGGTTCTGGAAGATTTGGAACAATTTCGCTTTGCTCTGTCTTGTCTCCTTCCTCGAGGAGGTCAATCAGGTTTTCTCCTTCTTTTCCCGTATCGTCTGCTTCTGGGAAAGTCCTCCTCTTATCAGGCTTTCCTGCTTCTTCACCTAAGGTAGGATCTTTGTCACCCTCTGAGGCTTCTTCTCTGTTGTCCTCAAAAGGATCGACTTCGTCTTCTTCAGAGAATATTTCTTCTGTTTCAAAGTCTTCTTGTTTGCTTTCAGGCTCCCTTCATTCTGTCTCAGTGCCTGGTACTTTCCTGTCAGTTGTGGGTAATTTCAGTGCTTCAATTTCCTCTTCTGTGGGACATGTCACCCTTTTCGTGTGACTGGCGTGAATCCAGTTGGGAACTCCCGCACACTTCACAGTGGTGGTAGTTGTCAGAATCACTTGAAAAGGTCCTTTCCAACAGGGTTCCAAGCACGACTTCCTCACGTGCTTCTTTATCACCACCCAGTCACCTGCTTTCAGGGCGTGTCCTGGACCTTGGATCGGTGGCAAGGTGGTTGCCTCCACCTGGTGAGAAAAAGAGCGGACCACATCAGCCAGACCTTTGCAGTAGTCCAATACCATATCATCTGTAATATTTACAAGAGCGTTTTCAGGAACTGCTGGAAGTCTCATGGCTCTGCCCATGAGAATTTCGTGTGGTGATAGTCCAGTTTTTCTATCAGGTGTGTTTCTCATTGACATTAACACCAAGGGCAGCGCGTCTGGCCATTTCAAGTTTGTGGATGCGCATATTTTCTCCATTCTTGATTTTAGCGTGCCATTCATTTGTTCCACTAGTCCTGATGCTTCAGGGCGATAGCTACAGTGCAATGTTTGCTCAATGTTCAATGCTGCACATAGTAGTTTGATTACTTCATTATTGAAGTGACTTCCCCTATCTGATTCTAAAGAGATCGGGAATCCGAAATGTGGTATTAGTTCTCTCAAGAGTAGTTTTGCAACTGTGAGACTGTCATTTCTGCGTGTAGAGTATGCTTCAATCCAGTGACTAAAAATGCACACAAACACCAACACATATTTCAAGCCTGCATGCATAGACATCTCAATGAAATCCATTTGCATCCTGCTGAATGGCCCACCTGCTCTTCCAACGGGGCTCAAATTTACTACGGTTCCCTTCCCTGCGCTCATTTGTTGGCAAATGACGCAACGATGGCAAACTGCTTCAGCAACTTTGCGAAATTTGGGGTTAAACCAATCAATTTTGAATAACCTAATCATGGCATCCCTTCCAAGGTGGGCTTGTCCATGATATAACCTGGCTAATTGCGTCAAAAGACTGTGTGGCAAAACCAATCTCCCTTTACTTGAAACCCACAAATCAACTGTTTTTTTTACGCATTGTAATTTGCTCCATGAGAGTTTTCCATCCTTACTAACATTATTTTGTAGGAATTTCAATTCTTCTATTGTGTCTACAACTTTTAGAGCAAAGGCTTCATTTGGTTCAAGTTCTGGCTCACTTATCAAATTCCATACGTCTCTGAGCAGTATACAGTTCAATGCGCAAAACCTTGCGACTGGATCTTCATATCCATTTGCCAAAGAAACGAAGTCTTGTGATTTTGAGTGTGCACTGCATTTTACCACTGCTACTTCTCTTGGTAACTGAATAGCATGTAACAATTCTCTTATTCTTTCACCATTTTTCACTGGTGATCCTGAAGAGGTCATAAAGCCTCTTTGTGACCACAGTTGTCCAAAGTCATGCACTATTCCAAATCCATACTGACTGTCAGTGTAAATGGTGACTTTCATTAATGCGGAAAGTTGGCAAGCTCTAGTAAGGGCTTCTAGTTCCGCTACTTGTGCAGAGTAAACTCCCTGAAGCCAAGATGCTTCGAGAACACCAGTTATTGTGCATACAGCATATCCTGCTTTCAATATTCCTAGTGCATCCCTTAAACATGAACCATCAACAAAAATTATTTGATAATTTTCTTCCAACCGAGTATCTTTGATATCAGGTCTTGGTTTAGTACAAAATTCAGTCACCTGAAGACAGTCGTGCTCGATGTCTTAGGCGTTCTCAATTTCAACATTTTCACTGGGAAACAAAGTTACTGGATTCAACGTAGTGCACCTTTTCAGCTGCACATTAGGTGATCCCAAAATTATTGTCTCGTACCTTGTAAGCCTACCACCAGTCATGTGCTGTGTTCGGGAACGTGTCAAAAGTATTTCGACTGAGTGAGGGACCATAACTGTTAAAGGATGTCCCATTACTATTCCCTCACTCTGAATTAGGCTTATACCAACTGCTGCTACAGCACGCAAGCATCCTGGTAAGGCCGCTGCGACTGGATCCAAAGTATAGCTGAAAAATATGCTACTGGTCTGTTTACGCCACCATGGGCTTGAGTCAAGACAGACAAGGAACATGCATCACGTTCATGACAAAACAATGTGAAAGGCTTTGTGTAATCAGGCATACCTAAAGCTGGAGCTCTGCACATGCATTCCTTTAATTCAATAAAGTCATCCAGTTAATCTCTTTTCTACACTATTTCATCCTGCGCATCTTTCTGGGTCAGTTTCAGTAAAGGCTTGGCTAGAGTTGAGAAATTGGGAATCCATTGGCGACAATAGCTCACCATTCCCAAAAACTTTCTCACCTCTTTTCTTGTTTTGGGTGGACTCATTTGTAGTACACTCGTTATTCTTTCTTTCATGATTCTTCTCGACCCTTTTTCTATTTGGTGACCCAAATATTTCACTTTCTTCTGGCAGAACTGCAATTTTGAAGGAGACACTTTTTGTCCATTCCTTCCCAAATGGTTCAGTAGGGCAATAGTGTCAACTGTACAGTCATTTTCTGTCTTGGATGCGATCAGTAAATCGTCAATATACTGTACTAAGGTTGATTCAAAAGGTAATTCCAATGATTCCAAATCTTTCTTTAGAATCTGATTGAAAATTGATGGTGACTCCGAAAACCCTTGAGAAATTCGACACCAACTGTAGACTCTGTCCAGGAATTTAAAACAAAAGAGAAATTGGCTGTCCTCATGAAGAGACACAGAAAAGAATGCTTGTGACAAATCAATAACTGAGAACCACTCTGCATCACAGGGAATTTGAAACATTATTACAGCTGGATTTGGTACTATGGGGCAACATTTGACTATTATGTCATTTATTTTTCTCAAATCTTGAACAATTTGGACCTTTCCACTTGGTTTTATTAGTCCCTTGATTGGTGAATTACATGGACTACTTAGTACTTCTTTCAGTACTCCCTGTTTCACAAATTCGTCAATGAGCTGGGCGACTTTCATGAGAGTGTCTTGTGACATGTGGTATTGCGGAGTCTGAGGAAAATTTACATTAGGTTTTACAGTCACTTTCACTGGTTCTGCTCCTTTGACCAATCCTACTTCTTTCCCTGTCATATCCCACACTTCCTTTTCAACTGTTTCCTGTAACTCAGCTGGAATATCTGCTTCAGTGAGCATAGGATATAGAGTAATCAGGGGATACTCTTCATCGACAGTTTCCATTTCGTCCTCTCCTAAACTGTACTCTTCTTCCTCATCACTGTTTGTCTGACTTTTAATTCCATTACTTGAGCCCATAATCGAGCATCCCAATTTGCACAATAAATCTCTCCCTAATAGGGATATCGGACTCGAGTCACACACCACAAATTTATGTAACCCTTGAAAGTTACCAATTTTGACTTGCACTGGATCTGTAATTCGGTTTGTCAGATACCTATTTGCCACTCCCACTACTTGAACTGTTTTCCCTTAAAGTGGCAAATTTGGTCCTTCAATGCTACTAACTGTAGAGCGTGTAGCTCCTGTGTCAACCAAAAATGAAACGCTGTGACCCATAACTCTTACTTCCACATATGGTCCCTTTTGATCAACTTCCAAAGATGCTGCAAGCATACAATTTCCCTCCTCATCTGAACTTTCACTCTCCGATACATTGTTTATTCCATTTTCACTGTGTAATGGGAATTGGTGTACTGTGTCACTTTGATTCATTCCTTGACCTGTGACCTGTTGAGGAAGCATTACTTGTTGCTGATTCATTGGTGCTAAGGGTGCTTGCATTTGCCGATTAGGTACCATAGGAAACTGCTGTTGCATTGGCTGCAACTCTGCCATTTGTACACGGGGCATTTGCACCTGCTGTTGATGTATAGGTTGTAGACCCTGCATCTGATTTACATTATTTTGGAAATTTGGGTTTGGACCTCTCAATTTTGGTCCTCTCACATTCTGAAAAGCATTGACATCATTGTTCTGCTGACCTACACCTTCCTGCACCAACATTGGGCACTCCCGTTTCCAATGTCCGACAATTCCGCACGTGTGACATGGCATCACCTTCTTCATTCCCTGTATACCATTAGAAATCACAACAGTATTTAAATCAGGACCATTATTCACAAAACCTCCTCGGCCTCTGCCTCTCATCTGTGGCAGAAACATAGCATTGCCCTGCTGTTGCTGCTGCGGCAACTGTTGTTGGAAACCTTGCAAACCTGACTGAGCTGCTCTAATCTGCATCACCATCACTTTCTCTTTCAACCTTTTCTGCTTTGTCTCAATCTCATCACTGCAGTATTTTGCATAGTTCAACACTTCATCGATCGATTTTGACTGCTAACAAATCAAATGCATTTTAATCATCTGGCCAATTTCGGGTCTCAATCCTTCCACAAATCTGAATACAAAATGGAGCATGTCCTTTGCCTCAATCATTTCCGTGCCACTATAATTTTTAAGTGCTTTCAACAATCTCTCATAGTATGCATGTATCGACTCTTTAACTTCTTGTGCTGTTCTGTCAGTTCTCTGCCAATCTAAATTTTTCGACGCAACTTTTGTTTTCAAATGCTCAATCACCTTATCGTATAAACTCATTACCGTAGGCGATGGTGCACCTGTGTCCGTATCTCTTTCTGGTTCACTTGTCGGCCAACCTACAGCCCTTTTACAATCTTCCCACAAATCTGCCGGAACTACAATTTGGAATAACGTATTCAGGTCTTCCTAAAGACATTTTGCGAGTTTCACAAATCTATCTGTTTGTTGATACCATTTGATCGGTTTCTCTCTTAACTTAGGGAAATCATACGTAAAAGATTGAATGTCACACCTGTGCCATGGTACATGGATAAGTTTTCCCCCTGCTGTTTCTCTCATTGGTAACATGGTTATCAGATCATCATTCTGTTGTACTTTCTCATTCCGATCTGGGGTACTTTCTTTCTTCTTATCCTTTTTCTTAACCCACCTACTCTCCCACTTGTCTAAACATCTCCAAACCTGCGCGCTTTGCAGTATTTCTTTAAGGTGTGTTTTCATTCCGGCAGACCTCATGTGTTCAAAATCTTTTGTCTCAAAGTCTAACCTGCAACTTCTTCTCAAGTGCTTTGTTTTATTTATGTCTATTTTGTGTCTGTCTGCAATTTCTTGTAACTTCTTATGTATGCTGCTTACTTCTCTTGTAACTCTAGGGCAAATGTATCTCAGCTCTTCTTCTGTGTATGATTCTAACCTGTTCAGACCCATCGTTCCATCTACGAGTTCACCTGCTTCCATGCCCAATCCTATTTGATTCAAATATTCTTCTCCTTTCCCTTTGGGTGTACTCTGTGGGGAATTCAGACTGTTCAACCATTGTGTTAACTGCTGTGCGTTTAGTCCCATTAATGTGGCATCTACGTCTACTGCTACTGATGGTTTCTGTAATGTTTCTGTTTTTGAAGTTAGCGGTACTACCAATGGTGGACTTGACCTTACCACAGTTGACGGAACGCAAATTGGAATTGGACTAAATTCCAACAAAGACCCAGATCTGTTTGACAGTGTTCCTATAGGAGTCGTTTCTTGGGTATTTTCTATGTATCTTCTTCCTGTCTCATTCTGCGTCATTACACCTTGATCGCATACATTTGGCTTTGCTTGTATATATAATGGTACTGGCTGACCTACAGTGATAGGCAAAGATATTGCGTCCGGATTCTGTCTGTTCCCCAAATTCTGTGGCACGTTAATTCCCACATTATGGTTCATCATTGCTGACATGTCTAACTGTGTTTCTGCACTTTGAATGTACTTCGGCATGTCTTGCATCTGCTTTTGAGACATCAAAATTTGTGTTGGTTCAGTTTGAATCAATGTCGGTCTTTGGTTAGTCTGTCCTCCCTGCACCATTAAATTTGAGGTCATTTCCAAATTATGCTCATCATAATAGCGTCTTTGGACCTGTGGCTGATAATCATTAACAGGTTTCAGTTTAGTCATGTCAGGATATATTCTCTGAACTTGTGGTACTTCTGGTGTAAAAGGCATAACGGGACTACTTTGCCTCTGCAATGTTCTCAAATTCGGGGTTACAGTACCCTGTATTGGTTCCGGAGGGGCAGTACTAGTGTTTGGGCCATTTTCGTTCTCCACATATGGTGGTGGACGGTCATTTAGCAATTGCAGAATGAACTCCTCATCGTCCGATTCGTCTGACCTTTTCGAGTTTCTATTGTTTTCTCTATCTCTGGACTGACTCCTGTTTGTTTTATGGGTAGCTTTCCTTCCTTCCATCTCTGCTTCGTCATTAATTGCTGGAAACAATTTAATTCCCTGCAATATGTCTGATCTCCAAACCTTTTGAGTACTATCCCATCTAGCATCCGCTAGTGTCTTTTCTACTTTTCTCACTCTTGTCTCAAATTTCTTTTGTAATTGCCTTCTAGCCATTTGTTCCCAAATTGCTAATGCTTCAAACTGTGCCGGTCTTGGAGGTATTTTCATGTCGTATAGCGCAAATCTCAAATTCTCCAAGACTCTTAGGGTAAATGTCCCATGGATGAGAAACGCTACACTTCCATGCTTTTCTGTTAATTTACACCATTGCTTTAACCAAAGACATGGTGCGACGCCCTTTTCTTCTATTACGATGTAAGCTGGTGTACCCTCAGGCGGTGTTTCTTCTCCTACATTTGCTTTAATATATACATCCCCCTCAAGGCACTCCTAAGTACTTTGAAAAATGTATGCCCTCATTCTGACCCTGGCGGTCCTAAACCGCCAGGGTCACGGGCAACGAAAGCACCACCAACAGGCTGGCGGTGCTTCAGTGCCCATTCTGACCGCGGCGGTAAAGCTGCGGTCACAAAAGGGGATCCGGCGGTTTCCCGCCGGATTTCCCCTGGGCCAGAGAATCCTCCATGGCAGCGCTGCTTGCAGCGCCGCCATGGGGATTCCGACCCCCTTCCTGCCATCCTGTTCTTGCGGTAAAACCCGCCAGGAACAGGATGGCGGGAACGGGTGTCGTGGGGCCCCTGGGGGCCCCTGCACTGCCCATGCCACTGGCATGGACAGTGCAGGGGCCCCCTAACAGGGCCCCACAAAGATTTTCACTGTCTGCTATGCAGACAGTGAAAATCGCGACGGGTGCTACTGCACCCGTCGCACCCTTGCAACTCCGCCGGCTCCATTCGGAGCTGGCTTCCTCGTTGCAGGGGCTTTCCCGCTGGGCCGGCGGGCGATCTTCTGGTGATCGCCCGCCGGCCCAGCGGGAAAGTCAAAATGACCCCCGCGGTCTATTGACCGCGGTGCGGTCTTTCGGCGGTTTCCGCCCGGCGGGCGGTGCCCGCCGCCCACCGGGCTCAGAATGAGCCCCTTAATCTTTCCGTCTTTTTATTTTCTTAAAATGTAATCATTAAGTGACTTTAATTCCCAGAATACTCTTTGCTTGCTTTTCCCCACCAGTTGCGCTTCATGGACTGCATCCAATCTGTGCGCGACCCTTCTCATCAACCAACCTATCCCTATTAAGCAGTTGGTAACTAAGAAGGAAAATACAATGAATAACACATTTATCTTTTCATAATTACCAAATACAATCAGCACTCAAGGTAAGTCTTCGTCCTTCAGGTTCCGGTTCAATCAGCATGGGGCAGATTTCAAAGGGGCAAAGTTTAAGGCAAGTTTTCCTTGCGGCAGCAAGAAAAATGGGGCAAAAGTTATTGCATGGGCAAGACGGGGTAAAGTTAAAGTTAAAGTCTCTAGGGTGGGAATTCTTCAAAGTCTCTTTCTCTGGGATAGAGAAAAAGCATGAAAGTGTCATTTAAAATGGCGTCTTGAATTTGGCTTCAAAATGGCATCAAAGAAAATGGCTGACTTCTCTTTGTCCGATGGGTTTAAGTAAGAAAACATTCCAAATTCTTCAGGGTCTTCCATTGGAGGGTTCATAGGGTGGCTTCTCTTTGACCAATGCATAGTGTCTTTCTCTTAGTACTCATTTATGCATAAGGTGTCCTTGGAGTTTTGAAACACAAGTAGCAACAAAGTTGCCAATTAATTCTGTATCAGTGTCCTTATTGTCTGCATCTGCAGAAACTGACCTTGCTTCAAAGGGGATGAAACTTGCCTAGCACGAAACCTTGAGATAAGTGTAATAGTCATTCTACTGGAAAAATACAGTTTTAAAGGTATACAACACATCTTTGTTAATACAAGTGAAAACCACACAATTAAAATTGAGACCAGGCAACTAGGCCAAAGCCTCTGCTAAATTTAAGCTAAGCATATAACAGTTTCAACAAGAAAAATCATAAAATACATCTGCAATTATGACGGATTACTACATTGTCGAATTTTCATGATTAATTACGCTTGTTTATAATGATGGTGAACTACTTTGTGGGCACATTTTTTACACACATTATTTTTCTTTGATAAAATCACATTTTCTTATACGATTTTATTACATGATATATAAATGTTTGTTAGTCTCTCTTTTCCTGCTTCATCACTATCCACATGGTCACCCTTGCATACTTTTGCTAAACATTACTGACTCTAAGCCCAAGCACGCAGCCACGTGATACAGTATAATTTCATTGATTAACCAGTACTGCTTAGTACCGCCTCACAGAGGGTATAGCGTTGGGATTTCCTCATATGGTGGGCAATCAGTGGTAGCGAAAGAAGGAAAGGTTATTTAGCTTCAGTAACAACATTTCTAGTGATAAATAATCTTGCTGAAAATCGCTTACTGCACATCCTCTTCTCCTGATACCCTTATTCATAATATCTTAACATTTGCAAGCGTATTGTGTGCTGGGTTTGGCACTGTTCCTGATGCTATGCTGGTTCCTTTCCATTCGCTTTCAGCGGATGCTGAAAAAGTATTACTGATTAATGCCAGGGCGCTGGTTGAATACTTACATACTTCAATGTTATTATATGTTTGTCAGGCAGAGCCAGAGCTAAAGTCTCATGGCAACAACTGGTCACCCTGGATAGCATTTGTTCGGGGAAAAATCCTCACTCTCTCTCCAAGCTCCCTCGAGACAACTTCCCCAGTAGAATCTGCTAGTCAGATCTCTTTTATGTCAGTAGCTCCTGCCAAACGCCCAGGGTCGTAAAAAAATCATATTCCATTCTTGTATGCTAGGGGTCACTTTTCCGCTCATCCGCAGATATTGGCATGGCCCTGATTCCCACTTTTTGTGCATTAGCATTTGGTGGCACTCTTGAGCTGTTTTCTCTGGTGAACTCTTTACTTTGGTCTGGTGAATTTTGCGCCCATGAGAATTAAGTCAGTGTGGATCCTGTTTTTAGTAGAGTGGCTTATTCATATACAGTCTGAGGCAAGTATATTTCATGTCGACTAATTGAAACTAATTTCTCTTAGTTTTCAGAGAACATATTATGGAGTCTACATTACAAAGATTTTATCTGTAGAACAATTGCACTCCTTTACTAAGTAAAGTATCTTGTCCGTTTCTGACCCACCCCTTTATTGTAATTGTTATAATGGAACATATACTCCACATTAACTACTGACTTTCTGTCTGTTACACAATTTGCAAATGTTGTACATGCATCAACATGCTAAAACGTCATTACAATTTAATCAGGACCAGAAATGACACTCAAGTTGTATAACTCTACATATATAAATATATATATATATATATATATATGGGAAATCAGTCAACATTGCGAACTTGAATATATGTTTATACTCGTAACTGTACCACTAATTTACTCTTTATTTACATGTATTATAATCATTTTGAGAAACATTAAGGTTCACAGTTGTTTTGTAATACCAAATTATGTTGTTTAGGACATACCCACACGAAACCTAATAAGTTATTTTTTATTTGTAACATATGTAAAATATATATGTGTTTTTTTTCTGTCAATCTTATTTTGCTTAATTTATAGGATATATGGGAATCCCTTATCTAGTCATGCAACGAGCAATGGTGGTACACTTTCGAATATTTTTATCACAGCAAGTTTATCCGCATTTCTTCCATATCTTTTGTTTTTTTATTCTTTTCTTGTCAGTGGGTGGAATATAAAGTGATGCAGTGCTATTTTATATCTAACTTCATATGGTTGCTCAATGTCTTACATCTTCTTTATGCTACTATTTTATTACTTCATCAAGTCAATTTTTATTATCATAATAGCCCACTTTAAAAAACACTACATATATATTGCTGCCCTGATTTAAAGCTTGATCGGAGTTCCATCGTACTACCGTGTCAGCAGTTCCAAGTACTCACTCAAGCTAACGGAGTTCCGACTGCTGTATTTAGACGCCTGGCAGCTGAACCTGCATTTGTATCAACAAAGTGGAGTTTGCTGAGTAAGCGGTCTACTGCTGCCAACGAAGCCAACGAAGCTGATTCCAATGCTGGCAAACAGTACTCCATTGCCATCAGGGCAGCAGGATTGTGCCAAACATATTTAAACTGCACAGTTGTGCTGGCGTTGTTCTGGTGGCGGATTCCAGATGGTTGGAGTCCATCACAGGACCGGCTCAACATTGTACTATGGCTGTAGCTATTGGATAGATGCCAGCAGCACACACCTGATGTATATTGGCCAACTGTAAACATCTGCATACCCACACTATAAAACTCTGCTTTTTAGACCATGATGCTTTGCCATTCCACTGCAGAACAGCAATTTGCTGCTGAATTTGCCACTCAGAAGTCAGGTTATTTTATTTTATTCACTCCCTCTGTTAATTTTTCATCAGCTCCATTTTTTTTTTTTTTCATTAACTTGTGGCCCAATATTTTGTTTTTTTTTGTTTTTTTTTCAGTTACTCATAATGGCAGGGAGGAGAAATCCATGTTTTACAGAACTGCCAGTCATGGTGGATGAAATCAGTACAGTAGAGTCACAATTGTTTGGAGCCCAAGTACAAAATACAAACATCTCTCAGAAAAGGCAAATGTGGGCCAGATTAGTTGACAGAGTAAATGTTCTTGCAAACAACCTGTGCACACAGGAAGAAATTAGGAAGAGGTGGGGAGACCTGGGTGTGTATTTTTTGCTCTTAAGTCAGTTACACATCTTGTGCTTTCCTAGTTTGTTAAACGTATTAGCACCATTTGAAAAATCAAACATATAATGTCATTATCAAATTAGTAGCATTATGGTGCTAACACTCCTTTCACTACTGGACAATATGTGTTGCATTCATGTGTGTTGTTCTTCATTTATCATTTTTTGTGTTTGATTGTTATATGTTTGAATGTGTTTTGTTGTAGTTAGGATAAAAGGTTCAGCACCCCATCCATTGTACATGAAAGTATGGTGCTTGTAAGTTTTTTTCACAGTTGAACACATCTCATATACATTATATATATTTTTTAATGTGTGCACATCTTTACTGCATATATTTTACTAGAAAATTCAACTTACAACTTTGAATGTGTTGGCGATGTCAAATTGAAAGAACCACAGCTACCATGATGTCTTGTTTTTGTACATGGAAAATATGTTTGCAATGTCATGTTGGTGGTTCTCCCTTTTCTTCCATATGTGCACATGTGTCAAAATGTTTATCCACATGTTATGCAGCGAATAAAAAGTGGATTATTTAATGTAATTTTGTATGTTGTCACTTTCTTATTATTTTACCGAAGTGATGTAATTGCTTTCACAACTCAAAGTATGTTGACTTAAAGATTTTATATCATGCCATGTTATATGCAGAATATAAGTAATAGTGATAACCTTCCTTAGCAAAGCTCATATAATGACCAATGCCATTAATCCTACTAAGTTGTATAATAGTCTGAATTTAAGACATATGGCCTTGGAATTGTTAACTGCTCATGTCTCCTCTATACTGAGTTGGTATAGAGATGGTATCCTTCTTAAGTAATCATTTTCATTTTAGGACATCTCTTCACATGCCTTTTCTGAAGTTTGCATGTGTGTAATTTTCAATGTATGGGTAGTAACCAAAAAACACTGAAAGGTCTAAACATACTATCAATAGCAATGTATTAATTTTAGTTTGCTTAATTTGTAGCTCAAAACACATTTGATTACCAATCCAAACAATTTATTTTCTTGTAATTCATATTTGTTCCCACACCCAGAGTATGTGGTCACCCATCTGCCACTGAGGATACCGCCACTCCAGACCACGATCAAACCTTCAGTAAGGACTCCACTCCTGCAAGTCCAAAAGAAGTGAACAGCCTGGTCCATCTGGTATGTATGGCAAAAAGATCCAGTAAGTCTCACTCAGCCAACACATACACCTCCCACCCCAGCTGTTAGAAATTTTCATCCAATGGACACCTGCACTTCCTGTGTCCAAAGGAACATCATCCCAATCTTGTGCCCCCTCCCCAGTCCTGGCTGCTGTTGAGCCAACACTACCACAACCACCTCCAGTTCAGCCAGGACCCTGTGGGATGGGGCACACTGGCTCAAGGCCAGGGTATGTGGGCCAGCAAAGTGAGGCCACTAGGTTCACTAACACCCAGACCACCATTTAGCAAGTCTTGGCAACCCTACATCAATCCCAATACATGATGGGCCAGGTCCTTACAGAGCTCTGGGACATTAAGCAGTTGGAGAGGGAGCACAATGTAGAGATGCAGACTCTAAAATCTAATTTGAGCTCCCTGACCTGGGTGCTGTTTGATATTCACCACCATATGCGCAGGGCTTTCCCAGAAACATCTACCCCTTTCTGTGGCCATACAACATCTGGGCCCACCTCACCTGCCTCAGCCACAGAAAGGGGGCCCTGCCACAAGAAAAAACACCTGCAACCACCTCCGTCTCAGCAACTGTGGAACCCCACCCTCAGGAGTATACGGCCATCCGGACCACCAGGAGAGGATGGCAAGACGTCCACCACCTCCTGCAAGAGACACAGAACCTAACAGCCTCCAGCGAGTGATTACCTTTCACTCTATGGACTAGATTCTGAACACATTTACCTTTTAGATGCCTGTTGTATTTTGGCCATTCCACTTCAAACAATTCTGCCTCTTAAATAATAGTCTCATTCATGATTGTTTTTTTTTTTTTAGTTTTCCACTTTATTTAGTTTTCATGCTGTATCAGTTTATTTGTGTTTGTCAAATAAATTAGAAAAAAACACAAATTCAAGGACCGGTATTGGACTTCTTGTTGTTTCGAATGTTTTATTTCTTCCTTCCATCATTACGTTTTAAAATGCAAATATTCAAAACACCTTTACCCCCCAAACATGCTATATTGAGGTAATGTTTCTCCCATGTTAAAAAAAGTAACATATAGCAAATGCCACAAATCTTAGGGGGTCATTACAACCCTGGCGGTACGGGACCGCCAGGGCTGAAATGACGGAAGCACCGCCAACAGGCTGGCGGTGCTCCCCTGGTCATTACGACTGCGGCGGAAGCGCCACGGTCGCACCGCTGGGGCCGGCGGTTGGCCACGGCGGTAGTAATCCGTCAGGGCAGAGCTGCTAGCAGCGCTGCCCAGGGGATTATGAGTCTCCCTACTGCCAGCCTTTTCCTGGCAGTTTGAACCGCCAGGAAAAGGCTGGTGGTACGGGGAGTCGCGGGCCCCTCGGGCATGGGCATGGGCAGTGCAGGGGCCCCCTGACAGGGCCCCATGTGGCTTTTCACTGTCTGCTCTGCAGACAGTGAAAAGCGCGACGGGTGCTCCATTTGGAGCCGCCTCCCATGTTGCGGCCAACATCCCCACTGGGCCGGCGGGCGGAAACTCAGTTTCCACCCGCCAGCCCAGCGGGGATGTCATAGTGGGCACCGCGGGAGTGCGGCCGCATTGGCGGCCGCACGGCGGTTACAACTTGGCGGGCGGCAACCGCCGCCCGCCAATGTTGTAATCACCCCCTTAATATATTAATCCCATATATCAGTAAGTAAGAATAGTTTGTCAAATGTAAGATGAAAATATAGAACACATGCATAAACAATATGGCCTGTGTCATTTAATTTTTTTACAGTTCCAGGCCTTGATACCATGGGGGAAAAGGATGTAATCAGACAAAACAGATTGAGTAGGCAAACTATTATTGATTTGTGTCATCAATTGGAGCAAGTCCTCCTTCCTCAAAATTGGAATACCACATCAATAACACCAATAGTCAAACTCATGGCAGTGCACAATTTTGTGACAACAGGATCCTTCCAATACACTGTGGCAGTATCTGGTGGCATGCCACAAACAACTTTAAGTGGTGTGCTACAAAACATTATTTCGACAATGATGAGACACCAACAGCTTCATATACTTAACACAAAATGAGGATTTAGTAAATGTGAAGGGATGAGAGTATGCTATAGGTTGACTTACACATATGGTCAGAGCAGGTTAAGCAGCACATATTGACTCGGTAGCAACATTTAACAGAAAATACATCTGATGCAATCTGATAAACTTCCAATTAATCACTATGCAAGTTATCTTTGTACAAGATATGTACATCAAAAGTATGTGTGATTTTCACAGGATCAGCACATGTGCCCTTTGCACTTTGCATCAGCATTGTATAACAACAAATGTCACAACTTTGAAATTTTCAAATGAAGATGACATGGTGAAGGATCCTAAAACAGAATAACAAGAAAAAGTAATTAATTTACATGACAAAATAGACACATAACAAATTACAAATAATGAGGACACATTGACAAAACAATCAAAGATATAAAATGTAAATGAACACAGTAGTCAATATGTAAGAAATTTCAACAATAAAAATTTTTGTCCTGGAATTTCATACACTACCTATTCCTAAAAGCATGCCCTGCACAGACCGATATGCTGTTTATATTGCAAGTTCTTTGAACATTGAATGTAACATTAGGTAAAAATATACTTACACTCACTTGAAGAAGTTGTCAGTGACATCTTGGCATATGTCAGTTCCTTCCTTTTTACCACTATCATCTTCATTTGGCATTTCAACATCCTCATCCAGTGGCTCATCATGGTCTCCATCCTCTGAAATGTATGGGATGTTCTGTTGGAGAGCTATGTTGTGCAACATGCAGCTGGTGATTTTACACACAGTATGGGGTGAGTAGAGGAGGGATCCATCAGTTCTATTCAGACAGTGAAATCTGATCATTAGGAGCCTAAAAGCCCTCTCCACTGATGTCCCCTGGAGCTGTTGGAATCCTCAGGGGTGCTAACAACCATCGTCAGTTAGGATAAGCTGAGTCTCCTATATTAAAACAAAACTATATTGAGCAGAAATATCCCATCCCATGGTACATTCTTAAACTACAAATTATACAAATATTCATGCTGTCATAATGTACTTACCAACAAGCCAGGCCCTCTCAGGTCCAGGTTGTGACAGTCGCATGGGTAGGTTGCTGTTCTGTAGTACAAAGGAATCGTGTTGACCCTGGGAAACTGACACACACACTTGGGATGTACAAATCAGGTAAGCAGACAACTTGCACATTGATTGAATGGAAGTTATTCCTAGTGCGGTAGACCTGTTCCCTGGTGTGTGATGGCACAAAGGCAATATGTGTGACATCAATTGCTCCAACCACATGTCACATTTGCAAAATCCACATTTCATGGAAACTGTATGACACTGTTGATGTGTCTCATCATTGAAGAAAGGACTTCTTGTAGCACACCACTGAAAATTGGTTGTGACATGCCACTAGATACTGCCACATTGTATTGGAAGGATCCTGTGGCCACGAAATGAAGTACTGTCATAATTGTACCTATTGGTGGTATTGATGTGCAATTCCTATAGCGAGACAGAATATCTGGCTCCAGCTTATCAATCAAACTATATTTATATAGTGCAGTTTCTCACCCAAACGAGTGTCCAGGCTCTGTGCTGCTGGATCAGTCGAAAAGCCAAGTCTTGAGCACGTTCTTGAAGTGGGTCAGCGAGGGAGAAGTGTGGAGGTGGAGGGGGAGGGGGTTCCATGACTTGGCAGCGAGGTAGGAGAAGAAGGGATGTCCGGTGACGCAGTGCTTGATGCAAGGTGTCTGAGTGAGGGCTAGGTGAGAGAAGGAGAGATTTCTGGGAGGTAGGTGGAACCTCAGCCTGTGGTTCAAGTATAAGGGTCAGTGGTTGTGGAGAGCCTTGTAGGTGTATGTCAGGAGTTTGAATTAACGCTGTTTCTGGATGGAGAGCCAGTGGTGGTCTTTCAAGTGTTGGGTGATGTGGGTCCTTTTTAGCAGGTCTGGCTGCTGTGTTTTAGACAGGCCTGGGTGGAGCTTACAGAGTCCGCCTCTGCAGAATTCTGCGGAGTTGAAAAAAAGTCTGTGGAATTCTGTGGAGGTGGAGTTTCATGGACCGCTGAATCCTGAATGCACCTGATCTTGGGTTGGCTTTCGTTTGCTGTCTACAGACCTGGCCTGAATTCAGGCAAGGGCCGTAGACAGTGAAAGCTGCCAGGTCTGTTGTGCAATGGCCTAACCATGTGCATTGCACATGGGACAGGCCAGTGCACAAGTGGCCTTAAATGGCAGCTTTCTCGAAAAATGTGCAAAGATATCTTTGATAATCACACACATCTCATGTCTTTGTAAAATCCCATATGTTTCTCTGAAATATGCGTAAACATCGTTTTTTAGTGATGCTGTAATTTAGATTAAATTTTTTTTACATGTCTGATATTTTCCTAAAATAATCTGTCAATAACAAATATAATATTTGCACTTTTGTTTTTCTAAAATTCCATCAATGGAAGTATAAAATAAACTGTCACTATCACATTTAAATACAGTGATGCATTACATTATCCTTTTTACTTTTTTTTCAAAACCAGTAATGTACACATTTTGTGTATGTAAACAAACTAGGCTCCATTTTGAGTAGTGGTGACTCAGCATTTAAAAATACACTGGTTTACAATCTAAAATGGAGGCCACCTGACCTTGCCGTCAGGACACTTGCAATCCGACAGCCCTTGGCGGATGTTTACTGCGTAGTAGATGTAACACTCCATGACAGACACAGCCATAGGCTAATGTGTGTGACAGCAATGTTTGAAAGCCAATGACTGCATCCGTTTCCATTGGCGACTGCGCACGTCGTGTACATGTATGTAGCCTTACGAAAAAAGCTCACTTGCCTCCTAACACTGCAGGCAACAACACCTCCTCTACCTTTGCTGCTGTTATCAACCTCTGGGATTTAAGATGCCAGGCAAAGCAGGTGACAGGGTCCCTAACTTCTTAGCAGAGGTGTTAGAACTGCTGACAATGGTTCTGTCCTTCTACAGCCAGCTGTATGGAAACCCGGAGGAACAGGTAAATGCTTAAATGGAAAATGTATTGCTAACTAACTTGTTTTTTTTAATAACACAGGCTAAATTGTCCTTTTTAGTTCCTGAGTGAAGTGTTGTTATTGGAGTGTGGTTAACTTAATCATTTGTCTGGGAACAAAATGATGTTTAACAATGTTTTAAATGTCTGTAAATTGATATGAAAATTTATGTGAATGAGTATGATTACTTTTCATATCAGTTTACTCACAATTCAAAATTTACCATTTACAAACTGCAAATCCCTTGCTTCCAGAGGTCAGTAAAAAATGTAATAGAAAATTACAGCCACATTTTGAAATGAGAGAAATGTAAAGTGCAGGAAATCATTTTCCTGTCTGACTTTTATTTTAACTTTATATTTATCTCACTGTCTGCGTAATGAGTATCTGTATGTATTATACATGTGATGGTGCAACAAATGGGGAATTGTATGTCCGGTGCTGCAAGTATATGTGACACAGGCTCTCAGTCACCCATTCAAATATGCCCCATTCCTACACACACTAGTTCATACATCACCAAACACTGTGCTCTCACTGACATTTATGACAGCTATTTCATATTGCCCTTAGTCATAGTACGCAGTTCTAACCATAGTATCTGGCTCTAAAAACATTAGGCATTAGGCCAGTGAAGCTGGGCGTGGTGGTGTGTGCTAACAATTTACAAGTTGTTTAGGCCTCAGTAAATTACAGTGATTTATACTGATCAGAAGTAGTTCTCACTAAAGGAAATGCTTTTAGACCCCTAGCCTACATGATGTTTGTGGCCTGGATTTGTAAAATGAGGATATTAAAATTTATGAGGATATTCAACTGGTCACTACAAATTAGTGTTTCATAGGAAATAATACATTTTGTAATTGTCTGTACTAACTTTTTAGAAATGCTTGTGATAGATTTTACAAAATTGTATTAATGCAATACTGACAAACAAAACCTCACAAATTGTTCTTTTTTTGTCGTATCAATGCAGGTCAAAACCCATCAGAAAAAGGTAATATGGAATGCTATCGCCAAGAAGGTGCGGACCCGGGGTCTACAAGCAGTGCAGCATCCATTGTGCAAGAGTTGGGAGGACCTTTGATGTTGGACCCAAAAATCATCTGAAGTTCAGCTTGGCCAGTCCTCACAATGTGGGAAGTGTGTGTGCTGCACACTGACCCCCCTAATGGCCCTCATACTTGCAATGGTCCATCTGGACTTTGGTTGGCTGTTGAGAGTTGTAAGAGGCCGATATGGATGGGACATGGACTATAATTTGGGTTTTCTATGTGTTTTTTTATTTCTTAGGTATGTTCTCAGAGACAAGATGGGTGTGACATCCTAATGTCCTTGTTATGGTTCTTCCTTTTCTCTCCTAGGTTGTTTCTTCACCCCTTTGGAGTCGAATTCTGCTTCGGACCAGCGTGCCTCGGGAGGAAGAGATGAAACCAGATATCAGGTAGGTGATATATTCAAATAAATCCTATGGCAGGTTCACCAGGGGAGGGAGTGAGTGGGAACATGAGATGGGAATTACTCAGGTGTCACACATGTATGGCATGCATAGGTGCTGGTTAATCAGGCGTGTCCCCTTTTCCCCCCACCTCATTCACCTTTTCTTTATAGGGTTGGTACCCTTTGTCTTCTCCTTTCCCTCTCCCCATCCTCCTAGTCTCAATGGGAGTTCCTTTCGAGAAATTTGATTGTACCTTGTGAAGACACGTCCATCCAGGAACGTGGCTGGGTGTTCTGGTGTCAGGCTCTCCTCTCGCTGCACCTGGTTTCACTCTCTGCTCCTTTCCATTGACTCTCACGTAGTCTCTCCCGTCTTGCTGCAGCTTCTTCGCGTCTCCCCTCACCTCTTTTGTATCTTCTTCCTTGCTCGGGTCACCTCTCTCCTCCTGCTGTTGCCTCTCCCCATCTTTGCTCCCCTCCATGTCTCCCCTTCATCTATTCCACATCTTTTTCCTTGCTCGGGTCTCCTCTCCCCTCCTGTTGTTGCCTCTCCGCATCTTTGCTCCCCTACTCGCCTTTGTCCTCGCTGGCGTCCTCTCTCCTCTCTTCCGCATTCCCTCTCCCCAGCGCCTCCTCCTGACCCCGGAAGTCTCCCCCAGTTGCCGGATCTCTTCTTTTTCTGGGCACTTCACCATGACACCGTCTACGGTTGCCCCAGACAACCTGCTCTGCCAGCAGCAACCCTGTAACGGCACTCCCATTACAAGAGTGTAACAGCAACACCAAGCAGTAAGTTATTTTTTAAGTTGTTAGTTAATTATGTTTTGTTACAGCAATAATTTCTGGCATCAACATAAAGGTTGGCATAAATCCAATGTACTAGAAGAGTTCTGGAAGGTGGAAGTTTTGCATAAGGTGTGTGATGATGTGTTTGGTATATTGATTTGTGTTAAAGGTTGCCACTAGGGGCCAGATGTAGAAAGATTCCAAATTGCGATTTGCAATTTGCGAGTCCCTGCGACTCGCAAATTGCAAGTCGCAATTTGGTATGCAGAAAGGTGTCTCAGACACCTTCTGCAACTCGCTATGGGGTCGCAAAGACCCACCTCATAAATATTTATGAGGTGGGTCGCAGTTTGCGACCCCATAGCGATTCTAGGCACTCACGGGGATGGTGGCCTGCTGGAGACAGCAAACCACCATCTCCGTGACTGCTTTTAAATAAAGCAGTTTTTTTTTTTCTCTTTGCAGCCCGTTTTCCTTAAAGGAAAACGAGCTGCAAATAGAAAAAAATACCGAAACCTTTTGTTTCGGTTTTTTTCAGAGTAGGCAGTGGTCCATAGGACCACTGCCTGCTCTGAAAAAATAATTTTGTGAGCATTCACAAAGGGGAAGGGGTCCCGTGGGGACCCCTTCCCCTTTGCGAATGAGTTACCATCCACTTCAAGTGGATGGTAACTGCGAGTTGATTTGCGACCGCTTTCGCGGTCACAAATCAACTTAAATCGTGGTGCGAGTTGCAAATAGGAAGGGAACACCCCTTCCTATTTGCGAGTCGGAAACACATTTTGCGAGTCGGTTCCGACTCGCAAAATGTGTTTCTGCATTGCTTGAGGGCTTTTGCACCTCGCAAATGGCGTTTTTCGCCGTTTGCGAGGTGCAAAAGCCTACCTACATCTGGCCCTAGATTCCTTATCAGTACCAAAGGAATGTTTTGAGCAGACACATGCCTGCCTAAGAAAAAAGAGGTACATAGATTTTGCCTATGTTATGAGGGACAGTTGTACCAAACAGACCACAATTGAGTAGTTTGTCAAGTGTGTCAAGTGTGATGCTCCTTCACATTCACGAGACGGCAATGTTGGCCCTATTACAGGTGACATAGCTACAGTGTGCTTCTTCTACAATATATGTTTTTGACTTCACATTTGTGAGTTGGTATGATGACCAAACAATATTGAGCATCTGATGACAGGAGTACAATGGCAACTATTGTATATTATTTCATTGATATGTTTTCAGTGCAAATCTCAAGTCAATTCTTGTTGACAGTTGCAGATTGGCATGAAGCCTTACTCTTTCACAAATGTACATGTAAGCCAGTCTGTATCAACAAACATGAATTTACAGGCTTTGAGTGTGCAATATATTCGGTGCTGTATGTAGGTCACTCAAGGGGAAAATGTGTCTGGATTTATGTTTAGTAATTTTAATTTCCATAGAGCTTTGGTAGATGGTCTACACAATTCAGTAGAAGGTCTACATAATTCAAGAATTTCACTACACAGATCTTTGACTTAAGGTTTCTGTCATTTGAACCCATAGAGATGTTGTCCTGGTACACAGCCCATTCCTACCATACTAGCAGGAAAGATAGTAATCTGGACGTCAGAGTTATAGTTCAACCAGGGGTTGAAATTCCCGCAGCACAAAGAAAATTTAACCTCCAGGTATGTAGCTAGTCCTGCAGTATTATGAAGTTGATGATCATTTCTAGCTGTGGGTTACAAAAACAGCCAATTAATGGATTGTTGTGATGACACAGCTAGATTGAAAACCCTGATATAACCAATGCCAATCTAGGGAAAAGAGGACTTTTTAATAAAACACTTTTTTTTATGAATGACTGTGTACGAGAATGGCTGAGTTATGACTCCAGACTGCAAGCTTTTGGTTTCAGTGAACTGTCTTTTATTGTTCTTGAAACAGTATAAACGGTAAGTATAATGTAAAGCTGTTGAGAGTAGGTAGGTTGCGATGATATCCCCTTGTTTGACACTTTATCTCGTCTTCTTCCCTTCTTTCTTCCAGGACAACGCGGGGAGCGTGGCAACAAAAAAGAGAATAGACACGGTAAGTGGGGAAGGGGTTTTGGTTCTGTTATTCCTTATCTTCTCTTTCCCTTTCTTCTTTCCTTCCTTGTCCCTATCTCTTCTTTCCGCTTTCCTGGCTGGTGCCTTTCCTGCCCTTACCTCTTTGCTCACTGATTGGGTCTTCTTTGCTCTTGTACTCGTCTTTTTCGTCTCTCTCTTTCTGTTCGTTTCTACAATAGCTTAAGTATACGAATTTCTCAGCTGTCTTGATCCCTTTTCCTCTCTTGAGTCTGTTCTGTCCTCTTGCCGCTTTGATTTCCCTGTCTTTTCTCTATACGCCTGTGTTTAAAGGTGCTTCTTACTCCGTGTCTCTATTTCCTTACCCCTTCAAGTCAGTGCTCCCCAGGTAGTGCCCGTTTCCTTTTCCCTCCCCTCCCTGCTCTTCTTCACCTCCCACCACCTGCTTCCCCGTTCCTTTCTTTTCCCCGCCCGTGCCTCCGTACCTGGAGTGGCCACGCTTCTCCTGAAGCATGGCGGCTCAAGCATAGGCTCCCCGGGGCCAGCGGTCTTCGGTTATTCCACGGGACTCCTCCGCTCCCGAATGCACCGTCGTTACGCTCGTCCGGAAGGCGGTCTCCGTGGCCCCTCGCTCCGCATCCTCTCGATCCGTCCAGTCTTCGGCATTCACAAGTTCCGGTGTGTTTCGGCTCCAACTCACGACCTCCTCCTCGGGAAAGGGAGGAATCCCTGTTTTAACCCATGTCAGGTCCCGTGGTGGCTGCAACCGACCAATGAGAGAGTCGGTCTCTCTATCAGCTTCCGGGTGAAGTGTGGCAGTGTCAGCACAAGCAGGAGAAGTGTGTGGGTCGGATCGGAGCGACCCATCACAAACACTCCCCCTAGAGAGCGTCTGTAGACGACGCTCAGCTGGAGGACACCGGGAGAGAAAGTCAACATTCGCCATGAGACGTCCCGGAGAATGGAGCACCTGAAAAGAAAAAGGTTGCAGAGAAAGAAACCATCTCAGGATTCTAGGGTTGGTATCCTTATGACGAGAGAGCCAGGTGAGAGGAGCATGATCAGTCAAGAGGGTGAAGGGACGGCCACTGAGGTAATAACGGAGGGATTCAATGGCCCACTTAATGGCCAGACATTCCTTCTCAATAGTGGGGTAGTGCCGTTCTCGCGGGAGAAGCTTCCTACTAATATATAAAATGGGGTGTACAGAACCATCGGATTGGGGCTGAGACAACACAGCCCCCAGGCCAACATCATAGGCGTCAGTCTGTAAATAAAACGGGCTACAGAAGTCAGGGCAACACAACACAGGGTCAGTAGCCAGTGCCTGCCGGAGTCTTGGAAAACTGCGCATACTAGCCTCGGATAACGAGGAAAAGGTTTTAGGGGACCCATTCTTTAGTAAGTTAGTAAGGGGCTCAGCTATGGTGGAAAACCCGGGTATAAACCGCCTGTAGTAGCCGACAAGACCAAGGAATGAACGCACTTCTTTTTTTGATGTCGGTACCGGGATCTGTTGTATGGCTTCCACTTTTTCTATTTGAGGGCGGACCTGCCCTTGTCCCAAGACATAACCTAAATACCTTATAGAGGTACAACCCAATATACATTTTTCGGGATTTGCAATTAAGTGGGCTTCCCTCAATGCCTGTAATACTGCTGACAAGTGTCTGAGGTGGTCAGCCCATGAGTCACTAAATATCACAATGTCGTCTAAGTATGCAGCCGCATATAAGCGATGGGAACGTAAGACCAAATCCATCAACCTTTGAAAGGTGGCAGGCGCCCCATCTAACCCAAAAGGGAGGACGGTAAAATGATATAACCCGGAGGGTGCCGCAAAGGCGTTTTTTTCTCGGTCTGTCTCTTTTAACGGGATCTGCCAGTACCCTTTCGTTAGATCTAGGGTAGACATGAACTTGGCGTGCCCTATTTTCTCCAACAGTTCGCCAATGCGAGGCATAGGGAAAGCGACAAAATAAGTGAGCTCATTAACCTTCCTGTAATCTACACAGAATTGTGTGGTCCCATCTGGCTTGGGTACCAATACTATAGGAGAACACCGGGGACTACTGGATGGTTCTATAATACCTGTTTGCAACATTTTTTTAACTTCCTGTTCAATTACATTTTTCTTGGCCTCGGAAATTCTGTAGGGTCTTTGTCGTGCGATTGCCTCACTCTTAGTTCGAATACTGTGTTCGGTTAAAGTGGTATGGCCGGGTTGTCGAGAGAACACGTCTGCGTAGGATTTAATTGTTTGAGAGAGAGAGATTTTATACGTCTCATCAAGGGAGGTATTGATCCGGGGTTTGCTATCCTCTAAATTATGGGAAGAGGAAAATGAGGGATACGGTATGTCTTCTTTCTGATCTGTCATGATAAGTTGAACTCTATGTATGTTATCAGATTCTTGCCATTTTTTTAACAGGTTTATGTGATAAATCTGTTCTTTTTGGGGTCTATGGGGAAGAGCCAACCGGTATGTTGTTGGGTTGATCCGTTCTAACACTTCATATGGTCCTTGCCACCGGGCTAACAACTTATTCTCACTACTGGGGAGAAGGATCAGAGCATTGTCCCCGACATTAGGGCGGTCATTCTGACCCTGGCGGTCAAAGACCGCCAGGGCGGAGGACCGCGGGAGCACCGCCGACAGGCCGGCGGTGCTCCAATGGGGATTCCGACCGCGGGGGTAAAGCCGCGGTCGGACCGGCACCACTGGCGGGCTCCCGCCAGTGTACCGCCGCCCCATTGAATCCTCCACGGCGGCGCAGCTTGCTGCACCGCCGCGGGGATTCCGACCCCCCCTACCGCCATCCAGATCCCGGCGGTCCGGATGGCGGTAGGGGGGGTCGCGGGGCCCCTGGGGGCCCCTGCAGTGCCCATGCCACTGGCATGGGCATTGCAGGGGCCCCCGTAAGAGGGCCCCTACATGTATTTCACTGTCTGCTGCGCAGACAGTGAAATACGCGACGGGTGCAACTGCACACGTCGCACAGCTTCCACTCCGCCGGCTCGATTCCGAGCCGGCTTCATCGTGGAAGCCTCTTTCCCGCGGGGCTGGCGGGCGGTCTGAAGGTGACCGCCCGCCAGCCCAGCGGGAAAGTCAGAATTACCGCCGGGGTCTTTCGACCGCGGAACGGTAACCTGACGGCGGGACTTTGGCGGGCGGCCTCCGCCGCCCGCCAAGGTCAGAATGACCGCCTAAGTGTACGAAGTACACTTCTAGTGTCGTAACTCTTCTTTTGTTTGTCTTGGGCTTCTCGTAGGTTCTCATGGGCCCTATCCCAAACAGACTGTAGATTCTCTCTCAATTCTTTAGTATATGTCAGGAGATCTTTAGTTTCCTCATCTGTTTCTTCCCATTGTTCCACTAACATATCTAGGAGGGTTCTAGGTGTTCTGCCGAATAACAGTTCAAACGGACTATGTCCAAGGGAGGTTTGTGTATGAGTACGTATTGCATAAAGTACAAGTGGTAATTTCTTTTCCCAATCCCTTCCGTCCTCTGCTACACTTTTCCTAAGTAATGCTTTAATGGTTCGATTATATCGTTCCACTAGGCTGTCAGTTTGGGGATGGTATACTGAGGTCCGGATCTGTTTTATTCCCAAGGTTTTACTGACCTCCCCCATAAGCCGGGACATGAAAGGGGTACCCTGATCGGTCAGTATTTCTTTAGGGAAACCGACTCTGGAAAAGAACTCAATCATGGCTTGCGCTACTACCTTAGTGTGCATACTGGGAAGAGGAATTGCCTCGGGATACCTCGTGGCATAGTCTACCAACACCAGTATATATTGCCTCCCTCTAGCAGACGGAGTGAGAGGACCAATAAGGTCCATTCCTACTCGAGAAAAAGGTGTTTCTATAACCGGGAGGGGTTGTAAAGGGGGTTGCATGACCGGATTATAGAGTTGGCATTTCTGACATGTTTGGCAATATCTACGTATATCCCCATATATACCTGGCCAATAAAACCTCTGAAGGACCACTTCTTCGGTCTTGTCTCTTCTGAGATGCCCTTCCCCTGTGTCACCATGTGCTAACTGCAAAACCTGCTCTCGGTAGCTGCCGGGGACTAACAATTGTCTTCGGTCCATATCTCCTGACTGGGGTGCCCTATATAAGAGATTATTATGGATGTGAAATGTGGGTCCTGCCCCTTCTTCCTCACTGCTAAGAGCCTTCGCCCATGCATTCTTTAGTGAGGGATCCTCTCTCTGTTTTTGTCTAAAATCGCCCACCACAGTATATACCTTTCCCGTTATTCCTGGCGTGTCAGTGTTTCCCCGGTTCCCCTCCCAATTTTGTTGTCTCTGAGCTCTTTTCTGTTGTTTGCTTAAGGGAGGTTTGATAGGTCGAGTCTCGGCTATCTCAGTATCATAGGGTACTTCTTTCCACCACTTCTTCATCATATGCTCCTCCCCGGCTTTACTTAACAACCGTGGAAAGGCTGCATAGTCCGTCCCGATGATGATATCTTCCTCAAGATGCGGCAACACCCCAACCCTGAGGGTTTCCTCCTCACCCCTCCACTGGAACCTAATCCTGGCTACTGGATAATAGGATTGTTCGCCATGGACACAGGCTATCAGTACATGGGTCTGGGGCACGGTTTGCCTTGGTTCCACCAGGTCTTGTCTTATAACGCTCTGACTGCAGCCAGAGTCAACCAGGGCTACTTTTTCGTGTCCGTTTAGACGAATGGGGAGCGTATATGTAGGCTTAGTCTCTCCTGCCCAGAATACCCTGCCTTTGGTGACGCCAATTTCCATTGGTTCTTCCATATCCTTTTTTTGTGGACAAAACCGTGCAATGTGACCCCATTCCGAACAATTATAACACTGAGGCCCGTTGGAGGGGTAGGAGGCTGGAGTTGGATGTGGAATACGTATTCGCTCAGGTTCATGTGAAGTCGGAGGTCGGGAAGGCACTACTTTCCCTATATTTGGCCGTACAGAGGATGGCCCTAGGTTTCTATTAGGATTGGCTCTAAAATCTGGGCTCCTGTGAAAGGCACAGGCTAAGTCAATGGCCATTTCGTTGCTTAACCCTGGGTGTTGCCGAGCCCAGTTCATTGTGGACGGAGGCAGTGCATCCAGGAATTGTTCCAGTACTATGACATCGAACATCTCCTCCCGAGTCTTTTCTGTGGGCCGTAACCACCGTCCCGCAGCGTGTTGAACTCTGTAATATAGGGAACACGGATTTTCCTGTAACCCCCATTTCATGTGTCGGAATTTGTTCAGATAACTTTCACTGTCTAGCCGTATTCTTTCTAGAATGGTCTTTTTGATCTCTTTGTATGGCAGTGTACCCATGGGATTAATAGCTTGATATGTTGGTTGTAACTGTCCGGTCAATAATGGGGCAACATACTGACCCCATTTCTCTTCGGGCCAGCTGGCTGAGCTGGCCACCCACTCGAAATTAAGAAAAAAGGAATCGGGATCCTCCTGGCCTTGGTATTTTTGGAGCACACTGCTGGGTACATTCAGATGTACCTTGGTATGGGCAATGGTTTCTGTTAATTTGCTCAGGGCAGTTTCATGGACCAGTTGATTGTTGGCCATAATTGTGGCCTGACTTTTAAGGGCTGTTTGTAACGCCTCTCTTTCCTCTTTAGCGTCCTTCATTTGTTGCTCCCACATCAACTGGAGATGGCGTTGCCCCTCCGCGAGTTGAGCAATTACATCCGCCATGGTGGGTTTTTCCTCCATATTCTTTTATATGTGTAACGGTTCAACTAGATCCCACTTCTGACACCACTTTGTACGAGGATGGCTGAGTTATGACTGCAGACTGCAAGGTTTTGGTTTCAGTGAACTGTCTTTTATTGTTCTTGAAACAGTATAAACGGTAAGTACAATGGAAAGCTGTTGAGAGTAGGTAGGTTGCGATGATATCCCCTTGTTTGACACTTTATCTCGTCTTCTTCCCTTCTTTCTTCCAGGACCTCGGGGGGAGCATGGAAAACAAAAAAGAGAATAGACACGGTAAGTGGGGAAGGGGTTTTGGTTCTGTTATTCCTTATCTTCTCTTTCCCTTTCTTCTTTCCTTCCTTGTCCCTATCTCTTCTTTCCGCTTTCCTGGCTGGTGCCTTTCCTGCCCTTACCTCTTTGCTCACTGATTGGGTCTTCTTTGCTCTTGTACTCGTCTTTTTCGTCTCTCTCTTTCTGTTCGTTTCTACAATAGCTTAAGTACATGGATTTCTCGGCTGTCTTGATCCCTTTTCCTCTCTTGAGTCTGTTCTGTCCTCTTGGCGCTTTGATTTCCCTGTCTTTTCTCTATACGCCTGTGTTTAAAGGTGCTTCTTACTCTGTGTCTCTATTTCCTTACCCCTTCAAGTCAGTGCTCCCCAGGTAGTGCCCGTTTCCTTTTCCCTCCCCTCCCCACTCTTCTTCACCTCCCACCTCCCCGTTCCTTTCTTTTCCCCGCCTGTGCCTCTGTACCTGGAGTGGCCACGCTTCTCCTGAAGCGTGGCGGCTCAAGCATAGGCTCCCCGGGGCCAGCGGTCTTCGGTTATTCCACGGGACTCCTCCGCTCCTGAATGCACCGTTGTCACGCTCGTCCGGAAGGCGGTCTCCGTGGCCCCTCGCTCCGCATCCTCTCGATCCGTCCAGTCTTCGGCATTCACAAGTTCCGGGGTGTTCCGGCTCTAACTCACAACCTCCTCCTCGGGAAAGGGAGGAATCCCTGTTTTAACCCATGTCAGGTCCTGTGGTGGCTGCAACCGACCAATGAGAGAGTCGGTCTCTCTATCAGCTTCCGGGTGAAGCGTGTCAGTGTCAGCACAAGCATGAGAAGTGTGTGGGTCGGATCGGAGCGACCCATCACAGACTGCAACCCTTCTCCCACTTTCCAGCTCCTCATTGTAATGCATGATAAAATAATCATTTTGATCCAGATGTGAAATGCAAATCCACTGCTTGGTGTGAGCCACTAGAAATATATCCTGGGTAGGATAATCCTTGCCAACATATCCTTAATGAAAATATAACTATCCATTAGGATAGAATTATCCTTAAATATTGTTCACCACAAACAAAACCATATTTGCTAGTTTGAATAAAGCCTTTTGAAGATGGACTTCACCACTGTATCAATGGCTTTCATAACATTCTCTAATATGCTTCCCAAAATTAACATGTTAGAATCCATTGCTGTCATAAAAGAATGGGCAGCAAAGCAACAAGTTTCCAGAACCGCCTGCTGCATGGCCCAGTGGTATCACAGGTCCAGCATAGGGTAAGATACTGGACAAATATATTTCCTTAAAAGGAAACAGCCACTGATGTGCCCTTTATCTCCACAACTCTCTAGTTAGTTACTGTTAAGCATTACGTTAAGCATTAACTATGTAAAGTTTAGCATTACCCAGACAACACAGGTGCAGCACCAAATGAGTTTTTTGATAGATCGACTTTGAAACAGTAAACATTACTGTGTCCAGAGCACACACTATTTCATTCACATCCAGTGGCATCCCTTCTGAAATGGTCTTACATGATCTAAGACACATCAACATAGTAATTATCTTATGTCAAGAGCTCAGATTTCACTCTTGAAATCCTAAGGAAGAGGGAAAGACATAGATGAGTCCCACACTCTAATTATATAGGAATACATAGCCTTTATCTCAGGATCCATCTTCCTGTTCATGAAGCTTGAAAGCTGTGTATTCAGCCTCAATGCCGCAAAGTATTGCACGCATAGGATCCACCTGTCCATAGAGATGGATTGAAAAACAAAAGCAGCCTGGCAGATTATTTCAGACTAGACATCATTCTTCACATAGCAAGCAAGCCTGACCACTGAAATGGGGATTCTCCCCCAATACATATTTTAAGAAATTGCATATATTGTGTGTTTAACAACACATCTTTCATTATAGAACCTTGCCAATCATTGGATGAATGGATGGATGGATGAAGATTGTGGAGATTGGAGACATGGGGACATGGCTCAAAGAGTGAATACATAAATACCTGGTTGGGTGAGGAGTGGGTGGATGAACTAATTTAAGACTTATAGCTATTTGAAGGAAAAGGTCTTACTGCACTGACCAATGATGGGTGCTCTGGTTTTCATTTTAGCTTCTGCATTAAACCATTACCCAACAAGCCATTTCATGCCCTCTGTACTCTGATGTAAGCGTGCTGCAAAGTGCTAACTTATGAACATTGGCTAAGACGATACTCTTCTTAGGAATAACTCACCCATCACTTGAGTGCATTTGATACATTTTGTGAGGGAGTTTCTGAAAAGCATTATACAGCTGATTGGGGAAGTTTATCAGAAAATAAAACCTTAAAGGGCATGCCATTGAATAATTTAATTATAGCATGAGTGTTGGCATACAAGAGTGCATGCTGTATCTAGTAGGCATCACAACTGCTTCACAGCATGCATTTAATGCATGAGGTTTACACAGCATGATGAACACTTTACTGCTTGATCAGGTATAAAGATGTAAGTCCTCAGGAAATAAAGTTCAAGTGCACTTAATCTAAGCCTTTTTTTTACAGACTGACTGATTTTAAGCAAGTGTTCAGTTCATTTTGACTGATCCTGATATGATATTTTTTTAATTGTTAATCAGTCAGCTTAATGACCTTTATGTTACATGGTTTCATTTCAGTGAGTTCTTAAGTTTAAAAAATAGGTTTATTAAGAGAAATGTGATACAACCAAAAGATACTTATGGATTAATATATTAGAATATAAACAAATAAAACTGAGTGATAGGGACGGGGTAGGTATGTACATGAGTCATATAAAGAAGTGTCTGATTATAAGCATAGGATAAGTGATGAAATATACAACAAAGGGTGCATAATATAAAGATAATGTGGCCAGGGGTGGGAAGTCAGGGAGGTTGAAAAATGTCTTGAGCACAGGGTGGCGGGGCAAACAAAGAGTTATCAAGGAACTGTGTGATTGGTATCCATATTCTTTTCATTGTTAACCAAGTGATAAAGGATTCATTCAGGCAGTATCCAATTGATGATTATAGCAGACTGCCTACCACTATGCTTTAGATGATAATTGTGTAAAGTCTTTCCAATGTTGAGTTATTTGCTGAAAGGCCAATGTTTTCACATGAAATGAAATGTTGCCCATGTATAAAATGCACTTCCTAAACACACATTAGAAATGGAATGAAGTATAGAATTGATTTTGTCCCAAACTTGGGATCAAAAAGTAGAGACAGAGGGTATGTGAAGAGCAAGTGCTTCAAATCAGCTTGTTGTGTATGACACATCCAACAAGTATCCAGAATATCCACGTTAATTTTATGTAGGAATGCAGGTGTTAGAAAAAGTCTGTTATATATATTTTTTTAAACTGCGCTGTGGTTGCTGCTTGGGAAGAATTTCTTGTTTTGATCCAAATCTGTTTCCAAGTTGAAATGGGTAAAGTGATGGAACGATCACTTTCCAAGCTAGTTCAGTAGTGGATCTATCAATAGAGATGCATTGTAAGTATGAATATATGTTGAAAGCCTTTGTGTCTCGGTGTAAGAGGTCAGCAAGATTATTGGGACATGTTGGAGTAGGGGAAGAAATGGATTTAAAAATGATCATGTGCTTGAGTAATGATGTTCTGTAGAGTTATAAATCTGTTGCGAAAGGTGGATGGTAGGCCAAAGAGCGCCTTAGCTTGTGAGAAAAAGATAAGGGGGTCTTGTTTAAATAATTGCTTAATCCAAATCAGCCCTCTGGTCCTCCAAGTTTGCCAATAAATAGGTCTATTTTGTATTTGGATATAATGATTATTCCAGATGGTAGAATCCAGAAAGAAACATAAGTCTGTGGGGAAGTGGGAGTATGACTTGGTGCCAATGTGGTTGGAAGCAAATCGGCGGGGCTTATGGCCAAGCTTCTCTATCCAGAGTCATCCGACATGGCTGTGGTGCGTCTTGGATCAGTAAGAGAAGAAAGGGGGAAGAGGTAGGAATTGGTCGGTCCAGTGTATACCCTCCCAGAACTGTAACTACAAAATCAATTAAAGTACACTGTCCCAGTAACATTAACTCCACTGAGCCAATTAGGTGTGGAGACATAGGTCAACACATATCAGTTTATATAAAACAATTGCCCTCACTCACGCATGGGTAGCATGCTTCATCATTGGGCATTGCTCCTCGTCAGGCTTGAACTGCAATGCCTGATGGGCCTCACAATGGGGCTCTTTGTCAGAGATCTTTTGATCGTTATTGCCAGAAAGAAACTGACTATAGGTAAAAAAGGGAGAATTTTTTCAGCTATGTCAAGATGAAAAACAAATGGGGGGACATATCAGGTGTGATGGTCTAATTCCCCACAAGTGCAAAAGTGGAGTCAGTATTACAGGAACAGTGTACTTTAATTGATTTTATAAGTATATTGTGGGTCTTGCCCACAAAAGTTGAAGAGGACGACCCTTTAATCCTCACCTGATGTGTGATGACCACCATATCTGAGCTGAGGGAACCAACTACACTGTTGTCCTGGGCAAGAGGGCAGCTATCAGAGTACCAACGCATGCCTGATCATCAACAGAAGACCTCTGGCTGACCATCCAGCATGTCCACTGTGTCCTGGCAGCCACTGTGAGTGGAGCTGACTGCCAGACCCCACTGGGGGTGTTTGGGCCTCCCCCACGGCCTGACTGAGAGACGGGTATGTTGTGGAATCCCCTGGCCAGCGGCTCTGACCCCGCAGACACCATATGTGCGGTTGTAGGCCCGGTGCAGCATACCAGTTGCTGCTAGCCCGGTTCCTCCACTCTTGCCAGACTGGTGGCTGGGGGGGAACACCTTGATCCCTTCCTCCTTCACTGAATACATCCTCGGGGTGGTTGCCCTATTTGCGTGGTTCTGGGCTCCGGCGGTGTAGGAGGAACCTGACCACACCGCTGCTCCAGGCAGGATGGCAGCTGTCAGCAGAGCATCCTGTGTCTTGTTGCCTTCCCCCGGTCTGACCTTCCAGCATGAACTGAGTGTCCTATCTACCCTCTACATCAATTTCCTAATACACCAGTTGAATATGTAAGGATTTGTTACATGGAATTATAACTAAGGGCCAGATTTAGTAAAATCCAATTTTGCGAATCGGAAATTGCGAATCAGTGCGACTCGCAATTTCCGATTCGCAAAATCAGATGCAGAACGGTGTCTCAGACACCGTCTGCGAATCTCAATAGGGTCGCAAAGACCCACCTCATTAATATAAATGAGGTGGGTCGCATTTTGCGACCCCATTGAGATTTCCTGCACTCACAGGGATGGTGGCCTGCTGGAGACAGCAGACCTCCATGTCTGTGACTGATTTTTAAATAAAGCAGTTTTTTTTTTTGTATTGCAGCCCGTTTTCCTTAAAGGAAAACGAGTTGCAATACAAAAACATAACAAAACCATTTAGTTTCGGTTTTTCAGAGTAGGCAGTGGTCCATTGGACCACTACCTGCTCTGAAAAAACATTAATGGCGACATTCACAAAGGGGGCGAATGGGTTTCTACCAGTGTGACACAGCAACTGCGAATTGCTTTGCGACCATGTTCACGGTCACAAAGAAATTTGCATCGCGGTGCGAGTCGCAAATAGGAAGGGAACACCCCTACCTATTTGCGAGTCACATTCCCATTTTGCAAGTTGGTACCGATGCGCGTTTTGCATGGCGCAAACTCCGATTTTCGCAGTTTGCGCCATGCAAAACGCTTCCTACATCTGGCCCTAAATGTTTTTTAAGAATGCCTTGGGAAAAGAATACTTCATCCACCCACCATTTACATAATTTCAGAGACTCATTCTCTGTCAAATGGGTTTCTTGCAAAAAAGCAACATGAGTATTATGCTTTGGCAGATGAGTTAAGACCCTTTGGCCCTCATTCCAACCGCGCCCGCCTGGCTGGAACCGCCATGTGGCCGCTCCGCGGTCGAAAGACCGCTGGGGCCATTCTGACTTTCCTGCTGGGCCGGCGGGCGCTAGCCAAAATAGCGCCCGCCGGCCCAGCGGGAAAGAGGCCTGCAACACTGAAGCCGGCTCTGAATGGTTGCACCCTTCGCGCTTTTCACTGTCTGCTAGGCAGACAGTGAAAAGCATACTGGGGCCAGTGGCATGGGCAGTGCAGGAGCCCCAGGACACCCGTTCCCGCCAGCCTGTTCCTGGTGGTAAAAACCGCCAGAAACAGGCTGGCGGGAAGGGGGTCAGAATCCCCATGGCAACGGCGCCATGGAGGATTCGCCCAGCCGGGGGAAATCCGGCGGAAAACCGCCGGACCCGGTTTTCCGACCGCGGCTTCACAGCCGCATTCGGAATGGGCAATGAAGCACCGCCAGCCTGTTGGCGGTGCTTCAGTCGTCCGTGGCCCTGGCGGTCTTGGACCGCCAGGGTCAGAATGACCTCCTTTGTCTTTTGATTGGGGAGTTTAAACCCTTGACATTCCAGGACACCACTGTCAAAACCATTGAGAAGAAACAAAATGAAAGATACAATCAGACACAATGTTTGAAAAGATAAAAAAGAGCCATACAAGTATTAAAAAAGTAACATCATAAAAAGAAAGTAACATGTCAATGGGTAACATGATGGAAGAAGGAAAAGAGGAAGAAGAAGGCAAAACCAAGGAAAAGAAGTAAAAGTGAAGACATAAGCTAAGATGGAAAGGGAAAGAAAGAACAAAAAGGGTAACAAAAAAGGAAAACATACATGCAAATACTTTGATGAGGGTGGGGGGAGGAGACCTTGTGGAGAAGATGCACATCTGGACTCCAGAGGAGAACAAGGTACAAGGAGGGCAGTATGACATTAAACTGGAGATGAGGTCTTGCACAACAAGTAAGTCGTTCAAAATAACATGTTATAACTTTCAGCATTAGTACATCATATAGTATAGCGAGTGAACAGTTACTGTAGCATAGCGATCCTTTAAAGTCCTTCAGATATGAAACAGTTCGGAATAGAAACAAAGAAATCCTTTTGATAAATGAGATGATGTGGTGGTGCCCATAGTCTCTGCCCTACATGTTGCATGGAAAGTCTGTAGATGTGATGGGTCCTCATAAGTTGTTGTCTTATTGATGTATGTGACTTTAAAAAGGCAAGGATGGTAGAGCCCAAAACTTGCTTCAGGAAAGCAAAGTGCTGGATGTATACTTAAGAAATTCTTTGTTGGTCTGCTATTCTCTTAGCATAAACCTAGAAAATTAAGATATTATGGCCCTCAGTATGACATTGGTGGTAAATGCAGCTTACCGCCGCAGTGATGGCCGCCAACATACCGTCACGGTGGGCAATATCCATTTGCCATATTATGACACACACCAATCCGACAGAATACTGCCACATGCACAAATCCGACAGCCCAAAGGTCAGTGGTAAAGTGGAGGTACCAACACCCATACCTTTACGCCAACAAAACAACGCCCATCACATTATGACCCACGATTCACCACAGTGGACATTCAATGGCGGTAAACCATTGGTGGTACATACAGCTGCACTCAGAATGGACACCCACATACAAAACACTACATTGGCCAGTACAGAAAACACACACCTGACATTCATACACACACCACACCCACCTACCCACCCACAGCACTATAAAACATACACCCAATTTACCCACAACCCTTTACAAACAACAATTACTGCCAGGAGATTGACACAAACAGCACAGAGACAGCTAGACACACACACACCACATACACCTATACATCACTCATGCACACCACATCACACAACCTACCACATTCCTCAACACACTCTCCCCAACACACACCACTCAATACCCATGTCCCCACAAAGGCACCCCCGTTGCACTGATGAGGAGTTAAGGGTCATGGTGGAGGAAATAGTCAGGGTAGAGCCACAGCTGTTCGGAGCACAGGTACAGCAGATATCCATTGCAAGGAAGATGAAGCTATGGCGGAGAATCGTGGACATGGTGAATACTGTGGGACGGCACCCAAGAACAAGAGATGACATTAGGAGGAGGTGGAACGACCTACATGGGAAGGTATATTCCGTGGCGGCAAGGTACCCTCTCGCCATACAGAGGACTGGCGATGGACCCCCCACCTCCTCCCCACAGCTCACCGCATGGGAGGAGCATGTCTTGGCATTACTGCATACTGAGGGACTCGTTGGAGTAGCCGAAGGACTGGACACTGCTAAGTCAACATTTACCACTTATTACCCCCCATACCTGCATGCCATCATACTCCCTCACCCTCACTCCCACCACTCCACTCCCCCCACACAGTGCACCAACGCAGATTACTAACCCCAATGCCAAATCCTGCATGCCATACCAATGCATGGACACCCCTCCCAGCCCTGCATGGATGCCCATCACCAAAGCATGCACAGCATTGGGAAACTAATAATTACACAATATCTCACCATACACAAGCAAAAGGTGGCAGAGCAAAACCACTAACGATAGGGGGGAAGCCAGGGATGTACAATATGTCACAGAGTCACAGACATGAAGCATAATACATCACTTACATCCCCACAGGTGCCTCAGCCAATGTCAGCGGTGAGGAGGTGCCACGACAAACCAGTCCCCCAGCAGAAGATACCCCCAGTGATGACAGTAACGCTTGACTTCTGGATCTGGACGAACAACCTGGCCCATCAGGGACCACGGGGCAGTCGGTCACCCAAGCCCACTCCCAGTCAGCCACAGAGTCTCCCCATCAGTATCCAACACCACAGAACCCACCCAGCGTCCCCAGAACTCTGTCCCCAGGACATGTCTATCAGTGGTGTGCCCACCTGTACAGGGTCCCCCAGCCACACCTCATACCCAAGATAATCAGAAGATGGCACATCTGGACTCCAGAGGAGAACAAGGTACAAGGAGGGCAGTGTGACATTAAACTGGAGATGAGATCATGCACAACAAGTAAGACGTTCAAAATAACATGTTATAACATTCAGCATTAGTACATCATATAGTATAGTGAGTGAACAGTTACTGTAGCATAGCGATCCTTTAAAGTTCTTCAAATATGAAACAGTTCAGAATAGAAACAAAGAAATCCTTTTGATGAATGAGATGATGTGGTGGTGCCCATAGTCTCTGCCCTACATGTTGCATGGAAAGTCTGTAGATGTGATGGGTCCTCATAATTTGTTGTCTCATTGATGTATGTGACTTTAAAAAGGCAAGGATGGCAGAGCCCAAAACTTGCTTCCAGAGAGTAAAGTGCTGGATGTATACTTAAGAAATTCCTTTGTTGGTCTGCTATTCTCTGAACATAAACCTAGAAAATTAAGATATTATGGCCCTCAGTATGACATTGGTGGTAAATGCAGCTTACCGCCGCAGTGATGGCCGGCAACATAATTAACCCAAGATAATCAGGGAGCTGGGGTCAGTGGCAGTGGGCACACCATTCAGGAGACAGAGGCACAGGCCAACAGGGACAGTGGGAGGACCGCTGTGTGTCAGGGGAGGACAGGCCTAGGGAACCGACCGTCTAGGAGGCACGCACCGAGATCCTGCAGCCTACCAACATTCCCAGGACACGATGGGCCAGATCCTTGACAACGTGCAGGAGAACAGGCAGCTGCAGGAGGGACAGTATCAGGGGATCTGGGAGGACTTACAGGACATTAACACCACCTTGATCTCCATAGCAGGGTTGCTGGCAGACATGGCCAAAATCATGAGGGAGGCAACAGCACAGCAGTGGGCCCCTACCACTAGCCAGTCCATTGACCAGCCCTCCACCTCTGCAGCAGTTAGGGAGCAGGAGGCCCCGCCACAGACCAGCACCCCTCCCCCTGCAAAAAGTGAACCACCCGCAAATGTTTCCTGTGACCCCAACAGAAGTCAGATACACCTGCCAAGACCACCGCCAGGAAATGAGACTCTCCTGATTGTCCCCCTTGTGTCCCACACAGTCATCTTGTTCACTTTGAACTGCCTTTGTTCCCCTTCCAATGGCCTCTCGGACACTGGACCTGTGCTACAAACAGACTGGAACAATACCCTGGAGCTTCCTCAATCATCACCCCATTCCATTGCACTTTTCCCTCAATTTCATAGCACTACAATAAACAGCCTTTAACGCAACTTGACTACTAATATTGTATGTTTTGAGAATGTGCATTTATGGAAACAGTCATATCTAGTGCAAATGATCTGAACACTCTGAGAGCATAGCAATAATGACCTGTAGCTGTCTGTAGTCAGCACATCAGTACACAGTTGTTATATCAGCAGCATATGTAAAATGACAAGCCATAGGTGACACTAAGTTGAGATGCAAAGGAATTAATGCCATCATGCTACAACCACACAGAATATATCAATAGTCAGAGGAATGGTCAGTTGCATTGTCTCACCTGTGGGTCAGTGGACGTATTGACCGATAACTGATGTTCTGTTGTCCTCATCCTCAGCCTCTTCATCCTCACTGTCCTCAGGGTTTACTGCTGCCACAGGGGCATCACCAGTCTCTTCCTCCTGCAGAAAGGGTACATGACGTCTGAGGGCCAGGTTGTGCAACATGCAGCATGCCACTACTATCTTGCAAACCTTCCCGGGTGAGTAGCACAGGCACCTGAACCTGGCCCTCAGGAGGCCGGAGGTCCTCTTGATGATCCTTCTGGTTCGCCCATGTGCCTCATGATAATGTTCCTCAGCCTCTGTCCTGGCATTCCTCACAGGGGCTAGCAGCCATAATAGGGTTGGGTAGCCAGAGTCACCTGCAAGTATTGAGGGACAACATTTAGCCTCACACAATGCTATAGGGATGACACCTGAAAGCATACATTAACATACAGTGGGTGGGGACCATGGCTCACCTATTAGCAACACCCTGTGCCGCTGTAGTTGGGTAATCACATTTGGGATGCTGCTATTCCTCAGAACAAAGGAGTCATGCACCGACCCAGGATACTTAGCACTGATGTGGGAGATGTACTGGTCCACCAGGTACACCATTTGCACATTCAGTGAGTGGAAACTCTTCCGATTCCTTAACACCTGTTCATTCTGGGGACAAACGCAATGTGTTCCGTCAATCACCCCAATAATATTGGGTATTTTTCCCATAGAATTCAGCCTTCCCTGTGGCCAAATCTTCCTCCTGGGGGAAAGATATGTAGCTGCACATGTGTTTCACCTTGGCAGACAAAACTATTGCCAGCACGACAGAGAACATTGGCAGTGACATTCCTGCTGCCAAGCCCACTGTCACTTGGAAAGAGCCAGTTGCCAGGAAATGGATTACTGATAGCACTTGCACAAGAGGGGGATCCCAGTAGGATGGCAGATAGCAGATATCAGGTCTGGCTCCAAGTGGGCACACAGCTCAGTGATTGTGACCCTGTCCAGTCTGTATGTGAGTATAATGTGCCTGTCCTCCAGTGTAGCCAAGTCCACAAATGGTCTGTACACGGGGTATGTCTCTTCCTCCTATTTATCCCCAGCGGTAGGTATCTAAGGGACACAAGACTGAGTAGGCTGTCATAATTTGAACAATGTAACCACAACTTCAGTGTACATAGTGTATTTATGTGATAGGACAGTGGGAATGGTGAGGTATCTGCTAATCTAGGCAGTGACGCAGTTAAGGTTGATATGACCGTTGTCTGCCACCATGTATGTAGGAACAGGTGGAGGAAACTCTGCTGATGTTGGGCATTGTGGCAGAAGGTGGTCTTGCACTGCCGTGCAATTCCTCATTGAATAATATGGGGCTCTATGGAGTACAGTGGCCAATGAGGATCTGCACCTGCAGTGACGGTGTACACCACCGCGGACATGACCGACATTTTCTATCTGATTCCTCACTTGTTTCCTGACCTTCAACAGGAGAACACCTACACTGTGTGTGCTGCTGTGACCTGTGTCTGGACCCTACCATGGCCCATGTGACCGAGGAAAGGGCCACTGCCTTTACTTTGGAGGAGTTGGAGCGATGAGCGGATAGGGTCCTCCCCTAGTACGGACTGCTGTATGGGCCTCCAGACCAACAGGTGTGTACACCTTGGGCACGAAGCATGTGTGAAGGTTGCATGGAGATGTGTGTGCAAGCATCGTGTCATCGGGGGGAATGTCTTATGGTGGTGTACGTGGTGTGCACTGTCCGATGTGTGTGCAAATGGTGACAGAAACGGGATTGGTGGGACATATGTATGACAGGCTGGATTGTATGGTTAATGGTGTTCTCCTGTCTGTATTACCTCTGCAGGTCAGCGCCTATCAAACAAAGGGATTATGGTGTGCCATCACCAAGGACGTGTGGACCCTGGGGGTCTATAGCAGGTGGAGCACCCACTGTCAGAAATGGTGGGAGGACCTGAGACGCTGGGCACGGAAGATCATGGAAGTCCAGCTAGGGATGGGCTACCAACGAGGAATGGGTATCCATCAGAACCTGACCTCCCTGATGGTCCACATACTGGCGGTGGCCTACCCAGAGCTGGATCAGCACTTGAGGGAATCACAGCAGCCACAGGGGGGTGAGTACAGTGGGCATTATTAAAATAATTGGCAGGTGGAATGGGATCCAGGCAGTGGATGTGAGTTAGTGGGTGCCCCTAAGGCCAAGCCAGACATTGCAGCTTGATTCAACTCTAGGGTAATGTGTGTATGGCAAATGCAGGTAACCTAGCTTGTTAGCATTCCATGTCAGTCAGGGCTTTGTGGCTCCCAGGAGGGGTGCAGTTGGCGGTGTGTGGCCCTCATCTTACCATGGCATCTAGCCAAATCCCTTGCTGTGCAATGCTTAGTGCTCAAGCATGATCCCTGTGTGGGATGCTGCTGTGTATGCGAACTGTGGTGTTGGTGCAATATTTGACCCAGTGTTTCCTTTTTCGCTTTCCTCCATTTTTTCTTCTGTCATCCTGTCCATGTGTGCATTAGCATCATCTGGTGGAGGAGCAGGGGCACCGGCGACAGAAGAAGCTGCATCCCACAGGGCCCAGGAGGCAGAGTCCAGCGACACGGAGGGAACCAGTAGGACGGAGGGCGAGGGGACCACCACGGCGGAGACTGGAGATGACATCACAGACTCAGATACCTCCTCTGATGGAAGCTCCCTGGTGGTGGCGGACACCTTTGTGACCACCCCAGCTGCAGGTACAGCGGCCACCACCCGTACCAGCACCGCACTCCCAGTAGCCCCTCAGGGAGTTTCCCGTGACCGCTCAGGAGGATGGGCATCTGCTTCGCCCCAGGCATCTCAGGCCCTGCCCCAGTGAGCCCTGCTGCCCTGAGTGAGGAGGCTATTGACCTCCTGAGGTCCATCTCTGTAGGGCAGTCAACCATTGTGAATGCCATCCTGGGGCTGGCATCCCAGATGCAGCAATACAATGCATTCCTGGAGAGCATCCACAGTGGATTGGCGGCCCAACAGAGATCGATTCAGGCTCTGGCCTCCTCTCTGATGGCAGCCATTGTCCCAGTTCCCACCGTCCCCCCTCCAACTACCACTTCCCACTTCCCACTCTCCTCAACCCCAATCCATCCCATGCATGCACGCAAGACAACACCCAAGAGTGGCACAGTCAAACACAGGCACTTACGCAAACACCAGACAATTGCAGACATAACCACATCCACTGCCTCCACTGTCCCCCCTCCTCCTCCTCCACCTCCCTGACAATCTTGTCCACACTCACACCTGCATGCACTGCATCAACTTCCACCACAAGCATCACCACACCAAGCAGCACACACACCTCCCTAGCAGACACCTCTACAACATCCATGCAGGTGTCCCCTGTGTCCTCTCCTGCCCTGTCTGTACCGCCCTCCTAAAGGACACAAACGCAAGCACTCACACACCCAACAGTCATCCACCTCACATCAGCACACTGCCCATGCACCTGCACCCAAATCCAGCAGACATACACCTCCTACAACCACTCCCTCAACCTCCACTCCCATCCCTCCTCCCTCCTCCTGCCCCACTGTCCCTAAGAAGCTTTCCCCTGCCCAACTGGACCTCTTACCTCCCCCTCCCCCTGTCCTGCCCATAAGAGCAGGGTCCCAAGGACCCAACCCAGCACCTCAGCCAAACAGTCCACCCGGACAGTGGTGGCACCACCTAGTCATGGTGACAAGTCAGTAAAAGATCCCACTCCACCAGCCAGGAAGGTTAGGATCCCACACCTCCTGCCATGAAGAGGAAGGAGCCTGCACCTCCTGCCATGAAGGGGAAGGAGCCTGCACCTCGTGCCATGAAGGGGAAGAAGCCCTCGACTCCTGCCGGGAAGGCTAAGGAACACGCACAACCTGCTATGAAGGGGAAGAAACCCTAAACCCGTTCCAGGAAGGGTAAGGATCCCACGCCTCCCGCCATGAAGGGGAAGAAGCCCTCGACTTCAGCGGAGGCTGTCAGGGTGACACCTCCAACACCACCAGTGGTCACGGGGCCCCCACCACCAGCTGAGGAATTGCATCCCTCATCACCAGCAGAGGGTGCTCAGGAGGCACCTTCACCTGCCACCACAGTTCCACCCTCACCTCCAGATGACACAGTGCAGCCATCACCACCAGCGGAAGCCTTGTAGCCACCCTCCAGGGACTGCTGTATAAGTGACCCCCTCCAGGAGCAGTGGGCATGTTCCCCACCTGAGAGATTGTGGCCTTGCACTCCCCAACAAAGAGTAATGGGCATGGAGCCCCCTCCAGAACCAGTGGGAAAGACACCCACTCTAGAGTCTATGGCCTTGCACTCCCCAACACAGAGTAATGGGCATGGTGCCCCCTCCAGGACAGTGGGCTTGTTCCCGACTACGGCTGAGATGCCCTGCACCCCCCCCCCGAGGTGCTTGGCCACTTGCAAACTGATACACCTGCAGAGCTCTATCCGGATGAAGTCTGGTATCAAGTTGGGCCTTGGACTGTGCCCTGTGGGCCCTTAGTACATTGGACTGGGCAGTGGCCCTTTGTGTACATTTGTAGATATATATTTTCATAGAATCGGTTTATTTAGTAGGTGTTTATATCAATACATTCTCATTACTGCAGTCTTGTTGTCCTTGCTTTATTCTGCTGTGTATCGTGTGCCATTGCTTTTCGCCGGCAGCTGGTTGTGTGTATTGTGGGTGGGTGTCATGTGAGTGTGTATCACTTTCATTCATTTTTCTCCCTTCCTCCGTTGTGTGTAGGTGGCTGTACTCACCGTTGTTGTCATTGTCGGCGTTGGTGTTCCAGGTGGAGCATGACGTAGATGAGCATTGGGAAAACTTGCAGTTCTAGTTCCATGGCGGCATTATTCTCCTCTGTGTCTCTGATGGTGAATCTTTGCTCTTCTGTGATGTGTTTCTGCAAGGCTTTTGATGGCGTTGGTACCGCCATGGAAAACGTGGCAGATTGAAGGGTCAAAATATGGTGGGTGGTACTTTGTCTTCTGCCTGGCTGTTGGTGGTTACTGCCATGGTGAGTCTTGTTTCCGCCCTGGCGGTTGTTGTGGTACATTGGCTGTCTATGGGAGTTATCACCCCCATGGTCATATTTTGGTGGTAATTACAGACAGCCTGTTGGTGGTATTACCACCACTTTATCACTCACCGCCAGGGTCATTATGGGGGCCTATGTCCAGATCAAGAGATATGCTTCACCTACATTAATTCAGTATATTCCAGAAAGTGAAGAAAGACTCCTCTTGGCCTTTTAGAAGTGGTAGGAACCATAGAAATATGACCTTATATATGTGACCGCTGAATGTTGAGTGGTGGGTCCACTGGTAAATTCAATATTTGAGGTAAAAGGGTTTTGAAGAATGAGAGAAATCTGTCACTTTGGAACCCTCTGGGAGACCATAAATTAGAAGTTTAATCCTTCTATTGTGTTTTTAAAGATCTTCAACCTGTTTCTGCAAGGTGACTACCTGTGTTTGGAAGAGTTAACTATGACAGAGGTTTCATTGAGATTGGTAAGTTTCTACTCTGCAGAAGGTAAGAGCTCTTCCACATGAGACCATTTATCACTGAGATTCTGCAGCCTGGCATTAGTTTCCTCCAAAAAGTGGCATAAGGCAGTGATTTCCTCTAGTACTAGATCCAATGATACATTGGAAAGCGATTTTGTGGTAGAGGGAGGGCCTTTTTAAACCTTTTACCTATCACCTTGCCAGGATTAGATCGCAAAGGAGTTGTGGATGCAGCCGAGGGAGATAAGGAAGTGGCACAATTATGCAATGAGGAGTTTTCCATTTTGATGTATGATAAAATCACTGAAGAGCATTTGAAAAATCTGTCTGTAAACAGATTGTTTTATATTCTTTATTCTGCCATAAACTAAAGTCAACAGCAAAATAAATTAATTATAAAGTATAACTGATGTGTGCCACACTCAGGACTTTAGTAGGAACTTGACTTGAAGAGGCCAGTCAGCTGAGGAGAAAAGTAATGCAACTTAAAGATACAAAAGTTACCTCCATCTGCCAGGCTTCTGAACTGTGTCCCTTCAAAGTAGCTGAAAAATGTTTCAGTGAAGGTGTGCTCATTCACGCTTATTGCACACCAGTCAAAAACAAAATGGTGACTGTGAGTGACGTGATAAACATCCGTCTGAAAAATAAAAGAGTTGTGCCTTCCCGAGCACTAGAAAGAAACTATGTTGGAGGGGGCATACTTTACAGATACTTGTGGAGTAATTACAGTCATTTTTAACAAGGGAGACCACTTCCACATAGGTGCTTTGTGCCCACCTTCCAAAGCTTCAACAGAGCACCGCCTTCTCTTCTAACCCTAATGTCAAGCCACACCCCTATTTTAATGTTTTTAATGGACAGGTGATGGTTTAAATAACTATTAATGATAAACAAATTAATTTGAATTTACCACCAACAATACTTATGAAACATGCATAGCCTGGATATATTTAAAACAGAGAGCTGATTTAGAGCCTCTAAGAATTAAAAACAGAACATTAATATTTGGTCTAAAATTGAAGAAAAAAATAGAAAACCATAAAGTGTCAAAATTGCACAATGTGAAACCAGAAACCTTGAATCAGTCCAGACTACTACTTGAACACATTGTGTGATCCTAGGTAAATACTTTTTTGCCAGTGCCTCCATTCTGTTCATTATCAAATTAGGTGCACAGACCAAAAGACCATTAGGTTACAAAGTCTATAGTACATCCTAGGCTTACTGTATGGGACAAAAGACAAATGAATTTCTTCTAGGTTCACTAATAGCATCTTCATTGAGACAGTGGAAAAAAAGGCATGAATGTTTCTAAGTTCATAATTAGAATCACTTCTAACAATTGTCACTCAATGAAATTGTACAATTTAACATAATAAACTGAAATGTGTTACAATGGTCACATAATAAAGAAATATACTGTTTTGAATTCTGAAAAGTTTTTATCATATATGTACTGGACCACCTGAGCCAAGCAACACACCCCCTCAATCCACTTCTTTCTGAAGGTCAGCACTGCTCAGGGCGACCCTCCAGGCTACAGGATCCAACCAAATATAAAAACAAATGATTTTAAAGTGAGTGCGGTCTAAATAACATGCTTCAAATCATCATTTTACATTGCTTATAGAGGATCAAAGTGCTACAGGCAAGACATATGGCCAGCCCCGCCACCAGCAACAAAACCAGCATCCACCCACAGTCAAACTGACCGTCATCCAGCTAGGCCCACAAGAATATACCAGGTGCTCAATACAGCCAGTCTTGGCCTGCCTGTCCATCAACACTACCAATACTCTTGGGCTCATTCTTAAATCACTCAAATCTAAGACACAGTCCTTGTCAGCAACACTCTCTACAGCGTTTTTGATAGCCATGGGTAGGTTGGAAGCTGGAGGATTACTGCTATCAAAACTACTGAAAGCTACCAAAATTCCTTAGTCCCAACAAGAGGAAGTCTGATTTTACCTTTCTGATCATGACCCCTAACTCAGTAAAAGTGTTACTGCCAACTTGAACTCATAAAGCAGGAGGATTTACTCTTAGGTTAACACAAAGAGAGAGGTGAGAGGTACAGATCCCTCCACACCTCCTCCCAAAGAATAACCAATATACGCAAAAGATGTGGAGGGGAAAACAACTTAATTGTTGCGGGTACGCTCACTTGAGGCTTGATGCAAACACTATTACTAGTTCCACAAGCAATATTATATTGATAGGAATATCAGGCATTCCTCCTTTTTGGAAGAGGTGGCCTCACACACTTAATAGTGTCATGGTTCATTATAGACCACCTCTCCCCGCCTCGGTAAGACAATGCCACCAGTGCGAACTCAACCTCTGTGTTCAGGCCTACCAGGAGGAGTTCTTAGATAATGTTTTCTGGATAATGCTGGGATCCAGGTCACTAAAAATACCTAGTGGACTACCGGTAACTTTACTTTTAATAGGTCTATCCACCGGTATGGTTAAAAACAAATGTAGACCGTAAGCATGAGTTTTATGGCCTATCTCGTCATTAATACAGAAGCCTGAATTGGTTTGGGACGTTCATCAGGGCTATGGATCCCTATCTATGTCTTAAAGGAAACTAACCTAACCTATTTTAGGGGTGGAACCAATTAAGAGGAACACACTCAAGTCCTATCTGAGTGCCAATGATCATCTGAGAACCCATTAGGGATAGATCACGTCAGAAAACATGAGGACAAATGATGTTGTAATCTGAGAGGGAACTATATAGTGAGCATTCAAGGTGAGATCAACACAGCAAACCACTGCAAACATCAGTGCTTCAATTGGTGTTGAAGGAAAAAGCATGCATCCCTATCTTATTTAGATGGGCATGTACCCATACACACTTCTAAAAGGTACATAGTGTGCATTGTGACACTGTGCATTACTGTGTCGGTGCGCACCGTGCTAAAGTGAGGTCACTAAGACATCCTTATCCTATTACTATGGGTTACTGGCCTCTAATCTGGGGCAGCGGCGATGCCCCTTGTAGTCACACACTGTTGAGAGAAGGGAATAGTACATAAAATAGAACTGTTGAAACCCAACCTATTCAAAAAGCAAAAAGCAAAAAGCTAAATTCTGGATATGCTGAGAGTTCTTAAGTGTGCTGTCTGGCAGTCCTAAGCAGAAGCTGTTTTCTCTCCCTGGGACACGTCGCTTCTGACAAGCACCTTGAGTGTGACCCTGATGAGTGATTGACACCTGTATATCAGGGGCAAAAACAATGATTTCAAACCCATTCCATGCAAGGGGAGAAAGGATGACATTGTCCAAGATTGGAATGCATCTCCTTTCAATTCTGTGTCACAGCATATATGCACAATAAAGGACTGGAAAAGCACCTAGGATAAGAATTTGCTAGAATTGTGTCTGGCATATTTACATATCAACACAACGTTTATCAAAACAATATGCTGCATATAATTGCCTTTAACATTAATGTAGGTAGCAGCAAATAGGCAAAGAAATGGATGAAGGAGAGGACTTTTTAGGGATCAATAATATGAAAAGGGCTGAGGCTATTACATATTGGTTTTTAGTTCATTTCTCTGGTGTTCTTGAGAAATGTAGTTGTGTTGAATGTAAAGCTGCTGTGTTTTGCAGTAAACAAAGTACACCCTCAGTTCACCTCCAGACTGGACATAGAATAGATTTTTCCTTTGACCAATGGAAAACAGCCCATCTTAATACATTGACAATTTGAAATTGGTAGCTTGAGATTGCAATTGGTAGCTTGTGAGACAAACTATATAACTGAGATTAAAGCTGACAAGAAGACTTAGGCAAAAAGTTCAAGCTCAAATTTGAGTTTCCAAAAACTGTCACAGTTCCTGGAACATTTCAAATAAGTCTAGCCATATTTGTAGGACTGCAGTTACATATTGTGGGATTATTTATCTGGTAACATCCAGGTTTAGTAAGGACCTGATTACGTGTTTGGTGGTCAGTGCACCGTCATGGCGTTGGCTGCAGTCTGAATGCCATTGGCTTAGCAGTTGGATCACTGTATTACGATGCTGGTGGGCCTATAGAGGAAAGACCGCCAAAGTTCTGCTAGCACTGCCAGGCAACACGGACCACCACGGTGATGAGGCAGAACAAACAGGCCAGCAAACTGTGTTTCCGCTAGACTCATTATGATGTTGCACACCACCAATGTGGCCATGGCGGTCCAACTATCACATCCCAGCAGGTGGAAACGGACAGCATAAAGGAAGCAACTCACCTTGAAGGCAGTGCCTCAAAGGTGAGTTGCTTCCATGCCACCATAGAGCCCATCATACAAGTACTGCTGCTACTCATCGAAGGTGCATAAAATCCCCATCGCCATGGATGCAACTGACGGTAAGTATACACACCTACCAGTATCATTAAGCTCAACAACAGATCGTCGCTCTGTCGTTCACATTATGGGGGTCATGCTACGGGCACCAAGTACACATTTCATTGTGTATACAGTCTGAATCATTCACAAAGAATGACATGTACACAGCCATTAAACACCCCATTTTTGGTAGGTCACTGACACTGCAACGCAACACTACACAAAAACACACGTCTGCCCATCTCAGGCATGAGGATAGTGAAGTGTACAGAACATTGTGCCACACAACAGTAACAGCACCTCCAGAGAGGATTGTGCTCTACGTTACAGGCTGATACCTGATATTCTATCCAGGTATGGGGCTGAACCCTTAGATCAGGCCAGGCATAGGCTTACAACCATTAAACTCTCAGACGTAGACATAGGTTTAGGTAGGAATCTCTAAAATCCCTAGAACCTCTAAAACATTAAGGGCCATATTTATACTCCGTTTGCGCCGAAATTGCGTCGTTTTTTTTGACGCAATTTCGACGCAAAACTAACGCCAACTAACGCCATATTTATACTATGGCGTTAGAGGCGAATAGCGCCAAAGTTCCCGGAATGTGCGTCATTTTTTAGCGTGAACCCCTTCCTTGCGTTAATGATATGCAAGGGAGGCGTTCCCGTCTAAAAAATGACTCCCAGGCCTTTACGTGGTATTTATACTCCCGGGCAAAAGAGACGCCCGGGAGTTGGCGTGGCTAAAAACGGCGCATTTGCGCCACTTTTTAACGCCTGCTCAGGGCAGGCGTTAAGGGGCCTGTGGGCTCAAAATGAGCCCACAGGTGCCCTCCCATGCCCCCAGGGACCCCCCCTGCCACCCTTGCCCACCCCAGGAGGACCCCCAAGGATGGAGGGACCCACCCCAGGGACATTCAGGTAAGTTCAGGTAAGTATAATTTTTTTTTTTTTATATATTTTTTTGGTGGCATAGGGGGGCCTGATTTGTGCCCCCCTACATGCCACTATGCCCAATGACCATGCCCAGGGGACAGAAGTCCCCTGGGCATGGCCATTGGGCAAGGGGGCATGACTCCTATCTTTACAATGATAGGAGTCATGTTGATGGGGGATGGGCGTCGAAAATAAATGGCGCAAGTCGGGTTAAGACGATTTTTTCGACGTAACCTGACTTGCCCCATTTTAAGACGCCCATGCGCCATTTTCCCCCTACGCCGGCGCTGTCTGGTCTACGTGGTTTTTTCCCACGCAAACCAGGCAGCGCCGGTCTGATTGCGCCGTCTAACGCCATTCCATAAATACGGCGCCCGCATGGCGCTTCAGAATGGCGTTAGACGGCGCAAAACTTTTTGACGCTAAACTGCGTTAGCGCAGTTTAGCGTCAAAAAGTATAAATATGGGCCTAAGAACCACAGCAACATGGCAGCGTTGTTTATCCTCTTCACCCCGATCATAATGTTGGTTACCTCATTTTGTTTCATTTGTCTAATTATCGCAGCACATGGTTTTTATACCAGATTGAGATTGCTTAAATGTATTGAAAATTATTTTGAATCCTGTGTCTCACCTTGATATGCGTGAGTAACTAAGCAAAAAGGGTATGATCTGTTTCCATTACTTCCCTGGGGAGTCGTAGTGTCATGTTCAGGTTCAGGTTGTCGTAATCACTTTTTACCCTGACAGGATTGAAGGTTTGGGTGAGGCACTGTGAGGTAGCCTGGAGTTAAGGAGGACAGTTACTAATGGTGTGGGTTGCACTCAGTCTCCCACACTCAGCGATGCTGCTGTCCTAAACAAGCAGTCCTATTACCAAAGAAGGATACGCTTAACAGAAGAGGGAATCTTCTAGGTAGGGCCTGCCACTTTTTCTCTCCCCTAACTGCTACTCCAACCATAGTCAGGCGCAAAGTGTGCTCATGTTTTGGGGTTTTCTGTTGGAGACAACCTTGCCTGTTCCTCCTGGAAAGCCGTCACATTTGGCAAAGAATACGTCTGCTCTCCATAAATAAAACTCAGCTATGAAAATGATTTGTCCAAACCAGTTACAGGGCAGGGCACTGACAGTCTGATCAACATCCCCTGACTAGGAAATATCTCTAAAAGTGAGACTCAAACAATCCCACAGGTGTACCAGTTCCAAGTTCTTCCTTGACCAAGAAAAAGAGTGCTCTGCAGAGTACTAAAAGGACTACTAAGATCCAGATCTGGCATATTCGATAGCCAGTCTCCTAGAGGTGAGGGAATATCGCCAGATATTTCACATCTTGTCGGAGAGCTGGAGAGCTGTGGGCCTGTCGGTGACTTAAGCTGAGAGAGGACCAGAAGAACCTGTCCTTGCAGCAGTAGGCTGTCTGAGGAGGAGAAAATCCAGCACTGTGCCAGAAATGTGGGGCAGCCCAGAAAGAGTAGACTGAATTGTGGAGTGTAATCGGTGCTGATCCGGTCAGGAAAGGGCCTTTCTAGGAGTTTCCACAACAAGCCAAGTGAGCTGAATCAGCCCACAACCTCATTTCAAGTCAGTCAGCATGATCACAATATTACTGTCATCTGCCTGAGGCCATGGAACTGGTGCTGACTCTGTCTCAGTACTAAGCCTTGTGATCAAAGACCCAAAACCACACTGAAGGAATGATTCCTGTCAGTGTGGGACCTTAGAGTGCTGTCTGAGCTGTGCTGCTCCCTCCCAGAGTAACTGTGCTCAAGCATCAACACTAAAAGTTGAAGGAGACATGGCAGCTATACCACACTATTGGGAGCTGCAAGTAGGAGTGCTCTGTTGTGCTCTGGTAACCAGCCGCTGCACACATGCATGTTCCAAGCGCACGACTCTCCAGGTAACTTGAGCCTCATGATTTTGAGCACTGCTTGTGTAACCCCCGGTTAAAACTTCAGTAAGGTATTTAACCAGGTGGGACTTGAATTGATGTCAAGAACCTTACTTGTAAGACATATATGTACTAGCATCCGGGAAGCTGCTTGGGCCATATTACAGTGCACTAGCTAGCATCTGTGCCAGATTTATCCTTGTTAACTTCTCTTGGTAGAACCCCGTAACTCCTGTCATAGACTCATGTAACTAATTGACGTTTCCTAGATGTAATATTACATCATGATCTGTGATTAAAATACTTCTCTTTTTATGAAGAAGAAAACCAGTTGACAGTACTTTCTCTCTTATTGTTTGAGTTCTGAGTCTCTACCCCCACAGCTACCTCTCTTAGAAGCCTGTGCCTGCTCACCCTGAAGAACCTGAGATAGAAGTGCAGAAAGGGCGCACTTGGCACCCATTTTGCAGTGCTATAGTAGGCCAGGCTAAGAGACATGAGTGGTAAAATACCCTAATCCTCACGATTTTCACCCAGTAACGTCTGTTTTTTTCCTGTGGACCCAGGATGGGTTGTGGCGGCATAAGTCATATTCATTTTGTAAAGCTGACAACTCTGCTAGAAGTTAGATTTCTGTTCAGTCATCTCCCTCTTTATACCAAACCCTGAATTTCCCAAAATATTGAATCATTTTATTTTTTTCGAACTACAAGAATGCAAGAATGCCTTGAAAGAAAATGTTCCAATCCTGCCAAACTGGTGAAATGACAAGATGCGATTTTCAAGCTGCAACTTTCTAAAGCATACCATTTTTGTTGCCTGGGAACATTGCATGTTAAAACTTTACTAGACAGCCTTTAGGATTTGCCATCTTTAGCCAACATTATTAAATGGATGTAAATAAATATTTTATAACATTTATACCAGATGTGGTTGGCTATGAAGAACACATTTAAGATTCAGCAACCTATACAATACATTCTGGCCTGGAGTTACTCTAACTTCTCAGACATGTTTAAAACAACTAAATAAAAACTTGGATCAGACCTATGTATGGAAAGGTTTTGATATTACTTCAGTGGCTCAAATAAAAATGCATTTCTTTTATTTTCAGTTAAGAATGTTTTCAGTTCATTGATGAGATAAATAATTCTTCAGAATAAATTATTAAAACAATAGCTGAAAGAGTATTTAGAAACATGGTAATATAAGATGAAACTTGCTTTCGCTAACATACACTACAAAAGCAGAAAGCCATGAAAGTCGATTATCAACACTTTAATCAGTGCCAAAATCTCTAATCCACCGATGTAGATCAATGTACTGCAATAAATAAAATAAGATGCGTGAAGTGTGAATTTAGACAGACTAAGGTAACTCATGTCAGTGATACATGTTTACTAATGGTTGATTTTTGGAGTTAGATGTTAAGGTAAAAATTAATTGTGAGCAAATCTTACTACTGCAGACTTCAGTAGAGAGCGTCGCAGAAATATACGTGGTTAAAGAGCAGTTCAGGCCCAAGACTTCAAATTAGGTGCGAGGTCACTAAAACATAGAATGGATAATCAGTACGTTTCAGTTAAATGGAAACAAACCTTGAAGAATTTATAATCACAGCACACAGGCGCATATCTCATTCTCCTAGTTATTGGAAACATGACCTGAAGAATATGGGTGAACTTCAGACAAGCGTACACAGATTCAGATAAGGTGTCTTGGAAACAGAGCAGTAAATGCCCATACAGGCTCAAAGGGAGATTAAAGTTTCATCAGAGTTTTGTAAGCCTTATGATAAGAGAATGAAGAGGAAAGGTTATTAGTTTAAAGAACACAGGTGATGGGATTTTTAAAAATGTATCTTATTAACTATTTAACCTGCCTTTACTTGTTCTTGGCTTTTGAGATAATTGTAATGACAGCTGTTTTACAAACAACTATCTGCGAACAACAAATTGAGATGAGCAATTTACCTCTTTGGAGGTAACGGGTCACTTGGCTGTGACAAATAAACCTACTTTTGCCTTTCCAGAGAGAAGTCTTGTTTTTCTTTATTTCAATTTCCCTGCAACAAAGGTTTTCAATGAGAACAGTGAAGTATCAAGAAGGGCACTTACACATCCATGACAAAACAAATACTTCTGTGTAGAAATTATAGGAGAGAGCTTAACCATTACAATAGGATGGCTTCAAAGATGCCCATTATTTCAACTTGCTGGATGGTTTGCTATACAGTATGGCTCTCGTACCACAGATGGCACCACAGATGATGGTATCATGATCAGGATGAGAGGTTGATATATGTTGGATTCTATAGGATTCTCAAGGTTGGCAGGCCATGTAGGATGTTAGCCTATGGCACCAGTGACTGGGAACATCATGGTGGTACAGAAGCAATCACACCATTATAAAATCGTTAGTATTACTAGTAGAATCGTATGCAGATGTTGTTACCCAGTCTGTGGCAAATAGTGAATATTACAATGGCATACTCCTTCTTTGCACAAGTCACACCCACTCCTCATGTCCCATACTTTTTGGTGCTTCACGTTCTAGGTTTGACTTAAAGACAGCTTTAGCTGTCCTTCCAGCTTCTTGTTTTTCAAATAATATCATACAAAGGTACATACATGTATAGGGGCTCCCAATTAACACTCTGTTGCCACTGGTTTGTTCAAATGGTGCTCAGATAATGCTTCCTCTGACTATAGCACTAAGCATAGGCCAGTGGACCCGTCCAATTCAGATATTGGAGTCCTTTACCTAGAGTGACTACATTTTATCCTTGCACGTGTCCACATACACATAAATAAATAGACCACCAAGAATATAACTTTTTAGCCCCTTGACAGATAGTCTCTGTGTCTAGTAGGGTGTCATCAGCTATTTCCAAAACACTCAAGGTATTTACTGTAAGTTGCAATGTGGACTCATTTTTGGTAGATTTATTTATCCCTTAGAAAAACTAGTGCATCAATATGCAACTTTCTAGGGTGAAGCTACACCCCCTGGTCTTTGTGACTGACATTTAATTAAATTATACCTGACTTTTGAGGCTCTCTAGGAACTGCAGCAGCTTTGCAGCCCTTGTGTTTGTTTTGAAACCCTGGTATTGTGGTTACGTATATTCTTTGTGTGCAAAAATTCTAGAATGTTAGAGTCGTGCAGAATAGTTGAGCAGTTATCATTCTCCATTAGTGTGCACATAATAATTTATAAAAAGAAAGGAAAATGCAATGGTGGATATCAGTCCATGGAAAATGTGATTTTGCAGAAATTAATGTGACAGTTTTTGCATGTGATTGAGGAAAACCTGGCCCTAAGTGCAATGTGGTGCTTTATGTATTTTCTCAAATGTCATAGTTGTATGCGAAAATCATAACTTGCTCTTCCAAAGTGTTACTATAAACCCAGGAAGGCCTATGAGGCCATTGTATTCTTATGCGAGGACCTCTGTTGGGGTAGTGCAACCAGCTTGGTGTTTGAACAAAATATTGGGGTTTTTAATCCTGGAATACAGAAATGAAAAAAGAACAATATTGTGATACAAAAATATTTTGATGCAGAAATATTGTCAAGAATATTGTTTTTTTCAGGAAAATAATATTGTTAACAATAATATAATTGTGTTAAAATCGTTTTCATCAATATAGTTGTAAAGTATATATTTTTTAAATTATTTAAATATGTTTTAGCATAAATTAATTTTAGGGTGGGAAGTTAATTATGCAATAGTTAATGCATTAATAGTTTTAAAGTAAGTATGTGACTGATATTAATTATGTATATAATGTAGTAATGATTCAATGAATGATATTTCAGGTATGGATTGCTATGTTTGTAAGAGTCTGTGGAAAGGTAATATTAGGTAAAATTAGGTAATATTAGGTAGAATTAGGCAATAGTTAATTAACAATGGATTTTTAATGTATTAATTATTTAATTGATTAATATTGATGTAAATTATGTAATAATCCTTTTAGTTACATTTTAGGTGTGGTTGCTGGCTTTGGAGGATTATAGGCCAGAATGTTAATTAGGTAATATTTAATTAACAATAATATATTAATTTATACTAACTATTTTTAGTTGATGAATTAATAATGTCAATTTTGTAATAATTATATTTTTCAGTAATATTTTAGGTGCGGGCAGCTGGGTTTGTATGTGTATAGGGGTGGAAGGTAATTAAGTAATAATTAATCAACAATTATTTTATTGATAATTAATTGATTATTAATTATCTAAATTGTGTAACAATTACATTTTTTGTTATATTTTAGGTGCATGTTGCTGGCCTTGTAGGGGTATAGGGTGGGAAGTAAACTAAGTAATTATTAACAAGTATTTATGATTTCTTATTTAAATATTTATAATCTTGTAAATTGTGTAATCATTTTATATTTTACCTATATTGTAGGGGTAGCCTGTTTGGTTTGCAGGAAAATAGGATGGGAATTTAACTAACTAAAAATGAATTAGGAATTAATTAATTATTTTTCAATAGTTGTTTAATTGATAAGTAATTATATACATCGTGTAATACTGATTTATTTTTCCTATATTTTAGTTTCAGTTTATTAAACTGATACCTAATTATTAAATTGTTTAATAATCATGTACAATGTTTATTGTTTTTTATTTTTATATAGACATGTGTTAATTAATAATTTTTATATTAAGAGTTTTATATTTGTTCTAAATTAATAAGATTATTCAAATATTTAATGTGTTTGAAGTGCAGTTCTTTCCCTACTGTTGCTGAGACTTGAGTGTCAATAATAAATGTAACTCCTCCGAAGTCCAAAATATACCTGGTGCACGTCAAAAATAACCCAGCATGGGCGTGTGTCCGTCAAAAAGGGCTTGCGAGGCGTTGATTCCACTCACGAGAGGGACTATGCGTCGTTTCTCCTTTCGCTGGGTCGGGCGCGTCGTTTCTTCTCTCCGCAGGAGAGCAATGCGTTGATCCGGTCAGCACTCTCGGGTCCGGGCAGGCCTTGCATTGTTTTTCCAGCGGTTTTTGAGTCGCAAATCCAGTCGCACGATGATCAGAAAACCCCAAAGCGCAGGTTGTGATCTCACAGCCTCCGTCAGCGATGCTGCGCGTCATTTCTCCTGCTCCGTGCATTGATTCTTCGGTCGTGTTTCCTGCGAGCGTCGTTTCTCAGCTGCGGAGCCAGCGGCGTGTCGTTTCTTCAGCCTCAGATCAGAGTCACGTCAATCTTTTCCCCGCACGGTGCTCTGTGCGTGGATTTCCTTGTCTTTATGCTGCCAGCTTCTACTTTCAGGGTCCCAGGAACTGGATGGGCACCACAGGGCAGAGTAGGAGTCTCTCCAAAGACTCCGTGTGCTGGCAGAGAAAAGTCTTTGTTGTCCCTGAGACTTCAAACAACAGGAGGCAAGCTCTAAATCAAGCCCTTGGAGATTTCTTCACAAGATGGAAGGCACACAAAGTCAAGTTTTTGCCCTCTTACACTGGCAGAAGCAGCAACTGCAGGATAGCTCCACAAAGCACAGTCACAGGCAGGGCAGCACTTCTCCTCAGCTCTTTAGCTCTACTCCAGGCAGAGGTTTCTGTTCTAAAGCCTGTGATTTTGGGTGCCTTTCTTATACCCAATTTCTCCTTTGAAGTAGGCCTACTTCAAAGTAAAGTCTCTTTTGAATGTGAAATCGTGCCTTGCCCAGGCCAGGCCCCAGACACTCACCAGGGGGTTGGAGACTGCATTGTGTGAGGGCAGGCACAGCCCTTTCATGTGTGAGTGACCACTCCTCCCCTCCCTCCTAGCACATATGGCTCATCAGGACATGCAGGCTACACCCGAGCTCTATTTGTGTCACTGTCTAGTGTGAGGTGCAACCAGCCCAATTGTCAAACTTACCCAGACAGGGAATCCACAAACAGGCAGTGTCACAGAAATGGTATTAGCAAGAAAATGCCCACTTTCTAAAAGTGGCATTTTTTTATACACACAATCTGAAAATCAACTTTACTAAAAGATGTATTTTTAAATTGTGAGCTCAGAGACCCCAAACTCCACATGTCCATCCGCTCCCAAAGGGAATCTACACTTTAATCAGATCTAAGGGTAGCCCCCATGTTAACCTATGAGAGGAACAGGCCTTGCAACAGTAAAAAATGAATTTAGCAATATTTCACCATCAGGACATATAAACCACATTACTATGGGGGTCATTACAACATTGGCGGTAAAAGCTGCTTACCGCTGTGCAGAAGACCACCAACACACTGCCACGGCAGCGGAATTCCGCCACGGTCATTATGACCCACAGCTCGGAATACACCAAAATTTAGACACCCACACAAGTCTGCCACACCAAAGGTCAGTGATAAACTGGCGAAAAGAAAACCTCCACCGTCACGTCAACAGGAATACACCCACACTATCACGACCCACTAATCCATGCGGCGGTCATTCAACGGCGGTATTCCATTGGTGGTACACACCGCTGCGCTCAAAGTACACACACATTTACAAAACACTACCACATTGGACAAATCGAAATACACATACCTGATACACATACACACACCACTCCTACACTCCCAATACAATATAAAACACACAACCACATCACCCACAAACCCCTACGACCAAAATCCCGAAAGAAGGCCAGAGAGAGACACCACAATCTACAACCAAGCATCCACAGGCACACAATACCATCACCCACATAACATCCACGCACCTCACACAACACACCACTAAATATCACCCCACACATCACAACACACACCACCCCACACATCACCCACACCACCCCATGGCAAGGCAAAGACACCCTAGGTTCTCTGAGGAGGAGCTCATGGTCATGGTGGAGGAAATCATCCGGGTAGAGCCACAGCTATTCGTATCACAGGTGCAGCACACCTCCATAGCTAGGAAGATGGAGCTATGGCGAAGAATCGTGGACAGGGTCAACGCAGTGGGACAGCACCCAAGAAATAGGGATGACATCAGGAAGAGGTGGAACAACCTACGGGGGAAGGTGCATTCCGTGGCCTCAAGACACCACCTTGCGGTTCAGAGGACTGGCGGCGGACCCCCACCTCCTCCCCCACAACTAACAACATGGGAAGAGCAAGTCTTGGCTATTCTGCATCCTGAGGGCCTTGCAGGAGTAGCTGGAGGAATGGACTCTGGTAAGTCAAAGCTTTACTACTATATCCCCCACCCTACCTGCATGCCATCACATACCCCCACCCTCGCCCTCACCCCATCACTCCACCTCCTCACAAATGTCCTAATATCACAAACCACACATCCCATCACCAACCCCTGCATGCAACAACAAAGCATGGACACCCATCACCAATGCATGGCCACTGCACATACCCATACACCCCCCTAAACCATCATCACACAAGGTCCCACACAGGAATGCAAGCACAGGGGCACACGGTCACCCACCCATTGTACACCATGGCACACACAGATGCAATAATCATGCTTTTACACCCCTGCAGGACCCCTACCCAACGTCACCGCACAGGAGGATCCAGACATGTCCACACCACCAACAGAAGAGGCCCACAGTGATGACAGCAGCTCTGTCCAACTGGATCTAGACGACCGGCCCGGCCCATCTGGGACCTTGGGACAGTCGGTTCCCCTGACACAGTCACAGGCCACCACAGAGCTTCTTCCCCCCTCTGGAAACACCAGCACAGCACCCACCCAGCCGGCACATACCTTTGTCCCCAGGACACGTCAATCAGCATTGTGCCCACCACTACAGGGAACCCAGGCTAACACACCACCCCAACAACAACAGGGACCTGCGGGCAGTGGCAGTGGGCATACCGTTCAGGGGACAGAGGCCCAGGGAAACAGGGGAACTGGGAGGGCTGCTGTGTGACAGAGGGAGGACAGGCCCAGGGAACCCACTCTCCACGAGGCCCTCTCCAACATCATGGGAGCCTACCATCATTCCCAGGAGACGATGGCAATGGTACTGGCCAAGTTTCAGGAGACCCAGCGGCTGCAGGAGGAACAGTATTTGGGCTTCAGGGAGAAACTCAGATCCATCAATTCCACCCTGGGGACCATCGTAGGGGTGCTGAAGGAAGTCCTCAACACCAGGAGGGACACTGTGGCACAACAAGGGGCCCCTGACACTAGCCTGGACGATGAACTGCCCACCACCTCCGCCAGCGCTAGTGGACAGGAGGCACAGCCACAGGACCACCACACCAGCATCCCACCCCCTGCAGAGGGAGAACCACCCCACAAACCATCCCTGAGATCCGGGACAAAGACAGAGAACGATGCCAAGACCCCCGTAAAGAAATGAGACCACCCTGAATGTCATCCTTTTGTCCCACCTTGTCACCCTCTCCATCCTTAAACTGCCCCAGCTCCACTTCTTATGCCCCTTTGGACAATGCACCTGTGAGACTAATAGACTGGACTCTGCCATGGACATTCCTCCACCATCACCCCTCACCATTTTACAACCCGGTCCAATATTGAGCACTTAAATAAGCACCCGTAAAGCACAAAACAATCAGGAGTCTGTCTGTGATTTTGAAAATGTGTATGAGCAATTACAGTGACAAAATGATCTTTCAATTATAATGTCAACATACCTATGTCACACAGCTCTAGTCCATGAGGAAACAAAGCAGATGTCACACAGTGGGACCCACATCTGTGAAACCGTAAGGGAAAGTGACAACTTAGTGACCATACACTGGGTGAAAAGTACAGACAGTAGAGAGGTAGTAGTGTTAAAGTACATGTAGTAGGCAGGTTTGTCTTCTTACCTGTGTCTCACTGGAAGTATTGCAGGATCACAGAGTTCCTGTTGTCGATGTCCTCTTCTTCTGCTTCCTCGTCTTCACTGTCCACAGGCTCAACAGCTGCCACAACACCTCCATCTGGACCATCCTCCTGTAGAAAAGGCACCTGTCGTTGCAAAGCCAAGTTGTGAAGCATACAGCAGGCCACGATTATCTGGCACACCTTCTTTGGTGAGTAGAATTGGGAACCACCTGTCACATGGAGACACCTGAACCTGGCGTTCAGGAGGCCGAAGGTCCGTTCTCTAATCCTCCTAGTTTGCCCATGGGCCACATTGTAGCGTTCCTCTGCCCTTGTCCTGGGATTCCTCACTGAGGTCAGTAGCCATGACAGGTTGGGGTAACTAGAGTCACCTGCAAATGGCGAGGGACAACTGTTACACACACACTAACTCTTAGGGATATCCCCAGACCCAGACAACTATTCCCACTGATTTGGTTCCAGGTGCTCATCTAGTAGCCACACACGGTGCCTCTGGAGTTGCCCCATCACATAAGGGATGCTGTTATTCTGCAGGATGTAAGTGTCATGCACTGAGCCAGGGAATTTAGCATTAACATAGGAGGTGTACTGGTCGTCCAAACACACCATCTGCACATTCATCGAATGATAACTCTTCTGGTTTCTGTACACCTGTTCACTCCTGCGGGGGGGACCAAGGCCACATGTGTCCCATCAATGGCACCTATGATGTTGGGGATATGTCCCAGGGCATAGAAGTCACCTTTCACTGTAGGCAAATCCTCCACCTGAGGGAAAACAATGTAGCTCCGCATGTGTTTCAGCAGGGCAGACAACACTCTGGAGAACACGTTGGAAAACATAGGCTGGGACATCTCTGATGCTATGGCCACTGTAGTTTGAAAAGTCCCACTTGCAAGGAAATGGAGTACTGACAGCTCCTGCACTTGAGGGGGGATTCCTGTGGGATGGCGGATAGCTGACATCAGGTCTGGCTCCAACTGGGCACACAGTTCCAGGATTGTGGCACGATCAAGCCTGTAGGTGATGATTACATCTTTCCTCCATTGTCGACAGGTCCACCAGTGGTCTGTACACCGGAGGATGCCGCCATCGCCTCACATGTCCCAGCGGACGGTGCCTATGGAGGACAGCAGCGAGCACAGAGTCAACCAACTCAGAGGTACGTAAACACAGCTTACTCAGAAAACTATTCATAACCCAAAATTTGCCTGTATGAGAGTTGAGCCAAGGCCTAGGTATGTGTTCAGTTCAAAATATAGCCATGTGGGCCCCTGAAATGGCGGTTGCCTGACCTGTAAAGTGGGACAATGGGATGTGAGGTAACTGCGCTGGCGTTGTACACCGTTGCTGTAGGCGTTTGAAGACCGCAGCGCAATTCTGCATTGGTTAACATTGGACCCTATGGGTCCCAGGAGCCAATGACGATGTACGCTGGCGGTGAAGGTACGCAGCGCCGTGGATGTGACCGCCATTTTCTATCTGTTCAATCACTCGATACCTGATCTTCGACAGGAGAGGGCCTACACTGCAAGTGCTGCTGTGACCTCAGTCTGGAAGAGACAATGGCTCGTGCGTCTGGGGAAAGGGCCCCTGCTTTCAGCACGGAGGAGTTGGAGAAACTCGCGGATAGGGTCCTCCCCCAGTACACCCTACTCTACGGTCCTCCAGACAAACAGGTAAGTACACTGTGAGCATGCTGGATGGGCAATGCCTGTGTGGAGTGGTATGGATGAAAGATGGTGGGGGGAGAATGATGCGTGCATGAAACAACAGTGAGTGCATGTGCCACATGGCAAGGGTAGGGATGCGGGCCAATGACTGTGACGGTGCAGTGGGTAATAACTTTTCTTTTTCCCCTGTACAATTCCTGTAGGTCAACCCCACCGAAAGAAGGATATTTGGCGTGCCATCACCAAGGACGTCCGGACCCTGGGGGTCTACCACAGACGGAGCACCCACTGCCGGAAAAGATGGGAGGACATTCGCCGCTGGAGCAAGAAGACGGTATAGGCCCTGCTGGGGATGGCCTCCCAACGTGGGAGGGGTGCCTGTCGCACCATGACCCCCCTGATGTTCAGGATCCTGGCGGTGGCGTATCTGGAGTTGGATGGGCACTTGAGGGCATCACAGCAGCAACAAGGGGGTGAGTACACTCTCATTCTGCTGATTCAGCGCACAGTGGAGATGTCTGGGTGGGGGCGGTGGGCTGTGGGTTTCCCTAGGCCAGGGCGAGAGTGCTAGTTAAGTCCCCTTTTTCAGGCAGACCCTGTGGCACCCCACCCCACCTGGGTACAGTGCCAACTACACCTAGTCAGGCTCCTGTGACATCCATGTGTGCAGATATGGGCCATAGCCTTGTAGGCCATGTCCCAGGGGTTGAATAGTGGACCCCAAGTGCGCGGTGTAGTGCAGGGGGCTTCTGTGTCTGTCGTGTCCGCCAACGGTAGCGGTAATGCATGCACTCAACATGTCTTTCTTCTGTCTCCCCCCATTTTTGTGGTCTCCCTGTACTTGTGTGCATTAGCATCATCAGGCGGAGGAGCAGTGGCACCGGAGCAGGAGGGAGCTGCATACCACATGGCCCTGGAGGGTGACACTATGGAGTCTGATTTCACCAGTGGGACGGAGGGCGAGGGGAGCTCCAAAGCGGAGACAGGAGCTGACACCACTGATACGGACTCGTCCTCTGATGGGAGCTCCCGTGTAGTGGCGGGCATATCTGTACCCCTCTCATCATCAGGTACAGCCGCCAACCCCCTCCAGCACCGCCCTCCCAGCAGCCCCTCAGCCTTTGCCCCGTGCCTGCTCACCCAGGAGGGTGGGCATCTCCTTCGCCCCAGTCACCTTGCCCCTGCCCCAGTCACCCCTGCTGCCCTCAGTGAGGAGGCCATTGACCTCCTCAGGTCCCTCACTGTTGGGCAGTCTACCATTTTGAATGCCATCCAGGGTGTAGAGAGGCAGTTGCAACAAACCAATGCATTCCTGGTGGGCATTCATTCTGGTCAGGCAGCCCTTCAGCGAGCTTTTCAGACTCTGACCTCAGCACTGATGGCAGCCATTGTCCCTGTCTCTAGCACCCCCCCTCCAACTTCCTTCACCCAGACCCAATCCCCTGTACCTCAGCCTATCCCAAGCACACCATCAGACCAGCATGCACACACCTCAACACTCAAAGGAAGCTCAGGCAAACATAAGCACCACAAATCCCACAGGCACTCACGCAAGCATGACACACATGCAGACATACCAACATCCGCTGCCTCCACTGTGTCTCCCTCCTCCTCGTCTCCCTCCTCCCTCCAAGTCTCACTTCCATTCACACCTGCATGCACTACATCTTCAGCCACTATTCCATCACCAGCACACCCACCACCACACCCTGCTCACGTTCAGTCACCACCCCCACTACCATTCACACATCCCCTGTGTCCTCTCCCAGTGTGTCTGTGAGGCCGCCTCCCAAGGTACACAAACGCAGCCACACACCCACCCAACAGCCATCCACCTCATGACAGCCTCCAGCGCATGCACCTTCACCCAAAGTCACCAAACGGACACCTCCTACAACCACAACCTCTTACTCCACTCCCAAACCCCCTCCATCTACCCGTCCCAGTGTTCCTAAGAAATTTTTCCTGGTCACCCTTGACCTCTTCCCTCACCTCCCCCACCCCGTCAGTCTCCTAGGGCCCGACTCTCCAGGTCCCAACATAGCACCTCAGCCACCACATCAGCGGGTCCAGTGGTGCCAGTAGTCACTGGATTCTGGAGTGCACCAGGCAGCAGGGCAGCCAGTGTGGCAAGGAGCCACAGCACGAACAGTCCCCCACCTGTCAAGCATCAAAAGTTGGCCAGTGCCCGGCGGGAGAGGGGGAAGACTACAGCCACCAAAGCCGCTCCCAGGGGTACAGGTGGGAGTGTGGAGTCAGCTGCAACACCTTCGAGGTGGGGAAGGGGCACAAGAAAACCGGCAAGTCTGGGAAGATCAGCCCCGCTGCCCAGGAGCCGGCCAGCAGCAACTCCGCTGCCCCAGACAGGACCGCAAGCAGCAGCCCCGCTGCCCAGGAGGTGACCGCCAGCAGCCCCGCTGCCCAAGACAAGACGCCAGCAGCAGCCCCGCTGCCCAAGACAGGACCGCCAGCAGCAGCCCCGCTGCCCAGGAGCCGGCAAGGAGCAGCCCCACTGCCCCAGACAGGACCGCCAGCAGCAGCCCCGCTGCCCAGGAGGCGACCGCCAGCAGCCCCACTGCCCAAGACAGGACCGCCAGCATCCCCGCTGCCCAAGACAGGACCGCCAGCAGCATTCCCGCTGCCCAAGACAGGACCGCCAGCAGCAGCCCTGCTGCCCAGGAGGCGAACGCCAGCAGCCCCGCTGCCCAAGACAGGACCGACAGCAGCAGCTCCGCTGCCCAAGACAGGACCGCCAGCAGCTGAACCGCTGCCAAGGACACCACCGGAACAAGCTCCGCAGCCAAAGGCACCGCAGCCACAAGCACCGCTGCCAAGGACACCGCCACCACGAGCATCACTGCCAAGGACACCGCCACCACAAGCACCGCTGCCAAAGACACCACCGCCACGAGCACCGCTGCCAAGGACACCGGCGCACCGTAGGAACATGAGCGCCAAAAGCTCTGACGCTACTGAGGGCGCCACGAGCAGGATGAAGCGCTCTGGGCACAAGCCCTCTCCAGAACCAGTGGAGAAAGACATCCACTACCTCAGTCATTGGCAGGATGAAGCACTCTGGGCACAGAGCCCCCTCCAGAACCAGTTGAGAAAGACATCCACTACCTCTGCCCTTGGCAGGATGAAGCACTCTGGGCACAAGGCCCCCTCCAGAACCAGTGAAGAAAGACATCCACTACTTCTGACCTTAGCAGGATGAAGCACTCTGGGCACAAAGCCCCCTCCTGAACCAGTGGAGAAAGACATCCACTACCTCTGTCCTTGGCAGGATGAAGCACTCTGGGCACAAGGCCCCCTCCAGAACCAGTGGAGAAAGAGATCCACTACCTCTGTCCTTGGCAGGATATAGCGCGCTGGGCACAAAGCCCCCTCCAGAACCAGTGGAGAAAGACATCCACTACCTCTGTCCTTGGCAGGATGAAGCACTATGGGCACAAGGCCCCCTCCAGAACCAGTGGAGAACTGCATCCACTACCTCTGTCCTTGGCAGGATGAAGCACTCTGGGCACAAGGCCCCCTCCAGAACCAGTGGAGACTGTTTTCCACTTGATAGACTGTGGCTTTGCACTCCCCAGGATTGAACAGTGGGCAAACCACCCACTGTAGAGACTTGAGAGACTGTGGCTTTGCACTTCCCAGGATTGAACAGTGGGCATGGGGCCCCCTCGTGGATTTGGCATTGTGCACTCAACAGGCTGAGGTGCCCACCCTTTCCCTTCCCCCTGAAGTGCCTGTTTTATTTCTATCTGATGCCCCTGCAGTGTTCTCTCCGTCTTGTTCGGGTATCTTGTGTGGGCCTCGCCCATGCATTGAGGGCCCAGTGGTCCACGGACTTTAAGGGTGGAATACCTTGGACTATTATTATTGGTGTGTATATTTGTAAATAGTGTATGTATATTATTTGAATACTGAATTTTAATATATTACAATTGTTCACCTCATTTCCTTTTGTCTTTGCATTCTTTTGAGGGTGTTGGGGGGTGTAACTGTAATGTATCAACATGTACTTGTGTGAGTGTTGTAGTGGGTGAGGGTGGGGGTGGGAGTGTTGTGTGGTACTTGTGTGTGTCACTGTTTTTTCCCTCCCCCCTACCCTGTGTCGTAGGTGCAGTACTCACCGTGGTCTTTGCCACCGGAGTTCGTGCTCCTGGTAGAGGAGCAAGAAGATAAAGGCTGGAAAAATGTGGAGCTCTAGTTCCATGGCGTCCTGTTTACTCGTGGGGTGTGCAGAGGTGAGTGTTTTCCCTTCAAAATCCTGTTTCCGCTGTGTTTTTGTTTGCGGTGAATCCGCCCCGGAAAAGGTGGCGGATTGGTAGGTTGTAATTCTGTGAGCGGTACATTGTTCTCTGCCTGTCTGTTGGCGGTGACCGCCATGCTGTTTGTTTGTACCTCCATGGCGGTCGGAGTGTTAAAGTGGCTGTCTTTGTTGGCGGTTTCTGCCACGGTCGTAATTCCATTTTTTTTACTGCCGGCCTGTTGACGGTCTTACCGCTGCTTTAACATTGACTTTCAGGGTTGTAATGACCACCTATATGTCCTACCTAAACCACACACTGCACCCTGCCCTTGCGGCTACCTAGTTACCTTAGGGGTGTCTGACATGTAAGAAAAGGGAAGGTTTAGGCCTGGCAAGTGGGTACACTTGCCAAGTCGAATTTACAGTTAAACTGCACACACAGACACTGCAGTGGCAGGTCTGAGACATGATTACATAGCTACTTATGTGGGTGGCACAACCAGTGCCGCAGGCCCACTAGTAGCATTCGATTCAAAGGCCCTGGGCACCTCTAGTGCACAATACTAGGGACTTACTAATACATCAAATATGCCAATCATGGATAAGCCAATTACATACACATTTTGTAAAGCAGCACTTGCACTTTAGCACTGGTTAGCAGTGGTAAAGTGCCCAGAGTAACTAAAACAGTAAAATCAGAGTCCAGCACATATCAACAACCTAGGGAAGAGAGGCAAACAGTTAAGGGAGACCACACCAAGGATGAAAAGTCCTACCAAACCTGTGCATATTTGAAAACTAGACACCTAGGGGAATCCAAGATGGGGTGACTTGTGGGGCTCTCACCAGAGTCTGTTACCCAGAATCATTTGCAAACCTCAAACTTTGGCTAAAAAAACACCTTTTCCTCACATTTCGGTGACAGAAAGTTCTGGAATCTGAGAGGAGCAACACATTTCGTTCCACCCAGCGTTCCCCCAAGTCTCCTGATAAAAATGATACCTCACTTGTGTGGGTAGGCCTAGTGTTGCAACAGGGAATGCCCCAATTCACAATGTGGACACATCACATTTTCCCAAAGAAAACAGAAGTGTTTTTTTTCAAAGTGCCTACCTGTGGATTTTGGCCTCTAGCTCAGCCGGCACCTAGGGAAACCTACCAAACCTGTGCATTTTTCAAAACTAGACACTTATGGGAATCCAAGGTGGGGTGACTTGTGGGGCTTCCACCAGGATCTCTTACCCAGAATCCTTTGCAAACCTCAAAAGGTGGCTAAAAAACACTTTTTCCTCACATTTTGGAGCCAGAAAATTCTGGAATCTAAGAGACATTGACTAATCGGTTGCTGCTACTCGGAGGACGCTGTTCACGAACGAGCAAGCGACGCTGTCTGACGCCGGTGCCGGGTGGCTCGCGTCTCGGCTCCCGGCCACGGAGATGTGCCGCTGCGGCGCTGCAGCATTTCGCAGTGTTTTGATCAGGAGGTCGGCTCCTGCTACCGGTTTTTGCTGCCTGAAGCAGCCCTGAATCAGCCCCCGGCTCCCACGCCGGTTTCTACGCCGGTTCCTGCCGTGCCCTGAAGGAAGCTCCTGGCTCCCACGCCGGCTTCTACGCTGGTTCCTGCGGCTCCTGTGGCACTTTGTGCCTTGCTGTGCCTGGCCTGGCCTGCTGTGCCTGGCCTGAGGCAGCCCTGACTCCCACGCCGATTCCTGCTGATTCCCGCAGTGCTGGTCCTGCTGTGCCTTGAGGCACTTGGCTGTACCCTGCCCCGCTCTAGCGCCAGTCCTGGTTGGTCTCCGGCTGCTGGTGCTTGGTCGCCCCTTGCCTCGCCCTAGCCCCAGCCCTCAGCCCCCAGCCCCGAGCCCCCAGCCCCAGCTCCTGCCTTGGTTGCTGTTGCCTTGGTTGGTGGTGGTCCGGCTGTTGCTCGGTCCATGCGGTCCTTGAGCCCTGGGAGGTGTAAGGCGCTGTGAGGTACATCCTGAGGTGACGAGAGGCAGGAGAAGTGAAGAAGTGGAGAAGTGGAGTGGGGTGGTGACGCCAGACCCCGGTGGACGCGAGTGGAAGCACAAACAGTGCAAGTAAGCAACTTTACCAACTTGCTATCAATTTGTCAAGTCAGTTATAGACAGTTATAGACATTTGAGATGCAGAGCGAAGCAGCTGTCAAGGGGAAGAAAGGAAACAGGAGATTGATAAAGAGAAGAGAGGAGCAGATGTTAATGGTGCCGGAGGGATAGATACCATCTGTGTACTGCGTTTTGTGCGCCACGTATTGTGTACCTCTGCAAAAACAATTTTACTTCTGAATTTTTTTTTTTTTTTTTTACTGAGACTGAGACTGAAACTGCTGGCACTGCTGGTAGTGTCCTTTACGGCAAGAGTTCAAGAAAAAAAATATATAATAAGACAATAACAATAATAGTAAAAGTTACTCTCTAAAGACCCAGTGAGGAACTGAGGGGAGGACACGGGGAAGATGGTCGGAACAAGAGGAGAAACAAAGAGGGCCAGGGAGGCTAGGGAGGCTAACGAAGCACTAGTCCGCCCAGCGAAATCCCAAAGACCAAAGCAGGAATCTGACAGTCCGCAAGATCCTGGGTTAGACCAGGACCAGGATACCAGAATCATTCAGCTATCCCAAAGGGAATTTGTAAATCAAGGAGAGGTCACAGCAGAGGGCGTCCAATCCGGCGTCCAATCCGGGAGCTCCGGCGACGAAAGTGAACCAGGAGAGGAGGTGGGTGGCACACCTGAATCGGCTTTAGGACCTTTAGGACCTTTGCTGTCAGCCCGTACTGACCCCAATAACATGGGGGGTGTAATATTGGATGTAGGAGAAACTGCGGGGGCCTTGCACGTCCTCCGAGTAGGAGACAACCGCACACACCGATGCACCCGGGTCCAGGTGGGACTAGGGGGGCAAGGAAAGCCAAACCTAAAAAAGCTCCAAAGCAAAATGTGTCAGGTCGGCATGAGGTAAAAGGCAATTCTGGCTCGATACTGCAGGGAGCAATTAGCTCAAAACAACAACTACCTGAACGAACAAATCTGAGCAACATGAGGTTCTGCCTGTTGGTTAATTCCCCAAGAAACAGCAAGGGTAACCCCCCACAGTCGCAGATATATGAAGATCAGCCATCTAGAAGCCTGTAGCAAAACATGGACTGCTTGAATATAAAGGACAGAACCAGCCCAACATTAAAAATCTTAAGCTGGAACATTGCAGGCTTAAAAAGCAAAATGGAGGACAAGGATTGGGTAGAATTCATTAAACAACAAGATATCAGCTGCTTCCAGGAAACCTGGTCTATTAATGCCATCGATCTAGATAGCTTTTCTACTTTCCAGCTACCTGCCACCAAACAAAAAAAAGGAAGACCATCTGGATCAGAACCTCACTGCTGGGAAACTCTGCAGTAACTCATGCTGTATTAATACATATACATATATCGAAATAGTAAATGTGTATTTCCCTCCTATTAGCTGGGTCCAAGTCAAGCCAGGTGTGCGGCTCCTCATGGAACATATCTTAAACAAAAGATCCAAAGGTTGGAGGAATCCAGCATTTGGTCACATGAACGACCGCCCCTCTCAGCTTTGTAAAACCTTTTTACTAATATGCGGTGATTTCAACATTAAACCCCATTCTATTCTTGGGGATGAACAAGTAGTAGAGGAAGATCATGCTTGGAACAGTCCGACAACCCTCATCCAACATTGTCAAGACTCCAATTTTTGAAGCTCTAATAGAAGGAGGAATCTGTACATTAAATGGAAGAACAAATTCAGATAGAGTCTTCAAACCCACCTTTCGAACTGGAAAAAGGCAAAGTATAATCGATTACATGGCAATAAACATCGAAGCCTGGCACTATGTCATCGACGTGGAAATAAGGGACAGGATTGAGAGTGACCATGACCCATTGCTAATGGAGATGGCCCATCCGGACATGAGTTCAGGGAAAACTGAGTCTTCATATAACGGGAATAGTCTAACAATAACTATGAGACCAAATAGGAAAAACATATTATGGTCCAATGTGGACGAATCCTTCATGAGTGTACCTAGTCCAACCTGGTTGTCATCACTCAGCATGTTCCTTAATCTATCAGTTAACGAGGCCTTACCCCTCCTGCATAATTTTAACAATCTGCAACTACAAACAACAAAGGAAAGAACCAAGCATCTCCAAACTAATTCAAAAATTATGGAGGGCTGGTTTGATGGTGAGTGTTTAAAATTAAGAAGGGCGCTATCACAAGCATTAAAGAACCGGCATCGGAATGACTTTAATGAACAACATTTTTATGAGTGCAGGCAACAGTACAAGAAACTACTGAGATACAAGAGGACGACTTTCCCACACAAGCTTTGGAAAATTCTCCTGCATGCAATTTCGGCAGGAAACTGTAAAATGTTTTGGGAGGTAATCAGGTGGGGATGCGAAGGCCCTCCGAAAAATCTAGAGCTGAACATCAACCCGCAACTCTGGGTAAAGCACTTCACCGCCCTGTACCAGGAAGAGGTCAAGATGGTACCCGGGAGCACCAATAACTTAAATAGTCTCACTAAAGGGTTGGAAGTCAGTAACCAAAGATCAAGTAAGGCATTTCCACTCCAAGAGACTCATGTGGCATCATTAAAATGGCCCGTTGTGTCGGAAAATGAAACGCAGGATGAATCAGTCCCTAATAAACTCCCTAGCACAAATTCCATGCAAGCAATCCACGCCGTTCCATGTGCAACAGAGTTAACACTGGAATTTAGTGAGAAAGAGATTAAACATGCTATTCTCCTCCAAAAGCCGTACAAGGCTGCAGGCCCAGATGGCATTCCTTCAGACGTTTATCGTAACCAACTAACATGGCTACCTGCTTTAGCTCGTCTATTCAATAGTGTTTGGCACCTCGAGGTAATCCCCACTTCTTGGAAGAAATCAATAATTTCCCCAATACACAAAAAGGGCCACAGGATATGGTGTGTAATTACAGGCCAATCTCATTGCTTGATAGTGTGGGAAAACATTTCGCCAAACTGATCCAATCGCTTTTAGATCAATGGCTAGAGGATGGAGATTTATTATCGACACATCAAGCTGGTTTTAGGAGAGGCCAAAGTACAACAGATCAACTTTTTAAGTTGAACATGATTTCCACTAAATACGTCGCCCTAAAAGATTGTCCATTATACTTGGTCTTTGTGGATCTTCAAACAGCTTTTGACAGCGTGAATCGCCAAACAATATGGCAGTTACTGTTGGAAATGGGAATACAGGGAAAAATCCTAAGGTTGTTAATCCTACTGCATACAGGTAATACCGCCAGGGTCAGATACAGTACGAGAAACGATTACACGGCAGAGATCCCAATACAGCGAGGCGTAAAACAAGGCTGTGTTTTGGCTCCAACCTTATTTAATTGCTTTGCTACATAAACGAAGTAAGTCAAGACCTGGGGAAATTAAATTTGGATGTGCCAAAACTAGCCAATGAAAATATACCTATCCTGCTTTTTGCAGATGACGCTGTATTACTGGCAAGAACGGAGATAGCAATGCATCGACTACTTGGGGGTTTTGAATCATTTTGTACCTCAAGGAGTATGGTAATTAATGAGGGGAAAACCAAGTTTATGATTCTTAACCAAAAACAGAAGATGCAATCGACTTTTAGGGTAAATAAAAAGCCTTTGGCCCAAGTGGCTAGTTATGACTACCTGGGCTGTAGGCTGGACGAAAAACTGACATGGAAACCTCAAATTTATAAAAGCAACATCTCCTTGGCCCAACAAGCTGGAGCTGTACTCAGATTCGCAAAAGCTATAGGCAATCACTCTGTGAGTTCTGCACTGCTTGCATATAAAACAAAAGCAAGGGCTGCAGCACTATATGGCGCAGAGATCTGGGGATTTAGAAAGACTCCATCAATACAAGTAACCGAGAACACATTTTTATGCCGATTACTTTGCTTAGGCAATGCCACACCGATGAACGCAATAAGAATAGATCTACAAATGAGGAAGATTGAGGATTACACTGCATTGGCTCCAATAAGATACTGGATCCATATTTGGGCAAAAGAGGAACTTAAACCATATGGACTGCACTGATGGACATTATGAAGCTACAAAGTCATCAGAAATTGCACTGGTTCAAACACATCTCAACCATCCTGGCTGCTATAGGCCAGGAAGATCTCTGGCTCCATCCAGAAAAAATCTGAAGGCCTTGTCTATTTGTTATAAAAAAGGCATACTGGTGACCAAAAGACAGAGCATGTGTGAGACACTTAGGGCCTCATTCTGACCCTGGCGGTCCTAAACCGCCAGGGCCGCGGGCAACGGAAGCACTGCCAACAGGCTGGCGGTGCTTCAGTGCCCATTCTGACCGCGGCAGTAAAGCCGCGGTCAGAAAAGGGGATCCGGCGGTTTCCCGCCGGAATACCCCTGGCAGGGCTGAACCTCCATGGTGGCGCTGCGATTCCGACCCCCTTCCCGCCATCCTGTTTCTGGCCTAACAGGGCCCCAGCATGATTTTCACTGTCTGCATAGCAGACAGTGAAAATCGCGACGGGTGCAACTGCACCCGTCGCACCCCTGCAACACCGCCGGCTCCATTCGGAGCCGGCCTCTGTGTTGCAGGGCCTTTCCCGCTGGGCCGGCGGGCGCTCCTTTGGCGGGCACCCGCCGTCCCAGCGGGAAATCCAGAATGGCCTCTGCGGCGGCCAAATGGCGGTGACCGCATGGCGGGCGGCGGTCAGAATGACCGCCTTAGTCCTTTATTTAAGCGTTATAGTTTGCTTAATCAAGAGCTCAAACCAGCTGTTTTTATAGATAGGATTTATCCGGAAGAAAAAAGGGCTCTCTATTTTAAATTTCATATGGGTACACTACCGGTGATAGCGGTGACCAATAGATGGCAACCCGTCCCCCAGGGTAGATTAGATTGCTGTTCATGTCTTCATGGTGGCCAAGAAACATTATCCCTCTTCCTTTTATTATGTCACTTCACGCTTAAACTCCGCAAATTGTGCTTACGTCCACTCTTTAGATCATACGGAGTCAGGAAGTGCAAAGAAGCGGAAGTGTTATGTATGCAATCAGATGAAAAACATATTGTCACGAAGGTCTCAACTTATATCCTGGAGGCTTGGAAGTTACTTTTATCAATGCACCTGCAGTTGGCACAAGTATAATTGCTTGCGTCGTCCCATAGCTGGTATCAGCTTGGGAAGCTGGTGCAGGCTGCTGTAAAATGGGGATAGGTCCTGGGCCGCAATCAAACTGGTGGTTGGCACTGTAAGGTCCCAAATGATTAGTGCCAGAATAAGTTATCTAATTTCTAGATTTATAAGGCCTTTTAAGAATATATTAAGTGTGCTATGTAAATTATTGTTATAAATCATGTTTATGATAATGTAGGGTAAATTGGGTGCACTTTGGCACACATCAAACCAAAGATGCCAAGTGTAGTTTTTTATTGAGATGTTTTATCTAATGTGATTTTTACAGTGTTACGATGGATTGGTATTTATTGTGTGTAATTGTTATGGCCGGATAGGCTGACAACAACAAATAAAATGGACATGGAAATGGAAATGGAATCTAAGAGGAGCCACAAATTCCCTTCCACCTAGTGTTCCCCCGAGTCTCCCGATAAAAATGGTACCTCACTGGTGTGGGTAGGCTTAGTGCCCGCGACAGGAAATGCCCCAAAACACAACGTGGACACATCTCATTTTCTCAAAGAAAACAGAGGTGTTTTTTGCAAAGTGCCTACCTGTGGATTTTGGCCTCTAGCTCAGCCGGGACCTAGGGAATCCTACCAAACCTATGCATTTTTTAAAACTAGACACCTAGGGGAATCCAAGTTGGGGTGACTTGTGGGCTCTCACCATGTTCTGTTACCCAGAATCATTTGCAAACCTCAATCTTTGGCTAAAAAAACACCTTTTCCTCACATTTCGGTGACAGAAAGCTCTGGACTCTGAGAGGAGCCACACATTTCCTTCAACCCAGCGTTCCCCCAGGTATCTCGATAAAAATGATACCACACTTGTGTGGTTAGGCGTAGTGCCCGCGACAGGAATGTCCCAAAACACAACATGGACACAACACATTTTCCCAAATAAAACAGAGGTGATTTTTTGCAAAGTGCCTACCTGTGGATTTTGGCCTCTAGCTCAGCCGGCACCCAGGGAATCCCACCAAACCTACGCATTTTTTAAAACTAGACACCTAGGGGAATCCAAGTTGGGGGTGACTTGTGGGCTCTCACCATGTCCTGTTACCCAGAATCATTTGCAAACCTCAAACTTTGGATAAAGAAACATTTTTTCCTCACATTTAGGTGATAAAGTTCTGGAAACTTGAGAGGAGCTACAAATTTCCTTCCACCCAGCGTTTCTCCAAAACCCCCGATAAAAATGATACTTCACTTGTGTGGGTAGGCCTAGTGACCGCAACAGTAAATGCCCCAAAACACAACGTTGACACATCACATTTTCCCAAAGAAAACAGAGGTGTTTTTTTGCAAAGTGCCTACCTGTGGATTTTGGCCTCTAGCTCAGCCGGCACCTAGTGAATCCTATCAAACATGTGCATTTTTTAAAACTGCAAACCTAGGGGAATCCAAGATGGGGTGACTTGTGGGGCCCCACCAGGTTCTGTTACCCAGAATCCTTTGCAAACCGCAAAATTTGGCTAAAAAAACACTTTTTTCTCATATTTTAGTGACAGAAAGTTCTGGAATCTGAGAGGAGCCACAACTTTCCTTGCACCCAGCGCTCCCCCAGGTCTCTCGATAAAAATGATACCTCACTTGTGTGGGTAGGCGTAGTGCCCACAACAGGAATGTCCCAAAACACAACGTGGACACAACACATTTTCCCAAATAAAACAGAGGTGATTTTTTGCAAAGGGCCTACCTGTGGGTTTTGGCCTCTAGCTCAGCCGGCACCCAGGGAATCCTACCAAACCTGTGCATTTTTTAAAACTATATCCTAGGGAAATCTAAGATGGGGTGACTTGTGGGGTTCTCACCAGGTTCTGTTACCCAGAATCCTTTACAAACCTCAAAATTTGGATAAAGAAACATTTTTTCCTCACATTTAGGTGAGAAAGTTCTGGAAACTGAGAGGAGCCACAAATTTCCTTCCACCCAGCGTTCCTCCAAAACCCTGATAAAAATGATACCTCACTTGTGTGGGTAGGCCTAGTGACCGCGACAGTAAATGCCCCAAAACACAACGTGGACACATCACATTTTCCCAAAGAAAACAGAGGTGTTTTTTTGCAAAGTGCCTACCTGTGGATTTTGGCCTCTAGCTCAGCCGGCACCTATTGAATCCTACCAAACCTGTGCATTTTTTAAAACTGGAAACCTAGGGGAATCCAAGATGGGGTGACTTGTGGGGCCCCACCAGGTTCTGTTACCCAGAATCCTTTGCAAACCTCAAAATTTGGCTAAAAAAACACTTTTTTCTCATATTTTGGTGACAGAAAGTTCTGGAATCTGAGAGGAGCCACAAATTTCCTTGCACCCAGTGCTCCCCCAGGTCTCTCGATAAAAATTATACCTCATTTGTGTGGTTAGGCCTAGTGCCGGCGACAGGAAATCCCCCAAAACACAATGTGGACACATCTCATTTTCCCAAAGAAAACAGAGGGTTTTTTTGCAAAGTGCCTACCTGTGGATTTAGGCCTCTAGCTCAGCCGGCACCTAGTGAATCCTACCAAACTTGTGCATTTTTGAAAACTGGAAACCTAGCGGAATCCAAGATGGGGTGACTTGTGGGGCCCCACCAGGTTCTGTTACCCAGAATTCTTTGCAAACCTCAAAGTTTGGCTAAAAAAACACTTTTTTCTCATATTTTGGTGACAGAAAGTTCTGGAATCTGAGAGGAGCCACAAATTTCCTTCCACCCAGCGCTCCCCCAGGTCTCTTGATAAAAATGATACCTCACTTGTGTGGGTAGGCCTAGTGCCCGCAACAGGAAATGCCCCAAAACACAACGTGGACACATCTCATTTTCCCAAAGAAAACAGAGGTGTTTTTTGCAAAGTGCCTACCTATGGATTTTGGCCTCTGGCTCAGCCGACACCTAGGGAAACCTACCAAACCTAAGCATTTTTTAAAACTAGACACATAGGGGAATCCAAGTTGGGGTGACTTATGGGCTCTCACCAGGTTATGTTACCCAGATTCATTTGCAAACCTCAATCTTTGGGTAAAAAAACACCTTTTCCTCACATTTCGGTGACAGAAAGTTCTGGAATCTGAGAGGAGCCACACATTTCCTTCAATCCACCCTTCCCCCAAGCTTCCTGATTAAAATTATACCTCACTTGTGTGGGTAGGCCTAGTGCCCGCGACAGGAATGCCCCAAAACACAACGTGGACACAACACATTTTCCCAAATAAAACAGAGGTGTTTTTTGCAAAGTGCCTACCTGTGGATTTTGGCCTCTAGCTCAGCCGGCACCCAGGGAACCCTACCAAACCTGTGCATTTTTTAAAACTTGACTCCTAGGGAAATCTAAGATGGTGTGACTTATGGGGCTCTCACCAGGTTCTGTTACCCAGAATCCTTTGCAAACCTCAAAATTTGGATAAAGAAACACTTTTCCCTCACATTTAGGTGAGAAAGTTCTGGAAACTGAGAGGAGCCACAAATTTCCTTCCACCCAGCGTTCCCCCAAGACCCCGATAATAATTATACCTCACTTGTGTGGGTAGGCCTAGTGACAGCTTCAGTAAATGCGCCAAAACACAACGTGGACACATCACATTTTCCCAAAGAAAACAGAGGTGTTTTTTTGCAAAGTGCCTACCTGTGAATTTTGGCCTCTAGCTCAGCCGGCACCTAGTGAATCCTACCAAACCTGTGCATTTTTGAAAACTGGAAACCTAGGGGAATCCAAGATGGGGTGACTTGCTAGGCCCCACCAGGTTCTGTTACCCAGAATCCTTTGCAAACCTCAAGATTTGGCTAAAAAAACACTTTTTTCTCATATTTTGGTGACAGAAAGTTCTGGAATCTGAGAGGAGGCACACATTTCTTTGCACCCAACGCTCCCCCAGGTCTCTCGATAAAAATGACACCTCACTTGTGTGGGTGGATCTAGTGCCCGCGACAGGAAGTGCCCCAAAACACAACGTGGACACATCACATTACCTCAAAGAAAACAAGTGTTTTTTGCAAAGTGCCTATCTGTGGATTTTGGCCTCTAGCTCAGTCGGCTTCTAGGGAAACCTACCAAACCTGTGCCTTTTTGAAAACTAGACACCTAGGGGAATCTAAGATAGGGGGACTTGTGGGGCTCCCATCAGGTTATGTTACCCAGAATCCTTTGCAAAACTCGAAATGTGGCTAAACAAAACACTTTTTCCTCAGATTTTGGTGACAGAAAGTTCTGGAATCTAAGAGGAGCCACAAATTTCCTTCCACCCAGCGTTCCCCCCAGTCTCCCGATAAAAATGGTATCTCACTGGTGTGGGTAGGCTTAGTGCCCGCGACAGGAAATGCCTCAAAACAAAACGTAGACACATCTCATTTTCCCAAAGAAAACAGAGGTGTTTCTTGCAAAGTGCCTTCCTCTGGATTTTGGCCTCTAGCTCAGCCGGCACCTAGGGAAACCTACGCATTTTTTAAAACTAGACACATAGGGGAATCCAAGATGGGGTAACTTGTGGGTCTCCCTCCAGGTTCTGTTACCCAGAAACCTTTGCAAACCTCAAAATTTGGCTGAAAAAACACTTTTCCCTCTCATTTTGGATACAGAAAGTTCTGGAATCTAAGAGAAGCCACAAGTTTCCTTCCACCGAGCGTTCCCCCGAGTCTCCCGATAAAAATGACACCTCATTTGTGTGGGTAGGCCTAGCGGCCGCAACAGTAAATGTCCCAAAACACAATGAGAACACTTCACATTTTCCCAAAGAAAACAGAGGTGTTTTTTGCAAACAGCCTACCAGTGGATTTTGGCCTCTTGCTCAGCCGGCACCTAGGGAAACCTACTTCACCTAAGCATTTTTGAAAACTAGACACATAGGGGAATCCAAGTTGGGGTGACTTGTGGGCTCTCACCAGGTTCTGTTACCCAGATTCATTTGCAAACCTCAATCTTTGGGTAAAAAAACACCTTTTCCTCACATTTCGGTGACAGAAAGTTCTGGAATCTGAGAGGAGCCACACATTTCCTTCAATCCACCCTTCCCCCAAGCCTCCTGATAAAAATGATACCTCACCTGTGTGGGTAGACCTAATGCCCGCGACAGGAAATGCCCCAAAGCACAATGTGGACACATCACATTATCTCAAAGAAAAGAGAGGTGTTTTTTTGCAAAGTGCCTACCTGTGGATTTTGGCCTCTAGCTCAGCCCGCACCCAGGCAAACCTACCAAACCTATGCATTTTTTAAAACTAGACACCTAGGGGAATCCAAAGTGTGGTGACTTGTGGAGCTCCCACCAGGTTCTGTTACCCAGAATCATTTGCAAACTTCTAAATTTGGCTATAAAAACACTTTTTCCTCACATTTTGGTGACAGAAAGTTCTGGAATCTGAGAGGAGCTACAAATTCCCTTCCATCCAGCGTTCCCCTAAGTCTCGCGATAAAAATGATACCTCACTTGTGTGGGTAGGCCTAGTGCCCGCAACAGTAAATGTCCCAAAACACAATGAGGACACTTCACATTTTCCCAAAGAAAACAGAGGTGTTTTTTGCAAACAGCCTACCAGTGGATTTTGGCCTCTTGCTCAGGCGGCACCTAGGGAAACCTACCATACCTGTGCATTTTTTAAAACTAGACACCTAGGGGAATCCAAGATGGGGTGACTTGTGGGGCTCCCACTAGGATCTGTTACTCAGAATCCTTTTCAAACCTGACAATTTGGCTAAAAAAACACTTTTTCCTCACATTTTGGTGACAGAAAGTTCTGGAATCTGAGAGGAGGCATGAATGTCCTTCCACCCAGCGCTCCCTCAAGTCTCTCTATAAAAATGATACCTCACTTGTGTGGGTAGGCCTAGTGCCTGCGATAGGAAATGCCCCATAACACAATGTGGACACATCACATTTTCCCAAATAAAAAATAGCTGTTTTTTGCAAAGTGCCTACCTGTGGATTTCGGCCTCTAGCTCAGCCGACACCTAGAAAACCTACCAAACCTGTGGATTTTACAAAACTAGAAACCTAGGGGAATCCAAGGTGGAGTGACTTGTGTGGTGCTCACCAGGTTCTGTTACCCAGAATCCTTTGCAAACCTCAAAATTTGGCTAAAAAACTCTTTTTACTCACATTTCGGTGACAGAAAGTTCTGGAATCTGAGAGGAGCCACAAATTTCCTTCCACCCAGCATTCCCCCAAGTTTTCTGATAAAAATGATATCTCACTGGTGTGGGTAGGCTTAGTGCCCGCGACAGGAAATGCCTCAAAACAAAACGTAGACACATCTCATTTTCCCAAAGAAAACAGAGGTGTTTCTTGCAAAGTGCCTTCCTCTGGATTTTGGCCTCTAGCTCAGCCGGCACCTAGGGAAACCTACGCATTTTTTAAAACTAGACACATAGGGGAATCCAAGATGGGGTAACTTGTGGGTCTCCCTCCAGGTTCTGTTACCCAGAAACCTTTGCAAACCTCAAAATTTGGCTGAAAAAACACTTTTCCCTCACATTTTGGATACAGAAAGTTCTGGAATCTAAGAGAAGCCACAAGTTTCCTTCCACCGAGCGTTCCCCCGAGTCTCCCGATAAAAATGACACCTCATTTGTGTGGGTAGGCCTAGCGCCCGCAACAGTAAATGTCCCAAAACACAATGAGGACACTTCACATTTTCCCAAAGAAAACAGAGGTGTTTTTTGCAAACAGCCTACCAGTGGATTTTGGCCTCTTGCTCAGCCGGCACCTAGGGAAACCTACCTAACCTAAGCATTTTTGAAAACTAGACACATAGGGGAATCCAAGTTGGGGTGACTTGTGGGCTCTCACCAGGTTCTGTTACCCAGATTCATTTGCAAACCTCAATCTTTGGGTAAAAAAACACCTTTTCCTCACATTTCGGTGACAGAAAGTTCTGGAATCTGAGAGGAGCCACACATTTCCTTCAATCCACCCTTCCCCCAAGCCTCCTGATAAAAATGATACCTCACCTGTGTGGGTAGACCTAATGCCCGCGACAGGAAATGCCCCAAAGCACAATGTCGACACATCACATTATCTCAAAGAAAAGAGAGGTGTTTTTTTGCAAAGTGCCTACCTGTGGATTTTGGCCTCTAGCTCAGCCCGCACCCAGGCAAACCTACCAAACCTATGCATTTTTTAAAACTAGACACCTAGGGGAATCCAAAGTGTGGTGACTTGTGGAGCTCCCACCAGGTTCTGTTACCCAGAATCATTTGCAAACTTCTAAATTTGGCTATAAAAACACTTTTTCCTCACATTTTGGTGACAGAAAGTTCTGGAATCTGAGAGGAGCTACAAATTCCCTTCCATCCAGCGTTCCCCTAAGTCTCGCGATAAAAATGATACCTCACTTGTGTGGGTAGGCCTAGTGCCCGCAACAGTAAATGTCCCAAAACACAATGAGGACACTTCACATTTTCCCAAAGAAAACAGAGGTGTTTTTTGCAAACAGCCTACCAGTGGATTTTGGCCTCTTGCTCAGGCGGCACCTAGGGAAACCTACCATACCTGTGCATTTTTTAAAACTAGACACCTAGGGGAATCCAAGATGGGGTGACTTGTGGGGCTCCCACTAGGATCTGTTACTCAGAATCCTTTTCAAACCTGACAATTTGGCTAAAAAAACACTTTTTCCTCACATTTTGGTGACAGAAAGTTCTGGAATCTGAGAGGAGGCATGAATGTCCTTCCACCCAGCGCTCCCTCAAGTCTCTCTATAAAAATGATACCTCACTTGTGTGGGTAGGCCTAGTGCCTGCGATAGGAAATGCCCCATAACACAATGTGGACACATCACATTTTCCCAAATAAAAAATAGCTGTTTTTTGCAAAGTGCCTACCTGTGGATTTCGGCCTCTAGCTCAGCCGACACCTAGAAAACCTACCAAACCTGTGGATTTTACAAAACTAGAAACCTAGGGGAATCCAAGGTGGAGTGACTTGTGTGGTGCTCACCAGGTTCTGTTACCCAGAATCCTTTGCAAACCTCAAAATTTGGCTAAAAAACTCTTTTTACTCACATTTCGGTGACAGAAAGTTCTGGAATCTGAGAGGAGCCACAAATTTCCTTCCACCCAGCATTCCCCCAAGTTTTCTGATAAAAATGATACCTCACTTGTTTGGGTAGGCCTAGTGCCCGTGACAGGAAATGCCCCAATACACAACGTGGACACATCACATTTTCCCAAAGAAAACTGAGGTGTTTTTTTGCAAAGTGCCTACCTGTGGATTTAGGCCTCTAGCCCAGCCGGCACCTAGGGAAACCTACCAAACCTATGCATTTTTTTAAACTAGACACCTAGGGGAATCCAAGGTGGGATGACTTGTGGAGCTCCCACAGGTTCTGTCACCCAGAATCATTTGCAAACCTCAAAATTTGGCAAAAAAACCCACTTTTTCCTCATATTTCGTGACAGAAAGTTCTGAAATCAGAGAGGAGCCACAAATTTCCTTCCACCCATCATTCCCCCAAGTCTCCAGATAAAAATAATTCCTCACTTGTGTGGGTAGGCCTAGTGTACGTGACAGGAAATGCCCCAAAACACAGCGTGGACACATCACATTTTCCCAAAGAAAAAAGATGTGTTTTTTGAAGTGCCTACCTGTGGATTTGGGCCTCTAGCTCAGCCGGCACCTAGGGAAACCTACCAAACCTGTGCATTTTTTAAAACTAAACACCTATGGGAATCCAAGGTAGGGTGACTTGTGGGGCTCCCACCAGGTTCTGTCACCCAGAATAGTTTGCAAACCTCAAAATGTGGCGAAAAAACACCTTTTCCTCACATTTTGGTGACAGAAATTTCTGGAATCTAAGAGGAGCCACAAATTTCCTTCTACCCAGCGTTCCCCTGAGTCTCCCGATAAAAATGGTACCTCACTGGTGTGGGTAGGCTTAGTGCCCGCAACAGGAAATGCCCCAAAACACAACATGGACACATCTCATTTTCCCAAAGAAAAAGAGCTGTTTTTTGCAAAGTGCCTACCTGTGGATTTTGGCTTCTAGCTCAGCTGGCACCTAGGGAAACCTACCAAACCTGCACATTTTTGAAAACTAGACACCTAGGGGAATCCAAGATGGGGTGACTTGTGGGGCTCTCACCAGGTGCTGTAACCCAGAATAATTTGCACACCTCAATCTTTGGCTAAACAAACACCTTTTCTCACATTTCGGTGACAGAAAGTTCTGGAATCAGAGAGCAGCCAAACATTTCCTTCCACCCAGCGTTTCCCCCGCAAGTCTCGTGATAAAAATGATACCTCACTTGTGTGGGTAGGCCTAGTGCCTGCAACAGGAAATGCCCCAAAACACAACGTGGACACAGCACATTTTCCCAAGGAAAACATAGGCGGTCATTCTGACCGCGGCGGTCGGCGGTCGCCGCCCGCCAAGCGGTTCCCGCCGAAAGACCGCACCACGGTCAAAAGACCCGCTGGGCCGGCGGGCGACCGCCAGAAGACCGCCGGCCGGCCCGGCGGGAAAGCCCCTTCAACAATGAAGCCGGCTCGGAATGGAGCCGGCGGAGTTCAAGGGGTGCGATGGGTGCAGTGGCACCTGTCGCGATTTTCACTGTCTGCTAAGCAGACAGTGAAAATCTTTGTGGGGCCCTGTTAGGGGGCCCCTGCACTGCCCATGCCAGTGCAGGGGCCCCCAGGGGCCCCACGGCACCCGTTCCCGCCATCCTGGTTCCGGCGGTGGATACCGCCAGACACAGGCTGGCGGTAAGGGGGTTGGAATCCCCATGGCGGTGCTGCAAGCAGCGCTGCCATGGCGGGTTCCCTGGGCCAGCGGGAAACTGGCGGGAAACCGCCGGCTCCCCTTTTCCGACCACAGCTTTACCGCCGCGGTCAGAATCGCCAAGGAAGCACCGCCAGCCTGTTGGTGGTGCTTCCGCCGCACTCCGCCATGGCGGTCATGGACCGCCAAGGTCAGAATGACCCCCATAGTGTTTTTTTGCAAAGTGCCTACCTGTAGAATTGGCCTCTAGCTCAGCTGGCACCCAGGGAATCCTATCAAACCTGTGCATTTTTTAAAACTATACACCTATGGGAATCCAAGATGGGGTGACTATTGGGACTCCCACCAGGTTCTGTTACCCAGAATCCTTTGCAAACCTCAAAACTTGGCTGGAAAAACACTTTTTCCTCACATTTTGGTGACATAAACTTCTGGAATCTGAGAGGAGCCACACATTTCCTTCCATTCAGAATTCCCCTAAGTCTCCTGATAAAAATGATACCTCACCTGTGTGGGTAGACCTAATGCCCGCGACAGGAAATGCCCCAAAGCACAATGTGGACACATCACATTATCTCAAAGAAAAGAGAGGTGTTTTTTTGCAAAGTGCCTACCTGTGGATTTTGGCCTCTAGCTCAGCCCGCACCCAGGGAAACCTACCAAACCTATGCATTTTTTAAAACTAGACACCTAGGGGAATCCAAAGTGTGGTGACTAGTGGAGCTCCCACCAGGTTCTGTTACCCAGAATCATTTGCAAACTTCTAAATTTGGCTATAAAAACACTTTTTCCTCACATTTTGGTGACAGAAAGTTCTGGAATCTGAGAGGAGCCACAAATTCCCTTCCATCCAGCGTTCCCCTAAGTCTCGCGATAAAAATGATACCTCACTTGTGTGGGTAGGCCTAGTGCCTGCGACAGGAAATGCACCAAAACACAACGTGGACACATCACATTTTCCCAATAAAAACAGAGGTGTTTTTTGCAAAGTGCCTATCTGTGGATTTTGGCCTCTAGCTCAGCCGGCTCCTAGAGAAACTTAGCAAACGTGTGCTTTTTTGAAAACTAGACACCTGGGTGAATCTAAGATGTGGGTGAGTTGTGGGGCTACCAACAGGTTCTGTTATTGAGAATCCTTTGAAAACTGCAAAATTGGCTAAAAACAACACTTTTTCCTCACATTTCGGTGACAGAAAGTTCTGGAATCTGAGAGGAGCCACAACTTTCCTTCCACTCAGTATTCCCCCAAGCCTCCCCATGAAATAATTCCTCATTTGTGTTGGTAGGCCTAGTGCCCCTGACAGGAAATGCCCCAAAACACAACGTGGGTACATCACATTTTCCCAAAGAAAACAAAAGGTGTTATTTTTAGTGCCTACCTGTGGATTTTGACCTCTAGCTCAGCCAACACCTAGCGAAACCTACCAAACCTGTGCATTTTTGGAAACTAGACACCTATGGGAATCTAAGATGGGATGATTTGTGGGGCTCCCACCAAGTTCTGCTACCCTGAATCCTTTGCAAACCTCAACATTTGGCAATAAAACACTTTTTCCTCACATTTTGGTGACAGAAAGTTCTGTAATCTGAGAAGAGCCACAAATTTCCTCCCAACCAGTGTTCTCCCAAGTCTCCCGATAAAAATGATACCTCCCTTGTGTGGGTGGGCCAGGTGCCTGCAACCAAAAAATACCAAAAACCTGTAGAGATTGAGGGGATAGCACAACGAGTTGATAAGCACATATTGAGAGGCTCACTCTGCTTTGGGGACCCACACAAGTGAGGTGTCATTTTACTTGGTAGACTGAGGGGAAAGCTGGGGCGTAGGAATTTTGTACCAGAGCAGAGATCCTACAAAGAAGTCTGGTAAATATGCTTTTTTAAGCAAAGTTTGAGGTTTGCAGAGGTGTCTGCGTAAGAACATTTTGGGGGATCCACGCAAGCCACACCTCCCTGGAGTTCTTGGGGTGTCTAGTTTTAAAAAATGTCTGAGTTTGCTAGGTTTCCCTAGATGAAGGCCACACCCGGAACCAAAAACATAGGTGCGCCCTTACCGCCAAACGCAGGTAGTTTTGTAATATACCATTTTGATGTGTCCACGTACGTCTGTGATGTGCTAGCACTCCCCCCGTGGGCCGGGTGCAGGACGAAGTGATCTTGTCCCAGGCACACGGGAACCGTGTGCCTGGACGAGACCAGCTCGCCCCAGGCACCCTTGGGGTTAAATATACCTGTTATTATTGTTTGTTTATTTTTTGTTTATTTTTAAATTGAAATAATCAATATAAAATTATATATTTTTTCAAATTTTATGTGCTTGTTAAGAAACATCTTTTTGGATTTTTGGATTTTATTTTATTTATATTTTATTAATTTGGAAATTTGGAAATTTACTTAATCTTTTGAAATTGATTTGTTAATATTTTTTATGTTTCACACAAACCATATATATGCTTTTATATTAGTACATTTGAAAAATAACTCAGCTATAAATGTATATATAAATGCACATATGTGTGTGTTTGAATATGTATATATTATATATATTTTTATAGAGTATTAAATATTGAATACATGTATTTTCTTTATATTGATGTTATACATTAAAACATTCAAGATTTATTATTTTAAACTATATATATTAAACAGTATTTTTGTAAGTTTTGTAGTGATATTAGTGTGAATTATATTTTTTCCAACATTTTTGCACTTACCTTTATAAGTATAGAAAAATGTAATGTTTGTGATAGATATTGCTCACAGGATATTTTTGTTGTGCAATATTGTGGGTTCCAAAATTATGTCAGTAATCTACAAGCTTTCTATTTCCATTTCCATTACACTCTTCTATGAGGATGCTTGTTGCTAGTATAGTGCAACTGCAGCTTTCCAGTAAGCATGAGGCATCAGAATAGCACAACTACATGTGCAAATTTCTAGGCCGAAGTCTGGAGGGCCTCTGTTGGTAGTAAGCTACAACTGCAGCTTTGTGTCTGTATTGCACTCTTCTCTGAGGACCTCATTTGAAACTATTGTGAGATTTTAGCTTTCCATCTCGTTTGCACTCTTCTGTGAAGACCTCTGTTGGGAGTATGGTGTAACTGCAGTTTTCCATCTTCTGTGAGACCTCAGTTGTTAGTGGAGTGCAACAAGATTTCCATCTTCTTTGTACTCTTCTGTGAGGACGTCTATTAGTAGTATACTGCAACTGCACCTTTCCATCTCTATTGCATTTTTCTGAGAGGACATGTAATATTGTGGAATCATTTTTTATGCACCCTTGTAGACAACTGTTTACTGTACAATTCAATAGAGTTTCTTTCTCCATTGAACTCTCCTGTGAGAACATCTGTTGGCTGCATGATGACACTTCTGCATTTGAGCACTTGTTTGAGGATGTGGAAAACTGGATCTAGATGCAGGGAGGTGCTGCATGTATTTTCTCAAGACTGTCAGTGCGTAGTCATGCCTTTCTTTTGAATGGCGCACGCATGGTTTCACATTTACACAGAATAGATATGAAGGTTGTTTATCTCCCTCTTCAAAAGCCTACGTAAACATAGTGCAAGTAGGCCAGATTGATATTGTATTTGGTCTGGTACTGATATTCCTTTGTATAGTTATTCATAAAAGATTGCAGTAACAATGCAGAAAAAAGGTGAAGTGGATGAACCATTAATTGTTCCCCCAGGAAGAGCTGTTCAGAAAGTGCTGCCATCTTCTGTGCTGGATTTTATTGCCCCTCCTGCCCACCTTTGAAATTAATCTTTTATAAGTGATTTGTTGTGCAGTTCCAGTTCTCTGCTAGTGTGGGCCATCTAAGAAATGTAAATCAATGATACAAAATGGACAACAGCATTCCATAATGATCTCCTGGTTTAGAGGAAGTGCCCGTGTGGAATGCGGCGCATAGCAGATGAAATGAGATGCAAAGAAGCATCCTATTAGCACTGCCTGGAAAGCTTAAGGGGCATATTTATACTCCGTTTGCGCCGGAATTGCGTCTTTTTTTTTACGCAATTTCGACGCAAAACTAACTCCATATTTATACTTTGGCGTTAGACGCGTCTAGCGCCAAAGTCCATGGAGTTTGCGTCATTTTTTAGCGTGGACACCTACTTTGCGTTAATGAGATGCAAGGTAGGCGTTCACGTCTAAAAAACGACTCCGAGGCATGTGTGTCGGATTTATACTCCCGGGCAAAATTCACGCCCGGGAGTGGGCGGGTCAAAAAAAATGACGTACGGACGCTTTTGCGCCGTTTTTTAGCGCCTGCAAAAGGCAGGCGTTAAGGGACCTGTGGGCTCTGAAGGAGCCCAGAGGTGCCCTCCCATGCCCCCAGGGACACCCCCTGTCACTCTTGCCCACCCCAGGAGGACACCCAAGGCTGGAGGGACCCATCCCAGGGACATTAAGGTAAGTTCAGGTAAGTATTTGTTTTCATTTTTTTTGGTGGCATAGGGGGGCCTGATTTGTGCCCCCCTACATGCCACTATGCCCAATGACCATGCCCAGGGGACATAAGTCCCCTGGGCATGGCCATTGGGCAAGGGGGCATGACTCCTGTCTTTGCTAAGACAGGAGTCATTTCAATGGGGGTTGGGAGTCGAAAAAAATGGCGCAAATCGGGTTGAGGCGAAAAAATTGCCTCAACCTGACTTGCCCCATTTCTTGACGCCCAATCCCCATATCCCCCTACGCTGGCGCTGCCTGGTGTACGTCGTTTTTTTACACGCACACCAGGCAGCGCCGGCGGCTAACGCCGGCTAACGTCATTGATTAAATACGGCGCCCGCATGGCGCTTCAGAATGGCGTTAGCCGGCGCTAATTTTTTTGACGCAAAACTGCGTTAGCGCAGTTTTGCGTCAAAAAGTATAAATATGGCCCTTAGTATCTTCTTAAGAAACAATCAAATAAAAAGAGAAGAGGCACCAAAATGAAAGAGGTATTATAAAAGGAAAACATAAAAAACTAAAGTACTGGCCAACCAATCCTGAAACAGAAGCCCGTTCATTTTCAGGTGGATGTACACACATGATCATAAGATGCCATAATTCACAGAGCAACAGAGCCAATGTCTGATGTAAACTGAACCATTACCCCATAAGGTTCACTGTCATTGACAGAAGCAGGGTGTAAATGACACTGATTGAGACATATTGATGTATACATCACTTACATATTTTTTATTAAAAGATCCTGGCAGACATCTAAAAAGAAATTCTAGCAAGTTTGTTGGAGGCAGTAACCACCACCAAAATGATTCCCTTCAAATGTAATCTGACATCAAAATGCTTACCTTTTATAATAACCTGTGAGATTCCATGTAACAAAGTATCTATCTGCTGACTTTAATATAGAGTATTAACAATATACTCTTAAATGCCTATTGACTTTAAGATACGCTTTTCACAGTTAAGATGTCCGGCCTATTGCTTTATTGTAACTTTTCATTATAACCAATCAAGCCTATAAACTTTATCATTGGTTTGATGCCATAAGCAACTCAGACCTACTGTGCTGGTTCATAAGCCTTCGTACAAGGCAATCATCATTAATACAATAATAAAATTACAAATATGTACAAAATGGAGTTGTCAAAAGAATACAAAATCACTACTAATAGAGCTTAATAAGGATTACCATAGAGCAAATTATATCTCCCTATAGTTAGTTTAGGTGGGTCATTAGCACCAAAATCATTGCCTACTACAGTAATCTGCGAGAATCCATGCAACAAAATGTCTTCTGACAGGCTTTAGCGCAGTGTAATCACAAACCACTATTAAAAGTTGTTTAACTTTAACACATACTGTTCATAATGAGTAAGCAAGGCCTGCTTGCTTTGTCATGACCTTTCATTATAAACATATCACACTAAAGAAAACTGACATACATTTTCCAATTGAACTGATAAGGCCTTTACCCTTCACCAATACTGGATATTTTATTCAACCTAGAAGCTGGCAACCATCAGGCATTTATAAAATTACAAATATGAACTAAAGTAAAGTTAACCAAACAATATACATGCCTTTTCAGTAGGGCCTAACAAGAACCAACACAGTGAAATTCTACTTCCAAGGTTTGTTAGAGTTCGTGTCCAACACCATAACCCATTTCTGGGACTGTAATCGGTGACATTACATGTAACTAAATACCTTCTTATCGCCTGTAACGTAATGTGACAACAATCCACTGTTAGAAGGGTACAGGCTTTACCCTGTGCTTTCACAAAAAATACTCAAGGCCTGCTGCCTTTCTAATACCTTTCTATAATAAATCGGTCAGACCTATGGCATCTGACATAACATTTCCTTAACAATAATTAAGCCTATAGCTGTTTTCTTTGGGTTCTCAACATTGCCAACTCCGGCCTACTTATCTGAGCATATGCATTCCTACCATCAGGAGTCTAGTCATAAAATTGCTAATTTATACAATAATTACATGGCAACAGTGCACATACCGATTGTGCTGGCTGCACAGTCAGTGCAGCTGGCATTTGCATTGGCTTTATCTTAGAGCCGAAACCAATGCCCCTGCACTGACTGCACCGCCAGACCCGTAGGAACATCTTAATATGCGGTCGGGAGGCCGCTGGCTTGATGGCGTCCTCTCGACTGCCATATTGATGATCTGGTGGTCTGACCGCCAGACTCCAAATTAGGCCCTCTTATTGATATATGCACCAAAAGCTTTTTAGTAAAAACATATGTAAAGATCGACCAACTATTAATAACATGCGGAATGAAAATGAATTCTGATACACTTATTCTCACACCCCAAAAAAAGAAATATATACATTTTCGGACATTGCAGATTAGGAAATGTCTGAGGTGTGTTTAATATAGAGTTAATAGTACGCAAGTCAAAACATATCAGCCCAAACACATTTTCCCATTTACACATTATAAATATCACAGGCAGTAATCATTGGCAATCCTGTTTTCAATACAATACTTTAAGTTTCAAAGTGGGTTTGCACTTTCCTGGTGATTGGAATGCCTTATAATGGGAGAACCCACACCCAGATCCGCTCTCCTGGTTCCCACCTTGGTGTCAACTTGCCCATCGCCTGCAGGCTGAGAGGAGCAGTATCTCATCACAACGGTTGTGGACCCTGTGAACAGGACGACTTATGTTGGATGCCGTGACCACTGGCTTTCCATACCTGCTGGATGTCGTGACCACTGGCTGTCCATACCTCACTTGGTGCCAGATGTAGGAAGATCAGGTTTTGCGACTCGCAAATCATGAGATTAAAGACTCACAATTTGCAAGTTGCAAAACCTGATGTACAACAGTGTCCCACACACTGTTAGCAATTCCCAAATGGGTCACAAGGGACCTACATCATTAATATTCTTGAGGCAGGTCACAAATTGCAGCAACAGCAGACCACCATGTCTTTAACTACTTTTTAAATAAAGCATTTTTTGTAAATGGGATGCATTACAAAAAAACATAAAAACATTGGCGCCCCCATTCACAAAGGGGAATGGGTCCTTTGGGGACCCCTTCCCATTTGGGAATGGGTTAACACCAATTTGAAATTGGTGATAACTGCAATTGTTTTGCAACTGCATTCACAGTCGCAAAAATATTCATACATACCACTGAAACTTGCTATTAGGAAGGGATGCCCTTGGCACACCCCTTCCTAATAGTGACTTGCAAACCTATTTTGCAATTCGGTAAATAGATTACTGAATCGCAAAATTATGGGGGTCATTCTGACCCCCGCGGGCGGCGGAAGCCGCCCGCCTGGCGGGAACCGCCAGAAGACCGTACCGCGGTCAAAAGACCGCCGCGGTCATTCTGACTTTCCCGCTGGGCTGGCGGGCGACCGCCAAAAGGCCGCCCGCCCGCCCAGCGGGAAAGCCCCAGCAACGAGGATGCCGGCTCCGAATGGAGCCGGCGGAGTTGCTGGTGTGCGACGGGTGCAGTTGCACCCGTCGTGATTTTCAGTGTCTGCCAAGCAGACACTGAAAATCTCAATGGGGCCCTGTTAGGGGGCCCCACGACACCCGTTCCCGCCATCCTGTTTCTGGCCGTGAAAACCGCCAGAAACAGGATGGCGGGAAGGGGGTTGGAATCCCCATAGCGGCGCTGCTTGCAGCGCCGCCGTGGAGGATTCCCTGGGGCCGCGGGAAACCGGCGGGAAACCGCTGGTTTCCCTTTTCTGACCGCGGCTGTACCGCCGCGGTCAGAATGGCCCCAGAAGCACCGCCAGCCTGTTGGCGGTGCTTCCGCGGTCGTTGGCCCTGGCGGTCCAGAATGACCCCCTATGTTTGTACACTGTGAAATGCTTTTTTTGGTCGCAAACGGCCCGATTCTGTGAATTGGGCCATTTGTAAACAAGAAAAAGCTATGTACATCGGCCACTTGATCTCGTTAAGAGCAGAAAAATGCATAGCAGCATTCTGGAGGATGCCAGAACCAGGGGCCTGCAAGTTGAAGGCAGCACTCTGATTTGAAGTATCACTGGTTCGGAGGCAGCTGAAGACAAGGAGAGTACCTGGACCTGACTTAGTACTATTTCCTCACTGAAACACACCTGAGGAGACATCAGAAATGGAAACAGACTCCAGGAGTCCCTGCTATGTGAGTATTGAAAAATGAAAAACATTTCTGAATGAGTAAAACAGACAGCTCTTGCTCTGCAGCGTTATCATCCAAGAAACAGGCTGAACAGGTGTGGAGTTCTAAATCAGGCTGATGGCCCTCCACGAGGGCCAAGGAAGTGTCAGTGTCCACTGCCCAGGTAGCTCACTTGGGCCGGCCTGGCTTTAGCTCTGGTGATGCCTTGTGTGACAATCCTTTTTGATGCTCTCCCTAATGACCACCTTTTTCCATGGATTCCTTCACTACCACCCTCCAACAGTGTCCCTTCTCTCCATAGCCCCTTTCACAAACACATTTGATTTGTTTTATAGTGCTACTCATATCAGTGTAGGGTGTTGGAGCACTTTATTTCACATACACATTATGCAGACGCAATCAATCATGTATGTGTAAATTAATCTATAGGTATTGTTACATAAAACAATGAGGATTACATGGAATAGGAATCACATTTCATCCATACTAGTAGGTACTAGGCTTTATAGTTCAAGAGTGGTGGTCTGAAGAAGCACAAATCCATGTTTTAAAACATGCCACAGGGGTTGGGTTGTCTTTACTAGTAAGAATGTATTACAACTCCTTTAGTAACATTAGGATAATAAAATACTGGGGGGGGGGACATAAGGTTCTAACCTATACCATGAAGCTTGCATGCAGCTCTTTGATCACTGTGCTATATTAGGATTATAATTTATGCACTGCAAGTAACAAAATGATATCTGTGCTAAAAGCAGCAACCCATTCAGATATCCATATAAAATACAGTTCAGTAATTTGCAAGGTATACGTTGTTTGCATCAAGCATACTAACTCACTGCACTACTTTAGGATGAGCCAAACCTGCCACTAAACAAAACTCCAGTCTCAATTTCAGGAACATTCATCACCAGTGTTATCTTGAAATGTTTTTATTGTCTGAAACTGCTGGACACAGAAGAAACTCTGAAGCAGGTGCTTTTAAACCCATAAATTGTTTCTAAGCATAGCACCCCCAAGCTCAGCATTAAGTGCTGCGGTACCAGGGCCACCTCCCCAAAGCCACCTCTGCACTTGGAACAAGCATCTATGATGCAAGCCATGAAGCCGATCTCACCTATCCAGGCTATACCTGCTTCATTTGAGTCTTGTGTTAACATTCACAAATTCCTTGAGGAATTTATCAAATTGCACTAAACCAGGTATCCAACCCACACATATATATAAATTAATTGAGTGGAGGAAATGATGCTATTAAGGGGTTAGGCTGTTGCAAGAGAGAACATCAAGCCCTAGAAAAAGGAAGGAAAAGTTAGAAACAGGGGCATAGCTTCCATTGGTGCAGTGTCAACAGGACACAGAGGCCTGAGCAACTATGAATATTGCTGTATTTTACAATGCAAATTGCAGCTAGTGAATCTATTCCCCCCCCCTTGCTCTAGGGTCTATGAGAGACTGATTATGCCACTTTGAAGACACCACCTAGTTTAAACCTACCACTTTTCAGAAAATACATGTTCTGTCAAAGATAATGATTAACAATTGTATTTCCACCATTAATTACAAGGTATTGAGAATGCTTTATTGGATAAAGAATGTCTCCTGACAGTGAAACCCATCGAAAAACCTTTCCGCACCCTGATCATATGCACCATTACAGACTAATTACCAAAGATCAGTTTAGAGATTAGGTTATGAAACAGTTGTTACATGTGAGGTGGCAGCCAGATTGGAAAAATGAGCATTGTTTAGATGAATTGAAGTTGTGACTTAGGCGAGATCGATGATCAGATAAAACATTGGTAGATTGCAGAGATAATATTATTATTTTTACAGACTGACATAGGTGATGCTCGACCGAGCACTACCTTTAATTCAATCAACCATGTTTTCTTATTGTAAAGGTTGGAATCGTTAGTTGTAGTCTCTGAGAAAACAATAGCTGGGTTGAATTTTAGCTCACCAATTAGTATGTAGGTTCATTTTCCCATCTGGTAAATACTTGCATGCAACCCTTGCAGGAAATATTAACAACGAGTGAGTTTGCATTTCCTAATTATGTGGATGACAACCGGATGGACAGAGAGCTCTCCCAGGTATTTTTTTGTACACTACCTTTTGTGAGAGCACACCTAGTTAGAAAGCAATAGCACCAAAGGACATGGGTATAGCTTTGTGTAGAATGTGAGTGACTAATGAACTGGACGGGTCATCTTGCTAAGTTACAATATACTTCACTGAGGAAACTGCTCAACTCCCTTTCTCCCTATAGGAATGGTATAGTCAGTAGGCTTTTCCCAGACAAAGGAGTGGTATGTTCAACCAGTACCAGAACACATTTAAGTTAAGAACGTAATAATCCCAAAGCAATTTCCAAAACTAAAGAAAAATGTAAAAATATAAATGAAACTAAGTGATAGGATTCAGGAAACTAGAGATACGACAGCAAAAGTGGGAAGAAAACACTTAGAGCATCATTATGAGTTCAGCAGAAGGTTTAGGCCATCCACTGAACTTCCGACGGGGAGGTTGCTGCCATAATGGCCACCTAACTGCCAGGCCCATTGAGAGCTTCCCACTAGTTCGGCAGGAGGAAACCTGAGTTTCTGCCCACTGTCCTAGAGGGTAACACTCTACAGCATTGTCTCTGGCTCATAATCGAGCCAGCTGCAATGCTATACGGTGCAGAGTGCACCGGCACCCTAGCAATGTTCACGCCCTCGCAATATTCACTGTCTGTAAAGTGTCACAACCGCCGTGGTCATAATGTAGTGCTTGGACCGCTGCATTGGCGGCGGTCTGACTGCCACTGCGAGTCTAGCCGTCAAGTAACTGCCAGACTTGTAATGACCCCTTAGAGTATGGGAATGTACATAGCTCGAGTAATCCATTGATGCAAATGACCATAGGATAATACTTGGTTTAATATTTTGGGTTCAGGTTACAACTTTTTTTATCTAAAGAAGTCAGTCTTGTACATTACCTCAGGCTCAGAATGTCTTCTCAAAGCCTTTTTCTCTCAAGGATTTTTGCTTATTCTGATGATTTGCAATGGCTTAAGGTACAATTTTCCTTTATGTAATAAGGTCTTGAAAGAAAGTATATCCAAGTTATTTTTAAATATCATGAACATCTGGATTCTTACCTATAATCCAGTCTGGGTTTTCTGCAGTCCAATGCACATGTGACTGTTTTCCAAAGTCACAATGTCACCACATACTGGAATATGTGGTAAGCAAGTGCCATCTACAAGTTGCCACCTTCTCAGGAGCTAACAGCCAAAGGTGCAAACATCCCTACCAGATGAAGATTTGAGGGTTGATGAAAACCAGGAGTCTGGAATCTGTTAGTGGAATTCTTCAGGTGCAGGGAGTCAGGATTGACAAGGGGAGGGAGGGAAGATACAAATAAAGGAACACAGCTTTGTCCAAGAGCACCTCCAACCAGACTAATGTGTTTATATAGCAGAAAAAAGAAATTACATCAAATATCACACAACAGGAAACACAAAGGATTGGGAAAACCAGACATGAACAAAGGGGAAATAGCCATGATGAGAAAGGGAACAAAATAGGAACGAAAACCTGAACCAAACTAGCTGCCAATCAGCTTTCAAAGGCAGCTGCAAACCCTTAGGCAGGGGATTAGCATTTTGGAGCTGAAGCATCAAACAGCAGCAGCCATGAGCCCAACAGCACGAGAAAAGGCAGCCCCAAGCAAGTAAAAATAACAGCCTGCAGCAGCAGGATTCATGGGGCGTTTCCTGAGATGTCCAGAGTGTGGTCTAGCAGGGATGGAATGGGCCATAAGGCTTGCAGGGAAGATCGTCTTTAGACAGTTTCACTATTAGGCAGGTTTCTTCCTTCTTCTTATGGTTCTTTCAGGTCCAGTAGTGTTCTGGTTCTGATGAGTAGGTAAAGTGGGCCCATTCTTTTCCACCACACTAGTCAGTGATTGGTTATATTTTTAGGTCCACTTCCTGTGAACATCTCATCACCAGACATCTATTGCTCTATTGCAACACTTCCTGTCTTGCATGCTGCCAAACTATCCAATACGAATTGGTTTAAGATATCAGTAGTGATTCAAACCTTTCTTTGGCTTCTAGTACCATCACAGGACCATCCCTATAGAACTGAGGAACAAGCCCCTTTACGTGGTGCAGAACAGGTTTCTCACTTCCTAAAATCGGATACGAATGTCTGAGAGAGCTCCCCTCATGCAAGGTTGCTGTCACCTAAGCCTCCATTTGACATCACCATATTTACCATATTAAATGCCATGCCTCAGCCTGGGCACTATATGTGACCACCTGTTCATGTCCACTTCCGAGTGGGACATCCCATAATAGGCGATCAGCCATTAATCTTCCTCAAATATTATTGCACTCAGAAACAACCCTAGGGGCCTGCTGGCAAAGTGTATTGTCGAACCTCATCAAAGCTAAAACACTGTCAGGATGGAAGTTTGTAGAACTGAATGAACTACTACTAGAGCTTCAAACCATGCCTTCTAAAAGTTACCTTTCAAAGCCAGCTATACAAAATTTAGATTCACAATCAAATTAGTTAGCTGATAACCATTAAAAGGGACCGTGAACCAGGTTTTGAATATTTCATGGATAAAATATAAAAATAGACTTGTTTTCAAAATCACACCTCCATGAAACAAGTACCATATTACAAATACAGTGAAAAGAGCATATCACTCTTAACAGCCACCTGGTCGAACATTCATATTCATTAAATCAAAAGTCCCGTCCCATGAAATGTACTATTAACCAGACTCCATTCTATTAATATTATGTACAATGATATGACTTGTCTTCAGACAAGTCCAAGTATACTGCCTCATTTGCAAATATAATTTCTTATATTTGGATTATATTTTTTCTTTATTATTTGAGGTGTAAATTATAGTTGAACACTGTCTGTACTTATTCATAAGTTTCCCCAAAAAGGTTTCAATATTATATATGGCCCTTCAAGGGTGTTTGGTGCATTCTACTGGACTGCATAATTTCTGACCCATCAGTCCAACTGATGAAACACAGTATCCTCCCTCACAGCATTCACTGTCCTCCAGAGATCAAGTGTGTTTCCAATTTAATTAGTCTTCAAATAGAACTGCCATGGCCCTGGTTGTATGGGCCTCACTTGTCCGCTGATCCCAACCATATCTAAAGTTGCAATCAAAGTGTGTTATTACATTTTGCTTAGCTACAGATTTTGAGTTAAAGATTAACTCTTATCCAGTTTCTCTCAGCTAAAATAAGCAGTAGCTTTGTAACAGCTGCATGTTATTGATTCAGTGGTGATTAATTACTTATGTACAATTGATCACAGTGGCAATTCTGTGATATGGCCTATCTTTCTTACACACTTAAAACCAAGAACACCAGATCCAGATTCACATAATTAGTGGTTATCCTGCAAAACTAGCATGGATCTGGCCTTCTGGACCTATATTAGAAAGCAATGTAAGGTATGTAAAAATTTCCAATAGAAGTGGGGAAGACGGATATGCTTACACTTCCTAAACTTGCATCCTCAAGTATAAAATAGCTCCTCTTTGGCTCTGAAGCTGGGAAACTTCCAACCAGCTGTTAGCTGTCAGAGCTGGGGAGCGCTGGTATGATGCCACCTGAGTCCTTTGTTTTGGAATCTTTGGGAAGGCTTAAGAAGGTTTGTCACATTATCCATTTTGTGAAGATTACCTGTTTAGAGATATTCTGTTGCGCTTCTAACTTCTTTAAGACCATCCTGATGGGCATCCTGAAGAGCTTTAAGATACCACTAAGGTCCTGATTACAACAAAGGAGGAAATACGATTCTATAAAATTACACCGCAAATTACAAATACTGGGTCTCAAGGAATTGGGGATACTGAAATACATTTTTCCCACCACTTCTCCTGAACACAATTTTTCCAGCTGGGTTTGCCACCTAAAAATGTGTATGTTAACAGCCCAGCTACAGGAAATGACATCAAACAACTGGAAATATATAATTTCCGGTACCAAATCCAATTCCTGTGAAGAACATAGTCCATAGACTGCATTCCTGTCAATTTTTGGAAGCCAGCTCAGAAGAACCAATGTTTGTAGCAGTTAGCTGCATCAGCAATACGTCTTGGCCGTGATCTTTTGGTTTCACAATCTACTACAATTCACCAAAACAGAGCACCTTCTATATATAGCGTGTAACCAGTCAACTTAAAACAATGGATCCTGTGTGAGTCAGGAAATGCAAAATCAGTCAGCCTGAATCACCGGTACTTCCAGAGGAGGTGACTTAAAGAAAAAAGTATTGATACATTATCTGAAACAGCTGTAACACCGGAGCAAAGGTCTGGCAGCAAATAACAAATGGGATGAGTGCAGCCTCTGCATAACCGTGGACAGTTAAGGACTTCAAACTTTGTGTCTGGGTTCTGCTTTCAAAACACAGGTATGACAATCTTGCAACTAGTAGACGATCTGTACCAGGGTTGAAGGTAACCCTCTGGCATATGCTGGTCTACAGCATCAGTAACCTGACCAGTTTTGATGAACTTGAATGTAGGTGTGAGGATGGAGGATGTGAGCGACTAGGTGAATGGCTTACACCACTACACTATACACGCCCATAATGTGCCAATGTTACACATAGGATCGTATGTCTCATATGTCATGATAGTAAATGGCAAGATGGATTGTGTCATGTGAGAATAAAGTGTTTATGGCAAGACACCATCCTTGTCAAATAGAATTAGTAGGGCTTAGCCTAAGATTATTATAATAAAAAATATGAGCATGCGGTAACAAGGTTGTAATGAATAGAACATTTCTTACGAACTGGCAGACATGATTAATGAAATCATGACACTGTTTTTGCAAGCCCTACAATTGGGATGGTGATGTCATGTACAATCCAGAATGATTATTCTTCCTGGCAAAATTGAAAAAGTGCAAGATATCACACCAAGCCAGTGCCACGCTGAGTGGCTATAGCTAGCATGCCTTTCACTACTTCCACTATTGGATCTAGTACTGCAGAAACAGACATTCAAAGTGGATCTGGCTCTGTCAGCACTACGTTAACGTGCACCATTTGTAAAGGTGTGGAGGACACTACTAGGCAGCTACAGGATAGCACACTAATTGCCAAAATTTCTGTCAGAGCAACAACAACTGTTACAATCTTCCTCACTACACCCATTGTAGTTGCCCTCGTTCCTTAAAGCTTCACAGATGTGCCCATTGAGGACGATAAGGAGGAGGAGAGCATGATAAGGAACAGGGTGTACCATCACCAGAATATGGGGCTGTCATAAAACAGAGCCTACTTGCAGAATAGGTATCACTGTCTGTAGCAGCTGTAGAGCTCCCATCTTTGTACACTTCCACAAGCACTGTTGGCTAGACCTTGGACTAAATCTCAAGATGGGTTGCTGCCACGACGTTCACTCACATGACACTGCTGGCACAACCTTATGAATCCACAGATGCCACTGTGACAGTTGGTAATTTCTTGTAGTCTCTATGTGACACATTTGAAAGTTTATGAAGGTGTCATAATAGATACAAAGAAATGCAACACACAATTGCATTCAAATGTAGTATGATCAACGATCTGCCCCAAGCAAATGTTTGCTCGATGCAAAATGGTTGCTACATCTGGCCCTTGGTTCCTTATGTGTGGCTATAATTGGTTATGTTTTATTTTTTTAAATCAAGACAAAACGACATATGCTGCTCATTTTTTTCGTGTGTTGTTATAGTATGCTTCACATTTGGTTACATCGGGCTGTGATTGTACATTTTACTTTTTTTTTACATCTTTGTGCCTAAATTACACCTGCTTTGAGCAGGAGGGAAAATGTGGTACTAATTCAATAGAGAACGGGTTACCATTAATCTTGTAAAAGCTGGTTCATTTTTCTGCATAATGTGAATCCACAGATGCCACTGTGAGAGTTGGTAATTTCTTGCAGTCTCTATATGACACGTTTGGCAGTTTATGAGGGTGCCGTAATAGATGCAAAGAAATGCAAAACACAATTACATTCAAATGCAGTGTGATCAACCATCTGCCCCGAGGAAATGTTTGATTAACCTTTATCCCGCTGCACAAATAATTTCACAAGCATAGTTGGAGATGGACAGCTGGACATAACGTAGTCGCTGGAGGCACACACACACACATGCCTCACAACAGTTTAAGCAATTGGCAAGCACAGCAATGCATGCTCTAGCCAACACCTCCGAAGTCAATCAACCCCACTTCCAGCTATTGTACATCTTCCCAACAGGTTTCCCCCACACAGCCTTGTACGAGGCCTGTTTGTATCTCAAACATCGTAGAACCATCCTTTCCACAGCTAGAAAAAGTGTGCCACAATTTTATTATATCCTTGCTTATTGTTTGTGTTGGTTTGGTTTGCTCTGTATTAAGGGATAGTAAAACGGGGTTTGTTTCCACATGCAAATATTTGCCACGAACGGTATTTCCAACTGCGATTTTTCCGCATATTGAACACCTATAATCTGGGGAGCAAAATGAATGCATAAAATCATGCAGTGATGTTGCTCTACCTTGCTAGTAATCAGGGTCTGAGAGTCATCTAATACGCAGCACCATACCCAATTAGCAAGGAGAGATGATTTGACTATGCACTGTTTCAAATTAAACATCATCATTGCATTGGTAGAAACAGAAAATGGAAATATTTGAACTGCAACGCTTTTCACTCAAACCATTTTACTCTAAGTGTTTGCTTAAAAAACATAAAAATTATCACATGACTAGGGAATGAAGAAGCAAACCCATTCTCAAACCTTTAGAGCAGGGCACAAGATTTGAAAATTCCTGACACAAGACATGTGGGCACTACCTAATTGGATGTTTTAAAAAAAGAACCTGACATGGTTTTGATATGGCTTTTCTATCAATGAAATCCATCAACTGAAAATGAATGTGTAGTTTGTCATTGTTTAAGGAATCACCCTCAACAATATAATTACATTTTTTTACTTCTCTGTTCATTGTACTTATATTATATTTGTACAGTTTAATTTTTTGCGTTCGTACACCACATCTATTTGGCGATAGACATAGGCGGTCATTATGAACACGGCCGGAAACACCGTCGACCGCCATGGCAGCGGTGAACAGAATCCTGCCATTGGCTGTGAATGGAAACTCGCCATATAATGAACAAAAATTCCAACCCCTTCAAAAATCACTAGATAACCACATTCCCCCCATGACCCTGTTGGCGGGAATCCCAGACCTCCCCACCCTGCCACCGCCAAGCACATCCACATACCGCCCTTCAAATAATGATGCACAAATCACCTTGGCGGACAGTGGAGGCCGGATGACCATTGGCGGCTGCGCCTGCCACGGACGGCAAGTTGACTCAACAGCAAGAAGTGTACACATTGGATAGTCGTATGACCCACACACCTGACACACATCCAGAACCCCATAAAACACCCCCTGACACACCCCAAAACACCACCAGAATACACAGACTGGGAGGAAAAGGTACCGCCCATCCTGCACCCTGAGGGACTCACTGGACTCACTGGAGGAATGGACTCGGGTACGTCGTCAACATATACCCCATATACACCATACCTGTAATGCATACACCACCCCACCCCACCCACACGCACCAGGACCATCACACCACCCAGGCATCAGCCACTAAATCCACCCCCCTGCATGACCACAAACCCACTAACAGGCCCACATCCCTCCCCCTGTGCACAGTCTACTACCCCTGCACATGCCCACAATGGAACAACACCCCTCACCACAATGCAACCCCACACTGGCGCTAAATGCAATGTCAACCTCATAAAAGCACCCTGGAAGGCCACTGAAAGTAACACCAGCACAAAATAGCCCAGTCCTGTTCACCTGAAACTTTCATGCAGCTGTAACGGACTTGTTTATGTCCCCCAACAGGCACCACCACCCATGCACCCCTAACGGATGGGACAAGGAGTGTCAGTGCCCCCCAGGAAGACAGAGGCACTTCACAAGACACTGGTGAAGGATCCCTGGACACCGATGAGCAGGCAGGCCCCTCACACAGTCCTGGACTCTCACCATGCAGCAGCCCCACCCAGGACACCACTGTCACCCCTACCACCAAGTCAAGACCAGCAGCCCAGGGCAGGCGTCCCCACACCTGTGTATCCAGGCCACAGACTGGTCGAACATAGGTACAGAGGCCACAGCCTCCCACTCCCAACATGCAGGAAGGCGAGGGCCCCAGTACAAGTGGTACTGCCAGACCTGTGCAGGGGAAACAGGCACACGGGGCTAGGGCAAGTGCAAGGGTGGCAGTGGGTCAGGGGGGAGGCCACAGGATGGATGCAGCAGCCCAGGACATGATATCAGAGGTATTGGGGGCCTACCAGCATACCCTTGATAGGTTGCCATAGATTGTGTCCACCCTGGAGCACAGTCAGAGGATGCAACAGGAACACCACCAACAGGCCCTGGAGCACTGGAAAGACCACAACGCCACAATGGCTACCATAGCAGGAGCACTGCTGCAGCTCGTCCAAAACCAGTCTGACACCCACACAGGATAAGAGGCCCCCACAACAGCACCGGACAACCAGCATCAGATTACCCCATCAGCAGAAACATCCCAGGATCTACCCTCACAGCAAACCCAAGGGCCTACCATGTCATCCCCTGAAGATCAACAGCAGGTGCCCAAATGTTCCCTCAGGCCAAGATACAGCACTGGAACCCCAGCTAAGAACAAGGACACCTTCAAACAGTAACTCAGCAACAATTTGCACTGAAACCATCCCACCCAATCACCAACCATACATTGCTAAAAGGCAATATGAACTACTGTAAGACTAGATGGGCCCATCAATACTACCAACAAGGCTGCCACCATGTTGGTCTCGAGGACACCCCCCCTTACGACTTCACTGTAAATAGCACTATTCACTCACTTCAACCAATAAAACACATATAACACCTGTAACACTGTCCCCTTTGTGAAATTGTGAAAAAAGTGAAGTATGGATGCAACTGGCAGAGAACTACTTTATTGTCAAATCTCTGCATGAAGGGAGTCCTGTGTGCCTAAATGGTGGCAATGAGGAAATGTATATAATTTCAATCTGTCCCATGCAGAAGTGGGCCATGTTTCTCCCATCATTACCAACCCCCCTATATGTCTGAGCACACTGACAGTATTTGTCACAAACCCCAATGTCAGGCCCAAGTCCCACACATTTACTGGAAGTAGAGTTGTATCAGTTGGTTCCTGGAATTGACATCTTCTCCTTCCTCATCATCACCATCACTCTCCTCAATTCTCTGAGGTAGCTGATCAGGACCTACAGCACCCTCCACCTCCAAGAGGTGGATAGAATGTCTCACTGCCGCGTTGTGCATCATGCTGCAGGCCACCACTATTCTACACACCTTATTAGGCCCATAGGCCAGGGAACCTCCAGAGATATGTAGACAACAAAATCTAGCCTTCAGGAGACTTATAGGGCCAGATGTACGAAAAAACCCAATTGCGAGTTGCAATTTGCGAGTCCTTCCGACTCGCAAATTGCAACTCGCAATTTGGTATGCAGTACGGTGTCTCAGACACCGACTGCAACTCGCTATGGGGTCGCAATGACCCACCTCATGAATATTCATGAGGTGGGTCGCAAATTGCGGCCCCATAGCGAGTATAGGCACTCGCTAACATGGAGGCCTGCTGTAGTCAGCAGGCCTCCATGTTAGCGACCTGCTTTTAAATAAAGGAGTTTTTTTTAAATGTAGCCCATTTTCCCTAAGGGAAAACGAGCTGCATTTCAAAAAATCCGAAACCTTTTGTTTCGTTTTTTTCAGGGCAGGGAGTGGTCCTTTGGACCACTCCCTGCCCTGAAAAAATGTTTTGGGGTCCATTCACAAAGGGGAAGGGGTCCCATGGGGACCCCTTCCCGTTTGCGAATGGGTTACCATCCACTTCAAGTGGATGGTAACTGCGACTCCATTTGCGACCGCATACGCGGTCACAAATGGAATTGCATGCCATTGCGAATCGCAAATAGGAAGGGAACACCCCTTCCTATTTGCGATTCGGAAATGCATTTTGCGAGTCGGATCCGACTCGCAAAATGCATTTCAACATAGCAAAGTGGCTTTTGCGAGTCACAAACGGCGTTTTTCGCCGTTTGCGACTCGCAAAACCCTTGCTACATCTGGCCCATAGTTCGCTCTATCACCCTCCTAGTACTTCCATGGGCCTCACTGTAATTTCTCTCTGCATCCGTTCTGGGATTCCTCACTGGTGTCAGCAGCCAACGCAAGTTTGGATAGCCAGAATCACCTAGAAAATGGTGCAATACAGAGTCATCATTGTTATGCCCCTTAGTCAGACAGGCTGCTTCTCTGCAATGTGTCAGTTAGTGACAGGCACACTTACCTATGATCCACCCTCTGTCCTCTTGGAGTTGTTCCATCTTCTGTGGCACACTACTGTTCCTCAACACAAAGGAATCATGGACTGAACCTGGGAACATGGCATTCACATGTGAGATGTACTGGTCTGCAGTACATACCAATTGGATGTTCAAGGAGTGAAAGTTCTTTCTATTTCTGTACACCTGTTCACTCACTCTTGGGGGTATGATCGGTATGTGGGTGCCATCAATGGCACCTATAACATGGGGTATGTTGGCAAAGGCATAGAATTCTAACTTGATGGCAGGGAGGTCAGTACTTTGGGGAAACCTCACATAAGACTGCAGATGTTGTACAAATGCATTCAGAAATCTTGTCAGTACCATGCTGAACATTGGCTGTGAAAATCCAGCACCCATGCCAATGGTCACTTGAAATGAGCCCATGGCCAGGAAATGGAGTGCGGAGAGCACCTGCACTTCAGTTGGGATGGCATGCTGATTACGATTTCCCGGAGTTAGTGCAGGATCCAGTAAAGCACAAAGGGCCATATGTACGAAAGCTTTTTCCCATAGACACAGAATGGGTAAAATCCTTTCGTACATCTGGCCCAAAGTTTCTGTGAATTCAGTGAATTGTTGCACGTGTGAGTCTGTAAGTGATTATGATGTGACGCTCCACCATGGTTCTCATATCCACAAGTGGTCTGTACACCGATGGTGCCCTTCCTCGGGTCGGTACCTACGAGGGGTTTAAAAAAGGTGTGATGAAGACACATATATAGGAACACTTGTCATCATTTGTGCACTGCATTGTTCATTGTGGTGTCTCAACATTAACTGCTACCTGACATATATACATGTACATCACAAGGAGGGAACAGAGTATTTCATAGGTGCTACAATACTGAATGGACAGAGACCCACGTGCTTCATGTGGCAAGTAGGGCCTGCATTGTGAGAAGTATTTAATTTTAGATGCGTAGGTCATGGCAAAATGTCTGCCCACTGTAATTCTGCCCTTTTGTTGTGGATGTGACCTCATACCACTAGCGGTTGACGTCACAGCGCAAGGCGGTGTTTACCGCTATTGGGACCCTCATTGGTTAACATGGATGCCAATGGGGAAGCCTGGCGTATTATGATCGCCGCCGGCGGTGACGGTGCACACCACCACTGAACGTACGGGCGTTCGTCATTGTTTATTCACTTGACTCCCTGATCTTGTGCAGACAGGTACTCTACTGTGTGTACTGCTGTGTGCCTGCCTCTGGCTATGGATGTGCCTCGTGTTGCAGGGGAAAGGGCCCCGGCCTTCACCCAGGAGGAACCGGAGAAGCTAGTGGATGGGGTCCTGCCCCTGTGTGCAAAACTGTACGAACGGCCAGAGGTACAGGTGAGTCTGGGTTTGGGGGGCACTGTGTGTGTGTAATGGATGGTGTTGATTGGATATATGTGTGCACCTCTGAGCCTGCATGGGCCATGGTGCATGGCATGCTGCGTGCGTATGTCCTGTATGTCTGACAGTACTGTCCGTCCCATAGTGGACGATTAGCCAGCTGTTCCTATCGTGCAAGTGCCTGACCTCTGTGTTCCATTTCTGTGTTGCCCTTTTAGGTCAGAGCCCACCAGAAGAGGGCACTTTGGCATGCCATCGCCAAGTAGGTGGGAGGACCTGCGGCGTTGTGGCCCATGGCAATTGTAGCCATATGGACTGGCCATTGGCCCTGTTTGGACTGTTTGGCTCTGTGAGCTTCACATTAAAGTTTCTGTTGCCTGGGTTTCGGCAGCACGTTGTTGAACCCTGGTCTTTTGTTTCATTGTTCATGGGTGTGGGGCATTTGTGTGTACTATGGTCAGGTTGGATCAGCTTTGTGTCGGGTAAGTACCTCTTGCTGTAGGGTGTATGACGTGTGCTGCTGTGAAGGGTTGGGGGCGTAGCAGGGTGGGTGGGTATGTGACTGTGCCCTTTCTTCCCTTGTGCAGTAGGTTGCGGTACTCACCGTCGTTGTTTTCGTCGGCTGTCTCAGTCATGGAAGTATATGGCAAGGAGCAGGGCTGGCATGATCTGCAGCTCTCCATCTATGTCTGCTTCGGCGCATTGTGTGGGCCTCCGGTGAGTGTTTCCTTATATTTGATCATTTCCGCCTGGCTTTGCATGGCGGTGGTCCCCCCCCGGAACTGGTGGCGAACTGGTGGTTCAATATTTGATGGGCGGGTTGGGCCTTTCTGTAGGCCTGTAGGAGGACTCTGCTGCTGTCGTGGGCATTCCTTTACTGGCGGTGGGTGGTTTGCGGGATGCCTGTGTTTCGTTTGGTTCATTATTTGTGGTCCAGCCCTCTCCTCTGTTGGCAGTTTCTACCGCCACCACCGGCGGCGCGGATCGGACAGCCATGTTCATAATGAGGGCCATAGTTCTTGTGCTACATAATATCCGAAGTAGATACATGGAATAAATACGTCATCGAGTATAGTCAGCCCACTGGAATGATGTAGCAGGGAAAGACCAAATTATGCAGCAGGGTTTACAAAATTATGCAGCAGGAAAAGGGAAATTATATAGCGTAGCATGACACATTTATTTATTTGTCATTTCTGTACATTAACACTATCTGAGAAAAGGTTTCACCTCATTAGAACCAGTGGTGGTTCCTCCCTGGGAGCGCCTGCTGTTCAGAAAGCATAAAAAATAAAATTATTTTATTACCATTTTATTTTTGACGCTTTCTGCCAGCAAACAAAGTGCAAGGGCAGGGTGGGGCCAGTGAGGCACTGCTGCCAATGATTGCCAGCAGTGAGGAGTGGCACCTTTGTTTGAAGTGTGTATGATGGTTTGGCTAGCTACCTTGCTATGGCAAAACTGGCATGCGCTTTACAAACGTCTCCAACCCGGCTGTCTTGGACAGCTGGGTTGGAGAGAGAGCACAGTCATACAGTGCCTTTGGGAGCGTGGAGCCGGCCAGCTCCAGCCAATCAAGACACTATTTTTATGCTGCTTAACAGCATGAAAACAGTGCTGCCAGCCGGCACTGATTAGAACCAGTCTGAGTATAGACTGCAAGCTAATAGGTGGCTAGTAGCTATTTAAAACCCAAAGAACATAAAGGACTGAAAAGTAAATTTAAATTCAGGGCTAAATACCACAAGCAGATCACCTAGAATTCAATTTAATGTAATTAAATAAATTAAGCAGAATAAGCAAATAACAACATTGAAGAATAGGGACAAAGAGCCCTTGAACCATGTTCAAATAATGGTTGCAATTGTTTCATGTTCCTTCAGTGATAGGAAAACAGATAACCATTATTGATCAAAGTTTTTATTTTTCAGTCCATTTGCCCTGTTATCCCCATTGGAAAAATGGACTCTGACTCAAAATTATGCCACATTGTATCCATTAATAAAAGAGTTCATCAACAACAATAGAAACTTCATGGTATACAATAGCGAAAAAAGTGTGCTTGGCAATGTTTTGCAAAAAAAGCTCAAACCCTAAAACTAGAAGTAAAACATCAAAAAATATTTAGAAAAAGTGGTTGTTTGGAGACACCTTTGTAAAAATGAATTATTCTCACTTAACCAAGATGAAAGAACAAATGTAAGGGTAGTAAAAAGTGGGCAAGCTACAAAAATGATCTTTAGTGGAATGGTTCAAGCAGTACCTAGGACAAAATGTTGTTAAATGCAAAAACAGGTAGGACCTATAAAGGGAAAAAGGGCTACACAAGAAGGAGTGGAAGAAGTAAACCAAGTTGAAAGGCTGCATATAAAATTCTAGAGACAGAAGGAAGGTAAAACATTGGTGTAAAAATATCTGTTCACTAATATTGTTAAATTCAATTACCTATTTGTACAACTTCCACGTCCCATTCTATAGTGAAATATTATTTGCCTACCCAAATGTCGCTGTTGGACCTGTCATCCTTTTACCTACTTTCTTCCATTTTTGTGCCAAAATGTGTTTTTGTTGGCTTTAAGACTATGGACGTTACCACGCTAACTAGTGCTAAAGTTCTTGTGCTCACTTCCCTAAACAAGGGTTGATTGGCTTACACCTGATTGGCATATTTGTTTTTATTTAGAAATCTCTTGTAGTGTGGGATGCCACATTCCCAGGACCTGTAAATTAAATGCTATTAGTGAGCCTGAAGCACCCATTGTGCTACCCACTTAAGTAACACCTAAAAGATGTCCCAGGCACGCCATTGCAGCCTGAATGCAGTTTTAAACTGCCAATTCCACTTGCCAACATAACCCCCTTGCCAAGGCGTAAACTCTCCTTTTATTGCATATATGTCACCACGAAGGTGAGCCCTAGACAGCTTATAGGGCAGGATGCATTGTAATTAAAAGGTTGGACATGTAGTTTTATGTTTCACATATGCTGGTAGTGAAACATTCCTAAATTTGTTTTTCAATACAGTGAGGCCTCCCTGTCTCATGGGATATCATTGGGTTGCCTTATTACATGTAATAAATGCTAATTGTTGATTGGGACCAGGTAGCCAGTTCATATTTGGTGTCTATGAAATTGTACTGAAAAATCTTCATTAATGAAAAGGTCAGATTGTGACTCACAATTTCAAAAATGCCACTTTTAGAAAGCTAATAATTGGAAACAACAGGCAAAGCCCATAGACTGAGTTGAGACCTGGGAAAATTGTAGGACCATGCAACAATATCTCAACAGGTAATATTTACAATGAAAGATTCAACAAACAATTCAATTATTGAAGAAGGAATGGAAGGGGCAAACAATTGAATAGTGTGGTTTGTATTTTCAAAGTCTATACAAGGGAAAATCAAGTAGACAGCATCAGAACATATTTAGGTAATGTGCAGTGAATAGATAGCGTACAGGTGGATTATGGATAAAATTGTGAACGGTCCATACAGTGGCCCTGTCGAAAACATTTTCCTTACACTATGGTACAAGTTACAGATGTCTGTAGTCTTGGGTGGAGGGTGATGTTAGATGACAGATCGTTTCAGGCAATTTGGAAACCCATGGACCAGGGCAACTCATCCATCTGGAAAGAGTTGAAAGCTGTTGGCTTAACCATGTGTTAGTTTTCTCTATTTGTCTCTACTTCTGAAGCATCAGGTGTTGTGGACTTCAACTGACAATCAAGTGGCCAAGACTACCTCCATCATCGGGTGGGAAATTGTTTGCTGATTGTATCCTCCTTGTCACAGGAAATCTGTCTAAAGGCAGACTGAGATCCCCAAACTCCAGGTAACATAAAGGTTGGAGTAAATACAACATCAAAGCGATCCTCACCAACAGCATCACCTCAGCAACTACCACTCTCACAATCCTCATTCCAACCTGGAATTACAAAGTCACATTCCAAAAGGCTGTGTGGAACTGGAAATGCAAATCCACAGAGGACATAACACAAAGGAGAATCTATTGGCTCTCACAGCGGTCTATCTTCTGGGCAGTGAGAACGGGCTGGCAGCCCACTTGAGTCAGTCAGTCATCATGCTTTATTCGGCTATATATATTCATAAAATCATAGCAAGAAAACAACATACATCTAGTACATCTCTAAAAATTATTTCAATGATTATAACAGTAAGAACAAAGACAGGTAACTAATACAATCATACTGTGAATATCTCAATAATTTGATAACAGTTTCTCAGATGTGCACTGAGCCAGGTTAATGCAAGAATGTGGGAGCTAGCTTATACTGTGTGATATTGAGACCATAGGCCCCATAGATGGGCAAAAATCATAAAGTGCACTGTGATTTGTTTGAAAACATAAATCAGAAATTCATTCAGATATTAAAACAGTGAAAATAAAGACAACACATAAATATCATCAAACCGACGACTCATGTCTCTTCCTAATGGCCAGGGAACATCTTTAAAAACATAATAACAACATCACAAATGTGCAATGAGCCAAGTTGTTGCTATAGTGAAAGGGCTAGCTTATGTCGTCTAATATTGACTTATAACATTGGGAGTAGAACCCAATTCTGTGGATATTCAGAAAACGGGCAAACAGCATACAGTGCACTGTGCTTTGTTTGGGGGTGTTATTACAGACACAACTAGAAAGTGATGAAAGCCAATATCCCTGCTTTGGGAATGGCACCAGAAAGTGGATGGTGTTAAAACGGAATCTAATAGAATCTTTTCTCTGTATTCAAAATATCATGGAAATAAATCTCAGGGCCTAAGAATGCTTTTATGAGAGTATAGCCTGCACTTGACTGCAGGACCTGAAAGTCTCTAAGACGTAAGGGACCTCACCAATTAAAAAATAAAACTTTAATGGGAGCCAGCTTTTATGATATCAGGAAAAACTCTGAGGTCCGCAAAAATAATAAAAACAGATTTTACATATTTCAGCCAGGAAATAGCCAAGACATTATCCAATGAGAGACAATCTAATAAAGTCTCCCTGGTAAAACATGCTTCTGGCAAATCCCAAACACCTAACCAAAGTAACAATACTGCTTAATACAATTTTGTCTGTCATGAAATCCAGCTTTGTTTCAGAGTAACTCATAAAGGAAGGGGTGGATTTTGGCAACAATGTATATAGAAACTTATTTTCCACCCTGAGAAACAACTTGGCTCCTTTATACACCTAAACCCCTGCTTCATACTTCCCCATAGCTACACACTAACTTTAGTAGATGTTGGTAACCTCCTTCACTGGTTTTTGGACCAATTTTCAAGTAAACTTTAAGTCAAGGCCACTTGAGTCAAAATGTTTCCATTGTCAATAACCCTGCATCTACATCTGTCTATATTCCTGTCGATTGGGTAGTACTTTTGGAGTTCATCTTTTTGTGACTCCTGAGAACTGTCTTCCCCCCAGGTTTTGCAGTCAGATTCCATCTGCAAGGGCCTGGGGGGGGCTTGATAATTGGTGTGATGCTAAGAAAACCTCTTTGTCTTCTTGTGAACCTGCAAGAGTAGACATTTTAACACAGGGTTTTCTCTTGGGTCTAGCAGTTATAACTCTGTGGGCAGTGTGCAGGGGTTAAGGCTTTGGGAAGGAAAGATTCAGTACATTTTCTTTTTAGTGTCTTGGTTGTTGAGGAGCTTTCCCTGCAGAGGCCTGCTGCTCATTCCCTTATTCTTTCTTGGCATCGGCCTTTGGTGTTGAGTCCTCTGCCATCATTTCCCTTTAAGCCAATAGAGACAGTGCATTCCTGTGATTTAGGGTGTTATTTCTTGAAGCTGTTTTTTCAAACAAGAGAACTGGAGAAGTTGAAGCTATTGCCCCACAAAGTGATTTTTCATACATTTCCTTCTTTTTGTTCCAAATGATCCTTCTAGTTTAATTTGCCCTGCAGTTGGTTTTGATGGTGTGTTTTCCTCCTCCAGCATCTCAGAAAAAAAGTGAGATTAAAGTCCTTTGCTCTCTATTGAGTTCTTTACGTTTATATTGTAGAAATGCTTCCTTCAGCAAAGTTCACTATCTCTCTGTAAATTATGGCATTTTTGGTGTTGGCTACTATCAACTTCAGCTGCACTTTTCAGGTGACTTAGACAAGCAACTTTGTTGGCTTATGCAAAATCAGCATAGGGGCTTTCTGGTCCAGCTGAAGGAAGATCCACCAGTAGAGTATCATCTTTGCAGGCTTCCTTTAAGGGTGCTTCAATGACTGGCATATGTCTACTTCCCAACTGGTCTAATCCACACACTTTTATGACTCACTATTCCTGGTAGATGATTTTTCTTCTAACTGTCAGAACTCTGTGCTTGAATTTCTCAGAGACAATCATGTTTAAGTTTGGTATTATGTTGGTTAACTCATGAGGTAACATTGGGAAGCTTTAGTGCATGTTTCTTTATATGGTAACTTACATAAACTGTGGGTATGAAGTATAGCCTGCTTGCTCACTGGTAATCTTCATTATTCCGAGTCCTGGTATTCCTTGTTAGAGTCTTAGTTTTCCATCCACCTGTCTTGGTATGGGATTCAGGGTGACCAGTTCTATCATGATATGCTTTGATAAAACTAGAAGTACAGGCGCTGGTTTCCTCCAATTTCAAACTGATGGTTTCCGTGAAACAGGAGCGGCCATTTTGATTTTTTTAAGACTGATGGTTGGATAGGATTACTGTGTCCGTAGGAAAAAATATTTTCTCATTCAGACCAGTTCTTGTAGTAATGAAAATTAACAGTTAGAAATCAGGCAATTTTTCACTCTGAAATCCCAGGTTCTACTAATAATGAAGGAAATTATCTTTAATGTATGCTGTTCTGAATGCTCCATGCATTCACATGTTCAATTCACCTATTGGACAAAAATGTTTGTAAATCAAGTAAAGGTCAAATAAAATAAAGCAGCTGTGCTTTTTAGTTGTATGCAGCACCAAAGTGGAGCGCAGCATAGCTTACATAATCAAATAGATAATATTGAATGCTACATTGGAATTTGAGCTTTGCTGCATACAGATGATCTCCTGGTCTCTGCAGAAGGTATATTTTTTCATTGCAGACGAAAGTGCCCTCTGCTGCTGGACAATTGATTTCAATGTGTCACAGTCTGGTACGCTGTGCACTTTCATGTCAGACAGAATGATGCACTGCCCTGAGGCCAGTGTTTCCTTAGCAACTGAAAGAGATAACTTATGGCATATTTTAAGAATGTAATTATATCACATCATGCACAATGTAATAAAAGACCACGCATATCTAGACGATGTGACAAGTACAGATGACAAGAAGTTAGGCATTCCACATGCTCTTTTGGGAGCCTGTGTAATGCGTCATACGGAACATATTATTACGAAGTGACTTGTGTTGCACGTTGATAAATTGTATTCCTATTTCTTAATGAATTACTGTACAACTGAATATGAGACTGTTAGAAATTGGGTCTTTAGTTGGCAGTCAGGTTACCCCCTGTCCAAGTAAGGACCCTCACTCTAGTCAGGGTAAGTCACACACAATCCAAATTATCCTGTGCCCACCCTCTGGTAGCTTGGCACTGAGCAGTCAGGCTTAACTTAGAAGGCAGTGTGTAAAGTATTTGTGCAATAAATCATGCAATAACACAGTAGAAGACCACGAAAATACACCACACAGTGTTTAGAAAAATATATAATATTTATCTGATAAGATGCAGGTCAAAACAATTAAAATGCAATAAGTATATTTTGAGATATCACTGTAAAAATGATATAAAGTGTCTTTATTCTGTTAAAAGTAACAAATGTCTCTTACAACCACAAAGTACCTGGTTTGCATGCAAAATCTCTGCAAGGAACCATAGAGGAGGAGATGCGTGGAAAATAGGGAGGTGTGCGTCCATTTCTTGGGCTGTAGATGGCAATGCGTCATTTATTTTTCATGCAGGGAAGGCTTTGCGTCGATTTCCAGCGCTCAGTCTTGGATCCTCTTCGGGTTGCAGGGTTTTCAGATGCCCCAGGGATGATGCATTGAAATCCGGCGCTGACAGGACAAAGTCACAGGGTCTGCGTCAATCCGGCAGGTGTTGCGTGGAAATTTCTACCGCATGGCAGGCACCGTGTTGATTCCTCTCCGGAAGTCGGGCTGCGTTGTTCTAGTGGGCTGTGCGTCAAATTTCCGGTTGCTACACTGGCTTGCATCGATCTTCTCATTGCGAAGTTGGGCTGCGTCGTTCCTGTTTGGTGTGCGATTAATTTTTCACTGCGATGCACGCTCTGTGTCATTTCAGGCAGACTGTGCATCGATGTTCACCGCACAAGGAGTTCTTCTTGCAGAGATTAAGTCTTTTTGGTCCTGAGACTTCAGGGAACAGGAGGCAAGCTGTATCCAAGCCCTTGGAGAGCACTTCTCAGCACAGAGAGCAGCAAGGCAGCAGGGCAACAGCAAGGCAGAAGTCCTTCACAGAAAGCAGTCAGGTGAGTCCTTTAGGCAACCAGGCAGTTCTTCTTGGCAGGTTGCAGGTTCTGGTTCAGGTTCTCTTCTCCAGGAAGTGTCTGTGACAAGAGTGTCTCATCAAGAAGTATCTTACTTCAGAAGTGTCTGAGTTGGTAGGGTCAGAGACCCTCCTTAAATACCCAAATGTGCCTTTGATGTGGGGGAAACTTCAAAGAGTGGCTTAGAATTGCACAAGGTCCCGTTCAGTTCCATCCTGTCTGCCAGGGTCCCAGTAGGGGGTCTGGCAGTCCTTTGCGTGTGGGCAGGCTACTGTCCTTTGACATGTAAGTGTCAGGCTCTCCACCCTCCCAGCCAAGGAAGACCCATTCAATATGCAGATGTATGCAAGTGTGACTGAGCATCCTGTGTTTGGGTTGTCTGAGTGAGTGCACAAGGGAGCTGTAAACTAAACGTAGGCAGATGTGGATTGGAAGGCACAGAGGGATTTAAGTGTAGAGAAATGCTCACTTTCTAAAAGTAGCACTTCTAAAATTGTAATATAAAATCCAACTTCACCATTAAGCAGGATTTTGTATCACCATTCTGGCCATACTAAATATGACCTGGCTACTCCTTTCAGATCAGGATCTACTACTCAAACAGTATATGAGGGTAGCCCTAATGTTATCCTATGAAAGGAGCAGGTCTCACAGCAGTGTAAAAACGAACTTAGGAGTTTTACACTACCAGGACATTTAGAACACACATGTACATGTCCTGCCTTTTACCTACATGGCACCCTGCCCTATGGGCTACCTAGGGCCTACCTTAGGGGTGACTTATATGTAGAAAAAGGGGAAGTTAAAGCTTAGCAAGTACTTTTAAATGCCAAGTCGAAGTGGCAGTGAAACTGCACACGCTGGCACTGCAGAGGCAGGCCTGAGACATGGTTAGAGGGCTACTTATGTGGGTGGCACAACCAGTGCTGCAGCCCTCTAGTAACATTTAATTTACAGGCCCTAGGCACATGTATTGTACTTGACTAGGGACTTACAAGTAAATTAAATAAGCCAATTTGGTATGAGCCACTGTCACCCTGTTTTAAGGAGTGAGCATATGCACCTTAGCACTGATTAGCAGTGGTAAAGTGTGCAGAGTCCTAAAGCTAGCAAACATTAGGTCAGAAATAGAGAAGAAGGAAGGCAAAAAGTTTGGGGGTGACCATGCGGAAAGGCCATTTCCAACAGAGACAAATTGACAAATCGTGTCTACCAGCTCAAACTTCTTCATTTGAAAGACGTACACATTTTAATTGTTACAGCAGGAAATGGCTCTTCAGAACCAACAGATTCTGCAAGGATTGCAAAAGAATCTTGGGGCCAGCATTCAACCCTTTCACACAAAGCAGAAGAGCACTCAAAAATCCTACGCTGAATCGCATGACAGGGAGAGAGGAGGACAGTGCCACATCTAGAGAGATCTGGAATTATCCCCCTCTCTCTGTAGCACCGCGCACAATCAGGATGTCAAGCGCCATGCACACTACTTTGCACCGTAGTGCAAAGGTGTCTGCCTGAGTCTAGCATAGGTTATCTACTGGAAGGTTAACCTTGCGGTCGAAAAAACTATGCCAAGACAAACTGTAAAAATGTTCTTACTTTGTATGTGTGCTGTACAGTGCAGCACACATGCACAATGAGAAAAGAAAGGAGGAATAAAATGATTTCTTCCTTTAATGGTTCAAAGCAGCATTATTTAACGTTGTCTACTATTGTGAGTAGCTAGGGTTTTGTGTCAGAAAGCATGGTCAGTTGCATGGGAACGGTCATGTACCACCCATTTTAACGCATCTCTGATGCTGAGTAACACAAAGTAGCATAAGCTTGCTTTCCTTTACTTTATAGGCAATTTTACAGCTCAAAACAAGCTTTAGCTGGAAAGTAAATTACAAATATTTATAAATCTGGTCCTACTTCTTATACTAAGCTGTGGACATCCCCCATCATCGGTGCAGGAGTCACACCCGGTAAAAACAAATGTGCCTATGCTCCCAGTGTACCCTGAAACTAGCTCCGAATCGGAAATCGAACTACTGGCTTTTGACGGCCAGTAACTGGAGTGGACTGGCAGGCATGAGTTAACTGCATGCCCTGTAATGGTTTATTTCATGGGGGGAATTGTATGTGCTCACATGAGCAGCAACTGTGCACAGATATTCCAACTTTCAAGAATACTTGAGAATAACTTGGGTCCGTCTCAGTTTGTTCTTCAAGAACTTGGAATTTAGGGCCAGATGTAGCAAAAATAAAAATTGCGACTCGCATTTTGCGAGTTGATGCGACTCGCAAAATGCGAGTCGCAAATTGGAATGCCAGAAAAAAAAGCGATCCGATTTTGCGACTCGCAGCCGGACTCGCAACGCTGTGTGCGAGTCCGCAGTTTGCGAGGTCGCTGTTTGCGAGTGTGCAAAAACGAACTCGCAATTAGCGAGTGGGTGTCGCAAATTGCGAATACCTTCAAAATTTCTTGCAGATGCAGCAGAACACTCCAGAAAGCATACCAGAACACTCTGGAAACACTTCCTGGCACATGATGATGGCATCACAGCCAGGAAGCTAACAAATACACCTGGGAGGAGGGCTCAACAGTGAGCAGTGTCTCTGCCACTCACAGTAGGGTGCTGAGGAGTGGTAGGCACAGAACCATGGACGCAGCAGGGACCAGCCAGGCTGGCAGGAGGGGCAGGAGATCATAGATAACAGCCAGGACAGATTAATGTGGCACATGGCGTTAATGTGCCACATGACTGGTTGGCATTTTCCTGCCCATGGACAATTTCAACTTGTATATAGTTTCATCATGACATTAATAAAACAGTTATTTTTGTTCCACTTAACAAATGGTTAATAGGTGAGTATGGTGGGAGTTGACACGTACAGTCCAAAATATTGCGTTGCAATGTGGTCCCGTCTCAGTCTGCCTTGATTAGCTAGACTCCTATCCCCATGATGGCGATGTGGTTGTTCTTGCTCTTCATCATCAGGATCTGGGTCTGCAGGGGTGAGAGGTAGCCCACGTCGGGTGGCTATGTTGTGGAGGATGGCGCATGCGACTACAATTTTGAAAGCGGTAATGGGGGTGTATTGGAGGGCGCCTCCACTGCGGTGGAGGCATCTGAATCTTGCCTTCTGCAGTCCGAAGGTGCGCTCGATCAGGTTCCTGGTCCTCTTATGCGCACTGTTGTATTGCCTCTCTGATTCAGTTCTGGGTGTTAAAAACGGAGTCATGATCCAAGGCCTGAGAGCATATGCACTGTCACCTGTTGGGCACAAAAGTACACGGTTAGGAAGTCCAGATTGTCGTGCACAGTGACCTGTGTGTATGTCTGCAAGTGTCTGTGGCTCTACCTAGGAGGTAACCGTCTCCAAATTCCCCACGTTCCAGGCGTTGATGTATCCCACTATGCCTAAAAATGTATGAGTCATGGGTACTGCCAGGAAACTTAGCTACGATGTCCGTGATGACATAATGGGCATCACAAACAACCTGTATGTTGAGTGAGTGGGTACACTTCCTGTTGCGGAAAATGTGTTCCAGATTAGCAGGGGGGCATATTTGAATGTGTGTCCCATCTACACACCCTATGACATGAGGAAAGTGGGCAATGCGGTAAAAGTCCAGCTTGGTGCTGTTAATTTCTGCCTCATTCCTTGGTAAGTATATGAAGTGAGACATGTGCGTGACTAAGGCATCTAGGAATGCCCTGAGGAACCTTGACACTGCACTTTGGGATACCCCACCTGCCACGGCAATGACCCCCTGATAGCTCCCTGAGGCCAAGAGGTGCAGTGCGCATAGTACTTGCACATGCGTAGGGATGGCGCAGCCACGCAGAGTCTTGTGTTCTAGCTGTGGTTTCAGTAAATCTATTAATTCTAGAATGGCTGTCATAGATCTCCGCTTCAGTTTGCTGAAAAAGAGTCTGCCTGGTTCTATATATCTTCTCCTGTCTGTGGCCCCTCCTCCTCCTCTGCTGGGCTGCGTAGACTCTCCTCCTCACTGCTATCAGGTATATCTCCGCCATCTTGAGTAACCCAGATGCCTTCTGGGTCCCCTTTTATACTTTGGTAATGGTTACCACCTGCTCTGAGTTAGTGGTAAATGGGACATGCAAACTGGGCTTTTTGCGACTAGTCGCAATTTGCGAGTTGCAATTGCATAAGGTTTGTGACTCGCAAATTGCGACTTGCAATTTGCGGGTCGCAAAATGGGGTCGCACTGGATGCGACTCGCAAACGGGTCCCATCGCTTTTTGCGAGTCGGAAATGGGCTTTTAGCATCCCATTTCCGATTTTGCACTGTCGCAAATTGCGAATCGGCCCGTTTGCGAGTCGCAATCGTTTGCTACATCTGGCCCTTATTTCCCTTACTAGGCCCTTATTTTCTATATAGGTACTCATAAGATATAATACTTTTATGCTTTTTCCAGCAATCATTACTTCCACAGGCATTTGAGGGCTCATAAGGTTGTAGGTCTCTGATATCCTTTCGGTTTCATCTCACATTTCTGTGTTGCAGCAACTCTCTGTTTTCTTTCTTTAGAGGTTTTATTTATGCTGTCCTGTTGTTCAAAGGTGATGATCTCCAACCAGTTTTCCAATGTACATTTTTATCTGAGAACTTCTACTATATTTACATCTTTAAATATACTGTTGTGTGGCTCTTTACACGTGTAGGACCAGTTTTGTATGACATGCCTAAATAGTAAAAGGAAATACAAAACTGTTCAGACTTATTTTACATATTGCTTTCGAATTGTGTAACACTTATGCGCACAGATTGAAGTTTTAAAATATTTTCATCTTCTAATCAGCTTTTCTTTGGGTGTAGAAGATGAGTGTGACCTGCTTTAGTTAAGCAGGTACTTGAGAGGCAATAAAGAATATTAAACATTGATTAGAATTTAATTGCAGGCATCCAGTAAATTAAACAATGAAAACCATTCTTTACATTTTTTCACAGTTTGAAGTACCCAGACTCACCAGGTAACACAATTGCCTATTTAACTGCTGTTCTTATGTATTTGACTTCTGTTTCACAAGTTACAATACAAAAAACAAAAAAGCAATATAGGTCCAATTACGTTAAAAGTGACTTGTACCAGGAGTTGTTCATGTGCAATGATTAAGGTTCTATAAGGCATCAGCGTAAACCATAATACCAATAATATTTATTTGGACACTTGTTTCTCAAGAGGAATGAGACAGCTTTCAATATAGTCAATGAGAATCACACCCAGGGGCGGCTCATCCATAAGGGCGGGGGAGCTTTGCCCTGCGCCAGCAGCGGCAGTTGCAAACCTTTTCCCCAAAAACAATAATAAACTTTGTTTATTACCGTTCTGGGGAAAGGTGGCAGGGTCACGGGGTGGGTGACGAGGAGTGAGGCCCTCAGAGCACATGTATGCTTGGCCGTCTGTCTCGGGCCGGCCAAACACACATGCGCACAGGGCACTGTTACTGGGCTGGAGAGAGCCTGCACAGGCTCCGAGTATGCTGGGGACTTCCCTGGCTGTGCGCTCCTAGCCAATCCTGATGTTGCTCTGAGCAGCATCAGGATTGGCGCAGGGCCGGCTGAGAGCCTGTGTCTGCAGGCAGAGGTGAGGAGCAGCGTGGTTCGTCAGGCGGCAGTGGTGACCCAGGTACGTTTTTTAATTTTTAATTTAATCCCACCCTCCCCCACACATACTCCTACCCGTCCCTTCACAGTCGTGCAAGACCCGATTGATCACATAATCAAGAGACCCGAAAATACATGGAATTTATTATAGAGTGATGCAAACAAAAATAACATAAGCTTCAGCTGAGGTACTGAAATCACACTAATTTCATAGTGTGAAAACATACTACCACATTTAAAATCAATTGGTGTTTGCTTGCAGCAGGACTGGTTGTATAAATTATGTGCAGAGTTAAGGAAACCATATTTATATGTTTGCAAATACTGTTTTGCTGTGATAATGCTTTTGAGAGGATAGAATAGTAGAAAAGGTCTAGTGAAATAAGAATTGTTAGAGTGTGAATAGCTATTTTAATTGCAGTTTTATATAGCGAGATCTCGAACCGAAGGTTTTGGAGTGCTTTGGATGGTGCTAGTTACATTACGCAAGGTCACATTCATGTTTTCATAGGCACAGTACACAAGGTCGCATTCATGTTTTTTTGGGCGCAGTGAGATTAAGTGATTTGTCAAGAATGAAAGGATGTTGAGGCTGCAGCAAAATTCGAACAGCTTTCCCTAGTGCCTTTCCTTTGGACGCTGCACTGCCTTTTGACTGTTGAAGCCACAGGCAGAAACTTAACAAGGTGTCTAACCGATTTACATTGATTCTTCGGGACTCCACATACTTGGAGGACGGCCATCTGCAACTAACATTTGCAATCCAATAATTGCTGGAAACACCAATTATACAGGCTCTGTTGTAGGCATGACAGCCAATGATTCCTCTCCCTGACGAGCCTTCAGAGTTGTTCTTTTTGATTCCAGGCCTAGATGTTTTACTGTGAATCATCCCCTTTTGAGTCCATTACAGCTTTTTGTACTCTTGTGTACTTGTAGTCTTGAAAACGTCATGAATGGCAATTAAACAAATGTCATCTGTTGATGTGATAACACGTGCAATTTGCAGCACTGAGTATTCCACATTTCAATGCTTTTGGACTGCCACTTGAGTGCTTGGGTATACCTTTGTACTTTAGTACACAGTGGATCTATTGGTCCATTGCTGTTAATGCGTTTGGTAGTAGGGTACATGATACCTGTCAAGCACCACTCCAGTTGGCTGTGTTCTTTATTTACTTTATCCACGTTTACCTCTGGCAACAAAAGGTGTGATTTATACACCTCTACTACCTTTCTGTGTGTGAATTCCCTATTGCTACATTCAGCAGCTCTGGCCGTTGTGCCACATTCCTTAAACAGAAAAATAATCCTACTATATAAAGTAAGAGGCAATGAGAGAGAGAGTGTACGAGAGAGAGAGAGAGAGAGAGAGAGAGAAAGAGAGAGAGACAGTGTGTGTGTGTGTGTGTGTGTTGGGGGTGTTTGTGTCACTATCCTTGCGAGGACTTGAGTATGGTAACACACTCACGCTGTAGGGACTTGATTGCACTTTTGGGACTTGAACACAGGTCACCACAAGGCAATGTCTTCTAAATAATGAAAGATGGCTTCAGAAACATCTGTGTCAACTTTTACAATTGTTTACCGAATTGCCTGTGTTTCAAGTGTTTTAATATTTTTGATCAGTTCTGTCCCTATGGACAGGAGACTGTTCTGCAGTCTATAAAAACACTTTGCATTTAAACTCACTTGGCTCATCAGAAACATAAGGAAAGGTACCATAACCTTGTGTTTATCCAAATATTTTCCATGCAAATTCACTATATTTCTTACAATAAAACTTCTTGTACATGACAGTATTGAATGTCAATTTTTGTGTCTGAAAATTGTTAGTGATTTTATGAATATTGCTAAAAGCAGCTTAGGTTAGTTTTGAAACTCAGAATATTTCACGATTGTCAATTGATCTTTAACTGCAATTAAAGAATGATGGTGCACTACATTGCATTACAATAGAAATTGGTTTGATGATTTTTTTCAAATAACCTAGAGGCATCATTGCCTATTGTTACATTTCACTACTCGTACCAGGAATTCTGAATCTTTATGCTGCTTTGCCTTTGTTTACATGCTAATATGCACTATGGAACATGTTCTTTTAGATGATGGCTAGCTGAGTTAGTGACTAGCAATGCATTGTGCTAAGGCCTACGTTCTCGCAGAGAGCGAACTGAAGAAATGCTATATCCACAGCATGGGGAAATGTATTTTTAATGAAAAGGGCATATTGGCATGTTCTTATGAAATGAGTAAACTTCTAAGAAGATATATTAAAATATCACCATACTATGGCATTGCATTAAAATCATTTGAACTGCTCAATGTAAAAACTGCTCCTTACGCGTTGCAAATTAAAACAGTTTGTTCACATGCCAGAGGGTGTGTGAAGAACAATCATAAATAGGAGAAAGCACCAAAAGAGGTTTTTCTACTGCTTGCAAGTGTACATTTTATTATTGAATAGAGTTTCCCTGTTAAGCAGATTTTGACTTTTCTACCTATTGCTGGTTAAGGGTATGGCAAATGCATGGTTTTACTCACCAAAAGGTGCATCTTTGTTTATATATGAAATAGTTGTTTTTGAATCTCGTTTCCCAATCAGGTACCAAATGTACAGGCTGGTCCAAAAATGGTTGAACATTGTGGCTGCAAAACATTAGCACGTATATAACATTTCAAACTGTAAATCAGAGGGGACATCTATTTTACAGCCCTTTGTATTTGTGAGGCCTTAAACTCATTTTGCCGTTCAGAGCGGCTTCACTGAATTGCAATATGGGATTAATGCTTAGCAAAACACCATTTTGCGATTGCAACCTCTTGGATTTTGGGATTCACAGAGTTTGTAACCACTAAATGTTTTCGTACATCAGGCCTGTGGTGCTGACATCTGTGCCCAAATTCACTAATATTTAAAGAAAGGCAGTGCAGCAATCATACTATGCTAAGATATGGCTATTTTTTTCTCCCCCCCAGCACTAGCGCACTTTGCTGCCCAACAACAACAGACACACCCTTGTGCCATAGTGCAAAGATGTATGTGTTCTCTAAAGCATACTTTTTGTACCAAAAGTGGACCCTTCTAGAACAAAAACTATGCCTTAAGACTTTTCATTTATGCTGTACAATGTGGGATTCATGCAAAGTTGGCAAAATAAGGAGAAATCAAACCATTCCTCCCCATTATATCTGCCACAAGGAAGCATAAGGTTTTGGCACACATCCCTGTCTACCAATGTTAGTAGCTAGGGATTTGCATTAAGCCCAAACCCATGGGTGATTACATAGGAACACCTAAGTACCACCATTGATACAAGTTGCGAAAAGCAGAGCATACAACAACTTTGTATCACTTTAGGATATTTTTCAACATAGATCCTAATTATTATTTGGGGTAGTAAATCCCACCCCAGTACTTGGAGCTGGGTTTGTGTTATAAAATTGACGTAAACCGATCGTAATACAATTTAAGTCTGATTACCTTGTACTTTCCTTTGTATAGTATACCAGCACCGAAGTTGGATAAGAGCCATGCACCATTGCGAGTTTTGAACAGGGTGGAGGGGAAACCAGGGGGTGGGGGGGCAAAAATGCACGTTTTCCCCTGTTCAGAGGTGTACAACCTCAAATTGTACTGTAATTGCCAGCATATTTTTGGCAGGTTTATGAGGCAAAGATAATTCAGGTAAAAAAATCTTTGGAGGATCAATTTGCTCCCAGGTTTTGATGATAATTAAAGCACAAACTTCAGAGTGCGCCAAAAATTGGATTAAAGCCCACATTGGAATCAGGATACTGTGATTTCCACAGTCATAACCTTTTATAATGTATTATTTGTGCATATAGTTAACGAGATTGTGTAAAACAAATTATGTAATGCATTCTATTGATAAAATGTGATTTTATCTCGCAATGAAGTCCATTATTTCACTTTTATTACCACTATTTCCACAGAAGTGTAAAATATAGTTTGCCTAAAACATGCAATGTTTCACTCAAGAGAAAACAAACATACAAGCACCTATTTACTAGGGGTGAGCGATAAACTTCGCTCTAGGGGTTTGCCACTACATACTCCATTTGGAATGCTGAATCCGGCAAACACTCTGCAAACTGTCAGCAGAATGAAGTTTACCAGCCCACTTATTAACCATGTGTGTTGAGCCTGAGCCGACTGTGGTCTCTCAAACCTCAATGGTCAGGTATTATGCTGAAGATTCAGCATTGAGGTTCCGTTTGACTTGGGCATTAGGTCCCTCATTAGCTAGAATTCATGGTCAGTGTTGATAGGTGATAAGGATGGCAGGCAAGGTAAGCATGGACTGAATGAGCAAGCTCATATTTTTTCATAAATGTAATTGGCCATGTGAATCTGGATGTGAGAGTGTTTATTGGTGAGGCAGGAGGCATGGAACATCGGTTCAGTTATCTCATTGGTCAGTTAACCAAAGTGCAGCCAAAAGTGAAAAAAGAGTAAAGAATCGCTTCTGCATGTGAAGGTTAACCTAACGTGCAGGCTTCTACACCACCAGTCTAAGGGTCCCTTCCTTGGTAGCAGAGAGCATCAGGAGGTGTCTTGAATCCTTCTCCAGGACACAGGTTCACTACCCTCTGGGGCATGAGCGCTCCCGCAGCCTGTGTGAAGAATGTAATGTATGGCAGTGGCTTGGGCAAGGAAGTGAAACTGGTTGTGTCCGGTGTGGAAGGTGAAAGCAGGAGGAGGGACCCGCTGCAAGGAGCAGAAGTACAGTTCCCTCCGCTTTGGTACAGGAATGCTGTGATTGGCTGTTAGGAGGTAGGGACAGGGCTCACCAGACAACCTCTGCATAGAAACAAAAAATGCCAGAGTACAGTTCTTCCATTCAAATTAGAGACAGCAAGAAGAGACAATGCCCTGCAGCTCCTACACCCAGGACAACCTCTGCCTCTTTGTGTCTGGAGTTGAAATCGGTCTTCCTTGTTTTCCCTCTGCACTTACCCTGCACAGTCAGTCAGATAGCTCCCGGCTCTGAGAAGGAACAAGGTTCCTTTGGAAGCACACCCCAGCTCACCCTCTCTCAGAAAGATGAGTCTCAGAAGAACATATGCACTATCGCAAAGTATCCCCCAGGCACTGGTGACTGCAGAAGCAGCCAGGCTGGGGGATGGGTCATAAAGATCCCTCTGGTGGAGGCCAGTTTTGTGGGTCCCTTTGATAGCTTCATTGTGTGCAGTTAAAGTTATTGTACCACACTGTGCACATGTATATGTAGCACACCCAGTATTTATGGAATATTTAGGTTATGTACTTTTATATATTTCTTGCAATTGCTTCACCATTCACTTTAAGGTGCTCTAAGTCACCCTAACTACTTGAATACTTTATGTATTTGCTCTTGGTTCTAACGCCGCATAACTAAGGAGGGGTGGCAGAGTAACATTCTGTCAGCTCACGGAACTGCACGGAATTTGGTGGAGTTTTTTAGTAACTGTGGAATTCCACGAAGTGAAACTCCGCAAACTCCACCCAGGCCTACTATTTACCCTCCTGTTATGATAAAAGGTTTTTTCTGATTTATAATGCACATACCAGTAGTGCATTAAAACTTATCTTTTGTATCAAACTGTAAGGCATCTAACAACTATTTCCTTTGAATATACACCCACAAGATCAGTATTGTATACAATACATTTGTTATGTATAGAGCTTATATTTGAGAGCCTTCTTGGAACAATAGCTGTTTTAAAAGCAAAATCTTTAAAATAACTCCTTCTTTCGACAAGGGTGCATAAGCTTAACCTGCAGGTATAGGCAACAAAATACTTTAACCAAATAATTGAACAGCAAATGTCTATTTCCATTTAAGACTGTGGATGCATTATTTGGATAAAAGCCCTTCCTCGTTCCTTCAATTAGGAATGTTATATTGCTTGTGAAGGAAATCAGGCAAGAGATCAGGAAGATGGCCCTGGCACATAACAAAACACACATTAACAAGTGAATAGGCCCATACACTTGAATCTTCTGATGTTTGTTCTGCTCCCACAGTGGTGGGATGGGCCCTGCTGTTAAGAACACACCTTTGAAAAGAAAAACAGCACGAAATGTGCCTTAATTAAGACCTTTAAAGCAGCCAGTAAAGGATTGAAGCATCCAAATGGAGTACCTTACTGATCAGAAAACTTTGCTCATGGTATAACGTAGATCAATAGCAAAATAATCTGAGCACACAATTGTTGTATAAAGCTTTTAGCTATTCAATGTCATTGCTATGGCTATATACTTAAAATGATAACCTATCCAAGGAAAGAAGGTCTTTCACTGCAGACATAAGGTACATAAAGAGTGGGGAGCACATTACAGTAAGGGAATTAAACATTTCCAGTTGCAGTGATGGTACAAAAAACAGTTGGGAACGGCACATGAATTATCAAAGAGAATATTTATTTGTTATGTTATATTGCTCATGAAGCAAAGATTATGTAGTTCGCTACACTGCAGACTAATGAGAGGGTGTATTATTTTTGGGGCCTATTTTTAGCAAGACTTTCCCCTTTAATGCGGGTGTCGGCCACTGGCCGATGCCCGCACTACCTCTCTGGTGTGGGTCACGACCAGTGGCCTACACCAGGGAGGGGGTTAAAAAGCCTCCGGTGCAATGCACCAGAGGATTTATTTATTTATTTTTGCCCTTGGAGACGCGGAACAACTTCTGCGTCTCCCGCCCCGTCCGTCTCCCGCCCCTTTGTGACGCTGACGTCACATGTTTCCCCACCGGCGCAAAAGCGGAGCAGGTGAGCGTCCTCTTCTACTCCTGGGGAAAAAAAGGCAAAAACAGCCTCCCCAGATGCCAGGGAGGCATCGATGGAAAGAGGAGACTCTCCCCTTTCCATCAATGCCTCCCTGGCACTGTTTCCTGGCCATGGATCGCAGTGCGGCTGCGGTCCATGGCCAGGAAACGCCCCTAGACACCAGGGATCTTCTTTGGGGGGGTCGGCCCCCTTGTAAAAGGGCCGCCCCGCCCCGTGGGGGCATTATTTTATAAGAATAACTTTTTTACGTTGTTTTGGGGGGCGATCGAGCCCCGCAGATAAAAAAAAGTAAAAAAAATTAAAACACAATAAAAACAAAATGGCAGGGTCGGCCCTCTGAATACGGGCCGACCCCTAGAATAAAAAAAGAATCTAGTTTTCCCTGGAAGGGGCCCGATCACCCCCCCAGGGAAAACTAGATTCTATTTAAAAAAAAATAGAAAATGTTGGTGGTCAGCCCTTAGGGTGACCCTCTATGGGGCCATTTTTTTTTATACATGAGTGCTTTGCCAAGGGAAAGCACACATGTATGAAAAAAAAAGTTATGTAGAGAGTTAGGCCCTCATCCTGACCTTGGCGGGTGGCGGAGGCCGCCCGCCAAAGCCCCGCCGTCAGGTTACCGTTCCGCGGTCGAAAGACCGCGGCGGTAATTCTGACATTCCCGCTGGGCTGGCGGGCGGCCGCCTTCAGGCCGCCCGCCAGCCCAGCGGGAAAGAGGCTTCCACGATGAAGCCGGCTCGGAATCGAGCCGGCGGAGTGGAAGCTGTGCGACGGGTGCAGTTGCACCCGTCGCGTATTTCACTGTCTGCGCAGCAGACAGTGAAATACATTTAGGGGCCCTCTTACGGGGGCCCCTGCAGTGCCCATGCCAGTGGCATGGGCACTGCAGGGGCCCCCAGAGGCCCCGCAACCCCCCCTACCGCCATCCGGTTCCCGGCGGGCGGACCGCCGGGAACTGGATGGCGGTAGGGGGGGTCGGAATCCCCTCGGCGGCGCAGCAAGCTTCGCCACCTTGGAGGATTCCAAGGGGCAGCGGAAAACCGGCGGGAGACCGCCGGTTTTCCTGCACTGACCGCGGCCAAAGCGCCGCGGTCAGAATGCCCTGCGGGGCACCGCCGGTCTGTCGGCGGTGCTCCCGCCGACCCTGTCCCCGGCGGTCTAAGACCGCCGGGGTTAGAATCACCCCCTTAGTGTCTTGCTTTCTCTCTCTCTCTCTCTCTATATATATATATACATACATATATATATATATATATATATATATATATATATATATATCTGTATATATATATATATATATTTTATTTTTTTATTTTGTGTGTTGTTTTCCGGGAGCCACAATTGGCCCCCCAGGGAAACCACACATATACATAAAAGTCATATATATATATATATATATATATGCAAAATAAAGATTGTTGCATGGCGCACTCCACTGCCGGTGCTCGGTGACGGAGGAGACCAACCTCAAAAATATTTTGTGAAAAAGAATCTCACCACGAGGTTCAAATTGACATGTTTTATTGCAAGTATAAAAAATGAAAGAAAAGAGGTACTTATTTACCGTGATCAAGACTCCTTGAGAGTCGAAACACGTAGGTAGCTGTTGTTTGCAATAAAACATGTCAATTTGAACCTCGTGGAGTGCAGTGAGATTCTTCTTCACAAAATATATATATATATATGCATGCATGTATGTCTTTTCTCTAGTTGCAGTTGTCATAAAGTAGCGCAGATGGTTTATTGTCCTGCTGCAAAGGATATACATTTATATGTATTTAGCTGAGTGGATTAGTAAAGGCAAGCATTACCTGCGCTTTAAAACAAATGTTATGCCAGGGGGACTATGGAGATATGAGCGGCACTTTTGCTGGATGGTACTGAGTGAATTAGAAGAGGAGGTAATGGGAGGCAGAGCACCAAAAATGACTGTCACACTGGGTGCCACCAGCGCTGAAGGCTGTGATGATGGGTATGTGGTAAGGTGAAGTAATACATTCTTTTTTTTTTTTTTCGGTGTGTTCAGAGAATCTGCCGAATTGGAGAAGAAGCGAAGGTAAGGTGATGACATTTCCTATTGTACACGTCAAACATACCCACGAGCATTTTTGTGACTATCTGCCTTCTGCGTAGGCTAGTAATTCAGAGGGACAGTTTACCCAGAAGCAGAGATGGCGTCTCGTTGGATGACTGCTGATCAAGCTATAACTCGGGTTATGGAGGACAGTTCTGATGTAGGCTCAGAGACTGAAACAGCAGATACTGAGACAGCATCTGAGGGAGAGGACAATGGGGCAGAATCTGGGAGTGATTTTTCAGTCGGCGGAGTCCCATCTGATGACACTTCTTCCAGTGAGTCTGAAGGAGACAATGACGACAGCCGTGCTGTCAGTTCGCAAGCACATTCTGTGGAGCGGGACAACATTGGGTTAGCCGAACCCAGAGTACAGGTGCTTGCGGCCGCAAGCACAGAGAGAGTTCTCTCTTGGCAGCCCCCCAGTTTAGCTCAGCCCCAAATTCCACCTTTTACTGGTGACGCTGGATGTAAAGTCGATACAGCTAACTTTTTGCCAGTCAACTACATCCTTCTATTTTTGGATATTGACTTCCTTCAGAAAATTGTGCAGCAAACAAATTTGCGTGCAGACCAATTTCTGAGGGAGCGTGGAGGCACTCTGGGGCCCCGTTCTAGGGCACGCCAGTGGACTCCCATTTTGCTGGTGGAGTTGAAGATATTTTTGGGCCTTACGCTCAAAATGGGGTCAGTGCAGAAACCCACCTTTCAGTCCTACTGGACGACTCACACGGTTTGGGTAACTCCCATCTTCACACCATACATGAGCAGAGATCGTTTTTTGCTACTGCAGCGCATGCTGCATTTCAATGAAAATTCTGCTGCATTGCCACGGGACCATCCAGGCCATGACAGGTTGTTCAAAATTCGGCCTGTCGTGGAACATTTGTCTGCCAGGTTTCCAGAGATCTATACTCCTGGAAAGAATATAGCAGTCGATGAGTCCTTGATCCTTCACAAAAGACGGCTGCTTTTCAGACAGTACATTGCGAGCAAAAGAGCTCGCTATGGCATAAAGCTGTACATGCTGTGTGAGAGCTCTTCTGGCTTCTGTGTACATCTTGAGAGAGTGTAAAGGGAAGGATTCTACTCTAAACCCTGTAGGTTGCCCTCCCGCGTTAGGTGTCACAGGTAAGATTGTATGGGAACTTGTCCAGCCACTTCTTTACAAAGGTTATAACCTTTATGTGGACAATTTCTATACAGGAGTAGAGCTGTTCAGTGAGCTCTACAAAGCTGGCACTGTGGCCTGCGGTACAGTTCATTGTAACCGCAAAGGATTCCGCAGTAGCTTGTTTGCAAGAAGCTCCAGAAATCAGAGAGTACTGCATTGCGTTCTAACGCACTACTCGAGTCAAGTTCTTGGATAGGTGTGGTGTATACGTGCTCACTACAATTCATGATGAGAGCACTTCTCCCATCATGGTGTGGAGTCAGATGGCTGAAGTCCACAAGCCCATCTGTATACTTGATTACAATAAGTACATGGGCGGAGTGGACAAGAACGACCAGGTTCTTCAACCATACAATGCGTGTCGTAAAACTCGCACTTGGTACAAGAAACTGTTTACCCACCTGATTCAGATGGCAACATATAATGCGTATGTTGTTTACGGTCAGCCAACCACAGGAAGACTCATGGCTTTCCTTGACTTCCAGTTGTCTGTAATTGAAAGCCTCACTGCTGTTACAGAAGCAGGAGCAGCCTCCACCTCATATGTTCTGGAGGATGTGGCAAGGCTGCAGGAGCGACACTTTGCTGATTGCATTCCTAAAACACCCAAAAAGGATCGTCAATGTCATCTCTGTAAAGTGTGCTCGAAGCATGGAAAGCGGCAGGAGAGTCGGTATTACTGTCCCCAGTGTCCATCACGACCAGGTCTCTGTATCCCTACTTGCTTTATGTTGTATCCTACTAAAGCAAAGTTCTGGGAAATCGACTGAGGTTGAGCTGCTATTGGGTAATCCTTTCAGTGGCAGTGCATGGATACCAAACGTCCAAGGGCCACTGCTTTGTTAGGCAAGGAGCCACAGAATTTTACTTCATCTACTTCCTCATGGACTTCCTTTTGGACTGCTCGAGAGCTAAATCCACCGTCAGAACGTGGTCGGTGTTCTGTTCAATTAACATGCATTATATTCCCCCTACTGCATATACTAGTGGACAGAACAAATGCCACATTGTCACGGAGTACCCTTTCTTCACTAGCATGTCTATCTTACTTTCAACAGTAGATATGCTCTCTCAGTTTGAGGAATCACTTTGTATGACATACTTGGAAACCCCCAACTTGCATCCACAAACTAGTATAGGTTCATTTGGCAATTATACAGGATTAGCCAGGACTCTGATGAGAACAGAGACATGAATGTGTTAGGAAAGCTTATGGTAGGTGTGCCTTCACAGGGTTATTGCACAAGTGGAAGGCAGATAGTAAAGGTAGTACAGATGTACACCATCTACACCTATGGATTCAAACCCATTGGTGCCATCCCAGTACTGAAGAAGAATGACTTGTATAGGTCTGTGTTTGACCTGCTTTTCATGTTCATCCTCCATCAGAACTTAGTAGATGTTCAGTTTGCTGTATAAGTGCATTACAGTCACATCACTGCACAAAAATGTTGGCTGGGACATAAGCTACGTTCTCATGGACTCCCCTGTGTGTGAAACACTACCCTTTTTCATAGCCTTTGACCTTCTCTTTAGGGAACATCATGAGAAATCCCCAGCATGTCTCCCTTAGTTTCAAAGGTAGATATGTTCACTCAGTTCGAGGAATCACTTTGTACGGCATACTCGGACGCCCCCAACTTGCATCCACAAACTGGAAGGAGTTGGATTTAGCACAGGGAGTGCGTTAAAGGTGCATGAAAAACATGTCTTCCTGAGCCTCAGGTGGCTGTCACAGGAGTCATTAGTAAAGGTTTGTTACGCATGCATTTGGTAATGTTAAGGAAGAAGGAGGAGGTTACTTGACAGGTGGTAAAATGTAGTCAAACTTATTCCGTTCTGTGGCGTGTGAATGTGATGGGCCCTTGTCTGGCAGCGGTAAATTAATCTGAGTGCAGTGATTGGTTGGATTGGGCCCGTGGCCAGCGATATGAAAGGGTTGTTTGTTGTGTGTGAATGGCACGTGAATGGACCATAAAGAGGTTGGTGCCTGGGCGCGGCTTTATGGCCCACCTTCAGAAGGCTTGGTTTCAATATTCATGCTTTGAAACCATAATTTCTGGAGGTGCTAAAACCAACCAGTGTGAGTGGTGGGTTAACTTTAACAAACTAGTACCAGGGGAGTCCAAGGGTGCAGGACTTGCTTGGCTCTCACCAGTTTTCCTTCATCCAGAATCCCCTTGAAATCACAAAATGTGCTTAAAGAACACATTTGCCTTGCATTCCAATGAGCAGACGTCCAGGTATCTGCAGGGAGCCACAAGTTCCACTAAGTCTCCAGCGAAAAACTGCCTCACTTTAGTGAGTGGGCAAGTGACCACAACAGGGAAGTACCCAAAACGGATTGTGGAGACATAAAAATTACGTACCACAAAACAGCCTTGTTTTTTAAGACAGTCACCTAAGTATTTGGTCCTGGGCTCGGCAGCCATATAGGGAAATCTACCAAACGCAGACATTTCTGAAAACTAGACACCCAAGGCAGCTCACGTAAATGTGTCGGGTTTTTGGATTTAACAAAGTTTTCTTACACAGAAACCCCTGCAAAAGTGAAACGTTGATTAAAACCACTATTTTTCCTTTCTTTTTTTATCACAGAAACGACTGGAATGTGCAGGGATCCTCACAATTCCTACCACCCAGTGTTTCCCCTCTTGTCCTGATAAAAACACAACCCCGCTTGGGTGCCTGCGCCTAGTGCCTGCTTCAGGAATGGATCACTCCAGGGTTAACAGTAGCCCTCATGCAAGGACTACTATTGACCCTTGTGTGATCCATTCCTGTCACGGGCACTAGGCCTACCCACACAAGTGAGGTACCATTTTTATCGGGACTCTTGGGGGAACGCTGGGTGGAAGGAAATTTGTGGCTCCTCTCAGATTCCAGAACTCCCTGTCACTGAAATGTGAGGAAAAAGTTTTTTAGCCAAATTTTGAGGTTTGCAAAGGATTCTGGGTAACAAAACCTGGTGAGAGCCCCACAAGTCACCCCATCTTGGATTCCCCTAGGTCTCTAGTTTTGAAAAATGCACAGGTTTGGTAGGTTTCCCTAGGTGCCAGTTGAGCTAGAGGCCAAAATCCACAGGTATGCACTTTGCAAAAAACACCTCTGTTTTCGGTGGAAAAATGTGATGTGTCCACGTTGTATTTTGGGGCTTTTTCTGTCACGGGCACAAGTCCTACCCACACAAGTGAGGTATCATTTTTATCAGGAGACTTGAGGGAATGCTGGGTGGAAGGAAATGTGTGGCTCCTCTCAGATTCCAGAACTTTCTGTCACTGAAATGTGAGGAAAAAGGGTTTTTTTAGCCAAATTTTGAGGTTTGCAAAGGATTCTGGGTAACAGAACCTGGTGAGAGCCCCACAAGTCACCTCATCTTGGATTGCCGTAGGTCCCTAGTTTAAAAAAATGCACTGGTTTAGTAGGTTTCCGTAGGTGCTGGCTGAGCAAGAGGCCAAAATCCACAGCTAGGCACTTTGCAAAACCCACCTCTGTTTCCTTTGAGAAAATGAGATGTGTCCACTTAGTGTTTTGGGGCATTTCCTGTCGCAGGCACTAGGCCTACCTACACAAGTGAGGTACCATTTTTATCGGGACACTTGGGGGAACGCTGGGTTGAAGGAAATTTGTGGCTCCTCTCAGATTCCAGAGCTCTATGTCACCGAAATGTGAGGAAAAAGTGTTTTTTTAGCCAGATTTTGAGGTTTACAAAGGATTCTGGGTTACAGAACCTGGTGAGTGCCCCACAAGTCACTCCATCTTGGATTCCCCTGGGTCTCCAGTTTTTAGAAATGCACAGGTTTGGTAGGTTTCCCTAGGTGTCAGCTGAGCTAGAGGCCAAAATCCACAGGTAGGCACTTTGCAAAAAACACCTCTGTTTTCTTTGAGAAAATGTGATGTGTCCACTTTGTATTTTGGGGCATTTCCTGTCGCGGCCACTAGGCTTACCCACACAAGTGAGGTACCATTTTTATTGGGACTCTTGGGGGAACGCTGGGTGGAAGGAAATGTGTGGCTCCTCTCAGATTCCAGAACTCTCTGTCACCGAAATGTGAGGAAAAAGTGTTTTTTTAGTCGCATTTTGAGGTTTCCAAAGGTTTCTGGGTAACAGAACCTGGTGAGAGCCCCAAAAAGTCACCCCATCTTGGATTTCCCTAAGACTCTAGTTTTTAAAAATGCACAGGTTTGGTAGGTTTCCCTGGGTGCCAACTGAGCTAGAGGCCAAGATCCACAGGTAGGCACTTTGCAAAAAACACCTCTGTTTTCTTTGAGAAAATGTGATATGTCCACTTTGTGTTTTGGGGCATTTCCTGTCGCGGGCACAGGCCTACCCACACAAGTGAGGTACCTTTTTTATCGGGACACTTGGGGGAACGCTGGGTGGAAGGAAATTTGTGGCTAATCTCAGATTCCAGAACTCTCTGTCACCGAAATATGAGGAAAAAGTGTTTTTTTTAGCCAAATATTGAGGTTTGCAGAGGATTCTGGGTAACAGAACCTGGCGAGAGCCCCACAAGTCACCCCATCTTGGATTCCCCTGGGTCTCTAGTTTTAAAAAATGCACAGGTTTGGTAGGTTTCCCCAGGTGCCAGCTGAGCTAGAGGCCAAAATCCACAGGTAGGCACTTTGTAAAAAACACCTCTTTTTTCTTTGAGAAAATGTGATGTGTCCACTTTGTGTTTTGGGGCATTTCCTGTCGCGGGCACTAGGCCTGCCCACACAAGTGAGGTACCATTTTTATCGGAACACTTGGGGGAACGCTGGGTGGAAGGAAATTTGTGGCTCCTCTCAGATTTCAGAACTCCCTGTCACTGAAATGTGAGGAAAAAGTTTTTTAGCCAAATTTTGAGGTTTGCAAAGGATTCTGGGTAACAAAACCTGGTGAGAGCCCCACAAGTCACCCCATCTTGGATTCCCCTAGGTCTCTAGTTTTGAAAAATGCACAGGTTTGGTAGGTTTCCCTAGGTGCCAGTTGAGCTAGAGGCCAAAATCCACAGGTATGCACTTTGCAAAAAACACTTCTGTTTTCGGTGGAAAAATGTGATGTGTCCACGTTGTATTTTGGGGCTTTTTCTGTCACGGGCACAAGTCCTACCCACATAAGTGAGGTATCATTTTTATCAGGAGACTTGAGGGAATGCTGGGTGGAAGGAAATGTGTGGCTCCTCTCAGATTCCAGAACTTTCTGTCACTGAAATGTGAGGAAAAAGTGTTTTTTTAGCCAAATTTTGAGGTTTGCAAAGGATTCTGGGTAACAGAACCTGGTGAGAGCCCCACAAGTCACCTCATGTTGGATTGCCGTAGGTCTCTAGTTTAAAAAAATGCACTGGTTTAGTAGGTTTCCGTAGGTGCTGGCTGAGCAAGAGGCCAAAATCCACAGCTAGGCACTTTGCAAAACCCACCTCTGTTTCCTTTGAGAAAATGAGATGTGTCCACTTAGTGTTTTGGGGCATTTCCTGTCGCAGGCACTAGGCCTACCTACACAAGTGAGGTACCATTTTTATCGGGACACTTGGGGGAACGCTGGGTGGAAGGAAATTTTTGGCTCCTCTCAGATTCCAGAGCTCTATGTCACCGAAATGTGAGGAAAAAGTGGTTTTTTAGCCAGATTTTGAGGTTTGCAAAGGATTCTGGATTACAGAACCTGGTGAGTGCCCCACAAGTCACTCCATCTTGGATTCCCCTGGGTCTCCAGTTTTTAGAAATGCACAGGTTTGGTAGGTTTCCCTAGGTGTCAGCTGAGCTAGAGGCCAAAATCCACAGGTAGGCACTTTGCAAAAAACACCTCTGTTTTCTTTGAGAAAATGTGATGTGTCCACTTTGTGTTTTGGGGCATTTCCTGTTGCGGCCACTAGGCCTACCCACACAAGTGAGGTACCATTTTTATTGGGACTCTTGGGGGAACGCTGGGTGGAAGGAAATGTGTGGCTCCTCTCAGATTCCAGAACTCTCTGTCACCGAAATGTGAGGAAAAAGTGTTTTTTTAGTCGCATTTTGAGGTTTCCAAAGGTTTCTGGGTAACATAACCTGGTGAGAGCCCCAAAAAGTCACCCCATCTTGGATTTCCCTAAGACTCTAGTTTTTAAAAATGCACAGGTTTGGTAGGTTTCCCTGGGTGCCAACTGAGCTAGAGGCCAAGATCCACAGGTAGGCACTTTGCAAAAAACACCTCTGTTTTCTTTGAGAAAATGTGATATGTCCACTTTGTGTTTTGGGGCATTTGCTGTCGCGGGCACAGGCCTACCCACAGAAGTGAGGTACCTTTTTTATCGGGACACTTGGGGGAACGCTGGGTGGAAGGAAATTTGTGGCTAATCTCAGATTCCAGAACTCTCTGTCACCGAAATATGAGGAAAAAGTGTTTTTTTAGCCAAATATTGAGGTTTGCAGAGGATTCTGGGTAACAGAACCTGGCGAGAGCCCCACAAGTCCCCCCATCTTGGATTCCCCTGGGTCTCTAGTTTTAAAAAATGCACAGGTTTGGTAGGTTTCCCCAGGTGCCGGCTGAGCTAGAGGCCAAAATCCACAGGTAGGCACTTTGTAAAAAACACCTCTTTTTTCTTTGAGAAAATGTGATGTGTCCACTTTGTGTTTTGGGGCATTTCCTGTCGCGGGCACTAGGCCTGCCCACACAAGTGAGGTACCATTTTTATCGAAACACTTGGGGGAACGCTGGGTGGAAGGAAATTTGTGGCTCCTCTCAGATTCCAGAATTCTCTGTCACCGAAATTTGTGGAAAAAGTGTTTTTTTAGCCTAATTTGGAGGTTTGCAAAGGATTCTGGGTAACAGAACCTGGTGAGAGCCCCACAAGTCACCCCATCTTGGATTCCCTTCGGTCTCTAGTTTTAAAAAATGCACAGGTTTAGTAGGTTTCCCTAGGTGCCGGCTGAGCTAGAGGCCAAAATCCACAGGTAGGCACTTTGCAAGAAACACCTCTGTTTTCTTTGGGAAAATGTGATGTGGCCACATTGTGTTTTGGGGCATTTCCTGTCGCAGGTGCTAGGCCTACCCACACAAGTGAGGTAACATTTTTATTGGGAGACTTGGGGGAACATAGAATAGCAAAACAAGTGTTATCGCCCCTTGCCTTTCTCTACATTTTTTCCTTCCAAATATAAGAGAGTGTGTTATGAAGACGTCTATTTGAGAAATGCCCTGTAATTGACATGCTAGTATGGGCACCCCGGAATTCAGAGATGTGCAAATAACCACTGCTCCTCAACACCTTGTCTTGTGCCCATTTTGGAAATACAAAGGTTTTCTTGATACCTATTTTTCACTCTTTATATTTCAGGAAATGAATTGCTGTATACCCGGTATAGAATGAAAACCCACTGCAGGGTGCCGCTCATTTATTGGCTCTGGGTACCTAGGGTTCCTGATGAACCTACAAACCCTATATATCCCCGCAACCAGAAGAGTCCAGCAGACAAAACGGTATATTGCTTTCAAACATCTGACATCGCAGGAAAAAGTTACAGAGTAAAACATAAATTAAAATGGCTGTTGTTTTCAGCTCAATTTCTTTTAGTTCAGCTGTTCTTTTATGTAGGAAACCTTGTAGGATCTACACAAATGAACCTTTGCTGAATTCTGAATTTTGTTTATTTTTCAAAAATATTTAGCTTTCCAGGATTCAACATTGGTTTCACACCCATTTCTGGCACTAACTGGAAGGAGGCTGAAAGCACAAAAAATAGTAAAAATGGGGTATGTCTCAGAAAAATGCCAAAATTGGTTGAAAAATATGTTTTTTCTGATTCAAGTCTGCCTTTTCCTGAAAGCTGGTAAGCTGGTGATTTTAGCACCGCAAACCCTTTGTTGATGCCATTTTCAGGGGAAAAACCACAAGCCTCCTTCGGCAGCCCTTTTTTCCAATTTGTTTGAAAAAAAACGAATTTTTTGCTTTATTTTGGCTAATTTCTTGGTCTCCTCCAGGGGAAACCAAAAACTCTGTGTACCTTTAGAATCCCTAGGATTTTGGAAAAAAGGACGCAAAGTTGGTATGGATAGCTTATGTGGACAAAAATTTATGAAGGCCTAAGCGCAAACTACCCCAAATAGCCAAAAAAGGGCTCAGCACGGGGGGGGGAAGGCCCCCCAGCTAAGAGGTTAAGTAGACTGTGATTTAGGGCAGCACTTTTTTTCAAATGCGGCAGTACACTTAATATTTAGGGTAGGCCTAGAAAATGTTTGGTATACATCTAAAGAGAAGGAGACATATGATGGATATGCATGCAGGCGCAAAAAATTGCTGTCCATCTGTTTCTGAATGTAAGTGCACTTCAGTACCTAGAGATCATACACTAACACTGAGAACACTCCAAGTTTGGGACATAGCTGTAGAGAGTACATATTAGAAACACAGGCATGATTTGTTAACATTTTGATCATGTGCTTGCATGGCATTGGGGAATTCAATCAATGTTCTCACATATAATGAATTGTGCCCCAAATGTTGACATGAGTGCAGACCAAAAGCTCTGCACTGTGAAGCACCACCCCACTGATGCGGTGTGGATATTAATGGGGTGGGAACAGTGCAAAGACACATTGATTCTATGCAAAATGAGATCTTCTAAACTAATGTGTCCTTGAATGAAGTTATGCTATCAAATGAAACCAGGCACAAAAAATGGCTTAACATAGAAACATTTCATATTCCAATTCACAACATGTATAATTTCTGCAAAAATATACAACTCACACAGCTTGCCCTTAGTCACTTGACATTGTTTAGAAATGTGTACTGGAGGGATTCATCAAATATAAATCACACAGAACACCAGTAGCTTGGCTTAGCTTTGTCATGCAGTGCTTAAAATCATACAGAAACAGTACAGCCAATTACATCATTTCCATGTGACTCAGAAAATATGGCACTGCATTATTGTTACTGTTTGCCCAATGGAATTCAATAGAATGCTACAAATGTTTATATAGCACTGCCTCAAGTTTTAGTTTATTTAGGTCACAGAGTTGCAACCACAGATCCATGTTTATGGGGTGTGCTATCTTCAGCTCATGCATTAATTTGCAGTTATCAAATTATTGCATGTGCATATAGACATCCAGGTTTATTTCAGAAGTAGAACGTTGCTGCACTGCGTTGTGTCAATGGGAAAGACAAAACACTGCCATATATACAAAGATTCAGCACTCTTTTTCTCACCACCAGTGCTGACACACTTTTAGCTGATATGCACAAACATATACCCATAGTGCAAGGGTATGCGCGTTCAGTCAACAATAGGTATTGCACTCAAAAGAGACCCTTCCATTCCAAAAACTTACGCCTGCTTCAAAGAACCATGCATTTTTGGTGCAATTACCTGTGAACCAAGGATAGTGGCTAGGAACTTGCATTAAAACCCATGAGTGTTTGCATAGGAAAACCTATTTAACAACCATGGAACCCTCCCTTGATGCACAGCAGCACAAGATAGTGCAGCACAACATGTTACTCTGGATTTGCGTCACTTTTATGAAGTCTTATATACAGCGATTCAAGGGTCAAATATTACCTGATTTGAGTACATCCCTACAGATGCGGAGACATCACTTAATGCTCATGAGGAAGAAATTAACCTCCTTGGGTCTTGAGGGGGCAGTCTTATCTTTCCTTTGTCGCTAGAGGAGTGACCTACACCAGATGACTGAGTAGCTGTAGGTACTAGAGAGATTTTATTTAGTAGATGTCTTTGTTTGTGATTGATGAAGACTCAGTTGGGCGTAGGTTTGGAGATCCGGTCCCATCTCTGTGTGGGTCCATCTGTTAGGAGCAGTAGAGACTGGTAAGCTACTTGTGGTTTTTTAAATGGTGTCATCTATTACACTTCTGGTCGGCTGTGGAAATATACATAGATGCTCACCTTAACATATTTATATGTGGGGCTATTCTACCTATTAGGGCTAGTCCCATATTATTAGGGAATTTATATTTTCTTTCTTTTTAATAATTACAATTGAAAAAATGCATACAAATAATAATTTCGCTCTATTTTATAAGCCTAATTACTGGACTCCCTGCCCTGCCAGGCATCAGAAGCCTTCCTCATTCTTCATGCTAGTCACCCTTCCCGGTATGGGATGGTCCAGCGCTTGCAAGTAAGGGAATGCAGTATCTTCTAGATGGCTCAAAGCTTTAATCATACATTTTAAATGACTCCTATTAACTGGTTACTATCCCCACAGTAGCTGAGTTTGACAGTATTTTGGAACATGCAGACAATGGGTAGCCATAAAGCATTTCTCAGTTACCTTAAGGTCACTGGCTGAACAGTTTTTTACATAACATTTTACAAAGCTTGCATTCTTTTCTACCTTCATCACTGGAAATACTCAAATAACATTCAGGAATATGCTAAATCAATTGCCTAATAAATTTGCACCCAGTAAATCTTGAGCAAGTCATATAGGTGTGTGGTGATGCTGATTTGATGCTCAGCTGCTGCTCCTTTTGCCAAAAATAGTGAATGTCCAGCATTTTGCCTAAGTTGTCATAAACTACAGCGCATCATAGTTGAAACTTTCTGCCCGAGACATGTGCAAAACAGATAATAATCAAAAGAAGATTGAATGTTGCAGACCAGCGCTCACTACAGCTTGTAAAACATTGCTGATCCGGAAGCATAGCCTGCCTCACAGACAAATAATGAGCATCTCTTGGAATACACCACACTGCTGGCTCCAATGAGAGACATGAAAACTAACTAGCTAACAATTTGGACATAGTTGGTATAAACTTGGATTTAATACATGCACATCTGTATTCGATAAAAGACAGAGGTATAACTATGGAGGGCACAGTGTGTTCAACTGAAGATAGAGTGCATGCTTTTGAAGAATGGGTTTGGGTGCTATCTCAGGACTTCAAAACAGTGGACAATAGGTCAGTGATAATACATGGAGAGCACACAGCAATAATGTTTGGTTGTTGGGTGTGCTGGCATCAGACCACATGCATGTTGAGAAGCCGTTATCAGACATTATCCGAACTACAATGTCTAAGATTTTTTGGTTTAAAGAGCACACAGAGCTCTTGTTTCTAAAATGAAGAATAGAGATAGCCCAAGACCATCAGGGCTCCATCTTAAAATCTACCAGGGAAATTGGTGATTCTTGCTCTGAAAATCACATGGTGACTTTATACAATTCACCTTCTTTGCGAGGTCTCTGCAGATTTTTCGACTTTTGCTGGCCTCTATATTTTTTCTGACTAAAGAACTCTCCACGTGTTACTTTATCGTGATAAAGTGGGATCCTCCTTTAAACATGGTTGAATTTGCATATTCATAATTGGTACATTTAACTTGTCTATAGGTTCTTAGCATATGGTGCAAAGTGTACCCAGGGCTTGTAAGTTAAATACCACCAGACAACTGCAGCACCTTTTACGCCATCCACTACAGTGGCATTGCAAACATGGCTTCAGGCCCATCTTGTGTAGTTCTGAACTACAAATTCAACCTGTGAAAATAATCCCTTTTGACAGGTCAAAACCTTCCTTTGAAATATTTATGTGACCCCTGAATGGGCCTGATGGCTCACAAGGCAGGGCGCATAGTATTTAAAAAAGGGCATGTTGAATTCTAATGCTATATATGCTCTTACAGTGACTAGCAATGAAAGCTATTTTCACTGTAGCAAGGCTGGATGGCTAGGAAAACACTGGGATTCAGTATTAAATATTGATATTGTAGAATGAGAATGGGACTATCTAGATAAATAATTGAACAACTTATTTAATAGTTATTAACAATTCAGTTCAATGGTGAAGCTGGATGTTTTCATAAATATTTAGGGAAAGTATGTTTTAAGAAGTTACCTTTTCTCTGCCTGAAGTTCCTGGAGTCTAATCTGCACTTGCACTCATTTTCTCAACCAGTGTTAAGCATTTGAATAGGTATGAATGACTTGTGAAATGCCATCTCTGTCTTGTATCAAGGATTGTACTCCAAGGGTTTGTTGACTAACTTTATGCATGGCTACAGAGAGACAACAACTCACAGGCAGCCGTTCCTGCGACTGCCTAGCTGTCCAGTGGCAACTAATCCTATACTTGACCTTGCTGGTTGTCTCTGCCTGACACCCTGTGAGTCGCTAAGTCCCTCCACTGAGGTCCTGGGGGGCTTTAGAAATGTACTCCTTTAGTGGATCGATACTTAAAGGACAAACGCTTTGAACCCAGCTGTCTACCCTACCATCATGTAAACAAACGCTGACTATATTCCTTGTCTTTTGCCTTCGTTGCATCTAAATCAGTATACACATGAATACAGTTCAGAAGGGGAAGCAGCGTTTACAACATTGTCTCTAACACACAATGGTGGTCATTACAACCTTGGCGGTCGGTGTTAAAGCGGCGGTAAGACCGCCAACAGGCCGGCGGAAAAAAAATGGAATCACGACCGTGGCGGAAACCGCCAACAAAGACAGCCACTTTAACACTCCGACCGCCAAGGCGGTACAAACAAACAGCTTGGCGGTCACCGGCAACAGACAGACGGAGGACAATGTACCACCCACAGAATTACAACCTACCAATCCGCCACCTTTTCTGGGGTGGATTCACCGCAAACAAAAACACGGTGCAAACAGGACTTCGAAGGGAAAACGCTCACCTCTACATACCCCACGAGGAACCAGTACACCATGGAACCAGAGCTTCACATTTTCCGTGCCCTTATCTTCTTGCTCCTCTACCGGCGGCGAAGACCACGGTGAGTACTTCACCTACGACACAGGGGAGGGGGGAGGGAAAAGAGAGTGACACACACACGCAACACCCCCACCCCCACCCTCATCCACGACAACACACACACTAATACAGCATGATACATTACAGTTACACCCCAAACCCCCCAGAAGAATGCAAAGACAAAAGGAAATGAGTGTAACCATTGTAATATATTAAAATCCAGTACACTAAAATATATATACACTATTAACAAATATATACACCAAGAATAGTAGTCCAGGTATTGCTCCATTGAAGTCCGTGGAACACTGGGCCCACACTGCATGGGCAAGGCCCACACTCAATACCCGAACATGACAGAGAGAACACTGCAGGGGCATCAGATAGCAATAAAACAGGCACCTCAGGGGGAAGGGAAAGGGGGGCACCTCAGCCAGTTGAGTGCACAACGCCAAATCCACGAGGGTGCCACATGCCCACTGTTCAATCCTGGGGAGTGCAAAGCCACAGTCTCTCAAGTCTCTACAGTGGGTGGTATGCCCACTGTTCAATCCTGGGGAGTGCAAAGCCACAGTCTCTCAAGTCTCTACAGTGGGTGGGTTGCCCACTGTTCAGTCCTGGGGAGTGCAAAGCCACAGTCTCACAAGTGGATAACAGTCTCCACTGGTTCTGGAGGGGACTTTGTGCCCAGAGTGCTTCTTCCTGCCAAGGACTGGGTGAGTGGATGCCTTTCTCCACTGGTTCTGGAGGGGGCTTTGTGCCCAGAGTGCTTCATCCTGCCAAAGACTGTGTGAGTGGATGTGATACTCCACTGGTTCTGGAGGGGACTTTGTGCCCAGAGTGCTTCATCAAGCCAAGGACTGTGTGAGTGGATGCCTTTCTCCACTGGTTCTTGAGGGGGCTTTGTGCCCAGAGTGCTTCATCCTGCCAAGGACTGTGTGAGTGGATGCCTTTCTCCACTGGTTCTGGAGGGGGTTTGTGCCCAGAGTGCTTCATCCTACCAAGGTCCTTGTGAGTGGATGCCTTTCTCCACTGGTTCTGGAGGGGGCTTTGTGCCCAGAGTGCTTCATCCTGCCAAGGACTGTGTGGGTGGATGTGATCCTCAACTGGTTCTGGAGGGGGCTTTGTGCCCAGAGTGCTTCATCCTGCCAAGGACTGAGGTAGTGGGTGCCTTTCTCCACTGGTTCTGGAGGGGGCTTTGTGCCCAGAGTGCTTCATCCTGCCAAGGACTGTGTGAGTGGATGTGATACTCCACTGGTTCTGGAGGAGGACGGAGGGCGAGGGGAGCTCCACAGCAGGGACAGGAGCTGACACCAGTGATACGGACTCGTCCTCTGATGGGAGCTCCCTTGTGGTGGTGGCCACATCTGTGCCCCCCGCATCTACAGGTACAGCCGCCACCCCCCTACCAGCACCGCCCTCCCAGCAGCCCCTCAATCTTTGCCCCGTGCCCACTCACCCAGGAGGGTGGGCATCACCTTTGCCCCAGGCACATCAGGCCCTGCCCCAGTCACCCCTTCTGCCCTCAGTGAGGAGGCCATTGACCTCCTCAAGTCCCTCACTGTTGGGCAGTCTACCATTTTGAATGCCATCCAGGGTGTAGAGAGGCAGTTAAAACAAACAAATTCATTCCTGGAGAGCATTCATTCTGGTCTGGCAGCCCTTCAGCGAGCTTTTCAGACTCTGGCCTCAGCACTGATGGCAGCCATTGTCCCTGTCTCTAGCCTCCCCCCTCCAACTTCCTCCACCCAGACCCACACCCCTGTACCTCAGCCTACCCCAAGCACACCATCAGACCAGCATGCACACACCTCAAAACACAAGGGAAGCTCTGGCAAACATAAGCACCACACATCCCACAGGCACTCACGCAAGCATCACACACATGCAGACACACCAACATCCACTGCCTCCACTGTGTCTCCCTCCTCGTCTCCCTCCTCCCTCCCAGTCTCGTCTCCACTCACACCTGCATGCACTACATCTACAGCCACTACTTCCATCACCAGCACACACACCACCACACCCCGCTCACGTGGAGTCACCACCCCCACTACCATTCACACGTCCCCTGTGTCCTCTCCCAGTGTGTCTGTGACGCCACCTCCTAAGATACACAAACGCAGGCGATACACCAACCCAACAGCCATCCACCTCACAACAGCCTGCAGCGCATGCACCTTCACCCAAAGTCACCAAATGCACACCTCCTACAACCACAACCTCTTCCTCCACTCCCAAACCCCCTCCAGCTACCCGTCCCAGTGTTCCCAAGAAACTTTTCCTGTCCACCCTTGACCCCTTTCCCTCACCTCCCCCACCCCGTCAGTCGCCTAGGGCCCGACTCTCCAGGTCCCAACCTAGCACCTCAGCCACAACAACTCCGGGACCAGTGGTGCCAGTAGTCACCGGATTCTGGAGTGCACCAGGCAGCAGGGCAGCCAGTGTGGCAAGGAGCCACAGCACGGACAGTCCCCCACCTGTCAAGCATCGAAAGTTGGCCAGTGCCCGGCAGGAGAGGGGGAAGACTCCAACCACCAAAGCCGCTCCCAAGGGTACAGGTGGGAGCGTGGAGTCAGCTGCGAGACCTTCCAAGGTGGGGAAGGGGCACAAGAAACCCAGCAAGTCTGGGAAGAGCAGCACGGCGGAGAAGACTGCCATCAGCCCCGCTGGCCAGGAGGCCACCACCATCAGCCCCGCTGGGCAGGAGGCCACCGCCATCAGCCCCACTGGCCAGGAGGTCACCGCCAGCAGCCCCGCTGGCCAGGAGGCCACCGCCATCAGCCCCGCTGGGCCAGACAGGACTGCCAGCACCAGCCCCGCTGGGCCAGACAGGACCACCAGCACTCCTGGCCTGCGGGGCTGGTGCTGGCGGTCCTGTGTGGCCTGGTGAATTCGTAGTCTCGCCCTCCAGGGCCATGTGGGATGCAGCTCCCTCCTGCTCCGGTGCCACTGCTCCTCCGCCTGATGATGCTGATGCACACAAGAACAGGGAGACCACAAAAGGGGGGGACAGAAGAAAGACATGTTGAGTGCATGCATTACCGCTACAGTTGGCAGACACGACAGACACAGAAGCCCCCTGCACTACGCCGCGCACTTGGGATCCACTGTTCAATACCTGGGACCTGACCTACAAGGCTATGGCCGACATCTGCACACATGAATGTCACAGGAGCCTGACTAGGTGTAGTTGGCACTGTACACAGGTGGGGTGGGGTGCCACAGGGTCTGCCAGAACAAGGGGACCTAACTAGCACACTCGCCCTGGCCTAGGGAAACCCACAGCCCACCTCCCCCACCCAAACACCTCCACTGCGCGCTGAATCAGCTGAATGAGAGTGTACTCACCCCCTTGTGGCTGCTGGGATGCCCTCAAGCGCCCATTCAACTCTGGGTACGCCACCGCCAGGATCCTGAACATCAGGGGGGTCATGGTGCGACGGGCAGCCCTCCCACGTTGGGAGGCCATCTCCAACTGGACGTCCGACCGTCTTCTTGTTCCAGCAGCGAATGTCCTCCCTTCTCTTACGGTAGTGGGTGCTCCCTCTGTGATAGACTCCCAGGGTCCGGACGTCCTTGGCGATGGCACGCCAGATATCCTTCTTCTGGTGGGCGCTGACCTACATGAATTGTACAGAGGAAAAAGAAAAGTTATTACCAACTGCACCGTCACAGTCATTGGCCTCCATCCCTACCCTTGCCATGATGCACATGCACTCACCGTTGTTTCCTGCATGCCACAATCTCCCCCCCCCCATCTTTCATCCACCCCACTCCACACAGGCACAGCCCATACAGCATGCTCCCAGTGTACTTACCTGTTTGTCTGGAGGACCATAGATTAGCGTGTACTGGGGGAGGACCCCATCCTCGAGTTTCTGCAACTCCTCAGTGGTGAAGGCAGGGGCCCTTTCCCCAGACGCACAAGGCATTGTCTCTTCCAGACTGAGGTCACAGCAGCACTTGCAGTGTAGGTCCTCTCCTGTCGAAGATCAGGTATCGAGTGATTGAACAGATAGAAAATGGTGGTCACGTCCGCGGCGGTGCGTACCGCCACCGCCGGCGTACATCGTCATTGGCTCCTGGGACCCATAGGATCCAATGTTTACCAATGCAGAATTGGTTAACATTGCGACGGTGTACAACACCAACACAGTTGCCTCACATCCCATTGCCCCACTTTACAGGTCAGGCAGCCGCCATTTCAGGGGCCCACATGGCTTAATTTTTAACTGCGTCACACATACCTAGGCCTTGCCTCAACACTCATATATGCAAATTTCGGATTATGAATCGTGTTCTGTGTAAGCTATGGGTACGTACCTCTGAGTTGGTTGACTCTGTGCTCACTGTTGTCCTTCATAGGCACCGTCCGCTGGGACATATGAGGAGATGGCGGCATCCTCCGATGTACAGACCGCTGGTGGACCTGTCAACAATGGAGGAAAGACATGTGACCATCACCTACAGGCTAGATCGTGCCACAATCCTGGAACTGTGTGCCCAGTTGGAGCCAGACCTGATGTCAGCTATCCGCCATCCCACAGGAATCCCCCCTCTAGTGCAGGTGCTGTCAGTACTCCATTTCCTTGCAAGTGGGTCATTTCAAACAACAATGGCGATAACATCAGGGATGTCCCAGCCTATGTTTTCCAACGTGTTGTCCAGAGTGTTGTCTGCCCTGCTGAAACACATGCGGAGCTACATCGTTTTCCCTCAGGTGGAGGATTTGCCTACAGTGAAAGGTGATTTCTATGCCCTGGGACATATCCCCAACATCATAGGTGCTATTGATGGGACACATGTGGTTTTGGTACCCCCGCAGTAGAGAAGAGGTGTACAGAAACCAGAAGAGTTATCATTCGATGAATGTGCAGATGGTGTGTTTGGCAGACCAGTACATTTCCCAAGTGAATGCCAAATTCCCTGGCTCAGTTCATGACGCTTATATCCTGCGGAATAGCAGCATCCCTTATGTGATGGGTCAACTCCAGAGGCACCTTGTGTGGCTATTAGGTGAGCACCTGGAAGCTAGTCAGTGGGAATGGTTGTCTGGGTCTGGGGATATCCCTAAGAGTTTGTGTGTGTCTAACAGTTGTCCCTCGCCATTTGCAGATGACAAGGGCAGAGGAACGCTACAATGAGGCCCATGGGCGAACTCTGAGGATTATAGCGCGGACCTTCGGCCTCCTGAAGGCCAGGTTCAAGTGCCTCCATATGACAGGTGGATCCCTATTCTACTCACCAAAGAAGGTGTGCCAGATCATCGTGGCCTGCTGTATGCTTCACAACTTAGCTTTGCCTTTTCTGCAGGAGGATGGTCCAGATGGAGGTGTTGTGGCAGCTGTGGAGCCTGTGGAGAGTGAAGACGAGGAAGCAGAAGAAGAAGACATTGACAACAGGAACTAGGTGATCCTGCAATACTTCCAGTGAGAAACAGGTAAGAATACAAACCTGCCTACTACATGACCTGTAACACTACTACCTCTCTACTGTCTGTCGTTTTCACCCAGTGTATGGTCACTGAGTTGTAACTTTCCCTTACGATTTTACAGATGTGGGTCCCACTGTGTGACATCTGCTTTGTTTCCTCATGGACTAGAGCTGTGTGACATAGGTATCTTGACATTACAATTGAAAGAGCATTTTGACACTGTAATTGCTAATACTCTATTTTGAAATCACAGACAGACTCCAGATTGTTTTGTGCTTCAAGGGTGTTTATTTAAGTGCTCAATATTGGAGGGTGCTGTAAAATGGTGAGGGGTGATGGTGGAGGAATGTCCATGGCAGAGTCCAGTCTATTAGTCTCACAGGTGTATTCCCCAAATGGGCACAGGAAGTGGAGCTGGGGCAGTTTGAGGATGGACAGGGTGACAAGGTGGGACAGAAGGATGACAATCAGGGTGGTCTCATTTCTTGGTGGGGGTCTTGGCATTGTTCTCTGTCTTTGTCCTGGATCTCAGGGACCGTTTGCGGGGTGGTTCTCCCTCTGCAGGGGGTGGGGTGCTGGTGTGGTGGTCCTGTGGCGGTGCCTCCTGTCCACTAGCGCGAGCGGAGGAGGTGGGCAGTTCATCGTCCAGGCTAGTGTCAGGGGCCCCTTGTAGTGCCACAGTGTCCCTCCTGGTGTTGAGGACTTCCTTCAGCACCCCTAGGATGGTGCCCAGGGTGGAATTGATGGATCTGAGTTCCTCCCTGAAGCCAAAATACTGTTCCTCCTGCAGCAGCTGGGTCTCCTGAAACTTGGCCAGTACCGTTACCATCGTCTCCTGGGAATGATGGTAGACTCCCATGATGTTGGAGAGGGCCTCGTGGAGAGTGAGTTCACTGGGCCTATCCTCCCCCTGCCGCACAGCAGCCCTCCCAGTTCCCCTGTGTTCCTGGGCCTCTGTCCCCTGGACCGTGTGCCCATTGCCACTGCCCCCAGGTCCCTGTTGCTGTTGGGGTGGTCGGTTAGCCTGGGTTCCCTGTAGTGGTGGACACACTGCTGATTTACGTGTCCTGGTGACAGAGGTATGGGCCCGCTGGGTGGATGCTGTACTGGTGTTTCCAGAGGGGGGAAGCTCTGGGGTGGCCTGTGACTGTGTCAGGGGAACCGACAGTCTCGAGGTCCCAGATGGGCCAGGCTGGTCATCTAGTTCCAGTTGGACAAAGCTGCTGTCATCACTGTGGGCCTCTTCTGTTGGTGGTGTGGACATGTGTGGATCCTCCTGTCCGGTGACGTTGGGTAAGGGTCCTGCAGGGGTATAAAAGGATGTTTATTGCATCTGTGTGTGCCATGGTGTGCAATAGGTGGGGGACCGCGTACCCCAGTGCTTGCCTCCCTGTGTAGGACCTTGTGTAACGGTGGTTTAGGGGGGTGTATGGGTATGTGCAGTGGCCATGCATTGGTGATGGGTGTCCATGCTTTGTTGTTGCATGCAGGGCTTGGTGTTGGGATGTGTGGTTTGTGATATTGGGACATTTGTGAGGAGTTGGAGTGATTGGGGTGAGGGTGAGGGTGGGGGTATGTGATGGCATGCAGGTAGGGTGGGGGATATAGTAGTAAAGATTTGTCTTACCAGAGTCCATTCCTCCATCTACTCCTGCCAGGCCCTCAGGATGCAGAATGGCCAAGACTTGCTCCTCCCATGTTGTTAGTTGTGGGGGAGGAGGTGGGGATCCGCCGCCAGTCCGCTGAACCGCGATGTGGTGTCTTGAGACCACAGAGCGCACCTTCCCCCATAGGTCGTTCCACCTCTTCCTGATGTCATCCCTATTTCTTGGGTGCTTTCCCACTGCGTTGACCCTGTCCACGATTCTTCGCCATAGCTCCATCTTCCTAGCTATGGAGGTGTGCTGCACCTGTGCTCCGAATAGCTATGGCTCTACCCGGACGATTTCGTCCACCATGACCCTGAGCTACTCTTCAGAGAACCTGGGGTGTCTTTGCCGTGCCACGGGGTGGTGTGGGTGATGTGTGGGGTGGTGTGTGTAGTGGTAAGTGGGGTGATATTTAGTGGTCTGTTGTGTGAGGTGTGTGGAAGTTATGTGGGTGATGGTATTGTGTGCCTGTGGATGCTTGGTAGTAGTTTGTAGTGTCTCTCTCTGGCCTTCTTTCGGTATTTTGGTCGTAGGGGTTTGTGGGTGATGTGGGTGTGTGTTTTATATTGTAATGGGTGTGTGGGAGTGGTGCGTGTATGTGTATCAGGTGTGTATATTTTGATTTATCCAATGTGGCTGTGTTTTGTAAGAGTGTGTGTATTTTGATCGCGGCGGTGTGTACCGCCAATGCAATACCGCGGTTGAATGACCGCTGTGTGTATTCGTGGGTCGTGATAGTGTGGGCGCATTCCTGTTGGCGTGACGGTGGAGGTTTTGTTTTCGCCAGTTTGTCACTGACCTTTGGTGTGGCGGACTTGTGAGGGTGTCTAAATTTTGGCGGATTCCGAGCAGTGGGTCATAATGACCGTGGTGGAATTCTGCTGCCGCGGCGGTGTGTTGGCGGTCTTCTGCACGGCGGTAAGCGGCATTTACCGCCAATGTTGTAATGACCCCCAATGTCTTTTCCATAAATCCATTACTATGCAATACCTTTACCATGTAATTCCCTTAGCACACAATTCCTTTGTCAAGCATGCCTTTACAACACATTTGCCTTCATTACTCATGCCTTTACCACACAAGGTAAGTATATGTGAGTAAAGTTACAGGGTTGTAAAGGAATTTGTAGGGTTTAGGATTTTATAAGGCTATTGGGAGGTAAGGGTAATTTTAGGGTTTAGGGGTGTTCAGAGATATTTAGGGTAGTAAGGGTATTTTTATGGTTTAGGGATGGGTAGGGTTATAGGGTGGTAAGGATATTTCTAAGGATTAGTGGTGAGTAGGGGTATGGGGTCATATGTACGAACACATTTTCCCATAGACATAGAATGGGTAAAACCTTTTGCTACATCTGGCCCATAGGGTAGTAAGGGTATCCTTAGGGTTTCGTGATGTTTAGGGGCATACATGGTAAGAGTATTTTTAGAGTTTAAGGGTGGGTAAGGGTACAGGATGGTAATCTGATCGAATTAACGCACAAGGTGCCCTTAGGACACTGCCAGGGGCCTTTCTTTGGATATGGTAACTTGGCTGGGTCAGTCTGCCGACGTTTCTAAGCAGAGGCTGTCGAGCCAGAGCAGGCCCCATGTGACCTACCCCCTGCCTGTCATACTTTCTGCCTCATATCCTGGAATGTCAATGGCCTAAACACTAAAGTTAAATGGGGTGCCACCTTTCAATACATCAAGAGTTCTTTTGGCTCAAGGCAGCTATACTAGGGTCTTATCACACTGTATAATTTACAATCTACTCGGACATGGCAGTGCTATTACAGAAGGAAATCCTGATGCAGGTTGCCAAAGTGACACATTATTAAATGGCCACATTTGCAATAGTGGAAGTTTTGGTGGGAGAAACTTGATGGGCATAAGCTTTCATATATGCGCCTCACCGAACTTAGTCAGCGAAACTTGAGATGCTATCACAAAGTACAGACAGAATTCCACAGTGGGTATAACAATCCTTGCAGGTGATTTTAACTCCCTCATGGGTGTGAAAACAAATGTAGGTGGATCACTGTGAAGGCCCACAAATAAACCATCTTACCTCAATGAACATGGTCTCTAGTTCTAACTCCTTCCATTTCATGCACTATTCTGACATACATAAGTCCTGATTGGGATATAATTTCATCCGTTTTACAAACATGAGGTGTCTTGTGGAGATTCAAATACTTCCATACACCCTCACAGACCACTCTCCCACACTGGTTCAATTGAAACTGCCTGGAGTGTGCAGGGACGGGACATGGAGGCTAAGCAAATGGTGTTTCCATGATGGGGACTTTGTGTAACATACTAGACTTATTTTGCTTGAAATAAAGGCATAGTGTCATCCTTTACTACTCTTTGTATAGCTTTTAAGGCAGTTATTGAGATAGGGCTGTCTCCCATCAGGCTTCTGCTAGGTTGCACCTATGACTACTAACTAGGTGGACTTCTTGGACTCTTTATTCCATGGTTATTTATGGAAACTACATAATTCAGTACACTGCATTTATGGAAGCTTTGTCTTCTGATGGGTTGCACCAGCAGCACTTGGGGGTTCTATACACTTTATGTTGCTAGTGGAAGACATGTCTTCCTGTGGGTGCATCTATGCTGCCTAGGTGGACTCAAATCACTCATAGTTTGGAAGCCAAGTCTCACAGTGGGTTTCCTATCACCATTTCCTGCTGGCCCTTAGACAGCTACATATTTGGTGGTTTTGAAAGCTATGTATAACCTGGTGGTTTAAAGCTTCATATTCGAGGGGTAACACCCCTGGACTATAACCTCTCTCTGTCTTCAGTGCTGAAAAAATGCTAAACAAATATTGCTACTTGATTAGGGGTTTCTGAACTTTTCTCTAATAAAAGTTACTTCTTATAATTGAATATAATCTTGAGCTTTTCAAATGCTAAATTTCCTGCTGATTTCTGTTGACCTGATGTCCATCACCAGAGAAAACTCTGCATCTCAACCCAGTACTCCAGTTCCCCGCCCCTGTTTCCTCTTTCATTTTCCAGATAGCTCTTTCTTCTTCTCCCCTCCATTGTTCACTAATCCTCGCATCTCCACTCTTTACTCCGGTCCAGTTCCTATCAAACCTCCATAAATATGTTCCTAACATATAACCTCTGTGCGCTTTTGCCATTCCCTCTTCTCCCTGTTCTGTGCTCTGCCTGCTACTGCTCCCTTCACTCTGAACAGTAAACCTCTTTGCACATCACACCTAATGTCTCCTGTCTACTTAATTCCCATTCTTACCCCTTTCGCCTACACACCCCATTCATCACTACATGGCATAAAAACACAGGTATCCATGCCATCTGAACTGTACTATTTTCTTTACCCTCAGTCCCCAACCCAACAGGTCCTTCTCCTCCTACATCGTTTCTGTGACCTCATCTTGACACTAAAAGACCTCCTCACCTGCTAAGTACCTTGCCCCCACACATAATAGCCATATCCACCTGCTTGCCTTACCAGACTCTGCTAACCCAGTTAAGTTCCTACTTGGCCTCTTTGGGAATGAAGAAAGCTATCTTTAATCTCCTTATCTTCTCCTAACTTTCCACCATCCTGCATCTACTGCCCCCATGTTCCTGAATTCTCACTAAAAACTTTTGCTTCATTTTCTCCTCTGCCCCTAAATACGTTTTAGCTGAGCTATCTTGTTATCAACAAATATTCCATGAACAAGACTCAATTGAACATCATTGACTTGCACTTATTCTCAAAATTAGATCTATTCTTTGTTACCAAAATATGGTTACACATTGTTTACTAGTACTGCATGAGGTAGTCACACTTGAATTTCAAATACTGACACAAAACCACAAGAGGAGGTCAAGAGGAGAAATAGCTGTTGCTTTCAAATAAGCAGTCAAACAAGCTAGAAGTGACTCTGCTCAGCTCTGCATCCTGACGTAACTATAACATTCTTACAAAACATCTTACTAGTCTGACTCTTGGTAGTCATTGTATGAAGAGACCATTGCAATACAAAATCTTTCTCTCTTCCATCCCGCTATGAGATGGAAGAGAGAGAGAGAGAGAGAGAGAGAGACAGAAAGTGAGAGACAAAGAGAGAGGGAAAAATTAAGAGAAAAAGATTGACAGAACGAACTTGAAAGATAGAGAGGGATAGAAGTTTTTAGGCTTTGATAAATGATATAGGTAAAATTAGTTATTTTAGGACACATTAAAAAAGAAAAATGAGAATTTGTCATTTAAAAAGAGTGAGAATACCTTTCAGCATGAACCTTAAACTCTTAGAAAAACTACAAAGGGCGATTGCAACATACACACCTGGAGCAGAACCCTCATCCTTAATTTAGAGACTCTGTGAACTTAACCATTAGGTCACAAGTGACTCTTTACTGTGCTGTTTCCAGACATACCTAAGACATGCAAGAAACACTTGTGATAGGAAAGAAACCTGAAGGATTCCACCATTAGGAAGGTTTAACAGTCGAAACACTAGTAAATAAATAAACACACTGCCAAGCGATACTAGTAATTGAACCTTCAGACTACTGAATGACAGTACATGACCTTGACCATTAGGCCAGAAGTGACTCTGTTTTACACTGCATCCAGACATAACTATAACATTCATACCAAACATCTTGCAAGTCTTACTCTTGGGAGTCATTGTATGGAGAGACCATTACAATAAGAATCTCTCTCCCTCTCTCTTCATCCCATTGTGGGATGGAATATAGAAAGAGAGAGAAAGTGAGATACTGAAAGAGGTAGAGAGAGAGGTACAGACATTTTTTAGGCTTTGATGAATGATATGAGTGGAATGAGATATTGTTTGACAAATTAAAGAAAAAGTGTATTAGTCATTTAAAACCACCTTCCAGTATGAACATTAGACTTTTGAAGTTTAAAAGAAATTAAGAAGGGATATGACCACATAAATACCTGGAGCAGAACCCTCTACTTTCAATGTGAGGGCTTGTGGTTTTAATTATTAGGCCAAGGGGGCTTTGTTCAGCAGTGTTTCCAGACATACTTATGACATTCAAACCATGCATGTGGATGGGAAAGAAACGTTAATGTTCCATCTGTATGAAGGTTTAACAATCAAAACAGTAGTAAAGAAACAAGCACATTGCTAATAATACCAGCAATTGAACCTTGAGCTTGCTGAGTGACAGTACATGACCTTGACCATTAGGACAGAATGGACTTTGTTTTGCTCCTCATCCAGATGTAGCTATATTTATGCCAAACATCTTGTTAGTCTGGCTCTTGGTAGTCATTATATGGAAGACCATTGCAATAACAATCTCTCTCTCTTTCTCTCTCTCTCTCTTCCATCCCGTTATGGGATGAGAGGGAGAGAGAGAGAGACATAAAGTGAGAAAGTGGGAGCTAGAGAGAGAAATTGAGAGAGAGAGAGATTGACAGAGAGAACATAAGAGAGAGGGAGAGAGCAGGAGAGAGGTTTTTTAGGCTTTGATGAATAATATACATAGAATGAGATATTGTTTGAAAAATTAAAAGGAAAAGTGTATTTGTCATTTAAAACAAGTGACATCACCTTTTAGTAGGAAACTTAAACTTTTGAAATAAATTAAGAAGGTCAAATATAACCTTATCTAGTAGGCCCCAGTTGACTCCTTACTGTGCTCTTTCAAAACACATCTAAGACATGCAACACATCCTCATGCTATGAAAGAAATGTGAATGTTCCATCACTAGGAAGGTGTAAAAGTCAAAACACTACTGAATAAACAAACATACTGCCAAGCAATATTAATAATTGAACACCTTCAGCCTACTGAGTGACAGTACATGACCTTGACCATTAGGCCAGAAGTGATATTGCTTTGCTCTGCATCCACATGTAACTAAAACATCTTGCTAGTCTGACTCGTGGAAGTCATTGTATGGAGAGACCATTGCAATAACAATCTCTTGCTTTCTCTTTTCCATCCCATTATGGGATGGAAGAGTGATAGAGTCAGAAAGTGAGGGATTGAGAGAGATGGAGGAAAATTAACAGAAAGAGATTGACAGAGATAACTTGAGAGAAAGGAAGAGAAAGGGAAAGGTTTGTTTAGGATTTGATGAAAGATATACACGTAGAATGAGATATTTTAGGAAAAATTAAAAGGAAAATTGCAAATGTCATTTAAAATTAGTGACATTACCTTTCAATATGAAACTGAAACTTTTGAAGATTACAAGAAGTTAAAAAGGGAAATGGCCACATACACATCTGAAGTGGAACCCTCAACTTTCATTGTGAGTGTCTGAGGCCCTAAGCTTCAGGCGACCGGTGACTCATTACTGTGATGATTCCAGACATACCTAGGACATTCAACCCATGCATGTGATGGGAAAGAAATGTGAATATTCCACCAATAGGGAGGTTTAAACCCTTCATTGCCAGGCCTTTTCCCACTCCTGTGCCAATCCTTATGTTGGCTATTTGGGGTAGTTTGTGCTTAGGTCCCAATAACCTTTTGTCCACATAAGCTATCCACGCCAAATTTGTGTCCTCTATTTCCAACATCCTGGGGATTCTACAGGTACCCAGACTTTGTGGGTTCCTCTGGAGGAGACTTAAAAATTAGCCAAAATACAGCTAAAATGTGTTTTTTTTCTGGAAAAAAGGCTGCAGAAGAAAGCACCTGGTTTTGTCCAAGCAAATGTCGTAAGCAAAGAGTTTGCAGTACTAAAATCACCATTTTCCTAGCTTTCAGGAACATGCACACTTGAATAAGAAAACCTAATTTTTTAACACAGTTTTGGCATTTTTTTGGGACATCCCCTATTTTTACTATTTTTTGTGCTTTGAGTTTCCTTACAGTTAGTGACAGAAATAGGTGTAAAACCAATGGTAGATCCCAGAAAGCTAAACATTTCTGAATTCAGCAAGGGGTAATTTGTGTAAATCCTTCAAGGTTTTCCCATAGAAACTAACACTTGAAAAAAAATATTGAAATTGAGTTGAAAAAACTGCCGTTTCTGTTTACATTTTCTTCTGTTACTTTTTCGAACTATGGCAGATTTTTAAAAGCAATATACCATTAGGTCTGCTGCACCTTTCTGGTCGAGGCTATATAGGGCTTTTAATGTCATCAAGAACCCAAGGTATCCAGAGCCAATAAATGAGCTGCACCTTGCAATGGGTTATCATTGTATACCAGGTATACAGCAATTCATATGGTAAAATATAAAGAGCGAAAACTAGGTATCAACGAAACCAATGTATTTCCGAAATAGATACAAGATATGAAGTTTAGAAGCACTGGTTCTTCTACTCTGTATTCCCCCAACTATCCCAATAAAAATGGTTCTTCACTTTGTCAGTAGGCCTAGTGCCCGCAATGTCCCAAAAGGCAGTGTGGACACATCACATTTTTACAATGAAAACAGATGTGTTTTTTGCAAAGTGCCTAACTGTGGATTTTGGACTCTAGCTCAGCTGGCCTTTAGGGAAACCTAGCAAACCTGTACATTTTCTTAAAACTAGAAAACTAGGGGAATCCATGACAGTAATGATAGTAATGATTTAAATTCAATAAAGACTGTTTAAAAATATCCTTACTGTTGAGGAGACTTACCGTATCACACCTCAAACAAGTAGTCCGTTTGCGGCTGCATTTAAAAAATAAACATGCTCACTCCTTCGTGCCACTTTACGCATTCTGGCTTCAAACTGCATTATTATTTGGTAATTTCTACCCATGTTAACAAGGCCATAGCAACGTTTTACCTTATTAATTTCAGTTCAGTTCAGTTTAACATCCAACTACAACAATAAGCTATGAAAAGATGACCTGTTAACCTTTGTGCATGTGCTTGTGTGAGTGAACGGGTAGAGTGGGTGAGTATATGTATGCCTTACAGGGTGGAAGGGGGAGGGAGGTGTTAATGTTTGCATAGGGGGGTTCGTATGTGTGAGTAGGGGTGTGTGTATGTCAGTGTGAGTGTGGGTGTGGGTGTTTGGATGGATGTGTAAGGTTGGAGGGTGTTTGGAAGTGTTTGGATTGGTGTTTTTGAGTGTGTGGACCAGTAGGGGTGTGCATGGAGGTGTGGGGACATGTGTGCATGTGTGTGTGCCGGCAACAGGAATGGGGATTCCTGTCCCCGTGTATGTTATGGCCAGGTTTATGTGGTGGGGTGACTGCCACGGAAAGCCTGGTGGTCTACAGGCTGGAGGTGTTCACTGCCGGCTGCGTCAGTGCGACCGCATCAGGGGCCCAGGTGGCGTTGTGGAGGTTTGGCTTCTGCCAATCCCCACAACTTGTAATGCAGCAGTCTTTACCGCCGGCTCAACTGTGGTAAGACCACACAGAGAGGCTGTCTGTCTGATGACCGCAAGCCTCATAATGAGGGCCTCGTGCTTTGAAAAAGCAGGAGAGGTTGAAAAGCATACCATTACAATTTGCAAGACAGGAAGAATGTCCCTATACTTTGATAATCCTCTTGCAACCCACAAAGGACCCCACTGTGTATAGTGAGAGTCACACTGACAAGTCCCAAACGCAATACAAGCTGCGGCTCCTTCGCAATGGTGGAGGAGCGTCGCCCGCTGGCCAGAAGCTGAAGAATAAAACAATATTTTACTATTGTTTTATTTTTCAGCAGCTGGTTGAGCCAATCTGTGCAGTTAGGGGCGTTGCTGGGTCATGGGAGGGGGAAGTGGAGTGCACCTCACTGGGCATCTCTGTTATGCAGGCCATCTTAGGCAGGCCAAACAGACATGTGCAGTTAGGTTTCTCCAACCCGGTTTGATGCGTGGGTCAGAGAAACAGCACAGTGATTGCACAGGGAGTCTGAAGCAGTTGGGTCCAGGAAGAGGAGTGCAATGCGGCCAGCAGCATCAGATAAGTTTTATTTTATTTTTATTATTAACCCCTGCACGCTCCCCCCACACACTCTCCACCTGCTACCCATGTAACTCGTTGGCCACCAATACGCAATACACATTTTCTGTCATGAATCATAAGATGGGGATAACATACCTTATCTCTGTTACATGTGTGTGGCCTCTGCTGCTAAGCAGGCCCAATGCATCTGTGATGTATATACAAAATCACCAGTGTTCCTCTACAGTTCATTCACCTCTAAAATCTCTACTGCCCATCTGGAGCCTGTAAAATCTAGCTATAACTGGTTAAATGGGAAATACGCGCTATTTTACATGTATTTGCATGGCGTGCATAACACCTGAGAAATTACCCTGGCACCTGATACAGTAGACATTGCATAGCCTGGCTGGGGCCTTGTTGAAAAGCCAGTTTTTGAGTTTTGTGTGACTTATTTGTAGAGAAGGACCATAATGACTTTTTAACCTGTTGTTTATTAGAAGAAGTTTTATGTTTTTAAAAAGCAGGATGGTGTTATAGTTTTGGGTCTGAACCGGTGGTCCGATAGTTGTCTGTTGACAAGTTTTTCTAGGATGTCCACTGGGTAAAGAAGCAGAGATATAGGTCAGTATTTTGCCAGTTTCTTCGGGTCTGATTAAAACAAGGACCATGTTAAACTTTATTCCACAAATCTCCAGAGCACTGACACATTCTGTTTCCCATTACTCTGAGCTGAGATTTCATTAGTATGAACTTTATTTTCATTCTAATAATTTAAGGCATGTCTGGAAGAAAAAAATGACTGAGAATGGAAACTTTTTGGAATGTTCATAGTTTGACAAACACATTTTGACCCCAAACAAGGACTGGAGTCAAATACTCAATGCGTTTACCTGTTGAGTACAAATGCGCTCTTCTGTGCCATAATTTTGTTTATTTGTTAATACCTACATTCTTGTGAGATTGCAGAGAAATGTATGTATGGGTATTTGTATAGCGCAAACAGAACTCTGAAGCACTGTATGTTACATTGAGGGAGCAGGGAGACAATCTATAAACGAATGTATATTAAGTGGGGATTACGCAAACACATCTCACAGTTAGAAAACGTGTCCAGACTCTCATGATGTTAAGGAGGGATTGGAGCCTGGGACTCGATCCAGGGTTTCCAGGTTCCAAAGTCATGAGCTCTAGCCACAAGGTTACATCTCTTCCATGAGGAGTATATGCTCTCCGCAGCTCAAAGTAGAACTGATGGACTATCTACTTTTACATAAGGCACTCAAACACTAATTTCCGGTCTGCGTCTTTCGCAAACTGGGAACAACCAGTTTTGCATGGCAGCATACTCTTACTCTCAACATTTAACTGTGGTTTTCCATGCACAAGGCCAAGCCATGATCCACTCAAGATTTGGTCTATTTTTTCACTGCCATCCAAATGAGGGCATTTTAGAGGGGATTAAAAAGGGTAACAATAAACTCTTGGGGTCTCCCATTAAATAGATATATTTACAAACAGCCTATTCCCAGGATGGGCTTTAGCCAAAAAAAGTCGGACCAAGGATTCCTTGGTAAAGGTCTGGCAGTGCATCAGGATTAGAGGTGGGTGAGCCAAAAATGAACAGGGAAATCTGAGCCAAAGCCAAGCCAAGGATCAGTTATGGCCCTAAAGGCCTGTCCACAAGCTGAGCTCTGCATATATTTGGTATGTAAATCATGCACCAAATAACACGTTAGATTATAATAACGTGTCTTCAAAATTCAAGAAGGGCATTTCTTCAATGTGTGGAAGCATGTTATCTTAGTACGATAAAAAAAATTGGAAAAGTATTTATTAAAAGTGAGAATTTTAAACAAGCGCTGAGACACACTCTTCCCATGCCCTGAAAACAATGCAGTTAATGAACTAAGAGGCAAGTCAGTTGTCAGGTACATCCTAAATGTTGTCTAGATTCTTATTATAGATAGACCAGCCTATAGACCAGTAAATCAACACAAGAGAGGGTTTGTGTGAAGCACTCATGTATTTGAAGGTGCTCCAATATGTGATAATGGACAAAAAGGAGTCGGTGAAATAAAGTATTTGCTTAGAATCACACAATTTGGTCAAGCAGAGATGCTGGGATTGATGGCAGATTTTCCAGCTTGCTGATTCAGTGTTGAGATTTGAACTCAGTTCTCCATGATACATGGTTGGCAGCTGTAACCATAAGCTACATTGCTTCCCTTAAACCTCAGCTCAATTTGGCTCAAGGTTCCAAGAGAAATTCGAGTTGAGCAGGAACTAGGGGCCAGAAGTACGTAATTTCGGATTTGCGACCTGCAAATTGCGAGTCAGAGCGACTTTGCAAGTCGCAAATCCTAATGTAGGATGGTGTCCCTGACACCATCTGCGATTTGCAAGGGGTTCGCAAATGCCCACCTCATGAATAATCATGAGGTGGGTCGCAATTTGCAACCCCCTTGTGAATGGCGGCCCTCACAGGGATGGTGGCCTGCTGCAGACAGCAGACCACCATGTCTGTGACTGCTTTTCAATAAAGCAGTTTTTTTTTGTAATGCAGCCCGTTTTCTTTAAAGGAAAACAAGATGCATTCCAAAACCAAAAATGGAAACGTTTTCGTAAAAAAATTTCAGAGCAGGCAGTGGCTGCTCTGGAAAAATGTTTACAGTGACATTCACAACGTGGAAGGGGTCCAGTGGGGACCCCTTCCCTTTTGCAAATGAGTTAGGACCCATTTGAAATGGGTGCAAACTGCGATTGGTTTGCGACCGCGTTCGCGGTCACAAAACAACCCTCATTGCACTGTGAGTCGCAATTAGGAAGGGAACACCCCTTCCTAATTGCGAGTCGCAAACCCATTTTGCGATTCGGTAACCAGGTTACCGAATCGCAAAACTGGGTTTGTGCATCGCAAAGTACTTTTTGCATGTCGCAAACAGCAAAATTCACTGTTTGCGATGTGCAAAAAGCTACCTTCATGTGGCCCTAGGTTCCCAGCTCAAGTCTGGCTTGAGCTTTCAGTGGCTCCCTATCACCAATCAAGGCCTATGCAACTTCTCTTTGTACCAGGGAACTGTGCACCTCTTTTGAGGGGAATTTAGGCGTTTAATAATGATGAATGAGATCAAGGATTGCACCCATACTCAGAAGGCGGTCACCTGCTTACACACATTTGCAGTGCAGTGGTTAGCTACTCTGCATAGCTCTCTGCTGTGCAGTTGCTAAAGTGGCTGAGCAACAGACATTTGTTAATCTCAAATTGTGTCACTGACTGTAGCTGGGTTAAGATTCCCCTCAACATCAGCTTTGGTTACATGCACAGTGCATGTTTTTTATTTAAAATATGTCCTACATTTTTAGGTTGAGCGTGCAAACGCTTTGACCTGATGTAAGAATTGTGGGCTTTTACTTTTTCTCATGCCCACCTCACACCCAGCACTTTCAATCCCTTGTGTGAAAAATGGGTGGGGGCGACACACCCCCCCTCAGCCCTGGGGACAACCACCTCCCTAGGGCTATATAGAAAATAACGATGGCACTGGGGACCGCCACCCTCCAGGGCTGGCTGCTGCTATGTCCCAGGGTGCCCGCCCCCAGGACATAGCTGTTTGCTGTGGCTACAGCAAACACTCCACTTTTTGACAGTGGGATCTGTAAAGCAGGTCCCGCTGTCAAAAAGTGGGGCTTTCATCTCTGTTCCCTGCATGCAGAGATGAAAGGTTTGCTTCAGCAATGACTGTGCTGCTACTTAAAGCAGCTCCTAGGTTACTGAAGCAATGGGTCCATGGGGGAGGCCTTGAGGCATCCCCCACAGTCCCAAATAGCCCATAAAGGGTTGTGCACAACATGGTGTTGGGTGGTTAGGGGAGTTGGCCTCAGCATCTGGCTGCAGGCCAAGTCTTGCGGGCAACCTCCACTGCACATGAGTGAAGGACGTGCATGGGACAAGGTTGGGTGCGGCACACGGCCAAAGGTCGTGCACGGCAGTGGCAGGATTAACGTATAGTAATGACAATTACCATACATTAAAAAAACCATAACAGTTCACTGAGAAAAACAAAGGTTACGGGGACGTTACAGTTAGAATATAGAATTAAAATAAACCATAGAAATTCACTTACAAAACCAAAGGTTACAGGGACGTTGTAGTTAGGCTCACATTTTAAATGTACAAAACCATAGAAATTCACCAGTTAGAGTTACCTCAAGTGACCTTAACTCATGCCCTAATGTAGCTATAACTCGCGCCCTTGCAATGCATTGCTAATTACCCCACAAATTACAGCACTCATGACATCTTTGATCACATCAATGATAATATCAATGTAATATTTGCAGTAACATTTTTGATTAAAAAACTGTGCATGGTGGGGGCACGGGTTATAGAGGTTACTCTAACTATAATGGTGAAGTTCTATAAATTTGTACATTTAAAATGTGAACCTAACTAAAATGTCCCTGTAACTTTTTTTTTGTATGTGAATATATATATATATATATATATATATATATATATATATATATATATGTAAATCTATATATATGTATGTGAAGATATATATATATATATATATATATATATATATATATATATAAATTCCACTAAGAAAACCCGAAATATCGAGGCTCAAAAAGTGGCAGTCCGACCATGGTGTCGGGAAACACCATAAATAAATTGAAGCAAATTTTTTGTAATTCCAAAAAGGGTCAGGACACTTCCAGTGTAATCAAAATTATTTTACTATCATATAGATTGTTCCTCCCAACGCGTTTCAGCCGTAGCCTTGTTCACAGATGGGGGAGCTCAGCACATTGTCACACAAATACCTAAATTCAACAAAACTGAAAAGAGACAAACATAACATACAGATCAAATCCTAATGAAAACATGGCGGCCATATTGGACTGGTCATTTATATAGGATATACCTGTGTGTACTTAAATACTATTCTTCATCCCCATATAGTATGACCCAAATAACAAATATATTCATTGAATGTAGTTGGTTATTCAATCCTGTCCGGCTACCTTTCCATATTGGTCTTATTTTTTCTTATACTTGCTGTATGTCATGTTGCTGTTCTCTATATCCCATTAAATATCTACCCATATGTGCTAATAATCCCATATTATAAATCAAAAAGAAACCCTGTGTGTAGAAAAATCAACAATACTGTAAGTGTGCATAACTCTATATTTAAAATCAGCCTATACAACCTCACTCTCCAACTTATACCCAGAAATAACTACCCCAGATGACTACTCAATTCCTCACTAGAGTTGAGTCCTCCTGGTGACAATGTCATGAATCTCATAATATATTTTGACTCTAAATTACGCAGGGTTTTTTGTCTGTCACCACCCCGTCTGTTGCTCTTGACATGGTCACACACCACATAACTCAATAGTTTCTCATTGCCTTGGTGTACCTCTTGAAAATGTCTTGCAACCGGGTAATTACCATCATTATTCCTGATAGCCCTCATATGTTCTAGAACTCTTTTTTTGGCCCTATGGATGGTGCTGCCAACATATATTCTCTCGCATGGACATCTCAGACAGTACACACAAAATTCCGTATTACAGTTAAAGTGTCCTGTAATTCGATGTTTGTTAGGTCCATTACCCCAGATGACATCTGTGCAGTTGGTGCTATGTCTGCAGGCTTTACATCGTTGGCAGCAGTAGAATCCCTGAATAGGGGCCCCAGTCGGTGTCATATTTTCAGAACTCATTACCATATTGTGACTTAAGTTATCCCGTATGGATCTGCTTTTTTTTCCGAAATATAATAGATGGCAGATCCTGCACAACATTACTTAAATGAGAATCCGTTTGCAGAATATGCCAACTCTTCCTCAATACCTGCCTCAGCTGAAAGGCTTGACTCGAATAGGTAGTAATAAACCTTATTTTTTGTCCATCATCCTTAGTATTGTTTACCGGATACAAAAGGTCCGATCTGGTCTTAAGGTCCACCTTATCAACTGCTGTCCTAATCAATGTATCGCTATAGCCTCTTTCCGATAGTCTTTGGCACATCACACTGCATTCCTGTATATAATTTCACTAGTACTGCATATTCTTTTAGCACGTAACAGCTCCCCATATGGAATACTCTTTATAAGATTCGCGGGGTGTGCACTATTAGCATTTAACAAGCTGTTGCCAGCTGTCATTTTTCTATATAATTTAGTTGCTACCCGAGCTTTATCTATACTCACCTCCACATCTAAAAATTGAATTACGGTCTTGCTGTATTGTGCAGTTAACTGTATATTGAACTGGTTCAAATTAATTTGCATTACAAAATCCTTAGCTGTTATTTCATTACCTCTCCATATTACAAAAATATCGTCAATGTAACGACACCACAAAATCACTTTGTCCTCAAACCCTTTTAGATCCTGGGATACCTGCTCCTCCCACCAACCCATGAATACATTCGCATAGCTGGGAGCGAAGCAGGTACCCATCGCTGTCCCTTGTAGTTGTTTATATATTGAATTATTAAACAGAGAGAAATTATTTGAGAGACAGTACCCGATCATATCACAGATCATTTCTGTGTGATCCAGGTATAAAATGGATCGAGCCCTCATAAAGTGTCTCACAGCCTTGAGACCCAGATCGTGTTGAATACAGGTGTATAAGCTTGTAACATCCATGGTTATTAAAAGGAAATCATTTTCCCAATGTAAACCATCCATTAGTTTAAAAAATTGCGTAGTGTCCTTAACATATGAAGGTAGACATTCGACAAAAGGTCTTAAGAAATAGTCAATGTATCTTGATGTATTTTCCAACAATGAAGAAATCGCAGATACAATTGGTCTACCCGGAGGATTAACATTGTCCTTATGGAGCTTAGGTAGTAAATACAAAACTGGTGTCTTGGGATGATCGCATTTCAGAAAGTGGTATTCCTCCCACTCAAGTAAGCCCGTCTCCCTCCATTCAGCCAGCATGTTATGATATTTAACTGTAGACCTCTTTATGTCAGATTGCTCAGCTCTAGCATAACACTCTCCTACCCTCAATTGTCTCATCCCCTCCTTCAAATAAGCTGTCTTGTCCAAGACTACTACATTACCACCCTTATCCGATTCACGTATCACGATATCTGGGTCTTTCGCTAGTATGTCCAATGCGTTACGTTGACTAATAGATAAATTATCACGTTTCCTGCCTGGTGTGCTAAACCTAATTTTCTTTAACTGTCTGATTACATCTCTCTCAAACACATCAATGGCATCATTTTGTATAGCTGGTAGAAAGGTAGATTTCTGTTTAAAAGGACTGGGACATGTAACACCTGTATTTAAACCTAAGATCGCCAAATTCATAATGGAGTCATCATGTGCCTGTGTATTGTCGTCCAAAATGGATATAGTGTGTAACATATCAATGTCAGAAATCAATAATCTGCTTGTTGAAGCCTTTTCCCCTATCAAAGGGGACGTTGGTACCTTCGTCTGAAACCATTTTTTCAGCTTGAGTTTTCTTACAAACTGAAAAAGATCAATTCTAGTCTGGACATAATCTAAACATTTAGTTGGACAAAACGATAGTCCCAGACCCAACAAACTAGTTTCTTCAGCAGTCAAGGGTCTCTTAGATAAATTGACTACAGTTCTTATGTGGCTGTCCGTGCCCTTGTGGTAATTCTTCCTGGTAGAGACCCTTCTCTTTCTTCTTCGTATTTTCGCTGAGCGGTTCCTCTTCCTCTGCCTCTCGAACCACGGCCTCTGCCACGTGGTTGAAAGGAATCCTTCTTTTGATCTATACAGTTATAGTATATATATTCACTGAAAAAAACAACATAGGTTACAGGAACATTATAGTTAGGTTCTAAATTTACTCGTACAAACCCATGGAAATTCATCAGTCATAGTTCTTTCAAGTAACTAAAACTAGCGTCCTAATAGTAACTATAACTTGCGCCCCCACCGTGGACAGTTGTTTCATCAATAATTTTGCAGTGACAATATGAAAGATGACATAGAATATGTCATCAATTATATAATATGTGGAGTAATTAGCTGTGCATGGCAAAGGCATTGGCCCAAAGCCAACCCCCAATTAGCATCTTGCCTTGCATGGCCTTCTCCTGTGCGCAATAGGGGTTGCCCACAAGGGCTGGCCTGCAGCCAGTCCCTGTGGGCAACCCTACTAGTCTTCCAACCCAATCGGCCGTGCGGCCCTTTCCGCATGCATGGCGGAAGTTGGCCGCGGCCTCTCTCGGTGTGAGAATAAGTGTGAGAGGCTGTATCCAGAGTAGGAGTGGCTGTCAGAATGTCTGGATGTAAGAGTGTGTACATCAGCATTTTAGTGGATGCATCAGTATGTGTGTGGGTCTGTGAGTGGGTGTATGAGGGTGTTAGTGGGTCTGTGAGTGGGTGTGTGACAGTGACTGGTATGTGAGTGGGTGCGTAACTGTCTGGTTCTGAGTAGGGTCATGAGAGTCTGACTAGAGCTGCGAGTGAGTGCATGAGGGTCTGAGTGGGTCTGTGAGTGCATGCGTGAGTGTCTGAGTGGGTGTGTTAGCGTCTGAATGGGTCTCTGATTGGGTGCGTCAGTGTCTTAATGGGTGTGTGAGTGGGAGAATTGATTGAAAGAGACAGAGAGAGAAAGAAAGTAAGAGGGAGAGAGGTGAGGAGTTTTCTAGGCGTTGATGTCAGTTATACCGAGAATGAACTATTTATGCACAATTTAAAATAAAAAAATTCAAAAAGAATTTGCTAAAAAATATAATAATTTGCACTTTAATATTATATAAAAAGCGAAACAAGTCTATCTGGACTTGACCCCCCAAAGCTCAGTTTGAAGGTCTGCGACCTTCATGCTGAGCTACAGCTTTTTCTTTTTTTTTTAAACCATTTTTGCAGTCCTTTATGTGCTATCTGGGACCATGAGGGAGCCCTCAAGGACTTCCCCAAAGTCCCTCCTTATTTATTTATTTAGATTTGTTTTTAAAATATAAGGCCCTATACGGGCTACCTGACACTGATGGCAGTGCCATTGCTTCAGCAAGTACAGAGCTGCTTGGACAGCAGCTCCCTGCTTGCTGAAGCCTTTCATCTATGTCCACTGCACGCCTGCAGGGGACAGGGATGAAATCTTCGGATTATGACAGCAGGACCTGCTTTACAGGCCCCAGTGTCAAAACCTGAAGTGTGTGCTGTGGCTTGGCTGCAGATTCAGAGCTGCAGCCATGCAACAGCTAACAGCTATGTCCAGGGGATGGGCACCCCGAGACATAGCAGCAGCCGACCCTGTGGGGTTGCGGTCCCCATGTCCATCAGTGGCTCCTAGAGGGGGGCAAGGCATCCTGTGTGTAGCCCGTGTTCTATTCTTTCCTGATGCCGAAAGAAGGTGACCATCCTGCCTTGACGAACAATTACTGTCTGCTGTCCCATGTGGAGAGGTATAACTAAATGTCGTTTCTTGATTCCTTTTTCAGGTAACTATTTACACCAGAGTATTTTTACAGTGAGTAGTTCTATTTAGATGTTTTCTAAATTATTTTTGTCTTTCTTTTATTTTGCTTTTGCCCGCATGTGTGAACCCGTTCCCACACATACAAGTCCAAATTCGCATTAATGATAGGAATGGCCAAGCTCTGAAATTTGAAATGGAATGTTAAACTGCATTTTGGTGATTTACTGGTGTAACCATCAACAGCTTTGAATTCTAACAGTAATGTACATATCGGATTGTTGTAAATTTATATTATTCTTCTGGAGTGCCTAACAGTGTTGATGTTTAGTAGGCTAAATTTTTTCAGATGTTTCGGTCAGCCTCTGGTTTTCATGTATGTTTATAATTCAGTTTTGCGCACCATATGTGACACTGATTTTAGGATTGTAATAAACCTTTGGAACTTTATACAGCTTGGAGTTTGGTTTAGTGTTAAATTGTTCATGGTGTCTAATATTTATTATGGTATAATGTCATTTATTTGTCTTTGAATGATTGTACTACACTCTTCGCCAACTCCAAAGGTACAGTCAACCCCTATAGGTGAGATTAATTAAAGTGTCTCATCTGACCGCTGGAGGTTGTTGAACTCAGAACCAAGGAGAAGAAATTCTTCTCCGGGGCTCCAGCGCTCCCTCAAATTCTTGCTGTGGTGTTTCCAGACATACTTATGACATTCAACTCACACATGCTTAAAATTTTGAACTTTAAAAGAAAATGACGTTGGACACACCAGGAGTAAATCTCCGCGACTTTCAATATGAAGGTCTTTGACCTTAACCATTAAGCCACAGATAACATCTTAGTGTGACGTCTGCTGACATACCAATGACATTCAACCCACACATGTGAGAGGAACGAAATGAGAATGTTCCTCCAAAAGGAAGATTTACCAGTCACAACACTAGCAAATAAACAAGCACACTGCCAAGTGATACTAGAATTTGCTCCTTCAGCCTACTGAGTAACAGTACAGGGCCCATTATGGGATGGAAGAAAGAAAGAGAGACAGAAAGTGACAGTCTGATTGAGAGGCAGAAAAATTAAGAGACAGAGAGAACTTGAGAGAAAGAGAGTGAGAGATAGAGAGAGGGGGAAAGAGGATTTTTAGGCGTTGAGGAATGATATATACGTAGAATGAGATATTTTAGGAAAAAAGAAAAGTGGAATTATCATCTAAAATGAGTGAGATGACCTGTCATTATGAAAATTAAACTTTCAAAGTTTAAAAGAAATTAAAGAAAGAAAGTAACTTTGAACACACATGGAGGACAACATTCAACTTTCAAGTGAGGGTCTGGGACCTCAACCATTAAGCCACAGGCAAATCTGTTCTTGGTTTCCACTAGCCATAACTATGACATTTAACTCAGGCATGTGATATGAACGAAATGGCAATGTACTTTCAAAATGAAGATTTTTCCAGTCAAAGCACTAGTGAATAAACAAACACACTGCCAAGCAGTACCAGGATTTGAACCTTCAGCCTACTGTGTAACAGTATAAGACTTTGATGTTTAGGCCAGAATTGCCATTTTCTGTTCTGTTTATAACGTAAGTATAAAATTCATACCAAACATCTTGCTAGTCTTACTCCTTGACTCATTGTATGGAGAGACCATGGCAATAACAATCTCTCTCTCTTCATCTCATTATAGAATGGAAAGGAAAGACAGAAAGTGAGAGATTGAGAGAGAGACAGGGAAATTAAGAGAAAGAGCTTGACAGAGAGAACTTGAGCGAGGGAGAGAGGTTTTTAATCCTTTGATGAATGATATACGTGTAGAATGAGATATTTTAGGACAAATTAAAAAGAAAAGTTTATTTGTTATTTAAAATGAATTAGATGACCTTTCAGTAAGAACCTTAAACATTTGAAGGTTCAAGAAGTTAAAAAAACATGGACACCCCTGGAGTACAGCCTTCAACTTTAAAGTGTGCTCATTTGTGGCCTTAACCATTGGGCCACAGTGGAATACTTAGAGTGACGCTTCCGAACATAGCTATGACACTCAAACCACGTATGTGGTAGGAAAGAAGTGTGACTGTTCCATCACAAAGAAGATTTAACAGTCATAATACTAGTGAATAAACAAACACACTGTCAAGCAATACTAGGATTTGGTACTTCAGGCTACTGAGTCATAGTACAAGACCTTGACCATTAGGACAGAAGTGACTTTTTTCTGCTCTGCATCCAAACATAACTATAACATTTGTTCCAAACAAAACCTCATCTCAGGTTTCCCTCCTTTTGAGTGAGGCTTGGGGACCACTGGGATGGCCAAGGGACTATCAAAGGACTAGAGAGAAGCTCTAGCATCTTCTCCATCACTGTCTTGATGCAATCCTTAACTTGGCCATACAGCCTGTACAACTTGTTCTTGACAGGGAGACTGTCACTGGTGTCCACATCATGGGTTCACCATGTTGTCTGCCAAGGCTTAAGGAAAAGAGCTCTGCAAACTGACTGAGAACCTGCCCACAGTCAGCCTGGTGCTATGCAGAGAGGGTAGCTGACAGCTCAACACCCTCCACTGTACCACCTTGTTGGTTGGATGACAGGAGGTCTGGGAGTGGCTTACTCTCCTCCTCCTGCTCTCCATCTGTTAGCATCTGTCCTGGTGTGATTTCAGGCATTTGACATGAATCACTCTGCAAGGATTCCTGGGGGTGCCTAAGTCAACCAAGTAGGTGACCTTACCCTTTTTTCCACAACAGGATAGGGCACAGTACACTTGTCCTGGAGGGCACTGAGAGCCATAGGCTCCAACACCCACACCAGCTGGTCAGGTTGATACTCAACCAAGGCTGCCTTCTGATCATACTGGTGCTTTACAAGCTTCTGGCTGGCCTGAAGATTCTTATTTGCCTTTTTCATGTACTTTGCCATGCGAGACCACAGGCCTTGTACATAACCCACTATGTCTTGCTTAGGTTGTTTGAGAAGCCTTTCCCACCTCTCCTTCACAAGACTCAAAAGACCCCTTAGAGGTTGTCCACACAGAAGTTCAAAGGGGCTGAATCCAACCCTCTTTAGAGGAACATCCCTGTAGGCAAACAGGAGGCATGGCAAGAGGACAACCCACACACCTCCTTCGGAGTTTCTCTGGTAGTTCCATGATCATGCCCTTAATAGTCTTGTTGAATCTCTCAACTAAGCCATTAGTCTGGGGTTAATAGGGGTGGTGAACTTGTAAATCACATCACATTCATTCCACATAGCTTTTAGATATGCAGACCTGAAATCTGTTTCTCTATCAGAGACCATGTCTTTAGGAAACCCTACCCTGGTTAAGATACCCAGGATGGCCTTGGCTACTGCAGGTACAGTGGCAGTCCTAAGTGGGATTGCCTCTGGGTACCTAGTGGACTTGTCCATTACCACTAGAATAACCTTGTTCCCAGATGCAATGGGTGGGTTAAGGGGACCAACCATGTCAATCCCTACCCTCTTTAAGGGAGCCCCAAACCCAGGTCGTGGGATTAAGGGGGCCTTTGGTTGTGAACCTGTATTGCCATTGGCTTGGCAGGTCACACAGGAACAACAAAACTCCTTCACTCACTCAGACATTTGAGGATAGTAAAAATGGGCCACTAACCGGTCGCAAGACTTGGACTGTCCCAGATGTCCAGCCTGTGGAATATCATGAGCCAAAGTGAGGAAGAATTCTCTGTGCACATGGGGGACCTCCACTCATCTGCCTGCCCCTGATTTGGGCTCCCTGGCCTCAGTGAACAGAAGTCCATCATCCCAATAGACTCTATGAGCACCAATGGTATCTCCTTGTTCTTGCCTGACAGCTTGCTGACTGATGCTTTCAAGGGTAGGACAACTTCTTTGCTCCTTACATAGCTCTTCCTCTTCCTCGTAAGGTGCTGGGCAATAGTTTCAAGCTCCAGTTCCTTATCTTCGCCTTGACGTGCAGCCTGTGCCCTTGTGTTCACACCCACCCACCCAGGAAGACCAAAAATTCCTGCTTGGACACTCTTTTCAACTTTTGCGCAGGCAGAAGTTTCAAATCATTCCTCAAGAGACACTCCACTTGGTTGGCAGGAGACACGGCCATCTTCTTTGGGTCAGTTACCCTTCCGCACTTCAGGTTCCCCAAAGCCATTGAATGTGACCCAATCTCATTATCAGCGTTGGTAATAAGGTGATTCTCACCAGGGATCATCTGGTCTGGGGAAACCAATTTGGCTGTCACCATAGTGACATTAGCACCTGTATCCCTCAGAGCCTCTACCTTAGTCTCATTGACTCATTGACTCTTGACCACTGTCTGTAATTTTCCAAATTGGAAGGCAAGATAGGCTAGGGTTTAATGTCCACTCCACCCAGTGAAACCAAGGTAGCCTTAGTGCAGTCTCTGTTCTCTCCAGAGTACACTGCTATTCCCAAACCAACACTAACAATGCCCTTGGATTGCTGCTCAGTGTGGGACATCTTGGTGCAAACTGAATCATCTGTCCTATCCCCTGGCTGGCCTAAGTCAAAGCTTGTCCCAGCCTTTTTGGGCTCCCAGTTCTAACTCTGATAGCCCTATCCTTTGGTCTGGGAAGAGTCTCTGGCCCACCCTCCTTTAAGTTCTTTTGGGGGCCTGGTGAGGATCTATCTTTTTACCCTTGTCAGTACTATTTCCCTTCCCCTGCTGGGAAGTTTGTGCACCCTTCTTGGAGTCCCATTCACATTGGGATTTGGTCTAGGTTACCCTGGATTCTGTACTCCTCTGTGGTGACTCCAAACTCTTCAATGAGGGTCTCTTTCATTTGGGGATAAGACTCAATCACTTCCTCAGGTAGGGTCAAAAGTCTATCTCTGCCCTTAGCTAGGAATAACTCTCAAAGTAGAGAGACCAAGTGCTGTGGACGAACCTTCCTCATTCTGCAACATCTCTCAAATGCTGCAAACCATTTGTCAATGCCATCACCTGCACTATATGCTGGGACAATCCCTTTAGGGACTTTGAGGTCACAAGAACTCTAACTTTCCTTACTTTCTTTGCTACGACTATCTCTGGAAACTCGTCCCAATCTAGCCCTCTTTTCTTCAAAGGCTAGTCTCCTTTCCTCAAGTTCAAGCCTCATCTCATTGTTGAAGTTTACCATCAAGGATCCTACTCCTTCTACCATTGGGGGTGGGTGGGGGGTTACCAGAGTTACTTATGACACTTACCACTGGAGAGGGAGTTCTGGGGAAGGATAGAATGTCAAGGTCCTCTCTACCTTTTCCTTTGCTTACTGGGATTAAGGCCTCCTACTCTCACAGACTCTGGTACTGAGGAGAATGTCTTTTCTCTATTTGTTTCCTATTCAAAAGATTTGAGGTCCTCTACTAAGTCTCCACTCTTGGCAGAAGCTCTAAAGCTGATGCCTCTAGCTTGCACATTGCCCTCAGATCATTGATACTGAGGATGGGCTAGTCAAGGTGCAGGACCCTCTCCTTTGTGCACTGGTTTCCCTAAGGAGTTGGGAACTTTTTAAAACTTTTAAAAACTTATTTATCTAACTACCTTAGCTTCTTGAATCTTTTAGAAATTGTATGGCCTATTGGAATGGGGATGTAATATAGGGCCCGAGCAATTCCAAATACCTTCCTTTTAGAAAAAAATTAAAAAATACTTTTTGAGTCTGAAAGTCATATGATGATTTCTCGTGTGCTCAAAAATATATGTATCTCACAGTGGTAAAGTGAAAAACCAAGTTGAAGATCCGCACCACTGTAACACCAATGTAGCAAGGTGAAGGTTTTATATGGTATGTTTAGGTAGTCTTACTATGGAATAACCACACAATACCTAGTAGTGGACTTCGGATTCACTCTTAGCAAACCCTAGCTCAGTCCTGGTAATGTGGCAAAGAGCAGTCTGGCTACTTAGAGGAACATGTGTAAAGAATTTCATATTACCAACATGGAAGATAAGGTAATTACACGACTCAACAGAAATCCAACATCAATTTCGAAAAATAGATTTGATTTTCATCTTAATTTAGACACCAAAATGAACTGTGTAGCTTTGGTACAACCAGTGTTGTGAAATTTTAAGTCTTTGGAAATAGAGTTCTTTGCAGATTTAAAGGGCTTCCATTGAAGTCAATGGGAAAAATAGCAGTGTGTATCTGGGGACTTGTAGGGTGAGTTCCGGCACACCCATGGGAACTTAAAGTTTTGCAGGGACCTAGACCAAGAGTCTACAGTTATACTTTTGTTACCTTGCCCAGGGAGTCCAGTTGCAGAGGTGACTTGGCTGTACTTGGTGCTGAACCGTCCACAGTGGCTGGGTCATTTTGCACCCGGCGCAAAACTAGAGTTGGGGGTGGACTCACACTCTACCCTTCTGATGTAGAGGTCTTTGGGAGGCCAGGACCAGACACAGGCCTCGCTCCCACTCCTTAGATGCTGGACACCAAGTTTCTTTGGGCTCAGGCACTCAGAGCCTGTCGGTTCATAGCTCTTCATCCTCAGCACTTCCTTACTCCTGCAATTTGCAGGGGACTGGTTCCACCAGTCAGGGGAGTCTTCCTTGGGGTTTCAGTGTCCACAGGGGTCCCACTAGTTGGGTTCAACAAGTTTTCACCACTAGCACACACCGGGCACACAATTCCAGTACTGGTCTCCATAGGTAAATTTGTGTCCTGGAGTCTAGGTCCTGTTGTTGGTACAGGCATCTCTTTGCGCTTCCTTCTTCTTGTCCAGGTAAGATCTATGTTCTGGTGCCATGGGAGACCCTTAAATCCTGGTTTAAATGGTGTTTAAGGGTGTGAGGGCGAGTGGCCAATTGGCTACTGTCCCTGTGGCTAGTCCTCCCTGCAGTGATTACTTCCTGTCGGGAGCACAACACTTTCTACCCAGAACCCACTAATCTAGGGATCTGCCAAGATGGCAGAACCCTTCCTTGGCTGTGCACACTTCCTAGTCTGCCCATAAAGGTGTGGCTAGTTTGAAAGAGGTGCATGCCTCCTCCATAGCTAATTTCCTACCTGCCTGGCCAGGCGGGGCAAGAAGGCCACGTCCTCCACTGAGGGGACAACTGCTTGCACTTCAAAGGCAGGTAAAGCCTTTGATGCTCACTAGCCAGCATGGGAGGGAGAAGGTGTGACCTCCTTCCTGCCCAAGCCCTTTGTCTTACGTCCTGCCAAGGTGCTAGCACGACTGGTAGGAGGTCAGACATCTATCTGTGGCGACAGCGGCTCAGGAGAGCCCGCCAAAACAGTACAGGACTGGATAACTTGGTGGGCACCCTCTAAGGGTGCCACCTGGGCATCTGCTTTTTAATCCTAAACATGGGCATCAGGTTCAGGGTTAAAAAGCAGTGTTTGATACCAAAGGCATCCAGCAAGGGCGCTGCATAGGAGGTGGGTGAGTGCTGAGCACAAGGTAAGAATTGGACCTGAGGAGAGGGCTGCTCTCTGCGTGTCACCAAGGCAGCTGGTGGTGGGTTTCAAGAGCAGGCCCGACACCCAGGAGCAGTGGCTCTACAGTGCCCGAGGCCCAAGCAAAAGTTGTATATTAGGCAGGAAACAGTAGGCTGCAGACAGCTTGTGTTGGGTGGAGGCACAAGCGTTAGGCCTTTGTGGCTTGCCCATTTGTGGCTGCTCTACTCTGCTCTAGCCCTTCTTCACCCCCTCATGCACACCCCCACTCCCTTTGAAACTTCATCAGCTGTCCTGAGATCCGCAAAAAAAATGTTTTTTTTAAACTGCTCCAAATGGCCCTCTTAGAGACATTTGCCACTTGATACCTGCTAAGTCATGTTGTGGAAGTGCCAATCAAAGGTGAAGCATACAGTGTGCTCTTGCACCTCCCCACCCCCAATGCCTTGTGCTTATAGGATAGCTCAATTCAGGGTGTGTGGCAGTGCTAGTGGCTTCAAGGAGCTGGCCAAGTACCCATGGAGAATGGGAAACTGATCATCGCCTGATCGAGTTCCTTGATTAAGTCAAGCTGCAGACCACAAAAAGGCAACAGTGAGCTGGCAAGGTCACAAGGAGTATTAAGGGAGTTAATAATCAAATTAATGACCAAAATATAAGAATCCTCAATAACTGGACTTGTATTTAATTCACATTAATCTTGTGATTGGCATTAAAACAACATACAGATAAATAAGCAAGCCCGTTGAAGAATAAGTAACTAGATTATCACCATCAGCACCTCATAGGTGTTTGCAAGCGCTACGTGCCAACCAAGTGCCACTGCCTTACCACAATGAGGTCAGGAAAAATGAGAACCAGTGTATAAGCCACTCAAAAGAAAAAAAATAGGGAGGTTCAAGGCCCTCGATGTGCCACATGCAAAAAGTATTACGCGAAAAATGGTGGAAATGACCCCTGGTGAGGAAGCGCTTACCGTGACAACTGAGGGAAAGATGGATGATCTATGTGACCATTGGGAGATGGGGGCAATGGGAGAAGGCCCCAAGAGCCTAAAGTCCTCAAATATCTGATTATTTACTGCTGCTGGAAGAGGAGGAATTAAGGATTCCCTCCACCCCATTCTGCACGTTCTGTCAATGACCCACCCTCTAGTTTGGGGCCCGTTTTTGAGTCTGAACTTGAGCTTCGGGGGAAAATAACAGGGTCTTGGAAGGGGATCAGCAATCATCATCACAGTCATTCCACGAACATCATTCTTACCACTGTCCCCAGTGGTCACAGCTTTCAATCTGCCAAACTTTGTGCTGCAGCACATGGGACAGGAGCTCACCCCATTTGTGTCATGGCCAAAATTGATAATGTAAGCTGCCGCTCAAACTTTAACCTACCATTTAACTTGTTTCCAGCTTGTACAGATATTTCTACCACCTCCCCACCCCAACCAACTGTTTTTCTGAGTGTGTTGTCTGACAATCAGTCCGAGGCATTACAGATGAATAAGGGTGTGCCCAGTACAAGTGGAGCACTTTTGTTACGTTTTCTAAAATTAGAAAGTCCAACTGTTGGGGGGTGAAAAATTCATGAAAGAATCCAATGTGGCCCGCATTCGTCTCTGGAGTGCCATACTAAACACAATGCAAGCCACTGTGGAGGCATTAAATCATCACGCTAACAAGATGGATATTCAAGTCGACCTGTTTAATTCGCTTGCCGTTTTTGTGTCAGAGGTCGACGGAAAGCCGGAGAATTTAAATGCTCTAATCAAAAGAATTCAAGCTAGGAATGATAATGATTTCACAGTGTGATTGTTCACGGAGGTAATTGATAATCTGGTGGGATTACCTGAGCTTCAAGAGGAAATGGTTAGGAAAATAAGGAATGTGACACATGAAACAAGAACCAGCAAGAAGCAATCACCCAAGGCAGGGGTTGAGAGTACAGGAAGCATTGGTAGCCATAGTAAGGGCTGCATGTCAGGGATGGCACAGGAGGAGGCATCGATTAGCCCAACTGTTCACAAAGAAATAGAAAAGGCACCCCAAGCAGAGGGAAGTAAGCCGAGATCACAATGGCTTTGAGTAGCGTAGAGATCAGGCAAGTCCCTATGGCCTCCCAATTCCGGCCTTCCAATGTTTTAGCACCCCCCACATGATGAAGCAGGAAAGAAAGCACATAAGAAAAGGCAGAAACTGGATCAACCTGGCGAGAATGTCCAAACTGCAAGCCCACAAAGGGGCAGAGGCCCCACATGGTAAGCACCAGGCAACCTAAACCTGATGTTGAGCACCATGACCCTAGTGAAAGCCAGGCCAGCGGTAAGGACCCATACTCTGGAATGGAGGGAGTAAACCAGCCTGGAATCAAGGATGAATCATTCAGCAGTCCTGAAACCGATACTGACAATAGCATCACAGAACACGGGTCTGCAATCACCTTGGCAAATGATCCCACAAACAGAGGTGCGGTTGTTCCGGAACTTTAGGAGGCTCCAAAAAACCCTCACGCTGTGGAGAGGACAGGGTAAGATCATTCTCTCACAGATACAAGCAGGAACAAGATTTGGGGATGGCAGTTTTTGACTGGGCCCCACTAGGATGCTCCCCAGTGCAGTTTAGAGGAGTGAGGGCAATCTGCCATCATTGACCTGCCACAATGCCTGGACAGTTGGTGGGCAGGCAGAAATTCAAGAACAAGGAATGTTGGGGTGTTGGAAAATATAATGCCGCACCATGCCCAATGGTACATAGACTTCAAGAGAGAAGAGAAAAGAATCCCACCTGGGTACCGTGTTGGTGTACAGTAGGCAGTGCAGTATCCAGAAAAGTAGGGCAACAGGCATCTTCAATTTTGAAAGGTAGGGTAGGCCGGTCACCCAGCACAAGAGGAAACTTTGGGCTGACGATTCAAACAACTAAGGCACTGGCGGCGGAAGGCCCAGATACAAGAGTAGTAACAAAAACAAATGAAACAAAATATTGGAACTGGCTCCCTCTGCTTTATCTGTGGCACGTCAAGCAGACCACCATGTGGAATGAAATGAGGAATCCCTGGGGTGCCAGGTGACACATCTGGGCACCCTGAGTATTTGCACCTGGGGAGCCTTGAACAAAAAATTGAGGAACCCCCATTGTCTGGATACTTTCACAAATTCATTATCATAGCTGCACAAGAGACATAGGCACAATCAAGTGTTCCCCTAATGGGGTTCGTTCAATACAACAGGTTGGCAAGTAAAAGCAGTATTCATGGAAGAGCAAAATTTGGCCTGACAAGTTATGTGAACAAGTCCTGCCCGTCCTAAGCCATCCCCCATACAGAGGACAAGATAAACTTGGGAAAAAAACAACGAAGGCCTGTGAAGCAGCCGGGCTGATAATGTAAAATGGCCTCCTCCAGGGGGACACCCCAACATTTTGGTCAAGGTGTTCAGATACAATGACTTTCTTCCTTGACTACAGCACAGTAAGTGCCAGTATGTTGAGTAGGATAGCCAAATTCAAGATTGATTAGAGACCGGTGAGTGTACATCAGCCACAAAATATCTGGCTTAATGCCAACAAGTTGCTACTGGGCCATGCCTGGATAGTGCAGAAGCTTACACCAAGAATCTAAAATGTCTCAAATGGAGTCTGGAAGACATTCAATATCTGTCCAGTGAGGCAGTGAGAACATTGAATGAAGCCTCAGCCAATAAACAAGACCCAATAAAGGCCTGGGAACACCTCTCAGAATGTTTAGTGGCAAAGCATGCATCCACCACCTTGCTTAATGGCACAAGTATTAAGTGTAACAGGAATACTATTTGTACGAAATCAATCTGCCTCATCAGATCACGGATCAATAAAACTGTCCGACAGTTGCGTCTAGCACTGCAAAACCCTGTACTGCTAAAGTCCCACTTCACACTGGCATACTGAAAAAGACAGTGATAGTGCCTCAGACATCCTAGGATACCCAACAGCAATGTTGGTAAAAAACATTGGGAACCCATGCGCCAACTGTGCACCTGGCCCAAAAAGAATAAAAGCCCTAATGAAAAAAAATATTATGAACTGAGTAGGCTTCTTGATCTCACTTTTCAGCCACATATTGCTGACTGGAAACTTTTTAAAAAGTTGAAGAGGGTCAGTCATACATCCCAATTTAAAAGGTGGGAAAACTGCATCCACAAACAGCTACCGCTTGGTAGCCCTGCTACATGTGAATCTCAAATACTTTTCAACTCTATTCCTGCAGGATTTATCTGAGTGGGCAACACAGGCCAGAAGGCTGAAGATAAACCAAACGCGGGTCTCCAAGAAGCAAGGGACACTTTGCAATTGAATGGCTGTGGGCCTTATAATGAAAAGAGCAAGTGACACCCATATCCCACTGTGTGTGCTTTGTGGACCTCAAGGTGGCCTTCGACTCTCGGGGGAAGCTCTGGGGAAAGCTACAATGCTTGGGCATTTCAAAGCTTTCAGGAGCAATCCAGCTATTATATTCAAGAACTTTGGTAAAGATCAAGGTAGGGGGTGGCCCGCATTTGTCAAGAAAAGTTAGAACAACCCTGGGGTTAAAGCAAAGGTGCATCTTATCTCCACTGCTGTCTAATCTGTTTATCCTGGATCTACCGCCAGCCCTTGCCGAAGTGGCATTGCACAGAACGAGTCTTGGTGGCCAAGAGCTGTGTAATACTGTATAAGTGGAATACCAGCTATTATTAAGGAACACATGAGTAGTCCTGCAAAGACTAATAAATAGGCTAGCATAGGAGCGGACAATAATCAGTTGGAAATTAATCTGAAAAAGACCAAAATTATCTTTAAACCACAAAATTTCAAAACAGAAGAAATGGTATCTCCATGGGTCAATGATCGATGAAACGTCAACATATAAATATGTAGGGTTCAAACTGGGTTCTATGGGGTGGTTTGCACACAAAAAGGCCATTAAAGCTAAAGCAGATGGGCTAAACTTTGCCTTTTCTAACCTAAGGAACCAAAGGAAAAACTTGTGCAGTCACAACTTAAAGGCATTATTTATGGAGAATTAATTAAATTGGATCCCCACTTTATAGTACAGAGGGGAGATAATGGAGAAGCTCATATTACGAATGTAGAAATGGGTGTTTCATCTGCTAAAATCTGGTTTCCCTCCCAAAGTAAGAATAGAGTTCTATCTGTGAAAGGAATCACTAGCCAAACAAGGGGCTTTCATAAGAAGCTGTCATCGTTTAAGGAATGCCCTTGAAGATACACTAGCACATCTTGTCTGGGATAAAATTAATCTTGAACGGGGAAAAAGTAACTTTGTCAAGAATTTGCAGAACAGTATAGAGAACCTTGGCCTTTCAGACTTATGGCAACTGAATGTAATTGATTCCACCTTCAAGAACAATTTGAATAAATTTGTCCAGCAGAAAAGCCATCTGGAGGACAAAAAGCTATTAGCAAAGGGTGGGTGGCTAGTGATGAATTCATAGGAAACCTGACAGAAACAACCCTGCTTCAACTCAGCTCTTTCTTTGGCCATCAAGAAGGAACTCATGAAAATGTGGTTTGGTCTCCTTCCGTCTCTAGAGTTCACACCTAAATGGCAGATTAAGGGGCAACTGGAGGACAAATCATGCCGCGTTTGTTATCAGTTGAAAGAAACATTTTCGCACATACTTTGTCTATGTCCAAAACTATTAGGATATTGAAGGGCCCTGTTGCATAAATAATTTTTAGCCTTGGAAGTGAAAACCTGCAGGCTCGTGGCCGTAGAGGCCCTAAATCCATAAAACCTTTTGTTGAATGTTCGGCTGGTGCAGTATTGAGCAATTTTTAATAACCAAATGAAATTATCACTGGGGGCCTAAACAGGGTATTGGGTACTGGTAATTAAAGGGCCTTATCCCTCATCAAGGGCTGCTACGAGAATCACCCTTCCACTCTTTAATATCACCATGACCCAGTCCAAATTCTACTAGTCGTGCTGCAAAGTTTGGTGTCATCATCTGTTATTGTGAACCACACACATGGTCGGGCTGTTAGGGGTAGGGAGCGGCTGATGTTGACCCTTATCCCGACCATTAAGGCTGTTTAGCCCTGGGCATTAGCGTTTGTTTCATGGACATACAAGCTTAGGGAAGATGTTGTTATTTTTCACTTAAAGCAAGTCCTGTCTTCCATGTTTACTTAATGCACTTTTTGCACGATTAGCTGAGCTTCGCTTTGCATACAATGTTTGCACAATGCACTTTTCTCACAGTTTGTGTGTTCAGTCAGGCCACGAGTGGCTTGGCCCACTTATTTCGCACTGTTAAAATTTTGCTCTTATTCTTTCCAGTTATTAGGCGAGAATACGATTGAATTATTTTTTAACAAGTATGACTAAGTATGTGAAATTTTTTGTCTTTCAAAAGATGGTATGTTCTGTTCGCTGAATTATGTATGTGCATGTCAAGCTCCAATAGTACTGTTAAAATCTTGCCGTTTTTCATTTTTAATCATCTCACGAGAACAGGGAGATATGATTGTTGAACATTTTTGCCTAATCATGTGACACTTTTACTTGTTTTTAATGAATGTTTGCTTTTAAGATTGTTGTGTATGTTTATGATTTTAATTAACTCATAAACTAAAATTTCATCATCATCATTATTATCCTTTGCTGCAGGCACCTCTTTCCCTGCCCCTGTATCCCTGATTGCGCTGAGTGAGGAGGCTATTGGCCTCCCAATGAACATCTCTGTAGGCCAGACTGCACTACTGAATGCCATCCAGGAGCTTCGTGGCCAGATGCAAAAAATGCCACCTTTCCTGGAAGGCTTTCACAGTGTTATGTCAGGCATACAGAGCTCTTTCTAAGGTCTAACCTCCTCACCAACCTCAGCCTCCCACCCATTGCAACCTTGTGCCCCAACTCCCACCCGTTCCCCATACCAACTATCTATTGCCAGTCCTGTCTAACGCACACTCACTCCTTTGAACTCACCCACTCCAACACACACAAGGAGCACATCAGCACATAAACACAAACATGCAAAAACACATACACTAAAATAAAATACAGACACCACACCCACCACCACCACAGCCAACACAAGCATGGCCATGGAAACAACACTCACCACCACACCCACATGTACAGCCTCCACCACAACCAGCACACACACAGACATCACACCCACAACCTCACCCACATGCACCACCACCACCAGCATTCCTGCAGATACCATACCCACATGCATCACAAGCACACCTGCAGACACCCCACCGACCACCACACCCACATGTACAGCCACCACCAGCCCACCCACATACACCCACAGATTCCACACCCACATGTAAAACCACATCAGCAAGCACTACAACCACACCCAGTACCTCAACAGCACACCCATCCACACACCCATGCATAAGTCACAACACCCACCGGACACAAAGATCCACACTCACCTGAACAACATACACCCAGGAACCCCCCCCCAAAAAATGTACACCACATACAGCAAGCCCACATGCACCTACACCCTTAACAGACACAGGCACATTACCCACCGCTACTCCCTCTACCTCCCAAACCCAACTCCCTCTTAACCATCCTACCCAGCCTCAACTCTTTACACATCCCAGTCTACTCATCCCACCCCTCACAAACCCAAACCCACCCCTCCCAAAGACAAGTGCACCCCTCCCAAACCCTGCTTCCAAATAAGATCATTGAGGTGCCTGCTCTGTGCCTCATAAATGCCCCTTCCTAAGGAGGTTGTACCTAGCAGTGAAAGTAGGAGCATAGGATTCACAACTGGACCATTTGGACCATTTATTTGGGATTTTATTTATCTGTCTACCTATACATGAGGAATATATCTTTGTGTGATTAAAATTTATGTTATTTTCAATACCTTTGTTCTGGCATTAATTTGTAATTATTCTTAATTGTTTGATGATAATATTATTTCTGCTAATATGTGTGGCATGCACCTTACTTCTGACACTGACATGCACAGGTTTTATTTTTGACACATATATATAGCGTATACATTAGTGTTGTGAATGTGTGATGGACATGCTAATTTTGATGCAAACATTCTTCATGTTACTGGACACTTACACCAAAATTACACATGTTCCTATTTTTGTGACTGGAGAATGTTTTTTTAACATGATGTGTTAATAACATACACATATGCATTACCTAGGGAAAATTATACTTTAAACTTAAATGACATTGAATGTTTAACAGAAATTGCACAAACCAAGGAGACATGGCCTTAATACATATGACATGTTTGACTTTTAGAGATAACATTCTGTGTACACCCACTTGCAGCATTTTGCAGCGCACTTGCTACATTCTATTGGATTTGTGTAGTTCCTATTGAGTGTACTGCTTATGTATATGATATGGTAGTTTAGGGAAAATTATTACACACACCTGTATGGACACATTTTGATTTGGGATTGTTGTGACTTTTTGTGTAGGTGTCTACCGTCATAAAGGCAGTTAGTACCAGATTGGTGAGTGTTACTGATATATCGAGGTGTGTTTTTAAAAAAATGTCAAACTACTGCATTAAACACATCTGCATTGCATATCATTGTACTATTGCTTGCAAGTATTTTTTCTAGCACACACAAGTCCAGTGCTATATACACGAGAATTTGGAGGATCACAGGTAAAACAGTGGTTTACATTTGTTTCTGCTGATGCCAGGGTTGATTTTAATTTTGGTCCAGTAGTACCAGCAAGAGTAGGACTTGTACGGTTGGGTTCATGGCAGCAGAAAATTAGGACACTTGAAAAAATCCAACTCAGGTGTGAAGGTTTGGCTGCCACACTTATGTCAGCGGAAAGGCACATAGTAATTGGCCTGGTGGTGATACTGGCAGGAATCCAGCCACCAGCTGCTATTGCGCTGTTGAGGTGGAAGTACATTCCTGGTGGTGATGGCGGTTCATCTATTGACTTTTATCTGTGGTCCTGCCAACACCTAAATAGAGCGGGTAGACCGCTAAGTTAGCAGGTGGTAAATCGATGGCGCAACTGATTCTGCCAAAATCTAAATCAGGCCATAAATGTTTGAAAACCAATATATTATGCCATCTGGAACGGTGGAAATATCCTCTGCTCCTGAACACATAAGGCCACATATCAAATATGGTGCACAGTCCCTGTTTTCTCCACAGCACACCTTCAAGTTGGTGTGTTGGGTGTAAACATAGACTGTGCACCTTATAACTGATAATGCACTGTCTCCAGGGCAGATGCAAACTTGCAGCTGCCCGGGGGGCAGCGCATTAGTGAAATTACCTCTCTCACATCCACAAACCTGTATCAACTTATGCATCTCTAGATGTAAATTCTGTATGACTTGTTTCTGTGCACCTCAACGCACTTCAACAACACATCGTCTTAATTAATTTGATATTTCAAATAACTTGCTCAGCTTAGGTTTAGATGCGTACTTCTCTGTCAAAACATTTAACCATTCAGGGTTAGATGCAAAGCTCTTGATCTCTCTACACAACCAATTTTTGAAAACTGACCCGCAGAACCATCTGCGCTACTGTTAAAACAGTCTGCACCCAGGAAATTAACTGTTGCTCCTCATATTCACTGCCTCTCTTGACAAAGTCAGATTATACAACTACCAGAATCTCATCAATTCACTTAAAACTCATTCAAAATATTTTTTTACATACCAATCACTCTTCTCAACAACTTGCCCATACGTTTCCTCATTTCTTTCATCTAATTATTTCACTAATTATTTCTATTTACATCAGTTGTAAGATGTCCAAAAAATAAGAGGTCAGATGTAGGACCATTTCCTTTTGCAACTCACAAATTGCGAATTTTTGAAACTCACAATTTGCGAGTTGCAAAAGGAAATGTACTAATGTGTCACAAACACGTTTAGCGATTCCCAATGGGGCTGCAATTGACCTGCCTCATCAATATTCATGAGGCAGGTCGCACTTTGCGACCCATTGGTAATGGGAAATAACAGGAGTGGTGGTCTTCTGGGCACAGCAGACCGCCATGTCTGTGTTTCCTTTTAAATAAAGCAAATTTTTTTTAAATGCAGCCCGTTTTCCCAAATGGGATGTTTTTAAAAAAGAAAAATTAAACATTTCTGTTTCATTTTTTAAGGGTAGGCAGTCGTCTATGGTACCACTGCCTGCTCTTAAAAAACATTTTCAATACCAGTCACAGTGGTAAACTGATTATTTTGCGACCACATTCTGGTTGCAAAACAATCGTACATCCCCCTTCGACTGGCTATCAGGAAGAGACACCTGTGCCACACCTCTTCCTAATAGAGACTCGCAAACCCTATTTTGCAAGTCAGTAATAAGTAACTGACTCACAAAATAGGGTTTGTACATGCCAGAGGATGTTTTAGCGGTTGCAAATGGGTTTGCGAGTACTAAAAATGGCTGTATATCTGGCCCATGCTTCACTTCCTTTACATCCCTTTCCACAACTCCATTCCAGAACACCTTCTGAAATCAGCTGATTCCTCAGGCAGTCCCCTCTGCATCCAAATTGTCAAATCTCTCAATTATCTTACCTTTCTTCTCCTTCACCTCACAGTTGCAAACTAAAACCTCTGTCTCTTAGATATCTGTCATTGGATGGCCCAATCTGGTGTATAACTCTGTGAAGATTCAATAACTTCCTTTCCACTAACTAATCTCTCTTTTTCAAGCCCTTTCATCATCTACTCCTCAGAGACCCTCATTCCATTTTCGACTATCAGAAAAATAGGAGTGCTTTTCGACTGTAGATTGGGGTTTAACTCCTTCATCTCTTCCATCCTTTTCCCTATCAAATCAAATCATTAACATTTATAAAGCGCGCTACTCACCCGTGCGGGTCTCAAGGTGCTAGCTAACATCTCCACCCGAATATTCTTCTCTGTCCAAGGCAGAGAATCCACCTCCCCTTGTATTGAAGGATGTTGTATTCTCTGCCCTGCTCAGACTTCTTACTCTAGTCATCAAAACAATCCATAGACACGATTTACAGCGCAGCATCCTTCACTAATCACAGCCAATGTAATCCCCATGATCTCCTATCGTTAATCTTCACTCAGCTTTACTTTCACTATTTGTACCTACTTAGCCCTTTCCACAGGAACTGCCTTACCATTATTGCACAGGACCCTTCCATCGCTGATTTCCTTTAAGATTGCTTTAAACTTTAAAACAACACCTTATTAACCAGGACAATGACAAACATGGTCTGAAGGGCATGAAATCCTTACTCCCTTACTCCCTGCTCACGCTCAACCCAGGAAAATTGAAAATATGTATACATAATAATGTATAAATTAAAGTGCTTATCTGCCCTCACTGTTCATTCTTCCTTAAACACCTGTTTATCACTAAAACAGTTTATGCACTGCAATAGTTCTTTTACAGTCTTTCTTTTGAAATGCAAACCCAATAAAAACAATTTAAATCTTTGATAATCAAGCCTATAAAACAAGCCTATATTACTAGGTTAGTTGCACAAGCTGGACCGTTATACACCCTTTGATTCTACTCATGCTGAATCTGTTCTGGTATTGAGGCAGCAGTTCCTAAGTTAAGAACCATGAAACCTTTAAAATAAAAATGCAGTTAGGCAAAGGGCAATGACGGTCTTGTGAACATTGCAAAATGTTCTCGTTAAGCCTTAAAAGGTCTTGACATATCACACCCCTTAAAGTATGAGTGTCATTGTTAATCTCTTGTAAAGTAAATATTTGTTCCAGTTCATTCGTAATACCAATGAAGAGCATTTCCGTAGTGTTTTCCAACACAAGCTTGTTTACAGATAAGGCAATGTGTTATAAGTAACCCTACAGTATTTACAGCATCTGTCACTTTCATCTCATATTTCTAAAAATGCGTTTTTCTGCCCTCATGTATGCAGTTCTTTTATGATAGTAGATGTGCTGATTTATCTCCATTGCAAACATTGAATTTAGTGACATTTATTGCAGAAAGTTTATTCTGGGTCATAACACAATGTTTCTTGATTCAAAGCCTTATGCTTTTATACTAGTCGGGTAGCAGGCTTTGTTTCTAGAGTTCACCTTTGCTCTCAGTTTTTCTTGATGAACATTAATGCTGTACGTTGAGCAGTGTACTTTAAATCGTCCTCCCCTTTAAAGAAACCGTTCTGCTATGGAGTGAATTATCATCAGGGCTGTACTCGGCAAGAAAACTACCAAGAAATTCCAGTGAAAGACATTGGCGGCCCCTCCATTATGGCGGAAGAGTGACGCCTCACACATGAAAGCCAGCACAAAAATAAAATGATATTAATACTATTTAATTATCATTTTATTTATTTCGCGTCCTTAGCCAGTCTGTCTAATGTAGAGCAGGGCAGGGCCATCCACCACAGCAGCAGCAGGAGTCGGGGAGTTGGTGTACTCTGAGTGGCAAATTTATGGAAAGTGGCGCTGCACCAAGTGCAGCACCACTTCCCCTGCGCCCCTTAGCACCCCCCTACCACCACCATGCATGCGCCGTATATAAAATACGGCGCACCATGGCGCAGGGTAGGGGGAAATAGAGTAATTTCTTCTGATTCTATTGATGTACTCTGCTGGAGTAGCGCTAAACTGTTTGCGCTACTCCTGCAGAGTACATAGGGGCCCACTCTAAAGAATGGAAGCCCCCTTTTAACGCCTGCTCTTGAGCAGGCGTTAAAAGTGCCGTAATAAATGGCGCAAGGAAATCCCATAGGTTGCTCCATTTTACCGGATCCTATACGAGGAAACGCCCCCCCTTGCATACATTATGCCTGGCGCAAGCATAATGTAGCGCCACGGGTTGCAGGATGGCACAATGCATGCATTGCCCCACCCTGTAAATATGGCGCAGGGATTTTGGCCTCGTTGGGCCACATGAACATCAAAATAAATTACGCTAATGTGGGCAATGTGGCACTAGGGGCCTATAAATATGCCCCTAAGTGCATATATCGATTTGGCCAAACTGACATGCACACTTAGAACTCCCCACCACATCTGTGTTACACAGCCAGGAGGAGAATGACACAGGCTCCCAGTCCCAAACTGAGCGGCATTTAAGCCTGCTCAGACCAATCTTGGCCCTTCTCTCATGCTGGGCAACAGCATGAGAGGAGTGTTTGGATTGGGTGGGGAGGGGAGCAAGCACAGAAGTACCGAGGCAGAGGGAGCAGCGGGAGCAGATGAACACCGAAGTGGCAGGTGAGTCTTAATTTTTCTTTTTTATTTCTAACCCCCTCCCTGCTTTGCATTCTGCCTCACCAAGAGTTACTGGCGGCAGCCACCGCTGGTGAAAGACTTTATATATTGATTTGCTCTAAAAAAAAGTTCATAAGGAAGAGATTAGCATGTTATCCTAACAATGTTACAAATTTCTAGATTACAGGACACAAGAGAATCATCCCACACAATTACCTGAGACACCCTTGGCCGATTTTCAAAAATTAAACCGAAAAGTTTTTTACTACCACTTTTACAATAACAGCAAACATATTTTGATAGTCCAAGAAACTGAGGGCCTGATGTAGAGTTTGGCAGAAGGGTACTGTATCACAGACGAGACAGATACACTGTCCTCCTTATTACAAGTGCATACAATTCTAAAACTCTTGAAATAAGGTGGATGGTTATTCGGCTTGTTTGTGACACAGTACCCTTCTGCCATACTCTTAAATACCTGATAACGTGCCCCGCCATAGCTAATTTACTTAGTCTGGGACTCGTTTTAGGCCAATGAATCTTTTGACCCTGATTGGAGACACCTTAAGACGAGATAGCTAATCAACATGCCAATCCATAGATCAATAACCTCCTCAGTATTCACAATAGCAAATCAATTGAATTAGTTAATGACATTAATAAGAATCGGAACACACCATGACCTTTCAGCCATGAATAACCACACAGAATTTAGTAAAATTTTATGACATTTATTCCCTATTGGTTACACTTCTACTAGCAAATGTATTAGTCTCACTACCAGAAAACACATCAACAAGGTCACAATATGACAACTTGAATAAGATTTCATCAAAGCAAAGATCATAAACATTAGAACAAAGCACGACGTCAACATGGATTAACTTTAGCAGAGTATCATTAGCGCATTATTCAATAAAGCATAGATTCAGTCGTTTCTCTATTTGTGTTCGTTTTAGTGAACCCCTTAACCAACCTCGAATTAGCATTTGGCATGTTGGGCTTCATGCAAAACAATTTAGCAACACAAATTTAGAAAACATCTATCTATGGTCTCTATCAAAAGAAGCAGTTGGTACCTAGAAAGGAAAGGCAAACAGACAATTACAATTTTATCATCCTATAGTTACACTCCATAATGGGTCAGCATAGAGAGTCAGTCTTCGTCCTCAGGACATCAGGTGATTCGCCATCAGCCAGGAAGCACAGCGAAGTTCAGCAAGACGACAATAGTGGACACTTCCCTCATAAGGAGGAAAAGTATAGAACGGGCAAGACAAGGGTAAGGATGGTTTGAAGAGTCAAATAGCAAAAGTCTTTAAGACAGAGTTACGAAGCGGCTAGGTAATAGCAAAGAAAGGCACATAATGGCAATGACAAACAGTGGCTCGGAATGGCTGATTCCTCCTTGTGACACGGGATTATATCAAACTTGTTGTACAGTCCCCTAATTTCCAATTGGGCAAATTTTGGTGCATCATTATCTCCATCCAATAATCAGGTAGTCACCTCATTAGGATTGTCACTTTAGAACAGTTCTCATGTAGTTTATTGACCCCTGTAATTGACGTCTCCAACGGGTAGAATATTTATTCTCGCGGTCCCAGTCAGTAGCTCCATTGTCTTTACCAGTTCAGGCGACCTTGTACCTGTTGCAAGTTTACACTGTTGCATTCAGCAAGAATGTCTCCTTGAGCAAGTCGAATCTCATGAGAAAGAATTTACTACGGTTACACACATCTTCTAGCTTCTGGAAAAATACGGCTACATGTCCTTCAGCAAGTCAGCCCCTTGCACGTTAGAAAAACACATTTAATATGAGACCGGCAGCTAGGCTGCGACTGACGCTAACTAAGGCCTAGTTATTAATTTTTAGCGACATCTTAACATATAACTCTTAATGCTAGTACAAAATCATACATTAGTACATTAATAATTCATCATTAGTCAATTTCATTTAATCATCGTATACATTGGTGGCCACTCCCCGTGGGCACATTTCAAACACGCGTTTAGTAAAAGCACAGCAATACAATTTCTATGCAGCTTCATTAGGCATTAATTTGCAAACATTTCATGTTAATTTTGATTATAATAACTACACTCCAACAATCCCTCCTCCGATGACACTTTTCATCACACAAATCTATTCTTTAACAATCCTTTACCTTTTCAATTCCTTCATTTCGATTTCCTCTTTCTGCTTCGCCTTTTCATATCGCGCTCTGAACGTTTTTTCCCTTTTCCTTTCTTCCCTCCTTGCTTTATGTTTTGCCCATTTTGCTTAACCTCTTTCGCAAATTTTGCTCAGTACCCATAGTCCAAATAAACAAGCCAAAACAATTACTATTCCCTGTATTAGTTTTCCCAAGAACCCATGCCAAAGACCACTAAACCAACTTCCCACACTCGCAAATCCTTCTCCAACCTTTTTCCAGACTCCTGGTTCTTTCAGTTCCTTCAAATCTGCACTATCTCTTGTTAGGTTAGTAAGCATACTTCTAATCTCATTACTATTGTCAGGTATATATGCACAACAGTGCCTCTCATTAAGCATTTTACAGACTCCGCCACTTTTCGCTAAAAGAATGTCTAAAGCAAGCCTATTTTGAAGAGTCACAGCCCTCTCCGCAGCAAGTTCAGTATCCATCAGGAGTATAGCCCTGTGAAATGTGTCAGCATGTTATCCACAATAGTGGACAAATTTCGAATCTTTATGGAGTTCAAAACAACTCCCACTGAAGGAATCATTGCTCCAGATATGTCTCCTACTACACCAGCAGCAGTTTCTCTCTTTTGTCTAGCATAAAGTAATTCCATCACTTTCGGAAATTTCTTTAAATCATCTAGTTGATAAATCTTTGGAAAAACTATTCCCAAATAACATGTCCCATACCATCCATTTGGAAGACGGTAATAAGCACTAAGTCCACAAATATAATAGACCCCTGGGATCGCTTGATCCATTCCATTTAGCATGAAAGTCCATTTATTCTGAAACAAAAACACATGCTTACACTCACTCGTTTCCACAAACACATTGTCATAATATGACTTTGGTCACGTTATGCAAAGCCTACCTACATGTTTCGCATCTAAAGCTAGCTTCCCTTGTTCCCTAACCCCATTATTACTATTACTAAGGAATGATCGTTGCTGCAGGCCCTTTTCTAATTTCCCCTTAAGACCCTCCTTCTATCTTCAGTGTGATCTAGAAAGCTATTTTCTACAGATGTAAGCAAGCATGTCAAATTATTGTGGTGCGCATGTGAAGCACTAATTGTCGTTCTAGGCTCAAAGAATCCCTTAATCAGCTTTATAGCATAATACTTAGCGACACTATTCAAATCTTCTATGATAGGCACATAAGAGAATACTAAATCGTAGTTCGAGTAAAAATATTGCACTTCTTCTTGATTACAGAAACGCTTTAGTAGCAAACTACAACTAATCCTGTATGTTAATGGCAAGCTGTGATGTGTAACTCCCTCTTGGACTGAAAGAGGAATTTGGGTACACACATAACAAGCCTTCACATCCATAGTGTCAACATACTCACTCAACAAGCGATAGAAAACGTTAGTAGACAGCTCCCCTTTTGTATTAGTTTCATCACGGTGTTAGTGTAGCAGTCTCAGAAACTGTAGCATTGTTAGCTTCAGTCTCATCCACCAAACGCATTCCCACAAACAAAACTATAATGAATATCACACACATAACACCCAAAGCAATACCCAAATATTTACATCGCTTATTCCCCTCAACGTCATCTCCTGACCTAGGCATGATCTGTAAAGAATCAGGAAGTAAAGTACTATAAATGTAAACAACTAATATGAGGATGGTTAATAACTTTCTCTTTTCCTTTTTTTTCCCTACAAAGTTTAAGCAAAGTCTTTCTTCAGCAAGTATTTAAAGCTTTCTCATTCATTCCCAGGGTCTTTGTGTCAATCCAGTTAGCAGCATGTCACAATCGTTTTTTCCAAAAGTCAATCCAGGTTAACAGTGTCACATCCGGTAATTTATCAGCCTCTTTTCTCAGGTTTTCCTTTATTCAATTTCAGCTTCACACAGTCTCTTTTATTTGTAGCTGACTTCAAGTACCATAATATTGACCTGGAACTTAACGATCAAAACAAAATGCCAAGAACTGTTGTTGCCACTCGGCTGATGTTGCATAAGCCCATTCAGGTCCTGCGTATCTTCTGTTTGCAATTCTCTTTCTTTTCAACTTGCGGTCACCCTGTAATTCTCCTTCACTCAGATCTTCTTTCCTTGTGGTATCGACATCTTCCTCTATTGTTTCATTAATGACCACTTTCCCTTTCTCAGTTTGCGATTCTGGCCACTTATCTCCTCTCAGTGTTCTTTTACTGTTTGGCTTTTCAGGTTGCTGTTCAATGCCCTCCTCTTGTGCTATGGTGTTTTCTCTTGGTGGATCTGCAAGCGGCTCAGGAGAAGTCTGAAAACCTTGACTGTCTTCTGCCTCAACTCCTTGGCCTTCTGGGTCTGCCAGGGGTTCAACTTAAAACCTGTATCCGTCTGCTTCTGGGAGAACCTCTCTTTGGGTCGGTCCTCCTGGTGCCTTAGTTGAGATAGGCTCACAGTCACCCTTCTGGATCTCGTTTGCTATTCGAGTGACCAAGCCGTCCTCAACGGGCTCTCCTTCAGTCTCAGTTCCCCTTTGATTACTCTCCGGCCCTGAGACTTCCTTTTCTGTAGCTGCTAGTTTCGACAACTCAATTTCCTCATCAGTTGGACACGTCACCTTCTTTGTGTGACTGGCATGTATCCAGTTTGGAATTCCCGCACATTTCACAGCAGTAGTAGTTGTCGGTATCACTTTATACAGCCCCTTCCAACGTGGCTCCACAAAGTCTGCAATTATCCGCATCACCTGTATAAGGACATCTTGTGCCATGTGGTACTGTGGTACCTGGGGAAACATGGCATTTGGCTTCACATCCACTTTAACTGGTTCTACTCCTTTTATCAGTCCCACTTCCTTTCCTGTCAAATCCCACACTTTCTCAGTGACTGTTCCCTGCAATTCTGCTGGCAAACCGGTCACTATCAAACATCGGGAAAAAGCTTATCAAAGGGTACTCCTCATCTGTGGTCTCCGTCTCAGGCTCTGAGATCTGAGCATCGTCCCCTTCATCATCACTGTTTGTCTGTACCTCAATTCCCTCATTGAACAGGTGATTGAACACCTCGTCTTACACAGCAAGTCTCTTCCCAGTAAGGACACGGGACTTGAATCACAGACTACAAACCTGTGCAGTCCCTGAAAGGTACCAATCTCGACTTGGACCAGATCTGTAATCGGATTAGTCAGGAGCTGATTTGCCACTCCCACTACCTTTATTGTACGTCCTGGGAGGGGCAATTTCGGGACCTCTGCACTTCTGACTGTAGAGCGTGTAGCTCCTGTGTCAACCAGGAATGAAACCTTGTGACACATCACCTTTCCCTTGCACATAAGGGCCCCTCTGATCTACTTCTAGGGATGCTGCAAGCCTGCACTCCTCACTATCTGAACAGTCATCCGACCATTCATTGTTTATTCCATTCTCACCACGCAATGGGAACTGTTGTACTGCATTATTTTGACTCATTGTTTGGCCTGTGACCTGTTGAGGAAGCATCACCTGTTGCTGTCCCATCAGAGCTAAAGGCAACTGCATTTGCTGTCTAGGTACCATGGGAATCTGCTGTTGTACTTGCTGCACCTGCCCTGGCTGTACACGTGGCATTTGCATTTGTTGCGTAGGTTGGAGACCCTGCATCTGAACCATGTTATTCTGGAAGTTCGGGTTTGGAACCCTCATTCTTGGACCCCTCACCTTTTAAAATGCACTGACATCATTGCTTTGTTGAACAACACCATCCTGCACCATCATTGGACATTCCTGCTTCCAGTGTCCCACGCCCCCGCACGCATGGCGACATCTTTTTCATCCTTTGCACATCATTCTGAACCACAACAGTAATTCAAGTCTGGACCACGGTTCACAAAACCTCCCCGACCTCGGCCTCTCGTTTGCGTTTGAAACATCCCGTTTCCTTGCGGTTGCTGCACTATCTGCTGTACTCCATTTCCCTGAATTCCTGCTTGAGCTGCCTTAATTTGCATCACCATCACCTTCTCTTTCAGCTTTCTTTGCTTCAACTCAATCTCATCACTACAGTATTTCGCGTACTTTAACACCTCATCAATCGGCTTTGCTTGCCAGCAGATCAAATGATTCTTAATCATCTGACTAATCTCTGGTCTTAATCCTTCAACGAACCTGAACACAAGATGATTCATGTCTTTTGGTTCTATGACCTCTGTGCCACTATGGTGTTTGAACGCCTTTAACAACCTCTCATAGTAAGCATGTTTCGACTCTTTGCCTTCTTGTGCCGTTCAATCAATTTTCTGCCAATCAGTAACTTTCGGCGACACTTTCTGGTTCAAAAATTCAATCACCTTATAGTAGTGCTTCATCACCTCAGGAGACAGTGCTCCTGTAGTCCTGTCCCTTGGCGGTTCCGCTCTCGGCCAATCCACACTCCTCTTGCACTCAAGCCACAAATCAGCTGGAACTATAATCTCAAACAGTGTGTTCAAGTCTTCCCAGAGACACTTTGCAAGCTTCACAAACCTATCCGTTTGCTGATACCATTCTATCGGCTTTTCCCTCAACCTGGGGTAGTCATTTGTGAATGACAAAATGTCACCTCTAGACCATGGCACATGAACTAGAACCCCTCCAGCGGTTTCTCTCATCGGCAACATCTTTATTGTTCCCGTGTCTGGCACAGCTTTCGCATGCTGCTGTTCTGAGCAGTCGCTTTTACTCTTATCTCTCTTCTTTGCCCATCTGCCTTCCCACTTCTCTAATGTTCTCCAAACTTGAGCACTCTGTAGTATCTCTTTGAGGTGTGCCTTCATCCCAGTGGATCTCATGTGATCAAAATCTTTAGGTTCGAAGTCTAACCTATAACTCCTTTTCAGATGCTTAGTATTGTCCATGTCTATGCCATATTTGTCTGCCAAATTCGCTAACCTCTGGTGCACCTTACTCACTTCCTTGGTTATTTTCGGGCACAAATATCTCAATTCTGCTTCAGTGTATGATTCTAACCTATTCACTCCCATACTCCCCTCTACTAGCTCATCTGCTTCCACCCCCAACCTCACAAAATTCGGGTATTCCTCTCTTTCTGATCGCTCTGCTGTTGCAGGAGTTGTCTGTGGAGTGTTAAGCTTGTCTAACCACTCATTCAACTGTTGCGCAGTTAAGCCTTGCAACAAGATATTTCCAGCTTGTACCATCGGAGTTTGCAACGTGTTTGGACTTATCACCTGTGGGGTCAGTAGACCCAAACCTGCTTGCCTCATGGTTTCTAACGGAACCCCAACCGGACTGAAGTCCAACGAGGATCTAGACCTTTCGGCTGTCTGTTCTCCCGGTGTCATCCCTTGAGAACTGCCTGTGAATCCTCATCTTATCATCTCTTGAATCATTACTCCTTGGTTGCATACACTAGTCTTTGCCTGTGCATACAGCGGTATCAGCGGGCCAACAGTAATTGGCAAAGATATAGCAGCTGGTGACTGTCCATTTCCTAATCCCGATGGAGCATTGACTCCCATAGCTTGATTCATTATAGGTGCTGTAACTGACTGCGGTCCTGTGACCGAAGTGTAATTCGGAACCACCTGTTGCTGTGGCTGGGGCATCAATTGTGGAGTTGGCTCAATCTGCACTAATTTTGATCTTGTGTATACTGGATCAGGCGGCACAATCACATTCGTCTCTAATACTGGGACATCAGGGTAGAGCCTCTGAACTGGTGGTGGCTGCAACTGTATCTGCGTCTCGGGTGCAGTGGATACACTAGCACCAATCTGTATCAGAGCTGATGTGGTAACATTATTTGCCTGTACTGTATTCGTGGTCCCCTGATTCTGTTTCGAACTTACAGGACCTGTGCTAGTACTCAGTCTGTTGTCATTTAAGGAATATGGTGGTGGTTGATCATGTAACAACTGATTGAGAAACTCATCATCATTCGAATCGTCTGCATCTACCCAGGACTTCTGAGTCTCCTTTTGACTACTAGAGCCCTTGTCTATTTTGCAAGTTGCCTTTCTTCCATGTGTTTCGGCCTCTTGAGTTATTGCCGGAAACATCCTAACTCCGTCTATTATTTCCCTTCTCCACATCTTGGTCTCGCTATCCCATCTAGCCTCCGCTAGAGTCTTTTCTGCTTTCCTCATTCTCCTCTCGAATTTCTGTTGCCTCTGTCGTATGGCCATTAAATCCCAAATCGCTAACGCCTCAAACTGAGCTGGCCTCGGAGGCAGCTTTTGCTCGTTTAACACTTTCCGCAAATTCTCAAGAACCCCTATGTTAAAGGTTCCATTCTCTGGAAACGCCAAACACCCATCTTACTCTGTTAATTTGCACCATTGCTTTAGCCAAAGACATGGCGCGACTCCCTTCTCCTCCATTACGGCATAAGCCGGAGTATCCTCTGGCGGTGTAGGCTCCCCCACACTCGCTGTAATGTACACATCTCCCCTCAAAGCACTCTTCAAAGCCTTGAAAAACTCAGGAAGTGACTTTAGTTCCCAGAACACACTTCGCCTACCTTCTCAACCAATTGCCTCTCACGGACGGCTGCCAATCCGTGCGCGACCCTTCTCACTAGCTGACCTATCCCAGTGCGGCTCCAATGATGTCACACTCACACACACTGTGGCTGACAAAGTCTTGCAGCTTGTCTTCCTCACTCTAAATCCACACAAAACGAATGCAATATGTTGCGAGCACCTTCACAACAAAACTCAAATTTGCCGGTTTACTACAGGAAGGGTAACACAATCACTTCAGAACTTTACAGAGATTTCACTTGAAGCCTCAGCCGCTACTCTCTCCTTCTCAGATCCCGCACTCGCAAGCAGAATTTGACCCGCAAATTTCACTCTTGACTTATCAATGGCTCGTCCTAGTGCACTTTAGAACTTGCCAAATCTCCATCGAAGTCACACATTTTGACTCAAACTTGACCCGTCAACCACGCCCGATTGACCTATTAATCCACGCAAATGACAACATAAACCAAGTGTCTCATACACTTATCAATATACTCCAGAGTCTTAGACCACGCCGGGTCCGTACATCACCAACAACCACATGGACAATTTTTTAGCACAAAGCGCCACACTCACATGAAGTTCGCCGACTTCCCTACTCTCATACTGGGGAGTACACCCACTCCTACTAAAACATTACCTGGCCTAAAAGTCCTCACAGACTTCACAATTCACCTGCGATATGCTTAAGCTGTTGCAAGTGCAAATTCTACGTCACGCATACCTATCACTAGAATGCCGAGAACATACCCAACTCACTTCGGTAAGCTCTGAGATTCCGGGAAAGTCATTTGGGACTTAAGGGCACATCATCTCCCCAATTTGCATTATTTCGAAAATACTTCTAAACAGTGGTCCCTCGTCCTAGGGCCCCAAAGGGCCTAAACCGTCCTCTGCTATCAGAACTGATAACGTGTCCCGCCCTAGCTAATTTACTTAGTCTGGGACTCATTTTAGGCCAATGAATCTTTTGACCCTGATTGGAGACACCTTAAGACGAGATAGCTAATCAACATGCCAATCCATAGATCAATAACCTCATCAATATTCACAATAGCAAATCAATCAAATTAGTTAATGACATTAATAAGAATCGGAACACACCATGACCTTTCAGCCATGAATAACCACACAGAATTTAGTAAAATTTTATGACATTTATTCCCTATTGGTTACACTTCTACTAGCAAATTTATTAGTCTCAATATCAGAAAACACATCAACAAGGTCACAATATGACAACTCGAATAAGATTTCATCAAAGCAAAGATCATAAAAATTAGAACAAAGCACGACGTCAACATGGATTAACTTTAGCAGAGTATCATTAGCGCATTATTCAACAAAGCATAGATTCAGTTGTTTGTATATTTGCGTTCGTTTTAGTGAACCCCTTAACTAACCTCGAATTAGCATTTCGCATGTTGGGCTTCATGCAAAACAATTTAGCAACACAAATTTAGAAAACATCTATCTATGGTCTCTATCAAAAGAAGCAGTTGGTACCTAGAAAGGAAAGGCAAACAGACAATGACAATTTTATCATCATATAGTTACCCTCCATAATGGGTCAGCATAGAGAGTCAGTCTTCGTCCTCAGGACATCAGGTGATTCGCCATCAGCCAGGGAACGCAGCGAAGTTCAGCAAGATGGCAATACGGGACACTTCCCTCATAAGGAGGAAAAGTATAGAACGGGCAAGACAAGGGTAAGGATAGTTTGAAGAGTCAAACAGCAAAAGTCTTTAAGACTGAGTGACGAAGCGGCTAGGTAATAGCAAAGAAAGGCACATAATGGCAATGACAAACAGTGGCTCGGAAGGGTTAATTTCTCCTTGTGACACGGGATTATGTCAAACTTGTTGTACAGTCCCCAAATTTCCAATTGGGCAAATTTTGGTGCATCATTATCTCCATCCAATAATCAGGTAGTCACCTCATTAGGATTGTCACTTTAGAACAGTTCTCATGTAGTTTATTGGCCGCTGTAATTGACGTCTCCAAGGGGTAGAATGTCAGGTACAAACTTTATTCTCGCGGTCCCAGTCAGTAGCTCCATTGTCTTTACCAGTTCAGGCGACCTTGTACCTGTTGCAAGTTTACACTGTTGCATTCGGCAAGAATGTCTCCTTGAGCAAGTCGAATCTCATGAGAAAGAATTTACTATGGTTACACACCTCTTCTAGCTTCTAGAAAAATACGGCTACATGTCCTTCAGCAAGTCAGCACCTTGCACGTTAGAAAAACACATTTAGGGGGTTATTCTAACTTTGGAGGAGGTGTTAATCCGTCCCAAAAGTGACGGAAAAGTGACGGATTTACCACTAGCCGTATTACGAGTCCATTATATCCTATGGAACTCGTAATACGTCTGGTGGTATATCCGTCACTTTACCGTCACTTTTGGGACGGATTAACACTCCTCCAAAGTTAGAATAACCCCCTTAATATGAGACCGGCAGCTAGGCCGCGACTCATGCTAACTAAGACCTAGTTATTAATTTTTTGCTACATCTTAACATATAACTCTCAATGCTAGTACAAAATCATACATTAGTACACTAATAATTCATCATTAGTCAATTTCATTTAATCATCGTATACATTGGTGGCCACTCCCCGTGGGCACATTTCAAACATGCGTTTATTAAAAGCACAGCAATACAATTTCTATGCGGCATCATTAGGCATAAATTTTCAAACATTTCATGTTAATTTTGATTATAATAACTACACTCCAACATACCCAAAGTGCCTTTTTGAGTGGGGGAAACTTCAAAGAATGGTTTTGAACTTCACAAGTTCCCCTTTCAACCCAGTCCTGTCTTCTAGGAGTTTGTTTGTGTGACGGCAGGCCACCTGCCTTTGAAGGGTGCAGTAGAGCCCCTCCACTCTTCCTACACAGAGAAACCCATCTGTATGCAGATGAATGCAGATTCCGCTGAGTATCCTGTGTTTATGGCTGTCTGGGTGGAATGCAGAAGGGGAGCTGTCAACCAGCACTGACCAAACGTGGTTTGGAGACAGGCTGTAATGCACAGTTGGCAGTAAGTGCAGAGAAATGTCTACTTGCTAAAAGTGGCATTTCTGAAATAGTAATGTAAAATCCTACTTCGGCAGTGAGTAGAATTTCTTACTACCATTCTAACCATACAAAATTTGACAAGTCTATTCCTCTCAGATCTGATATTACCCCTTAAAAGCATATAAGGGAATCTCTGATGCTGACCTACATGCGAGGAGCAGGCTTCACAGTAGTGAAAACGACTTTGGGGTTTTGTCACTACCAGGACATGTAAAATGTATAAGTACATGTCCTGCATTTTATGTACATTTCACCCTGCCCTATCGGTTACCTAGGTCCTACACTAGAGGTGACTTATGTCTAAGAAAAGGGGAGTTTGAGGCTTGACAAGTACTTTTAAATGGCAAATCGAAGTGGCAGTAAAACTGCACACACAGGCATAGCAATGTCAGACCTGAGACACGCTTAAGGGGCTACTTATGGGTGTGTCACAATCAGTGCTGCAGGCCCAGTAGTAGAAGTTATTTACATGCCCTGGGCAAATCTAGTGCACTTTACTAGGGAGCTATAGGTAAATTAAAAATGCTATTTCAGTATGAGCCAACATTATCATGTGTAGGAATGAGAGCACAAGCACTTTATCAATGGTTAGCAGTGGTAAAGTGTGTAGAGTCCTAAAACCAGCAAAAATGAATGAGTTTAGAAAAAAGAGGAGGAGGGAGGCAAAATATTAGGGTGACCCTTCAGAGAAGGACATTTTCCAACACTGACAAATTACACTGCGTGAAATTAGTAATGAACTTGAAGGAAGTGCTTGTTAATGGTAGGGTGGTGACATTGCAGATGATGAATGACCAATACTCCCAGGGGAGTATACTTTAGAAAAACAAATATAAAGGTCTATAGTCATTACAGACTGGTTCTCGCTCTAATTACTTAATTCTCAAGGAGCAACATCTATGCTTTCTTTACAAACAAAAATAATCATTGATGATTGATCGCCATCATCTTCAAGGACTCCATCAACGTCACCACCTCCACCGAAGACACCCCCCTCGCCGCTGAACACCTGCACTTCCAGATCCACACCGACCCCAGGACCACCCTCAAAGGAACTCTCATCTACAGACCCCCTGGACCACGCGCCCTCTTCAGTGACTCTATCACTGACTTCATCTCTCCGCACGCCCTTTCCTCTCCGGACTACATCCTCCTCGTGACCTCAACTTCCACCTGGAACAGAACAACGACCGCAACACCACCGCCCTGCTCGCCAACCTCGCCAACCTCAGTCTCAAGCAACTGGTGAACACTCCCACTCACATCGCCGGACACACGCTCGACCCCATCTTCTCCACCAGCAACCACGTATCCTTCAGCCACTCCTCCGCTATACACTGGACCGACCACAGATGTGTCCACTTCACCTTCCGACGCGAGACTCGCCACCTCCGCACACAACCCATCCCATGCCGACATTGGAACAAAATCCCAGCGGAACAGCTTCTCTCCACTCTCAGCGACAACCAACCCACCTTCTCCACCGACCCCAATGATGCAGCCCTCAGCCTCACGCATTGGATCACCAACTGCGCAGACAACCTCGCTCCCCTCAAACGCCTCCCAAGACAGACCAACACCAAAAAAAAACTCTGGTTCACAGACACCCTCAAGGAATCTAAAAAAAACTGCCGCACCCTCGAGAAAGCCTTGCGCAAGGACCACACGGCAGATAACATGGCTGCCCTCAAGAACGCTACCCGCGAACACCACCAACTGATCCGCGCCACCAAAAGAAATTCCTTCACAAACAGACTGGACAAGAACACCCACAACAGCAAAGAACTCTTCAACATTGTCAAAGAGCTCTCCAACCCTAACGCCAACGCCATCACGCCCTCACAAGACCTCTGCAACTCCCTCGCCACCTTCTTCCATCGTAAGATCACCGACCTACACGACAGCTTCGGACACCAGACCCAGCCAACCACCACAGAACCTACAACCCCAGCCATCACCCTCAACGCCTGGACTCACATCAACACGGAAGAGACCAAAGCCACCATGAACTCCATCCACTCCGGTGCCCCCTCGGACCCCTGCCCTCACTTCATCTTCAACAAAGCTGACGACATCATCGCCCCGAATATCCAGACCATCATCAACAGCTCGTTTGCTTCTGCCACCTTCCCCGAGAGCTGGAAACATGCAGAAGTCAACGCCCTACTGAAGAAACCTACGGCAGACCCCAGCGACCTGAAAAACTTCCGCCCCATCTCGCTCCTCCCCTTCCCTGCCAAAGTCATAGAGAAGACCGTCAACAAGCAACTTACCAACTTCCTTGAAGACAACAACCTACTCGACCCCTCTCAGTCCGGATTCTGAGCCAATCACAGCACAGAAACTGCCCTCATCTCAGTCACAGACGACATCAGAACTCTGATGGACAACGGAGAAACAGTCGCCCTCATCCTCCTCGACCTCTCGGCTGCCTTCGACACCGTGTGCCACCGAACCCTAATATCCCACCTCCGCTCCACCGGGATCCAAGGACAGGCCCTAGACTGGATCACCTCTTTCCTCTCCAACCGCTCCCAAAGAGTCTACCTCCCACCTTTCCGCTCAGACCCCACCGAGATCATCTACGGCGTCCCACAAGGCTCCTCGCTCAGCCCGACTCTCTTCAATGTCTACATGAGCCCCCTCGCTGACATCGTACGCAAACACAACATCAACATCACCTCCTACGCCGACGACACTCAGCTGATACTTTCCCTCACCAAGGACCCCACCAGCACCAAGACCAACCTGCAAGATGGAATGAAAGACGTCGCAGAATGGATGAAACTTAGCCGTCTGAAACTGAACTCAGACAAAACGGAAGTCCTCATTCTCGGAAACACCCCAACCGCCTGGGATGACTCCTGGTGGCCCACGGCCCTTGGCACCGCACCAACCCCCTCAGACCACGCACGCAACCTCAGTTTCATCCTGGACCCACTTCTCACCATGACCAAACAAGTCAACGCCGTATCATCCTCCTGCTTCCTCACGCTCCGCATGCTCCGAAAGATCTTCCGCTGGATCCCCGCCGACACCAGAAAGACCGTGACCCACGCCCTCATTACGAGCCACCTGGACTACGGCAACACCCTATACGCAGGAACCACCGCTAAACTCCAGAAACGTCTGCAACGAATTCAAAACGCCTCCGCCCGCCTCATCCTCGACATACCCCGCAACAGCCACATCTCCGCCCACTTGAGAAACCTGCACTGGCTTCCCGTCAACAAAAGGATTACCTTCCGACTCCTCACCCACGCACACAAAGCCCTCCACAACAAGGGACCCGAATACCTCAACCGCCGCCTCAGTTTCTACACACCCACCCGTCAACTTCGCTCTGCCAACCTCACTCTCGCCGCTGTACCTCGCATCCGCTGCACCACGGCAGGTGGGAAATCCTTCTCCTACCTGGCGGCCAAGACACGGAATTCCCTCCCCACCAACCTCAGGACCACCCAGGACCACCTCGCATTCCAGAGGCAACTCAAGACCTGGCTCTTCGAGCAGCAGTAACCCCATCCCCCTAGCGCCTTGAGACCCGCACGGGTGAGTAGCGTGCTTTATAAATGTTTATGATTTGATTTGATGAGAAGGCGTACAGCCAGCTCATGGAGAATGGCTTTCAAGTTGTTTGTTTCTCCAGATACGAATATTACAGATAAGGAAATTTGCTGTAACTGATCTAATTATGATGACCATTTTTACAAGCTTGACTAGGTAAAGTAAATGCTGCCCAGAGGAAGAGTCTTAAAAATCAGGTCTGTGTCCTCTAGAGCCAACACCATTTCAAGCATATAGCCTCCACAGTTGATGGGACCATAGACCAGTTGGCTACATTCAATTAGAGAAATAATAAATTAATTTCCTGGGTCTGGCAGGTGGTACCATAGTTCAAAGGTGAAGGCTAATTGATAGATGCTTGCAATATAGGTGTTGTATGAAGATGACTTCAATACCCACCCCAAGTGTTCTTTGTTGTGATATGCAAACTTACAGCCATCTGGCAGTGAATTGGCCAGGTCATTGCATGAAGTGTCTTGAAATTATGTCACCATAAGAAACAAGACATCACATCGTTAAGATAACAACATATCATAGACCTCAAATGATGTTTATACCTCCAGCAATCCATTATATTTTTCAGCTGAGCTGGAACTATTTCTCATCCAGCCAGTTGTGTACATTCCCCCCAAAAATCTCACCAGCAAGAACTCAGAAAACAACACATGAAATATCTGGAGCACTACCCTCTTAAACACCTACATGACCCTCTTTGCCAATAACGTCAGATCCCAGGGACTAAACATCATGGAACAGATGTTCAACCATATGTTTTGTGACTCACAATTTGTGATTCATTTGCGAGTCGCAAATTGCGAGTCACAAAACCAAATGTTCAACAGTTTCAACCACACTGCGATTCCTAATGGGGTCGCAAATGACCTAGCAATCAATATTTATGAGGTAGGTCACAATTTGCGACCTCATTGGGAATTGCCACACTCACAGGGATGGGGACAGCAGATCACCATGTCTGTGTCTGCTTTTTAAATAAAGCTGTATTTTTTAAATGCAGTCCATTTCCCTTAAAGGAAAACAGGATGCATTTAAAACAAAAAAAAAAAAAAGTTTTCTTTACATTTTTTTCTAAGTAGTCAGTGGTCCTGCTCTGAAAATATATTTTTGCTTCCACTTTGTAAATGGGTTTCCACCAATTTTAATTTGGTTGTAACTGATTATTTTGTGACCGCATTCATACATGCCACTGCGACTTTCAATTAGGAAGGGACACCCTTGGAGCACCCTTTCCTAACTGTGAGTCACAAACCCTATTCTGCGAGTTGGTATTTGCATGCCGGCTCACAAAATAGAGATGGTATATTAGAAAAGGCCATTTTGTGGTTGTAATAGTTTAAATTAGCATTTCTCGACTGCAAAATCGCTCCATACATCAGCCCTATATCCTATGCGGATGACAACCAGCTCACACTCTCAGAAGATCCAGCCAATACAAGAACCAAGGACAACTGCCTGAAACTCAACATGGACAAAACAGAAGTGCTGATCTTCGGCAACAACCCCACCACTTAGAATGACTCCTGTTGGCCGTCAGAACTAGAACCATCACCAAACCAACTGACCAAGCCAGAAACCTCAGCATAATCCTGGACAGCAAGTTGACCATGAAGTCTTAGATCAACACACACTTCAAGACACATAACTATTTCATTGATCACAATATTGGGCAGTGAAAAGCACTCCCACCACAACTGCCCCCTCCTCTTTTGGGGGCTTGTAGGGCCCGCTAGGCATTGCAGTGCCTGCCTAGCATAGGAGCTGAACCCGATGATGAAGCATGCCATCTAGGTGATTAAGTGTTGCAGTAACCTAACTTTGGGATGCCACGCGGAGGATAACTAGTGGACATATGTGAGCCTTTTTATTCCAAATGGTTAGGTATGGGCTCACTAGTGGAACATTATGTCTGTTTTATTTTTTTATTTTGAGGCTTTATTTAATTTTATAGTAAACAAACAAACCACTCTTATTGTTCGTTGGCTTAGCTGTGTATACAGAGATACAATGTATAAAGCGCTATACACAATCATGCTCTAATATGCTGGTAATCATTCCAGCTTTCTCAGATCTCATTTCCTGCCAATGCTCTTGTAAACTCCTTTTGGAATGTTTTGCTTCTCTGTTTCACAGCATACCAGGTCAGATTGTGTAAATTTGAAACTGTTCTTTCTTTCTCGTTTCAACTTTTAATGGGATATTTACTGGTATTAACAAACACTCATTTTATGGTCTTGGACAATATTCCCTTACACTTCCTTTTGGCTGTGATTCATTTGGCTACCTATACAGTAGCGGCTCGCGGAGTGCAAAAGGAGAGGGGTGGAGTGAGGAGAAGGAGGAAGGGAGGTATAAACATTAATTGAATTGTAAAAAAAAAAAAACGTACCTTCCCTCACCGTCGCGCCGTTCTTCTCCTTCATCACTGCAGGCAGGCACAGGCTCCCAGCCTGCCCTGCGGCCAATCCTTATACTGCTCACAGCAGCATCAGGGTTGACTGCTGGGCAGACTGGGAGCCTGTGCAAGCTCTCTAAACCCAGCACCTATTTCTGGGCTGGAGAGCCCCTCCTGCTCATGTGTTTGGCCAGCCCGAGAAAGTCAGCCAAACATACATACACAGTGAGGGGGAGTGAGTACTCCCCCTCGCTGCTCGTTACCCCGTGGCCCCGCCCCTTTACTAGAAAATGATAATAAATTCAGTTTATTATCATTTTCTGGTAAAGGTTTAGCAGCTGCCACTGTTGGCGGGGGGTGATGCTCCTCTGCCGTAACAGTGGAACTGCCCCTGTACCTATCCCTCGGTTCCTCACATCAGGGAGCTGGGTGCATCATTACACCAGGACTGTTTTTTTAAATCTTTCCTGGCCTATAGTGCTCCAACCAAAGCCAAAGGCTGTATTCAAAGTGTGCCCTGCTTTTCATCTGGAACATGACAGTTCATCATTGATACTGCTTTCCAAGAAGTGGCACCCCTCATTGCGTTATGTGATCTAATTGGTGCCTAGTGCTTTTTCCCGCTCTTTTCTCTTACTGTGAAAAGTTAAAACAGTTGAGTAGAAGGATGTATGAAAGACTGGATGAAAGGGTGAGTGATAGCACAGATGGACTCAGACAGGTTATAGCAATATAAAAGACTCAGGATTCATAAGCAGTAGTAACACATTTATGGAAAACAAAAATAGGCACACATAATTCCAACTAAAACATTACGTCAATTTTTTACATTTAAAACATGGGCTTCTCCCAGTTAAAACATTCACTAAAACAATACAGAAAATATGCTACTAAGTCTGTAGCACACAGAGACAAATTCATTAATCCACTAATACATGATAACATTCCCTAACCAGTGCCGGCCTCCATCTCTCCATGGTCTAACCAGCCATGTCAGTTTACTTTAAAACAAAGAAGTAAAAGTGAAGCAGTTACACTTTAATAGTTTGGTTTCAATATTTTGTCTTTGATATTCTGTACCATTGAAATTCTGGTTTCAATATTCAGTGAGCACATTGAGTATTTGATATGTCCAGGGGGTACAGGTGAGCCAGCGAGCAAGATGGCCACACACACATGGGGCTCCTGTAGTTCAGGGCCTTCACTCATTAAAATCCTGCTCTAGAGCTTTGAAATACGGGTTCCTTCGCAGCCACCTGGGAAGAGGAGGTTGTGGAGAACACTGTGCTCTGTTTAATTAACCTGCACTTGTTGTGAAACCGGATTTAGGCAGGGAGGCCACCCTGCTGGAATCTATGGTGGTCCAGACCTATAATGGTGGCCTATAGAGGGTGTGGTCTGATCTGCTAAGCTGCAAGCCACAGGAGGGAGACCCACTACGCTAACGCACGGGAGCGAGGCGCCTCGAGTCTGTGACCGGTGCAGATGGAGACCAAGGGAGGTAGAAGTAAGAAAAACTGATGGTGACCGATCGGGAGCAGAGTGGAAGCCTTGAACATCGCAGCCCGTGGTGCCTCTGATCATTCGAGCAGGGCCCGCTGGGTTGGTGGATAACACAGCTGCATCGCTGAGGGCATGGACATCCACCACCACTTTCCCCTTGGAAGACCCATGAGACCTGGGGTCATACTGGCCTCTATGTAGTTGATACAATTGCTGTAGGCCTGGCGACACTGGTATGGTGCACCAAGCCTGCCTGCATGGGGCCCTGAAATTGCTAAGGCTGAATGGAGTGACGGCTTGCTGCTACATGGAGGCTCCTCGAGTTTGGGACTGGAGCAGATGAAGACCCAGGGACAGCGGTGGTGAGGACAGGACACTACCCGAGGTGACACTAATCAGCATGTCTCTCTGAGACTAGCAGACTAACCATTTGCCCACTGATAGAATTTGCCTGGATTTGGAGGGACCTGTGATTTTGGACGAACCTAGAGCCCGAGCATGCACATTGCACTGGCCACTGACTCCCCACTGATTGTGTTATCCTCCGATATTGTCTATTACACTTGATCCACAGATGAATAATTAAAGAACTGTGCTGAAATACTGCGGGAGGGAGAGCTAGAATTGGCAACACTAATCTACTGGGGCATACACTTGATCAAGCAGTGTGAAACACTCCATCACTCCACCTGACACAGGTGTGCTTGTGCACTATCGGGAAAACTGAGAGGCGGCAAACTCAAATTAAAATGTGACTCACGCAAAGCAGCCCAGTCCCAAAGGAGCAATTTAGGCATGGCTGTCACTGAGGACTTTGCAACAGGAGGAACCATAGACTGGGAGATTTGAAATCCCTACTAGTGGCCATGCAACACAGCCAAACATCCATTGAGGCCAAGATGGATACCGTGGATACCGTGTGCACCGGAATGTATGCCATCACTCACTAACTGGAGCAACAGGACGGTCGCTTGACGATTTGAAATCCCTACTAGTGGCCATGCAACACAGCCAAACATCCATTGAGGCCAAGATGGATACCGTGTGCACCGGAATGTATGCCATCACTCACTAACTGGAGCAACAGGACGGTCGCTTGACGAAAGCAGAAACCAGAATCTCAACAGTAGAGGACACCATGTCTATGTGGGGGGAACTGAAACTGAATATGGAAAAGGTGCTCAGACTTATCTCTGCCAAGAATCAAGATTTGGAAGACAGATCCCTCAGAAATAACCTGCGCATTGTGGAAATTCCTGAATCAACTGATACTGGCCACACAGAGGAATTCATAGAGGGCCTACTCACCACTACCTCTGGGTCAGAGTCCTTTTCAAGTTGTTAATAGTCGAAAGTGCCCACTGGGCACTGATGACCAGACCCCCGCCAGACACTCCCCTGCCCAATATGTGCTTACTTTTAAAGTACTGCAACAGAGATACTGTGCTACGCTTGGCCAGGGATATGCGCACACTTCCATTTGAGGGCAATGTAATATCCCTCTATCTAGATTTCACCATTGCAGTACAAGAAGCGCACAAGAAATGTATTCCTGTTAGAAACGGAGGCAGCAGACATTCCCTACGCTGACACAATTGTGCATCTCCTACCGCAGCAGGGATTATGTCTTGACCTCCCCGCAGCAAGCTGGAGTGTTTCTAATACATAATGCTGCACAAACCTCCCTGACTAATCAAATGCCACCACCGTCCGGAACCTGTTCCTCCTAGTATGAACTGGGATAGCAACCATTGCTATGATGATCGTGCTTCACCAGCAACCCACAACATGCAATCGGCCTGGATGACCTGAGACTTTTCATCCCAGAATACAGCCTCCTTAACTGTCATATATACACTTGCCATTCTTGAACTGGGAACTGGTATCTTCTTTGGTCACAACAACCTGTGCATGTTCACATACACTGATCTTATCGCCATGGCCCTACATAACAGTGCGCAACACGCCAACACACGTCATAACAGACTGCCCACTCACAGCAGATGACAAGCACTGAGAACACACAACATCACGGTTCTAGGCAACTGTCTCACTTGGAATGTTAAGGTCCTAGACCAGGCCATATTCTGGCTATCATGATATGTGCAACCTGTTGTATGAACACTGTCCTCGAGGGTGAAGACGCAGGTGATGCCCTCTTAAGGGATACCCCTGGTATGCAGCAGAGGTTTGCCATGTACTATACAGTCTTATACACCTCAACAATCCTGTAGGAAATGGATGTGGATACCTACCTGGAAGATGTAGCACTAGAGTGGCTAAGTACTACGCAGAGAGAGTTTCTGGCCATAGACATCAAAGCCGATAAAATTATGGAAGCCATTATGCAGCTGCAATCCGCAAAAGCCCCTGGGATGGGCGGATTGCCAGAACTTTTACAAGGCATACGCTGGCATTTTGATACTGCTGTTAAATGAGCTTTATCAGGAAGCAAAACAAGATTGATCCTCTCACTTTCCATAAGGGAGGCCATGATTATCATTTTACTAAAACCCAACAAACCAGCAGATGCCTGAAATCTATATAGGCCTTTTCACTTAACAACTGTGACATCAAGATACTAGCGAAAGTACTGGCTAATCACCTTAGTCTCTTGATGACATTCCCGATCAGACCGAACCAATCATGGTTTATCCCTGGGAGTTGCACTTCCCACAACTTGCGCATATTATTCACATTACTGCAATCCATAGACCAGGACCTCTCTGATGTGTTGATTTTTCTTGATGCCACAAAAGCTTTTGATACACTTGAATGGGGCTACCTGATGGTCATCCTCAGACAGGTGGGCTTCCCACCTGAGTACCTATTGTGGCTTACTCTTCTGTACTCTTGCCCCATTGCCCAGAATCAAATTAATTCCTTTATCAAGCCTGCTATTTGCACTCACGATAGAACCATTGGCCACCAAGCTACAACAACTCTGTCGTCAACACACCATACCTACCCCCACCAGACACATATTAGTATTGCTCTGTGAGGGCCATATTACCCTATATCTGAGGGACCCCTGCGACAGCTTGAACACGGTACTCCATGAGTTCATTCTCTTTAGCGGGCAGGCATTCAGATAAAGCGGGAGAAGTCTAACATCCCTTCCCCTTGACCAAACCACTCAGAGATTTCAGTTAGAGTTCCCACTGAAACGGTGTGACACAAGCCTCACATATCTAGGCATAGAGGTCACCAGAAACAGAGGAATAATTGAACACAAACTATGCCACTGCCTTAGCTAGAGTAACTGATAACATCACTCGCTTGATGTCACTGCCTCTCTCTATGGACAGCCATATATCTCTCATGAAAAAGGCTATTTTGCTGAAACTACTGTATTTGTTTCCTCAATATCCCCTATTCTCTGGGGAGGCATTTCTTTAAACAACTTAAATTATAGCTGATCCACCTAGCTTGGGGAGGCAGACAACCACAGCTGCAATGGGACTTGTTAACCCAGCCCTTCGAATGGAGTGGCAGACATGGAACTATTATGCACTTGGGCTCAATTTGCTATTTATTGGTACAAACCTTCTGCTACACGCCACACCTTGCTATAGAACAAGGCTACCTAGCCTCCCTAATTCCACTTACCTGCGCACAGAGGCACACTCTTCTGTCCCCCCTGATTCCACAGTCACCTGCACCAATGTAGCATGGAGACATCTTGCTAGAAGAGCCAGAAAGCCACTAATGTACTCTCCTTCCATACCACTCTCCCCCAACTCGCAGTGCCAGTTACACAGGAGGCCTCCTGCAGCAATAAGCTACACAGAACCTGGATCGCCACTTGGAGGGATCTCTACAAAGATGGTCAATTTGTCACCCACGAAACACTCTTTACGAATGCAGCACATACACTGCTAGCCGTTTTCCTTTACCTCTGACTGAGGCAGGACATCAGAGCTGCCACCCTTGACATCCCCCAGAAACCTCCCACACTTGATACACTCCACATCCTACTCAACTCTGACAGACAGCATGACCTGATGTCCATCCTCTATCATGCAGTGCAACAAGAGCAGACATGCATGTCCGGCAGAGCCAGCAAGGGATGGGAACTGGTATTAGGTACCAGCTTACTGAGGCTCAGTGCCATTGCTGGTGTCGACATATAGGGCGTATCGCCTTGAGTAGCAGACTACACACCATCCACTATAAATGTCTCCATAGGATGTATTACAATCCGCTATTGTTATGCAAATTTAATCTATTCCCAGATGACAGTTGCTCTGGAGAGGCAGATTTCCTGCACCTGGCCAGGTCATGCTCCCAAATCGTGAGCTATTGGAAAAAGATAAAGACTTCCTTATCACTTACGGTACTACAGCCCCTTACCCTCATGCCATTGGTGGCAATCCTAAGATACACAGGTGACATTGGAGCAGGGTTCCATGGATTTGTCTCCCTCAGCTTACTTATCGCAAAGAGAAGAGTGGTGTGCAAGTGGAGCAGGGGCTTTGCATCCAGATTCAAGGACTAGCTGCACAACGTACTGATCAGCTTGCTGTTTATGCTGAACTGTTGCCACTCAGCTCCAGACCTAGGGATATTTGGGGACCACTAGAGTCCTATCTCATCATCCAGTCTCTGGATGCAGCAACAGCCCCTAACAAAAGTCTTTGCAACACTTGCCCATCTGCAAATGATAGCCGCAACCCTCCAATACTACAAGACAGGGGATAGCGAGGTTCTCTAGCATGGAGACTACTTGCATCATGGACCAATGGCACAGTAAATGTCTCTAACCACATATCAAAAGTTGGTGAAATGGGAGGTATTAACTATAACAAGACCTCAGAGCTTGTATACTGGGGTCCTGTGTAGGCTGTGTGTTGTTTTTGTGTTCCGGTTTCTATTTTCTGAGCATTACTTTAGCTGACATAGCAAATAGTGGTGATACATGACAAAATACAATAAGATAATGCAGAGGTATGTTCTTAAAGTTGGTTGTAAACAATGTTCTTTCTATGCGTGATAGTTTGCGACGTTGTAAATCTTATGAAAATGCTAATAAAGAAAGATGAAAAAAAGTATTTCTTTTACTAGCATAACAGCCACAAATAAATTGTTGTAAACATGTTTTCAACATCTGTGGTCCGATCAAAGGAAGAACGTAGGTATCTCAAAAAACTGTCAAGGTTTAATTTGAGCTTGTGGTTGCTGGTGAGGGCCACTGGCATTCATTAAAGAGGCATGAGGTGGATTTAATACTAGGCAGCCTTGGTATTGGGCATGGCAACATTTAATTGCACCAGCAGCGGGCTGCTGAGCAGAGCTTTGGGCAATGGCATTCATTAATTTACAAAGTAAGCACTGACATTAGTGCACCCAAACATGCTTCTTTAAGCTTTCTACATTAGCTGAGGAATACAACAAAGTCAGTGGGGCTCAAAATCCCAAACAAATTGTGACAGCGTCCCAAAGGAAAGCAGGACAGGAAGAGCTTACCCCAGTACCTAGACCTCCTATGGCGGCCAAGAAAGTCCTGAAATCTGGAGCTTCGCCCAACACATTTAACCCAGTGCAGACACAAGGAGGGATCCTACCTACTCAGCCAAACAACTGGGTCCCCAAAATACAATGATGCCACAATGAAACCCAGTCCTCATGATGTTCGAAACTTCCACAGATAAGGATCAATGTTGGTGCCTGAGGGGGAAGGAGGAGTGCATGCTTGCCACAGTCCTAGAAGAGTATCAGAGTGTTCAGTACTTGGATGGAGAGGTTAGCGGACATCCTGTATCTTTCCTAATAGACACAGGAGCCACTTGTCAAATGGTTAGAACTGTGGAGTCCCTGACTTACCCCTCTCGGGAAAAGAAGTGCAAGTTGTAGGCCTCACAAATCAGCAGCATACTGACCAAATTACTGCCTGAATGCTAGTAAAAAAGTAGACAGTATAGAGCAACACCAATTCATAATCTGTGATTCTAGGCATGTAAACTTTCTGGTTTAGGTCCTCTGCAAACTCAATTGCATTATATATTGCACACAGGACAAGGTGGGAATTGAAATCCAAGCGGCTGATGCTAAGTTCAAGTTACAGTCATCAGAGCCAGTTGTCAGAGGACTTGCTTTTGGACTTAAGGTAGACCGTCAAGGAAGATGTCTGGGATTTTACTCGAAAAATTGGATTGATCAAAGATGCCAAGCCTCTAAAAATTACCCTTTGACCCAGTGCTGTTTATGATGAGAGAATCAATGCCTGTTCAGAGCAGGCATTAAAGGAGGCATGTCATTGTTTTCAGTGGGTCTCTATGTGCTTTGCAGGGTTGGTGTCAATATTTTTTACGCTAATCCTGCAAAGCTCTGAACTAGCATAACATTTTTTGCTTATATTAAAACAAACACACAAACATATATTTGTATATGTGTAAGTTTATTTTCACATATATAATGTAAAACTATTATTAACATATTATGTTTCATGTATATTATAACTAAATATATGTTTTAATTTAATAATAAAACAAGTATATATATATATATATATAATTATATATATATATATATATACACACACACCATAAGAAATACATTAAAAAACTAATCAATTTAATCACACATAAAAAAGTAAACAATATAAAAAACTAGATTTTACTAAAAATATATTATAGATTACAAACATTACTAATTAAAAATCATTTAAAATACACAGAAACATAATAATAATAAAATTTGAAACAATATAAACAAAACTATGAATTTTTAGGAATAATGCATATAATATTTCCGCTCCAGTCTGTGCAACAGGAGAGAAGGCGTTGGAGAGGTACAATTTACTATTCCCACTCCAGTTGGTGTAGCAGTAAAGAAAGGGTTGGACTCTAGAAGTGAAAAATTTACTATTCCCACAGTAGTCAGTGCAGCAGTAGGGAAAGTATGGACTCATGATGGGTACAATTTACTATTCAATCAATCAATCAAACAAACCTTTATAGAGCGTGGCAAATCACCCATGAGGGAGCTCGAGGCGCTGGAGCTGTATACAGCTGTGTGGAGGAATGATCATTTGAACACCCACGTCTTTAGATCTCTTCTGAATCGCTGAAGGGACTGTGTGGTCCTGAGTTGCAGGGGGAGGTTGTTCCTTCCAGGTGCGATAAGGAGCATCCTCGCTGTTGGCTTGATGGTTCTGTAGGGCTTCTGCGAGGGAGAGGGAAGCTGATCGTAGGTGTCTGGTTGATTGATGGAGGGCAGGCGTTTGTTGATGTATGCTGGCCCTTCGTTGTGCAAGGCCTTGTAGGCATGGATCAGCATCAAGAACTGGCATCGCTGCTGAATTGGGAGCCAGTGTAGTTTTTTGAGATGGTGTGTAATTTGGGTCCTACTGGGCAGGTTGAATACAAGTCTTACCGCTGAGTTCTGTATTGTCTGGAGTCTCTTCAGGAGGTGTCCTGTGATTCCTATGTAGAGCATGTTTCCATAGTCCAGAATGCTCATGAAGAGGGCATGTGTGTTGGTCCTTCTGGTGTCTGCTGGGTGCCACCTCAAGATCTTGTGGCGCATGCATAGGGTGTAGAAGCAGTGAGACTGCATCAACTTGTTTCTTCCTGGATGACACAGAGGTTTTGGGCATGGTCTGTTGGGATGGGGGATGTGCCAAGCTCTGTGGGTCACCATATGTCAGTCCATGGTGAGGTGTTGTTCCCAAAGATGAGGACTTCCGTTTTTCAGTATTGAGTTTGAGACAGCTGTCCTTCATCCAATCCGCTACATTCATCATGCATCTGTGGAAGTTTGCTTTTGTGGTGGAAGGATCATTGGACAGTGAGAGAATGAGTTGTATGCCGCCGGCATAGGAGATGATGTTGAGTCTGTGTGATCTGACAGTGATGGTCAGAGGGGTCATGTAGGTGTTGAAAAGGGTTGGGCTGAGGGACCATCCTTGGGGGACTAGACAGATGGACTCTGAGATTTCCACTCCAGTCTGTGCAATAGTGAGGAAAGTGTTGCAGTCAAGAGGGTTAGGAGTTTTTAATCCCACTCCAGTTGATACAACAGTACGGAAAGCATTGGACTCAGGATAAGTAAAATTTACTATTTGCACTCCAGTCTGTGCAACAGTAGGGAAAGTATGTAAATTTAAACACATACCTTATTTTATAAAATGATGAAACTATTAACATAAAATTTAATATATACATAAAAACAATTAAGCAATTAAAACTACAAATTGTTGGAGGGGCGTGGCCAACATAGCATAAAACTGCAGCTCCGATCCCTGGCCCGAACAAGTATCCTGTTTGCGGTGCCTACGCCTTGGGTGAAGGTAGCAGGCGTCGCCCAAACCCGCTGACCCAGGCCCGCGCTGCTGACCGTGTCCGGAGTCTGGACTACGCGCCCGCTCTGCGTTCTGCGAGTGGGCTGCCAGGAGGCCGTTTCCGTGTTCGCGGCTGCGGCCTAAAGATCTCAGAGACCGCGGGCCGCCCACCTTGGACCCGCACCAACTGCTACATTAGCGGCTGGCCCGGAGGCTGAGTCGCGTGAAAGTCCGCTCTGCTGTTGGTGCCGTCGGCGGCTCTGCCTACACTGGGGCCCACATCTGCGCTCCGGCCACCGTGCCCGCCAAGCACGCTGCGTGTGGGCTGCTGAGCGGCCGGGTCTGCGATCGCATCTGTGCCCTGGGGGCTCGCGCGGACGCGAGCCGCCGGGCTTGAACCTGTGCCAGTCATTATACTCGCGACTGTCCCGGAGGCCGGGTCGCGGTTGTATTGGCCCAGCTGGTGGGGCCGGGGATGGCTCCACACCCCTAACTAGGCCTCGGGGCAGCCGCGTTGAAGGAGGCTGCCCCGCTACAAAAGCAACACGGCATCAACGAAGGCCTCTTGCTTCGCCCTACAGCACACTCCTCCCGCCGACCGCCGGAGGAGGTTGGCACCGCTGTGCCCTGGACACCCTGGCTGGAGGAGGGACCTACACCAGCAGCAGCAGCTGCATGCCAATTGAAGCGCCCGCTACACCAGCATCCTGCTGTGCGGCCTAGCCCGGGACCCACATCAGGGACTGAACTTACGTCCGGCCTGGAGGCCATGCTACAAGTCTCAGCCCTGCTGACTACGCCTGAGGTGGGTGCGCGCCCTTGACTGATCTGTGAACTGCGTGTGGTGCCTGTGAAGTCCTGCAGGGCCCATCGCTTGAGGCCACGCCGTTGTACCCAGTGTGGGCTTGCCGGAGTGGTGAACCAATAATGGAAGCGCAATAGTCCTTCAGATTGCGCTAGCAATTGCTAATGTAATTGACCACTATCTACGCATTCTTCCTCATCGACCCTCAACTGGGCAGCCTGCCCTCAGCACCCAGGCCGAACCGCCCTGAGGCGCGCTCCCCAATCTGACCGCATGTGACACTTCCAACTATCCTGTTGTCCCGCTGCCCCTGTGAGGCTCTGGGGCATCACCATTTCTCTCATCTGCAGCAGCATAGCGTGCTCGACCCATCAACTGCCGGTAGTCGGGACGGGCGCTAAGCTCGAACTAAAACATCAGTGCACCCATCTCTCCACCAGATATTTACCAGCTCGCATTTCCAACACAAGCCTGCAGGTCCGGCCAGGTAGCGTGTGAAGCGACTCCCACGCCTGGTACACTACCCGGTAGTATATCGCTTTTTGCTTTAAACTGCTACCCTCAGCTCTCCGGAACTGCGCCCTCACTGCGCCACAGGCGGCTTTTTATGAACGCCCCTCCCGCATCGTCTCCATCCGGCTCTATTCTGCCTGGATCCACCCGAAATCACACTTGCCAAATGGTCAAACCAAAAACCCCACGTGCACCTCCGTGTAAAATGGATCTCGACGCCCCCTCTCCCACTGACACCCCAGCGTCCATGCAACTGGCTTTGCAGAAGATGGACCTCACATTACAATCACACACGTCGCAGTTCGAGAAGATATTGCAAGCTATCCTAGACACTAAGTCCACCCTAGAAGCCAAAATAGGCTCGGTGGCAGAAGACCTTAACATACTCCGCACTGATCAACACGCACTAACCGACAGGGTGTCTGAATTAGAGAAAGACTCTGCAACACTACCCCGTACTGTGAAGGATCTCCAATCGCAATTATCACACTTAACAACGGAGGTGGACCTTTTAAAACGCAGAGCTGAGGATGCAGAGAGCAGGTCCCGAAGCAACAACATACGTTTGGTAGGATTTCCTGAACAGGTCGAAGGCCCCAGCACAGAATTATTCATAGAACAATGGCTTACGGGCACAATTCTCAAAGACAATATCCCGAAGTTCTTCTCTGTCGAACGTGCCCACAGGGTTCCGGGCAGACCCCCTCCGCCTGGTGCGCAGCCTCGCCCGCTGAATCCGAAACTCCTTAATTACCGAGACAGAGACCTCATTCTACAATTATTTCGCAAATCAGGTCCGCTGCATTTTGAAAATGCAGTGATCACTGCTTATCCAGACTTCACAACAGAAGTCCAGAAGAAACGGAGCTCTTTCTATTGTGTCAAAGAATGCCTTCGCAAGCACCACATCAAGTATGCGTTGATGTTTCCAGCCAGACTCCGGGTACAAGATGACACCCGTGTACTCTTCTTCACCACACCAGAAGATGCCTGGACCTGGCTACACGCCAAGGGCTTTGCCGACCCAATAGACATAAACACTCCAGGTAACAGCTGGTCCTCACCCAAGACAAGACGGAAGCAACGTAAAAAACAAGGCGCTAAACCCTCACCTGAACAATCACAAACTGAACGCTCCCTTCTCTTGCAGGCCACGTCTAGATTCGTTAATACATCACCAACTGCCCTGTCTAATCAAACTGATGGGGAACCAGACCATGATCCTACTTCTGATTCGGCGGAATCCACACGAGGCCCTATTCTCACGCCGCGCACAGCAGACGATATTTGTTAAACTAACTGAGATCTTTTCAGCCCTGCTCCTTACACACAATAACAGGACTTCCTTCCCCCGGATGTCCGAGTGGAACTTGGCGGCACTGCGGATCCTAAGACGCGGCGTGCGGCCCGCTCGCATCATAAGCAACTTGGGCAGGGTAATCTTATCACTCTGTACTAACGTTTTTTGGCACCCCCCATGTGCCATATGGACTGTTCTCCCATGCCGGCAATAGCCGGAATTTTTTCCATTTTTTCACTATTCTTGTTGATGTTATATATTGTTTTAGAGTGCATTTTTTTTTTTTTTAGTTACTGGTTTTGTCACACGCTACTCCACCACAAATACAATCGCAAACGCCTACCCCGCATATACCACATCAATAGGTTCACATTTAACAGCGCTGGGAACGCTGCCTGGCTAGCCTGGGAGGGTAATCGTTGCAATATTTCCATAATGAGACCGGGGGAAAAACACTTCTCCAGTTCAGTTATATTTATAAATGCATTATGGCTTCTCAAACACAACGGGGAATCTTGAAATATAAGATACTCACATGGAACATTAAAGGTATGGCAGCACCGCAAAAGCGACAAAGGATTCATACATTTCTTAAAAGACAACAAGTACACATTGCCCTGCTACAAGAGACACACCTCTCTAAATCCACGTTAGAGAATACACGCTTAAAATGGAAAGGACAATTACACGCCACCACTTTCTCTTCCTTTGCTCGCGGTGTGGCGATTTGGATTGCCCCTGGGGTCCCATTTACTACATCTCGCACACAATGTGACCCAGAAGGTAGATATGTGATACTAGAAGGCGTCCTTGATGGATCCCCATTAGCTCTGGTAGCACTATACTCCCCTAACTCTAGTCAAGGTGACTTCCTGAATACGCTTACCACTGGCAGTCTCAGTGACCCCGCATTAGAGTGTATTTGGGGGGGCGACTTTAATAGCGTTCCAGATACTCAAATAGATCGCTCGTTCCCCCCTCTTATTGCCGCTCCATCCAACCGAGCCTCACAAGCTTTAGCAAAATGGGCCTCTCACAATGATTTAAGAGACATCTGGAGGTTGGGTCACCCCACCCACCGCGAATACTCCTATTACTCACCAGTACACAAATTACATACCAGAATAGATATGATCTTTGTGTCCACAACCGTAATCCAGAAAATGTGCAGTACCGAATATCTGGCACGCACTATATCAGATCACAACCCACTATGCGCAATAATGGCCTGGGGCCACATGCATACTCGCATACCAACATGGCGACTGCAGCCAGAAACTCTTTTAGATCCCCCCTTCCATGTAGAAATCTCCAAACAATTGGCTAATTACTTCTCACTAAATAAAAACACAACAGCATCTCGTGCTACAGAATGGGACGCCCACAAGGCGGTGATACGTGGCCACTGCCTCGCAGCCACAGTGGGGGTAAAGAAGATACTCACTAAAGAACTACAAGACCTAGAGGTTAAGCTCCATAAAGCGGAGATCGAGGTTTCCAGATGTGAGGCCACACTAACTGGACTGAACTCGCTTAAAGCTGCCCACAGAGAAGCAGACATTAGACTGTGTAAACACGACTACAGACACTATATGACATGGCAACACGCTGAAGGGGATAGATCAGGTAGACTACTGGCGTGGCTTACCCGCCAACCCTTCGCAATCATCACCTATTGGTGCAATGCGTTTAAGCTCCTGCGTCATTGTCAATACTCAATCTGAAATTAACGACGCCTTCTCTACATACTACTGTGATCTATATACACCTCCCCCCCCCCCCATCGGAGCAGCAACTAACTGACATATTAACGTTTGTCTCTCACAACCAACATATTATAGACAATGTCACCGCCTTGGATGGTCCCATTACAATAGAAGAATTGCGCTCAGCACTAACGCAGATGGCACGTGGCAAAACCCCTGGTTCAGATGGCCTCCCGGCAGAGTACTTTAACTCCCACGCTACACATCTTCTGCAGCCACTCATAGAAGTATTCAATGAAGCGCGTAATAAATTACTATTACCAGAATCCATGCGCAAAGCTCTAATAGTCGTTCTCCCGAAAGAAGGCCGCAACACTTTAGACGTTAAATCATACAGGCCACTCTCTCTTCTCAACACAGACTGTAAATTATTGGGGAAAATACTGGCAAATAGGTTACTTCCCCATCTAGAAAGTTTAATACACTCGGACCAGTCTGGCTTTATTCCAGGGAGAAGCACCTTTTTAAACATCAGAAGACTGCTTCACATAATGCACAGTAACACAGAACCAAAAGCTGTAGCCCTCTCCCTAGACATTGAAAAAGCGTTTGATACGTTGAGCTGGGATTACCTTCTACGTACACTTAAAGCGTTTGGATTTGGCCCCGGTTTCCTACGTTGGATCAAAACGCTCTACTCTAAACCCACAGCTCGTGTCTAAAATGGTCGTGCTATCTCTGAGGCATTCCCCATAGGCAGAGGCACCAGACAGGGTTGCCCATTATCCCCTTTATTATTTGCTATAGCCATGGAACCACTAGCAATTAAATTATGCAGCTACGCACACCTATGGGGCATTCCCGAATCCAACACACATCATATTATATCCTTATACGCAGATGACGCCCTGATATACCTGCGTAATCACTCCGCCTCCATGGCTGGGGTACTATCAATGCTTGATTACTTTGCCCTGGCCTCTGGTCTACGGGTCAATTGGTCCAAATCAAGTATTTTTCCTCTCACCCCTATACCAACAGACCTTCACATGACATTACCGCAATATCAACTCCCATGGTCACACACTACCTTGGGTCGAGTAGCGGTAGCTAAAATGCTCATCCTTCCAAGGTTTTTATATTTTTTTACTGCCCTTCCGCTATGTCTGCCACGGACGTTTTGTAACAAACTGCACTCATTATTAACCGATTTACTCTGGGGCAGGGACAGACGCAGGGTAGCGTTAGCTACAACACAATATCCGCAAGAGGCAGGCGGTCTGGGCATGCCCAACTTCGAGAGATACTACGCAGCCTCTCAGCTGTTGTGGGTATCTACATGGCTCAAAGAAACCCCCTCCCCCGAATATATAATGCTGCAGGCATATCTGGCCCCGCAAACGATACTGTCCTCACTTTTATCTGGTCCTAACCGCCTACCCTCCAAACTTATACTGTTAGACGCAGCTCGTTTCTGCTGGCGCAGATACGTTCAAGGTAAGACCCCTTCAACTCCTTACTCCCCTCTGTTACCGCTGTTCCAGTTGCCGAACACCCAAACACTATCATTAAACCACGATATGCGGGACATAAGTACACTAAACGCAGACGACTACTACTCTAGCTCTAAAATGCGCACCTTCGCGGACCTAGTGGCTGCTGGGGTTATGCACACAGGAGCCTTTCTGACGTATAACGCCATTAAACGGCTACTTAACAACCTCTGGGGATCTGGTAACAATGAACCACCTGAATCCCAACTACTCACCATTATTCTTACAATGGGTAGCGCAAAAGGCACCATAACTAAACTATATAAAGTACTGTTAGCGGAAGTCTGCTCTGCGTTACCGCTCGCTAAAGCACGCTGGGACTCTGTCCTCCCTTCACCATTACCACAAAAAATATGGACTGCGGCTCTCACAATGATTAAGTCAATATCCCGCAACCCTCGGTTGCGTTACACCCAATTCAATTATATTCATCAGGCATATTTATCTCCGGCCCGCATTCAAAGAATATACCCGAGCGCAAACCCGTCATGCCCTAGATGTGCTATTCCGGCAGCAGATTTCCACCACATGGTCTGGAGCTGTCACCCCATAAACTCAGCTTGGCATCGGGTTACAAATGCCACAGCAGACATCTCATCTCATACTCTGTCGCCCACCCCAGACTCTTGTTTACTTGGCATACGTCAACGCGCCAAAGGCGATAAACATCTGCACAGATTTATTGATTTGGCATTTGTTGTCTTTAAACGCCTAATAGCCACGCACTGGAAAGCCCCACACGTACCATCTCATTCTGCCTGGCTTCGAGACTTACACAGCCGCTCACAAGCCGAAGCTCAGACATTACGCTTACTGCAATACAAAGGCCTACTACAGGATGGCCCCGAAATCTGGGACACTTTCGTGGTAGCGATTGAAAATAGGGATGACACATACCCCCCTTAATAATAAGGGAGAAAAGAAAGAAGGAAAAGGAAAAAAAAAGGGAAAGAATAATAATTTTTTTTTTTTTTTTTTTTTTTTTTAATAAAATAAAATAACAACGGCAGAGGCATTATCCTTCGGTTTAATAATTACAGTATGTTATCCTCAGCTGCCCCATCTTCAACCATTCTGTACACTAACCTCCTCATACTCCCTCCTAACGTAATGTGGTGGCACTTTTGGATGCTCATGCCGGGGCCATGCCTTCATGCACCTCAAGCCTTGCTTTGTTTATCCCTAAAGCGGCTCCATGCCCTATTATACTCTCACAACCAACATCTCAATTGTGTTGCCCCGTCCTCCATCCACAACAATCGGATCTCCTCTTTATCCCTCCCACCTCCCGGCTGGTGTATCCAGTATTAGGAATAATATTAGCAGTGCTTAGCTGTGACCTTAGTTAATTAGTTGCATAATTTTCAGTGGTGTTCTTGGAACTGTATCGCGCAACTGCGCTGTAGTGACTTATAAATGAGTGTAAACAATTTGGAAAATTATCAATGACTAAACGTGTTGTTGTGTGTGCATAATGTTTAATAAACAGATTTAAAAAAATAAAAAAAAGTACAAATTGTTTAAATAATTAATATCAGAAAACATTGTTATTCAATTATGATTTCATTAAATTCCCACAATATACTCACACATTAAACATATATTTACATAAAAATATATATAATATTTACACCGTGGCCGTTTCAGGTATTGCCCAGAGCTCGTGAGAAGCCGTAGGATCAGCTACGATAAGATTTTGTGATTGGGACAGTAGGTTATTTATATTCCTTCTTTGTGAGACGAGAGGCGAGAGGCGTTTCCGGTTCCGGGTTTCCAGGTTCCAGGTCAGCGCGCCGGAGCCAGCGCCGAAGCGCTGAAGCAGAGCGGAGCCGCACACAGCTCGCCACCCGCACTGGTGAGACTCCCAGTGCTCCCGGCCAGTGCTCCTGGCCTCTGGCCTCCGGATCACGGGATCGCACTGCCCATAGCTCGCCTGTCAGCTGAGCTGCCACCGGTGCCCCCAGCGTGCGCAGAGGACAGCGTCGTCCCCCGTGGACCCCCGCGGAAGTGGCCCGATCGCAGGTGAGGCTTGCGGGGGGGCATAGGGGCATAGGGGCTCCTTTTCCTATAAATATTTGGGTGGCAAGAAAGGACCCCTCAAGGACGGCACACCGGGCATCAGGCATCAGGCTTCAGGACACAGGCTATCGGCCCTCTGCTCCAGGTGCTCCAGGTGGTGCCTGTGACCCCCAGCAAGAGGCAAGAGGCAAGTGAGCAACAGAGGGCAAAGGGGCCAAGGGGGGCAGGGAGGGCAACAGGGTGGGGGGAAGCTGGTCCAGGTTCCGGTATTGGTCCCACTGCCAGGGCGCGCAGCACCCCCCACCCCGATCCACCCTGGTAGATCCACCAGGCAGTTCGTGGTCTCACCCCCACCCCCCCTTTTTGCCCTGCTCCTCCACCTGCCCTTGCACCTTGCCCAGGGCGGCAAGGGCCAGGAGCGGAAGGGACCAACACAGCCCAATAAGGACTGGCACGGTCCAGCATCTCCGGACTCCAGGACCCAGGCCCTCAAAAGCTCCAAATTCCCCTGAGGGTGATTGTACACTCAGATATCAACATCCGTTAGAGCCTCTTTTTGGAGGACGGCACTCCTAACTGCCTCAAAACAACAAAAGGCACAACAAGGCTCAACAAGGCTCAACAAGACCCAACAAGGCCCTTCTCCCTCACTCCAACAGCCCGCCCAAAATCATCCTGCTCTAAGGCAGCAAAACATACCGATCATGAGATCAGGCAAAGCACGAGGCAGTACTACCAACCGTCCAGCAAAACAAGGAAACAGAAAAAGGAAGGGAGACCTGGTTTTGGATGAAGCAACCCCAAAAAGGAGAGCAAGCAGCGAACAGGATCTCCCCCACCCCCTCCCATGCAGGAGGCAAAACCTAACAAAGGGCACACGCAGGGGAGGCGACCAAAATTCCAGCATGGAAGAAACGATCTGGGGAGAGCCTGGCTTTTGGAAACCGGCGACCCCGTCGGAGGGGGTTCCAGAGACCGTAGCCTCTCCCAAGCATCTCAAGATAACCGATTATTTCCCTACTGCTGGTACCATCGCCACCAGAAAAAGGATTGACTCCCTGGCTCCAACCCAAACAAGTTTTGGGGAAATAACCTCACCCAGCCAAGACCGGCAACAGCAAGGAAGCAGAGAAAAGAAACTCAGAATGAATTCTCCTCCTCCCCCCCCCTATCGCCAACAGTAGTGATCAGGAAAAATCACCCTACGAAAGTAGATGCACCAGTTCAGGACAATGTGATGCCAGCTACCCCTTCACCAGGATCCCTCTACAATCCTAGGCAAGACTTAACTCTATGTAATAAACCCCTAGACGCCACTAAGTACCAATGGACATCTAGTCCAGCGAAACTACCCATCCTGGACTCAGAACTGGTAGCAATCACAGAACATTTAGAACAAGAATCTCAGGAAGGTGGCCCATTCTGTCAAAGTCCAAAACATCACTCATTCCCAATGTATAACTGTGAAAAAGAAGAACAGGACCTCTGGGGTATAGAACAGGTCATCACAAATGGGCCAGTAAAAGCAGAAATTGTGACAGCCGCACAGAAAGTCCCCCATAAAACAACAATAAACAAAGTACTATCAAGTGGTAACCAAGAGCCCGACTTAAAGTCGCAAGCTCCCGGCAGAGTACTTTAACTCCCACGCTACACATCTTCTGCAGCCACTCATAGAAGTATTCAATGAAGCGCGTAATAAATTACTATTACCAGAATCCATGCGCAAAGCTCTAATAGTCGTTCTCCCGAAAGAAGGCCGCAACACTTTAGACGTTAAATCATACAGGCCACTCTCTCTTCTCAACACAGACTGTAAATTATTGGGGAAAATACTGGCAAATAGGTTACTTCCCCATCTAGAAAGTTTAATACACTCGGACCAGTCTGGCTTTATTCCAGGGAGAAGCACCTTTTTAAACATCAGAAGACTGCTTCACATAATGCACAGTAACACAGAACCAAAAGCTGTAGCCCTCTCCCTAGACATTGAAAAAGCGTTTGATACGTTGAGCTGGGATTACCTTCTACGTACACTTAAAGCGTTTGGATTTGGCCCCGGTTTCCTACGTTGGATCAAAACGCTCTACTCTAAACCCACAGCTCGTGTCTAAAATGGTCGTGCTATCTCTGAGGCATTCCCCATAGGCAGAGGCACCAGACAGGGTTGCCCATTATCCCCTTTATTATTTGCTATAGCCATGGAACCACTAGCAATTAAATTATGCAGCTACGCACACCTATGGGGCATTCCCGAATCCAACACACATCATATTATATCCTTATACGCAGATGACGCCCTGATATACCTGCGTAATCACTCCGCCTCCATGGCTGGGGTACTATCAATGCTTGATTACTTTGCCCTGGCCTCTGGTCTACGGGTCAATTGGTCCAAATCAAGTATTTTTCCTCTCACCCCTATACCAACAGACCTTCACATGACATTACCGCAATATCAACTCCCATGGTCACACACTACCTTGGGTCGAGTAGCGGAAGCTAAAATGCTCATCCTTCCAAGGTTTTTATATTTTTTTACTGCCCTTCCGCTATGTCTGCCACGGACGTTTTGTAACAAACTGCACTCATTATTAACCGATTTACTCTGGGGCAGGGACAGACGCAGGGTAGCGTTAGCTACAACACAATATCCGCAAGAGGCAGGCGGTCTGGGCATGCCCAACTTCGAGAGATACTACGCAGCCTCTCAGCTGTTGTGGGTATCTACATGGCTCAAAGAAACCCCCTCCCCCGAATATATAATGCTGCAGGCATATCTGGCCCCGCAAACGATACTGTCCTCACTTTTATCTGGTCCTAACCGCCTACCCTCCAAACTTATACTGTTAGACGCAGCTCGTTTCTGCTGGCGCAGATACGTTCAAGGTAAGACCCCTTCAACTCCTTACTCCCCTCTGTTACCGCTGTTCCAGTTGCCGAACACCCAAACACTATCATTAAACCACGATATGCGGGACATAAGTACACTAAACGCAGACGACTACTACTCTAGCTCTAAAATGCGCACCTTCGCGGACCTAGTGGCTGCTGGGGTTATGCACACAGGAGCCTTTCTGACGTATAACGCCATTAAACGGCTACTTAACAACCTCTGGGGATCTGGTAACAATGAACCACCTGAATCCCAACTACTCACCATTATTCTTACAATGGGTAGCGCAAAAGGCACCATAACTAAACTATATAAAGTACTGTTAGCGGAAGTCTGCTCTGCGTTACCGCTCGCTAAAGCACGCTGGGACTCTGTCCTCCCTTCACCATTACCACAAAAAATATGGACTGCGGCTCTCACAATGATTAAGTCAATATCCCGCAACCCTCGGTTGCGTTACACCCAATTCAATTATATTCATCAGGCATATTTATCTCCGGCCCGCATTCAAAGAATATACCCGAGCGCAAACCCGTCATGCCCTAGATGTGCTATTCCGGCAGCAGATTTCCACCACATGGTCTGGAGCTGTCACCCCATAAACTCAGCTTGGCATCGGGTTACAAATGCCACAGCAGACATCTCATCTCATACTCTGTCGCCCACCCCAGACTCTTGTTTACTTGGCATACGTCAACGCGCCAAAGGCGATAAACATCTGCACAGATTTATTGATTTGGCATTTGTTGTCTTTAAACGCCTAATAGCCACGCACTGGAAAGCCCCACACGTACCATCTCATTCTGCCTGGCTTCGAGACTTACACAGCCGCTCACAAGCCGAAGCTCAGACATTACGCTTACTGCAATACAAAGGCCTACTACAGGATGGCCCCGAAATCTGGGACACTTTCGTGGTAGCGATTGAAAATAGGGATGACACATACCCCCCTTAATAATAAGGGAGAAAAGAAAGAAGGAAAAGGAAAAAAAAAGGGAAAGAATAATAATATTTTTTTTTTTTTTTTTTTTTTTTTTAATAAAATAAAATAACAACGGCAGAGGCATTATCCTTCGGTTTAATAATTACAGTATGTTATCCTCAGCTGCCCCATCTTCAACCATTCTGTACACTAACCTCCTCATACTCCCTCCTAACGTAATGTGGTGGCACTTTTGGATGCTCATGCCGGGGCCATGCCTTCATGCACCTCAAGCCTTGCTTTGTTTATCCCTAAAGCGGCTCCATGCCCTATTATACTCTCACAACCAACATCTCAATTGTGTTGCCCCGTCCTCCATCCACAACAATCGGATCTCCTCTTTATCCCTCCCACCTCCCGGCTGGTGTATCCAGTATTAGGAATAATATTAGCAGTGCTTAGCTGTGACCTTAGTTAATTAGTTGCATAATTTTCAGTGGTGTTCTTGGAACTGTATCGCGCAACTGCGCTGTAGTGACTTATAAATGAGTGTAAACAATTTGGAAAATTATCAATGACTAAACGTGTTGTTGTGTGTGCATAATGTTTAATAAACAGATTTAAAAAAATAAAAAAAAGTACAAATTGTTTAAATAATTAATATCAGAAAACATTGTTATTCAATTATGATTTCATTAAATTCCCACAATATACTCACACATTAAACATATATTTACATAAAAATATATATAATATTTACACCGTGGCCGTTTCAGGTATTGCCCAGAGCTCGTGAGAAGCCGTAGGATCAGCTACGATAAGATTTTGTGATTGGGACAGTAGGTTATTTATATTCCTTCTTTGTGAGACGAGAGGCGAGAGGCGTTTCCGGTTCCGGGTTTCCAGGTTCCAGGTCAGCGCGCCGGAGCCAGCGCCGAAGCGCTGAAGCAGAGCGGAGCCGCACACAGCTCGCCACCCGCACTGGTGAGACTCCCAGTGCTCCCGGCCAGTGCTCCTGGCCTCTGGCCTCCGGATCACGGGATCGCACTGCCCATAGCTCGCCTGTCAGCTGAGCTGCCACCGGTGCCCCCAGCGTGCGCAGAGGACAGCGTCGTCCCCCGTGGACCCCCGCGGAAGTGGCCCGATCGCAGGTGAGGCTTGCGGGGGGGCATAGGGGCATAGGGGCTCCTTTTCCTATAAATATTTGGGTGGCAAGAAAGGACCCCTCAAGGACGGCACACCGGGCATCAGGCATCAGGCTTCAGGACACAGGCTATCGGCCCTCTGCTCCAGGTGCTCCAGGTGGTGCCTGTGACCCCCAGCAAGAGGCAAGAGGCAAGTGAGCAACAGAGGGCAAAGGGGCCAAGGGGGGCAGGGAGGGCAACAGGGTGGGGGGAAGCTGGTCCAGGTTCCGGTATTGGTCCCACTGCCAGGGCGCGCAGCACCCCCCACCCCGATCCACCCTGGTAGATCCACCAGGCAGTTCGTGGTCTCACCCCCACCCCCCCTTTTTGCCCTGCTCCTCCACCTGCCCTTGCACCTTGCCCAGGGCGGCAAGGGCCAGGAGCGGAAGGGACCAACACAGCCCAATAAGGACTGGCACGGTCCAGCATCTCCGGACTCCAGGACCCAGGCCCTCAAAAGCTCCAAATTCCCCTGAGGGTGATTGTACACTCAGATATCAACATCCGTTAGAGCCTCTTTTTGGAGGACGGCACTCCTAACTGCCTCAAAACAACAAAAGGCACAACAAGGCTCAACAAGGCTCAACAAGACCCAACAAGGCCCTTCTCCCTCACTCCAACAGCCCGCCCAAAATCATCCTGCTCTAAGGCAGCAAAACATACCGATCATGAGATCAGGCAAAGCACGAGGCAGTACTACCAACCGTCCAGCAAAACAAGGAAACAGAAAAAGGAAGGGAGACCTGGTTTTGGATGAAGCAACCCCAAAAAGGAGAGCAAGCAGCGAACAGGATCTCCCCCACCCCCTCCCATGCAGGAGGCAAAACCTAACAAAGGGCACACGCAGGGGAGGCGACCAAAATTCCAGCATGGAAGAAACGATCTGGGGAGAGCCTGGCTTTTGGAAACCGGCGACCCCGTCGGAGGGGGTTCCAGAGACCGTAGCCTCTCCCAAGCATCTCAAGATAACCGATTATTTCCCTACTGCTGGTACCATCGCCACCAGAAAAAGGATTGACTCCCTGGCTCCAACCCAAACAAGTTTTGGGGAAATAACCTCACCCAGCCAAGACCGGCAACAGCAAGGAAGCAGAGAAAAGAAACTCAGAATGAATTCTCCTCCTCCCCCCCCCTATCGCCAACAGTAGTGATCAGGAAAAATCACCCTACGAAAGTAGATGCACCAGTTCAGGACAATGTGATGCCAGCTACCCCTTCACCAGGATCCCTCTACAATCCTAGGCAAGACTTAACTCTATGTAATAAACCCCTAGACGCCACTAAGTACCAATGGACATCTAGTCCAGCGAAACTACCCATCCTGGACTCAGAACTGGTAGCAATCACAGAACATTTAGAACAAGAATCTCAGGAAGGTGGCCCATTCTGTCAAAGTCCAAAACATCACTCATTCCCAATGTATAACTGTGAAAAAGAAGAACAGGACCTCTGGGGTATAGAACAGGTCATCACAAATGGGCCAGTAAAAGCAGAAATTGTGACAGCCGCACAGAAAGTCCCCCATAAAACAACAATAAACAAAGTACTATCAAGTGGTAACCAAGAGCCCGACTTAAAGTCGCAAGCTCCTGCGGCAGTCAGGTCAGAAGAAATGTGGGCGGCAATCCTAAATTCAATGCAAGCAACGGTCATGGCGCTGCAATTTCATTCAAATAAAATGGACATTCAAGTTGACTTGCTAAACACCCTGGCAGTATTTGTCTCCGGGATTGAAGGTAAGTTGGAAAAATTAAACGCACTTATAACAAGGGTGCAAGTCACTCACTCTAATGACTATACAATTTGTTCCTGTAAAGAGGTAGTAGAAAAGATATCTCAACTGCCGCAAATCTTAGAGGGAATACTTCAAGAAATCCGGTCCACCCGGAAGGATGAACATACATGGCCTAAACCACTCGCCACCATGCTAAAATCTACTCCGAGGGAGCAGAAACAAAAAGAGCAGCAGCCCCTTTCCTCCCTAGCGCCCGCCTCATCGATTTTAAGTGAGGAGAGAATATTGGCTGACAGCCGCCAACTAGCAAGTGCCCATAGGGAACCCATGGTGAATCATCCTCCGCTACAGTCCATCAATAAGCCTGGGAACCCTGAGTTTCCCACAACCCGGACCCTCTCAAAAAGAGAACGAAAGCGGGCAAGGAAGGGAAGGAAGTCCACCCAACTCCATCATCTCAACTCATCAAAGGATCCATCTAAAGACCAGGCAACGTCAAATGGAGTGCATAATAGAGACATTACTACCCACACAACTATAAGCTCTAACACAATAATAGATGTGACAACACTCCCCGCAACAGCAGATATCACCCACTCAACAAGGTCCCCCCTGAGACCTCCCGAAGCGATTGGCACTATAACAAACCTAAGACCAAGCCCCACAAGGGACCAGCAGAGCACAAAACCAAAACCCATTACACCTGCGCTGCCTCCCCAACTAACACTGGTCAATATGGGCAGCAAGTCTGCCATTAGTCAGAGGGAAGATGGCTATATGGAGCAAGACCCGCGCATAGAGCAAAATCAGTCACGTATAACAGACACGAATACCCTCCAGTTACTCTGGATTCCAGAATTCACCTCCAGGTCCCCCACAGATGTTCTTAATCGCTCTTCGATCTTAAGAATCATAAAGCCTTACCGGATCTTCAGTTTGTAGCCTCGGAGGACCTTGCAGCTATAAAATTTATCCAAGCAAGAGGCAACCAACACACGGATCCAACACTCACCATCTTCTCGGCACCAGATATCCCAAAGCGGATCTTGAAAAAAAAGGACCTATTGAAAGCCTGGGGCATTGAGGTAACCACCTACAAAGGAGACCGCTATCCAACTCCGTTACTAGCCTCACAATACCTGGGAACTCCCAAAGGCACATGGTCGGTTCTGAAAGGAGTACATCAGGCCAGCAGACCCATTGAAGAAAGGTGTAGTGAGGAGAATCCACCTAAGCACCCGCTGACAGTCCAAGTATGGAGAGAAGAATGGAGGGAAAGAGTGGTCTTGGGTCAACAAAAGTATCCAGAAAGGCAACGGGTAGCGACGGTTTTACCCCCAAGACCGATGGGCAACATTTGAATTGGTAAGGATCAACCCGCACACGGCATTTTATCCATTTGCTCTTGGAACGTCGGTGGCCTACGGTCAAAACTGGAGGATCCTGCAGTAATACATTTTTTCAGCTCCTTCGACATTTTACTCATACAGGAATCCTGGGCAATGGAATCAATACCAATAATCGGATTCATGGAATATCTTAGCCCAGCAACGGAAACAAATAGGCCTGGAAGGCCAAAGGGAGGCCTTGCCATTTACGTTAGCACCAGCCTTTTGGTAAAAATCTCTGAGTATAAGGAGGAAGACCAACCTTTCCAATTTCTCCAGCTAGACGGTTGGGGGAAAAAAACACAGGAGCCATTGATTCTTGTCAACACATACATCAATCCTAAAAATAAAAAAATTGAAGCAAACAAACTTTTAACTCAACTATTAAGGATAAAAGGTACAATAAAATCAGCATTCTGGTTAATGTCGGGCGATTTCAAGCTCGGCTTATTCCACAACCCCAGTGAGGATCACATCCAAACAGTTGTAAGAATGCCCAGCCAAACCCTCCCAAAAAAACTTAGGAAAGGCAAAATAGGGGAGAGTTTCATACTCACCTGTGAATTAGTAGGCCTCTTCGCGCTAAACGGATGGAAGTGCCCGGATATTCCACCGGCATGGACAAGATTCTCCGGGAAGTCGGTCTCCTATCTAGACTACACGTTGGTGTCCCCTGCTTTATATAAGTTAGTAAACACCTTTACCATCATGGATCGCACGGAAAGCGACCACAAACCACAGGTATTTGGGATCTGTGCATCACCGCAAAAAACGGAGAAAGTGGCAGCCCTAAACGGGACACTAGGCACCGAAAATCTAAAGCGACTCAAATGGTCCTCTGACACCATTGAAAGGCAGGCAGAAGAGGCCCTACGGAAGCTAGAATCAACTATCACAAGTGGGGCAAAGTTGACAACAGTCTGGGAGAACTGTGCCCTCAACCTCATAAAAAAAGATTCCTTAAGTAACACGAGAAAGGGAGCACAATTGAATCACCGCCAAAGTTCACTTTTACCGCTGCCAGTGCGCAAAAGGAAAGCAGCAGTAGGTAAATTATTAAGGTCACTGCGTAAATGCCTAGATAATGGATCAATATTGACCGCCCTTAGAGAGCAAAGGAAATTGTATAAAAGGGATCTATGGACCTTTAAAAAAGGCCAACAGGAGGTCCTGTGGGCCAAACTACATTTTGCGACCAAAACATCTGACTCCAAAAGATTCTGGAAAATCATCAATACAATAGACAATGGTGCAAAAGCAGGCAATAACGCAAACATAACAGAGGAAGTATGGGTATCCCATTTAAAGTCACATCTAAAAGAATTGACCATCAAAGAAGGCCCCCAAATGCAGTCACATATGATTGGTGGGGATCCCAACATCCCTGAACATTTGAAATTTATGGCACCAGACCTATTAAAAATCATTGGAAAGTCACGAATGGACTGTGCCCCTGGCCCCAATGGCTTACCGCAAGCACTATTTAAACAAGACATGGAAAGATGGGCCAATTTCCTGGCAGCAATGTTTAATGACGTGATCACAACAGGCATTGTCCCGGCATCCTGGAAAGGCTCAATAATCCACCCCATATATAAGGGTGGGAGTGCGCTCTCCCAAAGCAACTACAGACTAATCGCTCTTTTAGACGTTGACCTCAAGAACTTTTCCTGCTGTGTGCTAAAACATCTAGAAGCCTGGATTACAGAGAACCATATTCTACCCTTTAATCAAACTGGGTTCAGTATGGGGCTAGGTTTGATCATAAACAGAGCAAAAGCAAAGGGGACTCCAACTTATTTATGTTTTGTTGACTTTAAAGCTGCTTTTGACTGTGTCTCCCGAGGCAAAATGTGGGCCAAATTACTACAGTGGGGGCTGCCACACTCTATTTTAACTGCCATCAAAATGATATACTCTGATACTTGGGTAAAGGTTAAATTGGGGGAAGGCTCTCACCTATCCAGGGCAGTCAAAACAACAGTGGGGGTGAAGCAAGGCTGTGTATTGGCTCCAACACTCTTCAACCTGTACATAGCAGATCTCCCCGCCAAGTTAAATGGTCACTCATCCCACTCTCCATCACTGTGCGGTCAACAAGTATCCAACCTACCATATGCAGATGACCTACTACTAATCAGTAATACCAGAATAGGCATGCAGAAATTGTTAAAGGCATTAGAAGAATACTCAGGTTCTAATGATTTAGAAATTAATCATAAAAAATCTAAAATTATTACCTTAAACCGCAGGCCAACCACCCAAGGTAAATGGCATATGAATGGGAAAACCCTAGAGGAAGTAACATCATACAGATACCTAGGATTGGTGGTGGATGCTAGAGGTAATTACACACCACAAAAAGAGGCTATAAAAAACAAGACGCAGGCCCATACTTACGCCTTTTGCAAGCTAGCAATTTCAATCTGTGGTCATGCTCTGAACCCATTAACAGCAGTAATGAGAGCGAAGCTACTTCCAACTATCACCTATGGGACCGAAATAATGAGGGAGATGGAAGTAGGTCTTCTGGATAAGCTTCTGATAAAAACCTATAAGCGTGTTTTTCGGCTGCCCGGACGTGCATCGTCAGCCCAGGTCAGACTGGAATTTATGCTGGTCAAACAGTTGTTAGCCCGACCGGCAGCATACATTAAATGCTGCTACAAACTGAGCCGCGCTTCAAAAGGGTCTTTAGCCAATCTAGTCTGGCAGGAAATTATCCTAGAAAGAGGGAACCCCAACTACATAAGGTATCTAGAAAAAAGTAAGAATCTTTTGAACTTAGATGAGGTATGGAACCGGTCTCTACCCATCCCCGTTTTCAATAAAGCAGTGAATAAAGCAAGTAAATTACAGAGCTTGTTAGAAGATAAGATCTCATTGGCCAAAAGGGAGCATAGTTGGTTGATCCTTAACTCCTACAAAACATTTAAAGAATCACCACTTATGGCTGGCTCCTACTCACGGAAAATCAAGCAATCCTTTCTCAGACTTAGGCTGGGTGAAGTCCCTACTTTAGACCTCATGCCAAAATGGAAGAAGGAGCGGCAAGTAGGCTCCCAGGAGTGCCCTCTCTGTCATCTAGCAGATGAAAACTTGATGCGTGTGGTCTGCATTTGCCCAGCTCTGGCGGCCGAAAGGAGACTTACTAAAAAATGAATTTAACGGTTTCAAAATTTGATCATGCAGACAAGCATTAATTGCACCCTTTAACCCTCGTAATACAATACTGAACATTAGGCTGGTTCAATTTTTGGAAATTTTCACTCTAAAAACCACAGACTCTCGAAATAACCAACTCAGAGGGAGGGCGGAAACGATAGCGAAATCCTTATAACCCGCTTTGAACATCTTAAAGAAGGGAAGGCTCCTAGGTAGTCCATTGGGTTGTTTAGCTTGTGTCATAATAAAGTCTGGTACCAACAACCAGACTTAAGTAGGGGTAAATAAAATCGATAGAAGGTCTCTTCCCACTTTGTCCTATTTTTACCAATGCCTCATTGGGCTGTTACTGTTTTCTTTATATTTCTTTGTGGAAGGAAACTTCATATATCATTTCATTTTAAACACAAGATTTTATTGGGCGCTGTATTTTTCTTACCTTCAATAAGATTGTTCTGTTGCCCTATTATTAATGCCTTTTAGCACTCGTATGTTTTTTTCTTAAAAATTTTATGTGGAAGGAAATTTTACTTACCATTTCACCCTAAGCCAAAGAACTGTAATTGTCTTTTTGCACTAAAATTGCTCTGTTAAATGTTTACATGGAAGGAAAAGTTTTATGGTTTTAATTAACTAATAAACTATTTTTTTTTAGTAGTAGTAGTATTTACACAATTTCCATAATTACTTAACAATTCATTAATTATAAATACATAATGTCTAATTATTAAATTATTATTTAATTAACATCCCACCCTATACCCATACAAATCCAGCAACCCACACCTAAAATATAAATTAACAAACTATAATAATTTCACAATTTACATAATGAACAAATAACAGATTCATATTTTATTGATAATTAATAATTTATTATTCAATTCACTTTCCACCCCATACCCCAACAAACCCAACAACCTGCATTAAGAATATAACCTAAAAAAACAGTATTTGCACAATTTATATACTTAACAATAAAATAATTAATAGCAATTTAAAAAATATATAAATTAATTATACCTGATAAACTTTCCGCCCTGTCCTCTACAAACTTCAAAAGTCGCTACAACACTATAAATTATTATTTTACAATTAAATAAAAAATATAAGTAACTTAAACTTTCAAACTTATTTAAAAATATTTACAACAATTACAGAAAAAATATAAAACAGACAATTATAATATTATTGAAACTTAAAGAACAATATTTCTTACCTTAAAACATCTATATTTCTGTCAGCAATATTTTTTGCACATGATATTGTCACGATATTGAATACTCAATATTTCTGAAACTCGATATTTTAAATCAATATTTTGTCCAAACACCATTTTGAGAGGCTCTGCAGCACCTCCCACATTCCTACTTCCAGCGGCTACTCTGTTAGGAGAACAATTGTCGTTGCAGGGGTTCAAAGGAGTGCTACTAAGATGGCACTGCTCGATTTTAAAGGTGTTTTTAATGCGCTGCATCCTCAAGCGAAAATCTTAATTTGGACACACTCTGGGCCTGATTCACAAAGGTAAACTTAAACTTTTGTGCAAGTTAATGTTTTTTTTGGTATTCACAGGACAGGCCTATCTTTTTATGTGGAGAGTATCGGACAGTGGAGTAAACGTGCTAATCACTTGCAGTTTGTGAATACCGAAAACAATAAACAAAAGTGTATGTTTACCTTTGTGAAACAGGCCTCTGTGCTCAATTTTTGTTTTGTTGAATCGTAATTTAACATCAGGCTTCTGGCATTGCATGCAAGAGCAGAGTTTTGTGCAATACATCCGGTATAAGTGTAAAAGAAATAATGTTGACCTACCAACATCACCATCAGAAAGGCAGAGACTTGAACAATAGATACAGGCCCTCATTACAACCCTGGCGGTCGGTGTTAAAGCGGCGGTAATACCGCAAACAGGCCGGCGGAAAAAAATGGGAATACGACCGTGGCAGAAGCCGCCAACATAGACAACCACTTTAACACTCTGACCGCCACAGCGGTAGAAACAAACAGCACGGCGGACACCGGCAACAGACAGGCGGGAGACAAAGTACTGCCCACTGTATTACAAGAGGCCTATCCGCCACCTTTTCCGGGGTGGAACCAACGCTATCAAAAGCACGGCGGAAACAGTACACAGAAGGGAGAACACCCACCTCTTGACACCCAACTAGGAACCAGGACGCCATGGAGCCCGAACTACATGTATTGCCCATGTTGGTTTACCTCCTCTTCTACCAGGAGTACGAACGGCGGCTGCGGCGACCACGGTGAGTCATGCACCTACAACACAGCGGGGAGGAAAGAGAGTGAAACACACACGCAACACGCAACACCCCCACCCTCACCACACACAACAACATACACACAAATACATGCAGCAACATTACATATACGCTCCCCCACCCCCTGGAAGAACGCAAGGACAAAAGGAAATTAATGTAACCATCGTAATCAAGAAAAATCCATTATTCAAAAGTCAAAATTCAGTATATACAAATATGTACACCAACTACACAAGTCCGGATAGTATACTAATCATTGTCCGTGGACCACTGGGCCCAAAGTGCTTCATCCTGCCAAGGACTGAGGTAGTGGATGTATCTCTCCACTGGTTCTGGAGGGGGCATGGTGCCCAGAGTGCTCCACGTGCAGTGTGGCCGGTACAATTTCCTCACCTGGGTGTGCGTGCCACGAGATTTGTGAGGTTCAGGTAGCATGATACGCCATGGAGGCAGCAACATACCCCACACTGCTGTGGCTGCACCTTCCACCTGCAGGTGTAAACAGTGATGGAAGAAATGCCTCATGAAAGCTGCCCAGGGTCCAGGAACTCTCCTCCAGCCTCAGACGACTGATCACTGGGGATGGTAGCCATGTCAGCGGTGGTGCCCGTGTCCGAGGATGCCGCGGGGCCGGTGGCAGTGCTTGCGGCGGTGCTGGCAGTGGTGCATGGATCAGCACCTGCTGAGGGACACAGCAGGACGTTTCCTGCAGCATCGGATGGCTGCCCACTGGAGAAGAGGCTGGGGACTGTCGCTAAGGCTGTAGACATGCCGGGGGCGGTGCAGGTGGCGGTTGAGGTGGCGATGTTCACCACCGTACAGGTTGGCGTGGTCGTGGACAGAAAGTGTGACACTGGTCCCTCATTTGGTGCCACCATGCCCTCTCCTGACCTGCTCTTCAGCTTTTGGCCCTTCCCCAGCTTTGATGGTGCTGCAGTTGTCTTGCCACTATCCCCTTTGGTTTTTGCTGAGTCCTTGGTGGCTGGTACTTTCGGCTTCTCCCTCTGGGATGTGGGCACTTTTTTCACCTTGGCAGGTGGTGGAATGTCCTTGCCCTTGCTACGTGGCACACTGGCAGCCCTGATGGGTGGCACACTCCATGACCCCGCAGTTGCTGGCACCACTGTGCCTGGGGATTTGGTGGCTGAGGTGCTGGGCTGGGACCTGTAGGGAAGAGGTCAGTGTGAGCCAGGAAGAGTTTTTTAGACGCACTGGGACGGGAAGATGGAGGGAGTTTGGGAGTGGAGGTAGAGGTAGTGATTGTAGGAGGTGTACGTCTGCTGAATTTGGGTGAAGGTGCATGGGCCGGAGGCTGTTGTGAGGTGGATGGCTGTTGGGTGGGTGTGTGCCTGCGTTTGTGTATTTTGGGAGGAGGGCTTACAGACACACTGGGAGACGACACTGGGGATGTGTGAATGGTAGTGGGGTGGTGAGTGCATGTGAGAGGTGTGTGGTGATGGGCGTGCCGGTGATGGAGGCAGTGGCTGAGGATGTAGTGCATGCAGGTGTGAGTGGAGACGAGACAGGGAGGGAGGAGGAGGAGCACGTGGAGGACGGGGACACAGTGGAGGCAGTGGATGTTGCTGTGTCTACATGGGGATGATGCTTGTGTGAGTGCCTGTGGAATGTGTGGTGCTTATGTTTGCCTGAGACACTCTTATGTGTTGATGAGTGTGTATGCTGGTCTGATGGTGTGCTTGGGATAGGCTGAGGTACAGGGGATTGGGTCTGAGTGGAGGATGTTGGAGGGGGGAGGCTAGACACAGGGACAATGGCTGCCATCAATGCTGAGGCCAGAGCCTGAAATGCTCTCTGTTGGGCTGCCTGCCCAGAATGAATGCCCTCCAGGTATGCATTTGTTTGTGGCAAATGCCTTTCTACACCCTGGATGGCATTCACAATGGTAGATTGCCCAACAGTGAGGGATCTCAGGAGGTCAATAGCCTCCTCACTGAGGGCAGCAGGGCGGACTGGGGCAGGGCCTGTGGTGCCTTGGGAGAAGGAGATGCCCACCCTCCTGGGTGAGCGGGCACGGGACACACGCTGAGGGGCTCCTGGGAGGGCGGTGCTGGTAGGGAGGGTGGTGGCTGTACCTGTTGATGCGGTGGGCACAGAGGTGCCTGCCACCGCAAAGGAGCTCCCATCAGAGGAGGAGTCGCTGTCACTGCTGTCTGCTCCTGTTCCCGCCTTGGAGCTCCCCTCGCCCTCCGTCCCACTGGTGGCTTCAGACTCCGTTCTTTCGCCCTACAGGGCCAAGTGGGTTGCAGCTCCCTCCTGCTCCGGTGCCAATGCTCCTCTGCCTGATGATGCTATTGCACACAAGAACAGGGAGACCACAAAAAGGGGAGAGAAAGTCAGAAGAAAGACATGTTCAGTGCATGCAACACCACTACCGTTGGCGGACACAACACACAGGGAGCAGCCCGCTGCACTACGCCATGCACTTACAGTTCCTAGAAATTTCAGCTGACCATGGGGTACGAGGCCTAAGACCAATTGCTGGACACCCGGAAGTCACAGGAGCCTGACTAGGTGTAGATGGCTCTTACCACTGGTGGGGTTGGGGTGCCACATAGCGTGCCTCACAAGGGACCTTGCCTACCAACTTCGCCCTGGCCTAGGGGAACTCACTGCCCACCTCCCCCACCCAGACACTTTGTTATGCACGCAGAGTCAGCTGAATGAAAGTGTACTCACCCCCTTGTGGCTGCTGTGATGCCCTCAAGTGCCCATCCAATTCTGGATAGGCCACTGCCAGGATCCAGAACATCAGGGGGTCATGGTGTGACGGGCACCCCTCCTACGTTGGGAGGCCATCCCCAGCTGGGCCTCCGCCGTCTTCTTGCTCCAGTGGTGCAGGTCCTCCCATCTTTTACAGAAGTGGGTGCTCCTTCTGTGGTAGACCCCCAGCTTCCAGACGTCCTTGGCGATGGCACGCCAAATACCCTTCTTCTGGTGGGCGCTGACCTAGAGGAATGGTACAGGGGGAAAGGAAATTACTTACCCGTCCGGACCGTCATACTCATTGCCCCCCAGTTCCCACCCTTGCCCTGACGCACATACACTCACCATCCGCACATGCAGCCCTCAGCCCCACATGTATCTTCCATCAACACCACTCAAAACAGGCATTGCCCATGCAGCATGCTCACAGTCTACTCACCTATTTGTCTGGAGGACCGTACAGTTGCGTGTACTGGGGGAGGACCCCATCCACTAGTTTCTCCAACTCCTCCGAAGTGAAGGCAGGGGCCCTTTCCCCAGACACATGAGCCATCGTCGCTTCCACACTGCGTTCACAGCAGCACTTGCAGTGTAGGTCCTCTCCTGTTGAAGGTCAGGTATCAAGTGAGTGAACAGACAGAAAATACCTGTCACGTCCGCACCGCCGGCGTACATCGTCATTGGCTCCTGGGACCCATATGGCCCAATGTTAACCAATGCAGAATTGCGCTGTGCTCTTCGACCGCCCACCGCAACGGTGTAGAACGCCAGCGCAGTTACCTCATATCCCTTGTCCCACCTTCCAGGTCAGGCAGCCGCCATTTCAGGAGGCCACATGGGATGGACATTAACTGCGCCACACCTATCTAGGCCGGGAATATAGACAGATACAGGCACATTGCGGATTAATAATGTTTCTGAAAATAAAACATTGTGATACCTCAGTGTTGGATGACTCTCTGCTCGCTGTTCTCCTCCATAGGGCACGTCCACTGTGGCAGGTGATGAGATGGCGGCATCCTCCGGTGTACAGACCCCTGGTGGACCTGTCGACAATGGAAGAGAGACACATCCTGGTCACATACAGACTTGATCCAAGAATCCAATCCAAGAACTGTGTGCCCAGTTGGAGCCGGACCGGATGTAAGCTATCCGCCCTCCCACAGGAATGCCCCCTCTAGTGCAGGTCCTGTCTGTACTCCATTTCCTGGCCAGTGGGTCTTTTCAAACAACAGTGGCCATGGCATCAGGGATATCCCAGCCAACGTTCTCTAACGTGTTGTCCAGAGTGCTGTCTGCCCTGCTGAAACACATGCGCAGCTACATCATTTTCCCTCAGGTGGAGGATTTGCCCACAGTGACAGGTGACTTCTATGCCCTGGGACATATCGTAAACATCATTGGTGCCATTGATGGTACACATGTGCCATTTGTACCCTCCTGCAGAAATGAACATGTGTACAGAAACCGGAAGAGCTACCATTCTATGAATTTGCAGATGGTGTGTTTGGCAGACCAGTACATCTCCCATGTCAATGCCAAGTATCCTGGCTCTGTGCATGACACTTTCATTTTGAGGAATAGCAGCATCCTTTATGTGATGGGCCAACTCCAGAGGCAGCGTGTGTGGCTAATAGGTGAGGCCAAGGTCCCAATACAGTTGACATAGGTGTCTGGGTATGGGGCTGTCCTTAAGGGTTAGTGTGTGTCTAATAGTTGTCCCTCGACATTTGCAGGTGACTCTGGTTACCCCAACCTGTCACGGCTACTGACCACAGTGAAGAATCCCTGGGCAAGGGCAGAGGAACTCTACAATGAGGCACATGGGCGAACTAGGACGGTGATCAAATTCACCTTTGACCTCCTGAAGGCCAAATTCCGTGTCTCCATCTGACAGGTGGCTCCCTATACTACTCACCGAAGAAAGTGGCCTGCTGTATGCTGCACAAACTGGCTTTGCGACTCCAGGTGCCTTTTCTGAAGGAGGATGGGCCAGATGTTGGTCTTGTGGCAGCTGTGGAGCCTGTGGACAGTGAAGAAGAGGAGGCAGAAAAAGAGGATATCGACAACCGAAACAACATCATCATGCAATACTTCCAGTGAGACAAAGGTAAGAAGATGCCACTGCTTCCCATATCTCATTCTATTGTTGGAACTAGCATAAGTGTGTCATTTTAATTTAGTGTATGGACCCTGACTTGTCACTTTGACTTTCCATTTCACAGATTTGGGTCCCACTTTGTGCCCTCTGCTATGTTTACTGCTGGCCTACAGCTGTGTTACATTGGTATGTGAACAAGTAAATTGACATTGCTATATTCCATAGATATTGTCATTACACATTTGTGAAAGCACAGACTGACTCCAGATTGTTTTGTGATTGAAGTGTGTTAATTCTTGTGCTAATAAGTGGAGGGGCTTGTAAAATGGGCTGGGGGGATGGTGGAAGAATGTCCATGGCAGAGTCCAGTCTATTTGTTCCACAGGTGCATTTTCCAAAGGGGTATAGGAAGTGTAGCAATGGCAGTTTAAGGATGAATAGGGTGACATAGTGGGACAGAAGAGTGACATTCAGGGGGGTTTCATTTCCTGGCGGGGATTTTGGCAATGTTCTCTGTCTTGTTCCTGTATCACATGGACCATTTGCAGGGTGGTTCTCCATCTGCAGGGGGTGGGGTGCTGGTGTCCTTTTGTTTCTGTGGCGGTGCCTCCTGTCCACTAGCACCGGCGGAGGTGGAGGGCTGTTCATCGTCCAGGCTAGTGTCAGGGGCCCCTTGTTGTGCCACTGTGTCCCTCCTGGTGTTGAGAAGGTCTGGCAGCACCCCTGCAATGGTGACCAGGGTGGTGTTCATGGACATCAAGTTCTCCCTGATCCCAAGGTAGTGTTTCTTCTGCAGCCGCTAGCTCTGCTGAAACTTGGCCAGTACAGTTGCCATCGTCTCCTGGGAATGATGGAAAGCTCCCATGATGTTGGAGAGTGGGTTCCCTGGCACTGTCCTATCCCTGTTGCACAGCAGTCCTCCCAGTTTCCCCGTTATCCTGTGCCTCTGTCCCCTGAACCGTGTGCCCACTGCCACTGCCCCCAGGTCCCTGGTTTTCTTGGGTTGGTGGGTTTGCCTGGGTTCCCTGTAGTGGTGGACACACTGCTGATTGACGTGTCCTGGGGACAGAGGGATGGGCCTGCTGGGTGTGTGCTGTGCTGGTGTTTCCTGAGGGGGGAGGCTCTGTGGTGGCTTGTGACAGTGTCAGGGGAACCGACTGTCCCGAGGTCCCAGATGGGCCCGGCTGGTCATCTTGATCCAGGTGTGCAGAGCTGCTGTCATCACTGTGGGCGTCTTCTTTGGGGGTACTGGATATGTCTGGCACCTCCTGTCTGGTGACGTTGGGTAGGGGTCCTGTTGGGGTGTAAATGCATAGTTATTGTATCTGTGTGTGCCATTGTCTGCAATGGGTGGTTGACCCTCTACTCCTGTGCTTGCATTATTGGCTTGGTCCTTGTGTGATTGGTGATTTTGGGGCATGAGTGAGTCTCTGTAGTGGACATCCTTGGGTGATGGGTGTCCATGCATTGGTGTTACATTCAGGGCTTGGTTTTGGGATGTGTGGGTTGTGTTGGTGGGCTATCTGTGGGTTGTTGTGGTGATGGATGGGAGGGTAAGGGTGGGAGTAGGAGTATGTGATGGCATGCAGGTGGGGTTGGGGGAATAAGGTAGTAAAGATTTGCCTTACCAGAGTCCAGTCCTCCTGCTACTCCTGCGAGGCCCTCAGGATGCAGTATGGCCAAGACCTGCTCCTCCCAAGTTGTTAGTTGTGGGGCAGGAGGTGGGGCTCCACTGCCAGTCCTCTGTACAGCAATCTGGTATCTGGAGACCAGGGAACGCACCTTCCCCTGTAGGTCATTCCACCTCTTTCTGATGTCATTCCGTGTTCTTGGTTGCTGTCCTACTGCGTTGACCCTGTCGATGATTCTCCACCATAGCTCCATCTTCCTTGCAATGGAGGTCTGCTGCTCCTGTGATCCGAATAGCTGTGGCTCCACCCGGATGATTTCCTCCACCATGACCCTGAGCTCCTCCTCAGAAAACCTGGGGTGTCGTTGAGGTGCCATGATGTGGTGTGGGTGATGTGTGAGGTGGTGTCTGTTGTGATGTGTGAGGGGATGTGTTGGTGTGTGTTGTTTGAGGTGTGTGGATGTTTTGTAAGTGATGGTGTTGTGTGTCTGTGGAAGCTGGTGTTGTTTTGGGTTGTGTCTCTCTCTGGCGTGCTTCCAAAATTCTGGTAGTAAGGGTTTGTGGGTGATGTGGGTGTGTGCTTTATATTGGATTGGATGTGTGGGTGTGGTGTGTGTATGTGTACCAGGTGTGTGTATTTCGAATTGTCCAATTGTGTTTTGTATATGTGTGTATTTTGAGCGCAGCGGTGTGTACCGCCAATGTATTACCGCGGTTGAAAGACCGCCACGTTGATTTGTGGGTCGTGATAGTGTGGGCGTATTCCAATTGGCGTGACGTTGTTGGTTTTGTTATCGCCAGTTTATCACTGACCTTTAGTGTGGCGGACTTGTGTGGGTGTCTGTATTGTGGCGGATTCCAGGCTGTGGGTCATAATACTTGTAGCAGAATTCTGTGGCAGCAGCGGGTTGATGGCGGTCTTCTGCACGGCGGTAAGTGGGATTTACCGCCAGGGTTGTAATGAGGGCCATAGTATTGATAAAATATACAAACAGGATTTTGGCAGTTCACACACTTTGTAGGTGTACGGTAAAGAAAAAGGTAAATGTAAGCATATGTTAGTAAACTGTCTTGAAGTTGAAGAACTGTGCGGTGAAATACTACGAAAAATAAACCTGGTTAATAAGTGCAACCTTGCTGATTCTTACCTAAAGAACACTGCATTATACAGGTCGTCGCCACTCGAAAGTGCTAAGAGCTAAGAAACTGGATGTTGACAAGGAAGCTTAAAATTGAGAATTGGATAAGAAAGATGGGAAAGCTATGCTACATTACAAAGAGTTAATATGAATGCTGCAAAAGTTGCTACAAAAAATGTATAATGTGTAGGCAGTTTAATATGGAAACTTGCTTTTCAAAATAACCAGAATGAAAAATGAGTCTAAGATGTTAGGGAATAACCAAGATTTTGTGTAATGAGTTGGGTTAGGGAGTATGATTGAACAAGGGAGAAGTGAGACAGTGTGGTGCAAATCAATTGTTGATCTCTTGTGTTAAGTCACTTGCACCAGTAAGGTAGTTACTATTGCAAGGTGAGTCAAATGTGTAATAAGAGAAGGTCAAGTGAATATGGAGGTGGTTGGTGGACATTCAGTCAGAGGTGCTATGGCATTGAAAGGCTTTTTTATTGGGGGGGCTGTATCAAAGATTATTAAACTCAAATCTGTTAAAAATCTTGAATTCTAATCCGCAACTACATTCAACTTCCTTGGAACATGCTCCATTCTGACCAAAAGCTGATGCTCCAGACAATAATGCAAAAATGTGCTTGCTAATTCTGACAGTGGACCTGATTACGAGTTCGGTGGAAGGGATGACCCGTCTGCCGAATGTCTGACAGGGAGGTTGCCTCCATACTGGCAACCTCCACGTTAGGTCCCTTACGACTTTCCTGCTGGGCTGAGGGATGGAGACCAAGGTTTCTGCCCTTCAACACAGCGGGAAAGTGGCAGCAACATTGTTGCCGGCTCTTGATAGAGCCAGCGGCAATGCTGCTGCCGCAGGGCGCACCAGCACCGTTTGCAATGCTCACTGTCTGTGAGCAAAGCAAGGGTTCTAGGCAGGGGGACCCCTGCACTGTCCATGCCAAGTGTGTACATGCCAGGTGGTGCTGACTTCTGCGCTGCCCTGGATGATTCCGACCTGGACCACTGTCAGCCCGTCTGGAACATTGTTCCCGGCGGAGATGGCAGTTGTTTGGCACTCTAACTGCCAAAGACTTAATTTGGCAGTAGGACTGCCAAACTGGCAGCAGTCAGGACCGCCACTGCAAGGCTGGTGGTCTCAAGACCTGTCTTTAACCCTGTGCCACCCAAATGGTTGACATATCTGACTGGTGAAACACTGTCCATTTTCAAAAGATTTATGTTTAAGTTCAAAGCCCTTGCAAAACACTACTTGAAAATGTAGGCACATAAGACCAATCTGATGAATGCAAGATGGCTTCCAAATCATTCACCTATCAAATACGTGTATCACACCATAGCACCTCTTGAAGAATGTGCACCTAACTTTTCCACATTCAAACCAATTTCTCACATTACATTTCTAACTCATCTTGTAACAGTAGTAACAGCTATAGGCCTGAAAGGATTTACATACAAAAAGCAGAAGCTGATCTGCACTGCACATTTTTCACATTACGTTTTCGATAATTATGATGTTATTATCCATTATCAACAATCCCATCTTAATTGAAAAAAATTAAAATAATACCATCGACCCCACCAACATTCCATCAGGGCAAGAAATAAGGATAGGATTGACCTAAGAGTATAGGGACCAGATAGTTTGTCTTTTATTCTTCTCACAATTGAAGAAAGAATGTTCCAGAACCGGCTCCACATTGATTGAACTCTACTTTGTTAATAGGCATGTATAACATTTCCATAACATCAAGAGACAGATGTATTCTATCAGTCCGTCAGGCCACTTTGAACTGCTGTATAAGACCAAAGAGAGCACAAACACACTGGATTTTGCAAATCTACAAGGATTTTTTAAGTACCGTAATTGCAATCTGAAAACTAGGAGGAAATAAATTAAAGAATTTCAATCCAACAATTTAAATACCTTAGTGCAGGAATTAAAAGATGTATTTTCTTCTCTGGCACTACTGTTATGCTGAAAAATAAAGCAACCTCTTGATCAGGTTGCAGCATGACATGATGAAGAGCTCATGGTAGCACTGTCAAAAACTCTACCATGCAAACACATGTTGTTCCAAATCCAACTTTGAAAGCTAGGAAGCATTCCATCTGCTATCCAGGTTAATCTCTAGAAAATTGTAGTGGTCACAGTAGCTATTTCCTTAATTGAGTGTGACTTTGTCCTCTTTTCTTGATTGACATAAAAGACCCTTATTGACCATTGATACAGTTTGCAACAGCCTTAACAGACATGGTTGGGTCTCCTGTTTACACTTTCCTTACTAACTTCTTACGATGTCCAAATTTATATTTAAATGCATGTGCCTCAGCACCCACAAGCCAGATCCATTTGGTCAACCCATTTGGTATACGCACACACACAGTTCTGGACCAGTACCACACTTTCGGAACAAATACATTTATGATGACTTGTCACAAATTGGTGTAGTTATCATGCAGCCATTGCCCTAGAACCATACCAGTTGCCAATATCCAGTTCCTTGATGTGAGTCGTGACAAGTTCACCTGGTTGAATTATTGAACCCCTTGGTTCCCTCATGACCTAGAGGACATGGCACTCTGCTGCCATTCTCTACTTCTTCAAAGATTAAAGCCACTTTGTCGCATAGCAAAACAGTCTCATGTCTCTAACAATGGGTTGAGGAATCCCACTGTGTCTTGTGTTGGCTTTATTTCATCTCCCAGCCTTTGCTAATTAGAATATTTCTGTTTTGCTGGGAAGCTGTAATACTGGCTATCTTCCTTCCCTGTGGCTCTCTTTAGGCCCATTAATTAATTCTCCACCTTCAAATGTACCTGCCTTTGCATTATTAAATATTGTTGTTTCTACTGCTGGACCCACTCTCCTGGGCCTACCTTGGGATCCTGGCTGACCAGCTGCTATACAAGTATGCTTCCAAGCAACCCTTTCATGTTTACCTGTAGCCTGCTAGGGAAGCAGACCTTAGAAAGTAGGAGGTCTGTAGATTTTTCCTCACCCATGTTAGTAAATCAGACATGAAGTTCAAAACAAAACTTGAATACCTCAACTAATGTACAGTGCTCAGTTATATTCCATAAACCCTGGAGCTAAACTTCACTGAGGATTTTATCTGTAAATAAGAAAGGAAGGTTGCCAGGATGTGTCTTCTACTTTCCATGACCAATCCAAATACTTCCTCCCACATCACCCCTTCTAACAATCTTCTCCACTTACCTGTGTAAAGGAAAATATGTTTATTATGATATATCCATCCTGTTCATGACCACCCATCAGAAATCAACAGTCTGATGCAATTTGTGTTATGCAGGTTATTCAGGATGCCAGCAGCAAGTATACTTCTGTAGTTGACTTGGTCAACTAACCCTAAAACTATGAGCTATACGTCAAGGACTGTTGTCCCGGATCCAGCACCCTGACATTTGGATTGCTCCATCCAACATTCAGAACCATACCTTAGTGTCCAGATAATACCTTGGGTCCCCTAGGGGTCCTTTTGAGCCACAAGCCATGACTCACATACATAGTAGGCTTCTGAGGAGGCTGTATGACCTCAGACTGCCATAGATGATGACATAACCATTCGCTCAGTAAAATCATTGATGAATCAATCCACATAGGTATTTTAACCAAATAACGCAAGCTTTTTACCCATTTACTGAACTGTAAAAAAAAAATCCTCCAATCCCTTCATTGAGAGTCACTATCAAAGAACAGGTGGCCTCACCCGAAGCTCCAAATATTTACAATTGTAGTAACATTGCATTATATTATTGAGATCCACAAAATTGCTGGCCTTTGCTAATCTGACTTCAAGTAGTGTCACCCAAGCAAAAAGCATCCTCTCTACAGTGTGTGGCAACATCCTGACACTCACCAACAGTTTAACACTTAAAATATCTCTCAGTAACTGCCTGGATTCAAATGAACTCTATTTTCTTTGTTTATAGGTAAACTCTATAGCTTCTCCATAACATCAAGAGACAGATGCATTCTATCAGTCTGACAGACCACTTTGAGCTTCTGTATAAGACTGAATTTTGCAAAGCCACAAGGCTTTTTTAAGCATTGTAATTGCACTATTTGCCAACTAGGAGGAAATAAATCAAGGAATTTCAATATAATAATTTAAAATCATGTTACATACATGACTATATCAACTGCAGTTCTGCATATGTAATTTACTTGACAAAGTGCTTTTGCACACTAGCTTACATAGGTAGCACCAGTAAGTGGTAAAGCAATACTTAGAAAGACCAGTTTCATAACTCACTTAAAAGGATGTGACATTCTCACCCGTCACAAATTGTGAAGAAAAACACCCACATAACAAAACATTTTCTTTCATGGGAAGCCCAGTACACTTGAGAAGGTGACAGAGATCTCACGCAGAGACAAAGACCGAGCTTTGTGTAACACAACTAATAACAGTGCAGCAGGATCTAAACCAACATTCTGAAATTCACTTTTGACTTAAGGCAATGACCTCACCTGACTATATCATCTGAGATATTTACCAAGCATATTGTTTACTATGAATGTGATAGTAAGTACTTTTTTTTGTCTCCTATGAAGTATATTCCAGAATAATATTAAAAAATATTGTCGACTAAAATATACATAATTTGTATGCAAGCCAACAAAACATGGTTTCAAAGATATCATGGATCCAAATCTTGCCAAACATAAGGTAAGTATGTTGTAAAAACCATGCTTAGACCATTAAATATAATTTATCAAAGCATGGAAAGGTAAAAATAATAATGTATTTAAAAACAAATGGTTTGAATAAGCAATGTAAATTAAATATATTCTTATTCATATATATATATATATATATATATATGGAATCTATCTATCTATCTATCTATCTATCTATCTATCTATCTATCTATCTTCATACATAGGGTAATGTTTTTACTTATACTGGGTGCTCCTTTGTGTCTAGACAAAGCTATACATCTCTAAAGCGCTCATAAAAAGATCAAAACATGTGTCGGGTTGCTTTCGTTCATCTCAGGTTGGCTTCAACAGTACTTTACCAATCCAAAGCTGTAGTACTATGCCTGGAGTGGTAAAAGGCAAGGCGTTTGTCCTTTTTCAGCTCTGCATGAATGGCATTAGCTAATCCTATGCTTAAAGACTTTGCTGCAAAAATGGCATACACATTTTTCACTTTCAAACTCAGCATGGATGGCACTGTGGTAATCCTATGCCTAATACTTTACTTGAAAATTAAGAATTTGAGGTGAGCAGATTCAGAGTGTCGCTGGTGTTGTAGGGTGCTCTGCATAGGAATGTATTCACAGTTGGTGCCAGTGATGAAGGTCAACTGACTCTTCCAATTCAAAGTATCCACAATAATAATGATATTGCTGCACTCCAGGGACTGGTTATCCAAATCTTTATTACAAAGTACAGTCACATCTTCTTGGTAGTTATTGCTGTATATGTGCCTCCCCCCGACTCGGCTCCACTTCTGACTCACTTGTTTCCTTATTTACTGTTAGGTTTGCTATTGTTTCCTCAAGCTCATGCTTTTCCTTGAGGGTATCAAATTGTTTGGTGAAGATAAATATTGTGAGTGAGTGTAAATCTTTGCATCTCTCCACAAAATATCCTATGTTTGCGTTCCTGTATGAGCTCCTCATAGTTTTCTAGCCTGGTTTAAATTTCCTTTCTTAATTTTAATTGTTCCTCTGCTTTAGATTTATTTTGATTGTAAACAATTTTATTTTGTATATACACAATGATACCACATATCCCATAATGCCACAGGTTTTCCAGGATTTGTTTAAATTAGGAAGTAAAAATGGACTCCTCACTGTGACAAAAACTGTGACATTCAAAAAGCATCAGTGCAGCAGTGTATGCTGTAATAAAGATTTGGATAACCAGTCCTGGAGTGCAGCAATATCATTACTATTGTGGAGAGTATATATAACCATTTTCAATACAAAGAACCACTGAAATTCACTAGTTATAGTTATCTCAAGTAACTATAACTTGTGCTTAAAATTAACTATAACTCATGCCCCCACCATGCTGTGTTGTCATCAATGATGTCAGTACAGTTGTCATCAGTAATGCTAATAATGATGTCACTAAATATGCATGAGTGTTGTACATTGTGAGGGCATTAATTATAGTTACTTTAGGGCATGAGCCATAGTCACTTGACATAATTATAACTGTTGCATACTGGTGAATGTCAGTGTTTTTTAAGCTTAAAATGTTACATTGTCACAGAAATGTTAATCTAACTATAACATTACCTTTAACCTTTGTTTTTTTCAGTGAATTGCTAAGGTTTCTTTTAATCTGAAGTAAGATATAATTACAATACCTAACTATAATGTCACTTTAACTTTTGTTTTTTACTTTATTGTGAAGTAATGTTTTATTACCACACTTAAAACCAACTACACGCCATGCATGGCCTTCAGCCATGCGCATTGTCGGGTTAGTTGTAGGACCTGCATCCAAACCTCACAGGCAGGCAATCCGTGTATGATGTGAGGTTGGCCAAATGGTCTGGCCTATAGCCAGGCCCTGCATCCACCCCACCAGAGGCAGCCACCCTCCTGCCATGCACGGCCTTAGGCCAGGACCTTTGGCCTACCCTTCACAAGGAAGCAACCCTACACCACATACAGCCTTCAGCCATGTGCAGTGTGGGATTGTAGGCCTTGCACCCAACTCCCTGTGAGTGTTCTGTCCCCTACTGTGTGCAGCCTTCACTGCCCAGTGTGGGGTTGGTTGCAGGGCCTCATCTGCACCCACTTTACAGGTGTCCTACCTTCCTCAGCACTCAGCCTTCTGGCATGTGTAACATGTAGCTCGTCTCACAGGCCCTGGCTGCACTTAGACTTACTCACTTTATCGAAGAGAGACAACACAAAATTATTAAAAGTAGTACTATTTATCAAGAGGTGAGTATTACCTACTGGCCATCACCAGCAGGTAGTTATATTTAGAACCTAGCTTCTCTTGAAAAGGCATTTTTTGACTCAGCTATATCTGTGGCACAGTTTGACAAATCTTCACAACATTCTCCAACAAAAGTGTTTCCAAGGGTCTTTTTGTGTGTGGAAAGTTTTGGGGTGCTCTATCAAGTGGGGGCCTAGAAAAAGACGGGTTAATAAAAGTGCTATCCCATTTTAACTCCCACAGGGATTTTGAACATGACTACAGCCCCAACCGCTGGGCTGAATTACACCAAATATGGCAGAAAGGAAGCTTTTGATCCAGAAAGCATGCTTTTTGTTATTTGGTGTAAGTCTGGTCAGTATTTTTAGAGAAATTAAAGGAAATCCCAGTTTGTATGGCTACTATTGCAACAACTTTGCAAATACTGCTAATCTCTTGCAGAGGGCTGATTAGCTGCCAACACTTCAACCAGTGTTGGCAGCCATTTTGTAACTCAGCCTCAGCTGTCATAAAAATAAAGTAAAGGGGTTCCCCCTAGCCTTCGTGCAGGTGTCCTCCTGGTACCTTGCCAGAGCAAAAAAGCATTTTTTTTAAATTCACAGCAAAACTTGAGGATATTTGCAAATTTTGCTATGAATACAAAAAAGATCAAGTCCGGTCTCCCGTGCTTGTTTATAATTAAGCTGCTGGGTGGGCCAGACCTAAGGGGCATATATGTATTATGTACCAAAATGGAGAGGGCACACAGGGCTTTCTTACGCCTTTCATGCACATGGACGTGCCCCAGGGAGGTGGTGGTCCCAAGGGTGATACATGACCCGGCAGGGGGGCCTGGCTGCCCACCCTCCAATTTTTCATTCTAGAATATTTCCCCTGAGAGGTGATGTCCCCCAAGATGGGAGTCCGCGTGGACTCCCTCCAATAGCCCCGGGGAGGTAATAGGTCCCGGGGCCTCTCAAAGCCTGAGCAGGGGGGTCTGTTCTATCTCTCTCTCTATATATGCTGCTGTTTTGTTTTCATAAGGCTGAGTGTAGCACTGGGGTGACTGGTTAATTAGCTTTTGGCTGCTGGACCTGGCTGTGGTCCACCCCTGCCACCCACATTGAAAGGGCATGCAGGGCTGGGTCTTTGTAAGGGTTGGCTGCAGGACCTGGCCGCAGGACAGTCCCTGTGGCCAGTCCCCACCAAGCACAGCCTAAAGGCCATGCATGGCATGGGCTTGGGTGGTTATAGAGGGGAAGGTCACAGAGCCTGGCCTTTGGCCAGGTCATGCAACTAACCACCGAAAAACACAGCCAATATTTGCTGAAAATTAAAAAGTTTTTGGGCAGACTTGTGTATGGTGGGCTGATCTATGCTCTTGGACAGTGTTTGCTGTGGATTTACATTTGTTGTGATGTCCGCACTATGAGCCCCGGCAACGTGTGGAAGAGTTTTCTTCAGACATCACAAGGGTTATATCTATATATTTAGCTATATCTATCTCTCTCTCTATATATATATATATATATATATATATATATATATATATATATATATATATATATATATATATATATATATATATATATATGTACATATATAGAGAGAGATAGATAAATATAGATATAGATATATTCACTGAAAACAAAAAAGGTTACAGGGACTTTATAGGAAGGTTTAACAGTGAAAACACTAGTAAATAAACAAACACACTGTCAAGCAATACTAGGATTTGAACATTCAGCCTACTGAGTGATGGCACAGGACCTTGACCACTAAGCCCGAAGTGACTCCATTCTACTCTGCTTCCAAACATAACTATAACATTTGTACCAAACATCTTGCTAGTCCGACTCTTTGAAGTCAGACTTGATGGGATGGAAGAGAAAGAGATTGACAGGACTACGGGGGAGCCTGAGGGCCCCCGTAGCACTAGCCAGCTCCCCACATCCTGTTTAACAGTGCAGAAAGTGAAGTGTTTGTTCTGTCTTGGCAAAAGCTGCCAAAGCTCCCACCAAGTCAGAGCAAACAACTATGTCTCAGGGGTGGGCACCTCGGAAAATGTCCAAAGCCAGCCCTGGGTTGTGTTGGTCCCCTGGCCATCTATGACTCCTCGGGGGGGCTTACAGCATACTCAAACAAAATACCCTGGGGAAGTGGTGGTCCACCTATGAACATCCAAAAATAAATGTTCAATGTCCATTGACTGCAGCTTTCTCATCTTACATATTTTCTGCTGACACGATGTCAAACATTACTTAATGCTTTGTGGGAGTTACAAAACTCTTCACATGCAGAAAAGGCACTAAAGATAAGGCATTGCAAGTCTGAACGTGGATACAGATAAAGATTTATGGGAAATGAAGCACGTTGTAATCCTGCCAACATCACATGGTGTGTATTAATATTAACAACTTTGTAGCAAAGATGTACTAACAGGAAACCACCGTTTTTGGGACCACGTGAGTCTGAACATCTTTGTAAGGTTGCAAGATGAGAAACATTCAGGCTATGGACATTGAAAAGTCCTTTTTGGATGTTCTTAGATTGATTATCAAATGGGAGTGCAGCATGAGAACTTTAAAAAACAACATGTTTTTTTGCCTGGATGTAACTGGCATTGAGAAAGGCGAAATGCTGGAACGCGTTTGCTTGGAGAATAAATCATTTTCCTTTATGTGTGTATGTACAATGGCTGGTTATAATCAGGAATACATTTTTTTGTTTTTCATCTATCTTTGCTGCTGTTTGACAAATCTTCAAAAAAACTTTCCAAAGCAATTGCCTCATCTGAGCTCCATCCTGTAAAGTTTCGGGTAATCTGTTGAGTAAGAAGAGAGAGGGGCCAAAACATGTCTTCACCATTAATTTTTCCATAGGATCTTTATAGATTTACAGCAAATTTGGCAGAAAGCTAGACCATTGTCCAGAAAGAGTGTTTTATGTGATATGGTGTAAATCCATTTAGTAGTTTTGAGCAATGAATGCTGAAAATCTGTGATTATGTCACACCGCAGAGGATCCACAGGAATTTTGTTTTTTAAAAAACAAGCTCAGGTTCCTGTGCATTAAAAAAAAATACCCCTCAGGGTAGGCCAGGGCCCGGGTGGGCAGCTCATACATCTCTTTAGGACAAAGGGACACTTGGCCCTCCCTCCAAGGCTCTAAGAGGCACCTTAATGTCTGCTGCCAGCACTATTCAATCTGTGTGATTGCAGAATGTTAAACTGATATTTTCAGTTCTAGTAGATGTCCTACAAGGGTAGATACAATGGAAAATGTAATTTGTGCTACCATTGATCTACCATATGTAGGGCGGCTAAATAAAGCACTTTACATATTCGAGAAAGCATGCACATCTCTACTTTGAATATAAAGTTTTAGAAAAACAGAAAAAATCTGAAGAAATTTGAAATAGAGCAATACAAATAGATTAATTGTAAGTGATTTTAATTTAATCTGCTCATAAAATAAAAAGGTGCTGCCTAATTAAAATCATGACTTAGTGCTAAGTCGTGGCTACTGAAAATTCAAACCCAGTTCAGGCCTTGGTTCCAGTGTCCTTAATAAACGCAAGATACAGGAAAGGGAGGGAAGAGCCATGAATGGTGGTGCAAGAGGTGTTTGAATGGCACAACCTTTTGGCCCCTCTCCTATTTGGTCTCTTTGCCCTGATGCCCTCATAAACTAGCAGCCCATATGTTGAAGAAAAACTGAAAACCAAAAAGAAAAAGAATAACTTTCAGTCTTGACTTGCCACTATGACCACCCACTTTTAGGTGGCTATGACAATGTAGCTTTTTTAATAAATACTCTTGGTCCATATCACCGCATTGTCTTGACTTCCTCCAGTAACACTATTGGCCAAGCCGCACCCATTTGTCCAGTCACCACCATGAAAAGGCTGGAGGAAATGCAGAGTTGGGGCAATGGGGGGCTGCTACAGTGTACATGACTATGTTGTAGGCAGTGCAAGGGCCCACCTCTCAGCACCCTTGGAATGTGCATTGTCTGCTATGGCACACAGTGCCCATTCCAAGGGTGCTGTGTGCGACGTTATTGGCTTCGGCTCCCTGAGGGAGCCAAGGCCAATACTGCCACACTGTTTCTCCAGTCAGCTCAGCAGAAACATCGCAATACAACAAGGGTGAGGTAGCCGGCTTGATGGCCACCTCCCCACTGCCGTATTGGAATTTGGGTGGTTCTACCGTTAAACTCATAATCAGGCCCTAAGTCTGCATTTAGTACTATTTCTTGGCACTAAAATGCCCTCTTGCCTCCAAAATGGACACAAGAATGCATTTTGTGCTAAAAAATTGCGCTAAATGTAACTAAACACAATTTGCAAATGTGAGCAGCCATTCGCACTCGCTACATGTGCTCTTGTGGTGGGAATTTCCCTTTTTCTTAGTGCAAAATGCACTATTGCATCCAAATGGGAGTGAGGGTGCATTTTGCGCTAAGAAAGAGTGCCAAATGAAGCAGAACATGAAAAGCAAGAGCAAGTTGATGTTGGCTAAATGAACTCTGACAGTAGGATTGTTTTTCCCCAAAATTGCTCTTACTTACGTGAGCAGTACTACAACATTCTCCAATAGAAAATAATGAAGCTAGGGACTTTAAGCAATAGCCAAAAGGAAATAGTGTTAATAAAATGTCTAATTTAATTTTGTAAGAAAATAATGATTTTTTTCAATTTAAAAATAAATGTAACTTATTTTTGATAAAACAATTTTTTTTAATTACTTATAGTAAATTTTACTATATAATATATAGATATAAACATTTTACTTCAGGTGTGTTTTCTTTTCTTAAAACAGTCTTTAGATTTGTATACAATTTTTTAAAGACCAAGATCATCAAAACTGGATAAGTACTTTTTAAGTTATAATAATATAAGTTTAGCAAAAATAGTCTTTTGTGCGTAGTTCTGTACCATATGAATCAATGGAAGAAAAGTTTAAAATGACTTATAAAATCAGGCAATGCATTTACCAATGTCTCCTTTTGCATATAGGTCTAGGTTATAGAGGTCAGAAGAGATGGGGGACATTCAGAGCAATGCTGCTTCTCTGGTGCACTGCCCAGGTAAGCCGGGTGCAGGCAGATAGATGAGCCAGGAGCCATGCGCCAAGGTGCCTTTGGAAGCAAGAGGTAGGTCACTTTGAGGGTCACTTGCAGGTCAGCAGGGCCACTCTGGTGGGTGGTCCTCTGGGTATCTGAATTCCCTTGACTGGGGCTTCGTCCTAGTCCTTTTGGATTTCAGAGTGGACTTTCCTTCCTGGTGTCCAACATTGAGTGACCAGTACTTGGGGATGTTCCACAGTTAAGCCACTGGAGGTTGCAGTGATACTAAACTTGGCACGCGTTTAGGTTTTGTCTTCACAGTCTGTGAGGTGAAATTTGGTCTGGCTGCAGCGTCTAGTTCCTTGATCAGCAGTCCGTCAGTGAACTGTACTTCACTGGTCCTTTGGGCTTTGTTGCAGGAGAGTGATGCCTACACTCCCAAAGGGAGATCTTTGGTGATTTGTAGAAGAGTGGAGGTCTTCTGGTGATTTTTAGAGTACATCCAGTGTCTGAGCAACCCCTCAGTGGCAATTATCAAGCCCTGGGTGCCGCAGGAAGGGATTGGCACCTTTTTCTTGCGGAGTAAGAATGTAGTTCTCATGCCTTGGGTCTTCTTTGTTGCTGGTTTTCTTGTGTCCTTGGAATCTGATCTGCAGGTCTAGGGGTGCCCACAAAATACTGCATTTAGTGGGCATTTAGGGAAGTACCTAGTAGTGACCAATGGGTCATCTACCTTAGGGTGGCTACACCCACTATGTGACCTTTGTGTGTTTTCCCGCTGTTGCTCCCACGAAAAGTGGGGGTTTGCATTGGGGCAGCCATATGCTGCTAGCAGCAGGAATGAGGGGCAAGTTTTAAGGGTGGTAAGCCCTTTGAAGCTCACAGGCAGGACTGTGCACATTCCTGGGGGAGGAGGTCTAACACCTCTGCCAGGAAGGGCTTTGTTTGCTGGACCCAGAGAGAGCACAGGCTCTCACCCAAGGGATCCGGAATCCTGTCTGGTGGTCACCGGATGGTTGTGTCTAGCCAGCAACCATGCCAGGGTAGTTAGCTTTTGCGTGGCACCTCTAAAGTGGCCCCTGGCTACATTTTGCAGTAAATCCAATACTGGTACCAGCTTGGATTTAGCATTGTGAGTTGTTTGATACCAAACAATCCAGGGTGCAGAGAGGCCATCATGTAGCTGTGAAACACCTACGCACTGACCAGTGTCCAGCACATGCATGTAAAATGGCTGCTCTATTCACTTACCATGTCCCAGGTTTGGCAGGGACACATTAGGGGCATATTATTCATGCATCTATGCCCACACATGGAGTATAGTGCCCCCACCTTAGGACTGGAAGGCCTCCCAGAGGGGTGACTTACCTATATTGCATGCAGTGTGTAGTGGAAAGGGCACACAAGTTGTGTGTTATGTCAGTTTTGCATTTTAGGTTGACTCCAGGGCACTCAGCCTGCAATGGCAGTGCTTGGTGCACTTGGGTGCTTGGTCCCTGAGAGCGGCATACACTGTGTTGCTGCCCTCAGGCTCCTACCCTTAGTACCTCATGCCCTGGGTACATTAGTATCATTTACTAGGGACTTATGGGGACACCTAAAGATGTTTCCAATTGTGCCACAGCATCACAACAGTATTGGGAAAGAGATCTGGCCCAGGGAACCTAGTTAGCTGGGGCCCTGGGCACTGACAATTTTGAAACCTCATCACATACAAGGCAAAAAGTGGGGGCTAGCCATGTTAAGAGGCCCTTTCTCACAATATTTAACATACAATTTGTTTTCAAACTTCAATCCATTTTAATAAATGTATCCATACTTTTACCAAACCAGTTGTGGAGGTCTGCACCAAGTTTGCAGAATGTCACATACAATTGCAAATTCACTACTAGTAGCAACTCTCCCATAATATTTGATGTTCGGACTCACTCCTTCCTCTAGTGCAGAGGAAGGAGATATGTAGATCTGCACTTTTGAGTACCTTTACACTCTTAGATGGTAAGTATTCAAAGACAATAAAGTTACTCAAAAGTGTAAGAGTGAACTTACTCATGTGAATGTACTCACCAGTAAGTTCACCTTTGCAAATAGGCCCACTTGTTTGTCTTGTACAGCATTTATCATTGGGTATTTTAAAAAATAACATAAAAGAAAATAAGATAATGTGCTGGTTAAGAGAAAATAAACAATCTACCAAAAGGAATCACAGTAAATGAGGCATATGATGCCACTACACTACCTTTTCATACCCCTTCCTTTAACTGTCCCATTCTTTCCCGCAGATATCCTCACCTCTCTCTTTTGGCACACCAAATCCACTTCTTCCTTGCCACTATCTTGGAGAATCTGCAATCTGTCCCAAAGACACCAAATTGATCCCTGTTTTGACTATATCATACTGGGGAGTATGCACTCTACTCAAAAAGAGCAGACTTTCCAAGTATGTTCTTTTTGAGACAGGGTGGATACTTACTACCTAAATAAGGCAGAATATTCTTGCATGGTACAATTTAGACTTTTGATACATTTCCTAAATATGAAGTATTGTTGTGCAGAACTGTGTTACATGAAATATATGTTGAACCGACAAAGTCCTAAGGTCTAACTCCATTTTTAAGTAGGCACCGAATCCATTTTAGGTAATGGAAGTAACCATCTGAATCTTAGGTGCCTGGGGGCCTTCAGACGCAGATGTCATCTGACCGTAACTTTCTAAGGACCGTGAGTCAAGTAATTCGGCTAATGACATAGATATGACACCTAATGTGACATTAGTCTGGGACAAGTGTCTACCTATCACCATATCAAGGTCAAATAAGAACAAATTATAACTAAAATATTGTAGTCTGAATTAATGTTCCTTTATATGTTCATTAGGCAACGTATATGACGCACACCTTGATGCACATATGTCTATGTCAGACATTCCTAAACTTATGTATGAATTACATTATCTGACAAGATTTAGTATATAAGGGCTGCCACTTGATTACTTGCCAGGAGAGGCCCTTCCCCTAGATTAGTGCACATGATTCTTCCATAGACAGTCTCATCTATTGCCAGAGCGCTTTGAAGAGGCTACATCTTCCCTGCTACTGATAAGTCAAGTCCAGGAGGAAAGCTGCTACTGCAGTGCATTTACCCTTTGCGGGGAACACTTCCTTCACACCTGTCTATAATGACAGCTCTTGATGTCAACACAGTATGCTGTGCATTTCTTCTCCCTGAGAAACTCTAGACTGCAAGTTGCTATACTTTCCATGTTCTCTTAGTATAGCACATAAATGTAGGTTTTAGGGTGTAGGGTTTTAAATGACATTTTAAACATGCTAGAAATATTCATTTTTTGTTCTTGCTCACAAAATGCATTCTTGCTGTTTTAAATGCTTTTAATTAGAAGTGTCTATTCCTCTTAGTTTAGTGTGTGTGATATTGTGAATAATAACATAGGTGTATTTATGTTGCCCCTGACCCAATTGCAGGAATTGTTTGTAACCCAAAAACGATAACTCTACTCCAAAAGGTACTGGGTGGGGTGTCTGCAGGGCTACAATAACCTGCCTTTCACATTCAGCTCTGGTGTATTGAACTGAGTTCTCCAATGTGAGCCGTGGGTGGGAAATCAAACCTTGAAACTGCACCAGGGTCATAGTTTATGCAGCAGAACCTCCTAATTTGTATAGGATGAAAGCAATCAAAATCTTAAAGGTAGGCTTTGATTGTAAGCCTGACTGAAACTAACCTGACCTTTCTCTTATGACCCATCACTTTATTTCAAAAACCTGATCCTGAACCAGGAGAAAAGTATTTGAGCAGGCTCCCACCAGCACAAACAGTTGTGCTACCTCGTCTCTGAATGAATAACGTATTGTGTGTGCCCAATGTGAGAACTGTGGCGCCCACTGTTAAAAATCATAATTTCAGCTCCAGCTCCTATGATTCCCCCAGAGCTACATGGCAAAAAACTGTAATTCTATTGCCTCATTAAGTCCATGACCCCAGGAGAGCTTTCCCTTTTTTAAAAGCACTGCGAGCTGTATACTCTTCAGCTGGAGTGCAGAGTCCCATGGAGATCGGCTCTATAGCTGCACTTTATGTTATAAGAAAGACGTTGATTTTTTTTTAATAAAGCTTTATTACAAAAATTCGGACAGCCACTTTTGTCAAACATTTCAATGTGTGAATTTATGAAATGTACATTTGATTACAATTTTTGGTGACTTTTTGATAAAAAGCAATAGATCTGCTTTATATATGTTGATGTGCTGACCGCTTGATAAAGTCAATAAGACAAATTTTTATATTTTGGTGTTCTGAATCGTTGCAAAAGTCATTAGGCCACCCTTGTCACTGTTACACCACACAGTCAGCCATGCACGGCTGTGTGAATTATGTGCAGGGGGCTGGGAATCAGCCTGGCGCTGGGTGCTGCACTGAACCCCACATTGCACACGTCAATGGACATCTTACCTTATGTAAAAAAAATAGAAATTCACTTAAAAAACAAAGGTTAAAGTGACTTTTAAGTTAGGAATTGTACTTATAGCTAACTTTAAATGTTTATAAAAAGTAGAAATTCACTGGGCAAACCAAGTTAAAGGGATGTATAGTTAGGTGAAAATGTCAGTTAAAACATACAGTTTTTAATGAACAAAATCACTGAAATATACCAGTTATTGTTATTTCAAGTAACTGTTACTGGTGCCCTAATGTAACTATAAATAGTGCTTTTGCCCTGCACTGCCTATTATCTCACATATTACATTACTCATGATATGTTCTAAGACATCATTGATGATAGCATTGCAGCATCTGGAACGACATAATTAATGACAACACTACGCATGGTGGGGGCAGAGTCTTTTATTCCCTTTTTTACTGAAATTCTAAACCTTATAGTCAAATGATGACTGCTTTAACCACTTTATTCACCCATCCTGCTGTAATTCTCAGAATCCAGAAAGTGCTGGGAAGCAGGAAGAAGCCACCTGGTTTAATGCTCCGCTGCAATCTGTGCTAGATGAGATGCTGGATTATGAGGGAAGAGGCTTTCTTGCTAAAAAAAAAAATAGGTAGAATATAATGTGGACTCAACAAAGTTACTGTTATGGGAATGAGCGCTTAATATACAATAATATGGTCTAATTAAATCGAGTGAAGACTCCCCACCAAAATGATTTAGAGATAACCTGGTGCATGTCCTGTAGTTAGATGGAGTAAGAAGGAGATGTAGACTTCCCTAAAAAGGGATCTTTTGGGCATAGTGGGAGTTTGTTTTTGAAAAAACAAAATGAATGTCCTGTTTACACTGGAAGTATTCTCCAAGTGTGTTGGAGCTGCATTTTATCTTCAATGAACTAAATTACCTTCCTAGTGTGTCACTTTTCAGTGGTAAGAACTGGTTGAAACGAACCCTAACAACAGGGCAGATGACTCTTCTGTGCTGAATCGGCAACTTCCTTTATTGGTAGCAGCATCGTCAAAGCACTCCCATCAACCATTATTGAAGCTTGTAAAGCTGTTGCAGTCCAAGACTGTCAGTCACTGCCATTGGAGATCATCAGAAATAGTTTGCTGTTGTTCTTCATCTTCAAACCTCCAGATAAGTGTCTGAGAGTAGCGTTAGATGCCAGTTTTGCTCAGCGTCTTATGTAAGGCAACATCCGTTGAATGAGGGCTGGGCTGCGTTGTTTGATAATATACATGGAAACTATCTTGGTTACTTAGCAACACAGACAGCGCACATTAACACTCTCTAAAGAAGAATTTAGACATGCTGCAAGATTTCACAGGCCACAACCAGTTTTGCGTGTTGGTGAAACGTACATCTAGAGGACACATTTACATACCAAATGCGTATTGAGCAGTACAGTGACATGCACACTTCCTTGAAGACAACAACCTTCTCGACCCCTCTCAATCCGGATTCCGAGCCAACCACAGCACTGAAACCGCCCTCATCTCAGTCACAGACGACATCAGAACCCTGATGGACAACGGTGAAACAGTCGCCCTCATCCTCCTCGACCTCTCGGCTGCCTTCGACACCATCTGTCACCGCACCCTAATAACCCGCCTCCGCTCCACCGGGATCCAAGGCCAGGCCCTGGACTGGATCGCCTCCTTCCTCTCCAACCGCTCTCAAAGAGTCTACCTCCCTCCTTTTCGCTCAGACCCCACCGAGATCATTTGCGGCGTCCCACAAGGCTCCTCGCTCAGCCCGACACTCTTCAATGTCTACATGAGCCCCCTCGCCGACATCGTACGCAAACACAGCATCATCATCACCTCCTACGCCGACGACACTCAACTGATACTCTCCCTCACCAAGGACCCCACCAGCGCAAAGACCAACCTGCAAGATGGAATGAAGGACGTAGCAGATTGGAAGAAACTCAGCCGTCTGAAACTGAACTCAGACAAAACGGAAGTCCTCATCCTCGGTAACACCCCGACCGCCTGGGATGACTCCTGGTGGCCCACGGCCCTTGGCACCGCACCGACCCCCTCAGACCACGCACGCAACTTCGGCTTCATCATGGACCCACTTCTCACCATGACCAAACAAGTCAACGCCGTATCCTCCTCCTGCTTCCTCACCCTCCGCATGCTCCGGAAGATCTTCCGCTGGATCCCCGCCGACACCAGAAAGACCGTGACCCACGCCCTCGTCACTACCCGCCTGGACTACGGCAACACCCTTTACGCTGGGACCACCGCAAAACTCCAGAAACGTCTGCAACAAATTCAAAACGCTCCGCCCGCCTCATCCTCGACATACCCCGCAACAGCCACATCTCCGCCCACCTGAGGCACCTGCACTGGCTTCCCGTCAGCAAAAGGATCACCTTCCATCTCCTCACCCATGCACACAAAGCCCTCCACAACGAGGGACCAGAAGACCTCAACCGTCGCCTCAGCTTCTACGCTCCCACCCGTCTTCTCCGCTCCACCAGCCTCGCTCTCGCCGCCATCCCTCGCATCCGCCGCTCCACGGCGGGTGGGAGGTCCTTCTCCTACCTGGCAGCCAAGACATGGAACACCCTCCCCACCATCCTCAGGTCCACCCAGGACCACTCCGCATTCCGGAGACTCCTCAAGACCTGGCTCTTCGAGCAGCAGTAACCCCTTCCCCCTAGCGCCTTGAGACCCGAACGGGTGAGTAGCACGCTTTATAAATGTTAATGATTTGATTTGATTTGATTTGACACTTTCCAAAGCGGATTGCAAGTGTGTCACGCAACAATGATACGCACTCCCCAGGGGAATATTCATATAGGACACGTCAGAGTGTGTCTTCAATGGAGATATACACCAAATGCATTGCCATATTGAACAGTACAGTGACAAGCACACATTGCAAGTGTGTCATGCAATGGTGATACGCACAGCTTCATGAAACTCAAATGAGCAAGTGCTACCACATAAACACAGCATTGATACACTCACCTATCTTCATTAAAAGATGCGTACCATACCCTCTATATACACATTTTTGGACAACATCATGCAGCACACAGTGACGTCTCCATTACCATTTTTGCCTACTCCAGGCAATCACATGGCTGAGTGGGATTTATGGTTAGAAGGTTTTGAAGCTTATATGGAAGCAATTGATGTAGAAATATTTACTCAAAAGAAAATTTGGCACTATGAAAGAATTCATTGGGCACAGAATGCATGAACATTTTAAAACATCTTCCATCAATTGTAATGCACAATGATGGTGCAGCTATAAGAATGTTGGAAAGTAGGTTCAAGAAGAAGTATAATGTGATTATGGAGAGGCACACATTTTATATGAGAAAACATCTTCCAGGGGGGTCAGTAGACAAAGTGATTTGAGAGTTATAGTTGCTAAGTGTGAATATAAAGTGTTTGAAGATGAAAATGGTAAGGGAGCAATTGGTTGAGAAAACCAGTAATAAGAAAATACAGGAGAAATTGTTAACTACAGAAAGTTTTACATTAGATAGAGCACTGGAAATAGCTAGAAACATAAAGGCATTGTACATGTATCAAATGGCATTGGAGTCAAGAGCACAAGTTGTTACATTAGGTAGTGCAGTTAAAAAAAAAAAGAGAGGAAGATGAATTCCAAATAAATTATGTCACAGAAAGTGTTGAAATGTTATAGGTGTGGTAGTAAAAGTAATTTGGGTAACTCCACCACATGCTCCGCTGTAGACAAAGTTTGTGCTAAATGCAAATAGATAGGACATTTTGCTAGGGTGTGTAAGTCAAAAGGGGGTTTGGAACAACAAATGTACAGAAAGTTATTTCTGTGGACAATATGGTAGACAGTAATTCTAATTCAAGTAGTGAAATTGAGAATGTTGTTAAGGCAATTTTGGATTCATGCGGGAGGAACATTAAAAAATGAAAGTGTTTTTAAAATAGATCACATTAATGTCAAAAGACCAATATGTCAATAAGAGATCAATGGCATCTCGGTACCTATGTTGGCTGACTCCGGTTCATTCTTCACATTAATTGGTCCAGGGGAATGGATCAATGTAGGAAATGTTAAATTGAGGAAATCTAATGTTAAACCCATACCATATGGGGGAAAACCTGTGGAAGTATTAGGTGAGTTTGAGATTGTTCTAACCCTTAAAGGTCATAGCATTTCAGCCACGGTATATGTTGCCAAAGAGGGTCGTGTTTACTGGGTTGGTTGGAAGAGAAGCACATAGGAATTATATTAGATCCCAATAGTCAAAAGCAATTATTGTGGAAGGATGAATGTGTGAATGTTTGGACGATGGAAACTCATAATTGGGAAAAAAATGTCCTGAAGTGTTCTGTGAGAATTTGGGCAAAATTAAAGGTTTTTCACATCGCATTGTGTTAAAGGAGGGAGCAGAATGTGGGTCATAAGCCTAGAAGAGTGCCATTGGTCATGAGAGAAGAAATGAAACAGGAATTGAAACATTTAACTGAACAAGGAATAATTGAACCAATTGAAAGTTTAGACTGGTTGTCACTGGTGGTCTTAGCAAGAAAACAAAATGGTAGTTTGAGTATGTGCATAGACTTGAGAGATCTGAATGGGAAAATATGGGTGGAAGACATCCTTTTCCTAATATAACTGAAATGTTGGGTTCTCTGAAAGATGCCAAAGTATTCAACGCACTTGATATGTCATCTGCATATCATCAAATAGTTTTGTACAAAGTAGTCGTCATCTTACATCATTTAACATGCCTGCTGGGGCTTTCAGATTCAAGAAGATGCCGTTTAGTTTGGCATCAGCCTCAGCTGTTTTTTAAAGAGTGGTGGATACTATGTTTCAGGGGATTTTGAATAAAAAATGTTTCCAGGATGATATTCTAGTATATTTTTTATTTTAAAAAACCAAGGCACACCAAAGTAGTCCACGAAGTTTGTGGTGTGTAAAACAAGTGAATAAGAGTTCTGGATACATCTTGTTGTTGATTATGATTTATTAATCCCATGCTATGATGAGTCCAATAGCAACAGCTGACGTGTGTTTCATCATCTAGACTTTTTGAAGGCTGTAAAAGTTGATTTGTGAAAGACAATTCACTGTCATGAAAGGATGATAACAACAAATAATAACAATTACCGTGGTTTCAGAAAACCCAGTCTTAGTTGGGAAGTTATCTTACATCTCAGTATTCAGGTAAGTGATCCCGAAGCATGCAGATATATGTAACAAGCAAAAATAATTTATAATATTATTGCCCTCTTATATCCATATTGCATAATCATGGTGGAGTTAAATGTGTTAAAAGGATCAAACGCATATGTAAGATGTGGTTACAGTGTACAAATTTAAGTTGAAGAAAGCGGTATACATCAGTGAGAAGGTGATGTAGATAGAGATAGTCTACCGCAGTCCCCAGTGCCAAAGGTGTATCAAACCTAACACCAAACAAGTGAAGCTAGCCCAGAGGAGCTATAAGACAAGAACATACAAAATTCAATGGAAATGCATCCACATGTGGATTAAAGTTTGTGCTGAGTAGAGTATTCTTGAGAGAAAAGCAAAGAACATAAGCCAAAAAAACACAAATGTTATATGTATGTGTTACATAGTGTCTCATACCACAAGCTAGATTTACCCTTTGGTAAGCAGAGAATTATGTTACTAAGTACAGACACAACAGGCGGTAACAGATTTTCAAAGTGCTAAACTCCCGCATATAACGTTGCACCCATTGCGATAATTTGATTCTATATATGATAGACAGCAAACCGAAATGATGTTCAGATAAAGACCCCACCAAGGTGAGTAGGAATAACATCCGTACACAAACATACCTATATTTTGCTGTCCTCTGTGTAGCGAGATAATTCAACAAGAGAGACAAGGCCTAAGACACATGAAAAGAAGCAGTTGTTGAAAAAACTATGTAGCATCCAAGAATGCAGAGCTAAAGTATTCAGGCTCATTATTATTAAAATGCAACAAAATGCATAACGTGTGTGTCGCGAAAGATTCCCATACATATGAGGCGGGAAGTACACAGGCAGAAGTAATGATCGTGGAGCTATGCACTTGTAAAGAGGAAGCAAATGTATACGTGGTTCCGTTTGTGACATGGAGAGACATAATTATGCACAGATAACTCCCCAGGGCAGTGACACAAGGTATACGGAAACCTGGGAGAGCCGTGTCGTCAGTAAAGCCTGTACAAGAGGATCCAAGAACATATAAAGGCGATCAGATAACAATAGAGACTATCTCTTGGCTATGCACTATAAGACTGTACATAGCAAAATAGATATTTTAGGCACTACTTTCCATGGTATTGACACAATAGGTACTCCACCACGGGGTGGCAACAAAACTCTGATGTTGAGACGTTTGGAAAGCAAATGGATTATCAGACTTAGAGCAGTGGGAAATGCTCCTAATATAGAGAAGGACCTACATGTTTTCCTAAGGGAGTGAGCCAGTTAGGGTATCAGGAGGAACCTTATCTCTTGGTATCAAGTTGCTCTCATTTGTGACCTATGTATTATGTTTTTCCCTATTTGGATTTTGCAACACGATCAACCTGAAGGTTCCAGACCAGTTGTTATAGAACATAAAATTAATGTGTGTCAGCCAACATTTCCTATTGTCTGGGTACTCACACCTCTCCTTGGCTGTCTAGGGGGAATGTTTCACTATTATGTACAATGTACACTATGGCCCTCATTACAACATTGGCGGTAAATGCCGCTTACCGCCGTGCAGAAGACCGCCAACACACCGCCGCAGTCGCGGAATTCCGCCACAGCTATTATGACCCACAGCACGGAATCACCTAAAATTCAGACACCCACACAAGTCCGCCACACCAAAGGTCAGTGATAAACTTGCGAATACAAAACCTCCACTGTCACGCCAACAGAAATACGCCCACACTATCACGACACACGAATCCAAGCGGCGGTCTTTCAACCATGGGACAAACGTGGGATTCCATTAGCGGTACATACCGCCGCGCTCAAAATACACACACATTTACAAAACACTACCACATTGGACAATTCGAAATACACACACCTGATACACATACACACACCACACCCACACACCCAATACAATATGAAACAAACACCCACATCACCCACAAAACCCTACAACCACAAGTACCGAGAGAAGGCCAGAGAGAGACACTACACACAACTACCAAGCATCCACAGGCACACAATACCATCACCCACATTACTTCCACACACCTCACAGACAGACCACTAAATAGCACCTACTTATCACTACACACACCACTCCACACATCACCCACACCACCCCATGGCACGGCAAAGACACCCCAGGTTCTCTGAGGAGGAGCTCAGGGTCATGGTGGAGGAAATCATCCGGGTAGAGCCACAGCTATCCGGATCACAGGTGCAGCACCCCTCCATTGCTAGGAAGATGGAGCTATGGCGACGAATAGTGGACAGGGTCAACGCAGTGGGACAGTACCCAAGAAATAGGGATGACATCAGGAAGAGGTGGAACGACCTACGGGGAAGGTGCGTTCCGTGGTCTCAAGAAACCACCTTGCGGATCAGCGGAATGGCGGCGGACCCCCACCTCCTCCCCCACAACTAACAACATGGGAGGAGCAGGTCTTGCCGATTCTGCATCCTGAGGGCCTCGCAGGAGCAGATGGAGGAATGGACTCTGGTAAGTCAAAGCTTTACTATTACATCCACCACTCTACCTGCATGCCATCACATACCCCCACCCTCACCCCCATCACTCCTACTCCTCACAAATGTCCCACTATCACAACCCACCCATCCCAACACCAAGCCCTGCATGCAACAACAAAGCATGGACACCCATTACCAAAGCATGGCCACTGCACATACCCATACACCCCCTAAACCACCATCACACAGGTCCCACACAGGAATGCAAGCACTGGGGTACACGGACACCCACGTATTGCACACCATGCCACACACAGCTGTAATAAACATCCTTTTATAACCCTGCAGGACCCCTACCCAACGTCACCGGACAGGAGGGTCCACACATGTCCACACCACCAACAGAAGAGGCCCACAGTGATGACAGCAGCTCTGTCCAACTGGATCTAGATGACCAGCCCGGCCCATCGGGACCTCTGGACAGTCGGTTCCCCTCACACAGTCACAGGCCACTAGAGAGCTTGGCCCCTCTGGAAACACCAGCACAGCACCCACCCAGCGGGCCCATACCGCTGTCCCCAGGACACGTCAAGCAGCAGTGTGTCCACCACTACAGGTAACTCAGGCTAACCCACCACCCCAACAACAACAGGGACCTGGGGGCAGTGGTAGTGGGCACACGGTCCAGGGGACGGAGGCCCAGGAACACAGGGGAACTGGGAGGGCTGCTGTGTGACAGGCGGAGGACAGGCCAAGGGAACTCACTCTCCACGAGGCCCTCTCCTCCATCATGGGAGCCTACCACCACTCCCAGGAGACGATGGCAACGGTACTGGCCAAGTTTCAGGAGACCCAGCGCCTGCAGGAGGAACAGTATTTGGGCTTCATGGTGGAACTCAGAGCCATCAATTCCACCCTGGGCACCATTGTAGGGGTGCTGAACGAAGTACCCAACACCAGGAGAGACACTGTGGCACAACAAGGGGCCCCTGACACTAGCATGGACGATGAACTGTCCACCAGCTCCGCCGGCGCTAGTGGACAGAAGGCACCGCCACAGGACCACCACACCAGCACCCAACCCCCTGCAGAGGGAGAACCACCCCGCAAACGGTCCCTGAGATCCAGGACAAAGACAGAGAACGATGCCAAGACCCCCGCCAAGAAATGAGACCACCCTGATTGTCATCCTTCTGTCCCACCTTGTCACCCTGTCCATCCTCAAACTGCCCCAGCTCCACTTCCTATGCCGATTTGGGGAATGCACCTGTGAGACTAATAGACTGGAGTCTGCCATGGACGTTCCTCCACCATCACCCCTCACCATTTTACAACCCCCTCCAATATTGAGCACTTAAATAAACACCCTTGAAGCACAAAACAATCTGGAGTCAGTCTGTGATTTTGAAATAGTGTATTGGCAATTACAGTGGTAAAATGCTCTTTCAATTGAAATGTCAACATACCTATGTCACACAGCTCTAGTCCATGAGGAAACAAAGCAGATGTCACACTGTGGGACACACATCTGTGAAATCGTAAGGGAAAGTGACAACTCAGTGACCATACACTGGGTGAAAACGACAGACAGTAGAGAGGTAGTAGTGTTAAAGTACATGTAGTAGGCAGGTTTGTATTCTTACCTGTGTCTCACTGGAAATATTGCAGGATCACCGAGTTCCTGTTGTCCATGTCCTCTTCTTCTGCTTCCTCGTCTTCACTGTCCACAGGCTCCACAGCTGCAACAACACCGCCATCTGGACCATCCTCCTGCCGTAAAGGCACGGGCCTCGCAAAGCTAAGTTGTGAAGCATACAGCAGGTCACGATGATCTGGCACACCTTCTTTGGCGAGTAGAATAGGGATCCACCTGTCATATGGACGCACCTGAACCTGGCCTTCAGGAGGCCGAAGGTCCGCTCTATTATCCGCCGAGTTCGCCCATGGGCCTCATGTTAACGTTCCTCTGCCCTTGTCCTGGGATTCCTCACTGGGGTCAGTAGCCATGACAGGTTGGGGTAACCAGAGTAACCTGCAAATGGCGAGGGACAACTGTTAGACACACACTAACCTGTAGGGATATCCCCAGACAACAATTCCCACTGACTTGCTTCCAGGTGCTCACCTAATAGCCACACACGGTGCCTCTGGAGTTGACCCATCACATAAGGGATGCTGCTATTCCGCAGGATGTAGGCGTCATGCACTGAGCCAGGGAACTTGGCATTCACATGGGAGATGTACTGGTATGCCAAACACACCATCTGCACATTCATGGAATGATAACTCTTCCAGTTTCTGTACACCTGTTCACTCCTGCGGGAGGTACCAAAGCCACATGGGTCCCATCAATGGCACCTATGATGTTGGGGATATGTCCCAGGGCATAGAAGTCTCCTTTCACTGTAGGCAAATCCTCCACCTGAGGGAAAACAATGTAGCTCCGCATGTGTTTCAGCAGGGGAGACAACACTCTGGACAACACGTTGGAAAACATAGGCTGGGACATCCCTGATGCTATGGCCACTGTTGTTTGAAATGACCCAGTTGCACCTGCACTTGAAGGGGGATTCCTGTGGGATGGTGGATAGCTGACATGAGGTCTGGCTCCAGCTGGTCACACAGTTCCTGGATTGTGGCACGGTCAGGCCTGTAGGTGATGATCACATGTCTCTCCTCCATTGTCGACAGGTCCACCAGCGGTCTGTACACCGGGGGATGCCGCCATCTCCTCACATGTCCCAGCGGACTGTGTCTATGAAGGACAACAGCGATCACAGAGTGAAACAACTCAGAGGTACGTACCCACAGCTTACACAGAATACGAATCATATTCCAAAAATTGGCCTGTATGTGTGTTGAAGCTAGGCCTAGGTCTGTGTGACGCAGTTAAAAATTAAGCCATGTGGGCCCCTGAAATGGCAGCTGCCTGACCTGTAAAGTGGGACAATGGGATGTGAGGTAACTGCGCTGGCGTTGTACACCGTTGCGGTAGGCGGTCGAAGACCGCAGCGCAATGCTGCATTGGTTAACATTGGTCCCTATGGGTCCCAGGAGCCAATGATGACGTACGCCGGCAGTGACGGTACGCACCGCCGCGGACGTGACTGACATTTTCTATCTGTTCAATACTCGATACCTGATCTTCGACAGGAGAGGACCTACACTGCAAGTGCTGCTGTGACCTCAGTCTGGAAGAGACAATGGCTCGTGCGTCTGGGGAAAGGGCCCCTGCCTTCACATCGGAGGAGTTGGAGAAACTCGTAGATGGGCTCCTCCCCCAGTACACGCTACTCTACGGTCCTCCAGACAAACAGGTAAATACACTGGGAGCATGCTGTATGGGCTATGCCTGTGTGGAGTGGGGTGGATGAAAGATAGGGGGGAGATTGAGGCGTGCATGAAACGACGGTGAGTGCATGTGCATCATGGCAAGGGTAATGATGGGGGCCAATGACTGTGACGTGCATTTGGTAATAACTTTTCTTTTCCCCCTGTACAATTCATGTAGGTCAGCGCCCACCAGAAAAAAGATATTTGGCGTGCCCTCGCCAAGGACTTCCGGACCCTGGGGGTCTACCACAGATGGAGCACCCACTGCCGTAAGAGATGGGAGGACATTCGACGCTGTAGCAAGAAGACAGCGGAGGCCCAGCTGGAGATGGCCTCCCAATGTGGGAGGGGTGCCCATCGCACCATGACCCCCCTGATGTTCAGGATCCTGGCGGTGGCGTACCCGGAGTTGTATGGGCGCTTGGGGGCATCACAGCAGCCACAAGGGGGTGAGTACACTCTCATTATGCTGATTTTGCACACAGTGGAGGTGTCTGGGTGGGGTAGGTGGGCTGTGGGTTTCCCTAGGCCAGGGCGAGTTTAGTAAGCAAGGTCCCCTTGTTCTGGCAGACCCTGTGGCACCCCACCCCACCTGTGTACAGTGCCAAGTACACCTAGTCAGGCTCCTGTGTCATCCATGTGTCAGATGTCGTCCATAGCCATGTAGGCCATGTCCCAGGGATTGAACAGTGGAGCCCAAGTGCGCGGCGTAGTGCAGGGGGCTTCTGTGTCTGTTGTGTTCGCCAACGGTAGTGGTAATGCATGCACTCAACATGTCTTGCTTCTGTCGTCCCCCCGCTTTTTTTGGTCTCCCTGTTCTTGTGTGCATTAGCATCATCAGGCGGAGGAGCAGTGGCACCGGGGCAGGAGGGAGCTGCATCCCACATGGCCCTGGAGGGCGAGACTACGGACTCGGAGTTCCCCAGTGGGACGGAGGGCGAGGGGAGCTCCATGGCTGGGACAGGAGCTGACACCAGTGACACAGACTCGTCCTCTGATGGGAGCTCCCTTGTGGTGGTGGCAACATCTGTGCCCCCCGCATCTACAGGTACAGCCGCCACCCCCCCTACCAGCACCGCCCTCCCAGCAGCCCCTCAGCCTTTATCCCCGTGCCCGCTCACCCAGGAGGGTGGGCATCACCTTCACCCCAGGCACCTCAGCCCCTGCCCCAGTCACCCCTGCTGCCCTCAGTGAGGAGGCCATTGACCTCCTCAGGTCCCTCACTATTGGGCAGTCTACCATTTTGAATGCCATCCAGGGTGTAGAAAGGCAGTTGCAACAAACAAATGCATTCCTGGAGGGCATTCATTCTGGTCAGGCGGCCCTTCAGCGAGCTTTTCAGACTCTGGCCTCAGCACTGATGGCAGCCATTGTCCCTGTGTCTAGCCTCCCCCTCCAACTTCCTCCACCCAGACCCAATCCCCTCTACCTCAGCCTATCCCAAGCACACCTTCAGACCAGCATGCACACATGTCAACACACAAGGGAAGCTCAGGCAAACATAAGCACCACACATCCCACAGGCACTCACGCAAGCATCACACATGCAGACACACCAACATCCACTGCCTCCACTGTGTTCCCCTCCTCCTCGTCTCCCTCCTCCCTGCCAGTCTCGTCTACACTCACATCTGCATGCACTACATCTACAGCCACTACTGCCATCATCAGAACGCACACCACCACACCCCGCTCACGTGCAGTCACCACCCCCACTGCTATTCACACGTCCCATGTGTCCTCTCCCAGTGTGTCTGTGACGCCACCTCCCAAGATATACAAACGCAGGCACACACCCACCCAACAGCCATCCACCTCACAACAGCCTCCAGCACATGCACCTTCACCCAAAGTCACCAAACGAACACCTCCTACAACCAAAACCTCTTCCTCCACTCCCAAACCCCCTCCAGCTACCCATCCCAGTGTTTCCCAAAAACTTTTCCTGTCCAACCTTGACCTCTTTACCACACCTCCCCCACCCCGTCCGTCTCCTAGGGCCCGACTCGCCAGGTCCCAACCTAGCACCTCAGCCACAACATCTCCGGGACCAGTGGTGCTTGTAGTCACCGGAATCTGGAGTGCACCGGCCACCAGGGCAGCCAGTGTGGCACGGAGCCACAGCAAAGACAGTCCCCCACCTGTGAAGCATCAAAACTTGGCCAGTGCCCGGCGGGAGAGGGGGAAGACTCCAGCCACCAAATCCAGTCCCAGGGGTACAGGTGGGAGTGTGGAGTCAGCTGTGACACCTTCCAAGGTGGGGAAGGGCCACAAGAAAGTCAGCAGGTCTGGGAAGAGCAGCACGGCGGAGAAGACCGCCATCATCACTGCTTCCCAGGAGGCCACCACCATCATCCCCGCTGCCCAGGAGGCCACTGGCATCTTCCCCGCTGCCCAGGAGGCCACCGCCAGCACCTGCCCTGCTGCCCAAGAGGCCACCGCCACCAGCCCCGCTGCCCAGGAGGCCACCGCCACCATCCCCGCTGCCCAGGAGGCCATCGCCATCATCACTGCTGCCCAGGAGGCCACTGCCAGCACCTGCCCTGCTGCCCAAGAGGCCACCGCCACCAGCCCTGCTGCCCAGGACAGGACCGCCAGCACCTGCCCTGCTGCCCAAGAGGCCACCGCCACCAGCCCCGCTTCCCAGGAGGCCACCGCCATCATCACCTCTGCCCAGGAGGCCACTGCCAGCACCTGCCCTGCTGCCCAAGAGGCCACCGCCCCAGCCCCGCTGCCCAGGAGGCCACCGCCATCATCCCTGCTGCCCAGGAGGCCACCACCATCATCCCTGCTTCCCAGGAGGCCACCGCCATCATCACCGCTGCCCAGGAGGCCACCGCCAGCACCTGCCCTGCTGCCCAAGAGGCCACCGCCACCAGCCCTGCTGCCCAGGACAGGACTGCCAGCACCAGCCCGCTGGCCCAGACAGGACAGCCAGCACCAGTCCCGCTGGGCCAGACAGGATTGCCAGCACCAGCCCCGCCGGCCCAGACAGGACCGCCAGCACCAGCCCCGCTGGGCCAGACAGGATTGCCAGCACCAGCCCCACTGGGCCAGACAGGAGCACCAGCACCAGCGCCGCTGGCCCAGACAGGACCGCCAGCACCAGCCCCGCTGGCCCAGACAGGACCACCAGCAGCTGAGTCACTGCAAAGGACCCCGCCGCAACAAGCACCGGTGAACAGGGCACCGCCGCCACAAGCACCGCTGAACAGGGCACTGCCGCCACATGCACCGCTGAACAGGGCACCGCCGCCACAAGCACCGCTGAACAGGGCAACGCCGCCACATGCACCTCTGGCCCATGAGCGCCAAGGGCACTGTCGCTACTGAGTCCGTCACAAGCAGGATGAAGCACTCTGGGCACCAAGCCCCCTCTAGAACCAGTGGAGAGATACATCCAATACCTCAGTCCTTGGCAGGATGAAGCACTCTGGGCACAAGGCCCCCTCCAGAACCATTGGAGAGATCCATCCACTACCTCAGTCCTTGGCAGGAAGATGCACTCTGGGCACCAAGCCCCCTCCAGAACCAGTGGAGTATCACATCCACTTCATCAGTCCTTGGCAGGATGAAGCACTCTGGGCACAAGGCCTCCTCCAGAACCAGTGGAGAGATACATCCACTACCTCAGTCCTTGGCAGGATGAAGCACTCTGGGCACCAAGCCCCCTCTAGAACCATTGTTGACTGTCACCCACTTCCTCAGTCCTTAGCAGGATGAAGCACTCTGGGCACAAGGCCCCCTCCAGAACCAGTGGAGAGATACATCCACTACCTCAGTCCTTGGCAGGATGAAGCACTCTGGGCACCAAGCCCCCTCCAGGACCAGTGAAGACTGTCATTCACTTCCTCAGTCCTTAGCAGGATGAAGCACTCTGGGCACAAGGCCCCCTCCAGATTCAGTGGGGAGATCCATCCACTACCTCAGTCCTTGGCAGGATAAAGCACTCTGGGCACCAAGCTCCCTCCAGAACCAGTGGAAACTGTCATCGCCTTGAGAGACTGTGGCTTTGCACTCCCCAGGATGAAGCTGTGGGCAAACCACCCACTGTAGAGACTTGAGAGACTGTGGCTTTGCACTCCCCAGGATTGAACAATGGGCAAACCACCCACTGTAGAGACTTGAGAGACTGTGGCTTTGCACTCCCTAGGATGAAGCAGTGGGCAAACCACCCACTGTAGAGACTTGAGAGACTGTGGCTTTGCACTCCCCAGGATTGAACAATGGGCAAACCACCCACTGTAGAGACTTGAGAGACTGTGGCTTTGCACTCCCCAGGATGAAGCAGTGGGCAAACCACCCACTGTAGAGACTTGAGAGACTGTGGCTTTGCACTCCCCAGGATGAAGCAGTGGGCAAACCACCCACTGTAGAGACTTGAGAGACTGTGGCTTTGCACTCCACAGGATTGAACAACAGTGGGCAAACCACCCACTGTAGAGACTTGAGAGACTGTGCCTTTGCACTCCCCAGGATTGAACAGTGGGCAAACCACTCACTGTAGAGACTTGAGAGACTGTGGCTTTGCACCCCCCAGGATTGAACAGTGGGCATGTGGCCCCCTCGTGGATTTGGCATCGTGCACTCAACCGGCTGAGGTGCCCCCCTTTCACTCCCCCTGCGGTGCCTGTTTTATTGCTATCTGATGCCCCTGCAGTGTTCTCTCCCTCATGGTCAGGGATCTTGTGTGGGCCTCGCCCATACCGTGTGGGTCCAGTGTTCCACGGAATTCAATGGAGCACTACCTGGACTACTATTCTTGGTGTATATTTTGTTAATAGTGTATATATGTATATTTTTGCATACTGCATTTTAATATATTACAATGGTTACACTCATTTTCTTTGGTCTTTGCATTCTTCCAGGGGGCTTGGGGGGTGTAACTATAATGTATCATGATGTATTAGTGTGTGTGTTGTCGTGGGTGAGGGTGTGGGTGGGGGTGTTGCGTGTTGCATGTGTGTGTCCCTGTTTTTTCCCTCCCCCTCCCCTGTGTCATAGGTGCAGTACTCATCGTGGTCTTCGCCGCCGGCGTTCGTGCTCCTGGTAGAGGAGCAAGAAAATAAGGGCTGGCATCCTGGTTGGATCCTAAAAGGGCTGTGTGAAAAAAAACATTTTTAGGCTGACAAGTGCAGCAGAATTTGTATCGGTATAGATGAGACAGTGCTGGGTGGTAGGAAGTTTTTCGATTCCTGCAGATTCCAGAAGGTTCCTTCACAAAAACATGAGAAAAATGTGTGATTTCCAGCAAAGTTGGAGGATTGCAGGGCACTGTGGGTAAGAAAATGGTGTGGGGTGTATGTGAAACACACCACCCTGGAATCACCAAGATGTTTAGTTTTCATATATGTCTAGGTCTTGTGGATTTTTCTACATGGCAGCGTCCCAAAGTCCATAAAGTGCATCCCTCACCATTCCAAGTGGGATGATTTTGAGAGTTAGCCAAGCTCTCATGGCCCAAATGTAAAAAACAAAACGCAAAATAATCAAATGTCTTCTTGCTTGGTGTGGGATAAGATGTTTTAGATTGCAGAGGAGAGCTGAAAGTCTGTTACCCCCTTCAGTTGGGGTGGGGTCATAACCAGGACCTTACTGGTTGGTAGCCACCATCCCACTATTTCTTTTTTTTATTTTTATTCCCTGGCATCTAGTAGACTTTCTGCCCCCGTGGTGTGGATCAGGGGTAACTGCCCCATCTGCCCACTGGTGGGCAGAACAACTTTGACACCATTTATTTGGGTTGGGGGTATGGCCATACCCACACCCTCTTATTTTGGAAAACAAAATCTTCACCCCTTTGTAGCAGATGGGCCTTCCACAAATAGGCCAATCTGCCCCAAGGGGGGCAGATATGGCCAACAGTAATGTGTCCCCATGGGGAGCGATCCTTACCCAAGGGGCTGCCCCTCTAAAGAAAACACACACATACACACACACCAATCCCTTGTGCCGAAGTGGATTCTGCCCCACCGGAGGCAGATCGGCCTAATAGAAATATGCCACTCTGGCCCCAAGGGGAGCAGAAATGGCCAAAAATAAATGTGCCCCCCCAGGGGCGCAACCCTTGCTTAAGGGGTCGCTCCCCACCTCTAATATACAAAAAAAAAAAAAAAAAGATCCCTGGCACCTAGAGGTTTCTGCCCCACCTGGGGGCCGATCGGCCTAAAATAAATTCCCCCCCCCCCCCCGGGGAATGACCCTTGCCTAAGGAGTTGCTCCCCTTCCATGAATATGCCATAAAAAAAACTCCCTGGTGTATAGTTGTTTTTGCCCCCCCTTGGGGGCAGACTGGCCTCATAAAAATAGGCCAATCTGCCCCCAAAGGGGGCAGAAATGGCCAAAATACAATTTTCCCCCTAGGGGAGCAACCCTTGCCTAAGGGGTCGCTCCCCAACTAAAAAAAAAAATCAACAACAAAAAATTATCCCTGGCGTCTAGTTGTTTCTGCCCCCCCTGGGGGCAGATCGGCTTAATAACAATTGGCCGATCTGCCCCCGGGGGGGCAGAAAAGGCCTTGAAAAATATTGCCCCCTGGGGAGCGACACTTGCCAAAGGGGTCGCTCCCCTTATGCCAATTTCTTTTTCAAAATAAATCCCTCCTGTCTTGTGGGCATTTCAGAAGCCGGATCGTGAAATGCTCTGAGGGACTTCAAAGGAAAGGAAATTCCTTTCCTTCTCTTTGAAGCCTCTCAGGCCCCCATCACATGATCGGAAGATAAATGCTTTTCATTTCTCTTGCGATCTCGCGGGAAGATGAGCTTCCATCCGGATGGGGAAGTGGCCTCTGATGAGGTCAGCGCACAAATGCGTGTTGGCGTCATCAGACATCACTGGGGGGTTGGGGGGGTTGGGGTGAAAGAGGAAGGGTTTCCCCTTCCTTCCCTGCTTTGGGGGGGTGGGAGGGAAGCCCACAGAGAGAGCTGCGCTTCCTCTGATCTCCATGCGGAGGACGTAATGGTTACATCCTCGGCACAGGAGCACTGTGCTGGTGGACGTAACCATTACGTCCTCGGCACACAAGGGATTAAGCATGACTTATATGTGTGTACACTAATGAGAAAATGCATAGAGAAATTAATAGTAGAAAATAACGTGCATGTTTAGAAATGTGCCATCGGGGAGTGATCACCACATGTACTAAATTGACTAAATGTGCGAAATAATGAAAATCATATGAGAAAAAAGTACTAATATGTAATAATGAGATGTATAAACTATTTTTTGTATTAATTCAATAGTTTTAAGTTAGCCGTACCAGAGGCCTAGTTTCACTGGGCTTTGCTCGCTCTGAACATGGAGAATTTGAACGCCTTGCAAAGGACTGGTAACTGGAAGCAGAGACCTTGAACTGCTCAGAGTTCAAGTCGCTTAGCTAGAACATTCTGCAATGTACCGACGGACAGGAGATGGTGAAGACAATTTGAAACAATTCTGAGTAGTGTAGGCTAAATGTACTTTCCCAGGACTTGAACAATGGAAGCACTGACTAGAGAACCATGTGCAACAATTTTGATACCTTTGGAGCGGAATGATGTCCTGTTTTGTGAAATGTAAGAATATGATTTGGTAAATAAAAACTATAGGTTAGAGTCATATCTTCCAACTGATTGACCAATTAGCAATTAATGGGATGGACTGGGAGACCCTAATAAAAAGTCATGGAAAGGGGTGAGGAATCAGATCTGCGGGTAGAAAATTGATGACATCAGGAGACGCTGTCCGGGGTGCTGATATTGGGCTCATACTCTGTGAGCCTGATCTATAGCTGACTATTGATGACCTGAAGATGAAGACTGACTTGTTGCTGATCCATGTTGGATAGGTAGCTATGAAAATGTGATTGATGATTTTGTGCCTTTTCTTCTAGGTACCAACTGTGCTGTTTTATAGAGATTCATACTTAGATAGATTTTTTCCAAATTAATGTTTCCTCGAAATTGTTTTTGCATGAAGACCCCCATGCTAATGCTAATCTTGGTTAGGTAGGTTGTTAGGGGTGACGTTGACAAATGACTGATAAACTTAATTGCTGAGTTACATTATCAATGCTGAATATTCATAGCTTATGGTGTTGCTTAGCTGCATATGTTTTCTTCAAGACATAATGTCATATAACTGATGAATGAATGAATAAAGAATTGAATGAATAAAGATTGAATTAACAGATGATTAGAATTGTAAGCGATAGGGAATAAAACTTGTTAACCCTTTTCACGAGTAGTGGTTATTTCTCATTAGTATGATTTCTATTGTGGTTTCATAAAGTGTTTATCTTGTTTATTGATGTTGATTTCTGGTTCAGTGGTCACTGCATGACTACGATACTCCATGTGATTCAAAAGGTTCATCGACCTACACGCGTCCCCTTGTAAGTTTACATACTAAGGACCGGGCACGCTAACAGTTTTTGGTAGCTGCTTGATGTTTAGTTACTTCGGAGAACTAGTTATGTGGTGATTACTGGTTATGGTACTAGTCTAAAGTTAGGGTTAGTTGTTTGTATTTTTATGAGGTTTGAATTTTGTTTTTCTGGAATGTCATTTGTAGCAAAGATGATGTCCCCTTAAGCCCAGAAATGACTTTCCCAGATCCTGGATCCTGCTAGTAAAGAAGGGTGTGTTCTCAGCGTTTTTTGACATAGAGTGAAAGTGGTAGGTTGCGCTTGCACAGACTTAAGCAAATCACAGGTTAATTGTAATGTATGTGAGATATGTACAGAGTCTGCATACTCCAGTTGATGTTAGTAGGAGTGTGCGTACTCCGTGGTATGAGAGTAGGGAAGTCGTCGAACTTCATATGTGTGTGGCGGTTTGTGCTCAGAAATTATCCACGTGGATGATGATGGTGATGTACAGACCCTGCGTTGTCTAAGCCTCTGGGGTATATTGACAAGTTTAGGAGACACTTGGTTATATGTCATAATCTGTCTGGTTTAGTAGGTTGATCCGGCGTGGTCAACAATCCGTGTGTGTGAGAATTGAGTAAAAGAAAAAATGAGACTGAGTTTTGGCGAGTTCTATGTGCGCTAGGACAGACCCATTGATCAGTTGAGAGTAAAAAGTCACGGGTCGAATTTTGCTTGCAAAAGTGGGATTCTGAGAAAGAGGAATAGCTATCTGAGCCAGGAGATTCATTGGTGAAAATCCGTAAGGTCTCTGAAGCGATTGTGTCCCTTCCTGTAGTAAGCCAGCAGGTTTGTTTTAGTTATTGGTTTTTGGTAAGTGCTCGCAATAATTTGCATTAGTTGTGTGAATCAAGTTGAGGAGGACGAGCTGCAAGACTTTGTCAGCCGCTGTGTGGGAGTGTGACGTCAGAGTGTGCCATGCTGGGATAGGTTGGTTAGTGTGAAGAGCTGCGAGTGGATTGGCAGCTGTCTGCAAGAGTCAATTGGTTGAGTAAGCGAGTGAAGGGAATCCTGGGAGTAAAAGTCATTTCATTATTGAATCAAAACTAAGCAAAGCAGGTAAAATTAAGTTTTTCAAGGCATTTAAGAGTGCATTGAAGGGTGATACTTACATTAAAGTGTCAGTGGGGGAGCCGACCCCGCCGGAAAATACTCCAGCTTACATTGTGATGGAGGAGCGAGGTGTAGCACCATGTTTGTGGTTGAAGCAATGGTGTAAGTTAACTAAAAACCAAGGGTCTTTAGCGTTTCCGGAGCATGGAACGTTTAATTTGAGAATTTTGGATCAATTGCGAATGTCATTGTACGACATGAAGCCATTAACGAGACCAGCACAGTTTGAAGCTTTAGCAGTTTGGGAGCTAGTGGCCAGACAACAACAGATGAAGTTTAAAAGGAGGATGACGCAAGTAGAAAAATCATTAGCTGAAGCTAGATGGGATTGGGTACAAAAGAGATGGAGAGCAGAGACATTACAGGATGTCAAATTGTTTCCTGCAATTACAGAGGGAGATGAGGCAGAGAAGGAGAATAGTGCTAAAAAGGATGAGAGTGGAGGAAGAAAGAAAAAGAGAAAGTCTTATGTGGATTATGACGATTCTGATGTTGAGAATCTCATTACGCAGCTGTTAAGAGATCGACCTCCACCTTTAACAAACTATTCAGGGGGTCCAGGTACAAGTGCCACTGCCACTACAGCTGCTCCGGCGCAAACCCAGGGAGCCGAAGGAGCTGTACAGGCAGAAGGCAGACAAATACCAGGGGTAGTACAGAGTACACCTAATTCAGGAACTAATACTGTAGTTCAAGCGCAGATACATCCACCTTCGGTGCAGAGAATTTATCTAGACATGCCAGTTCTTGACACAGTCTCGAGCATAATGGTACCAAGGGATCAAGTGCTTCCGAAGCCAATGCTGGTTCAGACAGACCCGACACCAATGTTATTGCCTTCAGTACAAGCACAGGGTTTGCTGAAGTTTACACCACTGGCAGGAACGCAGTCAGATATTACACCAGTCATGAATAAGACAATGGGGGTAACATTCCCGCAAGTTGCAAGAGTTAAGCCAGCTCCAGATGCAATATCGCTACCAATTACTGTTGGTCCAGCAGTACCCTTATTTGCACAGAAGAAATCAGACGCAAGAGAACAGAATGAAATGTCACAGAGTCTTGTGAGTAGGGGAGTGAGTGATCCTGTGCAGATGATGTTGTCTGCAGGGCAAACTTTCAATGGATCTAGACCTTTAATGGATCTTAGTACACTTGTAGCGCTTCCAGATACAGTGAATGGCCTAAATGTGAGTCAGAGTTTGAAACTTTTGACCCCGCAAACTTCAGGTGCAGTGGTGCAACAGCTACCAGTGCCAAATGTAAGTAATATTTCATTACAGGGTTTGTCAACTCAGCAGTTGAGTGAGTGGTTAGATAGTTTAAATACACCTCAAAATGCATCTAAGGGCGAGGATCAGATAAATCATGTAAGGTTGAATATAGAAGCAACCAAATTAGTTGAGGGAACAATGGGTGTGAACAGATTGGAATCTTACACCGAAGAAGAGCTGAGGTAATTATGCCCAATGGTTACAAGAGAAGTAAGTAAAATACATCAGAAATTGGCAGAGCTAGCAGAGAAGCATGATATTGAGATTGAGAAAACAAAGCATTTAAAACGCAGTTACACATTAGATTTTGAGGCAAAGGATTTTGAACACATGAGATCAGCAGGAATGAAGGCACACTTGAGAGAATTGCTGCAGAGTGCACAGATTTGGGGAGCATTAGAGAAGTGGGAAGGTAGATCGGTTAGGATGCTTCCAATGAGAGAAATTCCAGGAGGACAGTTTGTTCATGTTCCATGGTACAGGAGTGATATATTGTCATTTACAAATGATTATTCAAAATTGAGAGAGAAGCCTGTTGAGTGGTTCAACAGACAAAGAGATTTGTGAAGCTTTCTAAATGTTTGTGGGAAGACTTGAACACGCTATTGGAGTTAGTGGTGCCAGCTGACTTGTGGGTCGAGTGTAAGAGAGCAGTAGACTGGCTGACAAGTGAACCGGAAAGGGATAGAGTAACAGGTGCATCTTCACCTGAGGTAATGAAAAATTATTACAAGCTGATTGAGTTTCTGAAGACAAGGATTTCTCCCAAAAACATTGATTGGCAGTGGATTGATAGAACGGTCCAAGAGTCTAAAGAGTCAATACATACCTACTATGAAAGATTGTTGAAAGCATTTAAGGAGTACAGTGGTAAGGAAGCAATTGAGCCGAAGGACATGTTGCATTTTATGTTCAGATCCGTCGAAGGTTTGAGACCAGAAGTAGGGCAGATGATTAAGAATCATTTGATTTGCTGGCAGGCGAAACCAATTGATGAGGTGTTGCAGTATGCAAAATACTGTAGCAATGAGATTGAATTGAAGCAGAAAAAGTTGAAAGAAAAAGCAATGGTGATGCAAATAAAGGCAGCCCAGACAGGAGTGCAAGGGGCTATAGTACCGCCTATGCCGCTGCAGCAGAAAGCTGTTATGTTTCAGCCGCAAATGAGAGGTAGAGGACGTGGGATTGACATGATACATGGACCAGATTTAGGGACTGTTGTTGTTCAGAATGACATGCAGGGAATTAAAAAGATGTTACTGTGTCATGTGTGCGGAAACATGGGACACTGGAAGCGGGAGTGTCCGTTGATGGCGCAGGATGGTGTTGTTCAGCAAGGTGACGTCAGTACATTTCAAACTGTGAAAGTCCCAAGAATTAAAGGATTTATTCCTAATGTTCAGAATCGAGGACAGAATTTCTTACTGGTGCAGCAAATGCAGGTGCCACGCGCACAATTTACCCAGTTACAACCAGTACAGCAGCAGGTCCCAATGGTACCTAGACAGCAAATGCAGATACCTCAAGCCCCGATGTAGCAGCCACAGGTGATGCTTACTCAGCAGGTCATAGGTCAGAGGCAAGAAAATAGTAATAACACAGTGCATCAGTTTCCATTTTACAGTGAGGATGAAATAAACGGAGAATGGATGAGTGACCGTTCGGATGAAGGCGCTTGTATGCTTGCTGCTTCCCTAGAAGTAGATCAAGGAGGACCTTTTGTGAAGGGAAAGGTGATGGTCTACAAGGCCTCATTCTTAGTGGATACAGGAGCTACGCGTTCTACAGTAAAAAGCATAGAAGTTCCAAATTTACCTCTTTCAGGCAGAACAGTTCAAGTTGTGGGAGTGGAGAACAGACACTTGACAAATCCAATCACAGAACCAGTGCAGGTTGCAATTGGAAATTATTAAGGTTTGCATAGATTTGTGGTGTGCGATTCAAGTCCTGTGTCCCTATTGGGAAGAGACTTACTGTGCAAGACAAAATGTTCCATTAATTGTTCGGACACTGGGATAGAGGTCCAGACAAATAGTGATGATGAAGAAGAACAGGCGACTGGCATGATGGTTAACAATGCCTATGGAGAATATCCATTGATTGAATTTTTCCCAATGTTTACTGTGAAAGAATTGCATGCAGACTTGCAGGGAACAGTGAAGGAAAAGGTCTGGGATTTAACAGGGAAAGAAGTAGGTCTGATTAAGGGAGTGGAGCTGATTAAAATCTCTCTGAAGCCCAATGTAGTGCTCCTGCATCTACCACAGTGTAACATGGCACAAGATGTTTTAATGAAGGTGGCACAAATAATTGAGGACTTTTTAAAACAAGGAGTTTTGAAAGAAGTGCTGAGTAGCCCATGTAATTCACCAATAATGGGTTTGAAAAAGCCATGTGGGAAAGTTCAAGTTGTGCAAGACTTGCAAAAAGTGAATGACATGTTGGCTAAATGTTGTCTGGTAGTGCCCAATCCAGCAGTGATACTGTTTCAGATTCCTTGCGATGCATAGTGGTTCACAGTGGTAGATCTGTCACATGCTTTCTTTTCTGTGCCTCTTCATGAGGATAGTCAGTTTCTTTTTAGTTTCTGTTGGACTTTTGCTTATGCAGGGTCATCCCCAGTCTTTTTCGCCTCCTGCCTCCTATTTTTTTCTGACATGTTGCTGTTGGCTTTTCAACTCTGAGCACTTTACCACTGCTAACCAGTGCTAAAGTGCATATGCTCTCCTGTTTAAATTGTATGTAAGTGGTTTATCCATGATTGGCATATTTGAATTACTAGTAAGTCCCTAGTAATGTGCACTAGAGGTGCCAGGGCCTGTAAATCAAATGCTACTAGTGGGCCTGCAGCACTGGTTGTGCCACCCACATAAGTAGCTCTGTAATCATGTCTCAGACCTGCCCCTGCAGTGTCTGTATGTGTATTTTTACACTGTAAATTCGACTTGGCAAGTGTACCCACTTGCCAGGCCTAAACCTTCCCTTTCCTTACATGTAAGGCACTCCTAAGGTAGGCCCTAGGTAGCCCCAAGGGCAGGGTGCAGTGTATGGATAAGGTAGGACATATAGTAATGTGGTTTATATGTCCTGACAGTGAAATACTGCCAATTTCGTTTTCACTGTTGCAAGGTCTGTCTCTCTCTCATAGGATAATATGGGGGCTACCTTTAAATATGATTAAAGTGTAGATTCCCCTAGAGAGTAGATGGACATGTGGAGTTTGGGATCCCTGAACTCACAATTTAAAAATACATCTTTTAGTAAAGTTGATTTTAAGATTGTGAGTTTGGAAATGCCACTTTTAGAAAGTGAGCATTTTCTTGCTTAAACCATTCTGTGACTCTGCCTTGTTTGTGGATTCCCTGTCTGGGTCAGTTTGACAGTTGGGTTGTTTTTCACCTCACACCAGACAGTGACACAAAGGGAGCTGGGGTGTGATCTGCATTTCCTGATTAGCTATCTCTGCTAGGAGGGAGGGGTGGAGTGGTCACTCTCATCTGAAAGGACTGTGCCTGCCTCTGACAATGCTGTCTCCAGCCCCCTGGTGTGTGTCTGAGGCCTTGCCTGGGCAAGGCAGGATTTCACAAGAAGGTGTGAGTCCCCTTTGAAGAAAGGTGACTTCAAAGACTAAAATGGGTATAAGAAGGGCACCCAAACTTACAAACTTCAGAAACACTTCTGGAATCAAGAGGAACCTCTGCCTGGAGAAGAGCTGATAGCTGAGGAACAAGTGCTGCCCTGCCTGTGACTGTGCTTTGTGGAGCTTTCCTGCAGTGCTGCTTCTGCCAGAGTAAGAGGGCAAAGACTGGACTTTGTGTGCCTTCCATCTTGAAGAAGAAATCTCCAAGGGCTTGATGTAGAGCTTGCCTCCTGTTGTTGAAGTCTCAGGGATAGCAAAGACTTCTTCCTGCCAGCACCTGGAGTCTCTGGAGAGACCCCTACTCTGCTCTGTGGTGCCCTTCCAGTTCCTGGGACCCTGAAAGGAGAGGCTGGCAGCCTAAGGACAAAAATACACGCACCGAGCGCCGTGCGGAGAAAAGATCGCCGCGAATCCGATCGCGGCTGAGAAAACGACGCGACGCCGGCTCCGCAGCTGAGAAACGACGCCGCAGGAAACGCGACCGGAGAATCGACGCCCGGAGCAGGAGAAACGACGCGCAGCATCGCTGACGAAGGCTGAGAGATCGCAACCTGCGCCGCGGGACTTTCGGACCGTCGCGTGGCTGGCTGTTTTCGACGCATATAACCGTGCAGGGTTATTTTCGACGCACACCGCCCGTGCGGGGTTATTTTTGACGCAAACCAGGTACATTTACACGCTAGCAGCGCTAGTGTGTTGTTACAACTACCTAAAGACTCTTTTTATTTTAAACCTTTAAAAAATCATAACTTGACTTGTGTATGTTGGATTTTTGTCGTTTTGGTCTTGTTTTGTCTAGATAAATATTTCCTATTTTTCTAAACTGGTGTTGTGTCATTTTGTAGTGTTTTCATTAAGTTACTGTGTGTGTTGGTACAAATACTTTACGCCCAGCACTCTGAGGTTAAGCCTACTGCTCTGCCAAGCTACCAAGGGGGTAAGCAGGGGTTAGCTGAGGGTGATTCTCTTTTATCCTAACTAGAGTGAGGGTCCTTGCTTGAACAGGGGGTAACCTGACTGTCAACCAAAGACCCCATTTCTAACATTGGTGACCAGCGGTCGGGATTGGACTTGTATTTGTACTTGACATACAGTAATTAAGTGTACACTACTGTTTTGATCTCAGACCACTACGTGACCACATACTACTTGTCTTGTGATTCTGCTTTTTGTTCTCTGATGTCCTCCTGGAAGTATTGATGATATTTTTGGACTTTGTTTTTTGGTTGTGAAGCCTTTGCAGAAATGGAAGTCAATTTCTGGCACCTATCTATGTATAAAAAGTGGCAGCTTAAAGCATTCTGCATGGAAAGGGGACTGGCTGTGAACAAGGAATCCAGAAGGGAGGATCTTGAGTCAGCCCTGTTTCAGGATGAATTGAAACGTTGTCAGGCAACACCACCAAATGAGTCTGAAGAGGATAACTACTCTGAGGAGGAGGACTACTCCAAAGAGGAGGGCAGTGGCCCTGAGGAGGGAACAGAAAGAGATGATAGGCTCCTAGCTCGAATCCGGAGTCTGGAAGAGCTTAAGAGGGCCGAGGAGAAGAGGGCCTTAGTCCTGGCAGAAAGGAGGAGGGACTTAGAGATTAAAAAAATGATTTATGCTTACGAGCTTAAATTGAAAGAGCTGGAAGTCATGAGGGCTGAGTCCAGCTGGAATGGTGGCAGCAACAATTGTATATCCAGTGATGCTGCAGAAGTGCACATGCCCAGAGAGGTGGTGCCCTACTTGAAGGAGGGAGTTAACACACACCAGGAGGTTCAGGGGTATGAGGTAGCTCCAGTGATGCACAGGGTCCCTGAGGTGGATTGGGGAACTGGCATGGGGAGTCATATTCCTACTGGTGGGAGGGACACTCTACTGACTCTAAGTGAGAGTGACAGGGAGAGGGGTTCCCCCCAGGTAGAAGCCCTGGTTATGGAGTGTGAAAACATCCCAGAAGAGTGTGGGTTGAGTGTCAGGGACAGTCAGGTACTGTCTCACCAGTCTCAGGAGGGTGATGTGGGGTGCTTTTTCAAAGCAGAGTCACTGGATGGTTGGGTGAAGGGTGCTTTGGTTAATTCATGTGAGGGGCTGAGTGATGTAATTGCTGGAGAGCATATGTCTAGTCCTTATTTTCCAGAGCTATGCCAACACCAGGTGGAGTGTGAGTTCTCTGACCCCAGGGAGCTTACAATGGAGGCAGACTTCTGGGTGAGTACCAGAGAGTCTGAAGAGGCATTTGGGGGTGCTCCTGAGAGGAGTGGTCTAGGTAGTTCCCAACCAGGTGAGGTAGGGAAGGATTGTAGTGTCCCAGGTAGGTCCCAGTGTAGTGGGATGGGTGAGGGACCCCATGTCCAGTCTCAGAGGAGAGGGAATGGGGATGGGTTGAGGCCCAAGGTGCCCGAGATCCGGTCCCAGGTCCTGGAGGGTTCCCTGCGGGAACACCAGGAGGGGAGCCTAGCCTGTACCATAGGGCCATCTGTTAAGGGAGACCCCACAGTGTCAGGAGAACTTGGGGGGGCGGCTGTAGCCAGCGTCCCACCAGTTCTGGTGTCTGGCAGTACCACTCCTAGTGAGGGGGGGCAGAAGTCCAGACAGAGGGTTGAGAGGGGGTTGCGGACCCCAGTGGAGAACCTGGAGGGTCAGGGGTCAGCTCTGAGAGCAGAGCCCCCCATGAATGACCTTGGTAAGACCATTTCTGGGTTGGGGGGAATCCAGACTCTGTCAGATGGGCAGAGGTCAGGAGACCTGCGCCAGCCAGACTCTTGTGTGGCCCTTCGGGACAGTGTGTCCCTTGAGGGGGGTAAGTGTGCCCCCCTGGAAGTCCTGGTGTGCCAGGCAGTGGTTCAACCGCAGGGTGGTGACCCTGGGTTGGATGACCAGGTTCAGAGGGTAAACTCTGACCTGGTAGGGGGTAGGTATGCCCCCCAGGAAGTCCTGGGTTGCCAGGCAGTGATCCAGTCTGTGGGTACAGACCCTGGATTGGGAGGCCAGGTTAAGGGTGTCCCCCCTGACCTGGAGGAAGGGGCTACTGCTAACAGTGCCCCTACCATGTTGTCTTCTGGGGGGGCCGCTCCTAGTTGGGTGGTTCAGGACCCCAGAAGAGAGGGCAGGGGGAGGGAAGCCTCACCCCTGGCCCTGGTCCAACCTGAAGGTACAGACCCCAGGTTGGAGGATCAGTTGCAGGTTAACATCCCTGCACTGGTGGAAGAATTGTGCAGGACTGCTTCTACAAGCACCCTGACAGTTTTTGACTCTGGGGGTGCCGCTTCTGCAGGGAGGTTACAGAGCCCCAGAGGGGAGGACCAGGGTCAGGTTGTCATCCCTGACCTGGTGGAAGAGAGAGTGGTCAAAGGGTGCCAGGCACCTGGGGCTACCGCCCCCCACTCTCCACAGTCACAGTGGTTAGAGAGGCCTGAGGTCGGGCTCTCATCCCTGACAGTTGTCTGGGGCCACTGTGGCTTGCTGTCCTGGTGGACAGAGTTGCCCCTGGGGGGGGGAGGACGAGAGTCACACCCCGGGGGTGGAGTGGGCAACACCACTGTGTTGGCCCTGGTGGTACTATCTGCCCATTGCAATACATCTGTGAGCAAAGTAAAGTTAGGTGTTGCACAGATGGTGTCTGTAGATGTGGAGAAGGGTTCCCCATGGGTTAGCTTAGTGGGCCCTGAGAGTATGGACAGAGGGATCCAACTGGAGTCAGGAAGGCGTAGAACTGGAACATGCCCCTGCTGTTGTGGGCCTGGGTCCCTGTTCTATCGCCCCAATCAGGGAAGTACATCAAGGTATTGATTGTTCTCCCCTGGCTTTAGGCTGGTAGGGGGTCGTGTTGGACTTTTGCTTATGCAGGGTCATCCCCAGTCTTTTTCGCCTCCTGCCTCCTATTTTTTTCTGACATGTTGCTGTTGGCTTTTCAACTCTGAGCACTTTACCACTGCTAACCAGTGCTAAAGTGCATATGCTCTCCTGTTTAAATTGTATGTAAGTGGTTTATCCATGATTGGCATATTTGAATTACTAGTAAGTCCCTAGTAATGTGCACTAGAGGTGCCAGGGCCTGTAAATCAAATGCTACTAGTGGGCCTGCAGCACTGGTTGTGCCACCCACATAAGTAGCTCTGTAATCATGTCTCAGACCTGCCCCTGCAGTGTCTGTATGTGTATTTTTACACTGTAAATTCGACTTGGCAAGTGTACCCACTTGCCAGGCCTAAACCTTCCCTTTCCTTACATGTAAGGCACTCCTAAGGTAGGCCCTAGGTAGCCCCAAGGGCAGGGTGCAGTGTATGGATAAGGTAGGACATATAGTAATGTGGTTTATATGTCCTGACAGTGAAATACTGCCAATTTCGTTTTCACTGTTGCAAGGTCTGTCTCTCTCTCATAGGATAATATGGGGGCTACCTTTAAATATGATTAAAGTGTAGATTCCCCTAGAGAGTAGATGGACATGTGGAGTTTGGGATCCCTGAACTCACAATTTAAAAATACATCTTTTAGTAAAGTTGATTTTAAGATTGTGAGTTTGGAAATGCCACTTTTAGAAAGTGAGCATTTTCTTGCTTAAACCATTCTGTGACTCTGCCTTGTTTGTGGATTCCCTGTCTGGGTCAGTTTGACAGTTGGGTTGTTTTTCACCTCACACCAGACAGTGACACAAAGGGAGCTGGGGTGTGATCTGCATTTCCTGATTAGCTATCTCTGCTAGGAGGGAGGGGTGGAGTGGTCACTCTCATCTGAAAGGACTGTGCCTGCCTCTGACAATGCTGTCTCCAGCCCCCTGGTGTGTGTCTGAGGCCTTGCCTGGGCAAGGCAGGATTTCACAAGAAGGTGTGAGTCCCCTTTGAAGAAAGGTGACTTCAAAGACTAAAATGGGTATAAGAAGGGCACCCAAACTTACAAACTTCAGAAACACTTCTGGAATCAAGAGGAACCTCTGCCTGGAGAAGAGCTGATAGCTGAGGAACAAGTGCTGCCCTGCCTGTGACTGTGCTTTGTGGAGCTTTCCTGCAGTGCTGCTTCTGCCAGAGTAAGAGGGCAAAGACTGGACTTTGTGTGCCTTCCATCTTGAAGAAGAAATCTCCAAGGGCTTGATGTAGAGCTTGCCTCCTGTTGTTGAAGTCTCAGGGATAGCAAAGACTTCTTCCTGCCAGCACCTGGAGTCTCTGGAGAGACCCCTACTCTGCTCTGTGGTGCCCTTCCAGTTCCTGGGACCCTGAAAGGAGAGGCTGGCAGCCTAAGGACAAAAATACACGCACCGAGCGCCGTGCGGAGAAAAGATCGACGCGAATCCGATCGCGGCTGAGAAAACGACGCGACGCCGGCTCCGCAGCTGAGAAACGACGCCGCAGGAAACGCGACCGGAGAATCGACGCCCGGAGCAGGAGAAACGACGCGCAGCATCGCTGACGAAGGCTGAGAGATCGCAACCTGCGCCGCGGGACTTTCGGACCGTCGCGTGGCTGGCTGTTTTCGACGCATATAACCGTGCAGGGTTATTTTCGACGCACACCGCCCGTGCGGGGTTATTTTTGACGCAAACCAGGTACATTTACACGCTAGCAGCGCTAGTGTGTTGTTACAACTACCTAAAGACTCTTTTTATTTTAAACCTTTAAAAAATCATAACTTGACTTGTGTATGTTGGATTTTTGTCGTTTTGGTCTTGTTTTGTCTAGATAAATATTTCCTATTTTTCTAAACTGGTGTTGTGTCATTTTGTAGTGTTTTCATTAAGTTACTGTGTGTGTTGGTACAAATACTTTACGCCCAGCACTCTGAGGTTAAGCCTACTGCTCTGCCAAGCTACCAAGGGGGTAAGCAGGGGTTAGCTGAGGGTGATTCTCTTTTATCCTAACTAGAGTGAGGGTCCTTGCTTGAACAGGGGGTAACCTGACTGTCAACCAAAGACCCCATTTCTAACAGTTTCAAATTCCTAGACAGAGTCTACAGCTGGTGCTGGCATCCACAAGGGTATACGGAGTCACCATCACTGTTTAATCAGATCTTGAAAAAGAACCTGGAGTCATTAGAATTGCCATATCAATCGACCCTAGTGTAATACATTGATGATTTGTTGATCACATCCAGAACAAGGGACGAGTGTAAATATGACTTGATTGCCCTTTTGAATCATTTGGGAGAATTAGGACATAAGGTCTCACCTGTGAAATTGCAATATTGCCAAAAGTCAGAGAAATACTTGGGGCACCAGATTGAGAAAGGATTGAGGAGAATCTCCAAGGAGAGGATTACTATGATTCTGCAGAGAAGTCCCCCAACTTCACAGAGGAATGTCAGGATGTTTCTGGGAATGGTGGGGTACTGCAGACAGTGGATTCTGAATTGTGTTGAGATTGCTAAACCTTTGCAGCAATTGACACATAAGGAAGTTACAGATCCCACTACCTTAGTTGAAGACCAGATGAAAGCATTCACTGAGTTGAGAGAGAGTTTGTGTAGAGCTCCAGCGTTGGGAATCCCTTATTACACAAAGCCTTTCACATTGTTTTGTCATGAACGTGATACTTGTTCTTTGTCTGTTTTGACACAGGTCCATGGAGGTGCTTATCGCCCAGTAGCCAATTTTTTCAGCTACCTTGGACCCGGTCGCAGCAGCTTTACCAGGTTGCCTGCACGCAGTAGCCGCAGTTAGTCAACGTCTTTCCCAATGTGAGGGGGTAGTCATGGGCTACCCTTTGATGGTAATGGTGCCACACTCTGTTGAGATTTTACTGACGAGAACAAAAACCCAATATTTTACGGGTGCAAGACTGACAAGGTATGAGACAAGCATATTGGGTGCTCCAAATGTAACATTGTAAAGGTGTACAGAGCTGAATCCAGTGACTTTGCTTCCAAGTGACACAGCTGAAATTGAAAAAGAGGAAGATATTGAGCATGAGGTAACTGGGCTGTGTACAAAACTGAGGCCTGATATTAGCGACACGCGTTTAGAAGAAAATGATCAAATTGTCTTTGTTGATGGTTCGTGTCTCAGAGATGGAGCAGGCACACTGAGAGCACAATATGCTGTGTGCACAATTACAGGCACATTAGAAGCTTCATGGCTTCCAGGTTTATATTCTGCACAAGTAGCAGAATTAGTAGCTTTTACTAGAGCATGCTATGTTTCTGCAAGATTAAGAGTCACAATTTATACCGATAGTCAATATGGATTTGGAATTGTTCATGATTTTGGTCAGTTGTGGTCTCAGCAAGGTTTTATGACCTCTACTGGAACCCCAGTGAGAAATGGCGACCGGATAAAAGAGTTGTTGTACGCAATCCAGTTACCTGAAGAAATTGCTGTAGTAAAATGCAGTGCACACCAAAAGACACAGGATTACATTTCATTGGGAAATGGATATGCGGATCAAGTCGCAAGGTTTTGCGCATTGAACTGTACATCATTTAAAGACAAGTGGGAAGTAATGCCTGAAGAAGGAAATAACTGTGCAAGTTTTGCTTTGAAAATAATCGATACACTCGAAGAAGTGAAAACATTGCAGGAAAATGCAGACAAGGAAGAGAAAAAGCTTTGGGTAAAGTTCAAATGTGTTCAAAGACCTGATGAAATTTGGGTTTCTGAGGAGGGCCAGATGGTGTTGCCAAACAGTTTGTTGACTCAGATCGCCAGGTATTATCATGGGCAAGCACATATTGGAAGAGATGCCATAGTTAGGCTGTTAAAAGTTGATTGGTTTAATCCAAAGTTCAGACAAGCAGCAGAGGCAGTATGTCATCGATGTGTAATCTGTCAGCAACTAAATGTGGGGAAAGGGACAGTGGTGAATTTGAGCCACACTGGAAGAGCAGGAGGACCATTCAACAGAATGCAGTTGGATTTCATTGAGATGCCTGCATGTGATGGATTGAAGTATGTGTTGCTGATTGTGTGTGTCTTTAGTCATTGGATTGAAGCATATGCCACCCGAAGGAATGATAGTCTCACAGTAGCAAACCTGTTGCTTAGAGAGTTAATACTATGGTTCGGATTTCTGATCTCTTTAGAATCAGATAGGGGAACACACTTCAATAACAAAGCGATTAAACTCTTATGTGCAGCATTAAACATTGAGCAGAAGTTGCATTGCAGTTACCACCTAGAACTTGTAGAGCAACTGAATAGTACACTGAAATCAAGAATTGCCAAAATGTGTGCAGCAACAAATCTGAAATGGCCAGACACATTACCTTTGGTATTGATGTCAATGCAAAATATTCCTGACAGGAAGACAGGACTGTCACCCCATGAGGTTCTCATGGGCAGGGCAATGAGTTCGCCAGCAATGCCAGCTAATGCACTTGTCAATATTACAGAGGATATGGTGTTGGATTACTGCAAGGGCCTGGCTGATGTGGTTTTATGTTTCTCTCAGCAGGTGCAGGCTGTTACCCTGCCACCCATTCATGACCCAGGTCACAATCTGAGAGCTGGAGATTGGGTCGTCATCAAAAAGCATGTTCGAAAGACTTGCTTAGAGCCACGTTGGAATGGTCCATACCAGGTGGTGCTGACAACTACGACAGCTGTGAAGTGTGCAGGACTGCCGAATTGGATACACGCAAGCCACACAAAGAGAGTGGTGAGTCCGCAAGAGCATGAAGAAGTGTTGTTGAGAGCACCAAGAGCAGCGAAACAGGTGTATCTGAACCGGAACAAGAGCAGATTGAACCTGAGATTTATCCTGAACCGGTGGAAGATGGGTCAATCACCCATGTAAGAGACAAAACTGAAGAAGTACAGGATGTTGAGCAAGAGTCTAACAGCTCGATGGATACAGCAGGAGAACTGAGCACAGCAGGGGTTCTCCCAGAAGCAGACGGTGCTGAAAAACAAGCAGAGCAAGTGCCAGATCAAGAGGGTGAAAAGAGTTGAGACGGATCAAAGTCAAAGTGGTCCGACTCCTCCTGAACCCATTGCAGGTCCATCAAGAGAAAACACCACAGAAAGAGAAAAAGAGAAGAGTCCAATTCTGAAGAGAATATTGACAGAAGGAACAAGAAAAGGAGACAATTGGCCTGAATCGCAATTTGGAAAGAAGAAGAAATTGGTTATAAATGAACCAATAACGAAAGAAGTGGATGCTACGAGAAAAGCTGAATTAAGAGAAGGATAATTAGGTGGAGAATGAAGATTGAAAAGAAAAAGAGTAGCAAGTCGAAGACACGCAGGTCCTGAGTGGGCATATGCAGCAACAAGTGGATGGCAAAACGAGTTCATGTCCTTTCGATTTGACAGAGAAGTTCCAAATCAGTACTTTGATGCAACCTGAAGGCAATCAATTGACTGAGTTGTTGAGCTAATCTGAAGAAAAATCTAAAGAGAGACTGTTGAAATAAAACCGGAAAAGACATTGGTAACCTGATATGACATTTGAAAACCTGGATGTGACAAACTGCTAACCAATTTTTGACAAAGGAGAAAAGGATTCCTGTGTGTGAAACAGAACTGTGAGAAAGAAACATTTTTGATCTTCCCAATTTTGATTTTTCCTGTTGCACTTAATTAAGAGTTATTTATGCTTTCTGATTCTTTACAGATCATAGCTGAATTAAAGAATTGTGTTAGAAATATTAGATATTGTAGGTATTTGAGTGTGGGAGTGGCAATTATGTGTAGAATAATGTTTTTAATAATGATTGTGGGTATGTCGGTTCATGAAATGAAGGAGGCTACTATTGCTTCTGTTCCTGAAACTACTACATTAACAGCTTTAGAGAGGTTTAAGTTAGATGAGAAATACCTGCATGATTATACTAATGCACAAGGAGAGCTTTCTTCTAATGTGTTCTATCGGTTGTTGAGTGAGTATGTGGAAACGATGGCGCAAGGAATTGCCTTGTGTGTATGCAAACTCCTTCCTCTGTGGAAGAAGGGGTTATGTACCATAGCTCGCCTTTAACATATGGCATAACTTGTAGTCTGCTACTAACCAGATTCTATAACCAAGTGTATATTCAATATTTTTATTCCAATCATAATGTAGTGTTTTCATTTGTTTCTGTTATTAGATATTTGAATAAAGTAGCAAGAGAGCATGATATAGTATTAGTTAGGGGATTCTTTGAGCCAACACTAACATTTGGAACTGCTTATGTGCATTGAAACAATTTAACGTGCTTATTAACCCCATTAGAAAAGAGCTTTATAGGGCATACTGATGACAGAAGGAAGGCATTGAAGGAGAAGCTAGAGAAGGGTTTGGAGAAAAGGACTTATAAGAATGATTATGCTTACACTGCTATTAAAATGCAAGGGAAACTAGCTTTATATGCATTATATGTAGGGAAGCTTTGTATATGTTGACCAAAACCACGCACTGACACCTTATTTGTGGGAACGAGTAAATGTAGGCATGTGTTCTTGTTTCAGAGCAAATGGGCTTTTATGCTGAATGGTCAGGACCCTGCGATTCCTGGAATCTACTATATTTGTGGACTTAAGGCATATTATCGTCTTCCTAGAGGATGGTATGGGGCATGTTGTCTGGGGATAGTTTCCCTAACATCTATCAGATAGATGATTTAAAGAAAATTCAGAAAGTGACTGAGTTACATCATGAGCGACAGAGGAGGGAAACCTCTTCTGCAATTGTGGGAGATATTTTTGGTGCAGTAATTCCTTCTGTAGGAGTTATTCTAAATGCAATTAAAATACGAAAGTTGTCTACTATTGTGGATAACATGCTGACAAACTTTACAGGGGAAATATTCCTGTTAAATACTGAATTGGCTGCGGATAGATCTATGACGCTTCAAAATAGGCTTGCTTTAGACATAATTTTGACGAAAGACGGTGGAGTCTGTAAAATGATTAATGCTAGGCATCGTTGCTCATATATTCCAGAGAATGATAAGGAGATAAGAGTCTTACTTACTAATTTAACTAATTCAAGCAAAGATTTGAAGGAATCAGGGGTTTGGGAACAAGTTGGAAATGGATTTGCCTCTGTGGGAAATTGGTTTAGTCAAATTTGGAATGGGGTATTAAGGAAAATTGTCCAGGGAATATTAATTGCGATTGTTTCCATATTAGGATTATGGGGTACATGCAAATTATGGCAAAAGATAAAATTAAGTAAATCTAAGAACGATCAGAGGAGGTAGGAACCACCTAAAAGTCACATTTATAGGGAAAATTCAAGGAAAAGGCAAAATACATCTGAGACAGAATTATAAAGTGTGATAAAAAAGGTGTGACGACATATTTAGTCATCAGTGGAGGGACTGTTGGAGTAGATATGTTAATTAAGAGATTATTAATGACTTGTATGTGTGTACACTAATGAGAAAATGCATTGAGAAATTAATAGTAGAAAGTAACGTGCATGTTTAGGAATGTGCCCTTGGGGAGTGACCACCACATGTACTAAATTGACTAAATGTGCGAAATAATGAAAAATATATGAGAAAAATGTGCTAATATGTCATAATGAGATGTATAAACTATGTTTTGTACTAATTCAATAGTTTTAAGTTAGCCGTACCAGAGGCCTAGTTTCACTGGGCTTTGCTCGCTCTGAACATGGAGAATTGGAACGCCTTGCAAAGGACCCGTAACTGGAAGCAGAGACCTTGAACCGCTCAGAGTTCAAGTCACTTAGCTAGGACATTCTGCAATGTACCGACAGACAGGAGATGGTGAAGACAATTTGAAACAATTATGTGTAGTGTAGGCTAAATGTACTTTCCCAGGACTTGAACAATGGATGCACGTACTAGAGAACCATGTGCAACAATTTTGATACCTGAAGAGCCGGTTGATGTCCTCATTGCAAGAAGAACCAATCAGCGTTTTGTGAAATATAAGAATATGATTTGGTAAATAAAAACTATAGGTTAGAGTCATATCTTCCAACTGATTGGGCAATTAGCAATTAGTGGGATGGATTGGGAGACCCTAATAAAAATTCATGACAAGGGGTGAGGAATCAGAACTGCGGGGAGAAAATTGATTACATCAAGAGACGCTGTCCGAGGTACCGATATTGGGCTCATACTCTGTGAGCCTGATCTGTAGCTGACTATTGATGACCTGCAGACAAAGACTGACTTATTGCTGATCCATCCTGGATAGGTAGCTATGAAAATTTGACTGATGATTTTGTGCCATTGCTTCTAGGTACCAACTGCGCTGTTTTATAGAGATTCATACTTTTCAAAATGAATGTTTCCTCTAAATTGTTTTCGCATGAAGACCCCCATACTGATGCTAATCTTGGTTAGGTAGGTTGTTAGGGGTGACGTTGACGGTGACAAATGACTGATAAACTTAATTGCTGAGTTACATTATCAATGCTGAATATTCATAGCTTATGGTGTTGCTTAGCTGCATATGTTTTCTTCAAGAAATAATGCCATATAACTGATAAATTAATAAAGAATTGAATGAGGAAAGATTGAATTAACAGATGATTAGAATTATAAGCAATAGGGAATAAAACTTGTTAACCCTTTTCATGAGTAGTGGTTATTTCTTATTAGTATGAGTTCCATTGTGTTTTCATAAAGTGTTTATCTTTTTTATTGATGTTGATTTCTGGTTCAGTGGTCACTGCATGACTAGGATACTCCATGCGATTCAAAAGGTTCATCGACCTCTATGCATCCCCTTTTAAGTTTACTCACTAAGGACCGGAAGTGCTAACATGTGCAAATAATAAACAAGTAAATGTATGTTCATTATGTAGACAATTGAAAACAGAACTGCAAAAAAGGAGGATTGTTGGTATTTAATTTTGTAGTGGGTAACATATAAGGTGGTCATAAATGGGGAGTGAAAGTAAGATGTGAGAGGAAGGACATGTGTTAGGTTCTGTTCAACAGAACCTGGAATAGTGGCAGCATAACAACCGTAGCTATGGAAATGTATGTAGTGTCTGAAATGTTCAATGGACAGCAGTTGGAGCTGTACCGCCTGCCCTGTGGGACGCATGCGTCCTATCTTCAATAAATATTATAAAACCACATTACATTTCCGGAGTGGCACTTTTCACTGTGTAGGCTGATCCTGCAAAGAAAGGATAAAACTTTTAAACTGTTTAAGCACACTTTAATATTATTTGACACTATGAACATTGACTATTACAGTTGCTTATTGGGTAATGGTCCAAAGCAATAAAAGACATCTTCGAAACTATATGAAATGGCATTGGTTGAGCAGAATCTGGCCTATTTGTTTACGTTTGTATTCTTCTATTAGTTTGAACCATTTCGACTGAATTCATAATAGGCTGCAGTTCAGAAAATGCATAATTCAAATAACCTCAAAGCCCATTACAAAGAATATCGCATCAAATAGCTTTTTCCTATAAATGCACTAGCGAGAGTTAGTAAAGGAAAGGATCTTTGCAACACGAATTAAGCAATCGGTTTTACATATGTTTAAATAATGGTGTTATGTATTATTCCTAATAAGGCAGACACTGTTAACATGCGGCTGGCAGTGCATCTAATACAATATGTCCAGAAATGAAACTAGATGGGATGAAGAATGACATGTAATGGACAGAATACCTTCTTTTCACTCTTTATCTGCTGGCCGTCACTGACCCTTTAAGTTGGGCATCGTTACAAGGGATGAATAACCCAGACCGTCAAAACCTACTATGATTAGGAGAGTGTAACTCTCACCAAATCTTGTAATAATTCTCGTAAAAACGATGTTTTTTAAAATTGTTTTGAAAAAAATCGCCAACATCTACCTCCTAACCTTCCAACTTTTAAAAGCACTCTACCATTTGTGAAGAGAGGGTGTGGCATTCGAGAGGCGGGGCATTGTGCCAAGCTTATCCTCAGGCACTTCTTCCTCGCCTCCTCACCAAAAACAAATAAATAAATAAACTTCTGATGCTGCTGCTGACGTCCTAGGGAAACTTAAAAACTCTTTAATGGACACTGTTAGGGCGTCTACACGCCATCTGGAAAACCCATCTCCATGGGTTTCTAGCTGACATGTACTCTACCCTGTGATATCAGCTCTTTATTGGGAGACTGTGTGAAGGGAGCCTATACAATGTGGCACAGGTGGAAGTTCGGCATCCCATTTGAAAGAGACTCATTTTAAAGTTAGCTCACGAGAACACACGTTGACCAGCACTAACAAGGAAATATTTGCAGTGTTTAGGGGAAACCTATGTACGCATTGCACCACTTTGTAAACCCTTGCGCCACAGTATGCATGCACCAGGCATAATGTATGCAAGGGGGGTGTTTCCCCATTAAGAGGCCCAGAAAAAAGGTGCAGTGGAATCTATGAGAGTCTGCTGCGCCATTGTTATCATCATTTTTAACACCTGCTCAGTGCTGGCATTAAGTTTAGGCACAACATTGTTTATAATGGGCTCAGACATAATGCGGCACAAGGGTTTTACAAAGTAACTCAATGTGTGCATTGAACCACTTTGTACATTTTTGCTAAGCTAACACCATATTAGCATAAAAAAATTACAATAATGTGGTGCTAGGCCATTCTTAAATATGGGCCATAGTCTGATGTTTTATCTCTGGCTTTGAAGTCGCAGCGAAGATGATACAATAAATATAAATTTTAAAGTTATCTTTACTTTTTGCTTAAACTTTCTCGACTCCCCAAAAATCGGCCCAGTGGGTCATGACCCACAGTTGCGGAAACAATCGGCTGAATGTTGAGATTGAAATTTGCATCCCTTCTTGAATAGCAGGGGCCTGCTAGAGGTAGTGTAAGTCCGGCTTTAGGGCCGTGTGAGTGGTGCGGCCACACTGGGTGCTGTCCTGGATTGGGGGGTGCTGACCTCAGGGGGGTGCTGTGTTTAGCAATGACTTACGAAACTTGGGATTTAAAAGCACCTGCTGAAAACTTGCTGGTGCGTCCAGCCTTCAGGAAACTAATAAAATGTCAAGATACCTCTTGTGGATAATGTTCCTGTTAGGGAGAGAAATGGGAGTTTCGTCTAGCAGCAGCTTTGACTCACCATAAAGTAGCGTAGAGGGTTAATATGCCTGCTACAAAGAACAGAACTATGGGGCTTATCTACAAGCCCGTTGCGCCACCGGTACGTCACTTTTTCCTATATAAAAATGATGCGCTGGTTGAGCAATGGCCTTGTAAATAAGCCCCTATATTTTATGAAGGTAGCTGAGTAGATTAGTAAAGCCAGCCTTTACAAGTGCTTTAAACAAATGTATGTGAAAGGGAGGCTATGGAGAGATGAGGGGCACATTTGCAGGTTGGTAGAGAGTGAATCCGAGGAGGTGGTCATGTGGTTGGGTAGGGGTAGGCCGCCCAAAAAGACTTACACACAGGGCGCCACCACAGCGCTAAAGCCCGCCTTGAGGTAGTGTATATCTGTTGCAACAGCCTCTGAACTTCCAAGTAGTTTTGTCAGGAGAGATGGAATTTTAAGGTGACACAAAGCTATACACGTTCAGCCTGATTGACGTTAACCCACCAATCCGCAGATATCTGCCACTCTCTTTTAGGCTTGGACAGTGCTTAATTTGTAAATAAAAAGGTGCCAGTGCCCAAAGCCCTCCTCTTAAACACGTGGCTGCTGCAATTAAATGTGCGAACAGGGAATACTGAGGCAGCGTAATTCTGAAGCCATCTCGTGCCTCTTTAATACATTCACAGCCACTCCCTGCCCCTTAGGCTCACTCCTGCAGCTTTCTGCTCGCCCCATTTGTGATGCTTTTTCGTTTTTCCCTTCCTCCATCTTTCCCCTGTGTGTCTTTTGGTTGCAGCAAATGCTTGAGGCAGAAGAATAAGCCCGGCCCTGGAAAATAAGTGCCGGTGCTCAGCACTGGAAACAGCAAGCACAAATTAAGCACTGGGGATTGGACTGTAACAGTTATACTCAATGCAAATGCACGAAGCAACCTTCTCAGTTTAACCCATAAATGAAATTTGCACACACTGATACTGGCCAGCAGTTTGCTATGTTCACAGTGCTGTGGCTAGGGGCTGACTTTTGTTCATTATATTTGGTACCTGTCGAGCTGGTATGGGTGACAAGGAGGGGGCAGAAAAAAAACAACGTTTGGGGCATCCTTACATCATGTCTCCTGGCCTCTTCTTCATTCTAGCTCGTTTTAGTTCAGTGTAATAAATTGCTGCTTGAATTCAATTTTAAGTTTGATGGTTTATTACTCACCTTTCTGTTGGTTTCTTTATTTTCCCCGTGGATGTTTTTTTATGCTCAGTCCCCATCTGCCAGGAGTTTGTATTTCTAATCTCCCACTATGTCGCATTTTTATTTTTGTTTCACTGATGATGCGGCTTGGGATGAAACTCCGCGCCCCGCAACCAGTTGATGTGCCGGCAATTTTAAGGTCTGCTGGTGTTGCAACTAAGGCAATCATGTCTGCACCTGTTGCTGCCCTGGCCTTTCCCAGCTCCAGCCACAATGCTCGTTTGCTCCCTTGGAACACATAACAGGTAAGCTTTTTTCATATTAGCTACTCCTGCAACCAACTTTTCTTCTAAACCTAAAACTGAAAGTACTTACAAGGCTGCTCTTCCTCACAACTTTGGTATAATACCAGCACCGAAAGTGGACCAATACATCAGACCAACCAAGCCAATACTTATCCAATTCCTGCTAGTAGCGGTTTTGTTAAACTTTGCACTCCTCCATAGCATTTGATACAATGCTCATTAATCAATGAAAGCTTCATGGGCAATATACTCCGAAAATGGATTTGAAATGCTATTCATTATTGAATTCTGGATCCAGGAAGCGTCCAACCTCGACTTTGCGTTGTCCTCTCCTGGTTATAAACTACTTCATCTTTCCAGTCTACATCACAAAGGTGGCAAAATCACTATCATTTTCAATGAGACTTTTTCAGTAACACAGCTCACACTTGATGACCTTTCCTCACCAGAGATACTGGGTTTTAAAATAATCACCTCACCAAATCTCACCCTATCTGGCATGTTAGTCTTCTGCCCACCAGGTTAGCCGTCCCTGACTTCTTTACAATCTTCATAAGCAGAACTCCAAATGCTATCACCTTCGGAGATTTCAATATTTAGGCTGATTGCCCCTAGAAACAGGACTACAAGGGCCTCATTTAGAGTTTGACGGATATAGCACTCCTCCGCAAGTGACATGTATCCCCTCTGCCTTCTGTCAAATGCATTAGGATATAACTCCACCAAACTCTAAATCAGGCCAAAAACATTTATGGAAATAATGAAGCCGCTGAGACTCTCCCAGTTGTCTACTCAAGTCGTTGGATGCACACTGGACCTGATCTTTGCAGATCCAAGCTCTATCAGCAATGCCAAAGTCGCTTCTAATATATGCTCTGACAAAAACTTCAATATCCTTCCTTCAGTCTATTCCTATTGTAGTTTACTCTCCTCCTAAGCAATCCGAATCTGTTAAAATGCAATCAGCATTAGTCAACCCAGAAAGTCTTACAAGGGTGCGACCCTTTAGGAGACTCAGGAAAAACCTCTTGCAAGCCAAATAATGCCTCGATCTTTAATGCTTTAAGCAGCTTTGCCAATCCTAAGCTGATTTGTAACCACCACAACAATTCTTCTAGTTCTTGGTACACAGCTGAAATCAGGGAGATGAAATTTGCTTGTAAACAACTGGAATTTTCCTGGAGAAAAATAATACAGATTATTTTTTTCCATACAAGATCCTAAATGTTGGCAGCTTGTTCTCAGCATCATGTGTTGTCCATGCCTCTTTTCCTTCTTCTCTAAGGCTCTCTAAATCTTGAGGACCTATGATGGGTAATTTCCAGCTGCTTTACTTTTAAAGAGACCTCTGCTCTAGCACAATCCACCTCTTCTGAGTGACCTCTAAATAATTATCCTGATTCCATACTCTATTTGTTCTTGACTACCATCTCTCTTTCACCTTCTGAGGTCTGTAGCAGTTCAATTAGAAATGACACAGCTCCATTTTGATGGAGTCAGGCCCCAGTGACTCCTCTTCTAACAAAAGAAAATGTCAATCCATTAGTTCTAAGCAACTTCAGTCTCGTTTATCTCCTACATTCTCCAAACAAAATTATTTGAAAAAGCAATCAATTTGAAGCCTTCAGTTTATATGGAAGACAAGTGCATCTGCAATTCTGTGTCGTGTTGTTTCTGCCCTTTTCATAGTACAGAGATGGCCTCACTTGCCATTTTGGATGCTCTCCAGGGCATCTATATCTGAGGCAAGTCTCTGACAAGGAACACAGCTTAATTTGCTAACAGACAACATGCAGTTCACCACACTCCCTTTGACTCGTTACTCAAATGTCTCAAGAACGGAGACCCTCAAAGCTCCTCTTTAAGCCCTTCTTTCTTTAACATTTATATTGAACTTCTTGCCAAGCATAAAGTATCATTTAGCTTCATCATTAAGATTTATACAGATGATACCCAACTCATTATCTGCTTTGACTCCGATTCACCCACAGCAGAAGTATTCTACCATTTTTGTACATCCGAATTCATTGAAGAGATCCACTCCAATTCTTTTAAGAAAAAGACAAAAAAGAGATGAAATGCTTATTTCCAAAAGACCCTCTAATTAGGACGCATGGATTGTGGCTAACCATGATTGAAGACTGACACTGCCAGCAATCTCTCTCTGCAACCTTGTGTTTCAGTTTGATTAGTCACTCTCACTCAACCCAGATCAGAGAGTGTGGTTTAGGCTGTAACTCTCTATCTTGGGCTTCTTGCTATTTTCTTCCTTTGACTTCAAATAATCCAATATACCGTTGTTTATTTGATTTTAAATCAAACTGATCACACTCAGACTTCTGCCCTGTTGAAAGCTTTACATAGATTACCCATCTCTAAATTCATAGTCTTCTAAACTCTGTCTAGATCACCAGGCCTTTTCAACTTCTGACCTCAGCTATCTCAAGTACTTTGTTCAGCACAGCATTGCTGACCACACTCTTAGATCTTCATCTTTCAATCTCAGAGATTTCCAGGAGTTACAAAAAATTTGAGGATGTTCCTTGTCCTATGTCGGGGAAACACCCTGAAACAAACTTCCCCCAATAATAAGAAGTTTAGAAAATCTTCCTGCTTTTCACAATGCACTTAAACCCTGGTTGTTTCATTGTTAAATGTTCTTCTGTCTGTTCTGGGCAGGTTTTGAAGCAGCAATATACTCTTCTCTGCGACAGTCCACACTCAATCAATCAATCAGTCAATCAATCAGCATATGTGTATCCCTTCATTTTAGTCATTTTGAAAAAACAAAATTATTGGACTTTATGATATTGTGATGTACCTGGTGCTGCTGGCGGGCAGTCACTTATGGGAACTCTAGGGATCCTTAGTGACAGTTTCATTGGCTGTGCAGTCATTAGGAAGATTTCATTATGCATGTTCCATATCTGAAAACTGGTGGGACCAGAGACCAGTGAGGAGTCTATCAGAGGTAGTCTGGTATGCGCCTTGCTATAGCATGCATGGCTATATGACTTTGAAATATGATGTAAATACATGGAAATCTGAAGCTTATCTAAACACTCATTAAATGTTGAATGGCATGTGAAACGTGGAAAAATTATTACACAATAATAGCATGGCCAACAGAAGAATCATGTCTTCATCTGAAGTAAAAAGCCTAAGCTTGATCACGCACGCTGGACTCTACAGAAAACAGATCAACCTGACAACTAAAATCTTTCACTATTACGAGAACATCACGAAGGATCTCCTCCTACTTAGGCAACATCCATAAGGTTCAAGCTTCAACAACCTTAATGCCTCATTTAAGGTGGGGCAGGCTGTACTCCATTCTTTCAGGGCAGTGGAGGCTTTTACCCCTATTAAGAGTTCTTCCACTCACCTGGCAGAGATCTCTGTGCACTCAGGGAAGCTGCAGGCACAGCGGTTAAATAAGCTCCTTAATTCTAAAATTCTAAGGCTATGCCAATTCGCCCCATCAAATTCACAAAACATCTTCTTGGTAATCTTCAATCACTCCAGAATTATGCCGTCTGACAACTACTTAGCCTGAGCAGATGCAATCATATCACCCTTGCACCCAAGATTGCCACGGTTTACCTTTTGCAGGAAGTATATCCCCCAAAAGCCCTCTGCAGCACCCACAAGGAAGTCCACTTCTCTGAATTGATCTTTCCCTTATCAAAATTCACAATTTATATCCAAAGGAGAAACTTTAGATCGAGAACCGCACAGTTACTAAACATCCCTCATTAGAGCTAAAATATAGGTTTAAGATCTTTCTCAGTACAAACCTGCAAAATGTGGAACATATCACCAATCAAAAATAAAGATGATCAGCAAACACGTGCAGTTAAGGTAACCCCTAATAACGTGGCTGATGCCAAAAACATGACTTCACCTTATAAGAATACACATTATTTCATGCCAAATTAATCTTCGAAGTTCAGGATGATTGATAACATGTCAAAAGGGATACGAACATGTTGCTACAAGAAATACCAGAATTTGTCCTGGCCTACACCCTTATGAGAATTAGTCAGAAGATCCATTGTATATCACTAAGTATCACTACAAAAATACATATCGACAACACCTACACATATATGAGAAGTACTAGCGTTTGCGGTTGCACCTATATCTCACAGATTTCCACTCACTCTTGTGTGCTATGTATCATCTTCTGCAGGACTCGAAGTCTGCCATTAACATCCTACATAACATCTATCTCATTAATAGAACAACAACAATCAACACTCTCCCAGTTCTGCAACCAAAGGGAATCCCGGAAACGCATCTGCGCACTTGTGGTCAAACCAGAGAGCTATTCTGGTGGGTTGAAAAGGTGGCCCATCACCTTGCTGAAATGACAGCAATCTGATTGGTCACACTATGAATCGGAATTGCTGCTTGTTCCTTGCTTTTATTTCTAAAGAAATCCACATAGCTACAGCACAAGTGGTCTCCTATGTTTGGGAGTGAGATATGGCCTTTGTTCTTGTCAGCCTTTATATTGGATTTTAGTGTTTTTTTAAAAATGTTGTGCCTTGGGAGCTGACTAAAATATGCAGATTTTGTCACCTTAGCCTTGCAGCTAGATTCTTCCATGTTCCAGTGAAAAAAATGAGGAACAGGTAGGAAAGAGACACCAAGAAGAGAGAAGCAAAGAGCATCCTAGCAGAGGGATGGCAAGGAGGTCTGGAAGAGAGGGAGAGCAAAAAGGTATGTAAAATGAGGGGATCTTTCAGCACCAATATTGTGCTTCCTTGTAAAGAACCCTATCGAAGCAGTGAAAACAGTCTGTCAGAGTGCTCAGACAGGACTATGCAAAATTATTTTTCAAGCAAAAAATGGTTTGTTATAAGATGTTGATGAGGCTTGTAGTAGTTTGGCATCTTTTTGAGAGCTTTTGGACTGAAAAACTACTGTATGAACATATCTAGCCCAACCTCTCTTCGCATGACACAATGTTTTGCCCCCTTCTTTCCGGACAGAATTAACTGAAAGGAGGATAGCTATAAGTAGCCTAACAGAGATAATCTCCACTGCATGGCATGGTACAGAAAGGCAACAATGGAAAAGGTGCAGCTTATGCTTGAGATTGAAACCACACAAAAATAGGAGGCTGCATAGGATGACTGAACAATTCATCAAGACACTGATCAACTGAACAATACAGTACATAATGGATGAGAAAGCCTCACCCATACGTTTGTGTAATGCTTTGTCCTAGGCAACCTCATCCCACCCTGGTAACCCAAAGTGGACCTGACCTCAGCACGAGGGGGTTCTTGATAAGAAATACTGGATAATAACGGTGTTAGAAATGGGGTTTTTGGTTGGCAGTCAGGTTACCCTCTGTCCAAGCAAGAACCCTCACTCTAGTCAGGGTAAGTCACACACAATCCAAAATCAGCATGTGCCCAGCCTCTGGTAGCTTGGCATGAGCAGTCAGGCTTAACTTAGAAGGCAATGTGTAAAGCATTTGTGCAATAAATCATACAATACCATAATATAACACCACAAAAATACACCACACAGTGTTTAGAAAAATATATAATATTTATCTGGGTATTTGCAGGTCAAGGCGATCAAAGTTGCAATATGAATTTGTAAAGATATCACTAAAAAGTGATATAAAGTGTCTTAATTCTTTAAAAAGTAAACAAAGTCTCTTTCAAGCACAAAGTACCTGGTTTGGAGTGGAAAATCTCCGCAGAGGGCCGCAGAAGAGGAGATGCTTGGAAAAATGGTGTGTGCGTCGGTTACGCCCCTTCACACACAGACTTGCGTCGTTATTTTTCACGCGGGGAGACGTGCGTCGTTCTACGGGAGGAAAAATGGTGTGTGCGTCGGTTGCGCCCCTTCACACATGGACTTGCGTCATTATTTTTCACTCGGGGAAGACGTGTGTCGTTTTACGGCACGCGGACCGTCTCCTTCTATGGGTCGCGGGGATTACCAGATGTCCAGGGTCTGTGCGTGGATTCTCCTGCTTGTTTTCCGGTTGCGCATTGTTCCGCAGGGCTGTGCGCCGAAGTTTCGATCTCACGGCAGGCGTTGCGTTGATTTCTCCTCTGGAAGTCGGGTGGCGTTGTCCTTGCGAGGCCGTGCGTCGAAGTTCCGGTCGTCCCGAAGGCGTTGCGTCGATCAGTGTCGGTGTGCGCCGTTTTTCTCACCGCGGAACAAGCTGTGCGTCAAAAATTTCGGCGCACAAAGCGGCCCAGTGAAAGAGAGAAGTCTTTTTGGTCCTGAGACTTCAGGGAACAGGAGGCAAGCTCTATCCAAGCCCTTGGAGAGCACTTTTACAGCCAGACAAGAGTTCAGCAAGGCAGCAGGCCAACAGCAAGGCAGCAGTCCTTTGTAGAAAAGCAGACAGGTGAGTCCTTTGAGCAGCCAGGCAGTTCTTCTTGGCAGGATGTAGTTTCTGGTTCAGGTTTCTTCTCCAGCAAGTGTCTGATGAGGTAGGGCAGAGGCCCTGTTTTATACTAAGTTGTGCCTTTGAAGTGGGGGTGACTTCAAAGAGTGTCTAAGAAATGCACCAGGACCCCTTTCAGTTCAATCCTGTCTGCCAGAGTCCCAGTAGGGGGTGTGGCAGTCCTTTGTGTGAGGGCAGGCCCTCCACCCTCCCAGCCCAGGAAGACCCATTCAAAATGCAGATGTATGCAAGTGAGGCTGAGTACCCTGTGTTTGGGGTGTGTCTGAGTGAATGCACAAGGAGCTGTCAACTAAACCTAGCCAGACGTGGATTGAAGGGCACAGAAAGATTTAAGTGCAAAGAAATGCTCACTTTCTAAAAGTGGCATTTCTAGAATAGTAATATTAAATCCGACTTCACCAGTCAGCAGGATTTTATATTACCATTCTGGCCATACTAAATATAACCTTCCTGCTCCTTTCAGATCAGCAGCTGCCACTTCAACAGTGTATGAGGGCAGCCCCAATGTTAGCCTATGAAGGGAGCAGGCCTCGCAGTGGTGTAAAAACAAATTTAGGAGTTTTACACCACCAGGACATATAACTACACAGGTACATGTCCTGCCTTTTACCCACACAGCACCCTGCTCTAGGGGTTACCTAGGGCACACATTAGGGTTGACTTATATGTAGAAAAAGGGGAGTTCTAGGCTTGGCAAGTACTTTTACATGCCAAGTCGGAGTGGCAGTGAAACTGCACACACAGGCCTTGCAATGGCAGGCCTGAGACAAGGTTAAGGGGCTACTGAAGTGGGTGGCACAACCAGTGCTGCAGGCCCACTGGTAGCATTTAATCCACAGGCCCTAGGCACATATAGTGCACTCTACTAGGGACTTATAAGTAAATTAAATAGCCAATCATGGATAAACCAATCATTAGTACAATTTACACAGAGAGCATATGCACTTTAGCACTGGTTAGCAGTGGTAAAGTGCCCAGAGGTCAAAAGCCAACAACAACAGGTCAGAAAAAATAGGAGGAAGGAGGCAAAATTTTGAGGATGTCCCTGTCAAAAAGCCAGGTCCAACAAACGGGATCCAGGTTACTAAATAAATATACCTTAAAGTAAACCCAATGGAAAATACCATTATTATTGAGTACTAGTTACGATTAGGGAAAATTAGGAAAAAGGGAAGGTGGATACCCCATTTACCCTTAGTAGTGCCAGCATGTCTCATCCTGTTGTGTGCCGTACATAGGTCAAGGGGTTTTGTCAGGGCAAGGTGAAGCCCTATTCCTAGCTCTACCTTTAGCATTCATCCATGGATAAAGGAGTTTCATACCTCCACAGAAGTACTGATATACCCTAACTAAGAGTTACTCAGGCAACTGTGCAGGCAGAAGGAGATACCCTAATTTTTTCACTGGCATGAGAATAATCTAGTTGCAAGGCTAATGGACCAAATCTGCATTTTTTAGTCTGTTCCCAAGAGGTGTGTCAAATAAATGCACCCTACAAGCATTTTATCACTGACCAGGTTGAAAAGTGTTGTCACTACTTATTGTGCCATTGTACCCAGATTCATCTGCCCTCTTTTCCTTTTTAATCGTACCTGTGGTGCCCACTAATAAAGGTATTTTCCTTTGGGCTTACCTCAAAGTGTTTTTAGATAATAACTAACATCCAGCTATTCTCTAATATTTCCTACCAAGAATTGACTCATACTGAGGTCGAGTCCACCCTGGTAGTACCATCTTATTTGTGTGGCATGAGGTTATATATGATGAGGCATGTTACGTGTTGAGGTTTCCTCATTCCTTATGTACTATATTGTTCAGGAGAACATGCTGATGCTGGATTGTTGAGTAACTCAATGCACTATTGCATTTTTGTGTGGTTTCATGTTATGGTATTGGAGGATGTGCAATCATTTTGCCCTCTAACTCTCCATTTGTGATTTAGTATGCTTAAGACTGGTCACTCCTCTTTGCTATAAAACCCTTGTGCAGTGAGGATCATGAAAGTTCCTATGGCTTCTGTGGCACAGGATGTGAGGCACTGCCTGTGACATCTATTAACAAAAGTATTTTTCCTCTGGTGAAATTTCTGCCTCCCTGAAACTCCCCTGAAACTGGGACGGATTGGCCCAGCTAGTCATCAGCTGATCTTCAAGTCTCTGAAATGCGTGAAAATAGACAAAGAGAAAAATGCTTAAAAATTGTGACAAATGGTTACATTTAAATCTCACAACTGCACTAACTGGGTGAAACATACATATTGCTGAAGAAGAAATATATAGAGGTGTTCTCCCTCAATTATCCTGGGAAAATTAGTTGCAAATATAAAATTGAGGAAGGGAGGTGGCAATGGGGATGTACATGAAGTACGGAAGAAGGAATATGGTGCAGTTCTGCTGCCTGGTTGTGCAGGTAGATTTCAAAAACGATTCTGGATAGAGGATCGATTGCATACGTAGATCTTCTCTATGATGTGGAATGCCTGGCAACCGCCATGGCCACAGGACAATGGATTTTCTCCATTGCTATCCTGTGAACCTCTGAACTTCTTATCTCTTGTTAACACATCAGGGATATGATTTTGTGTGGGTGTTACTGGCCCTAGTACTGTATGAGGGAAGTGGTGTCTTGATGTTTGTATGTGGCTCGGTGGTTAAACTGGAAGCAATTCTGATCCTCCGTCTTGTGGAGATAATTCAGTCACTGGCTATGTCTCTATTTGGATTTCCATTTTTCAGTAACCCAGGATGCCTGCGTGTTGGAATGTGACACATGCCTCCTCAACAATGATGCAAGGATAGCTCAAGTTTATTCTGGGTAGAAAATTTACTAAGTTGGCTGATTGTTGATTTCCTCAATGGTTTACTTGAGTGTGATGTCTGAGGAGTTTGATGTAGAGCCAATGGTGTTTACCCTTGATTAATGTAGATAACTGCTCAAACACCCTAATGTTTGTCCTCAACTTTGCCTCACTTGAGACTTAAATAATCATGGTCTTGGTCTCAGTTGGCTTTGGATGGCCTTTCTTAGCAGCTCACTCTGTTGCTTTATTTGCCTTGATGGATCTCACATGATTGTGATTAAACGTGGTTGGGTTTAGTTAGACTTTGCAGCCAGCATTCCTTTTGTTAGGCATTGTGCAAGCTAGTGTAGCTACTCCATACTCTTTGACTCATCGCCTGCTTCATTTTCTTTAACACTCACTTGAAACCCTCATCATCCCAATTTCATCTGCCTTCTTCTGGATAGGGTTAGGGGCTAGAGAAAGCATATATGGAGCTGAGTAGATAGAATTGGACAAGTGGGTGGAAAGGGAAAGAACTAACTGATGGCACTCAATTCACTGCATGTGTATTGCTATTGCATAGTATTGTGGTAGAGAGCTGGTGTTGTGGTACTGCATGGGACAGAGCAATGCATGGATGGTGTTAAAATGCACAGGTAGTGGTGTCGTTCTGGAGAAGTGCACTGGTGTGGTAGTGTAGGGTAGTATTGCATCACTGTGGTGGCAGTGTAGTTGCAGGAGAGGTCCTAGTATTATACTTGGAGTAGCCATGTATTGCTGGAGGTTGGTCCTAAGCACTCCCTTACAGTGCTAGCCCTGCTCATATTGCATACATAAAACTGTCCCAAAATGGCCACTACACTGTCAATAGCATGTATGCTTGATTCCAACAAGGCAGGCGTACTAGACATGTAGGCCCTCATTATGACCCTGGCGAACCGGCCACATTCCCCGCCTGTACCGTCAGGGCGGTTGGACAGCCGGGCCGGAGATTAGCATCTCCAACCCGGCAGTCAAATGAAGACCACTGGTGGTATCAAAAGTCGGCTTTCTACCAGGGCTTCTGTGGCAGTAGCACCACCACGAAAACCCTAGCAGAAAGGCTACCAGTGACAGGAAACTTCTTTCCACCTGCAATCCCACTACCCGCCAACTCCCTCGATAACAGAACCCCCCACCCCCCTCCCCACACACACATTCAAACACCCATACACTGACTCACACACAATCATTCAAACACCCATACACACATGCACACACACTTGCATTCACACACGCAGACAACACCCACTCACACACAACACACCCCTCGCACCCCCCTCCCCTGTCGGACGATCTACTTACCTTGTCCAGCAAGGAGGTCATCCGGCAGGGAACAGGCGTTTCCACTGCCAGCAGCGCCCCACCATCAGGACACCGCCAGGCCGCATTACAGGTCCTAACACGGCTGGCGGAGTCCTTTTGGTGGGGTGGGGCCGGTGGTGGAACCACCCCTGCACCTCCGACTGCTAGCACGACTACTGGAGTATTTCCGCCCAAATTGTGGCATAAATCCTTCAGGACTTGTAATATGGTGGTCGGAAGACCGCTAGCACTGGCAGTCTTCTGGCACCTGTGGCTTTGGCAGTCTTAAAAAAAGACCACCAAAGTCATAATGAGGGCCATAGTTTGGTTTACGGATGCATGCAACAATGTATCACACATTTCCACCACTCTAAAAGATGCAATGAAGAAAACTATTAAAAAGACAAATAGGCATCTCGAAGCTACAGTCTTTCCTAGAAATACTCTTTCTCTGTGTGAGTTTTACATCTCCAGATATAATAAGCACAGACAAACTCAACAATTTATACTTTTGTGCTGTGCATGCACACTGGCACATAGAAACACAACATTCACACAAACATTAAAGCAGACTTTGCAATGATGCGCATATGCAGAAAGAGCAACCCACATATAGTAAACCATGCATACTGTGGTCAACACATGTACTGACACAAATGAACACTTACAAGCACCCATGCAAACTAACACTGAGGCATGCAGTCACTTATATATACAGAATAACACCACCTTTCCAAAAGACACCCAGACATTCAATCACCTATGCACACAGACTAACAGGTATGTTATGGGTTTCTGTTCCCTGCATATTGCTTTATGCTGCTCTAAAGGCCGTCTATGCACTAGAGCAGTGATACTCAAAGTACAGCCAGGAGGCCGCATGCAGCCCTTTTGACCTTTACATGCGGCCCCCAGGGCAGCAGTAGCACTAGGCTGCCGTTTACAACAGCCAATACTTTTTTTAAACATTATTAAAGATAAAGAAAGGAGGTAAGGAATTTGTCCTGAACGGCTTAACTGCAGGAACACTTTCATTTTTTAAGAATCTTGCAGCAAATGTCTGCAACTATGATAAGGGTTCTTAAAAATTTAAAAAGTGTATTTCATTTACACTCAGGACCATTTCATTTTACCACATCAGATTATATCAGTGCATGGAGAAGTATTTTTTTTTTAAGAACAATAGATTTCAAACAGAAAATCAGAAACATTAATTCTTACCCTCACCTTGATAACAATGCCAATAGTGAATTAAGAGCCAAGTCGATTGTTATCTGTACTCTTTGATTGGCCTGATTTGCTATTATACATGAACAACTTCATAGTTTATTAAATCAAACACAGGAGAAGGGTTCGAACAGTGCACATACTGAAGTCATGGATTTGGCGGTCCTCCTACAATAATGAAGAAAATGAAGATAACGTGAAATAAAACAATTGCCTAGGATCACACAATTTGGTAAAGTGGGGACGCTTGGAATAATGCCAGGTTTTCTGGTTTCACTTTGAGCGATTCAGTCACTAGATCTATATGCTTTGCTGCCCCTTACACCCACCATAACGCCACAACCCTTCCCCATTCAGAGGCCCCTTCTACCTTTGATCACCACGCTGCTAGCATCAGTGCAGACCTTGGTCACACCACAGACCAAACTTTGTGGCCCCTGGGAAAATGTTTGTGAGTACCCATGCACTAGAGGCTCATTGAGAGTAGTAAAGGAGGTGAACAAGAGGTAATGAGAAAAGAGCAATGTGAAGTTAACCATGTACCAAAAAATTTAACAGTAGTAAATTGTTATCCTTAGCTGTAAGGTTAGTATGGGTTAAGCAGGAGAGAAAAGTGTGAACCAGGACAGGTAAAGTGCACAAAAGAGGGGACAGTAAAAGTGTGCAAAATAAGGTACCAGAAAAGGAGAAGAGGTAGAATTCAAGGGGAGCTACCAAACAGTGAGTGGGTGAGGGCGTTTACCAGAGTCAGAAATCATGGTAGACTGTTGGAGAGATCCCAGGGCAAATCTGGTGTGTATACATAGCGTCTTTCACACTTACACATAAAGCTGAGACATACATACTAGTACATGGGTCAACACCGATACAGACAACACACAAACAGCGACATGTAGAGGGTTACGCAGGATGAATAGATAAAGGGATGGAGAAATGAATAGATTAATACATGACAAATTGATGCAGGCTTCATGTCCACGACACCATGAAACCTTTTGCAGACAAAATCACTTTTACTTCTTGCTCGAGTAGTTCAGTCTCCTTGTCCATTCAAACCTCTCCCTCTCTACGATATTCACCTGTAAATAGCAATGCAGTGATCTCTGCATGCCAATTCCATTTGTGGCTTCTTGGTATAATCACATATAGGCAGAAAGTGCAATGTGTTTTCTTAATTCTATTAGCATATAATGCACTTAATTGTGATATATAATTTCGTGAACCTCTAACACACTGTATCCAGGAGTTAACACTCTCCTTACAATTATTGTGATCAGGTGCATTGGTTCAGTAGAAGCAAAGGAAGACCACAATTTCTAAAATGCACTGAAGTGTTAAATCAAGGAAGAGTACCAAAGTCATGGTGTCTGGCACAGATGAAGCACGTTGGCAACATGTTGGCTTAATTTCATATCCCTGCTTTCTAATAGATTAAATGTGTCCTGGCATTTGGCAGGAGATGAAAAAAGACAACATGTATAATGCATTAGACGTTCTTTTGAATTATTCTAATGTGCTAAATATACATGTTACTAATCTAATTGCTGTATGCCTGTTTTCATACAAGGGCACGTACCCCTTTACTGTCTCAGTTAAGAGTAATTGATTTTTTTCCCTTGATGACAATTGCTTGATGCAATAAATCATTTGTAAAAGAGCAAGGGATGTAACAGATCAATCCCTATTTGAAAAGTGGATGTGTTGGAATGTGACCTTTAAAAGTAATGTTAACATGAAAAGCTTGCAATATAGTGTGTAGTGAAACTGCATAGAAATGTGTTAACATAGAAAATAATACACATGTTTGAAATGTGCCCACGGGGAGTGGCCAACAATGTATACGATGATTAATGAAACTGATTAATGATTAATTAATAATGTACTAATGTATGAATTTGTATCAGCATATCATAATTAGAGTTATGTATTGGGGTTTTGCCAAATTAATCACAAGGCCTTAGTTATTGAAGGTCTGGGCCTAGCTGCCTGGTCTCATATTAACTGTGTTTTTCTAATGTGCAATGTGCTGTTTTCCTGAAGGACACTAAGTTGTACTTTTCCAGAAGCTAGAGATATGTGTGTGTAGCCATAGTAAATTCTTTCTCATGGGACCCGACTTGCTCAAGGAGACATTCTTGCCGAATGCAACAGTGTAATTCGCAACAGGTGCAAGGCCGCCTGTACTAGTAGAAGACAATGGAACTACTGACTGGAGCGTAAAGTGTAACTTTTCTTATTTGACATTCCACCCAATGAAGATGTCAATCACAGGAGCCAATCGCCTGCATGAGAACTGTGTTTTGTGGAAGATTCTAGTAAGGTGTGTGGAGAATTATTGGACAGATATAAATATGCACCAAAATTGATCCAATGGGAAATTAAGGACTAGTCTGACTGTTTTAATATAATCGCATGACTCAAGGAGAAGCCAGCCATTATTGGGACATTCCCCGCCATCCTTCACCATTCCTTGCCATTATACTTTGAGACTTTGCCGTCTTAATACTTTAAACCATCCTCCGTTCGTTCTTGTCTGATACTATCTTCTCCTCTTTATGAGGGAAGAGCCCTATTCTTAGCTATGCCATACTGAGACTTTGCCCTATCCTATCCTTGCTGATGGTGAATCGACTAATGTCCTGAGGACAAAGACTGACGGTGTTTGCTGATTGATTCGGATGGGTAACTATCTAATGAAATTGTAATTGTCTGTTTGCCTTTTCTTTCTAGGTACCAACTTTTGATAGAGGCCATAGTTAGACGTTTTTTCCAAATTTGTGTTTGCCAAATTGTTTTGCATGAAGCCTAACATGCTGATGCTAATTCAAAGTTAGTTAATGAATTCACAAATATCGGATGCAAATAGACAAATGACTGAATTCTTGCTTTGTTGAATAATGTACTAATGAAACTCTGCTAAAGTTGATTCATATTAACGTTTTGCTTCATTCTAAATGTTCATGATCTAGGCTTTGATAAATGTTTGCTCTGATTGCCAAGTTATAGTGGCTTTGACGTGCTTGTTGATGTTGAAACTAATAAATATGATATTAGATTGTAACTAATAGGGAATAAATATCCCAGCACATAACAAGGTTTGTGTGGTTATTCATGGCTGAAAGGTCATGGTGCGTTCACTGTATTGAGCTATATTAATTGTTATTGATTAGCTTAAATGATTAGTTGTGAATATTGAAGGAGTTATTGACATATTGCTTGTGATGCTAAAATGATATCTCGTTCTGGGAAGTCTCCAAACGTGGTCAAAAGGTTCATTGGCCTAGACGTGTCTCCTTGTAAGTTTACTTATCAAGGTTCTGACGCGTTATCAGATGTCACTAGGGGGGACTGTTATTTAGCGGTCATAACAAATGTCCGCCTCAAATTGTTTATTGAACTTCATTTTGTTTCTACCCTTGCCTGTTTGCCACAAATAAAAACAATGGATATTGCATTAGAATGTAAAGGATAATCACTCTTAAGGAGGCATGACAATTTAATACAAATTTAACTGAACCATTCTCAAATTCACAGGGCCAGCCAGCCCTAATCCCTTCTCTTATATTAACTGCTGGGCCACTGGAATTATGTGAGCCCGCGTCTTTGGCCTCCCCCTAATTATGGATTTGCCACACTTGCCACATATTCCATCATCTGGTGCACAATCAAAATAGGATCAAAAGGTACCAGCAAAAGTGCCAAAGTGACAGACCATTTGCAAAGGTTAACTGGTCATCTTTTAATTTCTGGCTATTGTACTCAATTATTAAAATGGTATTAATGAGCTGAAGCATTCGCTCAAACACCAGTAATGTACACACATTGTGAAATGATTCTTCCACAGAATGTCACATTACATCGCATTAAGTTGTATTTTCTTGACTCATGATTGAGTCCACCCCTTTACAAAATGTAGTTCTCCTTTCTCTTACAGTTTTAGTGGCCCTTATTACATGCAATAGGTTGCCATGAAAGAAGTTAAGTCATAACTAGTGGTAGTGCCTCAGCAGTGATACACGCCATCCAATAAAGGCTCTTTTTCAAACTGCGAAATGAGCCTCTTCAAGTAACACTGCCTAATCTCTTTATTCCATACGTAGGGTCTGTTCCATTATGGCGGTGGGGGGAGGGGCGGAAAAGGCACAGGGCATTGAATATTCTCTATTGTAGTGTAATCACAGCAGCTGCTAACTGAACTCTGCTTCTAAAGCCTTCGAGTTTTCATTTGAAATTTCCGATATTGTTTAATCTGAAAAACAAACGACATACAGGGTTCATTCTGAAAAAAAAAAAAACTTCCTTCCTTATGTCGTGTGCGAATGAGGTCAGGGCACAGTCGTCTGGTTTTCTAAGAACAAATGCACATTTACAGCACATCTGCATGTTCGTTTCTTAGAGCAAGAAGATGCGTTCGCCTTCAGGGCAAACACATAAATAAATTTCTCATCATTTGTAGAGAAGTGTCACGATTGTTTGCAAAATGTATTGACCCAATTCCCAGCAGAGGCTAGCTGAAAGCCGCCCGACATTTTAGGCCGGGGCTATTAAACCTCTATTTCCTTGACATTAGTAGATGTGATGCATTTTAAACATCCAACAATGAAGAAGCATTGCTCGGAGTGAAACATTAACGATTTTCGAATCCATTAGCTCATTAGTCTGTTTTAGAATACAATTATGCCTACTTTGGGAGCAACAGACATGAAAATCTAAGGGATATAATAGTCACAGAGCATACTGAGGCATAAACACCAAATATTATGAATATGTGCCGCTTTTCTCAGCCATATAATTTTTCTTCATCTTTTCATTATTTGACCAAAGAATCCTCATCAACGTATCACATAAATGTTCTATTGAAAAAATACATCTGTTTAGATCATTCATGGATACCATTTGGGGTGGATGTAAATCTAGTCACAAATAAACTGTCACTTAAATGTACCTGAATCTGCATAGTATAAATTAAATTGAGGCAGTCGGGCCGGCTTTATCCCTGGTGGTGCCCAGCGCGACAATCATTTCTAGCGACCCCATGACCTCCTCCTCGGATTCCCTCACTACCATCCACAAAACTCCCGCCTCATGTCTCCATAGCCCCTAACTCACATACATTTATTTGTTTTAAAGCACTGGTAAAGGCTGGCTTTACTAAAAGGAACGTACATCTACCCAAACGAACCCTTTCAGCAACACTAGAAATAGATAATGAAAGACTGGAGGGAAACACAATTTAACGTCCTAACCTACTTTATGCAGTTTGGATACAGCTCTTTTATGACAGTTTAGTAACACTCAGTGTTACACATTAGGGGTTTTATCTTATGAACTGCACTAACCAAAGAATCTTTATGACAAAAGCAGTAATCCACTCAACTACCCACGTAAAATACAGATCTGTGATCTGCCCTGTACGTGCTTTTGCATCAGGCATATTACCCCTCTGCACTACTTTATGACCAATCAAAACTGCCCTAGACAAAACTCCAATCTCTCTCTCTAGCAAGAACATTAAACACAAGAGTTTTATTGGCATTTTTGTTGCTGCCTGAAAGTTGGACACAAGGAAGTCAGATGTTTTAAATAGTAATTTATTGCTACATATGATGTTCCCCCCTCCCCAGGTCACCGACAGCGCCCTCTGCTGTCGCACCAATTGCACTGCCCTAAAGCCGTCCTTGGATCCAGTTCATAAACTATCTAAAGGCATACCTTTTTAAAAACCTCTATACTAGGGCACAGTAACAGTCCACTTTAGCTCTCAGACCTAGCTACTGCTCTACTCAACTGATTGCAAGGGAGGAGACATATAAAAAAAACTACCACCCCACACATGTTGGCCCATCTATAGCAAGAAATGTGCGAGTAAAGTGAGCAATTCCAACTCTTCTTATGAAGTGCCATGGGAATTTAGGCCTGGCAAGAAAATTCAGATGCAAGGTCCCTGTGGCAGTAAACTGCACGGTAGCAGGCCTGAGACAGGTTTGAAAGGCAACTTCTGTGGGTGGCAGAAGCTGTGCTGCAGGCCCACTAGTAGCCCTAGTAGCATTTAATTGACAGGCCCGGGGTATAGGGATACCACTGCGAAAGGGACCTATAGGTTAAATAAATGTGCCAATCAGGTGTAAGCAAATCATACCAAATTTAGAAGGGAGAGCATATGCAGTTTAGCAGGGATCAGCAGTGGCGAAGTGCTCAGAGTCCTAATGTCAACAAAAGGGGGTCAGAAAAAATGGGAAAAAATAGGAGGTGTAAGGCAAAAAGTTTGGGGCTGACCCTTTATGCTACTTTGCTTCCTTCCTTCCATCATATTTCTTCTGTTTTTATCAGTACTTCATTCATTATTTCCATCTTTCTATAGTTCTGTTGTGAGAAAACAGGGCTGATTGCAGAGGCCCCCTAACATTTTGCCCCCATTTTTCACGTTTTGCTGGTGTTTTCCTGATTCTGATGGTGCCCTGGGTACTGCTAACCAGTCCCAGGGCCTGTGCTTTGTATAAAATATCTATGCAGATTAGGCTAATTGTAATTGGCTATGTCAACCTACTCAGAAGTCCCTAGTATATAATAGGGCATGTAGGTTTAGGGACCCCAGCATAGATAGTTTATCCATAGGTGCACTGCTGAGGTGTCCAGGGTCATTTTAAAGGCAGGCCTCTCTTGCTGGCTGCTTTTAAATTAAAGTTATATGCAAATTCAACTTTGGAATTAAAAGTACTCCCAAAGTCTTAAAATAACTTATTTTTACACATGTCACCCCTAAGGTGTGCCCTATTTGCTCCTAGGGTTGGATGCCATGTAACTATAAGCAGGGACCTTATAAAATAGTTTTATAAGCCCTGATGAGGCAAAATAGCCAAATTTGTTTTTCCCTCATTGTAGTCAATGGCCTCCATAGGCTAGAATGGGGAGACTTTATTTGAATTTATAAAGTCCCCTTAAGTGTCAGATACCTCAAGGTTGGTATCAAATTAATTGTTATACTAAACCCCACAACTTACAATTGTTGGATTTAATATAACTTGTTCAGGTAAAGAGTCTTAAACTCTACCTAAAAAGTTGCCAACTTCAGCCCTGTAGCGCTCTGCTCTGATTGGCCAGCCTCTGCCAGCCTGGCCAAGCTGCCTTAATGAAGTGTGAAGTAAACATTCCTCAGAAAAAGTGGTTAAATGCTTATCATTGCACATCTGGCAGAAAGTAAATACAGACATATATTATCAAGAGTACAAACATATGTTGGGTGCCAACCTGGTGCAGAAACCCAACCACCACGGGTTTCGAAAATACACAGACACATAGGCGGTAGCAGAGCACCGACTACGTTGAGTGCTGTATAAAACAATATGCAGAGTCTAAAAAGAGCAACCAGGGCACTCCAAGATTAGTTATTTTGTGACGGATACTTTAATCCTTAGCGTTGCAGTATGCGAACAAAAATACAAATATACATAGATGTACAAAGTCCATGTAAACAATTGAAAATACGTGAGATCAGTGATAGCCAACACGTGTTTCGTCCTTACGGACTTCAAGGCTGTAAACAAAGACAGATTGGAATTCTTTAACAGAGAGAATGTCCACTACCAGCCGGTAGGTACATATTCAAAGAGTTCATTTATGCATATTATAACATGCAACGTGGGCCAAAAAAGAGATACCCATAGATGTTCCAAAGTATAGTTCAGAATAGAAACACTGTAAAGAGTGTGCATACGAGGAAAAGGGTGGAAGACGGTCGTAGATTGTATTGAGTGGGAGAGTGACTGGCCACCAAAAGTGAATGAAATGTGATAAAAAAGTGTGCTAATGTATATACAAGAGGGGAATTGCAGAAAGTGCCCAACAATGTGCATAAACTATAAAAAATATATAAAAAATATGGGAAACGAGAATGCCCGTGGATATCTTAAAATACCTTAAAGGTTCTGTAAATTCAGGAAATGCAAAGTTCCAATATGTAGTGAGAGTAGAACCATATCTGTAAGGGGAGTCCAAAAAAAAAGAGAAGAACAGCACTTGTAATCCAAATGCTAAAACTACTGGTACTGCGCTAATGTTAAAGTGGAAAAGACGGAAAACAAGACCTACCCGGAAGATTGTGATTTATGTGTCCGGATAAGTGAGGGTCCTTCGTGATATCAATGACCAATAGTACACATCAGGGCATAAGAATACCCCAAAGGGTGAATCCGTAGTATGTGATACACACTCCGTCTGAGGTCTCAGTAGACCAAGTCTGCGAATTGGAGCAGAGATCTAGGAAAAGAAATGTGCCGACATGAGAGACACAAAAAAACAACATTTACAGTTAACTAAGGGAAATACCTTAAAAATTAAAATCCATGGGACACGGTCATATCATGAAATAGGTCGTAAATGCCAAAACAATGAGTAGAAACTAGGTATCCGATTAGACTAACTCGGGACCACAGGAAGGTGTACACCGAAGAAAGAAATCGATACTGATGTTACGAGTGTGTTAAGGGGTTGGGGACCATACACCATCACCCTCCTCTACACATAGGTCTCCTTTTTTATTGGAATTGGAGAGGTTCAGGAAAGGCCAAAAACAACTTCAAAAGAGGGCAGTAACAAACACAAGCCCACCAGAAGGGGGAAACACAAGCACAAACACATACAGACGACAGGAAGGCGTTGCCACGCGTTCGACAACTCGCAACACACACCAATGATTGACAAAACTGTGTCTCCAAAGGATACTTCCGACACTATTTCTATTGTCAACCTATCCTCCACAACCTTAAATATTGAACAAACTAATGTGCTCAAGAAAGGCTTAGGCTTTGTACCTACAAGACTTCCAGACTTCACACAACTTCACATCAGTCTGTTCAAGTTCATTCGTAAGTGTAAACTCTATAAATACTTTCAGGAATCACACATTCCGACTCGGGCAACTACCACCCTATACCATACTCCCAGTACTATGACCATCAAGGAAGTTAAAGACATCCAAACCTTGCTTTCAATTGAACACAATGCAGAACCCTTAATACCTCTAACCGAGATTTTGACAGATCTTAACATAGACTGTAATGTTAGGTCCCTCAGTGGTCTGAGGACAACTTCTAAGTTTACTCCTGTAATACCCAGGGATTATGCTATTGATTCTTTCTGCAGTAGAGTCACTAGTGATCTCTACTGCTTGGAAGAACAATATTTGCTAGGACGTAAATCAATCCACGTGCATAACACCACGCTTGCTGAAAAACAAGCTCTATTCTCACTTAGCAGGTGCAAGGACATAGTGATCAAGGAGACAGATAAGGGTGGGAACATTGTGATTATGGACAAAGCGGATTACTTATCCGAACTGGATCGTCAATTATCAGATGGCAACGCATATCGCAAACTCACACACAACCCCATGTTGGAAGTCAATAGAAGTATTTTAAAGAAACAACAAGCATTTCTCGATTTGGATTTGATATCGGACATGGAATATAAGTACCTCTATAACAACACGCCCACCTCACCATGTATCTATATTCTACCCAAGATACACAAATCTGGTCTATTCCCCCCGGGTAGACCAATTATCTCTGGTATTGGTTCCCCCACAGAGAAATTGTCGGAGTACATAGACATCTTCCTCCAGCCTTTTGTCCAGAATCTACCCTCGTACATCAGGGATACAAAGGACCTACTGTGCAAAATCACTGACTACGAATGGACGGAAGGGCATTTTTTTGTTACTTTGGATGTTTCTTCACTGTACACAAGCATCCCGAGAGCAGAGGGTCTTGTTGCCATCCAACATTATTTAGACACTAGAGATGCCTCTCTACTAAATCATACTAGCATGATTGTGGATTTGATAAATTTGGTCCTAGATAACAACATTTTCCTACACAATGGAAATTGGTATCGACAGATACAGGGAGTAGCTATGGGGGCCAAATTTTCACCTTCATACGCCAACCTCTATATGGGATATCTGGAAAAAATGCATGTGTGGCACTCGTGCCCTCCACCCCTGTCACAACACATTCTTTACTGGGGTAGATACATCGACGACATCTTAGTTTTCTGGTCAGGGGATGCATCCTCCCTTTTACTCTTCACTGAACATTTGAACAACAACATTTACAATATCAAATTCACCCACGAGGCCAGTCAATCTTCCATCAACTTCCTGGATCTCACTATTTATATTGACCATGGCAAAATCTGTACTAAATTGTTCAGAAAACCCACAGCATGCAATGCCATTCTGCATGCGACGAGTTCACATCCAAAGCCACAAATTAACGCCATTCCTTTTGGTGAGGCTACCAGAATCCGCCGTAACTGCAGTGAGGAGCAGGTTTTTCAACAAGAACTACATAACATGGAATCACGGTTCATACACAGAGGTTATCACCCTCAGGTTCTTAAAAAAGCGACCAGTAAGATCTTAAAAATTAAACGTCTGAATTTACTGGCCAATACTAAGAAAAAGAACACACGGGAGTGTATCTCTCTGGTGATCCCACACAGCGCACTAAGCTCCAATATCCATAAAACTATACGCAAACATTGGCCACTACTCCTTACAGACGGTACTCTAAGAAATGGTCTGACCACAAACCCTAGCATTATCTATAAGAAGGGTATTACCTTACGAGACCAACTTTGCCACAGCTTTTTACCGCCTGAGTACAGGGACACCTGGTTGTCTAGACCGCCAGTGGGCACCTACAAATGTGGACATTGCAACATCTGCAACTATATCAAAGATAAGCTAACAAGTTTTCAGTACAATACTCGAATCACATATAAACTGAAACACTTTATCAACTGCAACACCAGCTATGTGGTATATTGCATTGTGTGTACCTGTGGGCTCATTTACATTGGAAGTACCATTAGACCGTTAAAGGAGAGAATCCAAGAACATTTGAGAGCCATTCGGTCATGTAATACCAACTATCCATTTGCGATTCATTATAACGAAACCCATGGGCACAGAGAAGTGCTGGATATTCATATCCATGGGATCGACTCTCTCAACAGAATGCCTCGAGGAGGGAACCGCACTTTGGCTCTCAGACGTCTCGAGAGTAGATGGATCATAAAACTGCGAGCGGTTGAACAAGGCCTTAATATACATAAAGACCTACATGTTTTTCTGTAATTGTTCTACACAGGCTTTGCCTCCTCCTGCAGCATTCACGTAATTTGATTTTGCGTGTGTGTCTTGCTGACTGAATACATGACATTTTGTGACATTCCTTCCTCTCCTAACCCCTGGTTACTGAGTACAGGACGACAAACTGCTAAGTTATTCCAGTTTGTCGTTTACTAGTGAGTGGCTGCCCTTTGGTATTTCACCCTTACATTTATGTATGTATACTTTCAATCCTTCTCTGTGTTCCATTATTATCATTTTTGCAATAATGATAACAAATTCCCTATGTGCCTGTACATAATGCCTTATGTGGCAAACTCTGTAATTCCATGTTTGTTGATCGTAATCGTTTGTTCTAGTACAACGTAAATGTATATATGTTACCATCTGTTAACTGCACACTAGGAAAATGATTTTTGTACTGTATATATATTTACTCTTTTTAACTTTTCCATCTTTTTCTTTTTACCTTGTGTCTAATACATATGCTGTATGCACTTAAGAATCTGTCTTATTTTCATTAAAAGAACCTCCCTCGACTACTCTGCATATAACAACTCTGGTAATTGGGCTCTCCCTATACCACGCACTATAACGTATCGGAGCACATTCCTTGGGAAATTGGCTGTCTTTAATACTAATAACGGGGATTTCTCGGCATGCCGGAGCTCACATCAATACACTTAACATGGCGCCCGTGTAGCACCTCTTATTGTGGTTAATAGCTCGACCCTTGCCTCTCCCTATCGTAAACATAGTCCTTTTTTGTTTTCTACACTGCACACGTGTATATATCGACAGTGCGCAGCCTGAGTTGGTCCTACGTTACCTGTCAGCGCTACCTTACGCTGTACCCGGCACGCTTACCGAAGCGTCACTGACTCCCGGATCCTGGGGAATCACCGGTAAGGGAATACTGAGTTTACCGTTCTAGGGTCCTCATGTCTTGGAACGCGTAAAGGCTCAGCGGGAAGCGCCACTATTGAGAGCGCTTTCTTTTGTTAACTTTGTCCCATCCATACGCTTGATGTGATCAATATGCTCAATAAATTTACATTTATACTTACGGTTACGCCGTCAAATATTTCTTCGGATACGAGCCGCCACCAGTCCTCCTCTACTACTTAACTTATATCCGCAACTCAAAGCGGTGGACCAGACGCATACTATATTTTTTCTTGGTCACTCCGTATTCAACCCCTAGACCGAGATCCCCAACCCCTTAACACACTCGTAACATCAGTATCGATTTCTTTCTTCGGTGTACACCTTCCTGTGGTCCCGAGTTAGTCTAATCGGATACCTAGTTTCTACTCATTGTTTTGGCATTTACGACCTATTTCATGATATGACCGTGTCCCATGGATTTTAATTTTTAAGGTATTTCCCTTAGTTAACTGTAAATGTTGTTTTTTTGTGTCTCTCATGTCGCCACATTTCTTTTCCTAGATCTCTGCTCCAATTCGCAGACTTGGTCTACTGAGACCTCAGACGGAGTGTGTATCCCATACTACGGATTCACCCTTTGGGGTATTCTTATGCCCTGATGTGTACTATTGGTCCTTGATATCACGAAGGACCCTCACTTATCCGGACACATAAATCACAATCTTCCGGGTAGGTCTTGTTTTCCGTCTTTTCCACTTTAACATTAGCGCAGTACCAGTAGTTTTAGCATTTGGATTACAAGTGCTGTTCTTCTCTTTTTTTTTGGACTCCTCTTACAGATATGGTTCTACTCTCACTACATATTGGAACTTTGCATTTCCTGAATTTACAGAACCTTTAAGGTATTTTAAGATATCCACGGGCATTCTCCTTTCCCATATTTTTTATATATTTTTTATAGTTTATGCACATTGTTGGGCACTTTCTGCAATTCCCCTCTTGTATATACATTAGCACACTTTCTTATCACATTTCATTCACTTTTGGTGGCCAGTCACTCTCCCACTCAATACAATCTACGACCGTCTTCCACCCTTTTCCTCGTATGCACACTCTTTACAGTGTTTCTATTCTGAACTATACTTTGGAACATCTATGGGTATCTCTTTTTTGGCCCACGTTGCATGTTATAATATGCATAAATGAACTCTTTGAATATGTACCTACCGGCTGGTAGTGGAGCATTCTCTCTGTTAAAGAATTCCAATCTGTCTTTGTTTACAGCCTTGAAGAAGTCCGTAAGGACGAAACACGTGTTGGCTATCACTGATCTCACGTATTTTCAATTGTTTACATGGACTTTGTACATCTATGTATATTTGTATTTTTGTTCGCATACTGCAACGCTAAGGATTAAAGTATCCGTCACAAAATAACTAATCTTGGAGTGCCCTGGTTGCTCTTTTTAGACTCTGCATATTGTTTAATGAAGTGTGAAGTAGCCTGGGCTGAACACCAAGCGATGTGCCTGGGGGAGGAGAACTCGCCTCAGCAGATGGAGAAGCGGAAAAGGGGAGGGCTACCCAACTGGTCTTCATAAGCAGGGAAGGACATTTGGAATAGCCCAGCACCTCCCTCACATCCTGCCAACCCAGACAATTAGGTGCCCTCTTGATTAGATTGGGAGAGGGCAGGAGAGGGGTGTGTGTAGGATTTTTAGTCAGTCCAGTGGGTGGGCTCAGCCAGATGTAACCTCAAAAAATCAGTTTCAGCCATGATGGATTTTTGAAGATTGGTGCTCTCTGGGATTGATTTTTGCCACACTTCCCAGGAAGTGGGCATCACAGGGGAAAGGATCCTGCGTCTGATTGTAAAACCAGGACCCCCATGTTTTTCACCCCGGATCAAGGATGAAAAATTGGCAGATCTGGACCAGCACATCGGTTCCCTACCAGATCCCAACAAGGAAGAACATCAGAAGAAGGACTGCCCTGCTGGACCCCTGACCTGCACCTGGACACTGCACTCCGAAGGACTGCACCAGCTGCCCACTAAAAGGTATTTGCCTGTCTTCTATTGCTTCAAGAAGGGACTCCCTGTTTGCTACAGGTACAAAGGAGCTGCCCAGAGTCCTCTGCATCAAGTCCTCCAAGCATAGCCCAGCTGACCAGCGTCCAGTGGCCATTTGAGGATTCTGACCAGGTGCATTTTGGGAATTGTAGTCCCAACTCCCCCGGAGCAACTCAGAGCTTCTGGAACCTTGGATCAAGTTGTGGACACTTCAAGGGCATAAAAGGACCTCTGGAAGAAGATCAGGACGTTTGGAGACATTTGTAGCAACTTCATAAGTTGAAAAGGTGCATTGTGGGAGTTGTAGTCCCAGACCGCAAGAGACAAACCAGAGCATCTGAACACTTGGTTGGTGATGTGGCCCACTTTCCTGATTCCAGAAACACTTCTGAAAGTAAGTGTGACAGTGTTACCTCATTGGTGTCCTGAACTCTGGACTTTCCAGTGTGACCTTTTCTTTAACCCTTTGAGTGCTGGTTGCTTCTATGCACTTGAAAGCATTAATTATTTAAAAAGGCATAGCTCTGGTTCCTCTTATCTGATTTTAATAATTTTGGTGTCATTTTAAAGATAACAATATAATCTATTTACATAAATTGGTGTTGGATTTCTATTGTGTTTTGTGTTTTACTGACTTACTTTTTTGTGATTTTTAAATGCTTTACACTTTTGTCTCCTAAGTTAAGCCTTGTCGCTCATTGCCAAGCTACCAAGGGTTGAGCTGGATTTAATTTATTGAGACCTAACTTTACCTAAGTGGGGGTTAGTGGCCTATTGCTAAGTGGAGGTACTTACCTGCCCTTACCAATAACCCATTTTCCAACATCTGTATCTTCTTCACCTATTCTATCAGCTCTTTTTTCTATCTTTCTATCCTTTTATTCTTATCATGCTCCTATCATTCTGTCGCACCTTTTTGCATCTTTTCTTTTTGCATAATCAGAAACGTACAGATAGATGTTATTTCTTCTATTCAACGGTCATTAAAAAAATTAAGGTTAAAAACATAATTTAGAGAATAAAAATAGAAATGCAGTCGACATGGTTCAAATTATCGTGATCATTCAGTATGTCCTGTTGCCTACAGTACATTATACCTAAAAAGCAATGGAGTTGCTCCAGTAAAGCTCTTTTTTCAGGAAAGCTCCCACTGACTAAGAAACATGATGATTCAGGCGCATTCTGCGATAGTACAGAGAAGACCTGTATTGTTTAAAATCCTGATTTTTATGCATCAGTAATAAGAATTATAACCTGGGTGCTTTATAAAATGTACAAAAATATAAAATGAGCAAGGGTTTGGGAAGATGATTCATTCCAAGGGCAGAGTAGAATGGACTTAGGATCAAACTGTCCAAGGGGGAAACTTAGATGGCATCTAAATAGAATTTCATCAACAATGCCCTATCCTAATATTGTCAACATACATATGGCACAATCCCTTTGACCGTTTGTAGGCTCAAAGGTTCTCTCATGTTAGGACTCATAACCATTCTATTGTCCCAATAGATGCTGCCCTGCTTACAAACAGGTCTTACTGGAGTCCCCCTTCGAGATAGCACCTGGATAGGAATATATCTCTGGTCCACCCATGGCTTCCACTGATTTTTGTATATAATTCAGCCATGGGATTCTAAGGCCCTGGTGGCAGGACAAGCATTCCTGAATGATTTCACGATTAAAGGAAGCACTGGGATTACTCCAAATGGAGATCCAGAGAAGAAGGGGGGCGAGCCCCACCAAGTCAATGACATAGGCCAATCCCAATACTTCATGTGTGAAGTGATGTGTGCTGCCTGGTCCAAAGCCAACAAGTCACCTGCAGATTTTCTTCCCTTTGGATGCCACTGCAATCTCTGTACCTCCATATGCCAGCCCTGTATGTAAGAATACGTTTTAAGTTGTTGATTTTCAACAAAGGTGTTATGAGCTTCTTGCATTCTCTGGTGGGTACATTGGAGAGAGCGGACCGCACACCATATCATGTGACTTGGCGATGTTAGTGTCAAGGTCCAATTTATCCATAATGGATACAAAGTTGTGGACCAAGGCTCGAAGCCCATTAGATGTGCGGGAGAGCAGGACCACATCATTGTAGCCATATAATAAGGCACTGGGTTACAATTGATCATGACTAGCTCGTGACAATTCCCAATAAGAAAAGAGTCTAAATCATTAATATATAAGAAAAAGAGGATCTGTGCCAGGATGCACTCTTGGCTGACACCTCATGCCAGGGGAAAAAGAGACATAAATTCTCCATCTACGCCAAACCTCTCCCTTGCTGAGACCCCGCGATGCAAGAAGTCAACCAGATCCTGCTGCATACCAATCCGTAGGAGAATGGACCATAATTTGAATCAGTTTACTCAGTTGAACGCAATGCTCAGGTCCTTAAAGGCAAAGTATAATGGAATTTTGTAGCAATTGCATATTTCCCTACTTATACATTAAGGAATTGTTCCTGTATCTCCCAGCTTTCCCAAAAGTCATATTGGACCCTGCTCAAAATTCCATTGTGCTTAACCCAGTGCTCAATCCTGTGAAGAATCATCCGGCCAGCTACCTTGACCACAGAATCAAGGAGTTAAATTGGCCTATAACAGTGAGAACCCTCCTTAAGACCCTTTTTAAAAATTGGAGCAATGGTGGCTTGCTGCCAAGCAGTGGAAATCTTGCAAGATGCTGTGGCATTCAGTGCAGTGGTCAATGATTTCTTTGTACATATCCATGGGAACTCAATCAGGTCCTGGAGTTTTATTTGAGGGGTTCCAGTCAATGGCTTTTATCACCCCCTCAAGATTGAACCTAACTGTTAAAGTAAAAGAGGGGCTAAGGTCATCAGGCTCAGAGGGCAAATGTTTTTTAAAGAGTAGATGTGCTTAAAATGATCAATCCAGCTCTGGGAAAGTGATATTAGAGCCCAGGCCATCATTTTTATTTGTGAAATGCTGTTTGTCATAGCAATGGTCCAATATTTGTTAGAATCCTTTTCCTTACAAGAAGTATCAACGCTGCACCAAGCTTCTTTCTTGATATTCATCCTCCGCTATTTAATAGTAAACTTATAATGATGTCTTGCTTTGAGTGTGGTTTCCCAATCTCTAGGCCTAGAGTTTAGGCAGCCCTGCATACCCTGTCCAACCACCCTGGGCTAGCAATATCTGCACAATTGGTTATAATTGTAAGGGATGATGTAAAATAGCTATTGGGTGTTTTAGAAGAGGTAATTACCTCCAGTGACGGACAATTATCGGTTAGCAGATAGTCTGCAATCAGACTTAAATTTGCCTTGACAACATTGGCTGTTACACAAGGACTATATATCCCCTTCCATCTAAGTTTAAGTCCCTTATCCATTATGACCAGGTTAGTGGCTCCTTTGGGCATGACAGGTTGCCTAATGGCAGGCTTCAAGTTGCTTCTATGGGGTTATGATTGCTATACCCGCTGGAGATAACTCGCCCAGTGGATACGCAATTGCTCAAGCCCCTGGTTAGAAAAGTATCATCTATGGCAGTACCTTGTCCCCAGCTTATAAAGGTAAGAATGTGTGTTTCATTACTTCCCCCAGTTTCAGTTTCAGGTTACAGAAATTCAGTTCAAGCAAATTATTTAAATGCATCCGCCCTCTATGCTCTGTCACACAGCCAGGCCCTACCGGGATTGCCACATCAAAGAGGTCAGAGGTGGTATCACATAGGCCAATATTGGAATTAAAATCCCCCACAATTGTCGAAAACTCACCCAGCTTACATTCAGCTCTGTGTTTTAATGTCCCGATAATACAGAATAAGGCCCTGATTTCTAGAAACTAATCACACAAAAAATCAAAAGTGGTAAGATGAACAACCCACAAAATCTAAATCTCAGGATGGTTACATGTAATAGGTGTATTTGTCAATAATGTATTAATCGGCACCATAATCACCAGCCTCCCCCCTGGGGTCTCTTTCTCACTGAACATGTGGCTGGAATAATAAAAGTTTCAAACCCTTCCGCGGTGGTCTCCCCCATTAGCAAAGTTTCTTACAGCATGATGATGTCATATTTGGTGATAAAAGTAAACCAGTGCTGGTCTTCCTCTTTGGCCCACAGCCCAGCAATGGTCAGGCATATTAAAGACATCAGAAAGGTAGAAGGTGGGCCTATATGAAGAGTCTGTGCCATTGAGGCCAATGAATCCGTTGTTCGGTCAGCCCCGGCTAGTTTCCTGTCACCTGCCCCCAGTCAATCCAATTCCTCCATGGCAGATTGGGTGCTGAATCTATTGAATGTGGATAGAGGCGAAATTGGGGCTCGGTCCCCATGGGCCATTGTCTTATGATTATGCCTGGGAGGACTTCACAGAGTTCCATGACCCACAGAGTCCTGAATGCACCCGATCTCGGGAACGCTAAGCAGGCTCGACCCTGCTTAGCGTTTCCCGGACGGGTGCATTGAGGAGAGGGCTGTAGGCAGTGAAAGCTGCAATTTTCAGGCCTCTTGTACACCGGCCTGTCCGGTGTGCACTGCATACTGGTGCAGGCTGGTGCACAAGAGGCCTGTGCAGGCCGGTGCACAAGATACTTGAAACAGCAGTTTTCAATGCCTATGGCCCTGGCCTGAACTCAGGCCAGGGCCGTAGACAGCAAAAGCTGCAGTTTCAGGCCTCTTGTGCACCACTGTGCACAGTGAGAAAAAAAAAACTAGTACTTACCTGGCTTCTCTCTTAGAGGGTCCTCGATGCCAGGCAGTGGCCTAGCTCTCTGCCTCTGCTGACGTCTGCGCACTGCAGTCTAGTTATGGGCCACACATTGCAAGTGCAGTATGTCATCACTTGCGCTGTGTGGCCCATAACCGGGCTACAGTGCGCATGCGGTGAGCTCCGCTCCGCTGGCACTGATAGCACAGTTTTGGGTGAAATCCGCACTCCTAGCGCAGTGCCCAAAACTCTGTTAGTTCTGCCAGCAGAGTGGAGCTCACAGCCTACCCCTACTTATGAGGCAGGCCTCTTGCAATTTTAGGACCAGCAAAATGGAGATGAAAATAGCCTGTAAGGCTGTCATACGCTTGTACTTGAGAAAGTCCAGTGCAAATTGAGCATGGGACCTAATTAAGCACTCAGGAAGAGCTGGATTTCGTCAATTGATGACCACACAGTTCCCTAACAATTCCTTGTTCGATGGACCCATCAGCCCATCCAGCCCACCCTTCTGACGTATAAAATGCTGTTGTATTCTGCAGGACCTAAAGCCATGTTTTTATTCAGCCAATGGGAATCTTTGTTTTTAAGATTGTGGTGTGATTCCTCTTTAGCTGGGGACAGACAAGGTACATTGGCCAGGCTTACAACGTAAGGGCTACATTCAGGTGGGACGTTAAGTTGAGTGATGTGTGCAGCAAAGGGAAATGTACTGTGTGGCATTATACGCTCCCTTAGGTCCGTAGTTCCATAGTTTTAGTTTAAAGCACTATTTTCCTTTGGCCGAGTACGCCTAAAGCTCCCATCTCGTGCAGGCATGTGGATAGCTCTTTTGGTCCCACAGGTCGTGATGGCTTGGTCCCACTCGGACCCTCCTGCGTAATAGATGCAGAATGGGACAAAATGCTGTGTGTAATCATTTGCTCCATTGCAGTACTGGGGATACAGTTACAGCTAGAAAGTTTTGAGACAGTAGAGTCTAGACAGTAGAACTCGCTATGTTGTCTATTAAAAGGACTATGCTAGCTTGAATTAGGACTTTAAGTTTTTCAAACATTTGAGCCACAAGATTCATAGGGCTAACACAATGTCCTGACCCAGACAGAGAGATCGGTGTTAACCGTAGCTCTTCCAACCACTTTTCGTTTTCCTTTTTCGTTTATTTTAATTTCAGAAGCCCCAGCCTTGGGGCACCCAATGGTATTAACCTGGCATTTCCTTTTCACAGAGGGGCCACTTTGTTTTGATGAGCTGATTTTAATGTAATGCTTTGATAGGACTTGGTGAGGATCTGCGCTAATAGTGCCCATTGCATTCCAGCTGCTCAGTGGATTATTGAAATATGTTGTTAGGAGCATTAGCCATTTCGGGACAAGGAGTAGGCAATGTATTAGTGGAGAGCCGTCGGTCAGCCAAGACTATAACTCCCACAGCTCTAGCCAGGAAGGAATCAAGTGCGGTATTTGTATGGGAAGGTGAGGGTAAAATGAACTAATCTCCCTCTAACATTTTCCTTTTCCCCATCCTGCCCTTTGAATGCTAAGATGTTCAAAGTTGAGAAAAGGAAACAATGGGAGCAGTAGGAGATAAGCAGAAGCAAGGACTCAAAGTTTCCAGGGAGTAAAATAAAATAAAATGAAACAAATCAAGTTAGAGGGAGGGAGGAGGGGGTCAGGCCCGGCCTCTTGCACCTGACACCCGGCCTATAGTCATTAGTCAGTCCTGGCTCTAATTCAGAGGAGCTGGGGGACTAAGTCCCACCTCTGCAAAGATCAATGGGAAGTGGCAAGCTGAAATGTTTATGGTGTACCTGAAAAGTTGGAAGTAGATCTTATCAAGGGAACCAGAGAGGCCGGTCTGTGGTCCAGTCTTTGCCCGGGCATGGTCTGTGTGAGTCCCGCATAGCGGGTCTTTGTTGGCACTCTATGGCCCTCATCCGACTGCCAACGTTGTACCGCCAGGCGGCCACCCAAGTGGCCGGAAACCCACTGGCTGCATTTGGACATCCCCGCTGGGCCGTAACATTGCAGCCGGCGGCAATGTGGCAGTTCGGCAGGTGCAGCAGCACCCGTCGCACTCTTCACTGTCTGACAGGCAGACAGTGAAAATCGAGACGGGGCTTTGCCTGGGGGCCCCTGCACTGCCCATGCTAAGAGCATAGGCAGTGCAGGGGCCCCAAGGGGCCCTGTGACTCCCCTTCCCACCAGCCTTTCCATGGCGGTCTCAGTCATAATCCCCAGGGCAGCATTGCAAGCAGCGCTGCCCTGGTGGATTATAACAGCCAGGACAACGATGGCGAAAAACCGCAGGTCCCGGCGGTGTGACCGCGGCGCAACTGCCACGGTTGAAATATGGCGAATTGTACCGCCAGCCTGTTGGCAGTACGATCGCCAATTCAACCCTGGCGGTGTAATGAGGGCCTGTGTCTCTCACAGGTGCAGCAGGCTCCTCCCCTGCTGAGTTATGGATCTCGCAGTCTCTGATGATGGCAACAGCTCCCAGCAGCAGTGTGGCTTCATTGGCACTCCTATAGCGCTTACAGGTGCATCAGTCTCCTCCTCTGCTGAGTTATGGGACTTGCAGTCCCCTATAATAGCAACAACACCCAGCAGCATTGTTGGCACCTGGAGCAGCAGGGCTTCACTGGCACTCTTATAGCGCCTACAGGTGCAGCACGCTCCTCCCTCCTGAGAGTTATGATGGTGACACCACCTAACAATAGTGTGTGTGGCCCCTACTTTCTTAACGCTTCCTTTTTCCTTTCTTGTTTCATATTTTGCATTTTACTTTTTGTTTTGTGCTGTCTCACTCCATTTGCCTCTAACTTATCTTTTCTTTGCTGTGTAAATATTTTTTCTTTCTCTCTGTCACCAGTTTAGGGCACTTTTTAGTTTTAGTTGGCCTGTGCCCTAGAATTGTGTTATTGTAGTTAATTCTTGTAGAATTTATTAGTTTCTCCTTCTGACTTGTGATGAACTGAGAGTAAGAGATGAAGATTAAGAAACAATTTAATTGGCTCCAGTGGCACCCCTGCTTAAGCTGGAATTGCGGGTCGTTCACTACGCTCTTAGTTGATTGTAACTTTGCCTTTGACCCTGTAAAGTGCATTGCTGCCGTACGGCTAGGTTGTAGTGGTTGCAGTTTTATACTCGAAAGGTAGTGTTTAGGAATGTTTAATAAGGCTAATTTATACTTTTTGTTGTCAGAGTAAATACTCCATGAATAAGAGTTATAGCCATTTAAATTTAGCATAACACGTGAGCTCCTTCCCCCAAAATTTCTCTGACCACTCACAAATAAATTCCTGTTTTTGATACCTGAAGGGTGCCATATCTGTTAGAGGCACAGCTCACAGAGGTTATTCTACTGAAAATCGACACCAAATTAGTGGTGTGCTAAAGTCGAGGTCAGTATATTGAGGGACAAAATAACGAATAGTTAGTGTAGATATAGAGAAGTACACATTTACTATTCTTAACTCCACATCGACGTACCTTGAAGAAATATGTACTGGGTACGTACATATATGTGGAGCTAGGTATAGAAACTTTAGACTTACTTACCAATCGATATTGTATATTTGATATTCTGTCCTTGATGTTCTGTCCAATTGATATGGTTGATTCGCTATCCAAGGGGCACACTGCCCACAGAGAAGAAAGGAGGAAAGGGATCTAGGACATAAAGCGACACATACAGCAACATTGACCATCTTTCTAGCATTAAACAATGTTAGTGTGAAACAATGGCCTTCGAGAAAAAATGATTTGCCCTGTAAGGGCAAATGTGAGGGATTTCTGAGGCAGACAATCGAGAACGCCCAAAGGCTTTAATGCAAAGTCCAATCAACTAAGATAGCGTGGCCTGTCCTTCAGTGAAAACCAAACAAACAAGCATTTACAATGCAACGGGTCTCGCGTTTGCTCGTGTTAGAGCTGATCGCGTTGTAAACTCCTAACCCGACTTTTCACCTATCGGGCAAAAGTGCATTTATGTACATAACCTGAAAAAGTTAAATTAACTATGTAAAGCGCTCGACTTCTGCCAAGCGAGATTGCCCTCGTAAATTAGAGAAAAAGAAGTCCACGAGGCCGATAAAAACAGCGAGCCTCGCATGTTTTCTGTACTTGGTCGCTGCGCTCGGGAGGGCTAACCACTGGAAAAGGCATGACGTATGTGTGCTTTCGACTAATGAAAGCAAGCAGATTTTATTAGGCAAGCCCACGAACCAATAAAAAACACTGACGTGAAGTTGACAGGGCTCTGAGCCCTTTTCTAAATACTAAAGCGTCTCGCTACGATACGCATGTGCGAGCGCATGCAACGCAGGCTCGACCCTAAAAAAGCAGTAAATGATGGGTAAAGAGATCATTTGTGCCATTAACATGTTGCATGTATTCTTGAAGCAAGGAACACATCCAAACTATTTGACACTCTGACAGTTGTCCAAGTGTAGAAGTTCATTGTGGAGGTTATAACTCTAGTATACACCTATACTATACAGTGCAGACTCACTTTTACACCCCCGTGCTAGGCCATATATTGTACAAACCAGTCATTGATAGTGCAAGTGAAGCTGGTGACATCAGCAACAGATTTTTGTAAATATGGCGCTTCTCTATTTTCTATTGTTTAAGTCAAGTAGCTCAATTATTTTTCACACTCCACTCTTGCATGAATGAAAGTACATTTGGAGCTTTATCTCGCTTCCTCATCACAATCTTTACATCATAAAGACGTCCTATTCAGTGCAAAGTATTAAACGGATACCAATAGGAACTGCCCACTGTCACATTTCAACATTTTGACTAGATGCCATCAGCTTCCTCTGGAAACTGTGGATCAATGAATCAGAGGTAAAGTGGAAAACAAATCTGCAATAGGCCCATTTCGATGACTAGAGTCGTGAGGAACCAAAGCAAAGAATTATTGAGACCTTGATTTAATTGACCATGATAATGTGATAACAATCAATGAATAGCATGTTGAAAAAACACAGAACATGATAAAAGTCAGAACTCTAAAACACAGCTGATCATGTTATTACCAGATGGTCTGATATTATATTTTCACTAGGCAAGAGCCTCAGGTGGATACTCCTGCACATTCACTCTTATCCACCTCACATAGCCCGACCCATTGTTCTTATGGGAAACATCAGGTAAAACATATTACTCACATACCACTGATTTCAGAATTTCACATTCTTTGAAAAGCATCTCTCAAACGTATGCCTAGGCTGTTAGTCACAGTGACGATTAGGGCTTTGTATCTCAGTTGCCAGCCTGCTCCAGCCTGTTCTCGTCCATGTTTTGGAATGCGGCATGGTGATCAAAAGGTTTGCAGTCCTGAGAGGTCTTTGCTGTTGTTACAACTGGAGCAGATGGGTACTACATGGTAGGATCTCTTCAATCACACAACTTCAGAGATTTGGGTCTCTCTGATGAGCCTAGCAGTGCTATTTTACTCATGGTGGTATTACCGCCTAATGGAGTAGTTTTCAGGGAATGCATCATGCGGAGAGCTCCTTCTTCCTTTCAGACGTGTGTGTGTGCTGGCTCTTGGTTCCAGTTCTTTCGGGGACCAGTTGTAACCATGTTATGTGGTTCTAGTGGATGCTGTAGGCAACTGGAATTATTACAAGGAGTTTGGGCACATTAGCACATATTGAATACTTATACATATATAGTTTTGCATCCCTTACCAGGTTTTCCATTTGGAAATCTGTAGCAGTCACAATACGAAGTGAGAAAAATAAAATGATCAGCTTTATTCCTGATCCCCAGCTGTCCTTACCTCCGTACAGGTTAGTGATCCACCAGGTTGTTTCCTTAACTGTCAACTTGCAGCACGTTCTGGGCATCACCGGCTGATATGTGAAAAATCATTCTACACTTTCACTGGAAACCCACTGCTATGAATAGTATTTTGCATGGGGATACTTTTCATCAGCAAACTCTAAAATGAAGTGTCTTATGGAAATTTCCAGAGATTGAAACAAAACAGCTGTACTTTATGTGAATTTGAAAAACAAGTGGAAAACACTAAGTAGAGATTTAAAACAAGCAAATATTCTGAAATAGTGACCCAAGCAGGTATCGAACAAGCTAAAAACAGATCTCATCACGATCTGAATGACTGTTTCATTAAAAATAACAAGAAAGAAAAATAAGAAGGGCAGATAAGACAATGTAGTCTCAAGAAGAATTCTCAATCAAAAGATTCTTTAATAAATACTGGAAAGTGCTGGAAAGTGAAGAACTCTCAAGTAATAATATCAGGAACTACCATGCCGTAACATATAGAAGAGCAAGTCAAACAGCTCTCCCATCATCGGAGCAGAGATTTTCTCTGTCTGTCTGCCTTCCTGCGGAGATGCACGCAGGCACACAGAGGAAACTGCTCTCAAAGAGAGGGAGCAGCTTTAGCAGCTCCCTCTCTGTGACAGCAATGCTGACTCTCACTGGAGGTGGGGAGCCATCTGTGACCGTGTTGGCCTTCAGGCTCCCCCCACGGTCCCAGCATTGTGACTGGGTGGCATAAGTGACACCCAGGTCACATGGCTGGGCCCCAGGGTATGGAGTCCCCGGGGCAGAGATCAGCCTGGGGAGGGGGGTTGCACAACCCAACCACCAAAACAAATTAATGTTTGGTCCGGGCCCTGGGAAATGGGGTCCCGTTGGCCAAGATTGGCCTGGGGAGGGGGAGCCTTGCAGTGTTGGTTGTTATAGGGGTTGGCTACAGGCCAGGCCCTGTGGAACGCTCCCGCATGCGGCCAAAGACTGTGCACAGCGCAGGGTTGGGTGGTCATAGGGGTTGGCCGCAGGGACTAGCCACAAGCCAGGCCCTGCAACCAACCCCAGCCATGCACAGCCAAAGGCTGTGTGTGGCGGTGGTTGGATTAACGTATAGTAATAAAAATTGCGACACGTTAAAAAAAACATAGACATTCACTTTAAACTTTAAAAACAAAGGCTATAGGGATGTTATAGTTAAGCTCACATTTAAACGTACCAAACCATAGAATTCACAGTTAGAGTTAAAGTTATCTCTGGTGCCCTAAGGTAACTATACCTCACACCCTCGCCAGGCACTGCTAACTACCCCACAAATTACAACACTCATGACATCTTTGATGACATTCTTCATAATTTCAATGAAATATTTGCAGTAACATTTTTTAGAAAAAAACGGTGCATATATATGTATATATTTTATTATGAGAGCCAACACTGAATACAGGTTAACTCAGAAGGCAGTGAAATAGGATGTCCCACCATTCCAGCATTACTGAGGTGGGAGATCGAGGGGAGGGAGGAGCTCAGTTCAGAGCAGTATTCTGGGCGGTTTGTAGAATGCATGCAGCGTATTTCCCAGTGCTGACCCTCTCCTCCTGGTACTCATGTCTCAGGTCGGCTGCAACAGTGGGCACGGACACTAGACCTTTGCTCAGATGATTCCTTGACTGTGTAAGCACAACAAGCTGTGGGCGACCTACAGACTGTTGGAAACTGAATACTAGAACTTTTGAGGAACTTACACTGCAGGCGCTCCACAGGCCGGGGGAACCTGTCCATCTACAGACAGGGGAATGGTAGTGAAACTAGGACAAGGACTACAGTATCTGGTCCTTAGTCTGGACAAAAGAAACCTGTGACATGACAGAGGATATTGAGAATACCAGGAGGGCAGCAATCCAAGCCCTCTTTGGCAGTGTTCACCCGGGGGTGGGACCAGTATCTAAAGTAAACAACTAAGGGCAAGATTTGAAGGATAGATTAAGTAAATTGGAGAGACTGAGCAAGACTAAAATTTTTAAATGGTGGGAGGCCACATCACTTCAGAATTATATGGGCAATGGAATGATCCCACCAGGCTTAAGAATACAAAATTGTTCCATCATATGAATGTAAGAAAATGCCTCTTTTGACCTGGTTACCCCCCAGACTTTTGCCTGGTAAATGATGTAGCCTCAAAGTTGTTAGTGTCCAGGGCTCCTGCTAACCAGGTTCCCTGTGCCAGATCTCTTTTCATAAAACTGTTGTGATGCATTGGCACAATTAGAGACAACTTTAGCTGCCACTATAAGTCCCTAGTAAATGGTACCTGGGTACCTAGGGCAGGGGGGTACTAAGGTAGGCCCTGAGGGCATCAGCACCAATTGTGCCACCCTCTAGGGCCATGCATTCAGATGCACCCAGCACTGTCATTGTAGGCTGAATGTCCTGATGCAATCTCAAAAGAAAAACTCAACATGGCACACTGCCTGTGTGCCCTGTCCACTACCCACTGCATGCAGTATTGGTAAGACACTCTTCTGGCAGGCCTTTCATCCCTAAGGCAAGGTGCACTACACTGCATGTGAGGGCATAGCTGCATGAGCAATATGCCCCCACTGTGTCCTTGCAAACCTGGGAGATAGTGAGTGAACAGGACAACCATTTTAAGTGCACGTGCTGGACACTGGACACTGGTCAATACAAGTTTTACAGTTACATGATGGCCACCCTGAACCCTGGTGTAAAACAACTTAGAATGATAAATCCAAGCTGGTACTAGCATTGGGTTTATTGTCAAATATACCCAGGGTCACCTTAGAGGTGCCCCCTGCAAAATCCTAACTACCCTGGCATGGTTGCTGGCCGATCACAACCACCCTGTCACCACCAGACAAGAGTCTGAATCCCTGGGGTGAGAGATCCTGGGTGCTAACACCCCCTCCTGGCACCAGTTGCAAACCCAGACTTTTGGCAGAAGCAATGGCAGGAAACTAGACAAAGGACAGGAGGAGTGGTGAGTCCTGGCTTGCACCACTCCTAAGATGTTGTGTGCGAGGTAACTCCTCCATTTAATTTTCCTCCATCTTGCATGGAAGGAAAATAGCCAATCAGGTGTAGGGAAGTGAGGTCTGCCCACAGGAAGTGGTCAGTTAGTGGGTGTAGCCACCCTAAGAGAGCTGGTCCATTTGTCACTACTAGGTTTCCCCCTAAAATGCAAACTAAATACATTATTTAGTGAGCATCCCTAGACCAGGAAATCAAATTCCATGGACAAAAGAAGACCAGCAACAAAGAGGACCCAAGGCTCGAGAACTGAAGTCCTGCTGCATCAAGAAAAAGGTGCCAAATCCTGCCTGCTGCACCCAGGACTTGACAATCACCACTGAGGGTCTGCTTGGATGTCAGGCAGACTCTACAAAACCCCAAAGGACCTCCACCCTTCAAAAATCAACAACAATCTCCCTCAAGAGTGGAGGCATCACTCTACAACTCCAAGGAACCAAAAACCAAGTGAAGGCCACTTCACTGACTGTTGCTGCTGCAGCCAGACCAAACTTCACCCATTAGACTGAGAGGACAAAACCTACCAGTGTGCCAATTTTTCTGGCACTGCAACCTCCAGTGGCCAGAGTGTGCAATAGCCCCAAGTACTGGTCACCTCAAGTCAGACACCCAGAAGGACAGTCCATTCCAGACTGTAAAAGGACCAGGAGGAAGCCCCAGTCAAGGGACTTCAGTAACCACCTGGTCCTCCCACCAGAGTGCCCTTGCTGGCCTGCAAGCGACCCTCAAGGTAACCTATCTCCTGCTTCCAAGGGCACCTTTGCGCACAGCTCCTGGTGATTCGTTCAGCACCTGGCCGCCCTGTGCCCTGCACTGAAGATTCAGCTGTGTCCTAAGGGCTCCACACCCCTTGCGACTTTGACACCCCAAGGGGACCCACTGGACTTACCTTTAAGCCTACCTGTGCAGTATTTCCAAGTTTTCTCCCACAGTGGCCTGGCACCAGCTCCATCGACTTCCTGCAGGTGCTCCTACAGGAACCAGGAGTCGCCCGAACTTCTTCAGCTGGTCCATGGTACCCAATGATGACCTTGACCTACCAGCAAAAGGAGACACTGGTAAACGCATTGCTTGATTTACTGTGAATATTCAAAGTATTCCTCCAGTGATTCCTCTGATGTGTAATTACGCACAAAAAGACTAACTTTATTAAAACTTAAAAAATTTATAATTTAAAAAGTATCACAATCACAATGATCTTGCGGCCTGACTTTTTTAGTGCTGCATTTATGTTATTTTTTTATGCAGAAGCGGTGCAAGCTTGCAAAATATAATTTAATTTTGTAAGTTTGTGCCACTTTTGCATCAAAAAATGACGCAAATGCGGTGTTAAAAAAGTATAAATCAGGCCCTTGTTCTTAAATTTTTTATAAAAATCTGAAATATTTTTGTGATTTGGTCTCGAGTTATTCTTTTGAGTGTCTGTCTTGATTTATTATACTGTGAGTACAACAAACGCTTTGCACTTCTCCAAGACTAGCCTAACTGCTCGACCAAGCTACCATAAAAATGAGACATTAGGTGGTCTAGTTTTTACCTCTGTAAACCAATGTGTGGTTGCCCGGACCTCCTGCACAGTGTGCCTAGCTTTCCACACTACATAGAGGGTCAGCCTCCTACAATGAGTCACCTAATCCCTGCATGCTTGATGAGTGGGCTGAGAATTTAGTGGTAAGCTCACACAGGATGTTGGACATCAAAAACAAGTGGTTAGACAGAGATAATCTGCTAAAAGAGATTGCCATGGCAAAACTGGAAACAAGAACTGAAAAGGAAACCATCGAAAAATTCATGAAAGAAATGAATCACCATCTCAATTAAAATGAAGAACACATTCAACTTTGTAAACAATAGAAATTACAAAGGGATTGTGATGACTACGCAAGTGGTAGAACCCTGATGTATACTCGGAAGTATGATGAGGAGATGGATAAAATGAGTGCCAATCCAGGTGACTCTACTGCTGAGAAGGCTCTAACTGATGAAAATGAATCCAATACAGGCCATGATTCTGATATGTCAGGTACAGAAGGCAGCAGTACTTCCGGAAGTAAAGCTAGTTGGAAATCCACTACTTTTTTAGATCAGTACAGACTGTTGAGGAGAAATGTCCAAGTATCTTGTGAGACCATGACCTCAAGAGGAAAGACCCGGGGACCTGCAATTCGAACAAGAGGAAGAGGAGGAGCAGGCAGAGGAGACAGAGGATCCAGCTAAGACAACAGAGGAGTTGGATGAAAATTACCGGGACAATTGGTAAATGCCCAACCAAGCTGCTTATAGATGGAATAATGGATCTTGAAATGACAAACTCTTCCAAAGGGAACTAACAGATACCAAGACACATCTCATTTGCTTAGGCCTCTCATTCTTTCCCCTTCATAAATTTGATTATGTGGACACTAGGATTGACGTCAAGTTTGTAAGAAAATCAAAACTCTCTAAATGGCATCAGATGAGGAGCAATCAAGGTGAACCCTTGGGTACCCTGGTGACTGACCCAGTATTGGATACTCTAACTATTGGGGATATTGATTTACTTATGACTCTACATGAGTTGGAAATGGGTATGTGGGGATTGGGAAACGCAACAGGAATTCCCTCAACCTATCCTTTTCACATACTATCATTATCAAGAAAATTGAATATTTGTATGTTGTTGTTGAGGTAAAAGAGGGTGAGATTAAAACTCATTTACACATGAAACCCATAGCTTGCAACAGCCTTCTCCATGCTCAAAGTGGGCACCCAGAGAATTTGAAGTGTAGTATTTCCTATGGTGAACTCCTTAGGGCCAAAAGAACTGCAGCACAGAGAAATTATTCTTGGCAGTACAAAAGTTTGTAGTTTCCCATTTCAAAGAACGAAGATATCCCTTATGGGTACTCAACATGATCATGAAGAGGATGTCCCAGGGAAACCATCCTGTTTGATAGTAAAACCAATAAACGGGATGAAACAGCTAAGATAATTATTTTGACTTACAGTGGCAGCTCCAAAAGCATCAGGAACGCTTTGGAGAAACATTGGAATATTCTCAGGAGTGATGCTATTACTGGAAAGGCAATTGGGGAAAGACCCCTTATTACCTTTCACAGATCTAAGACCCCTAGGGAATCCCTGATCCAGAATGACATCACTCTTAGGAAAGGTTTGAAGGAACATGGCCTACAGGGCTTCTACCCGTGTGGGAGATGTAAGGCTTGCAAGACCAGTCAGCCTGTCAAGGAATATGGGACCTTTGGGGGTAAAAACACAAGATCAAACAATTCCTCACTTGCAGTTTCCAGTTTGTGTCCCCTTGCTCCCTCTGATATGTAGCCAGCTCTTCTTGTGTTGTCAAGAAAAGAGTTATGGAACATCTCAAGGCTATTGATTATGGCAACGCTAATTATCCTGTCACCAGATATTTTCAGGAAAAACATGCAGGTGTCCATTCACAGCTAAGTATTTTGCTATTGAACAGGTGGTACAGAACCCTAAGGGGGATAACCACACGTTGAGGTTAAGGCAGAGGGCGACCCGACTAATCATTGACCTTGACACTATGAGTCCTCGGGGTCTGAACCTTGATGAGGAACTTAGTGTGCACCTAAACACAAATTAATGATACTATACAGTATTCTGTTGTTGATGGTTGCCTCCCTTTATGATCTGCTCATATTTAACAATGGGGGGGGTGTTAGATGACCTCAATCTTTGTTAATTGCCTGCTACCCCATTGTAGGTTTTTAACCCTGTCATGTTCTGTGCTCATACAGGAGGAAAAGAAGCCCCCCCCTCCGTGCTGGTGTTCTTGGAGGAGTTACCCTACCGTTTCTTCAAGTACACATGGTGCAACACATCTCTTCAGATAAGACTCTGATTTACCTTTACACAGTAAGAGGGTTGGAGGTTCTGTATGGGCACCAAGGGAAGCTTTTTTGGACTTGGTTTATGAGAATGTGTACCACTGGAGGTGATAAAAATGTATGTATCTTGGTACGTCAGAGTATACTCACCTCTTGAGGTTCCACTATCTTACTGTCTTTCTGGATTTCCGGATTGGTGATTTCCTGTATGTATACCATGCTTCCTAGTAATTGCGTATATGTACTATGTTTGTATTTAGGTTCACAAGTGGGCTGGGAAAATATTTGAGGCATAATAGGAACCTATGTATTTTCTTTAGAACCAATTTGCTGACTTGGGCCTGATTGTATGCTATTCTGCCAGTCACATAGCCTGTTGATTCAATGGTATTGTCGGTGTATGGAGCGATCTCTTTGCAACATTGTTTATTCTTTTTTTTCTTAATTATTAGTAATCAATTTTGAGATCATGTAGACATCACCAGTCCATTATGCTATTTTTATTGTTTACTCATATCTGTGAGTTACTGAATATTAGTGATAATAGAACATGCCCCAAGATGGCGCCCACAAGAATGGTGTGTTTCACTTAGTTTTGTCCTTTTTTGATGTCGATGTCTTTATATGCTCTTTATACAAGTATGGAACTGAAGTGATCAAGGCCATGGTGATGGCTGAAAATGCATCTATGTTGAGAGTAAACCTGTTTCATTGCCTTCTGAGTGGGCATGTATTCATTTGGGTGTTGACTTCTGTTTTGATTTTCTGCTGGTGCACTCATCTAGCACACGTACCACTCTCCCCCACCTCAGGGTATCGGGCCCTATTTGGGGCAACATTGTGTGGATATATATATATATATATTTATGTATATCATACATATCTAGGGATGTGACAACTTTGCAAATACTCCTGATCTTGTGCAGAGATTTTATTGGCTATCAACACTTCAACCGGGAAGTGTTGGCAGACATTTTGGGACTCTGCTTCAGCCGAGTCCCTAAAAAAAGGGGCAGGGTAACATTACCCTAACACCCCGAAACTTAGTTGAGGTGTCCCCATGAGACCCCCCCAGGGCTAAACAGCATTTTCTTAAAATTCTCTGTAAAATTTGTGAATATTTTGCTGTGGATTAAAAATAAAAAAAGCAAGCACAAGCTTGCTTTTAATTTTGCCACTGGGTGGGCCAGGTCCCAGGGACATTCCCAAAATAAAGGAGGGAGCACTCAGGGCACCCCTCCAAGAGCTTATTAGAACTCCGGGGACCCCCACCTCCTCGGGATGAAATAATATAGTATCTGGGGGTTGTGCGGACTCCCCACCCCAGGATCCATGGAGCGCCACCTCCCTGGGACAAGAAATACAAAGTGAATAGGGGGGTCCCAGTGTCCCCCGCCCATGGGGACCACCACCTCCCCGGGGCTACAATGTAGTATGCAGGGGACTGTGAAGACCCCCTCACCGAGCCACAGGGACCACCACCTCCCTGGGGAAAAGGGTTAAATGTGTTGCGGGGCCGCACAGACTTCACCTGGACCAAATAGAAATAAAAAAAAGGAGGGGGTCTCACTTCCTGGAGCAATATATGCTCTGAGGACCACCACCCCCAAGCTCCTGCTACATCCCGAGGTGTTTGTTTTTGCTTGGTGGGGGCTGGGACAGCTCCCGTCAAGCAAAAGTAAACACTCTGCTTTCAGCAAGCGGGAACTTTAAAAGTGCTCCTGCTTGCTGAAATCAGGGATTTCATTGCTTTCCAACAGATGAAATTATTGCTTCCTCAGGCAGATATCTGCATTTACAGCAGCTCCCTGTGTGTGGGAGCAATGACGGCTCCCGCAAGAGATGGGGAGCCAGGTAGGACTGTGGGGTCTCCACGGTACTGTCACAGTCTCTTTCTCTCTCTCTTCCATCCCACGATGAAATGGAAGAAAGAGAGTTTAATTCTAAAATGTTATAGTTATGTTTTGATGCACAGTGCTCCCCTGGCCTACTGGTAAAACTTTTGGACTATAACTAGGTAGGTTAAAGATTCAAATCCTGGTATCGCGTGGCAGTGTCTGTTAATTTACTCATGGTTTGAATGCTAAGCATTGCTAGTGATGTAACACTCTACGTTTCATTCTCCATCACTATCTTTTGCTTGAGTGTCATGGCTATTTCTGGACACTGCACAATAAGTGGTCACCTGTGGTCTAGTGGTTAAGGTCTCAGATCCTCATGTTGAGGGTTCCAGTCTAGGTGTGTCATTTGTCTTTTGTCAGCATTAAATTCTTTTCAACTTCAAATACTGAAGGTACATATGGAAAGGTGATCTCACTCTTTTTACGTGTCAAAATCTTTTTTTTTTCAATTTGTCAGAACATTTCTCAGTGTAAGTGATGCAGGGTTGCATGGTTATAGGGGACTGCCTGCAGGGCCTGGCCGCAGGGTTGGGTGATTATTGGCCAAAATTCACTGAAAAAAACTGTGGTTATGGGGACGTTTTAGTTGCGTCCTGAATTTACTCACACAAAACCATAAGAATTCAGCAGCTATAGTTAGAGTTATTTCAAGTAATTGTAACTCGCATACTAAGGTAGCTATAACTCGCGCCCATGCCATGCACTGCTAATTACCCCAGATATTACAGCACTCATGACAACTTTTAGATCAGGAGATTGCAGCAAAAAACATATTCTGCGTTACTTTTTTGCCCCGGGGTTGCCTCTGGAACCCTGCAGAAGGGCTAGGGGGCTTAGTATCGCTACCCTGGCCCTTTATATCATTAATTTTAATTCACAATGGGAAACCAAGTCCCAAGGAAACCAAGTCCCTGAGTCCTGTAATGATTGCTGCAGCATCTTTTTTCAGCCAATCAGAGTGCAACCTCCCACAAGAGCCCTAGGTAGCTAAATAGTGAAAAAAGCTGTTTTTGTTAAGCAGATGGCTCTATTTTTGGAAGTTGCATGTTTGTGGGTCTCTAGAGAGAGTCCTGCATAACCAACCAACCAGATATACAAAGTTTTTGAACCTCAGTTTCTGAAAAATTAAGTAACAGAGTTACACCAAATCACAATAGCATGCTTTCTGGACAAAGATCAACCTTTCTGCCTGTTTTTGTTAAGCAGATGGCTCTATTTTTGGAAGTTGCATGTTTGTGGGTCTCTAGAGAGAGTCCTGCATAACCAACCAACCAGATATACAAAGTTTTTGAACCTCAGTTTCTGAAAAATTAAGTAACAGAGTTACACCAAATCACAATAGCATGCTTTCTGGACAAAGATCAACCTTTCTGCCAAATTTGGTATAGTTCCATTCAGCTATTTTTTAGATATCACCATAGAGAAATGCATTGGAAATTACATTTTGGGACCCCCTTTTTCATGCTTTCATCACCCCAAAACGTTTTAGGAAGGAACTGAGGTAGATGACATTTTTTTGGGAAAGTTTCATGGAAATTCGTCAAATGATGCCACAGTTAATGGCAAACCAAAAAATCCATTAGGAGGTTGGCATAACCACTAATTTCTGGGGACCAGCACACTTTTTTGATCATTGGACTTATTTTTCACAATATTTTGAATGGTAACAAGAGAGAGAAAGACAGAAAATAGAGCTGGAAGGAGGAACAAATTAGGAAAATAAAGAAGGAGAACTCAGAAATGAAAAAAAACTGCCTGCAATGGTGAGCTATAGAGACATTAGGGTGGTGTGAGAAAGAGGCATCTGGTAGAATCAAGATTAGACATCCCTGTTACCTGTGACCAGCAGCATGCTCCTTAAAAACATTGAATGCCTGTACATATTTTCCAAACAAATTAAGCACTAGTAGTAGCAAACATTAGTAACATCCTGGTCCTAGGATTTGTAGATCTCATTAAGTATGTGCACAGCAAAGCTTATTGGAGTGGATTAAACATATGTGCTTTCAAGGTCTTGTGGAACACATAAGTTCTTATTCAAGTCTGAGTTCTAGGAGGTTATGCTCCATTCTGAAGTCCCGATTGTGGAAACACACCTTCATCACATAATTCTGTTACTGCACCTAGATTTGTAAGATAATTTTTAAGTGTGACTTATCTGTGTGTCCAGTGTTTGTGATGTGAATAACATTGTGGATTTACATCTGAGTGTTTGAGTCAATTCTGTCCTTACTGTTAGCAAATTCATCGAAAAACAAGTGTTCCTGCATGTCTTTCCAAGGTCAAAATTCTAGCTTTCTTGCTTGGTCCTTGGCAATCTGGCCACTATTTTGAGGAAGTCTGACAATGCCCTGAAATGTTTAAGACAGTTCTTAGACTGAAAAGACTATGATCTCCAATGTGTATGCTAGTGCTTATGTTATTTATTGAGTCTGCAAAGAGGGAACCGTCAACAAATGTCATAAGTAGATTTCATTAGTTTGACAGGTGCATTGGCATCGGGGCTTATGGGTGCAGCCACTGATTGCATCCCAATTATGCCTGTCATGTGCTACCAAAAAAGGGGGCAATGGGGATGCGGAGCAGGGGTGTACACAGCTCCAACAGTCCCTGCAATCTTGAAGGCCAACATACTGAACTCCATTCAGTCTAAAGTTCATGGATATCTGTGGGTATGGGAGTCTGTGGCCCTTCATCACATTCCGTGGTGGAACTTCATTATGCTTTATACCCTTGGTGTGAGATTGGTTGCATGCATTAGTGCTCTTGGCAACCTTGCTGTGAACACATTGAGGCTCATATTTACTAATATTTGGCGCAAAACAGCTCAGCAACCACAGCTGCTATGCTACATTGTCTGAAAGAGAGAGAGGACAAATGACCATATCTACTAAAATATACCACCTTTTTTCTAACCCCCAGCACTGCATACTTTTGTCTCCCATTCACCAATGCACACACTCTTGAACCCTAATGAAAGGATTTGTGCTTTTTCTGAAGCCTAGGTTTTGTAAAGGAAGGGGACTCTTCTAGTACATAAACTATTTGTTAGAAATGGTTTCTTTGTTTGGCAGTCAGGTTACCCTCTGTGCAAGCAAGGACCCTCACTCTAGTCAGGGTAAAGGAGAATCGCCCTCACTGAACCCCTGCCCTCACTTAACCCCCGCTCACCCTCTTGGTAGCTTGGCATGAGCAAGGTGTAAAGTATTTGTACCAACACACACAGTAACTCAGTGAAAACACTACAAAATGACAGAACACAGGTTTAGAAACACAGGACATTTTTACCTAAACAAAACAAGACTGAAACAACAAAAACCCAACATACACAGGTCAAGCAAACGAGTCTTAAATCCTTTAGAAAACAGTGAGAGCGTTGTAAACATACAAAAGTACCTGGGTACCATCAAAATAAAGCCGCACGGGTGAGTGTGCATCGCAAAAAAGGTTAGAGATGCGTCAATTTCTCACCCACAAGCGACAATGTGCGTCGTTCCTTCTCCGGTCGGGTCGGCGTGCATCATTTCTTCTCTCCCGCAAGAGAGCGATGTGTCAATCCGGACGAGCACCTCGGGTCCGGGCAGGCTTTGCATTGATTTTCTGAGCCTAGTGATCGCAGGTAGGACTCTCAGCAGAAAGCCCAAGTGCTGTCAGAGAGAATTCTTTGATGTCCCTGAGACTTCAACAACAAGGGGCTATCTCAGTACAAGCCCTTGGAGATTCTTCACCCATGGGAAGTCACACAAAAGTCAATCTTTGTCCTCTCTCAGGCAGAAGTGGCTACTGCAGGCCAACCCAGCAAAGGACAGTCACAGGCAAAGGGGCAGTACTCCTCCTCCAGCTTCCAGCTCTTCTCCTTTGGTAGAAGATCTTCTTGGTTCCTGAAGTAATCTGATTTTCAAGGGTTTTGGGGCTCTTCTTATACCCGTTTCTGCCTTTGAAGTAGGTCTACTTCAAAGAGAAGTCTCTGTTGTTTTCATGTTCCTGCTTTGCCCACACCAGGCCCCAGACACACACCAGGGAGTTGGAGACTGCATTGTGTGAAGGCAGGCACAGCCCTTTCAGGTGTAAGTGACCACTCCTCTCCTGGCTCCCCGTCAACAAAAGGATAACCTTCAAGTTCCTCACCCACACACAAAAAGCACTCCACAACCCCGGTCCAGCCTACCTCAACAGACGACTCACCTTCTACACCCCATCCCGCCAACTCCGCTCAGCCGACCTCGCTCTCACCACCGTCCCCCGCATCCAAAGAGCGACTACCGGTGGCAGCTCCTTTTCCCACCTCGCCGCCAAGACCTGGAACACCCTTCCTTTGCCCCTACGACAAACCAAAGACCTGATGAGTTTCAGGAAGCGCCTCAAAACCAGGCTATTTGAGCAGTAGCAGCAGCACCTCCTCCCCTCAGAGCCTTGGGACCCTTACCGGTGGGTAGTGCGCTCTACAAATACACTGATTGATTGATTGATTGATTGGTTTGGTTTAACCATGGTCATGTCTCTATCCTGTTTGAAAAGTGCAGATTCAAGCTCCTTAAGGTACAACAAACACACTTCCCTGTGTCACCCTACTAATAGAATCTGTGCACTCAACCTTCATACCATAGCGATCGGAGGCTTCCAGGTCACAGTGAAGAGCATGCAGACAGTCCACTTACACCACATAACGTCACTTTGTTTTCTTTTGTGGGAGTGCATAATTTTTAATAAATCTGTGTATTATACCAAAAATAAAAAGTTCAGTTTTGGCTTAATTTGCATTCAGGGTTTGTTGAGGGTAAAATTATTATTCATACTGTGTTTCTTGTTGGCAGTTGCCTGTTGTTTGGTAATGTTGCCTATCATTGTCGTAAGTATGAAACCAATGTTGATATTATTCAATACATATTAGAGATAGGCCAGACCGATTGCCCTAAAGGGTTTGCTACCACAATACTGAGTTTTTAAATATCATGCTACAAGAATATTGGAGCAAAAATATTGATGACTAAACTACCAACAAAATAACAATTTTTAAGTCAGTTTGGGCCAGATGTAGGAATATATGATTTTGCAACTCGGAAATTGCGAGTCGAAGCGACTCGCAATTTGCGATTCGCAAAATCATATGCAGAATGGTGTCCATGACACCATCTGCGAATTGCAAGGGGGTCGCAAAGACCCACCTTGCGATTCCCTGCACTCACAGGGATGGTGGCCTGCTGGAGACAGCAGACCTTCATGTCTGTGACTGCTTTTTTAATAAAGCAGTTTTTTTATTTTTATTGCAGCCCGTTTTCCTTAAAGGAAAACGGGTTGTAATACAAAAGAAAAAATGAAACCATTTGGACCACTGCCTGCTCTGAAAAAATAGTTTTGGTGACATTCACAAAGGGAAAGGGGTCCCATGGGGACCCATTCCCTTTTGCGAATGAGTTAGCACCCACTTAAAATGGTTGCTAACATCGAATTGCTTTGCGAACGCGACCCTTTGAACATTGCCTGCACCTGAGGATGCCATGGGCAGTGCTATATAGCTTATCTCGTGGTCCTGTGGCACCGAAGCTGTGAAACAGGACTATGTATTCCATCATTCCTTGGGCCCCTGGAGATGGCCCTTTGAACATTACCTGCACAAGAGGGAGTAACTCTCAATATCATAGACACGCTTATTGAAGAGGTTGAATCTCCACTTGGAAGTGATGCCATTATGAGCTCTCACTCAAATACTCAAGTAATCAAATGAAATCTTATACTTTTGTTGCAAATCTGCAGGGACACACTCAAAATGCTGATGCAAATTTGCTTAATGACAGTCAGCTGACTGAGTCAAACCATATTGTTTCCAGTATTAGGCCTGCAGTGCAAGATTCGATACCAGTGTCCCCTGTAATAGTTTGCACAAATATGTTCTCAATTTTTGTGTCTGAGTCACCTAGTGCATCTGCCAAGGAGGGTCTTTCAATGATAACAGCACCATGGTCACTATCCAGAGTGCTGCATCCTCTGAATCTGTGCCAATCAATATCAATGTGGCTACTAAGATGGATATCCCTAATGTAGTTCAGTTGGTCCAGAGCCTTTAAGCAGAGTTTTTTGATCTTAGATCACAACTTACCAGGCTGATACTAAAATTTGAGGAATTGAGGTCTCTTGTAAAACCATTGGGGCCTAGTTCTCCCCTGGTGAAATTCCATCCTACCTATGTGTCCTCGATTGACGAAAGAAATAGAAAGACAAATGATAGTGTTAACCATTGTACTGTCGCTCGCCCCGTGTGTTTCCTTTCTGGTCCCGCCAATTCTATGCCAATGGGCACAATTCTTTCATGCTCTAAGGCGCGGTTCGCAAGGTCATTGCAAGGTCTTTTGGGTGGGTAAAGTAACTATTTTTCCTTCAGGAAGGGGGGGCTTGAGGGAATTAGGGGTTGGTCTAAGCAGAGCAATTTGGCTTTCCCAAGGAGTTCAGGTACCATTTATATGAGAAAAGTGTCCAAGTTGGTCCAGAGTAGGTATGAGGATGGGTTGTATTATGGAACAATGCATGAGAGAACTACGCATGCCTGAACAACGCGGTCGGAACAACAACTGTGTTTTTACCACAAAGTTCTTTACCACGCATGCCTTTACAAGGATTTTTAGTTGTAAATGCAGGCCTAGTAAAGGCATGTGTGGGAACGGCAACCGTGGTTCTAGCATGCCAATCCCCCATCTGCCCTAAGGCCCAAAAGTAATACTAAAACTAGCCTGACCCCCCCACTCCTGCCCCTAAAAACAAAAGTACCCCCAACACCCCCACCCACCCTGAGCCTTACAACCTTCCGAGACCCTCACCCGCCATTAAAACAACCAACCCCCTACCGCTGCCCCTAAAAACAAAACTAACCCAATCCCCACCCCTAAAAATAAAACTACCCCGATCCCCCACCCCTAAAAATAAAACTAACCTGACCCCTTCACCCCTGCCTCTAAAACCAAAACTACCCCAATAACCCTCACCCAACCTGAGCAATAAAACCCTCCGGGACCCCCGCAACCCACCCTAAAAACAACCAACCCGCCCCTAAGACCAAACAACCCTAACCCTCCCACCCTGCCTCTTAAAACAAAACTACCCTGACCCCCATCCCTAAAAACAAAACTACCTCAGCACTCCCATCCACCCCGAGCCCCTAAACCTTCCCCAACCCTCCCACCCACCCTAAAGACCCCCACCCCTAAAAACAAAACTACCCCGATCCACCACCTCACCCCTAAAAACAAAACGACCCTGATTCCTCAACCCACCCCTAAGAACCAAACTACCCCAACCCCACCACCCTGCCCCTAAAAACAAAACTACCTGACCCCACCACCCTGCCCCTAAAAACAAAACTACCCGACCCTCCACCCCGCCCCTAAAAACAAAACTAGCCCGATACCTCCACCCCCCTGAGCCCTAAAACATTACCCGGCCCCCTACCTGCCATAAAAAGAACCGACCCCACACCTAAAAACAAAACTAACCTGACCCCCACCCCTAAAAGCCAAGCTACCCGACCCTAAAAACAAAACTACCCGATACCCCCACCCACCCTGAGCCCTAAAACCTTTCCCGACCCCCCACCCACCCTAAAACAACTTACCCCACCCATAAAAACAAAACTACCCCGATCCTCCCACCCCCACCCCAAGCCCTAAAACTACCCAAAACCCTGCCCCAGTCCCACTTACCTGACCGCATCCTCTCCCGATCCACTCTGCCTTTTTCTTTGCCTTAACACACACATGGGTAGTTCAGCACATGCGTAGTTAAGGCAGAGAAAAGGGAAGTCGTTCCAGTAAGCGTGGTTACGCTTGTGTTGTAAACATAATTGTTGTTAGGGAGTCGTTGTTCAGGATATTTCCCATGAGGATGATGAGTCAGTGACTAATAAATGTATACATTATTTTAGATCAGTACGTGACTGCTACTCTATCATTTGTTCGAATATCATACATGCTGAACTGTATGATACTGTATGACCCCTCTCATCCTGCAGGTTCCTTAGACTATAATAAAATACATTTGCAGTCCACAACTCTGGTAGAAGTCTTGGTGAGTGTAGATCTCTGCAGGGAATATACTCCTGGCTTGTGTTGGGTTCATTTTAGCACCTAACTTGGGTATATTTATTTTAGCTCCAGGCCTGCAGCCTGTGCTATTTTCCCAAATGCATATTTCATTTATTCATTTTTAGCATGGTGTGCTTTTAGCAGGGATTTTATATTTTCTAATCCACTGTTTTTCTGTGAAAGTTTAGTTTTTAGTTCCTTTGCACAGCATTTTGTTCTGTGCCTCTGTTCAAGGCTGTACATAAAAGTTTACTTAGTATTACTGCCACACGACAACGGAGCCAACTTCCACACCTACACATATTGTCACGGCAGGCATGTTCTCAGAACACAACACGTTTTGTTATAAAAATACCAAAACAGGCTGAAATAGGTTAGAGGAGACATTCCAGCCTGACATCTTATGCTGTGTGCCACTTCATTGTGTCGCGTAGGCTCTCATTATCCTAATGAGACTACTGGATTTTTGGGTAGCAAGATCGTTCATGGTGCGAGGGACTAAGTCTGACCCACGATGAAGGACCCTTGTTGCCCCAAATCCGCTTTTTGCTCCGGCAAACTAGCAGTGCCTCATCTCTCCCAAAGGGAAGAGACAATTGGGCAGCCGAGCGTATGTCATCTTAGTGCTTCCCAGGGAAGTCGTGGTCACTCAGGTCACAACCAGTTCTCTCGTACACAATGCGGTCTCATATATAAATGACAAAGGCAGTTTGAGTTTTAAAGACTGGCTTAATAAAACAACTGCATTTTAGATAACAAAGCGTGAGCCGCAATAACCAGAACTATACAACACAGTATGATTGAAATAGTAATGAGGAGAGTGAAACATAAGAATAAGGCTATCATATTGCAACTAAATTATGTTCTCTCTAAGTTATATTTTGAGCACAGCATGTGAAGCTCTAAGCCTGCCTTTCAGGTTGCCCTGGGAGGACATCAACCCTCATAACTGAGCAAAAGCCTGTGATCTGGATCAGCATCTGCAACAGGGCAGTCAGCATCTAGTTGTGGGTTCCTGGTCAGAATCTCCCTCTTATGTTTACCAGGACTAGAAAGTGTTTTTATAACTAACACGCCGGTTTTCTAAGAAACATCCCTACGTAAGGATGTGTACTTTCTACGAACCATAAAGACTAAACTTCTACCACGTCTATCAGCAATGTACCAGACTGTATCCTTGACTGAAGCACAGAGCGAGCAAGAATGTATTGTTTGAGAACACAGTGCTGAAGTAAGCTAAACAGTGTGATAGAGTGAAATAAAAACAAGACCGTGAAACAGGTTATTGTAAAATAACAGTGCAAGGCTAAATAAAATGCATCTAGGGCAAAGTGCACCGAGGCCTAATACTTTAAGCAAACATGCAGAAAGCTACATAAAAAATGGCTACACTATACCCTCCCCTTGTCGGTAGAAAGTGGTTTAAGTCTAAGCTAAAAATGCCCTAAGCTAAAAAATGATTAAAACCCTACCAAAGCATATTAATCCTCAATTTAAAAAATGAGCATGCGGCAAAATGACGAATTCATATGACAATGTCAATTTAGAACAAACTCAATTCAAACAGTGGTCATGGAAAGCAGGAGATTCTCCACTTCGGCAGATGACAAAACCGGAAAATCCACGCCAAAGACTCTTAGGGAGAAGGTGTGTTCCAAAGCCCCAGTGTCAACCAAGGCAGTATCCCGTGCAGAGCCTGTAAACGAGTTAATATCAACTTCCTCCAGGAAGGTTATCTCGTAATCAGCTTCTCGAAGCAAACGCAGCCATAGCGCGCATTTCTGGTAATGAGTCCTCATCGGGAACATCAACGGATCAGCATCAACCACTGGTGGGCGCTGCTGTGAGAGACAGACGTCTAGTGCATGTTCAAAAGAGCTCCAATGGCACCGAAACACGGGCTGCACACAATCCAAAACCGGTCTGAATGACAGAGACTAGTTACACTCCAAATGTTCCAGGAGTGTTGTTCCAAAGTGCTGCATCATGCGTTCACGACACAGCTGCGCTGATGGGAGCGCCCACATTCAACCTTGTTGCGGCGGGACAGCCATTGCGGAAAAACAACAGCAACAGCAAAATCCCGGCTAATAAAGCCAAAGTTATCGGAAATCCCTCAAAAATGCTTCTGAAATTTGAATGAATAGCCAAAGGTATTTAGCCAAATATGAAAAAGAAGGTGTGAACGAAACCAACACCAAAGGCTTTGAAAAAATGTGCTAATCCAGTCGTGCTGGACGCATTAAATATACATCCCACGAGTTCACCAAAGTGGATCGGAAATTTGGTATTTAACAGGGACTGAATTTCCGCTGATGACCTTGCCATCTGAAGTGCGTAGGTCTTGCGTGCAGATGTAAGGGCCACATGCTTCTGAAACAATAAAGCCTTTAGTCTACTTAACTAGTCGAAATTCACCTTGGAAGTAGCAATGTGAGGCCAGATATCCGCTACCTCCCTTAATTTAGTGGGGGAAACAACACACTCCCGCAGCAAGTAACGACCTTAGTGACCGAAACAACATAAACTATTCCGGCCCGCACGCCACAACAGTCTTCACATTGAGGAGGACGTAGCTGCCATTTGAAATCACCTGGAATGTGCGTTTAATCAAGAGGACCGGAACTCCCTTCAGATAGCAAGCCAAGTTCGTTACCGAGGCATTACACGCCCCATGTAAGGACAGCTGCCTACAAATCATCGAATGGCTGACTGAAGTCTTGCATTCACTACTGCTAAGAAAGACCTCTTTCATGCCGTTGATGCATTTGTACAAGAAGGGAAGCTCCCACACCTCATGAATATAACTATCTCCCAACTTCTCATATCTGCCTACCAGAACATGTTTCAAACAAGAAGTGAAGTGTAACGTAGAAATAGGCAGATTAATAACCCTGTGTATCAACCACTCTGCAGAGGGGATCTCGGCCACGGTAAAAGGCAATCTTTCTAACTTTTCAATGTTAAGCATGAAATAAGTCGCCTCCTTCTTAGCCATTAGTTGTTGTTGTCACGTTAAATTAAAGGAAAAAAATATTTCCCTGGCACTGATGTGCTGCCACGGAACGCGACCCGCCTTCAACGTCTGAAGCATCCAGCCCAACTGCATAATGGACCTGGTCTGACTTTGTCCATGATATAAAGAAGACATATCAGAGCGTATAATGTCTATAGCAGAAGAAACAATATTGTTAATTGTATATATCTGGTCGGACAAGATGTGAATTCCATTATCCACAACAGCTAATGCCTTTTTCAAATTTTATCTGCCGTAACCGGGCTGCAGCCTCTTGTTGGGAAAGTTTCCACATTTCATTGTATACCTCATACAAGAAAAGTTTCCTACGTGGCGTCTTCGGTCCTGACAAAAAAACATGTAAGTCAGTGTTATTAGACAGGAGAGTGAGATGTGTTTTAACTGCATCTAGCGAGGATGATTTTAACCATTGCTGGCACAATTTTCCCACACTATATAGTAATTATTTCAGCATGTTCTGGTGATATATAGCGAGGGTCTGATCTACTCGTCCCGAAACCCCCCGAGGAGGTGACAAAACGTTGATGACACCCATTGGTGTCTATGGGCCACAATAACCACCCGCCTGGACGTGTCAATGAAGTGTTAAATGTACCATTCTGGACCCATTCAGTAAGCTCACTAAAGGTGGCATTTATGTATTTCTGCCAATTATTAATTTTTGCAGGGGCAGGTATACTAGGCATGTTCAATTCTCTGATTGTGGCTAAGCCTAAACAGCTAGTCTGTTGTACTGTTTCATTTAAAAAAATAATTTGAACGGGAATGAGACATGCTCTAAACAATGTTTCTCTACCCTTTGTTTGCCAATGTTTTGTTACCCAAACACTTTTCAAATAAATATTTTTTGACCAATATTCATAACCTTCAATTGACAGTCGGGAAACAAAGGAATCCGAATATATGAATTTCATGTTGGTCATCAACATTTGTTTATCTTTAGACGGAGTTAACCTAAAATAATATGACTTAGCATTCATTTGATGATGCCCAGAAAAATACGTAAATTTATCATGATAAGTTTTGGAACTCCCTTGCGGGGGAGTTGGGCAGTGCTCCCATTGCGTATAGTCAAATATCGTTTTTGGACTACTTGCTTTGTGTATGAAATGGTGCCCATAATAATTATAGCAAAACATGTCACCATAATTGTCTTTAAACTGGTAAACATCTTCATTTTCATAGACAGTATAATACTGTAATTCTGTCATCATTGAATCAACTGTCTTCACATCCCAATCATCAGATACAATGCCTGGTACTACTATATCATTCATAGATAACTTTAGGACATACGGTATTTGAATTATCTCAGTCGGACCGTGTATATCAAACATTACTTTATCCCACACAATCCCATCTGGAATTGGCACTGCAGAAATGTTCACAAAGGACAAGTCTCTTCGAACCCTATGTGATGAAAAATGTGGTTTCAACACCTCCTCCACCTGTTCAACCACCGATCTCTCAGGAAGAAAATGACCATGTATCAACAGAAAAAAGGTAATGACAAACCCAATCCAAAGAAAAAATGCTAGCATAGTCAACAAGAGCCACACATAGTTCCATGGAAAAACAAAATACGTATCTTTAAGCCAACACATCAGCTTACGTGGACCTGACAGGTCAGTATTCGAAGAGGCAAACTAGTCTGATAGACCATCGTTGTTGTCGGCAAAGTAACCAGAGGCAGTTCATGCAAAAGGCATCACCATATTCAATGGAGGAGTTGGTGTTTCTCGCGGTGGTACACTGTAGATAGCACCATCCATCACGTCAGTAGTCATGGTGACCTGATCAAATGTTTCTAAGTTATTTGCTGTCAGTGGAACTAATGCGAGATCATCATCCACCCTCCCCAAGCTCGGAGAGGCAACAGTGTTGGTATAGATAACTTGAAGCGGAACATCTTCCCCAGTAGTGAGAGGGATTCTGGAACTACTGGACGTTCCTCTTGGTCTGCTGTGTAGAATCGGCCACATGTTGTAACTTGACATTGTCAATAGAAACAAAGCGATTGTCTTTGGCACCTGGCAACGGTGGTAGAATAACAGTTCTCGTTACGTGTATCCCCAACACAGGGACTGGTGCACGATAAGAAGGGACAAATTATTTTTTCACTGCGACCTTTTCGCGCACAAGATCCCCAACCCTGGGAATCCAGCCGGTAGGTGTTACTGGCACATCCTTAATTCCTGTGGAGGCGGCACTTTTAGAAGAGTTATCTTCTCGGAACTGCTGTTATTCCTGTAAAACAGTGACACAATCATTTATGTCAAAAGGTGTTTCCTCTGCCTCCACACCAGGACCATCAAGATCCGGAACAAACATTTGTGTTCCAAACAGGCACTCATATGAAGTACGACCCCCCAGGGACCTTCTAGGCAGGTTATTTAGTGCTCTCTGAACTCCATACAGGTGGGTTAGCCAACTGTGACCCGTACCTAAGACTCTGGCTGCTAAGGATTGCTTTAAATCACGGTTTAATCATTCCACAACAGAATTTCCCTCGGGATGAAATGGAGACGAGTACTGGAGTTGGACCCCCAACGAAGCCATGGTGTCCCTGAATGCCCTTGAGGCAAAAGCAGGGCCCTGGTCCGCATTGGAATGCCGCAACTGCATATGTACTGACAAAGACTCGCAAATATTTAATAACAGTCCGAGCGTCAGCTCAGCGCTGTGGCCACACCCACAAAAATCTGGAGCAACAATCAACAGCGACTAGTATATATTTGTATGCACTATCTGGTGTTAGTGGACCGCAATGATCCAAGTACACACATTGTAATGGTCTGTTGGATATTAAGAGGGGTGTCTGCGGTGGGCGCCTAGCTGTTGAAACTTTAATTTGTTGACAGATGTCACAACAAAGGACATACTGCTTAGTCTCTTTATAGAGACAGGCCACCAATAACGGGCCTGCAATAGCGAAATTGTAGCGGCCACGCCAGCATGTGCAGATGCCACTCCCTCATGCGCTGCTTTAATCAATTGTGGTCTTAAATCTTTATTGGGGATGTCGCGTACGCCTACGCTAGGAATTTTAACTTCAGCGTTCAGCATATTTCCCATGAAGTATTGGTAGTTATTAGGAAATCCTTTAAGATAAGGCGTGCCATCAACTGTAGCCTTTATGGCAGCCATGATCTCTGTGTCTGGTTTGGAACTCGAACGAGTCACTGCAGCTACAGTGGCAACTGCCACTGCCGACTTTGCAGCTTCATCAGCCAAAGTATTTCCAGCAACATGTATTCCAACGCGCTGGTGTCCAAGTGTATGGACACATGGACTTTGGGTAGCGTCTCTTTCAGGTCTGCTACCTTCCCCCACAGTAGTCTGTGTTTTATGGTGTTGCCTTTTGAATCTCTGAACCCATTCAAGCGCCAGTAATGTAGGTATTCATTATAAGACTGGACGCAATAATACGAATCACAAACAACCAGTGTGAACTGCGTCGGATCTGTATTTTCTAGTGCCATTAGTAGAGCTTTTAACTCAGCTAATTGCGCCATACAATCCCGTAAGGTCTGTGTATAAGTATGTCGGGGGCAGAATTTCTCCCCCTCCATATAGCCGCTCACTACCGCACATGCAGCTGAATATTGGTGTTTTGTTCCAATCGCCTGTTACGCAGAGCCATCGGTGTACATGACTACTGGATATTTGTCAATAGGCAACGTGTCAGCGGGAACTGGATATTCAACTTCATATTGCAGAAATTCCTGAGTTTGTAACTTTGGGTCAAAAATGTAATCAACATCAGTAGCTGTTAAAGACGTAGCCCAGTGTATCCATCGCGGGTGAAGTGCTTTTGCATTCGAACGCTAACTTTTTTAACAGCCTCGAGGGCCGGAATAGGGGAAACGACAATATTGCGTTTTCCCTGGGCAAGAGGTCTTTCTTTAATAACAGCCATCTGCACAGAAGTGAGAATTTTCTCTGTGGGTGCAAATTGTTGTTCAGCAGCCGAATACAAGTGTGACTTGTATCCAATCGGGACTGTCTCACCTTCAATAAATGTGACATAAGTAAACCCAATGGCCTCAGCTATCACCCTGATGAACAAATGCTTCTTATTGTCCCGTGTGTGTAAATGTTTTGCGGCTAGTGTATGAATATGTTCAATTGTCCAGAATTTGCTTGAAAAATCAGGACGGATTAATTCATATAAAGGTTTTATGCGTGTAGCATACTCAGGAATGTATGTTCTGCCAAAATGTAGAAAGCCCAACAATGATTGGAGTTTCTTAATCGTATTGGGTAGTTGCAATTGCACACACTTTTCTAAAAATTGTGGAGCTAGGCTCTTACCTTCATGCGACAGCTCATATCCCAGGAATATGATGCTGAGGAAGGCAATTTTCAATTTCTTGAAGTTAAATTTGTAGCCAATTTTGGCAAGCCCTACAACAATGCGGGCTACCCGTCTTAAATTTTGTAGCAACTCGTCATCCGTGAGATATATATCATCCACATATGACAACGCTTCAGGGTCTAGCTCGTGTTAAATAGCAGTCACACGAGCTGCAAACAGTCCTGGGCTGTTCTTATACCCTTGAGGCAAATGACAGAATTTTTTCTGGAAGCCTAGCGTGCTAAAGCTTGTTAAATCTCTGCTTTCATGTGCTATATTCTGGCAGAAGAATCCATTCGAGATATCCAAAGTCGTTTTATATTTTTCTGCACAATGTTGCTCATTAGTGCAGTGCTATGTGAATTTTGTATAGCATATGTACGTGTATGTCCGTTCAAATGTCTGTAGTCTAAGACTATTCTGTATGAATGGTCCGGATTAGCTACAGGGAACAAGGGATTATTCATCGGTGAGACACAGGGTTCAATTACCCCCTGGTATTCCAATTGTGTAAGTATTTCTCTCACGAGTGCCTTTGCTTCATGTTTTATGGGATACTGCGGTTATAGCTGAGGTTCACCTTTAATGGGAATGACGTGATATGGGGAATCCCTGTCCCACCCTACGTGATTTCTATATAAGGCAGGTGCTTGTGCAAGAGCCCATTTTATCGAATAGGAATCTGCGAGTTCCCCTGGAACAAGGGGCGAGAAGGAAGGTTTAATAACCTCCTCCGCGACTGGGCAGGTACGGACAAAATCGGGCGGCCAATCTTGTTCAGCCAACAGGATGTCATATATCTTAACTACACGATCCCAAAAGATTGCGTGTATAGTGCATTCAATGTCTCCTTCCAATTGTAAAGTCACTGTATACACCCTATCGGGTTCGGAGACACGCATATCTGCTGTTTCTGCTTGTATGAAGTCATCAGTTGCTTTCACCTCCAGATGCTCTAGAAGATTCCGTCAAACTATTGTGACCTCTGCCGCGCTGTCTAGCAGTGCTAGAACCCATGTCTTGTTCTTCAAGAGAACCCTCTCCCTGAGCGGCATGTCTAACCGAGACCACTGCCACTTTTTTCTTTTTAAATTGTTGTTTTTGTTGTACTGGTTTCTCTTCCTTCTTGACAGAAACCTCCAAAGAGCGTTGTGATTCCTGTCTCGGTTTCACGTACTCTGTTCTCCGCTCTGACCGCCCACCTCTCTCATTTCTCTTTTCCGATGAGTCCTGAAAGGAACGAGATTGGCGTGTATCAGTCTATTGATATCTATCAGACGTTTTTATATTATTTCTATTTCTGAGATTATACCTATTCTGCGGGGTCTCCGTACGTGGAGATTCTCCTCTTTCTTTTTTAGCAGGTTGCTGTTTAGCATTTCCTTACTAATTTTTCCCTGAAATTGAGGTTTTTGTGTTCTAGCCCCCAGGCTATCTCAACCGATACTGGAATATGTTTCCGCTATTATTTTAGGCAGTTCCCGCTCCTGATCTTGTTGTCACGAAGACGCATGCGCACTGCAAGTGCAACTGCTTCCCCTTTAAGATTGCTTAGGATTATTGAAGAAACCGTGGCAAAGTTGCCCGTCAGATGCATTCCTAAATCTAAGGCTGGGGCAGCCCTGTATTCATCCTAAATTTGCTTAAGCACTTCCGGTAGGTTGGCTAATGTCGGTGTACCGTGTGCCGTTGTATAGAGCGCAGCAAACACCGTGCCCCATGTATTACAATGTTCCACTGTGGGAACCATCCCAAAGGGTAAACACATAGTTAGTATTCTATGTTTGTCCTGAGGTCCCGTATGGGGAAATACCGCCTCCAGCGTATTGATTTTCTGTGCCAGCCAAAATGGAGTCTCCTCCCGTTATGCTGGGACTTTATCATTAATAGAGTGTACTGTCACCGGGTTTATACCTGGTGTCACTGCATGTGGTTGTGCTGGAGCAGCACACGCTGGGTTTGTATTTAGTGTCTGCTTCACAAATTGTACTAAGCGTCTATATGTAGCCGTTAAGTCTGTATTTAAACGTCGAATCTCAGCCACCGCCATATTTGCAACCGCAGGATGTGGTGTATATGTGGCCAATAAAGGCCAGGTAGGACCATCATTACTTAGTGGACCTAACCCTACTGGTAATATTGTATGGGGTAGGGCGCAATCAAGCCAATTATTATGTTCTTGATAAGATAGAGGTATCTCCAAGTATGCGCACGCCCTGTACTGTCCAGGCGCGTTCGCAGCTGTATATGTATGAAATGTATTTGTGTTCCCATCAACTGCTGGAAATGTGACCCAAGAGTAAAAAAGTTCTGTTCTATAGGCTGCGTGGGCGTCCACCACAAACATGACTGGACCACCCTGGGCCGTAAGGCCATTTGCCAGCAAATGTGCTGTGAGCGGTTGTCTCATGTTAAGAGCTATTTGTACTACTTGGGAATTCGACATTAGAAAAACAGTGAGAATTCAGAGAAGGCACACCAAGACGGGGGTCTATCCTTTTAAGGTTCAAGCTTGAACAACCATTCGCTGTAATTAGGATAACCTATACCGCGGTGGTGGAAATCCTCAGTGCCACAGACGTCTCCGCTAAAGGAACTGAGGGATCATTATATTATATGAGACCGAGATAAACCGGTGGACCCGAAAATTAGAGCCAGACCAAACGTTGACGGCGCCATGTTGTGTAGGATCTCCTTATCCTAATGAGACTACTGGATTTTTGGGCAGCAAGAACCTTCACGGTGCGGGGGACTAGGTCTGACCCATGAAGAAGGACCCTTGTTGCCCCAAATCCGGTTTTTGCTCCGGCTAACTAGCAGTGCCTCATTTCTCCCAAAGGGAAGAGACAATTGGGCAGCCGAGCGCATGACATCTTAGTGCTTCCCAGGGAAGTCGTGGTCACTCACGTCACAACTAGTTCTCTCGTACACAATGCGGTCTCATATATAAATGACAAAGGCAGTTTAAGTTTTAAAGATTGGTTTAATAAAACAACTGCATTTTAGATAACAAAGCGTGAGCCGCAGTAACCAGAACTATACAACACAGTATGATTGAAATAGTAACGAGGAGAGTGAAACATAAGAATAAGGCTATCATATTGCTAAATTATGTTCTCTCTAAGATATATTTTGAGCACAGCATGTGAAGCTCTAAGCCTGCCTTTCAGGTCCCCCCGGGAGGACATCAACCCTCATACCTGAGCAAAAGCCTGTGATCTGGATCAGCATCTACAACAGGGCAGTCAGCATCTAGTTGTGGGTTCATGGTCGGAATCTCCCTCTTACATGTACCAGGACTAGAAAGTGTTTTTATAACTAACACGCCGGTGTTCTAAGAAACATCCCTACGTAAGGATGTGTACTTTCTACGAACCATAAGGACTAAACTTCTACCACGTCTATCGGCAGTGAACCAGACTGTATCCTTGACTGAAGCACAGAGCGAGCAAGAATGTATTGTTTGAGAACACAGTGCTGAAGTAAGCTAAACAGTGTGATAGAGTGAAATAAAAACAAGACCGTGAAACTGGTTACTGTAAAATAACAGTGCGAGGCTAAATAAAATGCATCTAGGGCAAAGTGCACCGAGGCCTAATACGTTAAGCAAACGCGCAGAAAGCTACATTAAAATGGCTACACTACAGTTGCAGCTTTGCTTATCATGCCCTGTCTCCAGTCAACCGAGGAGACTGCCAGCAGACCGGCAGGCAAAACCCCTGTGTTCAGGTCTGGGGCTGGGAAGGGCATTCCAGGGACTAGTACGGGCAGAAAAGGCTATCACCGCTATGCTCTCATGTTAGATGCTAGAAGTGTAGGTAGGGATTTTAGACCAATGATTATTACAGAACGCTGGGACTGTTTATCTGTTTCACTCTATTAGTCACAATAATACCCATATTATGTTTCATTTTCCTAATAATTGCAGCTCATGTCTTTTATCATAGCGTGCAGTTCTTTCATAAATGTATTAAAATGTATCCTGCATTTCTTGCCTTTGCATGTGTGAGCCTAGTGCAATTGAGAGAAAGGGGTAAGATCTGTTCCACCACAATGTCCCTGAGGAGTCAGAGGGTCATATTTATGGAAAATGGCACTCCGAGTGCAGCCCCACTTTCCCTGCTCCCCATAGTGGCCTCCTGCGTGCACCGTATTAAAAATATGTCCCACCATGGAGCAGGGTAGGGGGGCAATAGCATCATTGAATGTGACTCTATTGATGTACTCTGCAGGAGTAGCACCAAAATGTTGGTGCTACTCTTGCAGAGTACATAGGGGCCCATTCTAAATAATGGAAGCCCCCTTTTAAAGCCTGCTCTGAGCAGGCGTCAAAAGTGCAGAAACAAATGGCACAAGGAATTCTCATAGATTTCCTTGCACCATTTTTTCAGCCCCTCTAACGGGGGTGTGCCTCCTGTGGATACATTATGCTTGGCGCAGGCATAATGTAGCACAAATGGTACAGAGTGGTGCAATGCATGCATCGCGCCACTCTCTAAATATGGTACGGGGATTTTGGCCTTGTTGGGCCACATTACCGTAAAAAATAATGACGCTAATGTGGTGCAAGGTGGCGCTATGTGCTCATAAATATGCCCCAGAGTGTTTTAATTTGTTTTTATTGAATACGGTTTGTGTACTTTTATGGTTATAAAATACTGAATAAAGTATAACATGATTTATCTATCCCCATTATCCTGGACCGCAAGTGTTATAACTCTTGAGATACATTTTAAAACAAGTGGTGATAACTTGGTTAGTATAGTGGAATGAAATGGAATCTTAGGAGCTAGGAATTCAAAGGTAAATCACAATTTCCCTGTGTCGTAAATGGACTTCTGGTGATGTAGCTTGGGCGTGTGTCACAATTTACCTGTGCCGTAAATGGACTTCTGGTGATGTAGCTTGGACGTTCGATGGGCAAGCAAGGACAGTTTTTTTTCCTTCAGACAGTTAAACAGAAGTAGAGGACTCCACAATTCCCTGCTTCAAGGTCCGTTTTTGTTTATACTTTGCCAGGGTTCGACGCTGGAAGGGCCTGGCACACTTAAACCACTGCTGAAACAACCTCGGTTGTCACTGTACACTAATTGCCTTTTCCAGTACCATAACCAAAGTAGATTCTCCAAAATGAGCATGTACTTAGCTAACACATTTGGCTCATCTGTGGGTAAGGCGATATAGGGCATGAAATTCGACAGAACACACCTGAATATTCGTTTATCAGTACTTATGTGAATGGAAAATCTAGTTTAAGCTACTTTAAATCCATGAAGACGTCAAGCTTTTTGTACACACAAATCATGCCAATCTATGGGAGGATGCACCATAAACGTCAATTAAGCAAAATGCCAGGGGTAGCGGGGGTGACATCACGTGCCATTCAACCTTCACGTTCACTCACACACGCATGACTGTACATACACACACATTTACACATACTTGTTCTCACATAAGCATACTCTCACCTGCAAGTGCACACACAACATACAGGTATAATCATATTTTACTTACCTCAGCTGCCAGGGAGAGCCATATTCCATCAAATTGTATTTCATTCTTCATTACACTAATAGTAAATAATAACATATTATTCACTATTAGTGTAATAAAGAATTGACAAAAACAAGAAAAGTGGGGCTGCCCTTTTGTTCCTGTGACTGATTGTGCCATCTCCGAGGCCAGGGGTCCCAAAGGCAGTGCTAGATGTCGCAAGGGACAAGCCAGAAGGTGCAGCTGCGACACCTGACAACCCCTAAATGACGGCCAATGGGAGGCTCCACCGTGGAAGGTGCAAACCGAAGGCGGACGCGTATTGATACTAGCCCGGACGACCTGCATAGGGAAGAAGATGTAAACCTTTTACAAAGGAGTCGCCCTCATTTCTGCGGCTGGTCTTGTCCACGGACATACATACTTGGGCACGTTTTTAGAGATCAGACCATTGTCAATCAGAAAGAATTCAGTGCAAGCCTAAAGTCAGGCGTATTTAAAAGTGTGTCATAACAAATTGTTTGAGAAAGCATCTGAGTGCCTTTGAATCTGAAAATGGCCGAGGGTAGGCATAGATCATTTGCTTAAGACCAGCTTAAACTGTTCACCCAGAGATGTCTGCACCTCAATTTCAGTATTCGAAGGGCGGGACAGCATTTTCAAGGGTCTAGGTAGCAGCACGACCTCTGCTGTTCCCTAAGGAATATTACATCATTTGGTAGTACATCTTATTCCATATTCCTATTAAGGACACGGTGCAGAGTTGTGCAAAAACGCCTGCTTGTCTTTCCTGAAGTAGAGTGACATCTAGTGACAATACAGAGTACTTCATCCTCATCATCTACAGCTGTCCGCTTAATGCTGAGAGCGTTGCAGTATGATCTGGCCTTTTATAACAATCAATTTCTAAGTTTTGAGACTATTTTTTCAATAAAAAATGTTTTCTTTTTGTATGATGTAGACGTGTATATGTGTTAATCAGATTGAAAATATGACTTTGATAAGAGTCTTTCAGAGTCCGAAGGCTTTCAAGGATCCACTAAGCTTACGTTTTTGGCAAGAGGTGAGGTTTCCGCAATGTACTACGTGGAAAATGTGGACTGTTTGACATGATAAAGTAAAATCCCCAGAGCCACTGTAATGAAAAAGCAATGCTTAGTTCCCATTCGCATCTGCTCATCTGCTTCAAAGCGTTACTTTGTAATTCACTATGCGAAACAAAACGAGTGCCAACTAAGGATTGTTTTCAGTATATTTCCTCCAAATCGTTTCCCAGTTAAAATATGTAAAGGTGTTTTGAGTGGGAAAACTCTGTCCTTTCATTTCTTTGCAATCATTTGTTGTTGTCATTCAAATATTTGAAGCAAGATTTACTTTAGGTTGTGCGGGTGCACATGTTCCATTGTGCAATTTCGAGATGTGCATGCAGATCATTTTAATGTTAAATAATTTGAGTTGTTGTAGACCAGAATTTCCCGTACAGAAATAGCCACACAATATGTTAGTAAACCCTTTGGTGTGTCTGTCATTTGTGGTGCAAAGAGTAACAGCGATCACAAATCACAGAATGCAATATTTTGTCAAATGAAATGGGAGCTCCTTGAAAAATACCTTAATGACCGACCTCAGGGCTATGCTGCGTTTATATCGGAGGTTTCTGTTGAAGTGGCGTGGCAGCACCCATGGAAAAGCCATACATAGATGCCATATACATAAACATCAGTGACCACCCAACTTCCCTCCCTAACTGAGAGAAATGCATTGGCCCCACAGTGTAACTTCTGTGGTCTTGTGCCAGAGAAGGAACTCTTTTATCAGGAGTGAAACATACGCTGCTGCAGTGCAACGATTCTGCTGCCAACACTTTGCAATGCTATTAAGCTACCAACAACAGTGTATGACAAACACGACATCAAATAAATAATTGAAAAACGTGTCCCATCTCAGACATCGTGAAAAACGTATCCTCTATTGTTAGGAATAAAGCACTGCCCTGCTACAAAAAAGTGAACTCAGACCTGAAGAATTCATGTTGCAGTTGGCAACGTACACAGATCTTCAGACCAGCATACAACAACAGTAAACATCTATACGAATGAGAAGCGGCCTTAAACTGCTTGAATGCTTTGCTTGCTCCCAATGATGGTCTGGTCGGGAGCCCATGTTTACTCAGGAAATCATGTTAAGCCCAATAACAAATATCAGGACTGTATCTGTAAACAAAACTGTTTACATGTTTCACAAGTTGCCTGGTTCTACAAAGATCATCGTCTGATGCTTGGGAGAAAATACCCTTTTTGCATGGTTGCCCTAATTTTTTGACTGAATTTTATTACATTTTTGTTTGTGCTCAGACCCAGAAAAATATTTTTAAAATGGCTTATCCCTGATTGGCACATTTAACATTGTTATAAGGTCCAAGTTAGATTTTTATTACAAATTTAGGAAAGTAACTTTTAGAAAGTTACCTTTTCCTGTCTGAAGCTGCTCCTGAAGACTAATTTGCATTAGCTCTCCAGCAGCACCCCAGCCAGTTCTTGGCCTTAAAGAAGTGTAAAACTGCTCCCAGAGCAGAAACAATGGCCTTTGTCTGCAAAGGTGTTTTCTTCCAAAAAGACTAGCTAGGGCATACTCAAAAAGTGCATTAACCAGTAAAGGGCCTGTCTTGCCACAATTAAAAACCTAGTGAAGGCAAATCATTGCTTCCCCAGCCGGGCCATCCCAAAACCCATTTTGAATGATGTTTTACACAAAAGCTGTTTTGAGTCACCGCAAAGGAGGCTCCTAGTTTCTTTCCCTACTACACATCTGGGCAGACAGACAGGCTCTACACAAGGAAGAAAGGCTCTCCTCATCTTGGATTTTTGGATTAAAGTGCACTATAAGATTGTTGCAGCAAGACAAACTGTGAAAAAGTGGGTAGGGTTGCCCCTGACAACATCAACCCCATTGGTCAGGGAGGAGCCAGAAGACAACACTGCCTCCTAGCTAGTGCTAAGCATAAAAGTGGAACTCCAAGGTACCATTTTCAGAACTGTTTCTGGACCTATGGAAGAACAGAAGAAGGATTTCACCTGTTGTTTAAGACCTGTGAGGAGACCTGAAGCACTGAACCTGCTTCCATCTTACCCAGGACAAAGAATTGGACTACAAGGCTGACCCTCTTTGTTGCTACAGGACCACAACAAACTGCAAGAAACCATATTCTTGAAGTGCTCACTTGATCAGTGGCAACTTGACCTGAACTGAACCATTGAGTGGCCTCTGTTGAATTAATTCTAATATTCAAAAGAAAACCCCCACATAACCTTCCCAATTAATCACCACCTGACCCAAACTTAAATAAATGTGCCATGGTTCAGGAAGACTTTCATGCAATTTTTATTACTTTATTAAATCAATACAAAATACTAGATTTATTTATCTTCTCACAATGCAGGGGAAATATCTCCCTGAACTCTCATACAAATTCAAACTCATAAAGTTGAAGGCCTCTTGAATGATGCAAACAGTATTACAACAGAAACCACATCCTGTCATTCAACCCCATACATCTCAATCACACACTCATTGATAGCACCCTACACATTCCACAGTTTCACTACTATATCCAAGAAACCTTATTAATCACAAAGGGTCTTTGTGCTACACAAAAACTACTATAGCCATCAATGGCAATTCATCATTTCCCTAATATCATAATCACTGCACACATTTTTACATTTGGCCATCAAATCCTTTATAAACTTCAGTGATATACAGTTATTGTCACTTCAATGTAAATTATAATGTTGCCTGATGAATAGTCAACACTTCAATACGTATTGTCCTTATTCTTTCATAGTGTGGCTTGATGAATTGTAGTCTACACAAGTTGGGGCTAAACAGTCTACTTTAGGAATGCCACATAGTCAACCCCACAGTAAAATCAGAGTACCAACGGGAAATGGAATCAGATGTATTGTTGTTTCTTGAAATAAACAGCACACAATGGGAGGAATTCCAAAAAGGTTCCAAATAATATGTCTGATAGACTTAAATCTAATGTCTTAACGCTTCACTGTGTCTTGTACATTTTCTTAAACCAGAAAGCGTAACCTCATCTAAATGCCACATTTTGTTACCAACGCTGCACTTTGCTACTGGAACCCCACTTCCATTGACAGTTTTCCTGAAATGCTTACCTAACCAGAGGCAACTGGACTTGAACTGAATCCTTGAGTGGCCTCTGCTGGATTGAGTGCTTACCCCTATGAGCTGTCTCTGAGATCTTGAGACCCTTGACCTTGACTAACTAGACGTCTACTACAATCTCTAAAAAGCCATGTAACTTAGAAAAATGTAAACTTTCACTCACCACAAGAGCGGGACTAACCTCCAGAACTGATCCGGCCAAGGTATGATTTTGGTGGACTGAAGTAACAGTTTCCTCCTACTCGGAGCTTCTCTGCAGTACCAAAACAGTTTCAGTGCGTACTTCGCGTGAAAATATCCAGTCTTTTGGAACTCATCATTCGATACAGAGTGTAGCCTTTCCTTGCTGGAGGAGTCTGAGCTCTGAAAATGAGGATAAAGTGGAAGTAGAACTTTTGACTGGATGAAGGCACATAAAGTATCAGCCAACAGAAGAAATTCCCTGGGTATGAAATTTGAACTTTTTCAGTTTAAAGCATTTCCCATTAAAACGAATGGCTCCAGCAGGAACTAATCCAATGACTATCTGGCTTCAAGAGGATGTTTAATTGAATTCAGCCTGCAACCCTCCCTGCTGGAAGATTTCAACTTCCATTTCAGAGACTAAGGGCCTGATTTAGAGTTTGGCAGAGGTGTTACTCCCTCACAAATGTGAAGGATATCCTATCCACTGTATTACAAGTTACATAGGCTATAATAGAATTGTAATACGGGGATGAGATATCCAGAATGTTTGTGATGGAGTAACCCCCACCGCCATATTCTAATTCAGACTGCAAGGCTCATAGTAAAATCCTGCTTGCCTTATCCAATCCACATCTCAAAGAAGGCTTTATGTGGGTAGGTAGGATTGCAAGCATCTATGATGCTAACCAAGTCAAATGATTTAATTAAAAGGAACAAGGTCACGTGGCAGGTGATTAAGCTCAGGGTCATTATAAATTCCCAGATAGAGGTTATCTTCCAATTGAATCAACCCTACTTTACCATTAAAATCCCCTACTAAGGTAATTTTTAAGTCCCATTCTGCTGGACACATTGAAGGAGCACATTACTGTTAATGATTGTTTATGTATGGGAAGTTGTCCCTTTCTGCGCATAAAAATCACCCCCACAATGCAGGCATCCTTGCGCCATGGTGCAAGGGTTGCTGCATTGGTGCTGGGCAGCAGAGTTAGCGCTGGCATAGGAGAAAACAGAGGTATCTGCTGTATTCTCGTAAATACGGCGCATCCCTGCATTTTGGAAATGATACAGCTTGGCGCAGCAATATTGCTTGTGCCACCGCGCTGCACCATTTACTACTAAATGAGGCCCATAGTTAAAAAAATTTATTTAAGGGGGCAGGGTAGAGATACCCTGCCTTTTGCTTAATCATTGACTGGGGAGGTAGTCAATCCCCGGCACTTGCACCAGCAGTGAGGCGTGTCACTCTTTTTGCCACCTTTGCTTCTGAGATATATATATATAGTTATTATTATACATTATACATATTAGTTATTCACCTAAACAACAACCAAAGTTTACAGAGACATTGTAGTTAGGCTCACATTTAGGAATACAAAACCATAGAACTTCATCTGTTATAGTTTTCAAGATGAGTTATTTCAAGTAACTATAACGCATGCCCTAAGGTAACTACAACTCAGGCCCTTACCATGGGCAGTTTTTTATGAATAATTTTACAACAAATGTTACAGTGATATTATCAATGATGTTATAAAAGATGTCATGAGTGCCATAATCTGTGGGGTGATTAGAAGTGCATGGCAAGGGTGCGAGCTATAGTTACCTTAGGTCACGAGTTAAAATTATTTGAGATAACTCTAACAGGTGAATTTCTATGGTTTTGTACATTTAAAATCTGACAGTGAACATTGCGAAGGTGCTGGTGTACCCTGAGACAGCAGCATTGCCTTTGGCTCGATTACGGGTCCAAAACAATGCTGTCGCCTGTTTCCCACTAGGCTTGTGGGCAGAAATCTCGATTTCTGCCCATCACCCCAGCAGGAAATTCTTAATAGGTCAGGTGGGGAGGTAGTCAGTATGGCAGAAACCATCCGGGTGGAAGTTCGACGGATGGTGCAAACTGTCCTCCGGACTCCTAACAAGGCCCTGATTGTATGATTGAAAAGCTTCTGTCAAATTATAATGTAAGATGTATTTTAAGGATCACTTGGTGATAAATTCATTTAGGTCTTTAAGACACCAAAGAAGTCTATCTTGTGCTGTCCAAGAGGCTTTAAAAAGCCTGTTTCATTCTGCAATTTCCTGTTTTGAGGCCAGTTCTAAAGCAGACAATAAAGTATTCAGCCCAGACACTAGTGCAAACTGATAAGGTTTTGTTTGTTTCCATCCAGATTACTGCCCAAAAGCATCCTGAAAGTCAGGAGTACTATTTCAGCTAGTGACCCATTAAATCATGACATTGCCTTGACATCCCATATTGATTTGAGATTGTGTTACTGCCTTGGATGATTTAAAAGGTAAATGGAATGTCTTGCTTTGAGTCTTGTCCATCCAATTAGAGAGACGACCTGAAAAAGTTTCATCCTCGTAAATTTGCCCCAGCATTAGTTTAACAGCTATTACTTTCATAATTGGTTAGATTATGGGGGGGGGAGGAGTAAGGTGTTATATAAGTAAAGGTATAAGTCATTTTTGCTACCTTATTCCTTAAGGATGCGATTTCCACTTGTGGTTACCTCTTTCCAGATGCCCATATGGCTGTAAGAATCTTCTCGCTCACACAAATGTTCTCCAATGCGTCATCGATTCCCGGTGTTCAATTCCCTGCCAAGGACCTTTACTTTGGTTTTTGTTATACTGAGCACCAGATTAATTTGACTATTGTAGTTTTTATAGTACTGGCACTGCTACATCACAGACCACCTGAAAAACCTGCACTGGCTCCCAGTCAACAAGAGAATCACCTTCAAACTCCTCACACATGCTCACAAAGCACTTCACAACACCGGACCAGAATGCCTCAACAGATGACTCTCCTTCCTGGCATCTCCGCTCCGCCGACGTCACCCTTGCAACCATCCCACGTGTCCGCAGAACTACAACTGGCTGTAGATCATTCTCACACCTCGCCGCCAAAACGTGGAACACTCTTCCCACCCACCTGCGCCAGACCAAAGACCTCCTTACCTTCAGAAAACCTCTCAAGACCTGGCTGTTCAGGCAGTAGCAGAACACCCCCGCCTTCTCCCCCATTTACAAATCCCTGATTGATTGCTTGATTGATTGATATTATCCATCTGATGTCAGGGCCAGCTTTAGCACTGGTTGCGCCCTGTGCAACAGTCTTTTTTGGAATCCCCCCCATGACCACCTGCTTGGATTCCCTCACTCTCCATAGCCCACTTTCATATACCTTCATTTGGTTTAGAAGTGGTTGTAAAGGCAGGCTTTACTAATCCTCTCAGCTATCCACATTAACAATGGTTCTGTTCTTTGCAGCAGGCATAGTAACCCTTTATGGCGAGTCAAAACTGCCCCTAGACAAAACTCCCATCTCTCTCCCCCTTGCAGGAACATTAATCACAGGTGGTATCTTGACTTTTTAATTGCCTTATGAAGGGTGGGCACACAAGACACTTTTCAGCAGGTGCTTTAAAATCGCAAGTTTCTGAGTTATTGCAAAACACAGCGTCTCCCTCAAACTAGTGCCCCCCAATCCATGTCAGCACCCGGTGCAACCGCACCGCTCACACCGCCCTAAAGCCGGCCCTGTCTGATGTTGCAATCCAGTCGAGTCTGATCTCACAATGTTCTGTGTACTAGATGAGGTCCTTATGTTGGTAGGGAATGGCCTCACCGCCTGTAGATCCTCTGCAGGTCAGCAATATAGGCAGATTAACAAGAGATCCAAACACAGCCCTGTTTTAATCACCTATTCGTCTACATCCTTTTTGAGAATTGTGTGTTCTACCCAAGATTTACTCCCCCACAAGTATGAGGATAGAGATATTCTATATCTTGCAGTTGTGTGAAAGGGATTCGTCAGTCTGGCCCACAGCATTCCCTCTGACAATGCTATCTAAAGTGGTTTTGCGTGCGAGGAAACAGGTGTGAAACTGTAGTTTTCTTATGTTTGTATAATTGCTGATAGCCATTGAAAACACCGCTATGTGATCGTTTGCTTTTTCAGCAAAAACCTGTTTTGCATTGCGGAATCATCTCACGATGTTGCCCAGGCTGCCATTTAATCAAAAAATATCTAGGCAGGCAACCTGTATTCTGTGTCAAGGAACACTATCAGATGGAAGTGATGAGTCTCCCTTTTTATGAGATGAAGTGTGGAGGCCTTCTATAAGTCTACTAAATCGTGGGTGCCGAGTGCACACCTGAACATTGGAAAACGCTGTTTTTTCCAAAGGTTTTGAAAAGTGAAGCTGGAGAGGAGTTCGGCACTTCATCTAATTGAAGTTTTCTAATTACTTTCACAAGAAAGCTTTCATTGTACCTGTTGTAATGTTTTTGTCTAGTCGTCGTAAATACCTTCATTGTTTTACATGTGACACACAAAACAGCTATGTGTTTTTCCTGGTCTCTCTTGCTCTGCTTCTCTCAGTGATAGTAAACTATTGTTTGTTTGGTGCCCCAGACAGCCAACTTATATTCAGGTTTTAGTTGCTCGTTTTTCACTCTATTCTCAGAGTGTTGTGGATTTTTATGAAAATATGTATTTCATTGTCTTTTTTACTATTTTCTATATTGAGGTTAAGCCATGGTTAACACTTGGGTGAGGGGCTAACTACTTAAAAAGAAACCTAATCATTATTTTGATTTTAATTGTCAGGTGCAATGCAAAATACTATTAAAATAAAACTATTAAATGAACAATAGTTTATTATTTCAATTTTGTTTTAACAACTTTCAAACAAAGGCTCCCCAAAATCATATTTCTCACAGATTGATGACATCTGAACAACAAATAGCAAAGTAAGAAGTTCACCACGGCCTATTAAAACACTCTAGAAATATTTGAACATTAACATGTGCAGTAGATAGTTTTTATACTTATTTTAGATATAACATTCCTAAATAACAAGGAAAATATGACTGGGGTTACTTCTGTTTTACCTAAGAGAGGAATGTGATTACTCTAACAGGAAGACTACCTTTACTGTATAGAAAGGTATACTGAACCCAAGGCTCATTGAATGTGTGTAAACTAATTTTTAAGTTGTCGCAAAAGCAGAGTGCTTACTCTCTGTATTTATACTGAAGGAGCCTTATGGCATAACCATTCTGCATCTAAAACTGAAACAGAAATTAGAGAACATGATCAACTACTGAAAATGCCAGCTATCACATTCAATAAGCCTTGTGGTGCTGTACTAAGGGAGGTACAAAAATAATTTCTGTTCATGCTACAGGAGATGTGTCTACCATAACAAACTTAAAGAGAATAATAAATAGAAAAAGGCAGGTAAGTAAATTTCACTCTGTTCAACCTAACAAATTTAAGGGCATAAATCTCCCACAACATCTAACAGGAACGTATAACCCAAAAACCTTCCTAATATATGATAATAACAGCCCTCCAAAAAGATTTTAATTTTGACACTTTTCAGACCAGAATTACTTTTGAGAACAGTTTAATTTGAATCTCGGATAAAACACAGAATCAATACTGCATACATTTGTCCAAATTAACACTAGTCACACTAAAATAGTGATAACTTCCATCCTTCCAGATAAACAGTTAGCCATCAGTGGTGAATTTCTAACAATTTTGTTTAAGAAAGAAACACAAAAATAAAAGTCCTGAGATTACAGAAGGATTCATTACAAAATGCTATATTGAATGGTGGAACTGTTACCTGCCTTGCTTAGAGGGAAAGCCATAAACTAATAATGCTGGGAAGGGATGGCATAACCTGTTTTGTAGCTTTATTAGCTAACAAAAAAGCATTTCTACAAATTCCTGGAAATTTTGAAAAAGAAGCAAAGTTTCAAGGAAAAGGAATTAGAAATGAGAGACACAATCTTATGCCAATAGTCTGCTGCCAAGAGCCAGCAAAATAACAAAATAAATAAATGTTCAAAGATTCAACAATTTGGTACGTTTTGTGGGGCAGACTACTTTGAAAACATCCTCTGCTTTCTAAATTACTAACACTACTAACAACAAACTAACAGTAAATAATACATACAAAGCAGGCATTTGCTTACCTGTCTTGAAGTATACATTATTATTGTTGGACACTACGAAGAATTTTTATATTGTTTCCACTTCAAAAAGTCTTCTTTCTTCACTAACAGAAGTATTTTAAAATCCCACTACTGTCACTGCACAGTAACCCAATTACAAACAACAATCCACCATGAAACCATAAGATCCTGAAAATTGTATACACTTTAATAAAAAAAAACACGACTCTAGGAAAACAGCAATCCACAAACCAACAAAATACCCTTAAAAAAAGTAAAAAAGGTGAAAGAAATAAAAAAACAATTCTGAATAAAAGGGGGACGAAGTCTAGGGAGTGTTTATAAGTTTAGCTCAGCACTCACACACTTCCATACACTCCAACACAAACTTCATCAATACTTGAAAAAAAATTATTTAAAAAATTGAAAAAGTAATGTAGAAGGGTAAATGTAAAATTATACCCTATTGTGTTGGAAATTAAAATAAAAACAAATGAAATTTACAAGACTTCAAACCAAAAGGGGAAAAACGCAGAATCCAGTAATCACAAGGTTTTGCAACCTCAACAGGAACAAAATGCATACATACATTGAAAATCAAACATTATTTTAGTTATTTTACCTCGTTCATAGCATCTCTTCAGTAAGGGTATCCTTAATAATGTTTTTAAGTAAAAATTGGAATGTTTTTATTTGTCCCATTCCGCAGCATCCATTTGATCTCGACCACAATTCTTCAATGTCTAACGAAACACATGTAAATGCAATGATTACGTAAAAAAAAAAGCCCTGAATAAGGACACATTTTCCCGTGGGAATCAATGGGCAAGTGATATTCGAATTATTTAAAAATGAATTTTATTGAAAAAAGTTTTAAACAAATTAAAATGTAGTAAAACAAGATTCATTATATTTAATGAATAAAATAATTACTTCAAGTACGTGTTATTTAGATTTTCATTTTAATATTTGAAAAAAAATTCAAAGTGTAAAACTCATTATTTTTTTATTCATGTGTATTTAATAAAACAAATGCAATTATAAACTAAACAAGCATTGGCAAAACCACTAGGTCTTGCCTATACAAGACCTATTGGCTTTGGTTTGGCATGTTGAACACCAGTGTGGCTTCTGTTCAGCATGGCTATTGTTTAGTGGTGTGGAGTGTCAGAGTGGAGTGGGGGAGTACAGTCTCATGGAGTGGATTTGTCTGAATGTTGTAGAGTGAAGTTAGTGGATTAGAGTGTCATAGAGTTGAGTAGAGGGAAGCAGGATTCAGTGGCAGGGAGTGTTGTAGAGTGGAGTGGAGTAGGGTGGAGTGGGTTAGAGTGGATTGATGTTGTGTTGGAGTGGGGTGAAGTGGAGTGAGGTAGGCTGGATGGATTGGATTGGAGTGCGGTGGATTGAACCTGGATGAAGTGGGCTGGATTGTGGTAGAGTGAGGTGATTTGGAGTGGGGTGAATTGGGGTGTTCAGGAGGAGGTGGATTGGATTGGAGTGGGCTGGATTGGATTAGATTGGGGTGGCGTGGACTGCATTGAGAGGAGGTATATTGGATTGGCATGGGGTGGACTGAGGTGAGGTAGATTGGATTGGCATGGAGTGAGGTAGACTGGAGTGGGGTAGACTGGATTGAGAGATGTTGATTAGGGTGTGATGAGGTGGATTGGATTGAGTGTGGTGGGTTGGATTGGGAAAGATTGGATAGGGTTGGGTGGGCAGGATTGGGGTGGGGTGGGGTGGATTGGACTGGAGTGGGGTGGATTGGATTGGAGTGGGGTTGATTAGATTGGAGTGGGGTGGAATAGATTGGAGAGTGGTGTACTTAATTGAAGTGGGAAGATTAAGGTAGTTGGAGTGGAGTGGGTTCAACTGGCGTAGGGTGGACTAACGTGGACTAGATTGGACTGAGTGGGGTGGATTAAAGTGGATTGTATTGGAGTGAGGTGGATTGGGTAGTGGTGGACTTGATTAGAGTTGGATGAATTGGATTGCATTGGGGTGGTTTGAATTGGAGTAGGGTGGGATGAGTAGAGTGGGATGATTGGTGAGGGGTGAGTTGGATTGGAGTGGGCTGGGGTGGGTTGGATTGGGGTACAGTGGAAAAGACAGCAGTGGGGTGGAATGGACTGTAGTAGGTTAGGTGGACTGGACTGGGGTGTTGTGGATTCGGGTGTGATGTATTGGATTGGAGTAGGGTAGATTGGACTGGGCTGGATTTGGGTGGATTGGATTGGTGTGACGTGGGTTGGAATGGATTAGTGTGGGGTGGACGTGGTAGGAGTGGGGTGGATTGGAGTGGGGTGAATTGGAATTGAGTGGGTTTGATTGGGGTAAAGTGAGGTGGATTGGATTGGAGTAGGGCAGATTGTTTTGGATTGAAGTGGGTTGTTAGGCATTGTAGTGGGGCAGGTTGGAGTGAGCCAGGTTGCTTTGGTTAAAGTGGGACAGACTGGAGTTGGGCAGATTGGAGTGGGGCAAATTGGAGTGGGACAGGTATACAGGAATTAGTGTGGGGCAGGTTGTTTTGGATTGAAGTGGGGCAGATTATTTTGGCTTGAAATGGGGCAAATTGAATTGGGGTCAATTGTTTTGGAATGGAGTGGGGCAGATTGGAATCTGTCAGATTGTTCTGGGTTGGAATGGGGCAGGTTGGAGTGGTCTGGATCGAAAAGGGACAGATTGTTTTGGATTGGAGTGGGACAGATTGTATTAGGGTGGATTGGAGTGGGGTTGATTAGGTCAGTGTGGGGTTGATTGGATGGGAGTGGGGTGGATTGGAGTGGAGTGAAATGTTTTGGATAGTGGTAGATTGGATTAGAGCAGATTGTTTTGGATTGGAGTGGGGCAAGTTGTTTTGCATTGGAGTGGAACAGACTGGAGTGTGGCACACTGGAGTGGAGCAGATTATTTTGGATTGAGGTGGGGCATATTCGAGTGGGATAGATTGTCTTGGATTGGAGTGGGGCAGATTGTTTTGGATTGGAGTGGGGCAGACTATTTTGGATTGGAGTGGGGCAGACTGGAGTGTGGCGCATTCGAGTGAGGCAGATTGTTTTGGATTGGAGTGGGGCGTATTTGAGTGGGATAGATTGTTTTGGATTAAAGTGTCAGGTATTGGAGTGGGGCGGACTAGTGTGGGGCAGATTGTTGTGGATTGCAGTGGGGTCGATTTTTTGGGATAGCCATGGGGCAGATTGGAGTGGGGCAGATTGTTTTGGATTGGAGTGCAGCAGATTACAGTGGTGCAGATTGTTTTGGATTGGGGCAGATTGGAATGGGACATATTGTTTTGGACTGGAACGGGCATATTGTTTAGGATTGAGTGGGGCAGACTGGAGTGGGGCAGATTTTTTGATTGGAGTGGGGTAGATTGCTTTGGAGTGGTGCAGATTGTTTTTGATTTGAGGGGCGATTAGGAGTGGGGCAGATTAGATTGTAGTGGGTTGTTAGGATTGAAGTGGGGTAGGTTGGAGTGGACTGGATTGGGGTGGGGTGGATTGGTGTGGGGTAAAGTGGGTTGGATTAGGGTGGATAATAGTGGGGTGGTTTTGAGTATGGTGGCTTGGGGTGTACTGCATGATTGTGTTAAAGCATTATTTCAGAGATTACAAATAATAAAGAAACATTGTCGCTTTGCAATATTTTGAACAAGTTGTCATCTTTTGAGAACAGTGCCCATGAGCAAAAACAAAAGAAAACATAACTTGAAAGTGAGAGAAGATGACTTGGCAAAAAAGAAGGTGGCTAGTTTAAAAAAATAAAATGTGAAATCATGATTGTCCTGCTGGGCATGTGTTTGCCAGTCAAAAGCTTTCTGTTTGTAGGGCACTAGAAGATGAAAAATAACAAAATAGTATCTCAAACACGTGGGGAGCAGCAGACAGTCACTAATTACGTTGAATTAATTAGTGCAAGATCCCTGCTCCTCACATGAGGACAGAAAATATGCCAGGCTTGCCTTGACAAATAACTAGGCTGCTAGGAATAGTGTCATGCAAACTAACAAACTAACAAATGGTCAACGACAGGTGGGCTCCAAGTCCTTTACTGAATACTAGAGTCTCACAAGCGAGAAGCACGTGCAAGAACATGCATTTGCAGACTAGACCCTAAAAATGTAGATATGTTTAAAGAAAGTTTGTGAAAACGACACAATTATACAGCTTGGGGTACTTTATAGTATTTCTGTTAAAAGATACTATTCTAAACATAAAGATAGAGAATGTAAACAATTTAAAGTATTCTACACCCTGAGTCTCTATATTGCTAGTGTCCCACTGCTAAACAAATATTTTCATAGTCTTTAAAATTTTAATTATCAATAATCTCTCAAAACTTTGCAATAATAATTGTAAAAAAGGTCTATTTAAAAAGTACTTCAAAATATTCCCTCTGGAGTGCCTACTAGGTTTTATGCAGAAAGGGCATGCTAAACATAAAACGTCTTTACTGAAATGTAAATTAATCCCCACCCTGGGCCCATAAACTTCTAGCATCCTGTGCCTAAACAAATGCATTCATAGGACAAAGTGAATTATTAATAGAGTGGTATTTCTTGATAAATACTACTAAAACATAGCCCTAGAGGACGTATTAGGTATTATATTAAAACACACAACATTCTAAACATTCTAAACATATTTTTTCCACACAAACTTAAATCACTCCCTACCCTGTGCTCCTTTAACCCTAGCATCACACTACTAAACATTTATTTTCATAGTATTTTTAAAGTTATTAATAATTTCCAAAAGAAATCACATTACAACTTATTACAAAAGTAAGAGTTTGACAACAGAATACTACAAAAGTATGTCCCTTAGAGTACATCATTTGTATTGTCAACCCCCCTTACACATTACCAATGAAAACCCCAAAAAGTTCTTTAGAGGGTGGTGAACCACCCTTGAACATCTGTTTTACTCGTTAAATATTATAAAGCGGAATAAATATTATCAGGGTAGTCCCCCTAACACCCCCATCCTCCATTATTTACCCTTTTCCTTAACTTACCTATACTTACCTTTACTTATGTCACCTGTAACTTGTGTTACAATATACCATGCATTGTAATTACTGGGTGGTTAAAGTACACCATGATACTGAGTGGTAAAGGTGTCATACCTTGGAAACATAGTAGATTATATGCCTTGAAAAGTATCAATGCATGGTCATGTACTAATGTTTTCTCCAGGCCTACCACAATCCAAGAGAGTAGTTTGGTGGGTAGGTTTTCTGATTTTGACGTACTTCTCCTCTGCTTTCAAAAATCTTTTTTGATTGTCCTGTGAGGCAAAGCAGGCTCTTCCTCTGTTTATGATTTTTGAATAAAAAAATTACAATGGGGGATGTCCTTAGCTGAAATCCTACCTACTTACCTATCCTCTCGAAAAAGAGGGACGTTCCACTATTTGTTTAAAGTCTGCTCTATTTTTAAGAGTTCAGGGTATCTGAGAGAAATGTGTTTCCACTCTGATTCCCTAGTATTCAAAAACTGTACCCTTGTTAAAGATGTAAGTGTGGGAAAACAGGGCTGATTGCAGAGTCCCCCTAACATTTTGCCCCCATTTGTCACTTTTTGCTGGTGTTTTCCTGACTCAGATGGTGCCTTTGGTGCTGCTAACCAGTCCCAGGGCCTATGCTCTGTTTAAAATGAATATGCAAATGAGACTAATTATAATTGGCTAAGTCAACCTGCCTTTAAGTCCCTAGTATATGTTAGGGCATGTAGGTTTAGGGGCCCCATCATAGGTGGTGCCCTCATAGGTGCACTGCTGAGGTGCCCAGTGCCATTTTAAAGGCAGGCCTGTCTTGCTGGCTGCTTTTAAATGAAAGTTACATACAAATTTAACTTTGGAATTATAAGTAGTTCCAAAGTCTTAAACTACCTTATTTTTTACCTATAAGCCACCCCTAAGGTGTGCCCTATGTGCCCCTAAGGCTGGGTGCCATGTAACTATAAGCAGGAACCTTATAAAAATAGCTTTATAAGCCCTGGTGAGGTAAAACAGCCAAATTTGTTTTTCCCTCATTGTAGTGAATGGCATCCATAGGCTAGAGTGGGGAGACTTTCTTTATTTTTTAAAGTCCCCTTAAGTAAAAGATACTTCAAGTTTGGTATCAAATTAATTGTTAAAATAAATCCCACAACTTCCGGTTTAATATAAATTGTTCGGGTAAAGAGTTTTAAACTTTACCTGAAAAGTTGCTAATTTCAGTCCTGCAGTGTTTTTGCTGCTTTTGCTCTGATTGTCCAGCTTCTGGCCAGGATGTCTTGATGAGGTGTGACGTGGCCTGGCCAAACACAAAGAGATGTGCCTGGGGGAGGAGATCTTCCCTCAGCAGATGGAGAGGCAGGAAAGGGGAGGGCTGCCAAACTGGTCTTCAACGGCAGGGAAAGACATTTGGAGCAAGCCAGCACCTCAATCACATCCTGCAAACCCAGACAGCTAGGTGCCCCACTGATTAGATTAGAAGAGGGCAGGTGAAGGGCGTATTTAAGATTTTTAGCCACACCAGTGTGTGGGCCCAGCCAGATATAACCTCCAAAAATCACTTTCAGCAATGATGGATTTTTGAGGAATGTTGCTGCCTGGGATTGATTTTTGCCACACTTCCCATGAAGTGGTCATCAAAGGGGGAAGAACCCTGCACCTGATTGCAGTACCAGGACCCCCCTGTTTTTCACCCAGGAGCAAGGATAAAACTGGCAGACTTGCACCCACACATCTGATCCCTACCAGATCCCTACCTGGAAGAACTACAGAAGAGGAAGGACTGCCCTGCTGGACCCCTGACCTGCACCTGGACACTGCACTCTGGAGGACTGCACCAGCTGCACACTTGGGCTTCACCTCAAGAAGGACTTTGCTTGGCTTCAACTGGTTCAAGGAGGGACTCCCTGTTTTCTACAGGTGAAAAGTTGCTAGCCAGAGTCCCCTGCACCAACTCTTGAAGAAACCAACCAGCTGACAACTGTCCAGTGAACAAAAAGGAGTTTGCACCAGGTGCATTCTGGGAGTTGTAGTCCGTACCCTCAAGGAGCATCTCAGAACTTCTGGAAACTTGGGGTGAGCTGTGGACCTCAAAAGAACCTTAAAGGAACATCTGGAAGAAGAAGATCTAGAAGTTTGGAGAACTTTTGGAAAAAAGCTCCGTAAAGGGATCGACCAGTCGCAGCAACTCTAGCCAGCTTGCCTCAACCGCTACCCGGCCTGACTTGCAGGTTCGTCCCAATGAAGAAAATCTCCCAAAAAGTGACTACGTCTGAACGTAGGAAGGTAACCAAGACCTCCTAGGCAGTGTATCCGAAGAGGGCTCTAGGGACGTCGGATCAAGATTCAGGTTTGCCCCGGTTGAAGGATTTTCAACTCGAAAATATGACTGAGTCCGAAGCTAAAAATCTCCACCGAGGGCTACCGCGAAGTGTATCTGAGGAAGAGTTCCACGAGGCCGGATTGGACTGGCGACTTGCCCCCGCTGAAGAAAATCTCCAGAAAACGACTAAGTCCAAAGGTCAACTTTTAACCGAGGCCTCCCGTGAGCTGTTGCCGAGCAGGGCTCCATCGCGGTGAGTCTCAAACTTTCACTTTACCCCGGTCGAGGTGCAACCAGATGACAAGATTGGCGCTATTCATTTCTAAATGCTAAAAAACATTAATTCTTGATAAATTCATATCTCTGGTTTCCCTCATCCGATTTTATTCATTTTGGTGTCATTTTAAAGATAAAAATATAATCTAGTCTTTAAATTGGTGTTGGTTTTATATTGTGTTTTGTGTCTTACTTATTTACTGTTTTGTGATTTTTAAATGCTTTACACATACGTCTCCTAAGTTAAGCCTTGTCGCTCGTTGCCAAGCTACCAAGGGTTGAGCTGGGTTTGATTTATTGAGACCTAACTGAACCCAAGTGGGGGTTAGTGGCCTATTGCTAAGTGTAGGTACTTACCTGCCCTTACCAATAACCCTTATTCCAACAGCAAGTTATTATTTTTTGCAGATACCCATGTACATTCTGACTGATCCCCCTGGTACCTGTTCTTCACTTTTTTGAAATGCTATGCATTCTATCTCTCTTGGTGTTAAATGATGAATGTCTATAAGTGAGGCCACCAGTTTCAGAATGTTGAGTGAGTTAAGAATAATGTGTGGACATAGTGATGTTCATTCAGGTGATAATTGTTGGATACTGGGTTACTGGTTAAGGGGGCAAAATCCTACTCAAGCAGAAACCACAAATCGTGTCTGGGTGAAACACAAGTAAACCAAACATTAACCTGTGAATACTGTCACCTATGTATTTGTTGCCAGCTTTCTTACAGCAGATTTTCATTTGAATAATTGTATACTTTCTCAGAGTCTGCTTTTCAAGGTCTGTACCTCATAACTATGCCGAGGAGTACGTCAATAACTTTGGGCCTGATTCGCAAAGCTAACCATACACGTTTTTGTAACTTTATGACTGTTTGATGCTCACAAAAGTATTTTATGACTACTAGCTTTAGGACTGCAGAGTCTTCACATATAAAAAGATAGGACAGTCTTATGTTTTCATGTGCAGACTATCAGGACAGACCTATCTTTTTATGTGCGGAGACTCAGGACAGTCCTATTTTTTTAAGTGTGGAGACTCTGCAGTCCTAAATATACTACTAGTAAACTTCCTTTGTGAATAGTAAACAGTTTTAAACTTACATAGAAGTGTAAGTTTACTTTTGTGAATCTGCCCCGGAGTTAATAATTATACTCCAAAGAACACTGATTTTTGCCAGGTGTTTGCTCCTCTACCATAAATTTGACTAATTTATTGATAATGTAACAGGAAAGCAAAACAAAAGGAATTTCCTGTTTTTGATGCTTTGGGCTTTAACAATGTATTGAATGCTGGGTATTGTTCTAACCACTTTGTGGACAACTATACCCCATAGACTTTGCAGGGACAACACTCAATTTTTCCTAAGGCGTTTGGCCACATACCTTCAGCTCAAATCATGTATTTATAATGTGATAGTCATTTATTTATAATGTAATATGGATCAAAAACGAAACTAGGCTCCCGTTTTGATCTTTTGAGTTTTAAAGATGGCGTGGCAGATACGCATGATATTTGCATAAAGGGTGGATGGAATGGGTTGGGCTGAATAAATTGTTGGAATTTATGCCTGGCTAAGGATTTTATTACTTGTTATTGTGATCTGAATACATAGTCCGACACTAACTGGTAACCAGTGCTAGCATTTCTCATGTTACATATGCTGTAAAACACATATAACATCAGTCATACGAAAGATTCATTGTATTGACTGTTTTCGTGCTGTCTCTTAGTGTAGCTTAGACAGACCCATTCTCATTGCTGTTAAATCATTCTTTCGAGCAAAAGTAAAAATCTTTGTAACGAAAAGGCCTCGCTGAGAGCACCAGACGCTTTGGTGCTACTAATATCCGCACATGCAAACAAACAGAGGAGGCATGTTTTTCAGCAAGTTTGATCGTCATGCTAGAATGCGACATTTGATGTAATGCTCTTATATATACAACAGATGGCGCCCACATACAACAATTGAAGTGAAGGAATATTAGAAAAAACTTGGTTTGCACCAAGTTATACTGTAAAAAGTTACATCTAGCGAAATGTTCGAGTCGCCCGAAAGAACTATTAAAAGTCTCCTCACTCTTCCTCTCCGCTACCTGCTGTACAACAGTTAAAGTTCTGCTACACCTTAAAATAATGTGGACATGGTTGACATTGAACTTCTGTGCGGAAGCAAAGGAATTGGATGAGAAGGCGAAATGCACCCAAAAAATTACGTTAAAGCCTGTGCGCCTTATTTATACTCCAATGTCATTTTGGCGCACAGGAGGGGGCGGGCCATGAAAAACGGCGTCCAGCCTGATGTGCGCCGTTTTGTAACGCCTGGGTGAGGGCAGACAATAAGGAACCTGTGGGCTCACTTCCATGGTCTCTGACCATGGAAGCACTCCAGAGGTGCTCTCCCCTGTCCCCCGGGACACCCCCTGCCACCCTCGCTCACCCCTGGAGGACACCCATGAATGGGGGACCCATCCCAGGTAAGTACAGGTAAGTTGAGGTAAGTATATATTTTTATTTTTAAGTGGCATGGGGGGCCTAATTTGGGCAGAAGCCCCCTGGGCACGGCCATTGTGCAGGGGGGCATGACTCCTGTCTTTGCTAAGACAGGAGTCATTTCAGTGGGGGTTGTGCGTCAAAAAATGGCGCAAGCCATGATTTTTGCCTCAATCCTGATTTGCACCATTTTTTGATGCACAACCCCCATTTTCCCCTACGCCGGCGCTGCCTGGTTTGAGTTTTTTTTTTTTTACTCTGACCAGCCCGCAGCGCCAGCTAACGGCAATCCTCAAAAAGTATAAATATAGGCCACAGTATTGAAACTGTGATGCTGTCCGCAAAGGGGATAGGGTGAGTGAGCGTGGTGGCGGAGTCAAAGGCGTGGCTACAAAAGCTAAGGGCCTTCTTAACAAGGCCGGTTGGGCCGTCCTGCCCCACGGGAGAGGGCAGAAATGCGCCGTATCTACAAGATACAGCACATTTCTGTCCTCTCCCTCTGCACTTGCTCACAAATTGCTGCCTAGCTCCAACGCAGGCACTCTTGCATCATGGTGCAAGGATGCCTGTATTGCGGGGATTATTGTTTTTGTGCAAGAAAGGACACTTTCCTGCACAAAAACAATCACAAGAGGTATTTTCCTCTTTCTATGCGTGCTGCAAAATGCAGCGCAAATAGAAAAAATGGGGAGAAATAAAGATGTTTTTCCACATTGCGTCATTCTTATGCCACCTCTCAGGTGGCATAGGAATCTGACGCATTCCAAGACTTGTAAATTTGGGAATGTGTCAGATTCCTTCGGGTTCCATGGGTGTTGCATGGGAACACCCCAAGCAACACCCATGAAACACCCCTTTCACGCAGTGTTATGCGTAAAAGGGGTTGTTAGAAATTGAGTTTCTGGTTGGCTATGGTATGCACCTAAGCCAGACAGAACTCCCCCACTCTAGTCAAGGCGAGGGAGTTACACACCCAAGATAACCCCTGCTCGTCTTGGTAGCTTGGCATAAGCAGTCAGGCCTATCCCAGAGGCAATGTGTAAAGCATTTGCACAACACACACAACATACGTGATGCACTATTCCCACCACGAACGAAACGCAACATCAAGTTATATAAAAATAAACTGTATTGTACACAACATCATTAGACCAAACACAACATGTCAGTGATACCCTGCTATCCAAGCAGTTGTCAGAACATTATACAGTACTATTACTCTGCGAAAACCCAGCATTAGTCACATGGAACACATAAGTTCCTGATTATTCTACAACATAAGCAGTAGTCAGGTAAACATTACTAAAATAATGCACATGTCATAGTAAACATAAATGCCCATAAAATGAACATCAGAAAACACATGGAATGTCATGAAAACATATCGCCATAAAGGTATATGCCCCAGTAACCATAGGTCACATACCAGGTCACACAGTATTAGGAATGTATGCCAGCATCTTCATATAGTGCAGAAAATAACAATAGAGCTACACATAACAGAGAAAAATCTGTCCACACCAATATAAAAAAGGTCTCACGGGATGCACAGTCCACCCTGCCTACCAGGAAGCTCTGATGCTCTTCTCAGGGGAAAAACAGGGCATGGGGACAGGTGACCCCACTCCTCACTCAGAGGCCACCTCGTCTCACTTCATTGGCCCATAGCTGGGTGGGGCTCTCCTGGCTGCCAGCATGGGTACGGGTGCTACACTCGGCACTCCGTACCTCTGATAATGTAGATGGGGCCCGCTGGAGCGGGGGTCCTCTGATAAGGCTTTCACCATGCCTGCAACTCTCGCAATCCAGATGTGGGGCCCAGCAGTGATGGGGGACTTCCGTCGAGGTTTCCCGCCCACCTGCGAGCCTCCGGAGAGTCAGGGGAAAGGGCCTGGTGGCACAAGGGGGCCTCCGATGAGGTCTCTGCCTTCCTAAGCTGCCTCACCTCTGCCAGGCAACACGCCTGCATGCGACGTGGAACACAAGCCTTCCTCTAGCCCTCCTGAGCCACAACGGTGAATTCAACCACAAGCTGGTGCCTGATCATGCCTGGGGGGCACTATGCTCAGTGCTCATCGCCCCGGGGGCACTGTAAGGAGCGCACTTGTGTGAGAAGGTAGCCTCTTTCTAGCCTTGTTACCCCCACTTTTGGCCTGTTTGTGAGTGTATGTCAGGGTGTTTGTCACTGTTTTCACTGTCTCACTGGGATCCTGATAGCCAGGCCTCAGTGCTCATAGTGAAAACACTATGTTTTCAGTATGTTTGTTATGTGTCACTGGGATCCTGCTGGTCAGGACCCCAGTGCTCATAGGTTTGTGGCCTATATGTATGTGTCACTGGGACCCTGTCACACAGGGCCCCAGTGCTCATAGGTGTGCATGTATATGTTCCCTGTGTGGTGCCTAACTGTCTCACTGAGGCTCTGCTAACCAGAACCTCAGTGGTTATGCTCTCTTATTACTTTCAAATTGTCACTAACAGGCTAGTGACCATTTTTACCAATTTACATTGGCTTACTGGAATACCCTTATAATTCCCTAGTATATGGTACTGAGGTACCCAGGGTATTGGGGTTCCAGGAGATCCCTATGGGCTGCAGCATTTCTTTTGCCACCCATAGGGAGCTCTGACAAATCTTACACAGGCCTGCCACTGCAGCCTGAGTGAAATAACGTCCACGTTATTTCACAGCCATTTTACACTGCACTTAAGTAACTTATAAGTCACCTATATGTCTAACCTTTACCTGGTAAAGGTTAGGTGCAAAGTTACTTAGTGTGAGGGCACCCTGGCACTAGCCAAGGTGCCCCCACATTGTTCAGAGCCAATTCCCTGAACTTTGTGAGTGCGGGGACACCATTACACGGGTGCACTACATATAGGTCACTACCTATATGTAGCTTCACCATGGTAACTCCGAATATGGCCATGTAACATGTCTATGATCATGGAATTGCCCCCTCTATGCCATCCTGGCATAGTTGGCACAATCCCATGATCCCAGTGGTCTGTAGCACAGACCCTGGTACTGCCAAACTGCCCTTCCTGGGGTTTCACTGCAGCTGCTGCTGCTGCCAACCCCTCAGACAGGCAGCTGCCCTCCTGGGGTCCAGCCAGGCCTGGCCCAGGATGGCAGAACAAAGAACTTCCTCTGAGAGAGGGTGTGACACCCTCTCCCTTTGGAAAATGGTGTGAAGGCAGGGGAGGAGTAGCCTCCCCCAGCCTCTGGAAATGCTTTGTTGGGCACAGATGTGCCCAATTCTGCATAAGCCAGTCTACACCGGTTCAGGGACCCTTTAGCCCCTGCTCTGGCGCGAAACTGGACAAAGGAAAGGGGAGTGACCACTCCCCTGACCTGCACCTCCCCTGGGAGGTGTCCAGAGCTCCTCCAGTGTGCTCCAGACCTCTGCCATCTTGGAAACAGAGGTGCTGCTGGCACACTGGACTGCTCTGAGTGGCCAGTGCCACCAGGTGACGTCAGAGACTCCTGCTGATAGGCTCCTTCAGGTGTTAGTAGCCTATCCTCTCTCCTAGGTAGCCAAACCCTCTTTTCTGGCTATTTAGGGTCTCTGTCTCTGGGGAAACTTCAGATAACGAATGCAAGAGCTCATCCGAGTTCCTCTGCATCTCTCTCTTCACCTTCTGATAAGGAAACCACCGCTGACCGCGCTGGAAGCCTGCAAACCTGCAACATAGTAGCAAAGACGACTACTGCAACTCTGTAACGCTGATCCTGCCGCCTTCTCGACTGTTTTCCTGCTTGTGCATGCTGTGGGGGTAGCCTGCCTCCTCTCTGCACCAGAAGCTCCGAAGAAATCTCCCGTGGGTCGACAGAATCTTCCCCCTGCAACCGCAGGCACCAAAAAGCTGCATTACCGGTCCCTTGGGTCTCCTCTCAGCACGACGAGCGAGGTCCCTCGAATCCAGCAACTCTGTCCAAGTGACCCCCACAGTCCAGTGACTCTTCAGCCCAAGTTTGGTGGAGGTAAGTCCTTGCCTCACCTCGCTGGGCTGCATTGCTGGGAACCGTGACTTTGCAGCTACTCCGGCCCCTGTGCACTTCCGGCAGAAATCCTTTGTGCACAGCCAAGCCTGGGTCCACGGCACTCTAACCTGCATTGCACGATTTTCTAAGTTGGTCTCCGGCGACGTGGGACTCCTTTGTGCAACTTCGGCGAGCACTGTTTCACGCATCCTTGTAGTGCCGGTTTCTGGCACTTCTCCGGGTGCTACCTGCTTCAGTGAGGACTCTTTGTCTTGCTCGACGTCCCCTCTCTCTTCAGGTCCAATTTGCGACCTCCTGGTCCCTCTTGGGCCCCAGCAGCGTCCAAAAACGCCAAATGCACGATTTGCAACTAGCAAGGCTTGTTGGCGTCCTTCCGGCGGGAAAACACTTCTGCACAACTCTCCAAGGCAAGCGGGATCCGTCTACCAAAGGGGAAGTCTCTAGCCCTTTTCGTTCCTGCAGAAACCTCAGCTTCTTCTGTCCAGTAGAAGCTTCTTTGCACCCGCAGCTGGCATTTCCTGGGCATCTGCCCATCTCCGACTTGCTTGTGACTTTTGGACTTGGTCCCCTTGTTCCACAGGTACCCTAGATTGGAAATCCACAGTTGTTGCATTGATGGTTTGTGTCTTTCCTGCATTATTCCTCTAACACGACTTCTTTGTCCCTAGGGGAACTTTAGTGCACTTTGCACTCACTTTTCAGGGTCTTGGGGAGGGTTATTTTTCTAACTCTCACTATTTTCTAATAGTCCCAGCGACCCTCTACAAGGTCACATAGGTTTGGGGTCCATTCGCGGTTCACATTCCACTTTTGGAGTATATGGTTTGTGTTGCCCCTATCCCTATGTTTCCCCATTGCATCCTATTGTAACTATACATTGTTTGCACTGTTTTCTAAGACTATACTGCATATTTTTGCTATTGTGTATATATATCTTGTGTATATTTCCTATCCTCTCACTGAGGGTACACTCTAAGATACTTTGGCATATTGTCATAAAAATAAAGTACCTTTATTTTTAGTATAACTGTGTATTGTGTTTTCTTATGATATTGTGCATATGACACTAAGTGGTACTGTAGTAGCTTCACACGTCTCCTAGTTCAGCCTAAGCTGCTCTGCTAAGCTACCATTATCTATCAGCCTAAGCTGCTAGACACCCTATACACTAATAAGGGATAACTGGGCCTGGTGCAATGTGCAAGTACCCCTTGGTACTCACTACAAGCCAGTCCAGCCTCCTACATTGGTTGTGCAGTGGTGGGATAAGTGCTTGAGACTACTTACCACTCTTGTCATTGTACTTTTCATAAGAGAAAAATATACAAAACAAGGTCAGTGTATATACACATAGCCAAAAAGTTTTGCATTTCCTCTTTTCACTCTTTTCTAAGTGCTGAAAAGTACTTCTAAACTTTCAAAAAGTTCTTAAAAGTTTAAAAAGTTTTTTTTCTGTCTTTCCAAAAAGTTCTGAAAACTTTTTTCTCTTTTTCTATCACTTTAACTCTCTCTAAAAAATGTCTGGCACAGGCCAAAGTGTTGATCTGTCCAAACTTGCATATGACAACCTTAGCTGGAAAAGAGCAAGGAGTCTCTGTATAGAGAGAGGTTTGAGTGTAGGGAAAAATCCTTCCTTGGAACTGTTACTTAACATGCTTAGAGAACAGGATAAGGCCATAGGTGCCCCATCTGTTGAAAAAGTACCTAATAGTTCCCAATCTGATTCAGGGACTCCCCCAGGAAAAGATTCAGGAAAGAAACTTCCTAGCCTGCCCATTACTAGACAATCTAGCATAGATGGTAATGATGATGAGCCACACCAAATAAATAGTGTTGTCTCACATCATAGCAAAAGCATTTATTCTCACCATACTGGTAGTAATGTTTCTGTAAACCAAGCTGTTAGGGTGCCTTCTGTAAGGGACAGGTCTCCTTCTGTTCATTCCCATCATAGCTCTGTTTCTAGAAATGTCCCTCCCACCAACCCTGATGACAGAATGTTAGAGAGGGAACTCAATAAGTTGAGGGTGGAACAAACCAGACTGAAGCTTAAAAAGCAACAGCTGGATTTGGATAGACAGTCTTTTGAATTAGAGAAGGAAAGACAGAAGTTGGGTTTAGATACCCATGGTGGCAGCAGCAGTATTCCCCATAGTCATCCTGCAAAAGAGCATGATTCCAGGAATCTGCACAAGATAGTTCCCCCTTATAAGGAGGGGGATGACATTAACAAGTGGTTTGCTGCACTTGAGAGGGCCTGTGTTGTACAGGATGTCCCTCAAAGGCAGTGGGCTGCTATCCTATGGCTATCATTTAGTGGAAAGGGTAGGGATAGACTCCTTACTGTGAAAGAAAGTGATGCCAATAATTTTACAGTTCTTAAGAATGCACTCCTGGATGGTTATGGCTTAACCACTGAACAGTACAGGATAAAGTTCAGAGAGACCAAAAAGGAGTCTTCACAAGACTGGGTTGATTTCATTGACCAGGCAGTGAAGGCCTTGGAGGGGTGGTTACATGGCAGTAAAGTTACTGATTATGAAAGCCTGTATAACACAATCCTGAGAGAGCATATACTTAATAATTGTGTGTCTGATTTGTTGCACCAGTACCTGGTAGACTCTGATCTGACCTCTCCCCAAGAATTGGGAAAGAAGGCAGACAAATGGGTCAGAACAAGGGTGAACAGAAAAGTTCATACAGGGGGTGACAAAGATGGCAATAAGAAGAAAGATGGTGAAAAATCTCAAGATAAGCATGGGGATAAGGGTAAAACCAAAGATCCCACTTCAAATCTTAAACACTCTTCAGAGGGTGGGGATAAAACAAATTCTTCCTCTTCTTCCCAACCTGCACACATTAAAAAGCCTTGGTGCTTTGTGTGTAAAAATAGAGGCCATAGGCCAGGGGATAAGTCCTGTCCAGGTAAACCCCCTGAGCCTACCACCACTAATACATCAAGCTCTAGTGCCCCTAGCAGTAGTGGTACTAGTGGTGGGACTGCTGGCAACAGTCAAGCAAAGGGTGTAGTTGGGTTCACTTATGGGTCCATAGTGGAAACTGATGTCATCAGTCCCAAGACAGTTTCTGTCACACCTAGTGGCACTGGCCTTGCCACACTGGCTGCTTGTCCCCTTACAATGGATAAGTACAGGCAGACAGTTACAATAAATGGTGTTGAGGCCTTGGCCTACAGGAACACAGGTGCCAGTTTCACTTTGGTGACTGAAAACCTAGTGCACCCTGATCAACACATCATTGGACAACAGTATAAGATTATTGATGTCCATAACTCCACTAAGTTTCTTCCCTTAGCTATAATTCAGTTTAGTTGGGGTGGAGTTACTGGCCCTAAGCAGGTGGTGGTATCACCTAGCTTGCCTGTAGACTGTCTCTTAGGTAATGACCTAGAGGCCTCAGGTTGGGCTGATGTAGAGTTTTATGCCCATGCAGCCATGCTGGGCATCCCTGAGGAATTGTTCCCTCTCATTTCTACTGAAATGAAAAAGCAAAGGAGAGAAGGCCTGAAAACTCAGGATCCCTCTCCATCAACAGGTAAAAAGGGTACCACAGTATCCCCTAACCACCCTACCATTCAGGATACCATTCCTGTGGTGGGAGAAACCTCTCCTGGGGTGGCACCTGTTCCAAGGGAATCATCAGCTGGCAAAGCTGGACTCCCTGAGGTAGAAGTACCTCTCTGTGGGATAACTAACATTGGTGACAAAAAGAGCACCATTTTAGTTAACATGGAGCATCCCTCCAACCCTCCCAGAGAAACTTTAGTGCAGAAACCTGCACTGCCTCACAAAACTTAGGACAGCACCCCTGCCCTAGTGTGGAGCTCATAGGACAGCATCCCTGCCCTGCTCCAACTCAAGAGAAACAGCATCCCTGTTCTCTCTTCCAGCCAAATGGACAAAGTTTTTGCCCAGCTATGGCTTTATTGAGACAGCATCCCTGTCTGGCATTTCCATCACTACAAATAGGTTCAGTGGACAATTCCCACTGCTCTAAACTAAAACTTACTGATAGAAACTCTGAAAATACATCTTCACATTGTTGCTTAGCTAAAAAAACTTCAAACAGGGTGGTTTACATCCCCACAGGGAAGTAACCATGTAGTGGATGATAAAGGGAGTAACCAGTCTATTGCAGAGCTACTCTCTACTTATCACCACTTAGACAATAAAGTCTCAACTGGCCAAGGTTAGCCTTATTGTCCTTCGTTTGGGGGGGGGGGGTTGTGTGAGAAGGTAGCCTCTTTCTAGCCTTGTTACCCCCACTTTTGGCCTGTTTGTGAGTGTATGTCAGGGTGTTTGTCACTGTTTTCACTGTCTCACTGGGATCCTGATAGCCAGGCCTCAGTGCTCATAGTGAAAACACTATGTTTTCAGTATGTTTGTTATGTGTCACTGGGATCCTGCTGGTCAGGACCCCAGTGCTCATAGGTTTGTGGCCTATATGTATGTGTCACTGGGACCCTGTCACACAGGGCCCCAGTGCTCATAGGTGTGCATGTATATGTTCCCTGTGTGGTGCCTAACTGTCTCACTGAGGCTCTGCTAACCAGAACCTCAGTGGTTATGCTCTCTCATTACTTTCAAATTGTCACTAACAGGCTAGTGACCATTTTTACCAATTTACATTGGCTTACTGGAATACCCTTATAATTCCCTAGTATATGGTACTGAGGTACCCAGGGTATTGGGGTTCCAGGAGATCCCTATGGGCTGCAGCATTTCTTTTGCCACCCATAGGGAGCTCTGACAAATCTTACACAGGCCTGCCACTGCAGCCTGAGTGAAATAACGTCCACGTTATTTCACAGCCATTTTACACTGCACTTAAGTAACTTATAAGTCACCTATATGTCTAACCTTTACCTGGTAAAGGTTAGGTGCAAAGTTACTTAGTGTGAGGGCACCCTGGCACTAGCCAAGGTGCCCCCACATTGTTCAGAGCCAATTCCCTGAACTTTGTGAGTGCGGGGACACCATTACACGGGTGCACTACATATAGGTCACTGCCTATATGTAACTTCACCATGGTAACTCCGAATATGGCCATGTAACATGTCTATGATCATGGAATTGCCCCCTCTATGCCATCCTGGCATAGTTGGCACAATCCCATGATCCCAGTGGTCTGTAGCACAGACCCTGGTACTGCCAAACTGCCCTTCCTGGGGTTTCACTGCAGCTGCTGCTGCTGCCAACCCCTCAGACAGGCAGCTGCCCTCCTGGGGTCCAGCCAGGCATGGCCCAGGATGGCAGAACAAAGAACTTCCTCTGAGAGAGGGTGTGACACCCTCTCCCTTTGGAAAATGGTGTGAAGGCAGGGGAGGAGTAGCCTCCCCCAGCCTCTGGAAATGCTTTGTTGGGCACAGATGTGCCCAATTCTGCATAAGCCAGTCTACACCGGTTCAGGGACCCCTTAGCCCCTGCTCTGGCGTGAAACTGGACAAAGGAAAGGGGAGTGACCACTCCCCTGACCTGCACCTCCCCTGGGAGGTGTCCAGAGCTCCTCCAGTGTGCTCCAGACCTCTGCCATCTTGGAAACAGAGGTGCTGCTGGCACACTGGACTGCTCTGAGTGGCCAGTGCCACCAGGTGACGTCAGAGACTCCTGCTGATAGGCTCCTTCAGGTGTTAGTAGCCTATCCTCTCTCCTAGGTAGCCAAACCCTCTTTTCTGGCTATTTAGGGTCTCTGTCTCTGGGGAAACTTCAGATAACGAATGCAAGAGCTCATCCGAGTTCCTCTGCATCTCTCTCTTCACCTTCTGATAAGGAAACCACCGCTGACCGCGCTGGAAGCCTGCAAACCTGCAACATAGTAGCAAAGGCGACTACTGCAACTCTGTAACGCTGATCCTGCCGCCTTCTCGACTGTTTTCCTGCTTGTGCATGCTGTGGGGGTAGCCTGCCTCCTCTCTGCACCAGAAGCTCCGAAGAAATCTCCCGTGGGTCGACGGAATCTTCCCCCTGCAACCGCAGGCACCAAAAAGCTGCATTACCGGTCCCTTGGGTCTCCTCTCAGCATGACGAGCGAGGTCCCTCGAATCCAGCGACTCTGTCCAAGTGACCCCCTCAGTCCAGTGACTCTTCAGCCCAAGTTTGGTGGAGGTAAGTCCTTGCCTCACCTCGCTGGGCTGCATTGCTGGGAACCGCGACTTTGCAGCTACTCCGGCCCCTGTGCACTTCCGGCGGAAATCCTTTGTGCACAGCCAAGCCTGGGTCCACGGCACTCTAACCTGCATTGCACGACTTTCTAAGTTGGTCTCCGGCGACGTGGGACTCCTTTGTGCAACTTCGGCGAGCACTGTTTCACGCATCCTCGTAGTGCTGGTTTCTGGCACTTCTCTGGGTGCTACCTGCTTCAGTGAGGGTTCTTTTTCTTGCGCGACGTCCCCTCTCTCTTCAGGTCCAACTTGCGACCTCCTGGTCCCTCCTGGGCCCCAGCAGAGTCCAAAAACGCCAAACGCACAATTTGCAACTAGCAAGGCTTGTTGGCGTCTTTCCAGCGGGAAAACACTTCTGCACGACTCACCAAGGCGAGCGAAATCCGTCCACCAAAGGGGAAGTCTCTAGCCCTTTTCGTTCCTGCAGAAACCTCAGCTTCTTCTGTCCAGTAGAAGCTTCTTTGCACCCGCAGCTGGCATTTCCTGGGCATCTGCCCATCTCCGACTTGCTTGTGACTTTTGGACTTAGTCCCCATGTTCCACAGGTACCCTAGATTGGAAATCCACAGTTGTTGCATTGCTGGTTTGTGTCTTTCCTGCATTATTCCTCTAACACGACTTCTTTGTCCCTAGGGGAACTTTAGTGCACTTTGCACTCACTTTTCAGGGTCTTGGGGAGGGTTATTTTTCTAACTCTCACTATTTTCTAATAGTCCCAGCGACCCTCTACAAGGTCACATAGGTTTGGGGTCCATTCGTGGTTCGCATTCCACTTTTGGAGTATATGGTTTGTGTTGCCCCTATCCCTATGTTTCCCCATTGCATCCTATTGTAACTATACATTGTTTGCACTGTTTTCTAAGACTATACTGCATATTTTTGCTATTGTGTATATATATCTTGTGTATATTTCCTATCCTCTCACTGAAGGTACACTCTAAGATACTTTGGCATATTGTCATAAAAATAAAGTACCTTTATTTTTAGTATAACTGTGTATTGTGTTTTCTTATGATATTGTGCATATGACACTAAGTGGTACTGTAGTAGCTTCACACGTCTCCTAGTTCAGCCTAAGCTGCTCTGCTAAGCTACCATTATCTATCAGCCTAAGCTGCTAGACACCCTATACACTAATAAGGGATAACTGGGCCTGGTGCAAGGTGCAAGTACCCCTTGGTACTCACTACAAGCCAGTCCAGCCTCCTACAACTTGCTCCTGTCTTCACTTTGCCGTGCCCTGGGGGTCCCCAGCACTGCACGTTTCAGATGCACTCAGTCAACACAGCCTGCCTGGGCCGCAGCAGTGATTTTTCCTGCCATCAATCCCAGAAAAAGCGTTCTCCAGGTGCTTAGTAAATAAAACAAAGGTGCTCTCAAGGCGCCAGGAAAATAAAAGAAAAGTGCTCATCAGGCACTCAGCTCCAACAATGGGGCTTCCACATATAGTGCTGTTCTCGAGCTGAGATGCCAGTAATTGCAAGGGGATAGGGGCCTCGGCACCCATCCCCTGGGGACACACGTAGACCACTTGGCGGTAGGGCCCAACTGTAGGCCAGCACAAGGGGGATGTAGTCAGTGGCAGTTTCTCCTAGTGACCTAGAAGGTCACAGGTCAACACAGCAGCAGCAGTCCAAGGCAGTTCCTGTTAAGTCCCTCCAGTAGAATTCTGTGTCCCATTCCTTCAAGAATGTTTCTTGTGTGTTTTACATGGGGAAAATCCCCTATACTTATGCTCAGTTTTGCAAAGCACTCACAAAGATGGGGAGAAGAGGTTCCAACCAGTTACAACTGATTCTAGAAGTGTCCATTCTCTCCTGCAGCACAGGCTTCAGACATCAGTTGGGGATAAACAAGCCCTCTGTGTGAGGTCAGGGCACAGCTTTTATAAATGCAGGTGTGCCCGCCTCCCCTTATCTCAGGCCAGGATGACCATTGAAAATGCAGATGCACCTCTGTGACACCTCCACCCAGCTGTCACTCTGCCCCAGACGTGGAATGGAGTCAAGTTGCAAAACACTAGAGTCATAAGCACAGAGAAATGCTCACTTTCTAGAAGTGGCATTTCTATAATGGTAATAAAAATCCACCTACACCAGTAAGCAGCATTTCTCACTACCATTACAACAATACCAAACATACCTAAGCTACCCCTCGTAAATCAGACAATACCCCTTAGAGATAAGGCCGGTCATTTACAATGCCATCCTATGAGCAAGGTAGCAGTGAGAAACCAAATAGGCTGTTTGTCACTACCAGGACTGGCCACACAACCAGGCACATGTCCTGCCTTCTACATACATAGCACCCTGCCCATTGTGCTAGCTAAGGCCTACCTAAGGAGTGACTTACATGTAGTAATAGGGAAGTTCTGGGCCTGGCAAGTAAATTTAGATGCCAAGACCCTGTGGCAGTAAACTGTGTACGCAGGCCTGAGACAGGTTTGCAAGGCTACTTATGTGGGTGGGGCAAGCAGCGTTGCAGGCCCACTAGTAGCATTTAATTTACAGGCCCTCGGTGTAGAAATAGCACTGTACAAGGGACTTACAGGTAAATGAAATGTGACAATTTGGTTTAAGCCAATCATACCAACTTTAGAAGGGAGAGCACTTGCACTTTAGCACTGATCAGCAGTGATAAAGTGCTCAGAGTCCTAGAACCAACAGCAAGAGGTCAGAAAAATGGGAGGCAAAAAGCTTGAGGATGACCCTGCAAAAAGGGCCAGGTCCAACAGGGGTCCACAGTTGCAAGGTCATTGAAAGCCACCCAAGGTGGCTTTGTGTGGACTTGTAAATATGGGCTGGCACACTATGCCACTGGAGCGTAAAAATAGAATGCTCCAGGTGCACAGTCTGCTGCTAGGGCCTCGTAAATGATGCTCTAAATATTCTGTAACTTTTTTCATCTTTCACCTTCACGTAACTACATATAACATAAGACATAGCTCAAAGGGAGAAGGTAAATGCAGGTCATTTTAATCAATGGGAAATGCAATATCGTTCATTATGAACCCTCTATTAGTTAATGCACTGCAGAGGTCCGTGTCTGTAAACAGAAAGCCACAGACTTGAATCCTGGTTGATGCAGTAGAGAATAGTGACTTGTGTATATTTAATATTATGAGGTCCCAGTCTGTGACAGAAAGGACTGTGAATATATACATTATTTTTAACTTGCATTACACAAAGTGCAAGATAGGCTGCTACAAAAAGTGTAAAAAGGTTTAACATACTGTGCTTCCAAAATATAGATTTTAGTAATACCTAGACTGTACATAGTACAAGTTTATTTTTTAGAACTGTCCATTAAAAACACACACTTCACAGCTCAGATGGTAACTTCCTTTCACTAACACTCAAAAAGAACAAAATCTGTGTCATCAGGAAGCTTCAAGTGATTCCATAATTTAAAGCCAATACCAGCTTTCAGGCACCATTTACATTTCAGATTAATCAGTTTTGCATATTTACATTTCTTTCAGGCAAACAGACACCCTGGCGAGAAAGTTTGTTTAGCTGTCAGACCTTCTCTTGGTTTCACAGCACAGGCTTTACATTTTAGCTGAAGCATGTCAACTCTCTGAATCAACAGTTTCAGGATGGTTCTCTTTTCACTAAAAATAGGGGAACTGTTTTTCTTCAATTAGAAAGACATGGGCACATCATGTCCCTCAGATCCCATCCACTTCGACCACTCAGTTAGATAATGCTGATGGTGGTTACCTCATGAAGTATCCACTGCAGTGACATGTGAGTCTGTAAGTCATTGATGCCTTCTCCTGACTTAGGGCCCAATTACGAGTTTGGCAGTCAGTCCCAAAGAGACAGCTACACTGTATAACGATGTCTACAAGCAGAACTGCTGCCCATCAAGCCAAAGTGGTCTGCTATCAAGTGCAGTGGTCTGCTATCTTGGTGGTCCATACTCCGGTGCCGTCAGCACCACAGCCAACCACGGAGCCTATTACAAACACATAGTCAACATGGCAGTCCCCATGCAGCGGTTAACTAATGGCGGTCGACTGCCGTGGTACATGTTCAGCAAAGCAACAGACACATGCCCATTGGATGAATTAAAAACAACACAGCTGACAATTATGGGCCCAGTGGCCACACCTACACAGCACCTTATAAAACACACCCCTTCACAGACCATGATCCTTTGAATCTCCACTGCAAGTGAGAGTTGCGTTTTGTCCAGAGAGATGAGGCACCCCTTTTTTCACTAACCCTCACACACCTTTCACACACCTTTCTCCAATATACTCCCCACATCACTTTTCTTTTGTAGGTAACTCCCTGTCACCCACTCTAATTTTTCACCATGTCATGTCCCAAAAGTTCCAGTTTTTCACAGGATGAGGTGAGAGTCATTGTGATTGAAATCATAACAGTGGAGCACACGCCTCTCAGTATGAAAATGGAAATGTGGCAAAGGATCATTGTCAGAGTGAATGCTGTAGGCACCACCCTGGCACAAATGAGGACAGTAGGAAGAAAACGAGGGCCTGAGGGGCCAGGTGCGTTCCCTGGCCTCCAGGCAACAGATGGAAGACAACAAGACTTCACAGCACACCATTACATCTCATTCCCTGGCAGGAGAAGGCCTTGGCCATCCTTCATCCTGAGGGCTTGACAGGAATACATGGGGAGCAGACTCTGGTAAGTTACAACACAGAAACAGTCATAAAAATGCAATGTACTTCATGCTCACAGTTCAGCTTTTGGCTCTGTGTCATTCTGTGTCATTCATTTACTTTACCAACATTCAATACCCAGAGTATCTGAGATGTAAGACTTTCAATGTGTACTGTTGGACCTAGTATCACAACTACCAAGGTCCATCACATGCCATAAGTTGTAATGGAGTCTGTAAGTGTTTCAAAATGAAACAAATCATCCCAGGACTCAAGCTATGACTCAACATGTAAACGTATGCTCCAACATAAATGTAGTCTGGCAACAGATATGTTATACCCAACATTTGTCAAGTATTGGGGAGTAGAGAGAGTGACTGGACTGCAAACCACAGGAGGCCCTGTTTCTGTATCTCTGTTTGTTAACTCTCAATTGAAGTTTACTTACCTGGGAGGATACCGTGTGCCAAGTGTGTGAAGTAGAGTGAGTGACCTCACTGCAAATCCCCTGTTTCTGTAGCTCCAACCACCAGCCCAGTGTTCACTTACCCAAATACACCTGTTTATTAACTCTCAAATGAAGTTCAATCACCTGGGAAGATACCATTTGTCAAGTGCGTGAAGTAGAGAGAGTGACTGAACTGCAAATCCCAATAGCCCCTGTTTCTGTAACTCCAACCACCAGTCCAGTGTTCACTTACCTAAATACACCTGTTTGTTAACTCTCAATTGAAATTTACTCAGCTGGGAGTGAGTAATATACAGATAATGCTCACCTCAATGACGTACTTTTCTACCTAGCTCTATCTTTACCTGGTATCCCAAGATAAAGCTATTGGGGACATAAATGACACCTTTAGCACCTTGAGACCCTCACGGGTGAGTAGTGCGCTTTACAAATTCCTGATTGATTGATTGATTGATTACCTAGTGTGTACACCAAGTATTCCTAAGGCCTCAAGCTGCAGCACCAGATTGGTAGTTGCAGCAAACACATTAGCACAGAACTGCACACATGATGACTGCAGTTATATATACAACAGAGTTGCGTAGTTGTCTGTATCTCACTCAACTATACCTCCAAATGGTCAAGTGCACCTATTATCTCTCCACTGTGTTGGCCTCACTGATGGTAAGATGTCATTATAATTCCCAAAAGCAAACGGATCAGCATATCTAATGAGCTCCTGGAGTCTAATACTTTAGGAAAGCTTTACGCATGTCATGACATATACTCCAATACCATGGCAACATGGCACAATAGACTATCCTACAACTTAAGAATGTGCAGGATCCCTACTTACTGTAACACAATACCTGTGGAGGTAGATGTCACACTACTACCAATAACAATGTATGTTCTCAATAGGTCAAGATGCCACAGCACGCGGGCAGACCTCCTCCACCGATCAGACTCCCACTACCATCCTAAATGAAGCCCTCACTAATAACAACACTCCTGGACTTGTAGATGTGGAGGATGGGCCTTGCACATCTGGGCAAACTGGTCAGATGGCAACAGTGAGTCTCATGGTGCCAACAACTACACCTTGCAGCCCTGTTGCAACAACATCACAGGCAAAATGTGTCCCCCAGCCTGTGTACCGTGTGAACAGTTTCCACCATTTCGGGCCCCCCAGTCCTCGATCCTGAGGAGCAACTCAACACTACTGGCACTGAGGGTCCAGGACCCAGTTGGAGAAGGCATCTGAGCCAAGGGTACAGGCACCAGGGGGTAGTGTATGTGGGAGGGATGCTGTGAGCCAGAGGAGGGAGGCAACTGTGGCTGCTGTTGACCAGCATACTATCAGCCACGTCTTGCGGGTCCTTCAGGAGTACTAAAGCGTGATGAGCTAGGTATTAACTGAACTCTGGGAAATGAAGCAGCAACAGAGGGACATGAGCCAAAAAATGTATGAACCCAATATCAACATGGGTACCCTAACAGGGGTGCTGAAGGACATCCATACAACCCTGAGCAGGGCTTTTCCACCAAGATCCACCCCTTCCTGTGGACCAACTACCTCACTGCTAAATACATCTGCAGCATCCACAAGAAGGGAGGCTCTGCCACAGGCACAACCACCCACAGGCATCCCTCCTTCTGCAGCAGCTGATCCCCCCTCATAGACGGAGATGTCCATGCAAGAATCCTGGAGGTGCGGATGGCAAGACACCTACCACTGCCAGCAAGAAACCTGTTTCTTAATGCCCTTCTTTGTGTCACACATTCACTCTGTGAACTGATTCTGACCCACATTACAGTTCCAATGGGAGAAGTACTCTGGACTTTGGACTTCCACTGGTGTGGCTTCTACTCCAACGATTTCATTCACCACGACTGACCCCTTCACTTTTCATTTTTGTTTCTTCATGTCCCAAATTGTTTTTTGCATCATCATTGTAATAAATTCACTCATCACTAACTGACTGTCTGCTGTCTTAAATTTTACATTTAGCAATGTAGATATGTAAGACCATGTGAACCATACAATGAAGATACAAGCTACTTATGCAAGCACAAATATGTTGCATGTAGACAGTGTCCAGCTCAGGATTGTAACCATCACACACCAACACATTCATAAAAGTGTCTTGTATCAGAAGAGATTTTATTACATTGTTCAGCACATAGGGGGTCATTCTGACCCCCGCGGGCGGCAGGAGCCGCCATATGGCCGCTCCGCGGTCGAAAGACCGCGGAGGCCATTCTGGCTTTCCCGCTGGGCTGGCGGGCGACCGCCAGAAGGCCGCCCGCCAGCCCAGCGGGAAACCCCTCCCCACGAGGAAGCCGGCTCCGAATGGAGCCGGCGGAGTGGGTATGTGCGACGGGTGCAGTGGCACCCGTCGCGTATTTCAGTGTCTGCAAAGCAGACACTGAAATACAAAGTGGGGCCCTCTTACGGGGGCCCCACGACACCCCTCACCGCCATCCTGTTCCTGGCGGTCGGAGCCGCCAGGAACAGGATGGCGGTGAGGGGGTCGGAATCCCCCATGGCGGCGCAGCAAGCTGCGCCGCCATGGGGGATTCCCAGGGCAGCGGAAAACCGGCGGGAGACCGCCGGTTTTCCTGGTCAGACCGCGGCCAAACCCCCGCGGTCAGAATGCCCTGCGGGGCACCGCCAGCCTGTTGGCGGTGCTCCCGCATCCCCGGCCCCGGCGGTCCTTGACCGCCGGGGTCGGAATGACCCCCATAGTCTGTCAAGATGGTTGAAACATAGAAAATCAGACATGGCCATATCAGACTGTGTAGGCCACAAAATATACTGGTACAGACCCCCAGAACATTGTATGAATGGACATGGTTGATATCATCAGCTGGTGACATATCCCCTAGCACTCAAAAGGAGCCCCACATCATAGAATGCAACACCAAGACAGATGGTTGTACAACAGTTCCTGATCACAGGATCATTACAATCCAGTGCTACTGCACCTGGTGGTGTGACAAAAGCAAATGTCAGTGATGTGCCACAGGCCCGTTGACCTACAATTATGAAACACATTGGCAGATACAAACAGTTCAGACAAAAAGATTGTTTAGCCAATGTGTAGGGCAACTGACATGAATTTGGCCTACATCATTTTTACTGACCACATGATGACACACATGATGCATCAAGGCCAACACAAAACAACAAACAAGTCCAACGGAGTCTTCTGCACTTCCATCCTTTCACTTTGAAACACTCTGAAAGCTGTCTTGAAACAGGTTTCTACACCCAAAGTCTGTGAAATACATACCCAGGAACAATCCATGTCCACTTTGAATGTCCCAACAGCACAATGTACCTGTCAATATCACAACTCTGAAATGGCCAAATGACGTTCTCATGGTGAATGTACATAAATAAAGAACAAAACAAGGAGGATAGCTCTGAAACCATACATATGACGCATGACACATAGCAAACATCTGGAGAACAAAGTCCCTTAGAAAAATCTGGCACAATCAAAGCAACATCATAAAAATGTGAATGTGTGAAAAGCTAGCTCATCAAACACCCTTTTGCATATTTTGCCTGAGCATCAGCAACCTATTTCCAAAAATATACTCCACACATTTTCACAACTACAGTTCTTTGTACAGTCAAAGTCATGACATCTCATGACATACACTCATGAGAAGAAGCTGTCAATTAGATATTGTCACATGTCAGCTCCTTCCTCTTCACCACTATCATGTTCATGTGGCATTTCAGAATTCTCACCCAGTGGCTCCTCTGGGATGTAAGAGATATTCCTCTGTAGGGTGATATTACAGAGCATGCAGCATTCCACTGTGTTAGAAATGGGGTATTTGGTTGGCAGGCAGGTTGCCCCCTGTCCAAGCAAGGACCCTCACTCTAGTCAGGGTAAAGGAGAAACACACCTGTTTAACCCCCGCTTACTCCCTTGGTAGCTTGGCACGAGCAGAAAAGCTTAACCCAGAGGCAATGTGTAAAGTATTTGTAGCAACACACACAGTAATACAGTGAAAACAATACAAAATGGACACCACATAGGTTTAGAGGAATAGTAATTATTTATCTACATAAAACAAGACAAAAATGCCAAAAATTCAACATACACAGGAAAGGTTATTAATTTTTTAAGATTAATCTTCGAGATAACGCTTAGAAACACAAATGCTTTGAATTGGTGATATCACAGCATAGTGACGGAGTCGTTTCCAACAATCAGACTCTAAATGCGCTGGTCACGGAGTCACATGGACCACTAGGTACAGTACCTTGTAAAAATGAGGAAACAAGCCGGTGCACAGTCAGGGATCAAGGTGTCGCAAGATCTGGTGTGGCATTGGTTGCGGTGCTGCGGAGATATCGGTGCGAGGCATCGGGTTCTTGCTGTGGAGCTGTGGAGGTGAGGGGGTGTCGGTTGCAAGGAGTCAGTCCCTGGGCACCCCTGGCAAAGTTAAAGTCCAGCGAAGTCAAGATTCTGCGGGGTGACATCATGGGGTTGCGATCACATCCCAAAGTCACAGACGTGCGATGGAGTTGGGTGTCACAAACATTGGGCATACGTCACTCCAACTCATAAGTTTGTGTGGACATCAGTGGCTGCAGCAATGTTGGGCCTACATTGACAGTGGGGTCGTCACGCCTCAGCGAGGTCCACAGGTCCAGGCGTAGGTGGTATCATGGGCTTCGTGCAGTATCATCTTTAGTGAAGTTGCATGGAGTCGTCAGGCACCATTTCACAGGATTTCACCATAAATTCACTTCCAGGGTCTCAGGAACTGGAATGGCACCATCTGGCAAGCTATAGTCCATAGCATGCAGACTCAGAGACTGGTTGGTGAAGTCTTTGCTGTCCCTGAGGCTTCAAAAGCAGGAGGCAAGCTCAGTCCAAACCCTTGAAGATATTTCTCAAGCAGGAATGCACAAACAAGTCCAGTCTTTGTACCCTTTCACAAGGAGAAGAAGCAACTGCAGGCTAGCCTAACAAAGCAGTCACAGACAGGGGCACGACTTCTCCTCAGCTCTAATCCTGGCAAAAGTTCCTCTTGAATCCTTGACGTAATATAAAGTCTGGGGTGTTGGGTCTAATACTTATGCCCCTTTCTGCCTTTGAAGTTGCCCAACTTCAAAGAAAAGTCTCTGTTGTTTACAGGATCCTGCCTGGCACCAGACATACACCAGGGGTTTGGAGACTGGTTTGCGTGAGGGCAGGCACAGCCCTTTCTGGTGTAAGTGACCACTTCTCTTTCCACTCTAGCCCAGATGTCCCATCAGGATATGCAGGTTACATCCCAGCACCCTTTATGACACTGTCTAATGGAGATGCTTAAACAGTCCAACTGTCAGTCTGACCCAGCCAAGGAATCCGCAGGCAGTCACAGAATATAAAAAAATAAACAAAAGTGGCATTTTTAAACTGACAATCTAAAAACCATCTTTGCTAAAATATGTATTTTTAAATTGTGAGTTCAAAGGGAAACTGCACTTTAAGGATATTTAAAGGCAACATCCATGTTAACCCATGAGAGAGATAGACCTTGCAACAGTGCAAACAGGATTTGGCCGTATTTCACTGTTAGGACATGTAAAAACACACCAGCATATATCCTACCTTTAACATACACTGCACCCTGCCCATGGGGCTACCTAGGGCCTATCTTAGGGATACCTGACATGAATAAAAAGGAAAGGTTTGGGCTTGTCAAGTGGGTACACTTGCCAAGTCGAATTGGCAGTTTAAAACTGCACACACAGACACTGCAGTGGCAGGTGTGAGCCATGTTTACAGGGCTACTCCTGTGGGTGGCACAATCAGTCCTGCAGGCCCACTAGTAGCATTTGATTTACACGCCCTAGGCACCTCTAGTGTACTTTAATAGGGACTTACTAGTAAATGAAGTATGCCAATTTGGGAAAAACCAATTACACATACAATTTCACATAGGGAGCAGGTGCACTTTAGCACCGTTCAGCAGTGGTAAAATGCCCAGAGTAACAAAAACAGCAAAAACAGAGTCTAGTACACAGCAACAACCTGGGAAGTAGAAGCAAAGAGTTAGGGAGACCACACCAAGGATGCCAGGTCTAACACACGGCGATCTGACACACCTTCTTGGGTGAGCAGAGGACTCTCCAAGTCTTGTCTAGACCACAAAATCTGGCCTTCAGGAGCCCCAAAGCTCATTCCATTGCACACCGTGTTCTTCCATGGGCATCTTTGAAGCAGACTTCCCCTTGAATAGTTGGATTCCTCAGCAGTGTCAACAACCAAAGACTGTTTGGATATGCTGAGTCCCCTGTTTTGGAATGAGGCACAAGTGTCACAATGAGCCCCTCACTTCATGTTTATAGTTCCTAACATTGCACACACAAAATCAGGACAGATGTGACTTACTAACTAGCCAGGCCCTCTCTCGTTGCAGTTCTGACATAAGCTGGGGTATAGTGCTGTTCTGCATTGCAAAGTAATCATTGGCTGATCCAGAGAACTGGTAACAGATGTTTGAGATGTAGAGATCCGACAAGCAGACAACTTGCACATTGATAGAATTGAAATGCTTCCTGTTGCAATAGACTTGTTCACTGGCTTGCATTGGCAACAAGGCAATATGTGTGCCCTCAATGGCTCCCACCACATCTGGGGGGTGACCAAAACCATAGATGTCAGCCTTCAGATTGGCTCCTCACATCTAGGGAAGATGATATAGCTGACAATGTGTTTCATCATTGCTGATAGCACGACTCTTAACACACCACTGAACATAGATTGGGACATGCCACCAGATATGGCCACTGTATATTGGAAGGACCCTGTGGCCAGGAAGTGTAATACTGCCATGAATCTCACAATAGGTGGTATGCATGTTGGATTGGTGTTTTCAGACATCAGATTTGGCTCCAACTGACAGCATAAATAAAGAATAGTTTGCCAATCAAGACAGAACTGTTAGATAAGTAACATTTTCCCATGGTTTGACGGTCTGGTGATTTGTGCCTTCTCCCTCCCCCAGGGTACCTATTTGTGACATAAAATGAGTCGGAGCATTAGTCATTGTGTCCACACCAACATACGTGATGAATGGGACCAAAAGCATGTGACAAAGCATTACTGACAGGAAAAACATTGCACCCCATTACACATCAAAGCTGTCTACTATTCAATGGCCAAACGTGACCCCCATGGTTGTCTACACATGTGTCAACAACATGGATTTGGGCATCACCCAACTACCTGTTCCTTATGTGTCCCTCGAAATTTAACAGCCTGTTCCAACGACCAAAAATAGTGTCACCGCCAGTGGATAGTGCTCCATCGTAACATGCAATCTGTGACCAGCAACACATTACACTGGTGATTGTGCAGGAGAACCTACAAAACAAGGCTGCTTTAGACTGATTGTGATGATCAGACACATATATTAATATTGTGACACATTTAACAGAGTCCAATACTGTATTGATAACCGCCACAATCATAATTGTTCACTGAACTTTAGGAACTGCCAGCGGTCACCCGTGGGCTATTACAACTGCCGTGGACACAATCATAGGCTAACGTTGGTGACTGTGATGCTCGAGGGTCAATGGCTGTGTCCATCAGTGGCGATGACCGCATATGTGGTGTACATGTACACTTGGTTTTGAAAGTCTCTCACTTGACTCCTGACACTGCTGCAATCAACACCTCCACCACTGCTGTGTGCCACCTCTGGGAGCAATCATGCCAGGCCAGGCAGGAGGAAGGACCCCTGCCTTCTCTCCACAGGAGCTGGAGAGGCTTGTTGAGGAGGTCCAGAGGAGCAGATAAGAACATCATAGTCATGTTTGACTCAGTTTAACACAACCCTTTCCTTCTTCATTGGCTACAGTGTGACTCTGAGTGCCAACTAGACTTTACAGGTGCCTGTTGTCACATTTTGTTTTTCATACATGTTATGTTATAAAAGTTATAGAGCGCATAGCTACCCAAAGGCCTCCCAGCACTACGACAAATCTTCCATAACAAAATCATAGGGCAGATATCAATACAGCCATGTTTTTAATAACCGCCGGAAAGAATTTTCATGATCAGTTTGGCGTACAGACAAAGGTAGTGAATTCCATAGTTTAGCAAAAATGTAGGATAAAGATCTTCTGCCCCATCTGGCCTTTTGTACTAGGGAAATTGCTGCGAAAGCTGCTGAAAAAGACCTAAGGCATTGAGTAGGCTTATGAAATGTGGCCAAAGTTTGCAGATATGGGGCCCCTTTAGCATATAGATCTCTATGAATGCAACAGAGTACTATAAACTTTATCTGTTGCTCCAATGGGAGCCAATGCAGAGCTAAAAATACCGGCTTAACTGATTCATGCCTGGGTATATTGAAAAGCAGTCGGGCGGCAGTATTCTGTACCACATGTAGTTTCTTTTTCACATAATTTGGGGCCCCAAGGACTATGACATTCCCATAATCTAAGCATGAGATGATGAGTGCCTGTATAATTAGTCTCTTTGCAATAAATGGGAGAATTTTAAACACCTTTCTGAGGAGTCTAAGTATGCTGAAACAAATGGCAGATATTTTATTCACCCGATGATCCATGGACAACCACGGGTCAAGCCATACACTAAGACTCTTAATGCATCCCTTGGGGGGAGGGAGGTCTTCCACTGATTGCAGAACAGGAGGAGTAGAATTTAATTGGGCATACCTGCCCAAAAACATAACCTCTGTTTTGTCTCCATTCAATTTAAGTTTGGAATCCGACATCCAATTGGATATTACCCACAAACAAGGAACAAGAGCAGATTCAAATTAGTTCTGTCCCATAGAGAGAGATACTACCAGCTGGGTGTTGTCTGCATATAATACTAAAGAGAGGCCATAGGGTTCTACTACCTTAGCCAGAGGCAGCAACAACGTGGGGCTAAGAGAGGAACCCTGTGGAACGCCCAGCTGCTATTAAAACACCTTGAATAAAAAGATTGATCAAGTACCTGAAAGGATCTTGCTTTCAGAAACTCGGTGAACCAACTTAGAGCTGTCCCTGTGACTCCTATTTCCCTCATCCTATGGAGTAAAATACTATGATCTACTGTGTCAGAAGCGGCTCTGAGATCCAGCAATACTATTGCCGAGGTCAGACCGTGATCTAAACGCCTTCTGTCCTCCTCAGTTACTCCAATTAGCGCTGATTCAGTGCTATGCATGGGTCTAAAGCCCATCTGGGAGGGTTGAAGGATATTGTTGTCTTCAAGGAAAGAGGAAAGATGAGTGTTTACATGTTTTTCCAGTATTTTGGCAAAAGATGGTAACATGAACATTGGTCGGTAATTATTGAGAATGGATGGGTCTAGGTTGGGCTTCTTGAGAAAGGGTTTTACAATGGTGTGTTTCCACTATAGGGGAATGGAACTGTTGTCTAATGAGTGATTCAACTGATCGGTCAGAATAGGAGCTATTATTGCCGATCCTTGTGCTAAGATTGATGGAGGTGCAGGATCAAGTGGAGATCCTGATTTGAGGGTGCCCAATGATGTTAAGGCTTTTTCAAGGGATAGAGGCAGAATACATGCTAGCGTTGTTAAATCCTTTAGGCCATGCCCATCTTTGTCTTGGGGACTATTGGAGACTGTCGGAAAAGCTGAATAAATGTCAGAGATTTTTTCTTTGGGGGAGTTGACGCTCTGTTCTATTTTGGCCTTGTGGTAAGTTCTTTGTGCTTTCTTTCTACAGTCTTCTTTCACTGAGGTATGATAGAATTTTCTCCATTTCCTTTCCAACCATCAACAATCTCATTTTAATATTTGCAGCTGGGTGGAAAAGTAGGGGGCCTTGTCTTTTTCGGAGGGCCACCTCGTGTAAGGGTCAAAGGAAGCAGAGTAGCTAGTCTATTAGAGATCCACTTATTTATTGTTTCTAGAGAACTAACTATATTTCAACTAAGGGTCGGTTTCGACTTCTCTAACATGTTAGTCCACTCAGTAACATTTAACGATTGCCAACGTCTCTAGGTTTGGGATGTAATCAATGGGGCGATACCCAATGGCGTGATCAGAAGCGAGAGAGAGATTTAAAAATGGTTCACCCAAGTTAAAGGGGTAGGTGGTAAAACTGTTAAATTGTCTATGTTGCTAAAAACTAGGTCAATAGTATGTCCTTTAATGTGCGTGGGGCCTGAAATTAGTTGTGTAAGGTCTAGGGCCCACATATGAGATACAAAGTTTTGGACTGCAGCCTTCCCATGATTTTCTACATGAATATTAAAATCAGAGAGAATAGTGAAATTAGGCTTATTACAAGTTAAGCTATGATGAGGAGTTAAGAGGAGAGAAAAGGACATGCTCTCACAGTCTGGGAGCTTGAGAGGACACAAGGTGACCGTTACTGTGTCCTTGCAGATGATAGCAATTCCCCCGCTTTACCCGAGTCTCTATCCAGCCAGGTGATTGAATAATGGTCTGGCAAGGCTAGGACCACATCTGGTCCTGAGCCCTGATGTAACCATGTCACTGTTAAAAACAGAGCTGTCGGTCTCTGTGTGTCCAAAAGAAGATTAATGTCTAGTTTATGGGCAGCCAGAGATCTACAGTTTACCAACATAAATTTATTTGTGGGGCTTTCTGTGATATGACAGTGGTCTGTGATAGCAGTTCATGGTGCCTTTGGTGCTCTGTGCTGGTCAGTGTGGCTCTCCTAAAATTCCCCAGCTCCTCGTCTGTATCTAAGAAGGCAGGTCTGAGAGAATATAAAAAGTCCACATTATAGGATATCCTACCTGTCTTAAGCTGGTCATAGTTGCCGGCCCCTGGACCTGGCTGGCCACGGACGGGCGCAGACAGGCTTGCCTTAAGCGTGCCTCTGGCGCGTCCGCTGTGCGTTCGCGGCATTGCCAGATTTTGGTAGTCATTACAACCCTGGCGGTCGGTGTTAAAGCGGCGGTAAAACCGCCAACAGGCCGGTGGGAAAAAAACTGGAATTACGACCTTGGTGGAAATCCCAAACATAGACAGCCACTTTAACACTCTGACCGCCACGGCGGTACAAAGAAACACCGCGGCGGTAACCGCCAACAGACAGACGGAGGACAATGTACCGCCCACAGATTTACAACAGTCCAATCCGCCACCTTTTCTGGGGCAGATTCACCGCGAACAAAAACACGGCAGAACCAGGACTTGGAAGGGGAAACGCTCACCTCTACACACCCCACGAGGAACCAGGACGCCATGGAACCCGAGCTCCAGATTCTTCCAGCCTTTATCTTCCTGCTCCTCTACCAGGAGCACGAACGCCGGCAGTGAAGACCACGGTGAGTACTGCACCTACGACACAGGGGAGTGAAAAAACAGTGACACACACACGCAACACACAAAACCCCCACCCTCACCCACGACAACACACACACTAATGCATCATGATACATTACAGTTACACCCCCATCCCCCCCTGGAAGAATGCAAGGACAAAAGGAAATGAGTCGAATGATTGTAATATACTGTATTCAAATACAGTAATCAAAAATATATTCATATATAAAGATATGTACACTATAAACAAATATATACACCAAGAATACAAGTCCAAGGTATTCCACTATCATAGTCCGTGGACCACTGGGCCCAAAAGGCATGGGCGAGGCCCACACAAGATACCCAAACAAGATGGAGAGAACACTGCTGGGGCATCAGATAGAAAAAAAAAAACAGGCACCTCAGGGGGAAGGGAAGGGGGGCACCTCAGCCGGATGAGTGCACGACGCCAGATCCACGAGGGGGCTCCATGCCCACTGTTTAATCCTGGGGAGTGAAAAACCACAGTCTCTCAAGTCTCTACAGTGGGTGGTTTGCCCACTGTTCAATCCTGGGGAGTGCAAAGCCACAGTCTCTCAAGTGGATAACATTCTTCACTGGTTCTGCAGGGGGCTTTGTGCCCAGAGAGCTTCATCCTGCCAAGGACAGAGGTAGTGAATGCCTTTCTCCACTGGTTCTGGAGGGGGCTTTGTGCCCAGAGTGCTTCATGTTGCCAAGGACAGAGGTAGTGGATGCCTTTCTCCACTGGTTCTGTTGGGGGCTTTGTGCCCAGAGTGCTTCATCCTGCTTGTGGTGGCCTCAGTAGCGTCGAAATCTTTGGCGCTCACTGGCCTGCGGTGCTTGTTGCGGCGGTGTCCTGGGCAGCGGTGCTTGTTGCGGCGGTGTCCTGGGCAGCGGTTCTGGTGGCGGCAGTGTCCTGGGCAGCGGTGCTGGTGGCGGCGGTGTCCTGGGCAGCGGTGCTTGTTGCGGCGGTGTCCTGGGCAGCGGTTCTGGTGGCGGTGGTGTCCTGGGCAGCGGTGCTTGTTGCGGCGGTGTCCTGGGCAGCGGTGCTGGTGTGGCAGCGGTGTCCTAGGCAGCAGTGCTGGTGGTGGCGGTGTCCTGGGCAGCGGTGCTGGTGGCGGCGGTGTCCTGGGAAGAGGTGATGGTGGCGGCGGTATCCTGGGCAGCGGGCCTGGTGGCGGCGGTGTCCTGGGCAGCGGGGCTGGTGGCGGTCTTGTCCACCGTGCAGATTTTCCCAGATTTGCCAGTTTTACTGTGCCCCTTCCCCACCTTGGATGGTGGCGCAGCTGTCGCCACACTCCCAACTGTACCCCTGGGAGCGGCTTTGGTGGCTGATTTCTTTCCTCTCTCCCGCCGGGCACTGGCCAACTTTTTGTGCTTTACATGTGGGGGACTGTCCGTGCTCTGGTTCCTTGCCACACTGGCTGCCCTGCTGCCTGGCGAACTCCAGAAGCCGGTTACTACTGGCACCACTGGTTCCGCAGATGTTGTGGCTGAGGTGCTGGGTTGGGACCTGGAGAGGCGGGCCCTAGGAGACTGAAGGGGAGGGGGAGGTGAGGGGAAGAGGTCAAGGTTGGACAGGAAAAGTTTTTTGGGAACACTGGGACGGGTAGATGGAGGGGGTTTCGGGATGGAGGAAGAGGTAGTGGTTGTAGGAGGTGTACGTTTGGTAACTTTGGGTGAAGGTGCGTGAGCTGGAGGCTGTTGTGAGGTGGATGGCTGTTAGGTGGATGTGTGGCTGCGTTTGTGTACCTTGGGAGGTGGGCTCACAGACACACTGGGAGAGGACACAGGGGATGTGTGAATGGTAGTGGGGGTGGTGACTGCACGTGAGCGGGGTGTGGTGGTGGGTGTGCTGTTGATGGACGTAGTGGGTGAGGATGTAGTGCATGCAGGTGTGAGTGGAGATGAGACAGGGAGGGAGGAGGGAGACGAGGAGGAGGGGGACACAGTGGAGGCAGTGGATGTTGGTGTGTCAGCATATGTATGATACTTGCGTGAGTGCCTGTGGGATGTGTGGTGCTTATGTTTGCCTGAGCTTCCCTTGTGTGTTGAGGTGTGTGCATGCTGGTCTGATGGTGTGCTTGGGATTGGCTGAGGTACAGGGGTTTGGGTCTGAGTGGAGGAAGTTGGAGGGGGAGGCTAGAGACAGGGGCAATGGCTGCCATCAGTGTTGAGACCAGAGTCTGAAAATCTCGCTGATGGGCTGCCTGACCAGAATGAATGCTCTCCAGGTATGCATTGCTTTGTTGCAACTGCCTCTCTACACCCTGGATGACATTCAAAATGGTAGACTGCCCAACAGTGAGGGACCTGAGGAGGTCAATGGCCTCCTCACTGAGGGCAGCAGGGGTGACAGGGGTAGGGGCTGAGGTGCCTTGGGCGAAGGAGATGCCCACCCTCCTGGGTGAGCGGGCACGGGACACACGCTGAGGGGCTGCTGGGAGGGTGGTGCTGGTAGGGGGGATTGCGACTGTACCTGTAGATGGGGGGCACAGATGGGCCCGCCACCGCAAGGGAGCTCCCATCAGAGGAGGAGTCTGCATCGCTGGTCTCAGCTCCTGTCCCTGCCGTGGAGCTCCCCTCGCCCTCCGTCCCACTGGTGAATTCAGACTCCGTTATGCTGCCTCCTGCTCCGGTGCCACTGCTCCTCCGCCTGATGATGCTAATGCACACAAGAACAGGGAGACCACAAAAAGGGGGGGAAGACAGAAGAAAGACATGTTCAGTGCATGCAATACCGCTATCGTTCGTGGACACTACAGACACAGAAGCCCCCTGCTTTACGCCGTGCGCTTGGAGTTCCCTAATCAATCCCAGGGACATGGGTTATAAGGCTATGCCTGATTGCTGCACACATGGATGTCACAGGAGCCTGACTAGGTGTAGTTGCCACTGTACACAGGTGGGATGGGGTGCCACAGGGCCTGCCTTAATAAGGGACCTTGCCTTCTAAACTCGCCCTGGCCTAGGGGAAACCACAGCCCACCTCCCCCACCCAGAAACCTCCAAAGCACGCTGAATCAGCAGAATGAGAGTGTACTCACCCCCTTGTGGCTGCTGTGATGCTCTCAAGCGCCCATCCAACTCCGGGTATGCCACCGCCAGGATCCTGAACATCATGGGGGTCATGGTGCGACGGGCACCACTCCCAAGTTGGGAGGCCATCCCCAGCTGGGCCTCTGCTGTCTTCTAGCTCCAGCGGCGAATGTCCTCCCATCTTTTCCGGCAGTGGGCGCTCTGTCTGTGGTAGACCCCCAGGGTCTGGACTTTCTTGGCGATGGCACGCCAAATGTCCTTCTTCTGGTGGACGCTGACCTACAGGAATAGTACATGGGAAAAGGAGAAGATATTACTGTCCGCACCATCAGTCATTGGCCTGTATCCCTACCCTTGCCATGACGCACTTGCACTCACCGTCGTTTCATGCACACCTCATTCTCAACCCTCCTATCTTTCATCCACTCCACACAGGCATTGCCCATACAGCATGCTCACAGTGTACTCACCTGTTTGTCTGGAGGACCATAGAGTAGCGTGTACTGGGGGAGGACCCCATCCACTAGTTTCTCCAGCTCCTCCGTGCTGAAGGCAGGGGCCCTTTTCCCAGACACACAAGCCATTGTCTCTTCCAGACTGAGGTCACAGCAGCACTTGCAGTGTAGGTCCTCTCCTGTGGAAGATCAGGTATCAAGTGATTGAACAGAGAGAAAATGGTGGTCACGTCCGCAGAGGTGCGTACCATCACCGCCGGTGTATATCGTCATTGGCTCATGGGACCCATAGAGTCCAATGTTAACCAATGCAGAATAGCGCTGCTGTCCTCGACCACCTACCATGACAGTGTACAACGCCAGCGCAGTTACATCATATCCCCTTGTCCCACTTTACAGGTCAGGCAGCCGCCATTTCATGGGCCCACATGGCATTATTTTGGACTGCGTCACACATATGTAGGCCTTGCTTAAACACTAATACAGGCATAAGTCGATTTGCTAATATTTTCCGATTAAGCTGTGTTCGTGTACCTCAGAGTTGGTTGACTCTCTGCTCGCTGTTCTCCTCCATTGGCACATTTGCTGGGGCATGTGAGGAGATGGCGGCATCCTCCGGTGTACAGACCACTGGTGGACCTGTCGACAATGAAGGAGCGACATGTGATCATCACCTACAGACTTGATCGTACCACAATCCTGGAACTGTGTGCCCAGATGCAGCCAGACCTGATGTCAGCCATCCGCCATCCCACAGGAATCCCCCCTCAATTGCAGGTGCTATCAGTACTCCATTTCCTAGCAAGTGGGTCTTTTCAAACTACAGTGGCCATAGCATCAAGGATGTCCCAGCCTATGTTTTCCAACGTGTTGTCCAGAGTGTTGTCTGCCCTGCTGAAACACATGCAGAGCTACATCGTTTTCCCTCAGGTGGAGGATTTGCCTACAGTGAAAGGTGATTTCTATGCCCTGGGACATATCCCCAACATCATAGGTGCCATTGATGGGACACATGTGGCCTTGGTCCCCCCCCACAGGAGTGAACAGGTGTCCAGAAACCGGAAGAGTTACCATTCAATGAATGTGCAGATTTTGTGTTTGGCAGACCAGTACATCTTCCATGTGAATGCCAAATTTTCTGGCTCAGTGCATGACGCTTATATTCTATGGAATAGCAGCATCCCTTATGTGATGGGGCAACTCCAGAGGCACTGTGTGTGGCTATTAGGTGAGGACATGGACCCAATACAGTGTGACTAGGTGTCTGGGTCTGGGGATGTCCCTATGAGTTAGTTTGTGTCTAACAGTTGTCTCTCGACATTTGTAGGTGACTCTGGTTACCCCAACCTGTCATGTCTACTGACCCCAGTGAGGAATCCCAGGACAAGGGCACAGGAAAGGTACAATGAGGCCCATGGACAAACTAGGAGGATTATAGAGCGGACCTTCGGCTTCCTGAAGGCCAGTTTCCGGTGCCTCCATATGACAGGTGGTTCCCTATTCTACTCACCAAATAAGGTGTGCCAGATCATCGTGGCCTGCTGTATGCTTCACAACTAGGCTTTGCTACGACAGGTGCCTTTTCTGCAGGAGGATGGTCCAGATGGAGGTGTTGTGGCAGCTGTGGAGCCTGTGGACAGTGAAGACGAGGAAGCAGAAGAAGAGGACATAGACAACAGAAACACGGAGATCCTGCAATACTTCCAGTGAGACACAGGTAAGAAGACAACACTGCCTGCTACATCTGATTTAATTCTACTACCTCTCATCTGTCTGTCATTTTCTCCCAGTGTATGGTCATTGAGTTGTCACTTTCCCTTACGATTTCACAGATGTGGGTCCCACTGTGTGACATCTGCTTTGTTTCCGCATGGACTAGAGCTGTGTGACATAGGTATGTTGACATTACATTTGATATAGCATTTTGCCACTGTTATTGCTAATACACATTTTCGAAAGCACAGACAGACTCCTGATTGTTTTGTGACTTAAGGGTGTTTATTTAAGTGCTCAATAGTGGAGGGGGTTGTAAAATGGTCAGGGGTGATGGTGGAGGAATTTCCATGGCAGAGTCCAGTCAATTAGTCTCACAGGTGCATTGTCCAAAGGGGCATAGGAAGTGGAGCTGGGGCAGTTGATGGATGGAGAGGGTGACAAAGTTGGGCAGAAGGATGACAATCAGGGTGGTCTCATTTTTTGGCGGGGGTCTTGGCATTGTTCTCTGTCTTTGGATCTCAGGGACCGCTTGCGGGGTGGTTCTCCATCTGCAGGGGGTGGGGTGCTGGTGCGGTGGGCTTATGGCGGTGCCTCCTGTCCACTAGCACCGGTGGAGGTGCTGGGCAGTTCATCGTCCAGGCAAGTGTCAGGGGCCCCTTGTTGTGCCACAGTGTCCCTCCTGGTGTTCACGAGTTCCTTCAGCACCCCTACAATGGTGCCCAGGGTGGAATTGATGGATTTGAGTTCCTCCCTGAAGCCCAAATACTGTTCCTCCTGCAGCCGCTGGGTCTTCTGAAACTTGGCCAGTACAGTTGCCATTGTCTCCTGGGAATGGTAGTAGGTTCCCATGATGTTGGAGAGGGCCTCGTGGACAGTGGGTTCCCTGGGCCTGTTCTCCCCCTGTCGCACAGCAGCCCTCCCAGTTCCTCTGTGTTCCTGTGCCTCTGTCCCCTGAACCGTGTGCCCACTACCACTGACCCCAGGTCCCTGGTGTTGTTGGGGTGGTGGGTTAGCCTGGGTTCCCTGTAATGGTGGACACACTACTGATTGACGTGTCCTGGGGACAGAGGTATGGGCCCGCTGGGTGGGAGCTATGCTGGTGTTTCCAGAGGGGGGAAGCTCTGTAGTGGCCTGTGCCAGTGTGAGGGGAACCGACAGTCCCGAGGTCCCAGATGGGCCGGGCTGGTCATCTTGATCTAGTTGCTGTCATCACTGTGGGCCTCTTCTGTGGGTAGAGTGGACATTTCTGGACCCTCCTGTCCAGTGATGTTGGGTAGGGATCCTGCAGGGGTGTAAAGGCATGATTATTGCATCTGTGTGTGCCATGGTGTGCTATGGGTGGGTGACCGTGTACCCCAGTGCTTGCATTCCCGTGTAGGACCTTGTGTGATAATGGTTTAGGGGGGTGTATGGGTATGTGCAGTGGCCATGCTTTGGTGATGGGTGTCCATGCTTTGGTGTTACATGCAGGGCTTGGGTTTAGGATGTGTGGTTTGTGATTTGTGATATTGGGAAATATGTGAGGAGTTGGAGTGATGGGGTGAGGGCGAGGGTGGGGGTATGTGATAGCATGCAGGTGGGTGTGGGATGAAGTAGCTAAAGGTTTGACTTACCAGAGTCCATTCCTCCTGCTACTCCTGCGAGGCCCTCAGGATGCAGTATAACCAAGACCTGCTCCACCTATGTAGTGAGTTCTGGGGGAGGAGGTCGGGGTCCGCCGCCAGTCCTCTGAACCGTAAGGTGGTGTCTTGAGACCACGGAACACACCTTCCCCCATAGGTCGTTCCACCTCTTCCTGATGTCATCCCGTGTTCTTGGGTGCTGTCCCCCTGCGTTGACCCTGTCCACGATTCTTCGCCATAGCTCCATCTTCCTAGCTATGGTGGTGTGCTGCACCTGTTATCCGAATAGCTGTGGTTCTATCCGGATGATTTCCTCCACCATGACCCTGAGCTCCTCCTCAGAGAACCTGGGGTGTCTTTGCGGGGCCATGGGGTGGTGTGGGTGATGTGTGGGGGGGTGTGTGTTGTGATGTGTGGGGTGATATTTAGAGGTGTGTTATATGAGGTGCTTGGATGTTGTGTGAGTGATGGTGTTGAGTGCCTGTGGATGCTAGTTTGTAGATGGTGGTGTCTCTCTCTGGCCTTCAGTCGCAATTGTTGACGTAATGGTTTGTGGGTGATGTGGGTGTGTGTTTTATATTGTATTGGGTGTGTGGGAGTGGTGTGTGTATGTGTTTCAGGTGTGTGTATTTGGAATTGTCCAATGTGGTAGTGTTTTGTAAATGTGTGTGTATTTTGAGCGCAGCGGTGTGTACCGCCAATGGAATACCGCAGTTGAAACGCCGCCGGTTGGATTCGTGGGTCGTGATAGTGTGGGTGTATTCCTGTTGGCGTGATGGTGGAGGTTTTGTTATCGGCAGTTTCTCACTGACCTTTGGTGTGGCGGACTTGTGTGGGTGTCTGGATTTTGGCGGATTCCGAGCTGTGGGTCATAATGACAGTGGTGGAATTCCGCGGCCGCGGCGGTGTGTGGCGGTCTTCTGCATGGCAGTAAGCTGCTTTTACTATCAATGTTGTAATGACCCCTTTTATGTGGTGCCGGAATTCGGAGAGTCAGTGCCTAGAGCGCTGACTTCCACAATGGCGTGGAAGAAGGTGTCAATGGGTGGTGGGAAAAATGGCTGTTGTCTATGCTGCCGAGCTCACAAGCTGATTTCCAGCTTCAATAAGAATGCGGGCCTGAATAAGGTAAGCCCGACACAAGAACAGTAAAAAGTAAAGCAACCCAATCACCAACGGCCTCTGAACACAGACCGGAGGTGATTGAAGGTGTGGATGCTAACACAAAAATAACGCCTTAAAATTATTAGTAAATAAATAAAATGCACTAAATATACTTTACAAATTAGAAGCTAAAAACCTCTTCCTGTCTTTATGTCTTCAATGACTCCTTGCCAGCTAGGACCGCATAAAGATAGTGCTGTCTACAAATGTAATAGGAGGATTTCGCTGCGCAGTCGCAGCATCGCCGGATTTTATGTGGTGCCAGAATTCGGAGACTCAGCAACTAGAGCGCTGACCTCCAAAATGGCGTGGAAGAAGGTGTCAATGGGCGGTGGGAACAATGGCTGTTGTCTATGCTGCTGAGCTCATGAGCTGATTTACAGGTTCACTAAGAATATGGGCCTGAATAAGGTAAGCCCGACGGATGAATAGTAAAAAGTAAAGCACCCCATTCACCAACGGCCTCTGAACACAGACCGGAGGGGATCGAAGGTGTGGATGCTAACACAAAAATAATGCCTTAAAATGATTAATATATAAACCAAATGCACCAAACATACTTTACAAATTAGAAGATAAAAACCTCTTTCTTTCTTTATGTCTTCGATGACTCCTTGCCACCTAGGACCGCATAAAGATAGTGCTGTTTACAAATGTCATAGGAGGATTTCATGGTGCTGGTAGTGGAAACAAGTACTCTATGTATTTCACATCACAGTTGTGTGATGTGTGATAAGCCCTAGATCATCCTTGTGTTGCATTCATATATATAGGCAAGAAGACTTGTCAGCCATACAATGACATATCTTTACATGATGTTTGTAAATGTAAAACAACTGTATGTGCATTACAGCATGAGCTATGCATGTATACTGTTTGAATCATTTGAGGATCTCGTTAGCAACGTGAATAGTCCCAAAGAATACCCAGCCCACATCTGTCCTTGCCAAACTGTTGTATGAGAACCATGTAAAACTCACTGTGCCCTTCAGAGTGCCACACAGCCTGGAACCCACAAAGTGGATAGGCACCAGATGTACTGTCATGCATGGAAGTGATGGAAATGTGAGTGCCGTGTTGGTTCTATATACTCAGCCTGCAGAGACCAGGGCATTTCAAATGTTTCTCCCAGTATGGGACATAGACCGGGCGGGGGTAGAGTTATGGTGGCTATGCAGCTATGGCACCGGGCCCATTCCCTGTAGACCTGCAGATCCTTGGATGTGGCCAAAATGAGTCTTCAGTGGCAAGACTTGGCCTGAAGGCCTTTGTACATTGACTACATCAGGGATGGGTACGGAGGTAACTCACTGACTTAGAACATATTTGCATTGAGCCTCATTGTCAATGTGTGTCGTTTACTTCTGACAGGTTCCTTACTCCCTCAGCATTGTTGTCACCCTTACATAAGTCATACTTGCACAGTGCCTTAGTATGTTGGATGCCATCTCTGCAGGATTGCAACACATGGTAAGAGTTGCGTTTTGTGCTTCAAGTACATACCACACAAAATCACTGTGAAGTGGTATGATGTTACATTGGGTAGCCCACAAGCATGGGGAATAAACTTTACATGCCACCCGTGGCAACCCTTTTATTGTCACTTAAGTATATCCAGTACTATGGTAGTTGTCTTTAGGGACTATATGCAGTGAGTCAGTGTGGCTGGATCTAAATGTGTCTGTCCGGCCAGGCCCAAAGAGTTGACCCTACAGAAAGTTACAATGGTATGTTGTGTTTCAGTCAAATCAAATCAAATCAAAAACATTTATAAAGCGCGCTACTCACCCGTGAGGGTCTCAAGGCGCTAGGGGGAGGGGGTTACTGCTGCTCGAAGAGCCAGGTCTTGAGTTGCCTCCGGAAAGCGAGGTGGTCCTGGGTGGTCCTGAGGTTGGTGGGGAGGGAATTCCATGTCTTGGCCGCCAGGTAGGAGAAGGATTTCCTACCTGCCGTGGTGCAGCGGATGCGAGGGACGGCGACGAGTGCGAGGTTGGCGGAGCGAAGTTGACGGGTGGGCGTGTAGAAACTGAGGCGACGGTTGAGGTATTCGGGTCCCTTGTTGTGGAGGGCTTTGTGTGTGTGGGTGAGGATCCGGAAGGTGATTCTTTTGTTGATGGGAAGCCCGTGCAGGTGTCTCAGGTGGGCGGAGATGTGGCTGTTGCGGGGTATGTCGAGGACGAGGCGGGCGGAGGCGTTTTGTATTCGCTGCAGACGTTTCTGGAGTTTAGCGGTGGTTCCTGCGTAGAGGGTGTTTCCGTAGTCCAGGCAGCTTGTGACGAGGGCATGGGTCACAGTCTTTCTGGTGTTGACGGGGATCCAACGGAAGATCTTTCGGAGCATGCGGAGGGTGAGGTAGCAGGAAGATGATACGGCGTTGACTTGTTTGGTCATGGTGAGAAGTGGGTCCAGGATGAAACCGAGGTTGCGTGCGTGGTCTGAGGGGGTTGGTGCGGTGCCAAGGGCCGTGGGCCACCAGGAGTCGTCCCAGGCGGAAGGGGTGTTTCCGAGGATGAGGACTTCCGTTTTGTCTGAGTTCAGTTTCAGACGGCTGAGTTTCATCCATTCTGCGATGTCTTTCATTCCATCTTGCAGGTTGGTCTTGGCGCTGGTGGGGTCGTTGGTGAGGGAGAGTATCAGCTGAGTGTCGTCGGCGTAGGAGGTGATGTTGATGTTGTGTTTGTGTACGATGTCGGTGAGGGGGCTCATGTAGACATTGGAGAGAGTCGGGCTGAGCGAGGAGCCCTGTGGGACGCCGCAGATGATCTCGATGGGGTCCGAGCCGAACGGTGGGAGGTAGACTCTTTGGGAGCGGTTGGAGAGGAAAGAGGTGATCCAGTCCAGGGCCTGTCCTTGGATACCGGTGGAGCGGAGGCGGGATATTAGGGTTCGGTGGCAGACGGTGTCGAAGGCAGCCGAGAGGTCGAGGAGGATGAGGGCGACTGTTTCTCCGTTGTCCATCAGAGTTCTGATGTCATCTGTGACTGAGATGAGGGCAGTTTCTGTGCTGTGATTGGCTCGGAATCCGGACTGAGAGGGGTCGAGTAGGTTGTTGTCTTCAAGGAAGTTGGTAAGTAGCTTGTTGACGGTCTTCTCTATGACTTTGGCAGGGAAGGGGAGGAGCGAGATGGGGCGGAAGTTCTTCAGGTTGCTGGGGTCCGCCGTAGGTTTCTTCAGTAGGGCGTTGACTTCTGCGTGTTTCCAGCTCTCGGGGAAGGTGGCAGAGGCAAACGAGCTGTTGATGATGGTCTGGAGATGGGGGGCGATGATGTCTTCGGCTTTGTTGAAGATGAAGTGTGGGCAGGGGTCCGAGGGGGCACCGGAGTGGATGGAGTTCATGGCAGCTTTGGTCTCTTCCGCGCTGAGGTGAGTCCAGGCGTTGAGGGTGATGGCTGGGGTTGTAGGTTCAGTGGTGGTTGGCTGGGTCTGGTGTCCGAAGCTGTCATGGAGGTCGGTGATCTTACGATGGAAGAAGGTGGTGAGGGAGTTGCAGAGGTCTTGTGAGGGCGTGATGGCGTTGGTGTTGGCGTTAGGATTGGAGAGCTCTTTGACAATGTTGAAGAGTTCTTTGCTGTTGTGAGTGTTCTTGTCCAGTCTGTCTGTGAAGGAAGTTCTTTTGGTGGCGCGGATCAGTTGGTGGTGTTCACAGGTGGCGTTTTTGAGGGCAGACATGTTTTCTGCGGTGTGGTCCTTGCGCCAGGCTTTCTCGAGGGTGCGGCAGGTTTTTTTAGATTCCTTGAGGGTGTCTGTGAACCAAAGAGGTTTCCTGGTGTTGGTCTGTCTTGGGAGGCGTCTGAGGGGTGCAAGGTTGTCTGCGCAGTTGGTGATCCAATGCGTGAGGCTGAGGGCTGCGTCGTTGGGGTCGGTGGAGAAGGTGGGTTGGTTGGCGCTGAAAGTGGCGAGAAGCTGTTCCGTGGGGATTTTGTTCCAATGTCTGCGTGGGATGGGTTGTGTGCGGAGGTGGAGAGTCTTGCGTCGGAAGGTGAAGTGGACACATCTGTGGTCGGTCCAGTGTATTACGGAGGAGTGGCTGAAGGATACGTGGTTGCTGGCGGAGAAGATGGGGTCGAGCGTGTGTCCGGCAATGTGGGTGGGGGTGTTCACCAGTTGCTTGAGACCGAGGTTGGCAAGGTTGTCGAGCAGGGCGGTGGTGTTGGGGTCGTTGTTCTGTTCCAGGTGGAAGTTGAGGTCACCGAGGAGGATGTAGTCCGGCGAGGCAAGAACGTGCGGGGACATGAAGTCAGTGATAGATTCGCTGAAGAGGGCACGTGGTCCAGGGGGTCTGTAGATGAGAGTTCCTCTGAGGGTGGTCCTGGGGTCGGTGTGAATCTGGAAGTGCAGGTGTTCGGCGGCGAGGGGGGTTTCTTCGGTGGAGGTGGTGACGTTGATGGAGTCCTTGAAGACGATGGTGATTCCTCCACCGACTTGGTTGGTGCGGTCTCTCCTGGAGATCTTGTAGCCGTCGGGGATGGCTATGACGATGTCGGGGGCCTAAGAGGCATTCATCCAGGTCTCAGTGATGAAGGCGACGTCCGGTGCGGTGGAGTCCAGGAGGTCCCATAGTTCAATGGCATGCTTGTGGACGGAGCGTGCATTGATCAGGATGCATTTTAAGTGGTTGTTGGCGCGTGGGCTGGCGGGCGGGGTGGATTCGCGGTGGAAGGTGAGTTTGCAGGTGAGGCATGCGAAGGGTCCATGGGTGCGTTTAGGGTTGGCTTGGAAGCAGGTTCTGGAGCGCCCCGGGTTGAGGGCATGGAGGGTGTTGGGGTCGTAGCGGTGCTGTGGGGTTTGGGAGTGCTGGGGGCCAGGGGTCGTGGCACTGGGCGCAGTCTAGGCGCGGACGGGCGCAGACGGGCTTGCCTTGCGCGCCAGCAGCACGGCCGCCATAAGAAGGAGGAGAGGTCAGCTGGGGGCGGGGCGGGAGGGGGGGTGACGAATGGGAGCAGGGGGTCGGGGCTGAGCAAGAGGTGGCGGCGGGAAAGCGGAGGGTGGGGGGGTCAGGTAGAGGGGAGGGTAGAAAAGATGGGGGAGGGGGGATTACAGAGGAGGAGGGGAGTCGGGAAGAACAGAAGAGGAGGAGAGAGAAGAGTCAAGAGAGAGGAGAGAAGAGTCAAGGTAGAAGAGAGAAGAGTCAAGAGAGAAGAGAGAAGAGTCAAGAGAGAAAGAGAGAAGAGTCAAGAAGAAGAGTCCAGAAGAAGAGGAGAGAAGAGTCAAGAGAGAAAGAGAGAAGAGTCCAGAAGAAGAGGAGAGAAGAAGAGGAGAGAAGTGTCAAGAGAGAAGAGAGAGGAGTCAAGAAGAAGAGTCCAGAAGAAGAGGAGAGAAGAGTCAAGAGAGAAGAGAGAAGAGTCAAGAAGAAGAGTCCAGAAGAAGAGGAGAGAAGAGTCAAGAGAGAAGAGAGAGGAGTCAAGAAGAAGAGTCAGGCAGAAGAGGAGAGACCAGAGAAGCAGAGGAGGGAAGCGTCCAGAAGATGAGGAGAGGCCACAGAGGAAGAAAAAGGAACACGCAGAGAAAAGTATAGAAGAGGAGAAGAACACGCAAGGTCGGGGTGCAGAGGAGTAAAGAAGAACACAGATGAAGAAAGAAGAAAGAACACGCAGGTCGGGGTGCAGAGGAGAAAAGAAGAACACAGATGAAGAAAGAAGAAAGAACACGCAGGTCGGGGTGCAGAGGAGAAAAGAAGAACACAGATGAAGAAAGAAGAAAGAACACGCAGGTCGGGGTGCAGAGGAGAAAAGAAGAACACAGATGAAGAAAGAAGAAAGAACATGCAGGAAGAGCAAAGCAGGAAGAGAACGCGGTGAGGAAGAGGAGAAAAGAAGAAGAACACAGATGAGGAAAGAAGAAAGAACACGCAAGGTCGGGATGCAGAGGAGAAAAGAAGAACACAGATGAAGAAAGAAGAAAGAACACGCAGGTCGGGGTGCAGAGGAGAAAAGAAGAACACAGATGAAGAGCAAAGCAGGAAGAGAATGCGGTGAGGACGAGGAGAAAAGAAGAAGAACACAGATGAAGAAAGAAGAAAAAACACACAAGGTCGGGGTGCAGAGGAGAAAAGAAGAACACAGATTAAGAAAGAAGAAAGAACACGCAGGTCGGGGTGCAGAGGAGAAAACAAGAACACAGATGAAGAGCAAAGCAGGAAGAGAACGCGCTGCGGAAGAGGAGAAAAGAAGAACACAGATGAAGAAAGAAGAAAGAACACGCAAAGTCGGGGTGCAGAGGAGAAAAGAAGAACACAGATGAAGAAAGAACACGCAGGTCGGGGTGCAGAGGAGAAAAGAAGAACACAGATGAAGAAAGAAGAAATAACACGCAGGTCGGGGTACAGAGGAGAAAAGAAGAACACAGATGAAGAAAGAAGAAAGAACACGCAGGTCGGGGTGAAAGATGAAGAGCAAAGCAGGAAGAGAACGCAGTGAGGAAGAGGAGCGGGCCGAGGAAGAGCAGAACACGCAGCAAGTGGGCTGCAGAAGAGGAGCAGAGAGTGAAGGGAAATGGACAGCAGAGGTGCGGAGAGAGGTTGGAGGAGAGAGCGGAAGGCAGAAGACAGAGGTACAGGGAAAGAGAGGTGAGTAGCGCGGGGCTGGGCGAGGGGCTTGGCAGGGGGAGTACTTACGGTTTTAGCAGGTCTTGCTGGGAGGTGTCAGGAGCCTGGGCTGGTGGAGCTGCAGCGGTAGGGGGAGCCCTTGTGTTTCTCACATCACAGTGCATGATGCTTGAACCTGGGCTACCTGATGTCAGTAGGCTTGCTTAGCCAGTGTAGGCACTGAGCAGGGTAGTGGGATAGTCTGAAGATGACTCCAAAAGTGGGTACTTATGTCCCTGTACTCATCAGCATGTGTGCATTACACTTGTGATGTGTTGTCAATTACAACATTTTTGTGCTTGGTGTTTCTGAAATGTGTGTGACACAACCAGTTGGTCAAAAAATTGAATTGTAACCTTTTCATTTTTCTATTTAATTCATACAGGTCAATGCCCATCAGAAGAAAGGGATTTGGAGAGTGCTGACCTTGGGGGTCCATAGTCGGTGGAGCACTCACTGTCGCAAGAGGTGGGAGGGCCTGAGACGTTGGACCCAAAAGATTACAGAAGTCTAGCTGGGGCTGTCCTTGTAACGTGGGCTGGGTGCACACCAGAGCATGATCCCCCTGATGGCCCACATTCTGGCAGTGGCCTGCCCCGAGCTTGATGGGTGTTTGAGGGGAGCACAGCAGCTACAAAGGGGTGAGTCCTGGGCATACTACTGCCTGTTACATTGCCAAGTTGATGTGTTAGAGTCAGCCATCTCCCCCTGAAGATTGGAGGTTGGCCATGTGTGACATACAAGATGAGCAATTGTTTGTGTAAGTATGGAAGTCGGTGCATGCTGATGTGCCTTGCCTGTTGGCCCAGTGACCTAGGCCACAACAGTGTACAGCCCACAACCAATTTACTCTTCAGAGCCAACACATGGCTGAGTACAGTGATCAATCAGGTCATCTTTTTTACTGTTGTGGGTGTCATTTGTACCAAACAGTATACTTGTCTTCAGTGTGTCAGCCCCAATAACAAATAACATAAGGTAGTAGACCACAGTACTCAGCCATGTGTCTGCTCAAGTGAGTATATTGGCATCTGTCCCCACAGGCCACTTGTCTTCAGTGTGTTATGGGTGCCTCACTACTGTCTCTCATGTGAAGGTGGCCATCATACATGTGACAGAGCATACAGTGCCCTTTGGGTGCAGTCACAAAGCAATACCTTCCCTTGGATTGCAGTGAATGTCAAGTGACATGTTTTTGGTAACATCACTGTTGCCATCATTCCTTGTACCTACATGATAGCATGTGTACCTTTCACTTCTGTCATATAATTTTTACTGCTGTTTTATGCATGGTCTACCTGTCTTCATGGGATGATGTCTGATTCCCTCACATATATGTGCATGTCAACATGTGTTAGAAATTGGATATATTGGATGGGGCTACAGTTCACGTGGTGCCACAGACAGGAGTGTGTCACCATTGCTTCATGGCTCACACATACCGTCACCCATCATTCCATGTAATGTGGCATATACAATTACAACAGGTAAGACTACAGTTTTTACTCACAATGTGCATTTCCTTGCCATTGATGTACAATCATTTGGCGAAATTCTTAGGATGTGTTAAAGGATGCATGCTCATTACCTAACTGTTGATATGCATCAGGGAGTGGCTTGCAGGAATGTGGAAATTGAGTGTAGTTGTGTACACTCATTCATCCAAGGGAATCTGTGTTTGCATGAAAAAAGGGGCAGTGATGTGCCTTCCCATTGAGCAGCATGTTAAGGGCCTTCTACGGGCACTGGAGAGTGCTAGATCCTCTACAACATTCAATGGACTATTGGTTTTTACTTCTGCAATCTGAGTAGATTATTCTCAGCAGTATCAACTAAAACAGGTGATTTCCCTGGTGGCAGCAGGTTCATTGTGGTATGGATATTTGTAGACAAATCTCCCAGACATCTTGGCCAAATTGACTCCAGTGTACTTTTCCGTGCAAGATGTGTTTCCTATCAGAGCAACATTAGTATAACTTCCATGGGCCTATTTAGACAATGTACATATTGTGAAGTTACCATAAAAGATTTTTGACAGCATGACATATGTGTTTCCCTGTCACCATCTTCCGACTACTGTACTTCTTGCTGCAACATGGCTGATTATTTGTCCATTATTTCATCATGATGTAGTATTGAGTATATGAAGATTAGCCAGATGCATGATAGTGTGTGGGATCTTTGAGATTGAACTTGGCATTGGTATACTATTTTGTGTCACAGGTTACTGAGGGATGCGACATAAGCCAAACCCTTCCATGTGATAAGGTCTCCTGCTTGCTCCATGGGTATTGTGATTGCACAATTTCATCCATGCAATTGGAGTTGTCTGTGAATCTGATTTTCCTGTGGACAACTGTTCACTGGTCATGAAGCATGCATGCATATGGTGTTGCAAATGTTGGTTCCACTTTGCTGAAGCTTTTGGCTAGGGGATACTGTACATTATGATAATGTTTGATATTCAAAGTAGTTGTTCAAGTGTGTTCAGGCAAATGTAGTGAACCTATTTGTCTTTGTAATTTAAGCATCTTCACAGGCAAGCGGAAACAGGGCCGAAATCACTGGGGAAGCAGCTGGCCCCGGTAGCTCCAGTCAAGAGACATCACACATGGAGGGACCCAGGAGACCGGAGGTTGAGGGGATTGCCATGGAGGACACAGGATCAACATCTCCATCTTTGGATTCTTCCTCCAGTGGCCACTCCCTAGTGGTGGTGGTCCCATCAGGACCTGTACCTGACACATCTTTGTCTGCCACCCCCAGTTCCATCTCCACCCTCCCTGTTGCTCCCCAACAAGTTGGCTGCGCCCGCTCACCTAAGAGGGTAGATATCTCCTTTGCTCCAGGCACCTCACTCACTTCCCCTGTTAACCCTGCTCCCCTGAGTAAGGAGGCTATTGACCTCCCTAGGGGTATCTCTGTGGGTGAGACTACAATTCTGAATGCCATCCAGGGACAGGGCAGCCAGCTTCAGCTGGTGTTTGCGTACCTGGAAGGCATTCATAGTGCCATGCCTGGTCAATATAAATCTTTTCGGGCCTCTTCACTGATGGCAGCCTTCCACACCTACAATCCCACCCCCCCACCACCCACCCCTTCCCAATCCAATTTCCCTATTCCCTTTCCTGTCCAAAGCATGCACACACATCCTCACATACCCACCTCAACTCACACAAGCAGCACACATAAGCATAAGCATCACATAACACACCGTCAAGCAACCACTCAACAGTTCACTACAACCACCATTCCCACAAACACCTCCCCCACCGGCCTACACACCACACACATTATACCCCCAGACACCACCCCAAAACCCACAGACACAGCCACCACACTTACCATTCCCCTAGACACCACCTCAACACACACATACACAGCCAACATCTACACTATACCCCCAGTTACCACCCCAACACCCACAGACACAGTCGCCACACATTCCATACCCCCAGACACCACCCCAACAGACACAGACACAGCCACCATACACACCATACCAACAGGCACCACCACAGCCCCCACAGACACAGCCACCACTCCCACCTCAGCCATCACCTCCACCTCACAGCCCCCAGGAAAACACAAATACCTACACTCACACATGCAACAGACACCACCCAAACCCATGCATACCTCACACACACCAGCAGCCACAACACCCACAGCCAACACAAACATTTCCTCATCCTCCCAACCCCTCAATCTTCTGCAGACCCTACCCGTTTTCCCAAAGGAAATTTCCTGTTTGACCTTGCCCTTACCTCTAAGAAACTCCCCTTTTAAAATCAAAACGACCCCTCCTACAAATTGACCCATTCCTTCCACTTCCAAGTCCTCCCCTGTCACACCTGCCCCTTCCCTTCCTAACACCAGCAATACCTCTCCCTCCCCCAAGAAGAAGCTCACCCCTCCCAAAGTTAAGCCAACCCCTCCCACAGTGAAGCCCACCCCTCCCAAAACCAAACACACCCATCCTAAATCTGACCTCCCCCCACCCAAGTGTGATCATAGAAGTGCCTGGCATGCCCACTTGATGCCCTTTCCTGTGGAGGTTCCTATGCCAGTGATCAGTGAGGCAAGATGTGGTGCACAGCAGTGCACATGGACTTATATTTGTGATCTGGCCATTGGCCTTAACACATATTTATAGTTGTGTTAATAAACCCAAGCTGTTTTTTGGGTACACATTTGTCCTGCCATTACTTTTCTACTTTTGTGCTGTTCCTGAGTAATTTGTGATGTATGCCTACAGTTGTGTTAGATTCACCCTGATTGTTGATCCATTTTTTGTGGTTGGCAAGATCTGACTTTGGGAGCAGTGCTGGTGTCACCTGCGACAACGGGAAATGTTCAATGGATGGATATGTGGGTGGAAATCTATTTAGGGTATCATTGCATTGTGTGTTGTTTGATATGGTAAGCATTTCATCTTAGCCTGGCCAATGTCAACATGTATTGGGTTAGATTTGTCCCCCTTATGTAGATTGGATGTTCATATCATGTGTGCAAGCAAGAGTTTTGTTTGTCCACATGTGGAGGGTGTTCAATTGAGCTACCTTTCTATATATTTGACTGACCATGTGTCCATTTTTATGTGTGTACTTTCCAACTACTTCATCTACATGTGTGACCCATGCTGTTGCTGTTGTATTTGCTTTCTTAACTTGCACTTACACATTTGGCAGATAGGTATGTCACTTGGTTATACTATTGGTTGTCCATGAGATACATGAAGGCCCAGCCACTATGCAAATAGTGTTTTAGGGGAATGTGCAAAGTGAAATGTGTCCCAGGCAGCATCCTTCCTGGGGTCTCCCTAATGCCGCCATCCCTGTTCTGCAGTTGTTGTTTATGTTGTGAGCTTTGGATATTTGTCTCTCAAAACATTGTGCATCCCATTTACCTTCCATAATCTTGCAATGTGAGTGAGATGTGAGGGACCATTACAGGAATGTTGATTGGAAAGGGGTGTTTGGGTTAAATGACACATCCATACATATGTGTCTTCAATATCATGAAAGGTCAAGGCATGTGAGCAATGTGAGGGTGTCAGTTCAAATAGTAGGTGTGATGTTGATGTGGTTTTGCTGCTGTGTGACACAATGTTATGTACCCTTCACTGTCCCTGAAACTGAGATGTGCAGACGTGTGGTTTTGTGGAATGTGGCGGTGCAGTGTCAGTGACCTGTCTAAAGGGGACATCATGGGGCTGAGATTGGGTCATACGTTGTGTACATCTCCAACCCGGGACACACAGTTTTATACTTGGTCCACTGATCACAGCCCCATACCTGTCGATGGCTGCGCATCGATTTTTTGTGGTGTTTGGAGACACATGTAGGTGTTTTGTCTTACTGTCGGCTGTGTCCAAGTGCTGAGTTTGGTCTCCATCTATGAGCAGCAGCGGCAGGATGTGTATGGTCAGCTCCATAGCAGCACAAGATGTGTGAAGCTGCCTACAGGTGAGTTCCTGCCTACGATGCCTCCGTTTCTGCCACCTGGGACGTGGTGGTTGGACCTCTACAGTCACATCGGTGGAAGGCAAAATCATAATGTGTCTGGCTGAAACACTGGCTCCGACAGTTTCATTGTCCTATCTTGCTGTGGAAGAGGTCTGTGCTGCCTGGTGGAGCTGGCTGGACCCCGGCGGTTCATTTGTGTATGGAATGGCATGCATCGTAATACTGTGGTCCAAACACCAACCCGCTGGCACTCAGTCCGCTGCCACCATAGCGGTCCATTGGACTGCCAACCTCGTAATCAGGCCCTTAATTGGCTGTTCTAGTGTTGGCTGTTGTAGTCTCTAGGAAGCAGGGCATCACAATTATGTGCAGGGTTGGACTAGGACAGAAATAAGGCCCTGGCCACAAAATAAATGTGAACTAATGAATTAGAAAGCAAAAAGATGTCCCATATTTGCAAATTCAGGCAGTTTTAACTTTTTAAAAACACACTGTAAAAGTGGTTTGCAAGTTATGAGGAGTGCATGGATTTGAGCTTGTTCCAGGCAATTTAGCAGACCATAACAGAGCCCCATAAACAGTTAAAAAACCAGCCCACATACTGACCTGCCAGATCAGCCTGTTGGGTACTGCCTGATTGCCCTATAGGCCATTCCGACCATGGGTAGCTGGTGAGAATCTGGCTTTTATAATGAAAGGTTATGAGTGATGATGAGATCTGCCACATGTGCTTAGTTTAAGTGCTGCTTGTAGGTTTGTGCTGTGAAGTGCTGGGGTGGTTCTGGCCCTTGGTATTTACCAGGCCCTAACATGTCTCAACAAAGTTGACCCCCAGCAGCATAGCCAGTGTGTTATGAGCCCTGGTGCAAGAAAGGAAATGGGCCCACTGTATGCTATTTGAATTATAAAATACATCAATAGTCTAGGTTCAGTGGGCCCCTCATGCCTGTGAGCCCTGGTGCCACTGCACCTACTGTACCAATAGAATCTTAGCCCCTGATGACACCTTTTTGGGCCCTAGCAGTACCACACAGGCATCACAGTAATCTTCATTTACCTATAGCCGAGGTCACTGAGGAAGAGGTGCCTTAAAGGACCTCATTGAAAAGGTCAGTGAAAGGCAAAGGGGTCAGTAGCTCAAGTTAATGCAAACTGGTGACTCATTCTGCCTTGTGGGATCAGCTTTCTTATTTAGTACTCCTTAGCCAGTGAATAGGCACTTTTATTTCTCTGGGCAACATGAATGGTGAAGCAGTCATTACTTGGCTGGGAGACAGCATCTAGCTTAAGGTCATGTAAACGATTCATTGCGCTGCCTTTTGCGGCGAGTTTTCTATTGCCATACTCCTTAGGCACTAGCTGGTAACTTTTAATTGTACTCATTGAATCTTTCAAACAATGTTAACAAATGTATATATTTTATATTAAAATAGTTTAAATTTGTTTTGAAAGAATAATGAAGGTTATTTTTACTATTAACTTTCCTATTAGGAGCTCTCTGTCACGCTGGTGGAGATTTCTGTGATGTATTGATGATACTGGGATCACGCGATCACAATGGGGATAGAATGAGAAGGAAAGGTGGATGCGGAGGACGACGGTTGGAGTGAGGAAACGATGGCTGGGGCGATATTTAATAAACTCACGTACTGTTCAAGATACGCGATCCAGTTGTGATTTAATATTTCACACCATAACTTCACATTAGCGACGAGGACCGCTATCGCCTCAACATCGAGGTAAAGGTGAGTTACTGAAACTGACAGTACTCACAGAGGCGTCTAGGAGACGGGAGCTGGATTTTAATGGCTTCGATCACCGCGCTGCATCCCGACGCCTGCAGCTCCTACTCTCCCAGTGTTGGGGTGTGCTTCAGCGGTTTTGGACGTCGTGCCGCATCAAGAGGCCTGCGGCTACTCCCATCCCGGTGTGAGAACAACGGTAAAGGCAGCAGAATTTTGTTGAAAAGAGGATGACGCTGCTTTTGTTTCCAAATCGGAAGCCGTGCATAACATTTCCGTCTTGGGGGCGTCTCCCAGGACGTTGTTACCCTTAAAGGGATGATCGCTTCAAGATTTTAAAGGGGAAGTTTCGGTAAAAGGATTTGGTGAGATTATTTCTACGTCTTTATTTTTCAGTAGATAATATTTAAAGAATATGGTGACAGGCACACCTTAAATGCTGTGACAATTCTTCTTGCCTGTCGTGTGGATCATATGGTGACAGGCACACCTTTAACACTGTGTGGAGAACATAAACAGAGAGAGTCAGGAAAGGAAAACACTGTGACAGGCACACAACTGAGGAGTGGAAACACTGGTGTTTGGCACTCAACAGAGGATTTGAGGATTTGAAACATTGTGACAGCCACTCAACAGAAGATTTGAGGACAGACATCCATTGTGTTGATTGTTGTCCTCTAGCATATACGTAAATTAGGAGGATAAGTTAGTTATAGCTAAGTAATGCAGAACGTAACACCCCCTCCGGTTTTTTTAAGTAGTCCAGAGGATCCAATATATCCATGGACCAAATGGAAGAAAATGTTTGTTCACTACGCTAGAGTGTGTGGACCGACACTGAGTGCTGAAAGGAAACACACATTATTGATGCACTGTCTGGGGGGGTGAAGGACAAGAGGTACTTGAAAATTTGCCAGATTTAAGTATTGAGGAGGCTAGAAATCAGAATGAATACGAGATGTGTGTTATGAACCTACACAAGCATTATTTACCAAGGGTGAGTACGATAATGGAAAGATATTATTTTGGAAAAAGGGAACAAGGGAAAGATGAGTCGGTGGAGGAATTTATAACCAGTTTGAGAAAACTGGCAGCGTCATGTAAATGTGGAACGTTGGTGGATGAAAGAATTAGAGACCAATTTGTGTTAAAGTGCAGCAGTGATAAATTTAGGGAAGAGTTGTGGTTAAAAGATGAACCACCTTTGGAAGAAGTGATTATGGTGGAAAAAAGGGTGGAACATATGCTGAAGTGTGTTATGGAATTAAGTGGAAACAAAGTTATAAGTGGAGAATATGCAAAGGTGGAAGAGATAGTATGTGAGGTAAAGAGCAAAGAGAGTGGAGGAGAAAAAAAAGAGAGAGGATGTGGTGAAGTTCAAAGGAGAATGCTTTAGATGTGGTAAAAGTGGCCACAAAGCAAATGCGAGCAGTTGTCCAGCATTGAATGGAGTGTGCAATGGGTGCGGGAGGAAAGGACACTTTTACAAATGTTGCCGTAATAGAAAGAAGAAGAATTATAATGGTAATATGATGAAAGAAGTCAAGGAAGTATCTCAGGAAGAGGTTTTTCAAGTTGAAGCACCGGTGAAGTGTGGGGAACATCCTAGTGAAGTGGTGAGAGTAGATGGGGTTGAATTGCTGATGCGATTTGATTCATGTTCACAATTGACAATCATTTCTAAGAAAAGTTTGGACATGTTGACTGTGAAAGATAAAAAGTTAAGGAAAATGGATATGTGTCCTGGCGGTTATGGTGGGCAACCTTTAAAGATGTTAGGGTATTTTGAAGGTCATCTCGAGCTGAAAGGTAGACATCTTTTAGGGAAAATGTATGTGTCCAACCAGGGTGACAATCTTTTAAGTTGGGCACATCAAAAACTGTTAGGTGTCGTGTTAAATCCGAATGCATAACCACAGGTGCAGGTGCAGTGTGTAGATGGGGATGAGAGTGAGTTAGTCTGTGAATTTCCTGAGGTGTTTTCAGAAACGTTGGGATGTCTAAAGGGCTATAAACATAAAGTTAGACTAAAGAAGAGTGCTATTCCGGTGGTAGCGAAAATGAGAAAGATTCCTTTGGCTTTACAAGAGCCAGTAGTAACTGAACTCAATAAATTACAGGAGTTGGATATAATTGAGGAAGTGGAGGCAACTGAATGGTTGGCTCCTATAGTGGTGGCAAGGAAGGGTGATGGAGAAATCAGATTATGTGTGGACCTTAGGGCTCTAAACAGAGAGGTGGTAGTTGACAAATTCCCTCTTCCAAATATTGAAGAAATTGTGTCTATGATTGGTGGAGCAAAGTACTTCTCCACTTTGGATTTAACATCGGCGTATCACCAAGTGGAGTTAGAAGAGAGTTCACAAGAGCTGACTGCATTTATTACGCCTTTTGGTGCGTTTAAGTTCAAGAGAATGCCTTTTGGGCTTGTATCTGCAGCTTCTGTGTTTCAACGCATCATGTACAAAGTTTTGAAAGATGTGAGTGCAGTGAAGTGTTACCAAGATGATGTTTTGATCTATGCAGACACAGCGGTGGAGCATTGGGAACGGGTGAGATTGGTTTTGAGATGTTTAAGTCAAGCTGATCTTACCCTTAAAAGGAAAAAATTTAGTTTTGGTCTGACTGAGGTCGAATACCTGGGACATTTGATTAGAGGGGATGGAGTAAGACCCAAACCAGATTTCTTAATGACAAACAAAAATTTGGTTTCTCCCCAAACTAAGGAGGAAGTGAGTTTGTTTGTGGGGATGGTTGAATACTATGGGAGGTACATTAAGAATCTGGCGGAGAAAACTGTGAATATGAGAAATCTGTTAAAGAAAGAAAGAGAATTCAAGTGGGACGCTGTATGTGAAGAGGAATTTGTCAAAATTAAAGAAGAACTGGAATACGCTCCCTGTTTACAAGCCTTTAAACCGGGCAGACCAACTGCTATTGTCACTGATGGTAGTGCGAAAGGGTTGGGGGCGGTTGTGATGCAGGATGACAGAGGGAAGAAAAGGATGATTGCTTGTGCATTGAAATCTTTGAGTGGAGCTGAGAAGAATGATTCCGTAATTGAAAGGGAGTCGTTGGCTGTATATTGGGCACTGAAGAAATTTAGGCATTTTGTTTGGGGCACGGATTTTGTGGTGCTGTCCGATCACAAGCCTTTAATAGAAGTGTTTGGCAGTAAGGGTCTGAATTGCATTTCTGCAAGAATAAGGAGGTGGATCATTGGGCTACAGGATTTCAAATTTAAAGTGGAGTATCTACCAGGCGCATTGAATGTCAGTGCGGATTGTCTGTCCAGATTGGTGGAGGAGGATGTGAAGGATGGTGAACAAAAAGACATACCTGTGCTGGAGGAAAATGTGTGTGAAATTATCAGTGATGTGTGTGAAATTACATTTGGTGTAATAACTGAGCAGGAATGGAAAGATGTGTTGAAGGAAGATGTAGAGCTTAGTGGAGTGTGTGAAGCTTTGGAAAATTGAAGATTTTGTGTTCTAGGAAGGGTTTGGGATTTGATAAAAGATGAGTTGGCAGTGGATAATGGCATATTGTTGAGAGGTACAAGGTTGGTTCCACCAAAGGTGTTAAGGAAAAGGATTATGAACCAAGCTCATGAAGGCCATCTTGGAATAGTCAAGACAAAGGAGAATTTAAGAACAAATCTTTGGTGGCCAGGAATGGATTTGGAAGTGGAACGCTTGGTTAGAGAGCGTATACAATGTGTACGGAGTGACAAAATATTAAAAACTCGCAATGTGCCTATGTATTGTAGGAGTTTACCGTGCAAACCCTGGGATGAAGTAGCAATTGACATTGTTGGTCCTTTGCCAGGTGAACACTCTACTCCATATCTGATTGTGTTAATAGACCTGTATTCCAGGTGGGTAGAAGTAAAAAATGTATGTGATGTTTCCTCTTTTAGTGTGATAAGTTTCCTGGGAGACATTTTTAGGAAAGAAGGTTTTCCTAAATCATTATTATCAGATAATGGTCAACAATTGTGTTCAACAGCCTATGAGCAATGTATGGGTGGTTGCGGCATAACTCATAAAAGGTCAGCGGTGTACCATCCAGACACTAATGGTGCAGTTGAAAGATTTAACAAGTATATAAAAGAGAGCATTCAACTTGCAAAGGCAAACACTTTGAATTGGCGGACAGAACTATTGAAGAGGATTACAGCTTACCGTTTTTCATCACATTCGACCACTGGTAAATCCCCTTTTGAACTGTTTAGGAAATGGATACCCAATACCAATTTGTGTCCAGGCTGGATGGATTGGATGAAAAATGGCTTCAATCTAGTCAACACTGATTGGTGGGATAGAGAAGAAAGGCTTATGTGTAAAAGAAAGCAAGAATTTGATGAGAGGAAGAAGGTGTGTCAAATGAACATAGCTGTGGGTGATGTGGTGAAGGCAAAAGCGCCCGTAGGATGTGTAGACGGGTCAATATTCACTAGACCTCTAGAAGTGATCAAACTATTTAAGAACGCTGTCAAAACGTCTGATGGTAGAATTTGGAACATGAACAGAGTGGTTCAGCTGAAGAATGTAGTGGAGCCGAGCATAATTATGGAAGATAACAGCAGAATCAGAAGCAATTCTTTGAACAAAATGTGACAGCGGAGATGGCGTTAGAAAGTTTGATGGAACAAGGAGAAGTTGTAGGAGGAAAATCAGTCCTGAACATTTTAAAGACTATGGGGGTCATTACAACATTGGCGGTGAAAGCCGCTTACCGCCGTGCAGAAGACCGCCAACACACCGCCGCGGCCGCGGAATTCCGCCACGGTCATTATGACCCACAGCTCGGAATCCGCCAAAATTTAGACACCCACACAAGTCCGCCACACCAAAGGTCAGTGATAAACTGGCGAAAACAAAACCTCCACCGTCACGCCAACAGGAATACGCCCACACTATCATGACCCACGAATCCACGCGGCGGTATTTCAACCACGGTATTCCATTGGCGGTACACACCGCCGCGCTCAAAATACACACACATTTACAAAACACTACCACATTGGACAATTCCAAATACACACACATGATACACATACACACACCACTCCCACACACCCAATACAATATAAAACACACACCCACATCACCCACAAACCCCTACAACAACAACTGCGACTATAGGCCACAGAGAGACACCACCATCTACAAACGAGCATCCACAGGCACTCAACACCATCACTCACACAACATCCAAGCACCTCACACAACACACCACTAAATATCACCCCACACATTACAACACACACCAACTCACACATCACCCACACCACCCCAATGGCACGGCAAAGACACCCCAGGTTCCCTGAGGAGGAGCTCAGGGTCATGGTGGAGGAAATCATCTGGGTAGAGTCACAGCTATTCGGATCACAGGTGCAGCACACCTCCATAGCTAGGAAGATGGAGGTATGGTGAAGAATAGTGGACAGGGTCAACGCAGTGGGACAACACCCAAGAAATAGGGATGACATCAGGAAGAGGTGGAACGACCTACGGGGGAAGGTGCGTTCCGTGGTCTCAAGACACCACCTTGCGGTTCAGAGGACTGGCGGCGGACTCCCACCTCCTCCCCACAACTAACAACATGGGAGGAGCAAGTCTTGGCTATTCTGCATCCTGATGGCCTCGCAGGAGTAGCAGGAGGAATGGACTCTGGTAAGTCAAATCTTTACTACTATATCCCCCACCCTACCTGCACCCCATCACATACCCCCACCCTCGCCCTCACCCCCATCACTCCGACTTCTCACAAGTGTCCCAATATCACAAACCACCCATCCCAATACCAAGCCCTGCATGCAACAACAAAGCATGGACACCCATCACCAAAGCATGGCCACTGCACATACCCATACACCCCCCTAAACCATCATCTCACAAGGTCCCACACAGGAATGCAAGCACTGGGGTACAAGGTCACCCACCCATTGCACACTATGGCACACACAGATGCAATAATCATGTTTTTACACCCATGCAGGACCCCTACCCAGCATCACCGGACAGAAGGGTCCAGACATGTCAACACCACCAACAGAAGAGGCCCACAATGATGACAGCAGCTCTGTCCAACTGGATCTAGACGACCAGCCCGGCCCATCTGGAACCTCAGGACATTCGGTTCCCCTGACACAGTCACAGGCCACTACAGAGCTTGCCCCCTCTGGAAACACCAGCCCAGCACCCACCCAGCGGGCCCATACCGCTGTCCCCAGGACACGTCAAGCAGCAGTGTGTCCACCACTACAGGTAACCCAGGCAAACCAACCATCCCAACGACAACAGGAACCTGGGGGCAGTGGCAGTGGGCACACGGTTCAGGGGACAGAGGCCCAGGGAAACGGGAACTGGGAGGCCTGCTGTGCGACAGGGGGAGGACAGGCCCAGGGAACCCACTGTCCATGAGGCCCTCTCCAACATCATGGGAGCCTACCATCATTCCTAGGAGATGATGGCAACGGTACTGGCCAAGTTTCAGGAGACCCAGTGGCTGCAGGAGGAACAGTATTTGGGCTTCAGGGAGGAACTCAAATCCATCAATTCCACCCTGGGCACCATCGTAGGGGTGCTGAAGGAAGTCCTCAACACCAGGAGGGACACTGTAGTACAACAAGGGGCCCCTGACACTAGCCTCGATGATGAACTGCCCACCACCTCTGCCGGCGCTAGTGGACAGGAGGCACCACCACAGGACCACCACACCAGAACCCCACCCCCTGCAGAGGGAGAACCACCCCGCAAACGGTCCCTGAGATCCAGGACAAAGACAGAGAACGATGCCAAGACCCCCATCAAGAAATGATACCACTCTGAACGTCATCCTTTTCTCCCACCTTGTCACCCTGTCCATCCTCAAACTGCCCCAACTCCACTTCCTATGCCCCTTTGGACAATGCACCTGTGAGACTAATAGACTGGACTCTGCCATGGACATTCCTCCACCATCACCACTCACCATTTTACAACCCCCTCCAATATTGAGCACTAAAATAAACACACTTAAAGCACAAAACAATCAGGAGTCTGTCTGTGATTTCGAAAATGTGTATTAGCAATTACAGTGACAAAATGCTCTTTCAAATGTAATGTCAACATACCTATGTCACACAGCTCTAGTCCATGAGGAAACAAAGCAGATGTCACACAGTGGGTCCCACATCTGTGAAATCGTAAGGGAAAGTGACAACTCAGTGACCATACACTGGGTGAAAAGGACAGACAGTAGAGAGGTAGTAGTGTTAAAGTACATGTAGTAGGCAGGTTTGTCTTCTTACCTGTGTCTCACTGGAAGTACTGCAGGATCACCGAGTTCCTGATGTTGATGTCCTCTTCTTCTGCTTCCTCGTCTTCACTGTCCACAGGCTCCACAGCTACCACAACACCTCCATGTGGACCATCCTCCTACAGAAAAGGCACCTGTTGTAGCAAAGCCAAGTTGTGAAGCACACAGCCGGCCACGATGATCTGGCACACCTTCTTTGGTGAGTAGAATAGGGAACCACCTGTCATATGGAGGCACCTGAACCTGGCCTTCAGGAGGCCGAAGGTCCGCTCTATAATCCTCCTAGTTCGCCCATGGGCCTCATTGTAGCGTTCCTCTGCCCTTGTCCTGGGATTCCTCACTGGGTCAGTAGCCATGACAGTTTGGGGTAACCAGAGTCACCTGCAAATGGTGAGGGACAACTGTTAGACACACACTAACTCTTAGGGATATCCTCAGACCCAGTCAACTATTCCCACTGATTTGGTTCCAGGTGCTCACCTAGTAGCCACACACAGTGCCTCTGGAGTTGCCCCATCACATAAGGGATGCTGCTATTCCGCAGGTTGTAAGCGTCATGCACTGAGCCAGTGAATTTGGCATTAACATGGGAGATGTACTGGTCTGCCAAACACACCATCTGCACATTCATCGAATGGTAACTTTTCCGGTTTATGTACACCTGTTCACTCCTGCGGGGGGGACCAAGGCCACATGTGTCCCATCAATGGCACCTATGATGTTGGGGATATGTCCCAGGGCATAGAAGTCACCTTTCACTGTAGGCAAATCCTCCACCTGAGCTCCGCATGTGTTTCAGCAGGGCAGACAACACTCTGGAGAACACGTTGGAAAACATAGGCTGGGACATCCCTGATGCTATGGCCACTGTAGTTTGAAAAGACCCACTTGCAAGGAAATGGAGTACTGACAGCACCTGCACTTGAGGGGGGATTTCTGTGGGATGGCAGCTAGCTGACATCAGGTCTGGCTCCAACTGGGCACACAGTTCCAGGATTGTGGCACGATCAAGCCTGTAGGTGATGATTACATGTCTTTCCTCCATTGTCGACAGGTCCACCAGCGGTCTGTACACCGGAGGATGCCGCCATCTCCTCACATGTCCCAGCGGACGGTGCCTATGGAGGACAACAGCGAGCACAGAGTCAACCAACTCAGAGGTATGTAAACATAGCTTACTCAGAAAACTATTCATAACCCGAAATTTGCCTGTATGAGTGTTGAGCCAAGGCCTAGGTATGTGTGACGCAGTTAAAAATAAAGTCATGTGGGCCCCTGAAATGGCGGCTGCCTGACCTGTAAAATGGGATTATGGGATGTGAGGTAACTGCGCTGGCGTACACCCTTGCGGTAGGCGGTCGAAGACCGTGGCGCAATTCTGCATTGGTTAACATTGGACCTTATGGGTCCCAGGAGCCAATGATGATGTACGCCGGCGGTGACGGTACGCACCGCCGCAGACATGACCGACATTCTCTATCTGTTCAATCACTCAATACCTGATCTTTGACAGGAGAGGACCTACACTGCAAGTGCTGCTGTGACCTCAGTCTGGAAGAGACAATGGCTCGTGCGTCTGGGGAAAGGGCCCCTGCCTTCAGCACAGAGGAGTTGGAGAAACCCGTGGATGGGGTCCTCCCCAGTAAACGCTACTCTACGGTCCTCCAGACAAACAGGTAAGTACACTGTGAGCATGCTGTATGGGCAATGCCTGTGTGGAGTGGTGTGGATGAAAGATAGGGGGGAGAGAACGATGCGTGCATGAAACGAACGTGAGTACATGTGCCACATGGCAAGGGTAGGGATGCAGGCCAATGACTATGACGGTGCAGTTGGTAATAACTTTTCTTTTTCCCCTGTATAATTCCTGTAGGTCAGCGCCCACCAGAAGAAGGATATTTGGCGTGCCTTCGCCAAGGACGTCCGGACCCTGGGGGTCTACCACAGACAGAGCACCCACTGCCGGAAAAGATGGGAGGACATTCGCCACTGGAGCAAGAAGACGGCGGACGCCCAGCTGGGGATGGCCTCCCAACGTGGGAGGGGTGGCTGTCGCACCATGATCCCCATGATGTTCAGGATCCTGGCGGTGGTGTATCTGGAGTTGGATGGGCGCTTGAGGGCATCACAGCAGCAACAATGGGGTGAGTACACTCTCATTCTGCTGATTCAGCGCGCAGTGGAGGTGTCTGGGTGGGGGTGGTGGGCTTGTGGGTTTCCCCTAGGCCAGGGCGAGTGTGCTAGTTAAGTCCCCTTTATCAGGCAGACCCTGTGGCACCCCACCCCACCTGGGTACAGTGCCAACTACACCTAATCAGGCTCCTGTGACATCCATGTGTGCAGATATCGGCCATAGCCTTGTAGGCCATGTCCCAGGAATTGAATAGTGGACCCCAAGTGCGCAGCGTAGTGCAGGGGGCTTCTGTGTCTGTCATGTCCGCCAGACGGTCGGTAGCGGTAATGCACGCACTCAACATGTCTTTCTTCCGTCTCCCCCCCACTTTTTGTGGTCTCCCTGTACTTGTGTGCATTAGCATCATCAGGCGGAGGAGCAGTGGCACCGGAGCAGGAGGGAGCTGCATCCCACATGGCCCTGGAGGGCGACACTACGAAGTCTGATTTCACCAGTGGGATGGAGGGTGAGGGGAGCTCCACGGCGGGGACAGGAGCTGACACCAGTGATAAGGACTCGTCCTCCGATGGGAGCTCCCTTGTGGTGGCGGGCCCATCTGTGCCCCCGCATCTACAGGTACAGCTGCCACCCCCCCCCAGCACCGCCCTCCTAGCAGCCCCTCAGCCTTTGCCCCGTGCCTTCTCACCCAGGAGGGTGGGCATCTCCTTCGCCCCGGCACCTCAGCCCCTGCCCCAGTCACCCCTGCTGCCCTCAGTGAGGAGGCCATTGACCTCCTCAGGTCCCTCACTGTTAGGCAGTCTACCATTTTGAATGCCATCCAGGGTGTAGAGTGGCAGTTGCAACAAACCAATGCATTCTTGGAGGGCATTCATTCTGGTCAGGCAGCCCTTCAGCGAGCTTTTCAGACTCTGGCCTCAGCACTGATGGCAGCCATTTTCCCTGTCTCTAGCCTCCCCCCTCCAACTTCCTCCACCCAGACCCAATCCCCTGTACCTCAGCCTATCCCAAGCACACCATCAGACCAGCATGCACACACCTCAACACACAAAGGAAGCTCAGGCAAACATAAGCACCACACATCCCACAGGCACTCACGTAAGCATCACAAACATGCAGACATAGCAACATCACCTGCCTCCACTGTGTCCCCCTCCTCCTCGTCTCCCTCCTCCCTCCCAGTTTCGTCTCCACTCACACCTGCATGCACTACATCTTCAGCCACTACTTCCATCACCAGCACACCCACCGCCCACCACCACACCTCGCTCACGTGCAGTCACCACCCCCACTACCATTCACACATCCCCAGTGTCCTTTCCCAGTGTGTCTGTGAGGCCACCTCCCAAGGTACACAAACGCAGCCACACACCCACCCAACAGCCATCCACCTCACGACAGCCTCCAGCGCATGCACCTTCACCCAAAGTCACCAAACGGACACCTCTTACAACCACAACCTCTTCCTCCACTCCCAAACCCCCTCCATCTACCCGTCCCAGTGTTCCTAAGAAACCTTTCCTGGCCACCCTTGACCTCTTTCCCTCACCTCCCCCACCCCGTCAGTCTCCTAGGGCCCGACTCTCCAGGTGCCAACGCAGCACCTCAGCCACAACATCGGCAGGACCAGTGGTGCTAGTAGTCACCGGATTCTGAAGTGCACCAGGCAGTAGGGCAGCCAGTGTGGCAAGGAGCCACAGCATGGACAGTCCCCCACTTGTCAAACATCAAAAGTTGGCCAGTGCCCGGCGGGAGAGGGGGAGGACAACAGCCACCAAAGCCGCTCCCAGGGGTACAGGTGGGAGTGTGGAGTTAGCTGCGACACCTTCCAAGGTGGGGAAGGGGCACAAGAAAACTGTCAAGTCTGGGAAGATCAGCACGGCGGAGAAGACCACCATCAGCTCCGCTGCCCAGGAGCTGCCCCAGACAGGACCGCCAGCAGCAGCCCGCTGCCCCAGACAGGACCGCCATCAGCAGCCCCGCTGCCCTGGAGGTGACCGCATGGAGCCCGCTGCCCCAGACAGGAACACTAGCAGCAGCCCCGCTGCCCAGGAGGTGACCGCCAGCAGCCCTGCTGCCCCAGACAGGACCGCCAGCAGCAGCCCTGCTGCCCAGGAGGCGACCGCCAGCAGCCCTGCTGCCCAAGACAGGAACGCCAGCAGCTGAACTGCTGCGAAGGACACCGGTGCAACAATGTCCGCTGCCAAAGACACCACCGCCACAAGCACCGCTGCCAAGGACACCGCCACCACACGCACTGCTGCCAAGGACACCGCTGCCACAAGCACCGCTGTCAAAGACACCGCCGCCACGAGCACCACTGCCAAGGACACCACCGCCACAAGCACCGCTGCCAAGGACACCGCCGCCACAAGCACCGCAGGCCCATGAGCGCCAAAAGCTCTGACGCTACTGAGGCCCCCCCCCGAGCAGGATGAAGCACTCTGGGCACAAAGCCCCCTCCCGAACCAGTAGAGAAAGACATCCACTACCTCTGTCCTTGGGAGGATGAAGCACTCTGGGCACAAGGTCCCCTCCAGAACCAGTGGAGAAATGCATCCACTACCTCTGTCCTTGGCAGGATGAAGCACTCTGGACACAAGGCCCCCTCCAGAACCAGTGGAGAAATGCATCCACTACCTCTGTCCTTGGCAGGATGAAGCACTCTGGGCACAAGGCCCCCTCCAGAACCAGTGGAGAAATGCATCCACTACCTCTGTCCTTGGCAAGATGAAACACTCTGGGCACAAGGCTCCCTCCAGAACCAGTGGAGACTGTTACCCACTTGAGAAACTGTGGCTTTGCACTCCCCAGGATTGAACAGTGGGCAAACCACCCACTTTAGGGATTTGAGAGACTGTGGCTTTGCACTCCCCAGGATTGAACAGTGGGCAAACCACCCACTGTAGGGACTTGAGAGACTGTGGCTTTGCACTCTCCAGGATTGAAAAGTGGGCAAACCACCCACTGTAGAGACTTGAGAGACTGTGGCTTTGCACTCCCCAGGATTGAACAGTGAGTATAGGGCCCCCTCATGGATTTGGCATTATGCACTCAACCAGCTGAGGTGCCCACTCTTTCCCTTCCCCCTGAGGTGCCTGTTTTATTTCCATCTGATGCCCCTGCAGGGTTCTCTCCATCCTGTTCGGGTATCTTGTGTGGGCCTCGCCCATGCATTGTGGGCCTTGTGGTCCACGGACTTTAAGGGTGGAATACTTTGGACTAATAGTATTGGTGTATATATTTGTAAATAGTGTATGTATATTATTTGAATACAGAATTTTAGTATATTAGAATTGTTCACCTCATTTCCTTTTGTCTTTGCATTCTTCCAGGGGGGTCGGGGGTGTAACTGTAATGTATCAACATGCACTTGTGTGAGTGTTGTAGTGGGTGAGGGTGGGGGGTGGGAGTGTTGCGTGTTGCGTGTGTGTGTGTCACTGTTTGTTCCCACCCCCCTCCCCTTTGTCGTAGGTGCAGTACTCACCGTGGTCTTCGCCGCCGGCGTTTGTGCTCATGGTAGAGGAGCAAGAAGATAAAGGCTGGAAAAATGTGGAGCTCTGGTTCCATGGCATCCTGGTTCCTCGTAGGGTGTGGAGAGGTGAGCGTTTTCTCTTCGAAGTCCTGTTTCCGCCGTGTTTTTGTTCGCGGTGAATCCACCCCGGAAAAGGTGGCGGATTGGTAGGTTGTAATTCTGTGAGCGGTACATTGTTCTCCGTCTGTCTGTTGGCGGTGACCGCCATGCTCTTTGTTTGTACCGCCGTGGCGGTCGGAGTTTTAAAGTGGCTGTCTTTGTTGGCGGTTTCTGCCACGGTCGTAATGACATTTTTTTTACCGCCAGCCTATTGGCGGTCTTACTGCCGCTTTAACACCGACCGCCAGGGTTGTAATGACCACCTATATTTTAGTGAGAAATGCATCCTACCATCTATTTTTGGACTCCAGGATACTTTCCACATGCAAAATGCACAAAACCCATGAGCACAGTGTAGAACAGCCTGTTGCATTCTGTGGTTCACCTTGTTTCTGTGCACTCACAGTTTTACATCATGTTCAACATGTACGCAACTTGGCATAATTGCATCATTTTAGGAATTTCACATAACAAGAGTAACATGGAATAACCTAAACCTTTCAAGATTGTGCCAGTATAATGCAAATTTAGACCTGACCTATTTATGAATGATAACCTGAATTTGATGTTGCTTTTATTTTTAAAAGTGAGTTCTAGCACAATCACAAAAAAAGTTAAGAGAAAATCACTAACAGAATTAGTGTGAAATGTGATATCTCTATTATGTCCTGTTTTCAGTGTTTATTTTTTTGTGGATTTCAGGAGGTGTTTTCAAAGTGTTTTCCAAACCTTTTTAAATCACTTATTATTGGTATTTATTCCAATGCCTAAAAGCCAAAGTAGGCAGTCACTGTGTTTTTCTGGTACATAAAAAACTGTTTTTGCAGTGATTGCTGTAAAGCAGTAATTTAAAGGCAAAGTAATGCAGGGTATGTAGTGACAGTGTATTGTACGTTGTACAATGGACTTCTGTTAGACCATTTTAAGCATGGATAGTTTGTCTATTGCACTCTCACTCACACTCACATCTCATTACCTTCTCTCACATCGTATTACCTCTCACATCCACTCTGTCAAGACACTGGGGGTCATTTTGACCTCGGCGGTCTTTTTTAAAGACCGCCGAGAGACCGCTGTGTGGAAGACCGCCAGTGGTGACAGTTTGCCGCTTGGCCTATAATGACTGTTGGCAGCACTCCGTCCTTTTACGGATGAAGAGCCGCCAACAGCCATACTGGCGGGAGGCGGGGAAGTGGAGGTTGCTCCACCTCCACTGCCACGCCAACAGAACACCACCCAGCGAATCACGTCCTGTGATTCGCCGTGGCGGTGCTCTGTTGGCGGTGTGGTGTCGGCGGAGCTGCCCCCATGGCTCCCATCCCCTCCCGGAGGATCGTCGGACCAGGTAAGTCGATCGTCCGTGAGGGGAGGGGGTGGGGGGGCGTTGGGTGTTGTGTGGGTGCATGGGGGTGTGTGTTTGTGTATGTAGAGGGGTATGTGAGTGTGTGTATGCCTGCGGGGGTGTTGTGTGTATGGGAATGAGTGCGTGTATGTCTGTGGATATGTCTGTATGGATGTGTGCGTGTATGTTTGAATGTGGGTGTGCGTGTATGACTGTGTGTGTGGATGTAGGCGTGCATGTCGGCGTGTGTGTGTGTAAGTATGTAGGTGGTGCCTGCGTGCGTGTCGTGTTGGTATGGGTGAAGTGATGTTGGGGGTCGGGGTGGGGGAGGGCGGCCCTGCCACCTTTGGGGGGTGGCAGGGGTGGTGGGGGTGGGGGAGACCCCTATCAGTGCCAGGCACTGATAGTGCTTACCGCCATGGCTTTCATGGCGGTTCAAACCGATGGAAATCCACATCGGTAAGCCGAGTCCAAATATCACAGCAGTATAGTGACAGCCGCCGGGCTGGAGACCCAGGTCTCCAGCCCGGCGGTCGTCTCCGCCCTGGCGGGCAGAACGGAGAACCGGTGGATGACCATGGCGGTAACCGCCATGGTCATAATTCCACAAAATAAGACCACCAGCCTGTTGGCGGTCTTACTGCCGGTTCTCCCCCTTCCGCCAGGGTCATAATGACCCCCAAAGTCTGGTTTACAGGACTCTTAATGGATTTAAAAAGAAGGGTGCTATGTTCAAATGTTTTAACAAACACGTTCTTGGTCACAGTTTGGGGTCATTCACCTACTTTGTAGTGATGATCAAGCCTGTCAACAGCATGGTACACTGCAAAACCTTTAGAATTTTGAAATGCACCAGATTAGTTTGTAGCCCTGCATCATAATGTTTCTGAAATGTGATGCTTTAAGCATGTGCACTATTGCGTTTCTGCACTCTTTGCATAACTACTAATGTGATGCTGCTGTTCATAGCTGCAGAGTGTCTGCATGGCAAATACCACACCTTAACTCAGTGATGACCTTTTAACAGGCATTGCATTGTATTCTGGGATTTAAAAATGTTGCTGTTAACATGGTCATTATGGGCTCAAAACCCCAGCAGTAAAGTGTAGTTAGATAAAATGCCAAGGTAGCTGAAGGTATCATACAAAGCACTGGGACACCTTGCACCTGTGAAGTTTTTTGGTATGTGAAATGTCTTGCGTCCTGTTTTCACAACTATCTTATGTCCATGGTGAAAGCACTCTTTTCACAGGCATCTGTCACCTCACCTTACATTGAATGTGGTTGGGGTGTTTGAGAGGTGTTTTGAAGATGACCTGTTATCAATACTGACTTGCTAGAAAAGGGGGCTGAAGTAGTACCCATTTTGAGTTGGTGGGCAAATGTGATAGTCATATTGGCAAGGATTCTTATAAACCAGCCATTTCACCAAACAGTGAAAGAATTAAACACTGTAAAAGTATCAGATTTTATTTTATTATTCCCAGATTCTGCACAGTGTTTAAAATAATAGATCAGACCTACATTCTTCTTCTAGAGCATGTATATTTAATCCAAGCACACAAACTGGAGGAAAGAAAAGGAAGAAGAAAAAATATTTTAGTGACATCCCAAAACACCAAAACTCGACCACAATAATCTTAGGCCAGTCTTTTTTTATATAAGAAAGTTCCATTATGTTGGTTTCTTCAGAAGAAAGGAAAAGTGGCTCATTCGTTCACACTTTACTTCCTTTGTATTGTATTGTGGTTGTGCAGGTATTTATCAGTGTTTATTTGTTTACACTTATGAGGAAAACCTAAAACAGGCTAGCCTCTTTAGCATATATTTTAATGAAATATATGTTGAACAACGTCTTACTTACTACACATAGGGCCAGATGTAGCAAACGTTTTGCGACTCGCAAACGGCAAAATTTGCCGTTTGCGAGTCGCAAAACGCGTATCCCAATGCAGAAATGCATTTTGAGAGTCGTTACTGACTCGCAAAATGCATTTCAGACTCGCAAATAGGAAGGGGTGTTCCCTTCCTATTTGCGAGTCGCATTGGGATGCAATACCATTTGCGACCGCATATGCGGTCGCAAATGGCATCACAGTTACCATCCACTTCAAGTGGATGGTAACCCAATCGCAAATTGGAAGGGGTCCCTATGGGACCGCTTCCAGTTTGTGACTGGAGCCCAAAATATTTTTTCAGGGCAGGGAGTGGTCCAAGGGACCACTCCCTGCCCTGAAAAAAAACAAAACTAAAGGTTTCGTTTTTTTTTGAAGTGCAGCTCGTTTTCCCTTAGGGAAAACGGGCTACACTTCAAAAAAGAAAAACTGCTTTATTTAAAAGCAGGTCGCTAACATGGAGGTCTGCTGACGTCAGCAGGCCTCCATGTTAGCGAGTGCCTATACTCGCAATGGGGCCGCAATTTGCGACCCACCTCATGAATATTCATGAGGTGGGTCATTGCGACCCCATTGCGAGTTGCAGTCGGTGTCTGAGACACCGTACTGCATAGCAATTTGCGACTTGCAAATTGCGAGTCGCAGGAACTCGCAATTTGCAAGTCGCAAATTGCTTTTTTCCTACATCTGGCCCATAGTGACCTAATAGTGTTAATCTTGTATAGATATCTCAAATGAGGCAATATGGCCCTCATTGTGACTTTGGTGGTCACGGTACTGTCACGCCGGCAATGGTGGTCGGACCGCCACCAAGCCAGCAGTGCAGACCACCATATTAGAACCACAGTGGTATTCCCACTGAAACATAGCCAGTTTGCTGCCAGTACCGCCAGTGCGGACTGACCGCCACCTATGGCGGTTGCCATCTCCAACCCAGTGACTTTACTGACCACCGTATTACAGCTCTGCAGACAGCCACGATTTCCATGGCGGGAGGACCGCCACCCAAAGCCTGGTGGAAACAGCAAGTATAAAAGGACCCACTCACCTCCAGGAACACAGACGACTCTGCTGAAACCATGGAATGCCACCTTGAATTCCTCCCAGTGCTCTTCTACGTCTTCCTTGGCATGACCACCAATGCCGACAAAGATGCCATCAGCGAGTACCCCTGCAGAGCACACAGGGGGGAAGGGGAGAGTTATACACCCACACACAAGATACACACCATGCACGGTCTCCAACACACACACACACTCACACACGCTAGATAACACTCATTCTGAGACACACACACACACAAAACAAAGCCACGCCAAACACACACGTCACATACACACACTCCACATCAAAACTACACAACCAGACCAATATCACTAACAAGCTGAGACACACAAACCAATACAAATAAACAACAAAACGTATAATGGGCAAATATAGGAAATAACAGTGATCTTGAATAAAGAAATTTATAGAAATGCACATTGTGCAGCACATAATAGATGGATAGAATCTCACCTGTAAACAAAATGACTCGACAAATGTATTGTAAGAATATCAACAGGAATTCTGTTGGCCAGATTTATTCAAATTAAAAAATATATAAATGTTTGAAATAAAAACACCAAGTGAGGCCTTCAGGCCAGTCCAATGTACAAACGTCTTTAAGGCACAGTGTGTCTGGCAAAGGCCCCAACCTGACTCCTGACAGCCTAATAGCCTCCACAAGGTAGGGACATCAATGGGAAAGGCAGGCACCTCAAGGGTCTGTGGGTGGCGGGGTGGTGGTCGGGGTTTGGGAGAGGGATCTTTGAGCTTTGGATTGGGAGGGGGTCCTTTGGCATTGGTTTGTGAGGGGTTGGGGCTTTAACTTTGATTTAGACAGAGTGGCAGGGGCTTTGGACTTATGTTTAGGGGCAGGTGATTGTTTGGGGGCAGGGGGAGGCTTTTTGGCAGGTGGAGGGGCAGCAGAGGTAGAAGTGGGTCATGGGAGGGCTAGAAGGTAGAGGGACTTGGCCTAGGGAGGGAACTATGACGGTGAGTTGCAACACGGGGTGGGACAGGCTCAGGGAACAGGTCAAGGTGTGCAAGAAAAAGCTTCTCAGGAACACAGGGATGGACTGGGAAACTGGTTTCGGAGTGGAGGTAGAGGGAGTGATTATAGAATGTGTAAGACTGCTGGATATGGGTGCAGATATGTGCAGAGTATGTTTGTGTGAGGTGGAGGAATGTTGAGTGTTTGAGTGCGGGCGTTTATGTGTTTTGGGATGAGGGGGAAGAGAGACCGGGAGAGGACAGGCAGGTCTTGTAGATGCTTGTTGGGGTGGTGTCTGCATGTAAGGTAGGTGTGCTGTATGTGTCAGTGATGGTGGTTGTGGTGAGTGCGGATGAGGTGCATGGGGTGCATGTATGAGTGTCTGCTGTTGTGGTTACTGAGGACAACACAGAAGTGGTGACAGCAACTGGGAGTGAGGATGCAGTGCTGACAGGTGTGAGTTGTGATGTGACTTTAAGAGAGGAGGTGCTGGGGAGATAGGGAAGTAGTGGCTGATGTTGTGTCTGCTTTTGTGTGTTGAGTGTGTGCATGCTTATGATGTGATTTGTGGTGCCTGTGTTTGTCTGTTGGTTTGGGTGAGTGCTTGTCTGTATGTGTGGCTTGGCTGGGAGAGGGGTCTGGGATGGGGCACAGGTAGCAGGAGGGAGGATGAAAGTACTAGGGACACTGGCTGCCATCATTAAAGAGCCTGAATTGATCTCTGTAAGCCAGCCAAGGCACTGTGAATGCCCTCCAGGTAGGCATTACTCTGCTGCATCTGGGATGCCAGACTCTGGATGGCATTCACGATCACTGACTATCCTACAGAGAAGGACCTCACGAGGTCAATAGCCTCAGCATTGAGGGCTGCAGGGCTGACTGGGGAAGGGTCTGAGGTGCCTGCGGCGAAGGAGACGTCCACCCTTCTGGGTGAATGGGCATGGGCAACAGGGTGGGAAGCTACTGGGATGGTGCTGCTGGTAAGGGGGGTGACAGACAAGGATGGTGCTGGGCTGGTCCCAGAAGGTTCCACCAAAGCCAGGGAGCTTCTATCGGAGGCAGATTATGTATCTGTTGTATCTGCGCCAGTCCCCCCTGTGGTGCTCCCCTCACCCTCGAACCCACTGGTCCCCTCTGCTTCGGTGGTCTCTGCCTCCTGCTGGGTCCCATGGGCTGAAGCCTCCCAACTCGCCAGTGCCCTAACTCCTTCGCCTGCTGATGCTAATACACACAAGGATAGGATAGAACAAAAAGGAGAGGAGGGGGTGAAAAAGACGGGAGCACAGGGTCAATACAAATACCCTTCACAAATTTGAACAAACCAACACCATTAATCATTTGAAATTCCTGAATGCACCCACAACAACGTCTATAGAGATTTCTACACACCTACTTTGCATACACTCTAATGTGTATACCCAATCATAAAACCTCCACAATAACACTCAGGTACTACTCAACACTGTTGTGGCTCTTGTATACAGGATTATTAGTGTGAAAAGTCAGTCCATAAGTGACATTTGTACAGTGTCATACCTACCTGTGTCACCCTTAATGGACATGACTAGATAGGTATTGTAAACAACTTAAGATTCTGAATATCCCTGCCATATCCTACAATTTGGTACCTTACAAATGCCATGGCAGTCTGTTGTACAGATACTTACCTATCACAGCAACTAATACTTACATCACAACTGTATCTTACCTACATTATCTGTCATAGCTACACTAGACATCCTTTATCATATGGCTAACACACCCTTTCCATTCTAAAGCAATAAAACAGTACAGGAAATAAACTTTGTAACTCCCCCGTTGTGGCTGCTGAGTTGTCCTCAAGCACCCATCCAACTCTGGGTAGGCCACCACCAGTATGAGGGCCTTTAGGGGGGTCAGGGTCCGACAGGCACTCCTTCCTTTTCAGGAGGCCATTCCCAACCGGGCCTCTGCGGTCTTCCGGGCCCAGCGTCTCAGGTCCTCCCACCACTTCCTGCAGTGGGTGCTCTGCTGGGTATGGACCCCAGCGTCTGCACTTCCTTGGCAATAGCTTTCCACAACCCTTTCTTTTGATGGGCACTGACCTGCATGGGAGACACAGAAGTAAAGGCACATTTATGTAGACCCAACAACCTACTACATTCTTAGGCCTACAAACCTTTAACATATCACGATCGTACACGACTTCACACTTGAACAACATTCCCAGCAGTCATATTAGAAGCTACACCCTCCACTGGAATATCCTGCATACACATTCTAACACTCTTACATACCCATGTAGCAACAAATATACCATAATTCGACCTACCTGCTGTTCTGGAGCCTCATACAGCTTTGTGTACAGGGGTAGGACCGCATCCACAGGTTTCTGGAGTTCTTCCATAGTGAAGGGGGGCCCTATCCCCTGTAACATGCACCATTGTGGCTCCCAGGAACATGACACAGTAGCACACTCAGTGGTGGTCTTGATGGCTGGAGAGTCAGGAGTCAAGTGAGATACACTGTAGAAAATGGCGGTCACGGTCGGCACCGTCACCGCCGGTGGTAATTGTCATTGGTCCCTGTATGGCATACCCATCAATGTCAACCAATGAGAAGTTGCACAGCAGTTCTGACCACCTACCGCCATGACGGCATACAATGTCATCTTTCCCCTGCATGCAGGACATCCAGCAGCCATTTCACACTGTTACTGTTAATAAAACATAATAAAAAATGCATCACTAATCTATTTGATTATGGACATGAAATAGGTTACGGTCTAGGAATGTGGACAAAACAATCAGGCAGTATAAACTTCGGCACACAATCAGATGATGGCATTATTACAGATTGAAAAAAATAAACATAATGATGGTGACTGTACACTAGCATCAACAGACAACCCTCTTTCTGATGTAATCCTATCTAAAACCGAGATGATTGTGCAAAATATATAAGTATTATAACAGCTCTGGACTTTGAAGTCTGCTTTGTTTGCAAAGAGTGGTACCAGATGTGATGTTCATCCTCCATTTGTGACCATGAAGTAGGATGCATGAAGTGTAATCGTTGTGACTCTTGTGTTGTTTGCGATATGTAGATACCGACCACAGTGGGAGGGTGAGACATGCACCTGTGTACCAGCCCCTGGTTGACTTAGCAACGATGGAAGAACACCACATCATCTCCAACTATCATCTGAACCATGCTACAATCAGGGACCTGTGTAAAAAAGTTGGAATGGGATCTGCTGCCACCCATTCAGCAACCTACAGGCATTCCTCCAACTGTGCAGGTGCTATTCATCCTCCACCTCTTGGCCACTGGCTCATTCCAGGGTATAGTGGAAATAGCAACATGTATGTCTCAACCAATGTTCAGCAATGTGTCTAGGAATGTCTTGTCTGCCTTACTAAAACATGTGGAAAGCTACATTAAATTCTATGCAATGGGACATATCCCTCATGTGATTGGGGCCATTGATGGCACCCACATTGCATTAATACCACCCAGGGACAATGAGAAAGTGTATAGAAACCGTAAGAGCTTTCACTCTACTAATGTGCAGATGGTCTGCTAAGCAGACCAGTACATCTCCCAGGTGACTGCATAGTTTCCTGGGTCTGTACATGATTCCTACATCCTCAGGAATAGCAGTGTCCCACGGCTGATGGCGCTTCTGCAACGAGAAAGAGCCTACCTCATCGGTGAGTATGATGAGTGTTTGTGAAATTACTGTTACCCCAGCCTTCCTACTCAGTCTGTATGCAACATATTGGATTGTAAATGTTTGTTTCCTCTACTCACAGGCGATTCAGGTTATCCCAATCTCTCCTCGTTACTGACACTGGTGAGGAATCCAAGGACCAGGTCTGAAGAACAGTACAATGAGGCTCCTGGGAGGACAAGAAGGGTGATAGAAAGGACATTCGGTCTGTTTTAGGCAAGGTTCAGATGTCTGCCATCTCTAGGGGTTACCTGCAGTACTCACCACAGAAGGTGTGCCAGATTGTTGTAGCCTGCTGCATGCTCCACAATCTGGCACTAAGGAGGAATACCCCATTGCTGGAGGAGGAAGGAGTTAGGGATAATCCAGTGGTAAAAGAGGGAGAAAAATCTTAGTGATGAAGATGGGGACGAGGAAGATGTAGTCACAAGGACACAGCTCATGTACCGATACTTCAGCTAACATTCTGGTAGGTACATCTCTACATATACCATGTCTCATGTTGGACTACAGGTTGGGTGTACCTTGTTATCCATCTCTGATATGAGTAGGTTTTGGTCTCATTTGGGTATCAGATGAGAGTATATAAGAAAGGTCTGTCAAGTAGGTCAACAGTTCCACTGTGGTGTAATCTAGTTCATCTGTCTGCGTTGCATATACTTCAGACATCCAATCTATTTACACATTTGTGACTACTATATTCTGATATCATATTACAATGTGCTTATGGTGCTGCTTATTGTGTCTTGAGTTGATGTATATGCATGGCATCCAACTGTGTGAACTGTGCAGTACAAATACAATGAGTGTGTATTACTTAGTTCATTACTGTAAGATGCATTGGCAATCTTGTCTCATATTACCTGAACAGGATTGAGGTCATCTGTTCAATAGCATTGGATTGTCTATCTATGTGTAAATCTATCTTGTCGTCAGTTTAACCATCATAATTTCCAGGTACATACTGTTGACAACTATGCTACTGATATGTAGTGTACCTTCTTTGCTATCTATTGCAGAAGTGCTATGGATGGTTTTTGACTACTCATTCCTCTCTGCTACCTGAGGATCCAGAGATGTTTGGGCACTGACTTTTTAGCAGACCACCGGGTGATACAAATTTTTTGCACTATTTCAATAATTAAATACAAAACACCATAACTTGTGTGTAAGTGTATTTATTGTGAAGGATACGGTGCAAAGAAGTGGGACAATGGTGTTCAACAACATCAGTCTGTTAGGCCAAGCAGTAGGTAGTACAGGTCCAGTATCCAAGTGGCATTTGAAAATGGGGCTATAGCAATAGAGAGTCAACAAGGTGTCTCAGTGGCACACAAGGGAGACAGTTCTGTAGAGGCTCATTACCTGGCAATGGGTTTGATCTTGGCTTCAGTCCCTGTTGGATGCCTGGCTCTGCAACCACATTTGTGTGGGGGTTCCTCAGCTACAGAGGGTGGCTCAGTAGTGGCTTGTGAGTCCTCAGGCATGGCCACTATCCCACTAGCTGCAGCAGATGTAGAAGGCTGGTCAGTAGTGTGGCTAGTGGAAGGGGCCTGGTGGTGGGTGGAGGACTCATGCAGGACTGTGATGACCTCCTCCATCAAGCCTTTCATGGAGGCCATGGTGGCATTGAGGGCATGACACTCCTGCATAGCCTCCTGGTGGTAATCCCTCTGCAGCCTCTGGGTTTCATGTCTAAAACCTGACCTATCTTGTACTGGGTTTGGTTGTATGCTCCCAGGACTTGTGTTAATGCCTCATGGGCAGGTGGCTCTCTGGGTTGTCCCACCGTGTGACCCCTGGAAGCCATCCCACTGGCCCTAGCCCCCTGTGCCTGTGTCTCTGGCACAGTGTGCCTGCTCCCACTTACACCAGGACCTTCATCATCTTGTGCGGTAGGTGCTGACTCGGGTCCCAGTACAGGTGGGCACACTATGGATTGACGTGGCCTGGAGACACTGATTTGGGGGCATTTGCGACAGGTGTTGTGGTGGCTGAGGCTGTGGGGGACTCTATGGTGTCCTGGGTGAGGCTGGTGGAGATGGACTGCCCAGAGAGACCGAATGGCCCAGGTAGGTCTTCCAGTTCCACACATCCTGTATAGCTGTCATAACTGGGGTCTTAATTTGGTGGAGGACTGACTCTATGTGGCACCCGTTGACTGATGACATTCTTAGTGGCATCTGTGGATAACAGAGATTGTTATATACATCTACCTGATGTACTTTACAGGGGCTGCTAGGTAAGTGCTATATGTCATGCTTCAGTACTCAAGTGTAGTTATAAGGGGGAATGTGCATTGTTAGGTGGTTAAAGGGTGATGCATTGTGGGAGTTGTAGTGCTTCAAACTGTACATGCATTAGGTTCACTTGGGAGTGTAGACTTTGAGATTGGTGTTAGCGGGGTAGGGTGGGCATGCAAGGAATGAGGATGCATGCATTACAGGTATACTTAATACAAGGGGATTATAGGTGACTTACCACTGTCCAGTCCTCCGAGGATTCCACTAAGACCCTCAGGGTGCAGGATGGCCAAGACCTTCTCCTCTCATGATGTCATCTCCAGGGGCGGAGGTGGGGGCCCACCACTAGTCTTCATGAAGGCGATTTGATGTCTGGATGCCATGGACCTGACCTTCCCCCTCAGGACATTTCACCCCTTCCATGTGTCCTCCCTTGAGTGTGGATGGCTTCCCACTGAGTTCACATTGTTGATGATCCTCTGCCATAACTCCATCTTCTTCGCCATGAACATTTGCTGGACTTGTGCCCCAAACAGCTGTGGCTCTACCCTGATGATTTCATCCACTATTGTCCTTACTTCATCATCGGTGAAACAGGGTTGCTTTTGTCAGGGACACAGTGAATGTGATGTGAGTAAAAATTATTTTAAGTGAAGTGTGATGCATGAGAGGTGTGCAGGTATCTGTGATGTCAGTGTGCAGTGCAATCTTTAGAGTAGTGGTGCACTGTATGGTAGTTGTTTGTCATAGCAAAGGATTGTGGGTTGTGTGTGCATGTGTTTTATAGTGGTGTTTGTGGGGGATGTGGTGTATGTATGTGTATCAGGTGTGGGGTACTCGAATTGCCCAGTGTGGTGCTGTGTTGTAGTGGAGGTTCCATTTCGACCACCGCGGTCCAGACCACCAATGGATTACCGCCGCGCTAAGACCACTGTGCTGATTTGTGGGTCGTAATAAGGAGGGCGGTCTTTTTCTGGCGCGGGGGTGTAGGTGGTGGGACTGCCTCTTTGCTCCCATCATTCAGCCTGGTGGTGTCGGATTTGTGGCTGTATTTTGGCAATTTTGTTTTTGTGAGTCCTAATAGGGCAGACGGATTACCACTGTCACTGTAGTCTTTTGGTAGCTGCCAGCACGGTGGTCTTCGGGAAAGAACCCCAAAGTGGTAATGAGGGCCTATGTCTTATATGCATATATAGGCCACTAATGAGGTGAAACCTTTAAAAAAAAAAATGCTTCATTTGAGTCAGTAATTGCACATTAGGTCCACTGCCGCTCATTTTGGTGACCAGCACTTACTTTTTCCCAACAGATTTTGATCCAGAGTAAAAGGGAGAAAAATACAAAAGGGGAAAGAAGGAAGGAGAGAAAGATGGAAACACATCATCAAAGGGAGAAAACAGGCATGAAAAGAACCCACAAAAGTGAGATCAAAAGGAAGGGAGTGTAAGGTAGTCAATTAAAGAGGCATGAGCATAAGGGAAGACAATGCAGCCTTGGTATTTGGCTCCCTGACCTTAATAGTGATAGGAGTGGGCTTCTAAACAAAACTTTGGACTTATCTCTTTAGAAATTAAGCATTGCATCACACAAATAGGGGCCTGTACTGTATATGTATGCTGCTGTCATATGTATTTATTTAGAAAAATTGTAAAATACGGTGTGGTAATTAGGTCATTCAGTGCTATCAGAAAAACCATGTTCCAGTCCATATGTTTATTTGCACATCAGTGTAATCGAGAACATTAGTCCAGCCAACGCTAAAGCACCCAAAGTGCATGTCTAAGACTGGAACATGGAGTCCACTTTGACATGGAGCCATCTGGCAACCTCTAATGGCTGCATTTAGTTTATCTTTGCAGATCTGCAAACTTGAGAGTGTTTCATGATAACAGCATTTTTTAATATGGGATGCACACTATTATATACAGCATAGTTTGTGGTGCCTTGCCATTATTTGAGGTGAATGTAATGGCACTAGCTGACCCACTCAGAATGTGCCACTCTTATACTTTCATATATTTGTCAGTGGCTCCAAACAGCACAAGAAGGATGAAGCATACTGGTCTTTTTTATTCCTAACAATAGGGCAAATCCTGCCAACAGAAAAAAACAATACGTTTTTTTTTTGCTCTGCCTCTACTTCAATGTGCTCCTTGTCAGGACACTAAAGCTGCTCATGGTGCCAACATTCTATGCAGCTCAAGCAGTTACTGTGTTCAGATGATAACTGAAAGGATTAAAGTGATCAGTTTAGGTAGACAGTATAAGCCAATGTCTGAAGTTCTATTATGGAGAGTCTCTAGTCGTTGGTACTAATAGTGATGAGATTTATTCAGAAAACAGATTTGAAATTAATTGTTGGTGATTCTCTAATATGAATGGGTCAGCCAACAAGTTTCACTCCCTAGTTGGTGCAGAGGTCTAGGACTTTTTCAAGGCTATGCAAGTTTTTTGGTAATAATCAATAACATATGAGTGTTCATTCAAAGAAGCATCCTATATCCATCCATGGAAAGAGATAAAAAACAACAAATGAGAGAACATACAGAGACAAAAGGAAAAAAAGAGTTAAAATAATTGCTCATTTGTAATTCATATGTATGATTTAAATTAGTGATCTGCACCAAGTGAATAGTCAAGATTTCATTTACACTCATTTGGTCCGATACGTAATGCACAATTTCATCAACATTTGTCTTGCCAGTCAAGTGAGACCAATGCAGAACAGAAAAATAGGAGTGAGTGGTCCTGGTGTTCTGGTGGTCGTGGTAGTCCTAATCTGTAAGGGCAGCGGTGCAAGCAGCACTGCCCTAGGGATTAAGACCCCCTTCTCTGCCAGTGAATTCATGGCGGTAACACTGGTGAAGATGGGGTGCAGGGGCCCCACGGGTGCCCACTCACTGCCCATGCACTTGGTATGGGCAGTACAATGGCCCCCCTGGCCAGCACTGTCACAATGTTCACCTAGCCGTCGGGATTTGGGCAGATGGGCTTTTCTGTCCACCAAAATCATAGTGTGGCCTCTTGTGTTGAGTATTTAAAATACCTGTGTTTTAAAACCATAAGGTTTTATGCTTGAGCTCCAGATATAGTAATTTAGCAAGGTCAACAATAAAACTCAGGTCAAGAAGCACACACCAAAACAGCTTTAAGCATTTGAGTTCGATAATCAAGGTATTTTGAGTGAACCCATTAGAAAACTTCTGTTGAAAATAAAGCATAATGACAAGAAATAGATGCTTAACGTTAGCAAAAAAAGAAATGAAACAATCTACAATCAAAAGCTCTTGGTTGCTAAAGAGGCTTTTGCCAAATGGAGGCACTATTTATAGGAAGCTGGGCACAAAATGAACATACAGATTCATCATAGTAACCACATAGCTATCAAATATTTGAAATGCCCAAATACCTGACATGCACAAAACACATTATTCTCCTCTTGTTTGCTCTATGAAATCACTTACAATACCAAAAGAGACATAGAAAAGCTGACACTTTATCCTGGCATGTGAAAGGAAAATAATGCAGGTTGCCTAATCCCTGCATACTGGCAACACAATCAGGATACAAGCATGAATCCAGCAATTAACTAGAAAAGATAAAGTAACAACAAATTATAGTGAACAAGGTGGAGTGATTACAAGACGCACATAATCAAAGAGAGATTCAAAAAGGTATAGAATAAAAGAAGGATATTACAGTGATTCTCTATGTGATAATGACAATGTTTCTTTTCATTGAGATATTAGAAAAACATAAGAATTCATAGTATGTATAGCTTGGTGGTCACACATTCTGAAACATAATGAACAATATTTCTAGAAAAGTACTGTGTGTGCACACAATCCAAGACCTTCTACTTAAACCCAGCTGATTAATTACAGTTTCTCTTGATTCCCAGTCAACTTTGGTATCATATTTGCATGGATTTTATCATTGATTTATCTCCATCACAAAGTCTGACAAACATTTTTGTGACAGTTGACTTAACTATCTTACTCCTCTAGGAAGCTCCCCAGTAAGTGGAATATTTCTTTAAAGAGTTTGTTAGGTTACGTGGAGTGCCTGAAATCATCATCCCTAATAAGGGCCCGCAATTCATTTGTTGATTCTGGAGTGAACTATTGATTAATGGCCAAATTTAGATATAGGTGGACGGGTTAGTCCATCACAACAGTGACGGATATCCTGTGCACTGAAATCTGAATCCCATTATTTCCTATGTGATTTAGATTTTGGCAGATGGGATATCCATCAACCTTGTGACGGAGCAACCAGTTTGCTTATTTTTAAATCAGTCCCTAAGTTAGGTACTGTTAGAAATGGGGTTTCTGGTTGGCTAGGGTATGCAACTCAGCCAGGCAGAACTTACCCACTCTAGTCAGGGCAAGGGAGTTACACGTCCAAGATAACCCCTGCTCACCCCCTTGGTAGCTTGGCACGAGTAGTCAGGCTTAACCCGGAGGCAATGTGTAAAGCATTTGCACAACACACACAACACATGTGACGCAATATCCCCACCACAAAGGAAACACAACACCAGATTATATGAAAATATACTGTATTGTACACAATGCAACTATCAGACCAAACATCACATATCAGTACTATCCTGCTACCTTAGCAGTTGTCAGAACGTTACACATTAGATACTCTGCAAATTAGCAGTATTCACACATAACACTCAGGTTACTCAGTATTCTGCAACATAAGCAGTAGTCAGGAAACACGTTATCACATTAGAACACTTGTCATAAGAATATCATAAAACACCCCTAGCAGGAACATTAGAAACATATGGCAAGTCATAGGAATACATATCAGCAAGTCATGCCCATAAAAGAAACATTTGCATATGTACACAACAACATCATAAAACAGGTAGGCAATATATCAATCAGCCAAAGTCTGTAGGAAGAACTTGACATTATATATATGGACCCCTTTTAGGGAGTACCTGTTTTGATGGTAAAGGCACCTCCAGTGCCTGAGGAATAAAGAAGGTGAAAAATGGGGCCCCCGGCGCTCCTGTGCGCAAAACGGGGGCCTTCTCTTTTTTTTCAGACCCCAGGAGGGCTGCACGCCCCTCCTCTCCTTTGTGAGCGGGCCCCTCCGGGGACCCGTGATTACTAGGGACACCCCCGGGCCTCACGAGGGGGGGCCAACGTCCCGGCAAAAAGAGGGGAGGAAGGGGGTGTCACGCGCCCCCTCCGACGTTGTTGCGGGCCCCTCCAGTGGCCCGTGATTCCCAAGGGTCTCCCCCGGGCCTGTCCTGGCCCTCCGCTGTCGGGGGGGGGGTAGATCTCGACTGCCAAGGTTGGCCCTCGCAGGGGCCCTGCAGAAATGGCGGCGCGGGCAGGCCTCCGGTGAGGTTGCTGCCCGCCCGCAGTTAAACTGAAGCCATCCAAGGCTTCAATGGGTGAGGGAGGGACGTCCTCCTCTCCTCTCGTCCGGATGACGCTCCGGCCCAAGGCAGGGCAGTGCCCTGGGGGAGCTCTAATGAGCAGACCTCGCCCCGGGGGCACCCATAGGAGCGCGTTTGCTCCATGTTTACAAAAAGGGTTTTCTTCATGGCCGAGGCACTAGTAAGCGCGTTCGCTCGCTCTTTGAGTACACAGCTTCCCCGGGTTGCGGCGGTGATCTTTTACAGCAGAGCGCTTTTAAGCGCCAACAAAAGATGCACAGCGCTATTTTAGCAAAGCGCCCTCCAGGCGCTATAAATTAAAATAAGGAGCAATCCTCACACTGTCAATGGACGCAGGGGTCAGGGGCCACAGCACCCTGCCCCTGGGGAGCAGGGTATTTAAGGAAAGGTCCTGAGGTGGAGGGCCCAGCAACAGGCCAGCACAAGGGAAAGGCAGCAAGTGGCAAGTCCTTCACAGTGACCAGGCAGGTCACAGGTCAGCACAGCAGCAGAAGTCCATGGCGGTTCCTGGTGAGTCCCTTCAGCCTTTGGGGTCCAGTTCCAAGATGATTCCTAGAGTCTCCAAATTGTGGGGAAAATTCCCCTGTACTTATAGTCAGTTCTTACAGTGTTTTACAATGGTAGAGAGAGGAGGTTCCAGCCAGTTACAACTGGTTCTGGGAGTGCCCCCTCTCTCCTTTCATCACAGGCTCCAAACATCAGTGGGGGGTTAACGACCCTATTGTGTGAGGCCAGGGCACAGCCTTTACAAATGTAGGTGTGCCCCGCCTCTCCCTTCTCTCAGCCCAGGAAGACTATTCAGTATGCAGATGCACCTCTGTGACACCTCCACCCTCCCTGTGTACAGGCTGTCTGAAAAGTATGCACAAAGCCCCAACTGTCACTCTGCCCAGACGTGGATTGGAATCAAGCTGCAAAACACCAGAGTCATAAGCACAGATAAATGCACACTTTCTAGAAGTGATAGTAATAAAAAATACACCCACACCAGTAAGCAGCATTTATTATCACCATCACAACCATACCAAACACGCCTACGCTACCCCTCATAAATCAGACATTACCCCTTACACATAAGGCAGGGCATTTCTAATGCAATCCTATGAGAAGGCAACACTCACAGCAGTGAGACACCAGTTAGGCTGTTTGTCACTACCAGGACAGGCCACGCAACTTGGCACATGTCTTGCCTTTCTACATACATGGCACCCTGCCCATAGTGCTAGCTAGGGCGTACCTTAGGGGTGACTTACGTGTAGTAAAAGGGGAGTTCTGGGCCTGGCAAGTAAGTTTAGATGCCAGGTCCCTGTGGCAGAAAACTGCGCACACAGGCCCTGCACTAGCAGGCCTGAGACAGGTTTGAAAGTCTACTTCAGTGGGTGGCGCAAGCAGCGCTGCAGGCCCACTAGTAGTATTTAATTTACAGGCCTTGGGTATAGAGATATCACTGTACAAGGGACTTAAAGGTAAATTAAATATGCCAATTAGGTATAAGCCAATCATACCAACTTTAGATGAGAGAGCACCTGCACTTTAGCACTGGTCAGCAGTGATAAAGTGCTCAGAGTCCTAGAGCCAACAGCGAGAGGTCAGAAAAACCAGGAGGAAGGAGGTAAAAAGACTGGGGATGACCCTGCGTAAGGCAAAAAGTCCAACAGGTACCATCAACTGTACATCAACCGGTCATCATTCTTAGACATACTAAAAGAGTAAATTGGATTTTGGAGCAATGCCCACATTGTTTTCTGATCGACTGTTCTCTTGAATGGGGAACATGGCTACCCCTTGCTATACACATTCTCAGTCTAGTCTTTGTTTTTTCTGCAATTTTGGTATTCATTATAGGATTTGTCCCTCTCAGTTTCAGTCCACCTTAGTTTCCTCTACTCAGCTTCTGTTACAACTGGTTCAGGAGATTCACGAGACAACAGTAGTACAGTTAATAAAGGTGAAATTGGATCAAATAAGACTTGTAGATCAACCTTAAAGATCATGAATAGCCATTGAAAGTTCTCTCTTCATTTGTAGGTCCCTTCCGAGAAGTACAATTGCTGATGACTGCAGCACTAACGTACACCTTCCTAATGGTTGGCGTATGCATGCAGTGGTGCATGTATCACAGGTTGAATAGGCTTACTCACACGGACAGAGATACCATCCAGTGTTAGTGATTGAGGGATAACCTGAGATAGAGATACGTGCTATTATAGATTCTCAAGTCTGGAAAGGATGGTTGCAGTGTCACATTGAGTGGAAAGGGTACAATGTATCAACAAGATCATGAGAACCAGCATCATTTCTACCTGCCCCATTTCTAGGAAAGGAAAGCCATCAAAGATTTCTTGACAAGTCTTCCAGATCTTTCCAGAGTTGCAGATCTTTGGGTGCATAAGGATTCCCTCTCCAAGTGTAAAGGATTCTAGCCAAAATGTTGTTTACGCAATGCAGATTCATGGACTGTGATTTCAGTTCATCAGTTCTGAGGTTCAGTCAATTACTTTTTATTCAGAATTGATCCAAGGAAATGTTTAATCAATTGCAAGACTTGCTATGACAGAATTAATAAGTACCCCATCCCATGGGAAACAAATAATTATGACAAGATAAAATCTACTAATTATTAAGCTTGATGCATGTAAAAAATGAAATATATGATGGCAGTTTAACTATCAACAAACCTGAGGGAGGAAGCAAGCATAAATAGCCACTTTAATTAACATTTGGTTTATCAGACAAAGTTAATGAGTTCAGTTAACGTATCCTGTGCTCTAGCAAATATTTACGATTTTTCTGAAACATTTGATGCAACAGCTTGGCACTGAAAAAATTCAAATTTAAGTGCCTATCAGAAAGTCAGGAAGTACAACTGTGTTCATGAAACCTGAGAAGCAAAGATGACTTGAAGCATTTTTTTTATTGATTTGTCCTTCTTATAATGAATCCAAAAGACTTCTCTCTGACCAGTGATGAGACAGAGTGGCTTGAGAATAGTAAATTAAGCTTTTATACATTTATTTTCTTAAGACAATTTTGTAATTATTTGGGCTGTACAAAATTTTGATGTGAAGCTGTCACGATTGGTGAATGTTTGAGTTTCTGCACAAATATGAATTTCTTGTTTTTTATTTCTTATTTCAAATATTATTAATATTGCTAGGTAATAAACTACTACCAATATTATTATTATTGTTATTATTATTATTATTATAATTATTATTATTAACAAGTGACTGTTAGACTTGGTATCCTTAGCGTGGTCTCCCCTAACTTTTTGCCTCTGTTTCCCAGGTTGGCGATGTGTGCTGGACTCCGTTTTTGCTGTTTTTGATACTCTGGGCAGTTTGCCACTGCTATCCAGTGCAAACGTGCAGATTCCCCGATGTTAAATGTATGTTTAATTGGCTTTTCATGATTGGCATATTTGATTTACTAATAAGTCCCTAGTACAGTGCAGTAGAGGTGCCCAGGGCCTGTAAATCAAATGCTACTAGTGGGCCTGCAGCACTGGTTGTACCACCCACATTAGTAGCCCTGTAAACATGGCTCAGACTTGCCATTGCAGTGTCTGTGTGTGCAGTTTTAAACTACCAATTCAACTTGGCAAGCGTACCAACTTGCCAGGCCTAAACCTTCCCTTTTCATGCACCTCTAAGGTAGGCCCTAGGTAGCCCCATTGGCAGGGTGCAGTGTATGTGTAAGGTAGGACATATACTAATGTGCTTTATATGTCCTAACAGTGAAATACTGCCAAATTTGTTTTTCACTGTGCAAGGCCCATCTCTCTCACAGGATAACATGGGGGTTGCCTTTAAATATTATTAAAGCGCAGCTTCCCTTTTGGAGCAGATAGAAATATGGAGTTTAGGGTCTCTGAACTTACAATTTAAAAATACATCTTCTGGTAAAGGTTGTTTTTAGATTGTGTGTTTGAAAATGTCAATTTTAGAAATTAGCATTTTCTTGCTTAAACTATTCTGTTTGAGGATTCTCTGTCTGGGTCAGTTTGACAGCTGGCTGCTTACACCTCTCCCTAGACAGTGACACAAAGGGAGCTAGGGTGTAGCCTGCATATCCTGATGAGCCATCTGTACTGGGAGGAAGGGGAGGAGTGATGACTCACACCTGAAAGGGCTGTGCCTGCCCTCACACAATGCAGTCTCCAACCCCCTGGTGTGTGCATGGGGCCTGGCCTGGGCAAGGCAGGATCTTACAAACAAGAGAGATTTTCCTTTGAAGTTTGTCTAATTCAAAGGCAAAAAGGGGTATATGTAGTTGACCCGAAAAACCTGACAATTAGATCATTTCTGGATTCAAGAGGAACCTCTGCCGAGGAGAAGAGGGGAAGAGCTGAGGGGAAGTGCTGCCCCTGCCTGTGACTGTGAAAGGGGACAAAGACTGGACTTTGTGGCATATTCCTCCTTGAGAAGAATCTCCAAGGGCTTCGACTGAGCTTGCTCCCTGTTCTGAAGTTTCAGGGCCAACAAAGACTTCCCATGCCAGCACCTTGACTCCCTACTGAGACTCCTGCCCTGCCAAGTGGTGCTCTATCTAGTTCCCAGGCCCTTGAAAGTAGAAGCTGGTGAAAAACCAAGGAAACTGAATTCGGACGACTCGAGACCGGCACCGTTGCCAAATCCCATGACGCCGCCTGCAGCCAAAGCTGTGGTCCTTGCTGGAGTGTGATGACCCTGCAGGCCTGACGCAGCTGCAGCCCAGCTGAAGTCCGCAACTCTGTAGAAATTGCTGCACCACGTCGTGACTGCCGTATATCGACTTCGCCTGAAGTACGCGGATTCAACGCTTCACACAGACGTTGCCTCACCTCCACCGCTCCGCAGCAAGGACCCGATGCCTCTGTTTCTTCCCCCACAGCACCGGCACCAATGCTGCCTCAGATCCAGCAATGCCGCGATCCCCGACTCAGTGCACCGGCTTGTTTTCACAATTCACTAAAGTACTGTACCTGGGGGACTGCATGTCTCCGTGACTGGCGCTATTGGCATCGGATTGTTAGGAACGACTCTGTCACGACGCCGTGATATCACCTTATTGACACATTTATGTTTCTAAGTGCTATTTTTGAGTTTAATCTTGAAAAATTCATAACTTGACTTGTGTATGTTGGATTTTTGTAGTGTTGGTCCTGTTTTGTTTACAAAAATGTTCTCTATTTGTCTAAACCTGTGTTGAGTAATTTTGTACTGTTTTTACTGTATTACTGTGTATGTTGGTACAAATACTTTACACATTGCTTCTAAGGTTAAGCCTGCCTGCTCGTGCCAAGCTACCAAAGGGGTGAGTGGGGTTAACTGAGTGTGATTCTCCTATACCTTGACTAGAGTGAGGGTCCTTGCTTGGACAGGGGGTATCCTAACTGCCATCCAAAGACCCAATTTCTAACAGTGACCAAACATGGATTACATTGATTACACACATGCAGTAATGCAGCAATTAATTTTTTTAATGTTCCAAGGTGGATAGTGAAGCCTTTAAAATTGAAAATATGTATTTGTTATTTAAGGTTACAGAAGGAGCATTTAAAAGTCAAGATTGAATTCTGCCAGATTGTAAAGTACAGCCACAACACATAAAGTAATATCTTTTTACTGAGCATCAAACTCCAAAATGTTCACATCCATCTAATTCTAACTTGTTCCGTAAACCAAAACTTCACATTTCCTTTTTTTGCTTGTTCTGCATTCACTTAATTATCAGCAGCCAAGAGATGAGACTGAAGTACAAGTAGGTACGCAATCTAACACAAAATGTATCCATTATTGTCAGGAAGTTGAACACATCTTATTTCACCATTTTAGTAATATTGGAATATAATTACCAAAATATTGTCTAACGGAAACATTTACAACATATCGGTCCATTGACATTAATGTGAGATTATTTCTGGAAAAGATTTTTAGGGCGCAATATTCCAGACAGACAATAATTCTGCTAAATATTTTTTGACATACAACTGCAATCTTTTAAGCTTTATTCATAGATGATCCTATATTTAGTAACCCTATCATATCCATTAGGGATTTTTGGATAAGTACTTGGTTGTATATTTTAACTTATTTGACTTCTTGTCTGTGTGGCATCCTAACACATGTCGACATGTGCCTCTAACACATGCAAGAGAGATTGTAATGCAGACTGTTGATATGAGTGATATAGGTGTGTGGATTAGCTAGAGGTATGACTAACCATTCATGTTCACAGAATGGCTGTCAGCTTAGATGAGGTAAAATAACATTTAAAGAGTGTGAGTGCCTATCAATCACATTGATATAATTTATGAGTGTAAACCATGAGAGCAATTGGTACAGCATGGGTAATGCTGTTTCTTCTAGTGTGTAGGTAGTATTCAAATGTGTATAGCCTTTATGTGATACTAGACTGTACGACAAACCTGAGTCATATATCCCATGAGTGTTCAACCTTATTTTTATTTTACAAATATTGTTGGTCATGATGGCTAGAATATCAGCTTTCACAGAGCTAATAATGAGCAAAATAGGATGCGCTGGTCCCTTGATAAATGAGTGGCTACAGGGAGGCGTTCTCACCAAGCTCTGTTTTAGGAGACAAAGCAATGACAACTCGATGATAAGGGATGATTATGTCTTAGCTATCCTGTTGATTGAGATCATATGACAACAGGTATGGGGAATGCACAGGGGATTTCATGTTTTGATGAAGGCCGATTTACCCTTGCGGGCAACTGATGCAGCTGAAACATGTTGACTTAAGAGCAAATAACTTGGGGTGAATAGGGGATTCAATATCACCACCATGAGTTCCTTTTTAATCCTATCCAGGGGATCCCTGAATAAAGATTAGGACCAAACTCCACTGAGATAGTTTTAACAGTTGTGTGTCGCTTTCTGCATGAGAGATCCCTATATGTTTTGTGTTGTCTTATTTCCCCTTCCCTATTGCTCCATCCTTGACATTGGCTATTACGGGGACGTGGAAGCAAAGTCCGATAATGAAGCATGCCATGATCAGTGGGAGAGGGCAATTTTTAACAACTTAGTTGTGTCTGATATATAGGTAGAGCTTCTTCTGTTTTTTGGGGACATCTTCTGTTTTTTCTTGTCCTGTTTGCAATAGTGGTTCAGTTAATTGGGAGGTTGGACAAGAAAAAGTTTTCCCTTCAATCCTCTCTTGGTGTCTCTTTATAGAATATCAAGAAGGCATAATTAGGGAGATAACAATAATTTTTTTATTTTTATTTTAATAAAAATATTGAAGTATTTAATATTGTTTAATTCAATATTGTATAAAATATTGTACTGGGCTTTTAATGTTTTATTATTTTGAGTATTATACATTATATTTTGTATTTGTTAGATATTTGTAATTATTTTTAGTGTAGTCAATTGATTTATTGGTTTGATAATATATTTAAATAATTATATTTAATGTAATTATTTTGTTATTTGTTGGTAGATTGTTGTATTTGTTGAGGAGGGGGGTAGGAAATGTATTACATTATACTATTATGTTATTCTTTTTTAATTATTAGTAGGTCAATTAGATTATCGATTTTCTACAGTTTTGTCATAAATGTATTACATATGTTTTGTGTATTTTAATGTAGTATTTTTATTTATTTGTATTGATTGTTTTAGTGTAATGTTTGAATGTATTTTATATATCACCAATTAATACATTTTAAGTATATATATTTTTGTGGGTTGTTGGGTCTGTAGGTGAGTAGGGCAGCATGTGTTCTAAATACACACACACCCGCACACACACAGGTTTAATTGTTTATGTTTGATTTTGTAATTGATTAATGTATTTTCTAATGGGATAATCTGTTTATTAAATATGTAAATTATTACATTGTTAACATTTTAGGACTCTATGGCAGTTTGAAAACTGTAGCATATATGTTTTATTATTTGCGCTAATTTATTAAATTATATTATGTTTGTGTTTATTATGTTTGAACATTTTTTATAATGACTATTTTAATTAGTTTATTTTGATTTGGTGTGTTTTGTATGGATGGAGACTGTTTTTAACATATTGGCATTACTTGTGAAAATGTAGTTATGAATTACTAATTAACTGAAAAGTTGATTAAATTTAGGTTCTAATATTTTATATTTGTATATTTGTGTTCATTTGATTTCAGATTTTAGTTTATTTTATTTCTGAATTTAAAAAAGTGTCCCCTGGGATGCATATTTTTAGATATGAAGTAGTCAGATAGTCAGATAAATCAACTTTATTCAGCTGACATGCAGCCATAAAAGAATACAATAGATACACAACTAATTTAAATCGAATATATAGCCCATAAAAAGGATACAAATTAAAACAAATAAAACCAGCTGTAAGAAACCACTCGTTTTTACAACTCATTAAAATCAAAACATGCTAATAAAAGCAACTGACTAAAAGTAAAGCAGACTACAGTTACAGCATTGACACTCCACAATACAAATAATCAGCCTGAGTGGATACTTAGTATACTCAGAACACATGGTGCTTCTAAAGAGTACCGCTGCACGCAGGAACAGACTTACACAATGGCAAGTTATCTCATCCTCTAATCATAGCAGAGAGTGAGAGGTCTGAGCACAATATCGAACGTTTCTGACTCTCAAAAATGGAACTACATTTTTTTTTTTTATAAACCTATAGTAACCACAAAAGGAATGAAAGTGCATCATAGATTGCTTGGAGGAGTTATTACATGGACATATTCTAAAGTCAAGCTGGGTCTGGAAGCCCAACGGAAAACACAAATAATATTGTATTATGCCTGCTCTAAAACGGAATAACAAAACTCAGTCCCAACTCCTGGTAGTGTTCTATAAATAAATTGTGGTGGGGTGGCAAAATGAGTTGCAAGTAATTTGCAGCAGTCACTTTCTTTCCCTCATCCATCATTCTCTTTGATTGCGCACGCTCCAGCTTTAGGGTATGGACTTGCTTTCTGCCAGGGAGAGAACCCAATGTCATAACAGATAAGACACCCATAACACCAATTTCTTCTAGAGATTTTTTCAAGAAAGCCAGGGTATTGAGAGGCTCCTATTACAGGCCAGGCAATCAGACACTATACTTCTCATTAAAAATGCCTCTTCTGTATGTGAAATAGACAACCACAGAAGAAGGGTGAGTGCGAATGTAATCACTCAAGTATGTTAAATCTAATTCTTTATACCAAATAAGGTGGGGTGTTGATACGGAAGCTCGTATTACTCTTCTCAAAAAATGCTTTTCCTTGCTTTACAGGAATAGTGGATCACTTATACCCCAGATTCCTGCCCCGTACATCGCAATAGGTGTGCACTGGGCAGAATATTACTGCAGCACAGATGCGAATACCCTTCCTCCCTTTGAAGACGGTAAACTAAGCAGAGAGCCTACTGCCCTAGAAAGCATAACCCTATTCTGAGCAATATGGGGGGACCACGTGTAGTCAGAACTAAAAGTAACCCCCAAAAAGAGAAGAATGTTGGTGCTGGATAAAATATTCAAACCCACCCTAATTGAATCAAAATCTGAGTAAGTGATGCTTGTAGAATTCTTTCAGTGCATTTTATCTGTGCATTAATCATAATGCTGTGTGATGTGTGTGGTTTTATTCTGGTAAAGAATTATCAGACACACCCACCTTCACAATATTTCTATAGAGAGTGCAGAGATCACAAGTGGGGTGTGTTAGAGGAGTGATAACAAGTGCCTTTACCTAATTTTACACAAGAGTAAATTTGTCATTATTTTAAGCAAATATCCAATGGTTTTAATGCAGTGGTACTTTAAGTAATCTTTCACTTTTTAACTCTTTAAATATTGCAGGAGTCTTACATTGACCCTGTGACAGGAAGGAGAGTCTTAGACCTCCCATTTTCTTTGGAGTCCTTATCACTGAAGAAGACCGGGGACCAGGATTGGCCATTGCTGATGGTTGAAGCATGTTGGTAAAGACAATGGTGGTCTGCCCCATTATGGTCAGTTTCTACTGATTGTAAATCAGTTGTTTTTATTATATCAAGGGTATACCAAAATAAAAAGATACTTCAGGGGTATATCCTTAGGTATTTTTAAATAATATTTGGACACTTGTACTGTTCAGTTGAAAATATTCAAGAACTCCCAGTCTTTGGTTGAATCCAAAGAAGTGGCACTGCCCTACTGCAGTGTGGGGGGCTGTCTATGATGAAGCATGCAAGGACAAGCTTTGGCTGAGGCGACCCCCTCAAATATCTTTATTGATGTAGGTCACAGGTAATTATACCATCCTAGGGCTTTTGAGCGATAGGATACAGACCTAAGTACCTTGTTTATGATATGTATTGAAAATTTGAGGGAGTGCCTGAGTCTTGTTCTACCCTCCGTCTCTACCCCAATGTAAAGAGACTACTGTAGTGGGTGGCACAATGAGTGCTGCAGCCCCCCTGTAGGATTTCATATATATGCCCTAGGCACCTGTAGTACCATATATTAGCGACCTACAGGTAAATTAAATGTTCTGATTAGGCGTATTCCAATGTATCTATGTTTAGAAGGAGGAGCACAACCACTTTACATTTTTGTTGGTAGGGCTGAAGTGAACAGATGCCTAAGGTTAGGAAAAAAGAGTTAAGCATAGGGAGGGAAAGATCTGGGGGAATACTATGCAAAAGATGGTCCTCTTAAAAAAGTATGCCCCTGTTTTTCTGTCAGACTTTGACACTGCAGCGCAGCAACTTTAGTTGCTGTGCTGAGCTGCATAAAAAATTAGTAAATCTGCCCTATGATGTCAAGAGAAACTTGGTGAGTAGTATGCTGAAACTTTGTTAAAACTTATACTACCTGCTCCCGAAACTAAATCATGGTTTTGCAAATACAAAGATGCAGTTGACCTTGTGTAACAAGATGAACCGCTTCCCTTTTGGAGAGTATCTTTACAAGACTGTGAATTTGAAAATATTGTTTCCTAATATTTTCACAGACTGTGTTCCAAGACTACGGATTGGTCTTATTGAATAACAGTGCCCATTAACTCTAGAGCAAAAAATCTTTATAAGGCTTAGTGTTGCTGAAGCAGATGTCTTAATTAGAAATTATTAATTAGTGTTTATGTATTTTCAATAATGACTTATGTAGAAAAATGAATAACGTGGAAAAATAATGTGCACGTTTGAAATTGTGACTTTGAAAAATGGCCACCAGTGTTCACAAATTGTACTAAATAATTAATAATACACATGAAATATCGAAAATATATTAGATTAATGTAGACATATGTCATATTAAAGGTTATGAAGTATGTTTTAGCTTATTAATTGTAGGCCTTAACTTAGCGAGTGTCTTGGCCTAGTTTGCCAGGCCTCATGAAGAAGCTGTATTTCTTAGCATTTAATGAAAAATGCTGCCAGAGTGAACGAACTGTGAAATGCTCATTGTCTTGTTAAAATGCTTAGCAGAAGCTTTCCATGAGAACCAACTAACAGTAGACAGTGTCCTTTAAATGTATCAATATGTGTGTAATAATGCTAGAGGTTATTTTCCAGGACGCGAACAATGAAGTCACTGAGTGAAGAAGAAGATGCAACAAATTCGATACCTGATGAGCCGGATGATGAGAACGTTCTAAAGCAGACCAATCAACGACGTGTGAAGTGTGAAATATTAGAATTCATAGATTTGGTATAAGAAAATTATTAGACAGAGTAATAACGTATGATTAATTGACCAATTGGAAATTAGGGATAGTTTGGGTGACTTTGATATAACAACGTGACAGAGGAGACCAGACTCAGATTAGACTTCTGCAGACGATGAGACCAGAGATCTAGAGAGACTTTGGGGGAAGAAGAGATTCGAGATTCTGTTGTTGGGCTCATACACTCTGACTGGGAGCCTGATGGTTTGCTGATTGATTGATGACCTGAGGACGAAGACTGATTCTGTTCGCTGGCCCATACCATGGATAGGTAGATATGACAATGTGACTGAAGTACATTTTTATTACTTTTCTTTCTAGGTACCAACTGCACTGTCTTAATAGTTATCTTAGCTAGATATTTTCTAAATTTGTGTTTTAAATTGTTTTTGCATGAAGCCCCGCATACTGATGCTAATCTGGGTTAGTTGAGGCCATTCATATGATGACTGACAAATTTGAAGGGACAAATGGTTGACAAACTGTTCTGTTGAACTCTATGGATATTGTAGTCTTATTGAAATTGGTTTTACTAATGATTTGTGCTGATGCTTTAGAATGCATTGTGATTCAAGCTTTGATTAGATCATGTTTCTTACTTTTTTTTGGTTGACAATTATTATTAATTGCGTTTGATCTGAATTGTAGATTAATTTACATGACTCTAGCATTGTTAATAATAGGGAAATAAACCTTATGAAACTTTAATTAAAGGTGTGGTTATTCATGGCTGAAAAGTGAGAACCAGAAGAAGGGCATTTAGGGCCTCATTTATATTGTGGCGGTCTACCCCCCCTCCACCTGGGCGACTGAGTAAATTACTCTGTCTTCCTGACAGCAGTGCTCACTTCCAAAATTGAAAATGTCTATCGGCCCAGTGGACTTTTCAAGCATTGACAGGAACCACTGTTCTCTCTCTCCCAGCATTTAAATTGTACCCTAAACGTGACAGAAACAAAGTAAAGGATGAGGAGTGAGAAAGAAGGGAAGGGCTGTGTAATGAAAAATAGAGAGACAGCTAAGATGAGTAATGGATAAGGACTGATGAGTGAGTGTTAAGGAGTAAGAGGGGATACATGAGGAGTAAAGGATGTGAAGAGATGAGGGCTGAGAGCTGATGGATAAGAACTAAGTTAAGACATGAGTTAACCATGAAAATAATGAATGAGGGGTAAGGATGAGAAGTGAGTAATCAGGAGCAGGAGCTGAGGACTGATGAGGTATAAGGAATGAGGTAAGAAGGATAAGGAGTGAAATGAGGAGTAAAGGATGAGTAATGAGGAATTAAAAATAAGGAGTAGGGAAAAAGAAGTGAGAGCTTCAAAAGAGGCATCTGACAGAAGGTATGAATAGTCAGTGTAGTGAGGAAGTAAGTAATGGATGATAAGTGTGGACATTAGGAGTGAGGAATGATAAGTATGTGATAAGAGGTAATGGATGGCAAGTGAGGAATGAAGAGAGAGCGACAAGGGCTGGTTAGTAAGACATAAGGCCTAAAAGATTAAGCTTGAGTAGTGAGAGATGTAAAATTAGGAGTAACGGGTGAGGACTAAAAGCTGATGAATGAGGAAATTAGGTTGAAGGGCAAGGCATGACAAATCAGTGATGCAGAATAATACATCAAGCCTGGCTGAGTCCAAGACGGTTGACCCGGCCACGCTCTGAAATCGGCACCCTGATCTAGATGAGGAGTGAAGGTGACAGCGGTTCAGCAACTGCTGATTCAGTTGGCCACGGAACAGGATTCCATGTAAAAATGTTGGGCAGTACCAATTTGTCACATCTATAGTGATGGCAGGAGATGGCCCGTAGAGCGGGCACTGATTTGGAAACATAAGCAGGCCCATGGAGACAGGTGAGTGCCCAGGAGAGTTGGAGAGGGGCCTGCTCAAACTTCCTGGTATTAGGGGATACGCAAGGAGGGTGAAGCTGACCTTCAAGGTACCGACCACTGGTGACACGATCTTGTGGAGCTGCTGGGAGTCTTTGGTTGGGATGGGTCGCCCTCGTGTTGACCTGTTGCTGATGCACACCACTGAGGTTCATACACTTTGGTGAAGTCCGAGTTACCCCTGTGTTATGTACAGGAGCAACACAGCACTTTGTGAACCCGCTGCAAAAGCTTGGCAAGGGACAGGCCCCTGCATGGTGTTTTACCCTCCTGCAACCCTACTGGAAATTGATTGGCTGCTGGGCCGTGCTACTGGAATTAAACTCGGAGGAGCTCGCTCGACCTCCAGTACCAGGAGCAAAAGTGGAAATAGACACCAATATATTCAATGTGTAACATTCTTCCAGGTGTCCAGTCCCTGGCCCTAGCAGTGTGGGGGTGAGATGGAGAGGAGTGACCTGCATTGAGAATAGAGAGATTGGCATATACTGTAGGGCATGCAGCCTTTGCTCATAGTTGAGCTCCCCCACCAGCCACAGCATCCCCCATTGATCAGACATCAGCACCCTACTTAGAATGGTGCAGTGCCCAACTGCCTACACCATTGTATGCGCGATGGGGAAGGGTGACACTATGCAAGCTAAATTGCAATGTGAAGCCAAGAAGACAGGCATAGCTCACTCATCAGAATAAGCATTATCCTCTTAGGGGACCATTGCAGGAACAGATGATGACAAGTTGAAGTCACAACTAGTGCATATCCAGTAAAGCCTGCCTTCTATAGATAATAAGATTGAAATGCTTGCCTCCAGAGTGGACAAGCTAACTACTGCTCTCAGCAAGCAAAAAACAACAGATTACTACTGCTGAAAGTCGAATTTCCACTCTTGAGGACAACACAGCTTTCCATTACAAACAAATATGAAACATCAGGAAAATGCAAATGTCATAAATGTGAAGAACGGGAATTTGGTGCCAGATTATTTTGCAACAACCTGGGGATCATAAGTATGCCTGGGACAACAAATATAGGCAACATGTACGCTGTGGAAAGGGCTCACTGATGCCTGGACTCTCACCTGGGGCCAGAGTATCTCTAGAATGCTCAACTTTAGTGACCGGAATAAAGCCCAGCAACTGGAAAAGAAGACACTGACACACAAGGACTCTAATCTCCCCATAATTCTGGATTTCATTCTAACAGTCCAAAAGGCCCGGCATGAGTATTTGACAACAAGTGAAAACTGTACCAAGCTGGAAAACAATATGGAATGCTGTATCAGGGACGACTTAAGATTACGCATTGCAACAGGCTCTACTTTTACCCTCCTCCTGAAAGCACTTACCTTTATGCAGAAACTCATCAAAAACCCAAAGGCTGCCTATTTCCCCTCATGGGTCTTCTGTCATAGACTAAGCTGCCATGTTCAATTGCTATGTGAGCCATGTGGGGGCGGCCAGATGCAGAAGTGTGCAAAGTGTGCTTGGGCGCCATAGTAATTAAAGCAAAGTCCAGTGCTTCCAGTCTACCCTGTTTGCAAGGTAAAGTCAGGGGATCCCACCAAACCTGAGTTTGCTTGCCTGCCTAGGCTAGGGTGATCATATGTGATTTGAGTTTTTTTTTTTTTAAACGTTGATTCACCAGTATAGGAACATTGTTAAAAAGGTGAAGTAGTTTTGATAAGATGACCATCTTAATAAAGGAACTTCTGTCTAACAACTACAGCAGAAGTTGGGCGGAAAGGCAAAATTGCTCTTTGATGTGTGTTATAGCTGTCCTATAGTTATTCTTGATGATCTTGGTTGATCTACACACCCAAATATTTGATGGAGTTTGTACTCCAAAGCAAGGGAAAATTTCATTTGTAAGACAGTGTTGCCTGTGTTAGTGGGCAAATTGTGCATTTATTGCAATTGATTGCAAGGCCCAATAGTGCTTTAAATAAGGTATACTCTCGGGTGACAGGGTTGATGTTTTGTTTTGGGTTGGATAGGTACAGCATGATATCATCAGCATAGAGAGAAACTATCAGATTTTGTGGGTACTGGGTACCCATACCATGATTAAAAATCAAAGGTTGGAATGTTCATGAAAATCCAACGATTTCAACATCCTATATTGCTGACATGTTTCAGATGAAACATTCTGCCCATACGGATCATTCAGATTACATCTGTGCTTTTCAGCCTTCCTGCCTAGGGGTAAATATCCAGGGTACACCAATAACCATTTTTGTTACTGGATCCCTGCATCTGTCCAGAAAAACATAATCTTTGAGCTCCCACTAAGTTGATTTAGCCTTTGGGGTAGGAAGGGAGGTAGAGAAAGAGCTGCAGTCTCCTATATTCCCATGAACAAGATGTCATGACAAGCACACTATATGGCACAGAGTGGTACCCCTCCACCCCTCAAGTCTCGGTTCTAGTTAGGGGGGCTTCCATCTCAATGTAAGTAGTCCTTCAGCAAGCAAGACCAGAGGCCATCAGATGCAATTGTCAAGTGACTACCTCAATCAGAGGTTTGACAGCATTTCAAGTAGAGAAATTATTTTAAACTTATAAACTCATAGGCCAAATAATAGTTAGCTTAGTCTTCGTCACTCATATCCTCCTCTGGGACAGAAGCCCCATGAGGGGACACAGACAGCCTTTCAGTTTGTGATGAGTTTCACTTTGAGGAGACGGGAAAAGGTAGGGCTTGTTGCGATGCATGATCTTAAGTTGCCCCGGTGTTTTATGTCTTTTATTATTAAGTTCATATGTAATAGCTAGGAGCTGATAAAGTTCACATGTAATAGCTAGAAGCTGACAGAATGTGATGAGATAGGAGAGAATGTTGATGTGGCTGGAATGTTTCAATTTAGTGAAGGAGAGGTTTGACAGTGAGAAGCAGATGTGTTGGCCTACTGGAGATGTATTTGGAATAAAAGGAGGAAATTGCGACTTGTATGAGGCAGTTATCTAACAAGTTTTTGGTGACGAGTGGAAGTAAAGAACCAACGGCAGCTTGTCTCATGCAAGGCACGGAAATAACTGTATTGGTAATCTCTGATGTGAGTATGTGATGCGCTGGGCCAACACTTTTCGAATATGGACTGTCAAGCATGACTATCAGGCACTTGAAGATTTAATTATAAAAGATTTGAATCTTGCAAACTCATACAACTCTCTGCAGCATTAAGCAGCAACACACAGGAGATCTACTAGAGAGCACTCAATTTGGAAAAAAAACGCGTGAGCGATCGCGAGCTTCAGGAGTCAACCAATGATTCAGTCACAAGAGGGTATTATTTAAAACCTCAGAGCGAGTGACTCATGCATACGGCTCCTGCTTTATGAGTTACAGTGCACAAGCAGATATTATTGAAAGGCTGGTCTCAATGCAAGCACTTCAGTACCCCTGATTAAATGGCATGAGTGGAAGGAGTACTTTATGAACTACATAGAGACTATTGAAGATGAAGAATTAACACCAGTCGAAAGAAAGAAAATTATGTTGCATTGTCTGGGACCCCAAGGCCTTAAGGTCTATAATTCTATAGAAAATTCCGCAGGAGGATGATTCAAATGTTTTCTTGCATGCATTAGAAGACTTAGACAAATATTACTCCACGTCAGTGTGTATTGCCATTGATAGATTTAATTTTTTTAATAGGAAATCGGAATCCATTGAAGAATATTTGTCTGATCTTAAAAAACTTGCGGTAACATCTGGATTTGGAGCTTTACATGATGAACTGATATGAGATCAAATCATAATGCATGTAAATAATAACCATGTTCAAGAAAGGTTATGGATCCATGGAGCGTCTCAATTAGAGGAAGTTATTACCTTAGTTAAGAAGGCTGAAATATCAAATAAGTGTGCAAGAGCTGTTACTATTGAAACGAAAGAGTTACAGAATGACATCATTAGTAAAGTAAAATATAAGAAAGGGAAGGATAGACAAAAACATAACAACTTTAAAATAGATAAGGATAAAGGCAAATTGGAAAAAATGTTATAGATGTGGGAGTAAGGAACATTTAGCGTATAGTAAAAAATGACCCGCACGCAACCAACTTTGTGGAGTATGTGGTATTAAGGGTCATTTTGCTAAAGCTGTAGGAGAAGTAAGAAGGTTTGTATGATTAACGATGAATCCAATTCGGATTCAGAGTCTGAGACAAGCAATTGATCAAAATAACAGGAATGTGTTCTAGGTGTGAATAGTTCTAATGACATTGAGAAGGATGCAGAATCTAAACTCAAAGAAGATTTTTGTTTTAAACACCACAATAAACAATCCAGGAACAAACCTGTTTGCGAAATCTGTTTAGGAGGTGTGGAAATACTCAAGGTGGCTGATTCTGGTTCCCCATTTACAATAATCAATAGGAAGTTATGAGAGGAAAAAATTATAAGTGTTATTGCTTCCTCCTTGTGTCTATCAGATGTTGCTCCTTCACAGGAGAATCCATACCCCTGATTGGTTATAGGAAAGTTTTTTTCATTTTAAAGGGAGAAGTGCTTTAGGTAAATTGTATATTGCTGAGGAGGGACCGGCAGTTCTGGAATGGTTGGATCAGAGAACGCTTAATTTTATCTTGGATACTAATATTGCAGAGCAAGTGAAAGTGGTGTGGGGTAACGAGGAACATACTGCCAAATTAAAAGCCAATTTTCCGGATGTGTTCTCTGGAGAGATTGGCACTCTTATAGAGTACTCCCATAAAATCATTTTAAAGAAAAATGCTGTACCAAATGTATATAAATCTCTAAGCATACCTTAGGTAATAAGGGAAGAAGTTGATAGGGAACTAGAAAGCCTTTTTAAAAAAGCTGCAATTGAAGAAGTGAAAGCATCTGAGTGGATTTCTCCACTGGTGGCATTTTGTAAAGCAATTGGAAATATCTGATTGTGCATTGATTTGAGAGAATTGAACAGCAATATCGTAGTGGAAAAGTTTCCTTTGCTTAAGATTAATGACATGCTGGCTATGATGAAGGGTATGAAGTGGTTTACATCTATAGATCTGCCGTCCGCGTATCATCAAATTAAGGCCCATATTTATACTTTTTGACGCTAAACTGCGCTAACGCAGTTTAGCGTCAAAAAGTTTTGCGCCGGCTAACGCCATTCTGAAGCGCCATGCGGGCGCCGTATTTATTGAATGGCGTTAGCCGGCGCAAGCAGACCGGCGCTGCCTGGTGTGCGCGAGAAAAACCACGTACACCAGGCAGCGCTGGCGTAGGGGGAAAATGGCGCATGGGCGTCTTAAAATGGGGCAAGTCAGGTTACGTCGAAAAAATCGTCGTAACCCGACTTGCGCCATTTATTTTCGACGCCCATCCCCCATCAACATGACTCCTATCATTGTAAAGATAGGAGTCATGCCCCCTTGCCCAATGGCCATGCCCAGGGGACTTCTGTCCCCTGGGCATGGTCATTGGGCATAGTGGCATGTAGGGGGGCACAAATCAGGCCCCCCTATGCCAAAAAAAATTATTAAAAAAATACTTACCTGAACTTACCTGAATGTCCCTGGGGTGGGTCCCTCCAGCCTTGGGTGTCCTCCTGGGGTGGGCAAGGGTGGCAGGGGGGGTCCCTGGGGGCAGGGGAGGGCACTGTGGGCTCATTTTGAGCCCACTTGTCCCTTAACGCCATGCCTGACCCAGGCGTTAAAAAGCGGCGCAAATGCGCCGTTTTTAGCCACGCCCACTCCCGGGCGTCTCTTTTGCCCGGGAGTATAAATACCACGTAAAGGCCTGGGAGTCATTTTTTAGACGGGAACGCCTCCCTTGCATATCATTAACGCAAGGAAGGGGTTCACGCTAAAAAATGACGCACATTCCGGGAACTTTGGCGCTATTCGCCTCTAACGCCATAGTATAAATATGGCGTTAGTTGGCGTTAGTTTAGCGTCGAATTTGCGTCGAAAAAAACGACGCAAATTCGGCGCAAACGGAGTATAAATATGCCCCTAAGTTGCATGATGATGGTAAATATTTGACTGCATTCATGACTCCTAAGAGGTGTTATCATTATGTTTGAATGCCCTTTGGGCTTGCCTCTGCTGCAGCAGTTTTTCAGAAGTTGATGCACAAACTTTTCAAGGGTCTGGAGCGAGCTATTTTTTTTCGGGATGATATTTTGATTATGGGGAAGAATAAGGAGCAAAAACAACAAGTGATGGACGGAATGCTGAACATTGTCAAACACTCACCCCCAGTCATAGATATGGGTTTAATCCATCGTTCTTTTGCTCACCATGCCACCCCAGTTTGGACCCAGCCATATGCAAATCAGTCTTGACCCTGTTCCTCATGGGAACAGTCCAGACCGAACTGCCAAGCCAGGTCCTCACTGGACCGGAAACAAGCATCCTGGGACCGGTTTCGGGGTTTCACCCCTCATCAGCCAGGCTAGCTTGAATCCAGTGGCATGGGAAGCACGGGACCCACGTCTGGGCATACCCTTCCCACTTAGGGCGACAAAGCAAAAACAACAAGTGATGGACGGAATGCTGAACATTGTCAAACACTCACCCCCAGTCATAGATCTGGGTTTAATCCATCGTTCTTTTGCTCACCATGCCACCCCAGTTTGGACCCAGCCATATGCAAATCAGTCTTGACCCTGTTCCTCATGGGAACAGTCCAGACCGAACGGCCAAGCCAGGTCCTCACTGGACCGGAAACAAGCATCCTAGGACCGGTTTCGGGGTTTCACCCCTCATCAGCCAGGCTAGCTTGAATCCAGTGGCATGGGAAGCACGGGACCCACGTCTGGGCATACCCTTCCCACTTAGGGCGACAAAGCAAAAACAACAAGTGATGGACGGAATGCTGAACATTGTCAAACACTCACCCCCAGTCATGGATCTGGGTCTAATCCATCGTTCTTTTGCTCACCATGCCACCCCAGTTTGGACCCAGCCATATGCAAATCAGTCTTGACCCTGTTCCTCATGGGAACAGTCCAGACCGAACTGCCAAGCCAGGTCCTCACTGGACCGGAAACAAGCATCCTGGGACCGGTTTCGGGGTTTCACCCCTCATCAGCCAGGCTAGCTTGAATCCAGTGGCATGGGAAGCACGGGACCCACGTCTGGGCATACCCTTCCCACTTAGGGCGACAAAGCAAAAACAACAAGTGATGGACGGAATGCTGAACATTGTCAAACACTCACCCCCAGTCATAGATCTGGGTTTAATCCATCGTTCTTTTATAATATTAGAATAAGGAGCAACATGATACCAAAGTAGATAAGGTTTTAAATATTTTGAGAGAGAAAGGGTTGACAGTGGAATTTTCAAAATATAAATGTGGAGTGCAAAAGTTAAATTACTTAGGGCACAAAATTACTGCTGGAGGTATTAAACCTAAACAAGAGTTGATGGCTGCTGTAAGAGATACGCCAGCACCTGGTAACAAAGAAGAGTTTAGATCATTCTTTTGGCTGGTAGAGTTTTATGCTAAATTTGTTAGGAATTTTTCAAAAAAACTTTTAATATGAGGCAATTATTAAAATACAAATGTAAGTTTATATATATATATACTTTATTCGACCATAGGTCATAAAAGTTACACATTAAATTATACAAAGAAGGTGCATTTGTTTCATTATACTTTCACACTGGCATAAAATAGAGTTTAGAATAAAAATAGCTTCTATAGGCCATGGCCTACTATAGTCCACCATTGTTCCCGATACATAACTTGACATTTAGATGCCAAGGTTTCTAAACATCTGCTTCATAGTGTTAAAAATAATACAAATATTTAAGGCTCTTAAAACAATATGAGGTGGTTTCAGATTCAAGTTTCCCAGGTGGTACCATCACCAAGATAAGTGCAAGCTATCAGACCCATGATTTAAGATTTAGAGTGCTGAGTTGATGTTACATAATAATAAGTTTCTTGATAGTTTAGGTGGCATACTTTAGTAAGGGCGCCTGCAACCGGCACAGTCGTATAGGCAAATTTAGGCACTGTCAAGTCATTAAAAACACAAGCACAATGTAATAAAAAACTTATATAATAACTTAAAATGGTTATGGTACAAATGTAAGTTTGTTTGGTCAGATTGTCTTCAAGAGGATTTTGAAGGGATAAAAGTTAAAGTTTGGTTGGCTAGGACTTTATCTGAATTTGATCCTAAACGTGCCTCTGTACTAACTATCAATGCTAGTAATAATGGTATTGGTGCAGTTTTGAGTCAAAAGAATACCAATGGCAAAGAAGTCACCCTTGCTTTTGCCTCTAGGGCATTATGACCTGCAGAGGATGAATATTTGGTTATAGAAAAAGAAACCCTGCCAGTGGTGTGGGGATTAGAACATTTTAGGAACTTTTTGTGGGGTTTCAATGCGGAAGTAAGGTGTGATCATAAGCCCTTATTTAAAGTGCTGTCCACTGTGGGTCTTTTAAAAGCTACGCCTAGAATAGCTAAAATGTCTATAAGACTATTGGACTTTAGGTACAAGCTGTTATATTTAACAGGTGTTAAAAACAAAATTGCAGATTGCTTGAGTAGATTGCCGTTACCTCTTGAAGACAATTATGAAGAAGTAGAAGAGAAAAGTGGAGCATGGACAGAAAGTATGGCATAGGATGCCATTTGTAACAAGGATTGGATCGAGGCTAATCTAAATGATCAATCGTTATCATCTTTAAGGAAATATATCTAGAACGGTTGGCCAGAGAAAAAGAATGTGGATTCAGAATTGAGGATTTTTTTTGAGATACGCAATGAGTTAACTGTTATTCAAAACCACATAGTAAGAGGAGACAGGATTTTACCACCAAAATGTTTGAGAGAAACTGTTATCAAAATATGTCATCAGGGGCATTTAGGCATTGTGAAGACAAAAAAGAAAATGAAGGAAACTTATTGGTGGCCGGGTATGGAGGCTGAGATTGAAAGAGTTATTAGAGAATGTGACTTGTGTTTGAATGCAGATAAATCTCTTGTTCCTTTGAAACCAATGTTACACATTGCTCCCGGCCCAGAAATGGCGTGGGAAGTTATCGGTGTAGATATTATGAGTCCAATTTCTGAAGAAAATGAAGAATGGTTTATAATAGTGGTTATAGATTACTTTTCCATATGGCCAGAAGTTACATTTGTGAATAAGGATAATTCTGGAAATGTTTTGTTATTCTTGGATGAACTATTCCAAAGGGAGGGTCTGCCAAAATAAGTTAATTTCTGTTTATCATCTGAGCAAAGATGCAGAAGTGGAGAGATTTAATCATGTCATTAAAGATTCTTTACAATTGGCTGAATATAAAAGTCTATATTGGAAATCCAGGATTAAAAAAGTGATTTGGATGTATCGGATGTATCGCTGGATGTATTACTGTTACTGGGTACAGCCCATTTACTATCATGAGGGGAAGGATACCATTCATGAAGGCCAATCAGGGGTGGTTAAATAATTCTAGATTAAAGGTTTGGTCACCCGCTTAAGTAATAAGAAATATTCAAAAAGCACAAGATGACTATAAAGAGAATGTAAACAAAAAGAAGGGAGCTAAGGAAATTGATTTGAAGAATGCGGAACAGTGCATGTTAAACTACTGTGTAAAGTAAAGAAGGGGGAAAGTAAATATTCTGAACCGAGGGTTGTAGTTGAAGTTTATAATAATTCAGCCAAATTGAGTGAAAGTCGGGTTTAACACATGAGCCATTTTGTAAAATGTAAGGAGAGTCAGGGAATTCTTTGCACTAGTGTAAATTTTTTTATTGTTGGTTAGACTCACAGCAAAAGGTTGATAGTAGCATGACAACCAGGGAAGAGTCTAGGATTGGAGTTGAAAAGAAATTACTACGCAAGAGGATACTAATACTTTGGAAGGAAGTTCTAGACATGATATGGAGAGGGATTCATATAAGAGTAAGCAAGGTTGAATTATTAAACGGCCTTTCTATTTGAAAGATTATATAACAGGTTAAACTGTTCTCATAGGTATGTTTTAAAAAAACAAATTTGTAAATTTAATTCCAGTTATGTTTATGTGTTCATGTTCATTATAAGGGAGGAGATGTGTTATGTCTTTTATTATGAAGTTCATATGTAATAGCTAGGAGCTGATAAAGTTCACATGAAATAGCTAGGAGCTGATAGAATGTGATGAGGTTAGAGAGAATGTTGATGTGGCTGGTATGTTTGGATTTAGAGGAGAGTGTTGACAGTGAGAAGCAGATGTGTTGGCCTACTGGAGATGTATTTTGAGTAAAAGAAGGAAATTACGACTGGTCTGGAGCATTTATCCAGCTACAGCATTGCATATTGTATTCCAGCTTGGCACAGTTTTCACTTGTTGTCAAATATTCATGTCAGGCCTGTTGGACTGCTAGTGTTATATCCAGAAAGATGGAGAAATTGGAGTCCTTGTGCATCAGAATGTCAGTGTCTGCTTTTCTCAGGCCAGGTGCAGGGCTGCATTCTGTTCACTAGTGGTGATAATTATAGAGATACTCGGGCCCCAGGTGAGAGTCTAGGGCCCAGGAATTGGTGAGTTATTCCTTCCCTTTTTCTTCACTCCTCATTCTTAACTTTGCTTCTGTCATGCTTAGGGTCCAATTTAAATGTTGGCAGAGAGCGAACGGTGGTTCCTGTCGATGCTTGAAATGTCTACGGGGACAGTAGACATATTCAATTTTGGCAGTCGGCACCTCTGTCAGGACAACAGAGTAATGTACTTGGCAGAGGGTGGGCAGACTGCCAAAATATAAATGAGGCCCAATGCCCTTCTTATGGTTCTCCCTTTTTCCTCACCTCTCTGTCCTCTACCCTCAAGCCTCCCCCATCACTATCAATCAGTCATCATATATTCCCCATACATAACTCATCTCTCATGTCTCATCCCTTCACACCCCTCACTCTGCAACAGTCATTCTATGCTTTATTGTTTCATCCCTCACCCCTCATTGCACAGTTGTCCCTCCACATCTCTCATCCTTTATTCCATCTCTTTATTTCCCACTCTTTCACTCACTTGTCATACTTCATTCCTCACCTCTCCTTTTTTGCTCATCTCTCACTGCTCATACCTCCCACTCTGAGAAATTAGTAAAATTTGTTAACCCTCATTCCTCACTTTTAATTACCACCTCATCCAGTATCGCTCCTGAAGCCTCACTTCTCATTGTTGATCTCATCCCTCACTCGCCTTCTCTTTCTACCTCACTCCTCATCACTCAGTCCTCATCCCTTGTTCCCTTCTCTTAATGACTCACTAACTTCCCCACTTCCCTCACTCTTCATCCCTCAGTGCTCACTTTGGACCCACTTTTTTTTACTGTACAGCCCTGATCCATCACTACTCACAGTGACACTGGACAAATTCTGTTTTCTTAACATATCCACCACCCTGACCATTTTAGGATATCCCTAGATCTCCCTCCTCATGACACAGTTCTCTATATTCACCCCATATTTCTCAATCATCATGACTCAACGTTCACTCATTCTGCATCCCTCACTGAAGCCTCAACAATGAACCTTCAGTCCTCAGCCTCACACTTCATCTCTTATCTTTACTTCTCATCTCTCACTCCTTATCCATCATTCCTTACTCGTCATCCTTCAAATGTGCAGTATCTATTCCCTTTTAAGACATCCTTATTGCTCACCCTCATCCCTCAGTCATTGCCCTCATTCTTCAGCCCTCATCCCTTAAACCTTATCTGTCATACATCACCCCTCACTCCTCCTGCCTCATCTGCTACTCCCATTCCTCGTAACTCATCTTCCCTGTCCCACCTCCAAACCCTCGTTCTTTGGTAGTCACTCCTTATTTCCTGCACCTCTTCGCTCATTCTTCTTCCCTCACACTCCCATCATTGTACCTCACCTCTTACCCCTAATCGATGGGTCTATGGGCCAGATGTATCATTCGTTCCAATAGTGATTACCAAATTGTGATTTTTTGCAAATCGCAATTAAGTAATTGCTTTTGGAATGTATGAAACTTCAGGAGTTTCATATAGCGATTCGCAAGGGTTCACAAATGGACCTACCTCATTAATATTCATGAGGAGGGTCGCAATTTGCGATCCATTGCAAATGGCTACAATCACAGAGATGGTGGCCTGCTGGGCTCAGCAGACCACCATGTCTGTGCTTGCTTTTAAATAAAGCAATCTTTTTTTAAAAAAATGCAGTCCTTAAAGGAAAATGGGATGCGTTTAAAAAAGAAGAAATGTCAGGGCAACAGTGCAATTTACTCCATTGCACTGAGGGAGGGCAGGCAGACTGCCAAAACATAATTGAGGCCCTAAAAGTCCTTCTTCTGGTTCTCACTTTTTTCCTCCGTCCCACCATGCATGGTGTTGCATAGGAACACAACAGTTAAGTCAGATGCACAAAGCAATACAAGGCCACCATGCGTGGCCCTGCATAGTTCGATAAATCTAGTGAAATGCAAGGCAGCCCAATTTGCTGTTTTGCATTACTCTGCACTATAGTCTACAGTCCTGCTATATTTAAACTATATCCAGACGCCACTCCACTCTATGCCACTGTACACAACTCCACTATAAACAACTTCACTTTATGATATTCCATTGTATGCCACTCCAGTGTACACTATTCCACCATATGCCACTCCACTCCAAGGTACTCCAATCAATGCCATTTCATTGTATGCCACTCTACTACACGCTGTTCCACTCCACCCCACTCCACTGTACGCTACTCCACTATATGCTATCCCGCTCCATGCCACTCCACTGTACGCCACTCCACTCTACACAATTCTACTGAGTGCAACTCCACTGTACAACACTCCACTATTCACTGTTTCACTGTGTGCCACTCCACTGTACACTACTCCACTCTACACCACTCCACTCTCTGCTATTCCACAGTATGCCACTTGAATTCACGCCACTCCACTGTATGGCTTTACACTCTAACCTGCTCCACTTTGGCCAGGCCAGTCTACACCACTCCACTTTACACCTCTGCTGTACACTAAGGCCCATATTTATACTTTTTGACGCAAATCAGCGCTTGGGCATATATGCGTCAAAAAGTTTACTGCCGGCTAACGCCATTCCAAAGCACAAGCCGGGCGCCTTCTTTATGGTATCACGTTAGCCGGCGCTGTGGCCTGGTTAGCTTCAAAATAAATTACTCTAACCGGGCAGCGGAGGCGTAGGGAAGAATGGGGGTTGTGCGTCAAAGAATGGTGCAAGTCAGGTTAGAGTCAAAAATATTGGCTGTAACCTGACTGGCGCCATTTTTTGGTGCACAACCCCCATGGAAATGACTCCTGTCTTAGCAAAGACAGGAGTCATGCCCCCCTGCCCAATGGCCATGCCCAGAGGACTTTTGTCCCCTGGGCATGGCCATTGGGCACAGTGGCATGTAGGGGGCCCAATTTAGGTCCCCCTATGCCACTTAAAATAACAAATAAAAATTATACTTACCCGCACTCACCATGGATGGGTCCCCCCAACCACGGGTGTCCTCCAGTGGTGGGCTAGGGTGGCAGGGGGTGTCCCTGGGTGCAGGGAAGGGCACCTGTGGACTGCTTCCAAGGTCTCCCACTATGGACAAGAGCCCACAGGTCCCTTAACGCCTGCTCTGACCCAGGCGTTAATTTTTTAATCAAATCGAGACTTATGGCATTTTCCGGCTCCACCTCTCAGACGTGCGCCATTTTTGCCTGGTTGGATAAATATGGCGCACGGGTGTTTAAGTCATTTTTTGGACGGGAACGCCTACCTTGCATGTCATTAACGCAAGGCGGTTTCACAAATCCACAAAATGATGCACACTGAGATATTTTGACGTTAGCGGGGTCTAGCATCAAAGTATAAATATGGTCTTAGTTTTGCACCGAATTTGCGTAAAAACAATGACGCAAATCCGGCGCGTATGGGCCTTAATTCTTAAATTACCCTAACCTCCCTTTACCTCTAACTGCACATAACACAGGAATCCTATTTAAAAAAAAAAAAAATGGTTGGTAAAGTACTGTGTGGTAAAGGTAGAAATACTTACCTGTGTGGTAAATTCAACAAGCTTCCTACCTATTTAAAAGTGGTTTATATTCATTTTAACATGTCATATTTCTTTTAATGAATGTCATATTCATTTCAATGGATGTCATATTCACATTCACACGTGACATATTCATTTTAGCATGGGCAACATACATTTCAACATATGGTGTAATTATTTCAATACACGTCAGATTAATTTTAATATGTATGATATTCATTTCACAGCATGCCATATTCATTTCAACAAGTGTCATTGTCATTTTAGCATTTGTCCTATGCATTTTAATGCATGCTGAATTACTTTCAGTGAGTCTCATATTCATTTCAACACATTTCATATTCAGCTTAGCATGTGTCATATTCCTTTCAATGGATGTTGCATTCATATTAGTACTTATTATATTCATTTTAACAAAAGTCACATCCGTTTCCACACATATAATATTCATTCCGATGTGTGTCATACAACTTTCAATGCAAGGCTTATTCATTTTGAAAAGTATGTTCATTCAACATTACTCATCTTCATTTTAAATTCATATACAATTAATTTCAGCAAAGCTCATATTCATATTAGTACATTACATTTGTTTTAACGTGCCATATTCCTTTCAATCAGTGTTATATTTGTTTCAATGTAAGTCAAAATTATATTAACATTTGTCATTAATTTTATCATGCATCATATCCATTTCGACCTATGTCATATCCATTTCAATGTGTATCATATTCATTTCAATAAATGCCATATTCATTTTGACGAATATCATGCATATCCCAATGTTTTTCATATTCATTTCAAGCCATGCCAAATTCTTTTCAATATAGCTTATATTAATTTCAACACAACTCATATTCATTTAAAATCATCTCATATTTGTTTCCGTATAATCATTCTGATCTCGGTAAAGTTCATTTCATCCCAGTTCATAGTCATTGCAACATGTGTAATGTTCGTTCCAAGGTATGTGATTTTATTTTCAATGTACAATATATTCTATTCAGTATAGAATATATCACTGCTGTAACTAATATTCATTTTAATCTGTTGCATTCATGTCAACTTATACCATATTCCTCTTGGCATATGTCAGTCATTATAGTGCTTGTTATTTCGTTTACAGTGAAGGACATATTCATTTCAGTATAACTGATATATATTTCAATATATCCCTAATTCAATTCAGAGTGTGTGTTATTCATGTTAATCACTAAGGGGGTCATTCTAACCCTGGCGGTCCGCGACCGCCAGGGCTAAAATGACGGAAGCACCGCCAACAGGCTGGCGGTGCTTCCCTGCCCATTCTGACCGCAACGGTAAAGCCGCGGTCAGAAAAGGGGATCCGGCGGTTTTCCGCCGGATTTCCCCAGTCTGGGCTGAATCTCCATGGCGGCGCTGCAAGCAGCGCCGCCATGGAGATTCCGACCCCCTTCCCGCCACCCTGTTTCTGGCGGTTTTTACCGCCAGGAACAGGATGGCGTGAACGGGTGTTGTGGGGCCCCTGGGGGCCCCTGCACTGCCCATGCCACTGGGATGGGCAGTGCAGGGGCCCCCTAAAAGGGCCCCAGCATGATTTTCACTGTCTGCTTAGCAGACAGTGAAAATAGCGACGGGTGCAACCGCACCCGTCGCACCCCTGCAACACTGCCGGCTCCATTCGGAGCCGGCTTTTATGTTGCAGGGCCTTTCCCGCTGGGCCGGCCGGCGCTCCTTTGGCGGGTGCCTGCCGGCCCAGCGGGAAAGCCAGAATGGCCTCTGCGGTCTTTTGACCGCGGAGCGGCCAAATGGCGGTGACCGCATGGCGGGCGGCTACCGCCGCCCGCCGCGGTCAGAATTACCTCCTAAGTAGCATATTTGCTCTGCCATGTTCCAGATTTGTTCTGGTACAAGTCAGATTCTTTCTGCCAGGTATCATATTTATTTTGACACAAACTACATTTATTTTTATATATGTGTCATTTTCATTTTGAAGCATGCTATGCATTTCAGGAGGGTGTCCTATATGGACTTCTGGAATTTCGACATGAATAGCTTCTCCTACATAGCCTCAGTCTGCAGCACTATAAGTGATTTCTGGAGTGCTCTGAAGCGAGTGCGTTTCATATTGTATGCGTGACAGCTGAACATTCAACAACGCTCACTCAGATTTAGGGCTGAGATGCCGCAGACTCTACCATCTGAAGATGGGAGTCTGAGATAGGAAGAGAGCTGTAAAATGCAGAGTGAAGAGACATTCACTATGGGGCCACCACACTGCATACAGTGCAGCGGGCATGGAGACGGCTTACAAAATTGCCTCGTACTGGTATCATACCCCAGCACGAATCCATTCTTGGGACTGCTGTAAACCGGCTACTTGCTGGAGAGGCTGTGGTAACACAGGCACATTACTACACCTGCTGTGGCATTGCCCCAAGTTGCAACAATATTGGAGTGGCATTTTAGTTGAAATAGACAAGGCATTCAAAACGGAGATCCCTAGACTATCGACATATACTGTTCTCTACCTTTCAAACCCACTAACATTCCGACTTCACTCTATGAGAGGGTGACATATGGCTCTGGCCATGGGTGCAGCCCACCAAACTATCTTATCACTTTGGGACAGGGACAGAATTCTGACTCTCACAGCCTGACTCCACAAACTCTGGTACATGCTGGGGAAGGAGAAGCTCTCACTTGTGGTGGAACATCGGTCTACAGACTTTACTACTCTATGGGCGCCATTCACTCAAATTATGTCTTCTGAATTCAATGAAATCACATGCCTCACACACTTAAAAGTCGTACGTCTTCCAACTTAGGGCAATGGAACAGTATTCGACTCCCAAAGCCACACCCCTCACCATTCGACAGTCAGGTGGAACCCACACCGCCCCGATTAACACTCTGGGGTTCAGATGGTAGGGGCGGGCCGGTGATGGTAACGAGAGGGAGGGAGGAGGCTATTCTTGTTTGTGTTACTTTTTTTGTTCTATCATATCTTTTTACTGTTTACATTGCGACTAACTACGCTGCCGGCCCCTGAGTTGTGGCATCAAAGCTGTGTTATGCGATTCTCTAATTGCTACTACCGCTGCCAGCCTAAAAGATTGTAGGCATAAAGCTGCATTTTTTCTGTCCTAAAATGTGTGACAAATAGAATTGATCCTTAAAAAAACGTGTGGGTATTAGACAGAGTGATGAATGCAGAGGCTGAACTTGGAAATATTGAAGCACACAATGCCCTTCCCATTTCATATGGACCCCTCAGTCAAAAAGTGGCTCTACAATGGTTAAAAATGCTGACAGAGCTCCTTCCAATTAGATCCCCTCACTGAGGAATGTAGAAGAATAGGAAGTGAACTCAATAGCTAAGCATCCAGAAGCCCCAGAAAATTGTGGAGCATATTTGCAACCGGCTTGCGCTGTCAGTGCGTCACTTTTTTGATGCTCTGGTGGCACAGGCTGCAGGCCTATATCTAAAGGCCATGCAAAGCCACTTTGAGCGGCTTTTCATGGGTTTATAGATATGAGTAAGGCAATGCAGTGCAAGTCACTTCGTTGCCTTACTCTGCATCAAAGAGTTGTTCCATGGGCAGTGCAGTGAGTTTTCCCCACGAAACACCCATGAATTTTGATGCATTCACAGGATTTACAAGGGTTTTTAAACCTGGGAATGCATCAAAAGCCTACCCCTCTCCAGGGAGGCGTAATGAGGGCAAATGACATAGTTTCTCCTATTTTTTTCTACTATGTGTGTTGCATTCTATAGCACACATAGAAGTAGGAAAATGCCTCCATTGATTGATTTTGTGCAAGAATGTGACCTTTCCTGCACAAAAACAATCATTCCCACAATGCAAGCACCATGATCCAAGGGAGGCTGCATTGGCAGCCAAATGTGCGCCAGCTCAGCGAAAGAGGACAGGAATGCTCCATGTCTCACAGATACGGCACATTCCTGTCCTTTCCGTTTGGTTCAGGGTAGCGGAGCAACAAGCCTTGTGGTGTTGCCTGTGCCAAAATACTGTGAATATGCCCCTTTGAGTGGAAGAATTAAACAGAATTTCGAGACAGATATACAAAGGGTTTCTGTAGTCGCAAAACTTCTTGTTCGGTACAATACATTGTTTCCAACTGCAAATGTCCTTTTACATATGTACTAACCAGTACTGTAGCCAGTGTATCATGGGCCCAGTATATGGAAGGGAATGGGCATACTGGCTGCAGTTTGAATTATAAAAAAGCAATAATCAGGTCTCAATGTGCCCCTTAGCCCTCTGTGCCACATGCACTGCAACTGCTGCACTAACGAAAGCTGTGCCCCTGGTATTAACCCCATTTTGAGATTTTGAAGTTTTTCAAAATTGCATAATGGGGTTAGAAATAATTACTGAATCACAAAGTAAAAGGGGCATTCTTAAGAGCGTTGTGGTTCAGCAGCTAATGGTTGTAATTGCAATTCCAGTCATAAATCATTGATCAATTATTGTCTTCTTATTGGGGTTTTAACTGATCAGCGAAGGGGTGGCGATCCCTTTTGGTTATAAGGGTGGCAGCTTAAGTGAGAGCAGGCAGGTCCAGAGGGCTCTTTTTTCGAAAGAAACCAGCCCTGATATTTTTATGGAATCTGGTTTCCTTTATAAAAAATATTTTATATCTTAGAATGCAATCACATGGTGGTCTGCTGTACCTTAAAGGCCCCAACCCCTGACGGTAGCCAATCACATAGGGTCACAAAATGTGGCATGCCTAATTAATTTTAATCAAGTAGATTGTACTGCAAACCCCTCTGCTTGGCAATTTTGTGAACTGACCTACTAGTACATATGTTTACTCACAATTAGCATGGTGTTGCAAAATATTGGCACACAATTTACTCCCGCTTTCTACAACCACTTCCATAGTGCATCTGGTTCCTAGTTTAATTTAAAGAGTTCATGCTAAAAAATGTCTACATTTCAAAGTATTAGTATCCTCTAGGCCTGAGATTGATTCAAATTGAATATAAATTATAATTTACTTTCTTAAATATATGTTTGGGAATTGTTTATTTAAAGAGTTTTGATCATTAACCTGAAACCAATACAGCTCATTAAATATAAAGGCAGCAGGTGCATGGCAATCAGAATAACAATCTGTTGCTGCTTACTTTGTGGTATTGCATGCATGTACATGTCTGGAACTAGGATTTTATTGATGAGGAAATGGAATGTCAAGGTGAAGGGTTTTCTTGGAAAGGTGGTTGGAAAAAGCTGCAAGGAATATTGGAGTGTTCCCTGCTATGGGCCAAATAAACCCTCTTAAATTAACACATCCATGTGAGTGCCTCTCAACAGTGGCAAATAAATTCAGGACCACACCAGAAGCACAAAAGGTGATTGGAGGATGCTTGTAATAAGTCTAGCCACTGGCAATCACTCTGGCCAGCATTCCTACCCATTGTTCTTTTGCCCACCATGACACGTCAGTTTGGACCCAGCCATGTGTACATCAGTCATGATCCTGCTCCCAAAGGAACAGTCCAGCCTAAACTGCCAGGTGAGGTCCCCCCTTGAACCAGAGCACAAGCAACCCAAGACCAGTTTTGTCCTGATTGGATCACTTCAGTCAGGTGTAGCTTGGCTCCAATGACACAGACAGTAAGGCACCTATGTCTGGGCATACCCTTGGCCACTTAGGGAGGACATATCAAACACTCAAAAGGTGATGGGAGAATGTTTGAAATAAATCTAATCACTGACAATCGATGGGGTAGAGTTCAAACCCATTATTCTTTTGCCCACCATGCCACCTCAATTTGGACCCAGCAGTATGCATATCAGTCTTGACCCTAGTCCAATAGGAAAAGTCTAGCCCGATCTGGCTGGATATTTTCACCCTGACCCAGAACACAAGCGACTCAAGACTGGTTTCACCCTGATTGGGTCTCTCCATTTGGATGTAGCTTGGTTCCAGTTGCACAGTGAGCAAGGGACCTGTATCTGGCCATAACCCTGGCCATTTAGGGGGGTACATAAAATACACAAAATGTGATGGGAGGATGCTTGCATTAAGTATAAGCCCTTGCAATTTCTTGGGGTAGCATTCCACCCCATTATTCTTTTGCCCACCATGCCATGCAGCCTACCAGCAGATGATGAAGATACTAAAGGCCATTCAAAAAAACAAATCACTATCATGGCAATTTTCTCACATCATTTTCTGCTCATAATATGGAGCTATCTAGAGCTCACACGTTTCTGAGAACCAGGAATGATGTCAAATGAAACACCTGCTAGGGATAATACCTAGAAAGCCTTGGGAAAAAAACGTAATCATGATTCAAAATATCTATGCATCTACCTATTCGCAGGTATAATCAAATGATCAGAACAGCCAAGACGCTAATGCCTATTAGAATAAATGTTGTTATGTATGAAAAAATATATACTTTCCAATAATCAATGAACCTAAAATGATTTGAAAACAGACAGGGTACTAAAAATGGCTTAGTTGTGAAAATACAGTAAGCAGACTTCAAATGAACAAAACGAGATGAAGAAAATTGAGAAATTCTGAATGACAAGAAAAAGAAGGTGGCTATTTGCCCCGCCGCTAGCCAAATAGTACATAATCGCGGCTACTTACCTGACAGCTGGCAAAATAGTACTCAATCTCTCAAATCCTGAAGGCCAGTCAGAAAGAGAGAGTACTATTACTGCAATTTTCCCTTCCGTCTGTTTCTACTCATCATATGAAGTGATCTAGAACTCACTGATTTGTCTGAACCAGGTATAAGGCCAAATAAAACGCATATTAGGCAAGATGTCCAGTCTAGAAAATATAAGTATGTAAAATGATCTATCATAAGCTCATATCTTAAACATGTGAATGTGGAGATGAGCTCCTCATTAATGATGTCTCAATGGGACCAATCCAGAAACAGTGACAGTGAAGCTTACAGCATACCAGGGTACTATCTACTGATGACAAGACCGAAAGGTGTGTTCCAATTAAATCTGGGATACCAACATTGAAACATTGCACTCCACAAGAAAAGAAGATCATGAAGAGAAGACTACCAAATGCATATTTCCTCCTTTTAGGACAGCACCACAGATCCTCATTTAATACTTGTCTTGTTATGAACACCTATATTCAGAGTGATATGTCTATTCCTGGTTGTTAGTAGTCTCATTTATGAGTTTTCACTTACACTGTTTTAGCTAGGGATGGGCAGAATGTTTCATTCCGGCTGTGGAATTGTGGAATTTCGTTCACTCCCCGTTTATCTTTAACACAGAGTTCTGGCAAATTCCGCCAATCTCCTCATGGCAGACTTTTTGCTCAGCGAACCTCCAGAAAATGAAAGCCTAGGTGAGGTTTGGTGCCCCTTTATGTGATTTTCTAATGTCGATGGTCACAGGTGGTCACGGTAAGAGGGCTGCTGCTTGAGTAGATTTGCTGCTGCTTAAGTAGATGTTCTACTTGAGTGGCAGCAAAATCAAAACAAATGGTCGGGAACTCTTGTGCAACATCAGGTACCATTTGCACTGATTTTTTAGCACTGCTAGCTTTACCAGTGCTAAGTCCTAGCGCAAGTTGCATATTTTCTGCCCGTTGGTGGAACTCAGTGGGATCACGCAGAGATTTTATGTAACTTTGCAGAATTCCGCAAAGTAAAACTCCCCGAGTTCCACCTACCTCTAATTTTAACCTTTTTCATTCTTAACCATCCTAGTGTCAATATGTAGAGTGCCATCTACCCTAAAAAGTTCCATTACTTTTTCTGATTTCTTAATATGTATAGATTTTACTTTGAAATAGCACTGCTCCTAAGGGCATGTGAGCAAACAAAGATCTAGATCTTGAACTGTAATCTCAGTTGGTAGAAAATGCCATGTAAACATGATTTAAAACATTGATGTATTCTGCTTATTTCCAGGCATAATCCAATGACCACAACAGCCAAGGCGCCAATGTCTATTGGAATAAATTGTGTTGTGTATGACTGTCCAATACTTGTTGAATTTAAAACGGTTTGAAAACAGACATAAAATATACAAAAGGCGATACCTTTATTAAAAGATGATTGAGACATCCTGAATAAAAAGAAAAAATGTGTAAAGTGTATGAAAGTAGTACGATCTCATTTTGTGGCAATCTAAACACTAATTCAAAAATCCATTGGTGTGAACTCACAGTAAACACTGGTCAGCAGAGCTGATATTGCGTTTTTATAGCTCATCTGCACTGAAAAGAAAACACCAAAATCAAAGTAACAGCGCTGTCACAAAACAATAGTTGAAGTCATCAACCACCACCGTAAGCTTTGGTCGAGCATTCAGGACTTCATCTCCCCAAATATGCAAGAATCGTTCAGTTCCTCCTCAGAAGCTAAAGTCTTTGGCTCTTGAGTGTTGAACATAAGGACCATGACAAACCTCATGCTTCCAATTCACAAAGGGTTCGGTGAAATGCACAATAGTGAAGCACAATTATAACACGTACAACTGTGTGGACTTTTCCAAACATACAATATTCACAAAAATCAGATGCACATTTACTATAACATGCATTCTTATAGGACCTTGTCATAGTGCTTAATTTGTAAAATCCCTTTTCGGGAGCCCTCTGCAGCTTGCACCACACATTGCCCCTACCAATGCTGCTAGAGTCAGTACCAACATAATAAAATAATACTTTAACAAGTGTGACAAGATTGACTACTCCAGGCCACCCAAAGCTATAAAAAAGGCATTGGTGGCAGATATTATTCATTTGTAATGTATATTGAATTAGTAAACACTGCTTGTCTGCTCACATCAAAATTTGATAGACAGTGCCACCATCGGGTAGACTGTCATTGGAGCTAGTGTTTATGATACCTTGCTAGTTCCAAGCACTGACAAACTGTCAACTTAAGCCCTGCCTTGCCCCCTAGAAACTATGTAAATCAAGGTCAGTGAATAAGCATATCTTAACTATAAATGTAATGCTATTACATACGTCACTATTTCAGAGGAGTGTTGATGTCACTGTACATCCACTAGGAGGAACATTAGGTCTCCTGTATGCATGAGTGAGAAAGGTGGAGGAATAAGAAATTACTCCCACCTAACTACAACTACACAAACCAGGCGTCATCAATAATCTGAAACACATAACTGCATCCAACACCCAGAGCCCTATAGTATTTCTCTTGTGCCATGCATCATCTTCGAGCCAGAGTTCTGCTACATCAAGCAGGATACATATCATTCAATGCAATAGGAGGAGGAACTTTAGTGAGAAGGAGGTTTAAGAGGTGTATCCACACAGCGTCAGGATGTGCTAGTGGTGGAAATATTCATTATGGGGGACTTGATCAGAAATGGCAAAACTAGAGGAGTGATGCGAATGACAGGTTTGCCAAGATGCAGTGGACAGGTTCAGGCTCAGATCCTACCACTCATTCCAAAGGAGAAAACTATCCTCAACACCATGAACCAGCACTAGCTTCATGGTATCCCTGTTGTAAAAAACAGTGTTAGCCGAGCGGGTGGGATGTACGTATGAGTAATGGTAGCATGCTACATATGCTTCGGCAAATCACCCCATTCCCACAAATAGCATACATGCTTAACACACACACAGTGTCTAGTCAAACACATACAATACAACAGCACACACATAAAACCACCTCTTCACAAAGAATTAGCAAATGCAAATGTTAGCAATCGTTTCTTTTTTTCTTCCCAGTCTACTATTGCCAAGACTAGGAGCACCAGCAAAAACGTATGTGGCAGGGGCACAACCTGGATTGGCACTATAGCCCATCCCCTGAACCACTTCACAAATACTGTACTTGACCTACATAAGAGCAGCTGACATCAGGCAGTCTGACTTTACACCAATCACTCGTGTCACTAGCAGGTAAGACTTGTTACTGTTTAATGATACTATGGGCCAGATGTAGGAAAGGATTTGCGACTCGCAAACGGCGAAAAACGCTGTTTGTGAGGCGCAAAAGCCTCTCTGCGATGCAGAAATGCATTTTGCAAGTCGGATCCAACTCGCAAAATGCATTTCCGACTCGCAAATAGGAAGGGGTGTTCCCTTCCTATTTGCGACTCGCAACGCTATGCAAGTTCATTTGCGACCACGAAAGCAGTCGCAAATGAACCCGCAGTTACCATCCACTTGAAATGGATGGTAACCCATTTGCAAACGGGAAGGGGTCCCCATGGGACCCCTTCCCCTTTGTGAATGATCACAAAAACAATTTTTCAGAGCAGGTAGTGGTCCTATGGACCACTGCCTGCTCTAAAAAATACCGAAACAAAAGGTTTTGGATTTTTTTCTAAGTGCAGCTCGTTTTCCTTTAAGGAAAACGGGCTGCAGATAGAAAAAAAAATAACTGCTTTATTAAAAAGCAGTCACGGACATGGTGGTCTGCTGTCTCCAGCAGGCCAACATCCTGTGAGTGCCCATACTCGCAATGGGGTTGCAAACTGCGATCCACCTCATTAATATTAATATTAATGAGGTGGGTCTTTGCGACCCCATTGCGAGTTGCAGAAGGTGTCTGAGACACCTTTCTGCATAGCAAATTGCAACTTGCAATTTGCGAGTCGCAAGGACTCACAAATTGCAAGTCACAATTTTCAACCTACCTACATCTGGCCCTTAATCCCGGGCAAGCACCATAAAGCCACAGCACAGATGAAAGTTAGCATTTACCACTGTTAGACCTGACAGCCTTAGGGTGGTCAACCCAAACATTTGCCTGCCTCCCTCTACTTTTGAGATACTGTTTTTGCTGATTTTTAGACTCTTCGCACTTTACCACTGCTAACCAGTGCTAAAGTGCATGTGCTCTCTCCCTTTAAACATGGTAACATTGGATCACACCCAATTGGGCTATTTAATTTACTTATAAGTCCTTAGCAGAGTGCACTATATGTGCCCAGGGCCTGTAGATTAAAAGCTACTATTGGGCCTGCAGCACTGATTGTGCCACTCACTTCAGTAGCCCCTTAGCCTTGTCTCAGGCCTGCCATTGCAAGGCCTGTGTGTGCAGTTCATTGCCAATTTGACTTGGCAAAGTACCTGCCAAGCCTAAAACTCCCCTTTTTCTACATATAAGTCACCCCTAAGGTGTGCCCTAGGTAACCCCTAGAGCAGTGTGCTCTGTATGTAAAAGGCAGGACATGTACCTGTGTAGTTTACATGTCCTGGTAGTGTAAAATTCCTAAATTCGTTTTTACACTACTGTGAGACCTGCTCCCTTCATAGGCTAACATTGGGGCTGCCCTCATACATTGTTTGAGTAGTTGCTGCTGATCTGAAAGGAGTAGGAAGGTCGTATAGAGGGGCATATTTATACTCTATCTGCGCCAAATGTGCGTCAAAAATGTTGACACGCATTCGGTGCAAACCTTGCACCATATTTATACGATGACGGCCGGCCCTGCGAACACCAAAATTCCGCCGTGTGCAATATTTTTTGGATGCGGGAAACCGCCTTGCGTCAATGACATGCAAGGTAGGCGTTCCCATCCAAAAAATGACTTAAACACCCGTGCGCCATATTCATGCTACTGCGCAAAAATCCCGCACGGCCGGGAGGCGGAGTCGAAAAATGGCGAACAGACCGATTTGCGTAAAAAAAATAACGCCTTGGTCAGGGCAGGCGTTAACATGGGGCAAACACACCACTACTTAAGGAAAACACACAGAAACAACAGCAGAGCTCCAAAAGGAAGACATGGAGGTGCTTTTCATCCGGCATGCACAAAGACGCAGAGCACAGGACCAACACCAGCAGCTTCCACAACACCAGCAGGGACCCCAAAGGCAACGCAGGAGGAAGGAGAGGATATTCAGGACCAGGACAACCCTTCTGGGACTCTAGCAACAAGACATCATTCAGAGGTACAGAGTCAACTGGCAAGCCATTCGGCAGCTGCTGTGCAACATTGAGCCACAGTTGGCACCCAGCTTGCAGACTCCCCACATCATTCCACCAGAGACCAAGCTGCTAGCTGTCCTCCACATGTTGACAAGTGGCTTGTTTCAAACCACTGGTGCCCTGGTTGCTGGGATATCACAGCCCTCATTCTCTGCCTTCCTACCCAAGGTACTGGATGCCATCATCTCCCTCACACCCGCCACATCAACTTCCCCAACACATAGCAAAAGCAGCAGGAGACCAAAGAGGGCTCCTATCAAATCAATGGCTTCCCACACGTGCTTGGTGCCATTGACTGCACACATGTACGCATTGTGCCACCTGCTGCAACCGAACATCTATACTGCAACAGGAAGCATACACACTCCATCAATGTGCGGGCCATTGTCGATCACCGGTGATTGATCACCCAACAGCAAAGATTTATTCGGTCAAAGCATCACAATACATTAAAAGAAAAAGAAAAAAAAATCTAATTTTATAATCTATTCAATCACTAAATAATTTAATAAAAACATATAAATAAATACATACGTATAATATCAAACTACTCATCTAAAATCCTGCCTGGGCAATCTTCATGAGTCCTTATTTAAAAGGCGATAACGTATATGCCATGCTGCCACTAAAAACTTACTAACTGCAAGAATTAATTCATTTGAACTATGACTTTTTAAAACCCGTATTGCTATACTACCATTTTTCAGCCCCATTTCTCGACAAGGTTTTCGAATTCATTTTGACCGTGGAATAAAATATGCCAGACAAAAAAACATAAAATGTTCAACTGTTTCCGGGGCACCACCACATGCCGGGCATATGTCAGAAGTAGCGGTTGGCCCCCAGCTGCAGGTTAAAGACAACAACGGTAAGGTCCCAAAACAAAATCTAGCATATAAACCTTTACCCTGTGAATCTGGTATATATATCAAAATAAGGTTCATACTCCGGGTACCACTTAAAATCAATAAAAAGATTAGTTAATCAACCACAAGACTTACAACAAATATAATTGTTCCATACATAGGACCAGTAAGACTTCAAAACAGTTTTATGGGATTTCACTATTTTGTGGGGATTCTCCCAATAATCTCCCAACCCCAAAATACGAAACCAGTTAGACACATGTTTAATCCAAGGAAAATTAGCAGCATTTGATCTCTTTAACAATTCGATCAATGAGGCCTTATATATATCCAATTCAGGGATGGTCCAAATCCTTATTCAGTATAATAGAGGTCTTAAAGAAATTAAATCAGCTACTCGGTTTAGCCCCAGGTCAAGAAACATTGGGATCAGTGGTGTGTTGCGAAGGCACACAATCAAAGCCCTCGCAAAATTGTTTTCTCCTACAGTTAACTTATTACTATTGGAGGTTTCCCATACCTCCGCACCATAGACAGCAGTTCCAAGCGCCTTAGCCATATAAATCTTAATAGCTGGGGATACTGATTTTGTTATAGAACTTTTGTAAAAGCACAGGATAGATGCTGCTCTATGATGTAATAGCCCCGCACTTTTACTAATCTGGTCCTCCCAATTTAATTTACTGGTCAACCTCACACCCAAATAATCTATTGAGCTAACCGTGTTCAAGGGAACTCCATCCAATTTAATAATTACAAGGGCCCGGGCTAAACACCATCAGTTTGGTTTCACTGATATTCACCTCCAACCCATAATCCCTACAAAATAAATTTAATCTATCAACAAGAGTTTGTAGACCCATCGGTGTCTTTGGAATAAGAAGTGAATCATCAGCAAAAAGACGAATGGGGATTTTCTGTGCATTCAAGGAAGGGGCATCATTCTGACAGGAAATCAAGGTCTGCACCACCTCATTAATAAATAAAGTAAATAATAGTGGAGCCATCACACAGCCTTGACGAACTCCCCTTTGAATGGGGATTTTTTCAGTCAGCTCACTTTGATTGCCCCATCGCACTTACGCATATGTATTTTCATGCAATTGCTTTAGCAGTTGTATTATGTTCGATGGGGATCCCAATCTATGCAACACTTCCCACAGTTTTTCTCTTGGGACAAAATCAAAAGCAGATCATAGATCAACAAAAACAACATATAAATGCTGCTTGGTGGACTACATATTTCCAGTATAAAACAGCCAGCCTGAAAAACTTATCTACCATACTGGTTTTTGGGCGGAACCCCGCCTGGAGTGAAGAGAGAATCTGATGATCTTGGACACAGTGAGTTAGCCTCCCTAAAAGTTGTTTGGCAAAAATGTTTTGTGTGTTAACAATGTTGACCCTCGGATAGGTCGCTCCCCCTGCAGCTGCAGCTCCACCTTCCCAGGCCCCTGCCACCGGTGTATAGATCTCCGACTCACCTCTGCGTTTGCCACTGAGTTGCCTTCTTATTCTCTTCTGTTGCCTCTTTCTTTTTTCTGCGTAAAGCTCTTTGTCCTCTCTCATTCCTCTGCCCTTCTCGCTCTTTCTGCCCCTTGTGCTCTTTGCCTTTATTGCTCTGTTTTCGTGACCGCTCTCTGCCTTTCTCGCTCTTTCTGCCCCCATTGCGCTCTTTGCCTTTATTGCTCTGTTTTCGTGACCGCTCTGCCTTTCCCTCTCTCTTAAATGTGACCGCTTTTTTGCATCCTTTCTCTCCCGCCCTCCCGCCTTCCCGCTCCCCTGCATCCCGCTTTTCCCGCCACTGCCCCCTTGCGGCCCGCCTCCCCCTGCTCCCATTCGCTGTCCCCCTCCCGCCTCCCAGCTGACCCCTCCTCCCCCCCCTTCCGCCGTATGGCTGGCCCCCATCGCACCCAAAACCCACATCTCAGATACAACGCCGCCTCCCTCAACGCACTCAACCCCGGACAAACTGCCAACTGCTACCAAGCCAGCCCCAACCGCACTCATGGACCCTTCACCTGTCAAGCCTGCAAGCACACCTTCCACCGAGCCTGCAGTCCTTCCACCGGCCCACGCACCAACAACCACCTCAAGTGCATCCTCCTAAACACACGCTCCATCCACAAGCACACCATCGAAATATGGGACCTCCTGGACACAGTAGCACCTGACGTCGCCTTCATCACAGAGACCTGGATGAACGCCTCATTGGCTCCTGACATCGCCATAGCCATCCCCGACGGCTACAAGATCGCCAGGAAAGACTGCACCAACAAAATCGGGGGAGGAATCGCCATCACCCACAAGAACTCCATCAACATCACAACCTCCACCGAAGACACCCCCCTCGCCGCCGAACACATGCACTTCCAGATCCACACCGACCCCAGGACCACCCTCAGAGGTACTCTCGTCTACAGGCCCCCTGGCCCACGCACCCCATTCAGCAAATCCATCACTGACTTCATCTCCTCGCACGCCCTAGCCTCGCCAGACTACATCCTCCTCGGGGAACTGAATTTCTACCTGGAGAAGAACAACAACACCAACACCGCCACCCTGCTCGACAACCTCGCCAACCTCGGACTCAAGCAACTAGTGGACACCCCCACCCACACCGCCAGCCACACGGTCGACCCCATCTTCTCCGCCAGCAACCATATATCCTTCAGCCACTCCTCTGAGCTACACTGGACCGACCACAGATATGTCCATTTCACCTTCAAATGTGAGACCCACCACCTTCGCACACAACAAATCCCCTGCAGACCCTGGAACAAAATCTCCACAGATCAGCTACTCTCAACTCTAATCCACAACCAACCAGCCGCCGCCACCAACGCCAACAAGGCCGCCCTCAGCCTCACACAATGGATCACCATCAGTGCTGACAACCTCGCCCCTCTCAGAAGCCACCCAAGAGAGACCAACATCAAGAAACCCCAGTGGTTCACAGACGGTCTCAAAGAATCCAAGGAATCCTGCCGTACCCTCGAAAAAACCTGGCGCAAAGAACACACCGCAGAAAACATGTCAGCCCTCAAGATTGCCACCCGTAAACATCACAAGCTGATCCGCTCCCCCAAAAGAGCATCTTTCAAAGAGAGACTTGACAATAACACCCACAACAGCAAAGAACTCTTCAACATCGTCAAAGAACTCTCCAACCCCAACGCCAGGTCAAACACCATCACGCCCTCACAAGAACTCTGCAACTCCCTTGCTACTTTCTTCCATCGAAGGATCACCGACCTACACGACAGCTTCGGACTCCAAACCCCGCCGCCCACCATTGAACCTACAGCCCCAACCGCTATCCTCAACGCCTGGACCCCCATCAGCTCCGAAGAGACCAGAACCACCATGAACACCATCCACTCCGGCTCCCCCTCGGACCCTTGCCCCCACCACATCTTCAACAAAGCCGACGCCATCATCGCCCCCTATCTCCAGAGCATCATCAACAGCTCGTTCGCATCTGCCACTTTCCCCGAGAACTGGAAACACACAGAAGTCAACGCTCTCCTGAAGAAACCCACGGCTGACCCCAACGACCTGAAGAACTTCCGCCCCATCTCTCTTCTCCCCTTCCCGGCCAAGGTAATCGAGAAGGCTGCCAAAAAGCAACTGACCACCTTCCTTGAAGATAACAACCTGCTCGACCCCTCCCAATCTGGCTTTCGGGCCAACCACAGCGCAGAAACCGCCGTCATCGCAGTCACCGATGACATCAGAACTCTGATGGACAACGGAGAAACAACCGCCCTCATCCTCCTGGACCTCTCGGCTGCCTTCGACACCGTGTGCCACTCCACCGTAATAACCCGCCTCCGCTCCACTGGAATCCAAGGACAGGCCCTGAACTGGATCATCTCATTCCTCTCTGACTGAACCCGAAGAGTCTACCTCCTGCCCTTCCACTCAGAACCCACCGAGATCATCTGCGGCGTCCCACAAGGATCTTCGCTCAGCCCCACCCTCTTCAATATCTACATGAGCCCCCTCGCCAACATCGCTCTCAAACACAACATAAACATCATCTCCTATGCCGATGACACCCAGCTGATACTCTCCCTCACCAAAGACCCTGCCACCGCCAAAGTCAACCTGCAGGATGGAATGAAAGACATCGCAGAATGGATGAAGCTCAGCCGCCTAAAGCTAAACTCTGACAAGACGGAGGTCCTCACCCTTGGACACTCCCCGTCCGCCTGGAACGACTCTTTGTGGCCCACGGCCCTGGGCACCGCCCCAACCCCTTCAGACCACGCACGCAACCTCGGATTCATCCTGGATCCCCTCCTCACCATGACCAAGCAAGTCAACGCCGTCTCGTCTTCTTGCTTCCACACCCTTCGTATGCTCAGAAAAATCTTCCGCTGGATCCCTGCCGAAACTAGAAAAACTGTTACCCACGCCCTCGTCACAAGCCTCCTGGACTACGGAAACACCCTATACGCACGAACCACCGCCAAGCTACAGAATCGTCTTCAGCGCATACAGAACGCCTCCGCTCGCCTCATCCTCGACATACCGCGCCACAGCCACATATCCGCCCACCTGAAACACCTGCACTGGCTCCTCGTCAACAAAAGGATCACCTTCAGGCTCCTCACCCATGCACACAAAGCCCTCCACAAAAAGGGCCCCGAATATCTCAACAGTTGCCTCTCATTCTACACACCCACCCGTCAACTTCACTCAGCCAGCCTCGCTCTCGCCACCATCCCTTGCATCCGCAGATCCACTGCTGGAGGGAAATCCTTCTCCTACCTGGCAGCCAAGACATGGAACTCCCTGCCCGTCCACCTAAGAACCACCCAGGACCACCTCGCCTTTAGGAGGAGCCTCAAGATTTGGCTCTTCGAGCAGCAGCACACCCCCCGTAGCGACTTGAGACCTTCACGGGTGAGTAGTGCGCTCTATAAATGCCTTGATTGATTGATTGATTGATTCATTGGCTGATTGGTCTATAATTAATTGGGAGGTTTGCATTGCCCTCTTTATAAATGTGAATAATTTCAGCCCCTTTCCACGTGCCTTGTATTTGACCCCCTGCAGCGATTCTATTCGAGATAAAATTTATATACCAGGACCATATAATTTGCTCTGATCTATAAAGATCTCCTGGTAGCTTGTCCGGCCCGGGAGCTTTGCCAGGTTTTAATGAATTAATTGCATCAAGAGTTTCTTCCATAGAAACAAAAAATACAATCCTCAGGGATTAGCACCCTCCCCAGGTGAATCAAAACTGAAGTTTACAGTAGACCTCGATGAAAGGATATAATCTCCAACGTGTGGATCGTGTGCCGAGACATTAGGAGGTATAGCATAAAGATGGGAAAAATTATCCACCCAACTTTCAGGCTGTATGTGATTTCTAATAATATGCCTACCCCCTCTTTGTCTTTTGGACAACAATTCCCAGAACAACACATTATTATTTGCTTTTGAGGCATTTAATAATTCCTGATATATAGAGTCTTCCCATGATTTGTTTGCTTGTAAAATTGTCTCCTTATACATATGTCTGGCTTGTTGGGTCTCCCCCAGGTGACCAGTTGTATTGGCTGTTTTTAACTCAGACTTCACCATAGAGCAGGTCTCATCAAACCATTCACTACTGGCCTTATTTCCACCACAAGGCCTAGAACTAACCTTGTTGTAAAACAAGCTCTGCAATTTCATGGCCAGGCTATCATGTATACTAAATATTGGGATGTCATTAGCAACCTGTTCTTCATAAAAAGCCAGATTATTTATGAATAATTGATAGATCCCTCCTGTCAAGTGGGGGTTAGACATCACCTTTGGCCAACCAACCCTAGTAGAATTATTATTCAAACATGGGGATGGAACCACTGTGTATTGATTATTAAGTGTCCTCCTGGACACCTCCTCTGAGAGAGTGAGAATTAAAGGATAATGATCACTCTCACATCTCCAATCCACCCTCAGATCCCTCAGAAGAGGCCACAACCTAACATCCACCAAAAAATAATCAATGACACTTGTGGACATACCTCATTTAAATGTCAGCGTGAGGTTTAGGTTAGAGGGTGTTCGACCATTGCAAGCCCTAAGGCCATATTTTAAGTATATCGAGGCCAGTTGGGAAGCCACACAAGAACGAGTTCAATGCCGAGAATTAGTTATCTGTGGGATTCCCCAGAGTTTGTCCTCTTCATCTGTCAAGCCGCTGAGCAAGGCAGAAGGCTCAAAAGTACAGTTCAAATCACCTGCTATAATTAAGAAGGTTGAAGATTACAAAGTGTCAAAAAATTCAGACAGTGCAACTAAAGTCTGTGACTCGAACCCACGTGAGACAGACCAAGCATAAACATTAATAACAATGACTTTAAAATTCTGCTGAAATGAAACTTGCATGCCCATTAGATCAACACAGTCAATATCAAATATCATGTGATCAAATAGCAATTTGTTATTTAGAAGTATTAACAGGCCTCCTTTGGCATGGCCTAAACCCTTCTCTGGAGGCAGGGATAATAAATGAAAGAAACCCATCTCTGTTGGTTTCACCCTCAGCCCAAGTTTACTGAAACAAACAAATGTCCTGATTGTTGATACACATAATCCATTCTGGATCGGCCAATTTTCTATAGAGGCCGACTAAATTCCAAGTCATTAAAGTTAATTCATGATTGTCTGACTCAATTCCATGGGTCTAACATCCAGGCTCCCTCAAGTCCATTTCCTCATTACAAATCCCAGGAGACACCACCCTATTACTCATGTCTGTATGCATAACCCCAGAGCAGATCCCCACAAGTACTACCCGATCAGTAGCTAGTCATAAAGGGTTTGACAACAAACAGGGAATTTTTGTCATCATAGGTGGATCACTTCCCTGGGGAAAATTTGGACTACCCTGAATAGCAGTCGGACAAACACCAGCTGACTTCAATGTGAGTCTAATCCCCCCCACTCGACTCCTTGTACTGGTGGGTGCATAAATCAAAAGCCATAAGTTGGTTCACCATAATCTTATCAGCAAAGTAAACAGAAATTGTATCAAGATTTGAACCCAGGATACTACATCTATCTGCTGCAAGAATATCCGAACGAATAACTGAAAGGCAGTTCAGTCGGATACGTAACCAGTGTATTACCTTGTTGATCAAAGAATCATGATTCTCAACAGATCCTGGTGTCAATTTTGGGACATCAACCATATAAATTATATTGGCCTTCATTACAACCCTGGCGGTCAGTGTAAATGCGGCGGTAATACCGCAAACAGGCCAGTGGAGAAAAAAAATGGGATTATGACCGTGGAGGAAACCGCCAACATAGACAACACTCCGACCGAAACGGTGGTACAAACAAACAGCGAGGCGGAAACCGCCAACAGACAATGTACCGCCCACCCTATCACAAGATGCCTATCCAACACCTTTTCCGGGGAGGAACAAACGTGAAAAAAAACACGGCAAAAATAGTACACAGAAGGGAAAGCACTCACCTCTCCACACCCCACGAGGAACCAGGACCCCATGAAGCCCGAATTGCAGATACTGCCAATGATGGTCTTCCCTCTCTTCTATCAGGAGCTCCAGCGACGGCGGTGATGACCACGGTGAGTACTGCACCTACAACACAGGGGAGGGGGAGGGAAAAGAGAGTGACACACACACGCAACACGCAACACCCCCACCCCCACCCTCACCCACAACACCATACACACAAATACATGCAGCAACTGTACACATATACCCCCCCCAAGATGAACGCAAGGACAAAAGGAATTGATTTGAACGAATATAATCATGTGTAATCTCATTATCAAAGTAAAAAATCCAGTAAATGCAATTATGTACACCAAATACACAAGTCCGGATAGTGTACCAATCATTGTCCGTGGACCACTGGACCCAAAATGCATGGGTGATGCCCACACTAGATGCCTGACTGGAAACAGAGAGAACACTGCAGGGGCATCAGATTGAAATGAAACAGCCACCTCAGGGGGGGGGGGGGACCTCAGCCAGATGAAAGCACAACGTCCCTGCTGCACGAGGGGGCTCCATGCCCATTGATGTATCTTGGGGAGTGCTAAGCCACAGTCTCTCAAGTCTTTCCAGTGGGTGGTTTGCCCACTGCTTTATCCTGGGGAGTGCAAAGCCACAGTCTCTCAAGTCTTTCCAGTGGGTGGTTTGCCCACTGCTTTAGCCTGAGGAGTGCAAAGCCATAGTCTCTCAAGTGGACGTCTTACTCCACTGGTTCTGGACGGGCTTTGTGCCCAGAGTGCTTCATCCTGCCAAGGACTGAGGTAGTGGATGCCTTTCTCCACTGGTTTTGGAGGGGCCTTTGTGCCCAGAGTGCTTCATCATGCCAAGGACTGAGGTAGTGGATGCCTTTCTCCACTGGTTGTGAAGGGGGCTTTGTGCCCAGAGTGCTTCATCCTGCCAAGGACTGAGGTAGTGGATGCCTTTCTCCACTGGTTCTGGAGGGGGCTTTGTGCCCAGAGTGCTCCACCTGCAGTGTGGCTGGTACAATTCCCTCACCTGGGTGTGTGTGCCACGAGATTGCTGAGGTACAGGTAGCATGATACGCCATGGAGCCAGAGACATACCCCGCACTGCTGCGGCTTTGCATTCCATATGCAGGTGACAACTGTGATGACAGTAATGCTTCATGGAAGCTGCCCAGGGTCCTGGAGGCAGTGCAGGTGGCGGTGTTCGCCGCCGTACAGGTTGGCGTGGACATGGATGGAAGGTGTGACACTGGTCCCTCAGTAGGTGCCACCATGCCCTCTCCTGACCTGCCCTTCAGTTTTTTCCCCTTCTCCACCTTTGATGCTGGCGCAGTTGTCTTGCCACTATCCCCTTTCATTTTCGCTGACCCTTTGGTGGCAGGTGTTTTCGGCTTCTCCCTCCGGGATGTGGGCACATTTGTAACCTTGGCAGGTGGCAGAATGTCCTTGCCCTAGCTCCGTGGCACACAGGCAGCCCTGATGGTTGGCGCACTCCATGACCCCGCAGTTCCTGGCACCACTGTGCCTAGGGATGTGGTGGATGAGGTGCTGGGCTGGGACCTGGAAAGCCTGGACCTAGGGGAAGGACGGGGGAGGTGAAGGGAAGAGGTCAAGGTTTGACAGGAAAAGTTTTTAAGACACACTGGGACAGGTAGATGGAGGGGGTTTGGGAGTGGATGAAGAGGTAGTGGTTGTAGGAGGTGTACGTCTGCTGAATTTGGGTGAAGGTGCATGGGCTGGAGACTGTTGTGAGGTGGATGGCTGTTGGGTGGGTGTGTGCCTGCGTTTGTGTACTTTGGAAGGAGGGCTCACTGACACACTGGGAGAGGACACTGGGGATGTGTGAATGGTAGTGGGGGTGGTGATTGTACGTGAGCGGTGTGTGGTGATGGGCGTGCTGGTGATGGAGGTAGTGGATGAGGATGTAGTGTATGCAGGTGTGAGTGGAGATGAGACTGGGAGGGAGGAGGGAGACGTGGAGGCGGGGGACACAGTGGAGGAAGTGGATGTTGGTATGTTTGCATGGGTATGATGCTTGTGTGAGTGCCTGTGGGATGTGTGGTGCTTATGTTTGCCTGAGCCTCTCTTGTGCGTTGATGTGATTGCATGCTGGTCTGATGGTGTGCTTGGGATAGGCTGAGGTTCAGGGGATTGGGTCTGGGTGAAAGAGGTTGGAGGGGGGAGGCTGGACACAGGGACAATGGCTGCTATTAGTGCAGAGGCCAGAGCCTGAAATGCTCTCTGTTAGGCTGCCTGGCCAGAATGAATGCCCTCCAGGTATGCATTTGTTTGTTGCAAATGCCTCTAAACACCCTGGATGGCATTCAGAATGGTAGACTGCCCAACAGTGAGGGATCTCAGGAGGTCAATAGCCTCCTCAGTGAGGGCAGCAGGGCTGACTGGGGCAGGACCTGAGGTACCAGGGGCGAAGGAGAGGCCCATCCGCCTGGGTGAGTGGGCACGGGACACACGCTGAGGGGCTTCTGGGAGAGCGGTGCTGGTAGGGGGGGTGGCGGCTGTACCAGTTGATTCAGTGGGCACATAGGGGCCTGCCACCGCAAGGGAGCTCCCATCAGAGGAGGAGTCGCAGTCGCTGGTCTCTGCTCCTGTCCCTGCCGTGGAGCTCCCCTCACCCTCCATCCCACTGGTGGCTTCCGACTCTGTTGCTTCACCCTCCAGGGCCAAGTGGGATGTAGCTCCCTCCTGCTCCGGTGCCAATGCTCCTCCGCCTGATGATGCTATTGCACACAAGAACAGGGAGACCACAAAAAGGGGGGGGCGGAAGACAGAAGAAAGACATGTTCAGTGCATGCAACACCACTCCCGTTGGCGGACACAACAGACACAGCAGCCCTCTGCACTACGCCATGCACTTATAGTTCCTAGATTAATCATATGCCCATGGGGTACGAGGCCTAAGCCCAATTGCTGCACACCTGGAAGTCACAGGAGCCTGAGTAGGTGTAGATGGCTCTATCCACTAATGGGGTTGAGGTGCCACATAGCCTGCCTCACAAGGGACCTTGCATACCCAGATCGCCCTGGCCTAGGAGAACCCACTGTCCACCTCCCCCGCCCAGACACCTCGTAATGCGGGCAAAGTCAGGTGAATGAGAGTGTACTCACCCCCTTGTGGCTGCTGTGATGCCCTCAAGCGCCCATCCAACTCTGGATAGGCCACCTCCAGGATCCGGAACATCAGGGGGGTCATGGTGCGACGGGCACCCCTCCCACATTGGGAGGCCATCCCCAGCTGGGCCTCCGCTGTCTTCTTGCTCCAGTGGCGCAGTTCCTCCCATCTTTTACGGCAGTGGATGCTCCATCTGTGGTGGACCCCCAGGGTCCGGACATCCTTGGCGATGGCATGCCAAATAGCCTTCTTCTGGTGGGTGCTGACCTGGAGGAATGGTACGGGGGAAAGGAAATTCATTACCCGTCTGGACCATTATACTCTTTGCCCCCCGTTCCACCCTTGCCCTGATGAACATACACTCACCATCCACACATGCAGGCCTCAGCCCCCCATGTATCTTCCATCCACACCACTCAAAACAGGCATTGCCCATGCTGCATGCTCACAGTGTACTCACCTATTTGTCTGGAGGACCGTACAGTTGCGTGTACTGGGGGAGGAACCCATCCACTAGTTTCTCCAACTCCTCCGAAGTGAAGGCAGGGGCCCTTTCCCCATTCACATGAGCCATGGTTGGTTCCAGACACAGGTCACAGCAGCACTTGCAGTGTAGGTCCTCTCCTGTTGAAGGTCAGGTATCAAGTGAGTGAACCGACAGAAAATGGCGGTCACGTCCGCGGCGGTGGGTACTGTCACTGCCGGCGTACATCGTCATTGGCTCCTCGGACCCATAGGGCCCAATGTTAACGAATGCAGTATTGCGCCGCAGTCTTCGACCGCCCACTTCGACGGTGTACAATGCCAGCGCTGCTACCTCATTTCCCCTTGTCCCACCTTACAGGTCAGGCAGCCGCCATATCAGGGGGCCACATGGCATGAATATTAACTGCATCACACCTATGTAGGCCTGGAATACACAGACTTACAGGCACATTGCGGATTAATAAATGTGTGCAAATTCCATTTTGTGATACCTCAGTGTTGGCTGACTCTCTGCTCGCCGTTCTCCTCCATAGGGCACGTCTGCTGGGGCAGGTGATGACATGGCAGCATCCTCCGGTGTACAGACCAATGGTGGACCTGTTGACAATGGAAGAGAGACACATAATAGTCACATGCAGACATGATCGTGCAAAAATCCAGAACTGTGTGCCCAGTTGGAGCCCGACCTGATGTCAGCCATCCGCCGTCCCACAGGGATACCCCCTCTAGTACAGGTCCTGTCAGTACTCCATTTCCTGGCAAGTGGTTCCTTTAAAACAACAGTGGCCATTGCATCAGGGATGTCCCAGCCAATGTTCTCTAACGTGTTGTCCAGAGTGTTGTCTGCCCTGCTGAAACACATGTGCAGCTACATCGTGTTCCCTCAGGTGGAAGATTTGCCCACAGTGAAAGGTGATTTCTATGCCCTGGGACATATCCCCAACATCATTGGTGCCATTGCTGGGACACATGTGGCATTGGTACCCCCCACAGGAGTGAACAGGTGTACAGAAACCTGAAGAGCTACCATTCAATGAATGTGCAGATGGTATGTTTGGCAGACCAGTACATCTCCCATGTGAATGCCAAGTTTCCTGGCTCAGTGCATGACGCTTACATTTTGAGGAATAACAGCATCCCTTTTGTGATGGGGCAACTCTATAGGCACCGTGTGTGGCTAATAGGTGAGGCCAAGGACCCTATACAGTGTGAATAGATGTCTGGGGTTGTCCTTAAGGGTTAGTGTGTGTCTAACAGTTGTCCCTCGATATTTGCAGGTGACTCTGGTTACCCCAACCTGTCATGGCTACTGACCCCAGTGAGGAATCCCAGGACAAGGGCAGAGGAACGCTACAATGAGGCACGTGGTCGAACTAGGAGGGTGATCGAATGAACATTCGGCCTCTTGAAGGCCAGATTCCGGTGCCTCCATATGACAGGTGGTTCCCTCTACTACTCACCAAAGAAGGTGTGCCAGATAATCGTGGCCTGCTGTATGCTGCACAACCTGGCTTTGCAACAGCAGGTGCCTTTTCTGCAGGAGGATGGTCCAGCTGATGGGCTTGTGGCAGCTGTAAAGCCTGTAGACAGTGAAGAAGAGGAGGCAGAAGAAGAGGATATCGACAACCGAAACAACATAATCATGCAATACTTCCAGTGAGACACAGATAAGAAGATGTCACTGCCTACCACATCTTATACACTTTCTGGAGCTAGTATAAGTCTGTCATTTTCACTCAGTGTATGGACCCTGACTTGTCACTTTGCCTTTCCATTTCACAGATGTGGGTCCCACTTTGTGCCCTTTGCTATATTTCCTCTAGGGATACAACTGTGTTACATCGGTATGTGCACAAGTAAATTGACATTGCTATATTCCATGGTTATTGCAATTACACGTTTGTGAAAGCACAGACTGACTCCAGATTGGTTTGTGATTAAAGTGTGTTTATTTCTGTTCAAATAAGTGGAAGGGGTTGTAAAATGGGCTGGGGTGATGGTGGAGGAATGTCCATGGCAGAGTCCAGTCTACTTGTTTCACAGGTGCATTGTCCAAAGGGGCATAGGAAGTGGAGCAATGGCAGTTGAAGCATGGACAGGGTGACAAAGTGGTACAAAAGGGTGACATTCAGGGGGGGTCTCATTTCCTGGTGGGGGTCTTGGCAATGTTCTCTGTCTTGTTCCTGGATCTCAGGGACCGTTTGCGGGGTGGTTCTCCATCTGCAGGGGGTGGGGTGCTGGTGTCGTGTTCCTGTGGCGGTGCCTCCTGTCCACTAGCGCCGGCGGAGGTAGAGAGCTGTCCATCGTCCAGGCTAGTGTCAGGGGCCCCTTGTTGTGCCACTGTGTACCTCCTGGTGTTTGACAAGGTCTTGCAGCAACCCTGCAATGGTGAACAGGGTGTTGCTAATGGACTTCAGGTCCTCCCTGATCCCCAGATAGTGTTCCTCCTGCAGCCGCTGGGTCTCCTGAAACTTGGCCAGTACCGTTGCCATTGTCTCCTGGGAATGATGTTAAGCTCCCATGATGTTGGAGAGTGCCTCGTGGAGAGTGGATGCCCTGGGCCTGTCCTCCCCCTGTCGCACAGCAGTCCTCCCAGCTTCCCTGTTTTCCTGTGCCTCTGTCCCCTGAACCATGTGCCCACTGCCCCCAGGTCCCTGATCATCCTGTGTTACTGGGGTTGCCTGGGTTCCCTGTAGTGGTGGACACACTGCTGATTGACGTGTCCTGGGGACAGAGGGATGGGCCCGCTGGGTGGGTGGTGTGGTGGGGTTTTCTGAGGTGGGAGGCTCTGTGGTGGCTTGTGCCAGTGTCAGGGGAACCAACTGTCCTGAGGCCCCTGATGGGCCAGGCCGGTCATCTTGATCCAGTTGCGCAGAGCTGCTGTCATCACTGTGGGTCTCTTCTGTGGGGGGACTGGATATGTCTGGAACCTCCTGTCCGGTGACGTTGGGTAGGGGTCCTGCAGAGGTGTAAAGGCATGATTATTGCATCTGTGTGTGCCATTGTGTGCAATGGGTGAGTGACCCTCTACTCCAGTGCTTGCCTTCTTGGCTTGGTCCTTGTGTTATAGTTGGTTTGGGGTCTGTGTGGGTATCTGTAGTGGACATGCTTTGGTGATGGTTGTCAATGCTTTTGTGTTGCATGCAGGGCTTGGTATTGGGATGGCTGGGTTGTGATAGTGGGGCATATATGAGGTGTTGGAGTGATGAGGGTGAGGGTGTGGGTATGTGATGGCATGCAGCTGGGGTGGGGGGATAAGGTAGTAAAGATTTGACTTACCAGAGTCCAGTCCTCCTGCTACTCCTGCAAGGCCCTCAGGATGCAGTATTGCCAAGACCTGCTCCTCCCATGTTGTTAGTTGTGAGGGAGGAGGTGAGGGTCCACCGCCAGTCCTCTGTACAGCAATCTGGTGTCTGGAGATCACAGAACGCACCTTCACCTTCCCCCGTAGGTCGTTCCACCTCTTCCTGATGTCATCCCGTGTTCTTGGATGCTGTCCCACTGCGTTGACCCTATCGACAATTCTGCTCCATAGCTCCATCTTCCTTGCATGGGATGTCTGCTGCACCTGTGATCCGAATAGCTGTGGCTCTACCCGTACGATTTCCTCCACCATGACCCTGAGCTCCTCCTCAGAGAACCTTGGGTGTTGTTGAGGTGCCATGATGTGGTGTGGGTGATGTGTGAGGTGGTGTGTGTTGTGATGTGTGAGGCGATGTGTTGTGTGTTGTTTGAGGTGCGTGGATGTTGTGTAAGTGATGGTGTTGTGTGTCAGTGGATGCTGGTGTTGTTTTAGGTAGTGTCTCTCTCTGGCGTGGTTTCAAAATTCTGGTAGTAAGGGTTTGTGGGTGATGTGGGTGTGTGCTTTATATTGGATTGGGTGTGAGGGTGTGGTGTGTGTATGTGTATGTGGTGTGTGTATTTCGATTTGTCCAATGTGGTTGTGTTTTGTAAATGTGTGTGTATTTTGAGCGTGGCGGTGTGTACTGCCAATGGATTACCGGGGTTGAAAGACCGCTGCGTTGATTCGTGGGTCGTGATAGTGTGGGCGTATTCCTGTTGGCGTGACTGTGTCCATTTTGTTTTTGCCAGTTTATCACTGACCTTTGGTGTGGCAGACTTGTGTGGGTGTCTGTATTATGGCGGAGTCCGAGCCTTGGGTCGTAATACCTGTAGCGGAATTCCGCGGCCGCAGCGGTATGCTGGTGGTCTTCTGCACGGTGGTAAGCGGCATTTACCGCCAGGGTTGTAATGAGGGCCATTGTCTCCACTTTTCGGGCCCAGATCCTTGGCCCTGGTTGCTAAACTACTGGTATCCTTACAAAAGGGAATATTACTGTTGGTCAGTGGTTCCAGTGACTTAATCAGGGGGGAGGGAGGCCACCCACCCTGCCAACTATTTTAGAGACATCATACCCCCTTGCTCTTCGCGTATCTTTGGGGACCTTAAGGTAAGTAATGTTGCATTTCTGATCTCCCAGAAGGTCCCTACAACTAGATGCTCTATTGAGCCCTCCTCTATTACTCGTGTAATCTCTTGTAGAACTTAGCTGGGGACCCTCAACGCCAAAAGTAAACAATTTTTTTAAAGCTGGGGATCTTACTGACCCCCTTAAGCGGGTATCATTTGATGTATTTGGTTTAGTCATAGCAAGAATTTCATTCCCCCTTACCTCCGCACCAACCCACTGACATTTGCAACTATATTGGTGTGTCACTTTCTTCTTCATTAAACCTGTTAGTGCTAGAACCAGGCTCCTAACTTCATCCACCCTCTGTAGAATAAGAGCCATGTTAATCCCATTATCTAACGATTACAATCCTTTGGAATCGGACTGGGGCTTGGTCATAATATTATCATAGATGGCTACCCCGGGCAGGGATTGAGACATGCCCAAAGGTGGATCTCCTTCCTCTGACAGTGGGTCGGATCGATTAGTGCACGCTATATTTGGAACCACCCTTACTGCTGGACTTAGCGGAAGAGGAGGAGGCATTGCTGCCTCCCAGAAGGAGCCCTTCCTTGAGGCAGCAAAAGCCTTCCTTTCCCCGTGATGATTAAATGATGTGACAAACCGTATAGAAAGGGAAATAAGACTTCTTACTTGCTTGTAAGTTTCTTCTTCACCAACCAGGGTGATAGGCCCAGCCCGGCCTCTTCCAGAGTATGACGGGCGAAGACGGGCCCGTCTTGGTCCAGCCTTCTCCCGGGCACACACTCGGGCGCGTCCTGCGCGAGGTCTGGCCAGTAAATATCAGGAGCTGGGAGTCTGGGGGATTTAGTCCCACCCCAGACTGGTGAAGAAATGCTGGTAGCGCGTCTCGTGCCGTGCGAGGTCTGGTCAATAAATATCAGGAGCCGGAAGTCTGGGGGATGTAGTCCCACCCAAGGCTGGTGAAGAAATACCGGTAGCACGTCCCGCAGCGCGCGAGGTCTGGCCAGTAAATATCATGAGCCGGGAGTCTGGGGGAGGTGGTCCCACCCCAGGCTGGTGAAGAAATGCTGTTAGCGCGTCCCGCGCCGCATGAGGTCTGGCCAGTAAATATCAAGAGCTGGAAGTCTGGGCGATGCAGTCCCACCCCAGGCTGGTGAAGAAATGCCGACATTGTGGCAGAGTATCCTGGGAGTGTACATGATTCATTCATCTTCTGCCACTGCACCATCAATCAACACTTCCAGGATGGACGATATGGAAATGGCATACTTGTTGGTAAGTACAGAAACCTACTTATATACACACAGCACAGCAACCCTCTAGGACACACAACACATACACCACTACATTGACACATGGCCAGGAAGACACTAAGGGGCATATTTATACTCCGTTTGCGCCGGAATTGCGTCGTTTTTTTTTACGCAATTCCGACGCAAAAGTAACTCCATATTTATACTTTGGCGTTAGATGCGTCTAGCGCCAAAGTCCATGGAGTTTGCGTTCTTTTTTAGCGTGGACACCTACTTTGCGTTAATTATATGCAAGGTAGGCGTTCCCGTCTAAAAAAGTGACTCCGCGGCATGTGCGCCGTATTTACACTCCCGGGCAAAATTCACGCCCGGGAGTTGGCGGGTCCAAAAAAATTACGTACGGCCGCTTTTGCGCTGTTTTTTAGCACCTGCAAAAGACAGGCGTTAAGGGACCTGTGGGCTCTGAAGGAGCCCAGAGGTGCCCTCCCATGCCCCCAGGGACCCCCCCTGTCACCCTTGCCCACCCCAGGAGGACACCCAAGGCTGGAGGGACCCATCCCAGGGACATTAAGGTAAGTTCAGGTAAGTCATTTTTTTTTTTTGTGGCATAGGGGGGCCTGATTTGTGCCCCCCTACATGCCACTATGCCCAATGACCATGCCCAGGGGACAGAAGTCCCCTGGGCATGGCCATTGGGCAAGGGGGCATGACTCCTGTCTTTGCTAAGACAGGAGTCATGTCAATGGGGGTTGGGAGTAAAAAAAAAAGGGCGCAAATCGGGTTGCGGCGCAAATTTTGCCTCAGCCTGACTTGCCCCATTTTTTGGCGGCCAAGCTCCATTTTCCCCTACGCCGGCGCTGCCTGGTGTACGTCATTTTTTTTAACGCACACCAGACAGCGCCGGCGGCTAACGCCGGCTAACGTCATTCAATAAATACGGCGCCCGCATGGTGCTTCAGAATGGCGTTAGCCGGCGCAAATTTTTTTGACGCAAAACTGCGTTAGCGCGGTTTTGCGTCAAAAAGTATAAATATGGCCCTAAGGTTGTGACACTGCTAGTCATGTGTGATATTCTGACCCATTTGGATATACACCTATGGACAAATGACAGATCCAAATAACAACAGACGCCACTCCACAGACACAAGGGAACAATTTAATACAACACAATGACAATGACAGGGCCTTAACTGGCAGTACAACTTGGATGATTAATCTTTCAATATCACATTAATAACACTCAATCAAACACTCTTCCGAGCAATAAGTACTGTGTAAGGGGTGTGCAGTGTGTTTTGCTGCAGGTCAAACACCATGAGACACATAGCATGATGATGATGAGTCTAATGAATGTGACTTGAATCGTTGAGGCAGTATCAATATCTCATATCAATCCTCCTCTGACATTGCCTACTACCAATAAGCAAGTGGACTGTGCTAAGAACACATATTGATGTGACAATATTGAAAGTGCACATTGCCACACATATAGTTTTAGACAATTACACATATACACAACAGATGTACAGGCAGATGAACCTTCTGACACTCAAAACGTCAACCTCACAAACAAGTTTGTCCAGCTGAACTGGACCAGGTTCAGTAGTATAGGTACACGTTTGAACATGAGTCAACTCGGCAAGGGCAGATAAATAGGTCTGCAGAGAACTTGTCACACATGAGATATTTGTGCATTGTTAATTGTCCACTTGTCAGTGCAGACAACTTATGGAGATGTGTTGTACATTGTCACCTAGCCAAATCAAAGGGCCTCACTGATGTTTAACAAATTCTATTGCATATGTTAAATTGGATGGGATGTCCAGTCCATATAGATGCAACTGTGTTACCACCACTGTGGAATTGATTCTGTGTATGGAAGTATCATGTCACCCCCAGTTAAGACACATGGACACCCTTTTTCACATGACATAATGCAAGGGAGTACACAATGTACTGCAACTCTACAAAAATACTGCTGACATCCGGTCAATCAGCCAAACACCAGTTCAGATGATGAAACAACCCAATGCTGATGGTACATCCTAGAAGCCTAGGATTCCACACAATAACACAAACTGCCATGCAAAGTGATAATCATGGTGCAAGCAACATCAAAATGTTCTCACTCATTTTCTCTTTCAGCTGATCAGGGGTATGTGATCCAGCCATGGATCATGACCCCATTTGCAAACCCAAGCACAGCATCAGAGCGTGCCTATAATATGGCACATCGGAGGACACGCACCATAGTTGAGAGGACTTTTGGCATCCTGAAGTCAAGATTCAGGTGCCTCGACATCACCGGAGGCAGCCTCCTATCCTCACAAGAAATGGTCTGCAAGATCATTTTGACCTGTGCCATCCTGCACAACATTTGTGTAAGGAGTAACATTCCCCTCTATGAACCAGACCCACAAATGGCTGAAGAGGAGGAAGAGGAGGACGTTGTCCATCAACATGAGGGGGACCGTCCAAACACAGCTGCAGGATTGCGTCGGAGACAACACATTGTCCAAAACTCCTTTTAACTATAGTCACTATCACCACTGTCTTACCATATGTCATAAAACAGCTATTCTAATCACTATATCATGGTCTGGGTAATCATTTTTGCATCACATTATCCCTAAGATTCATAATCAGGTTGTAGCCTCATGGAGCATTGCAGAAATACATATTAGGATACTGAAAAATCCACATCACATTTGATGGGTATGAATGTGCAACCAACTTCACACACTGTAAATGACATATATCCTGTCCATTTCACATTTGAAGGGCAATATCAGAGGACCACAGCTATTTCACACATACATGTTGGCAACATGGTTCATTGCAGCATATGGCACACAACAAAGACACCATCATTCAATAAAGAAAATTAACATGGGGCAGTGGATGTGCTATTGCATTGGTAACAGGAATGTATGACCAGACCCTTGACAGCAGTAAGTGTGACATCAGCTATCTTTGCAAGGAGTATGTGTGACAAGAAATCCATGTAAGCAGCAAATGGATAGCACGAGTGCCCCAGGTATGACTAGCATTGCTCAAAAGACATCCCCTGCACATGCCATCCCAGGTCATAAGTCCTGCCACTGCCATGTTTTCTGTCTCTCCCCACCCTTCTCTAGGGGGCCCTGGAAATGGACTATTTCTACCCAGATAATCCCTCATCTACACACACCCAGATTCACATTCTGACTCCAGTGTGCTTCCCTCTTTAGTATGGAATGCCATAGTCATTGTTCATCTGTCTGCATGGACTTCTGGTCGGATATTACACTGCCTTGTAGTCTGTAGGACCTGTAATCACCTGCCCATTGCTTCCCATGTGAAAGGTACTGTTGGCCCTTTGAACATGATTGTCACCTAAAGGACTTGTGAGAGACTGAAGCTGCACACATCTGTGAGCACCTCCATGCAGACCAGCCATTTGAACATGCACTGCCCTTGCAGCTGCCTGGAACGGTATAGAAACTGCCATTATATGTATACCACTGCATTGCTGTATAAATCACTTGTGTAACACAGGCCTTGGGTAATTGTGTAACATTGCAGCACACAGGACAAATATGGTTTACATTTCCCACAGTGTTGTTACAGCTTTGACCAGTCTCAGTCTGCCCACTGTGTATTTGCCTTGTTAATTTGTGTTCCTGATTGACCCTGCATCCTGTTAGCCTGACTGGTTCCTGTCTTTGCGTTACCATAAAGGTTCCCTTTGGCTACATTTGTCTCATAGTTGCTTTCCATGCCCTCACTTTCCTCCTGGGGTATTGTGTCAGGTAGGTCTACAATGAATACTCAAATACATTGTGTAGCGTAATCAGTTTACTTATCATATCATGGGGGGGGGGCAAGTCTTCAAATAGCCTAATCACTGCCCATCCCTTGTCTGGGTTTCATGTATGCATGAGTGACAAATAGTGACAGGGTACCATTGCTGTATGCATGGATTGGGTATGGTGCCTCCAGCACAACAAACAACGTTAGATAATGTGCATGAAATGTCAACACATGTTTGTACCCTAATGGTCCACACACTGATTCACATGGGCCCCAATATATTAATGGGGCTTGCGTGGTGAATAGCTGTGAGATTAATCAGCACAGAGGCACTGATGTTCCTGGATGCAGTGGGAATTTTAGAGGCCACCCTGTGTACAAATGTTGTGATGAAACCTGCCGGTTTAAAATTCCTAATCATTTAACTTTGTGAGCACACCAAGGTTGCCCTGTTGTCAGTCTCATAAAATGTCTGCAATGCCATAGCTGGACTATCCCCATGTGTGTTCTCAATTCCTCTCCGGCTTTCGTTCAATTCAGCTGTGAAGAATATTTTGTTAATGCAGGGAATGGTTCCACAGACTCATGACTAGACCTGCACGTAACTGTGACAACATGGACCCCAATGATGAAACAGGCTATACATGGGCCCACACACTTGAACTGGACACCTTTGTGCAATTAACCACTGGAAATGTGTGAACACGTGCTGCTTGGTCTGCTGGTCCTCTACTGCCACAGGAGAGACATAGGTCATTTATGTGACTCAAACTGTGGAGTGACATTACATTTGTGGTTTTGGGACTCGGTGTCACAAACACCGTACCCACCTAGCATTTTCAAATGCCTGACTCATGGGTAGTATTGAAACAAGTGACCAGGAAGTGGTATCCAACATTCCAGAACATGTGATGGCTTAGTCATGGAACATTGCCACGATCATCCGTCCTCTATCTATCCTGTGCATGGTTTGTCGTGGGAGATGCTTTTGTCCCAAAAATCTGGGAAGTTCACACAGCATTTGTTGCCACGTGTATGACAAACACATTTTCTTACTCATTTCCACACTGAATAGCATCTGATGGTTGTCCACATTGACAACACATGCATACAAGCACATTTATGAAAACACGTCTTGTGATGTTCACACAGTGGGACAACTAAAATTGTAAGAGTCAATTTCACATACATTGACACACAGGTAATGAGTTACTGTATTGAGTTGTGTAGCCTTGCTATCCTCCATTGACGCACAACCTGCTCAAACTGGGTAATACCAATTTGTATTCCAAAAGTTTGGGGATCTATTGTGTCAGTGAAGAGTGCAAATACGGTACAACAACTAGAGGATCATGTTCCGCAGTAGTGTGATCTGCCACATGTGCCCATACACTGGAATGCACAATCTAGGTGCAAACAGCCTATCTCTGTATAGTTACAGCTGTCACGTACTATAAAAATGTGAGAAATGACCCAAACCCAGTAAAAGACATACATTTTTGACGCATACGCCTAAAAAAGACGCACATGCGTCAAAAACGCCACATATGCGTAGAAAAATGACTCTGACTGCCATGATACATCCATTGGTCCTGAGCGGTAATTCCCACACTGTACCCCATAAAATTGGTTAACAATGAAATATATTTGAGAATATGGATGCAAGGTAATTTCTAAGCATGTGAGTAAAAAAAAAAATGACGCAAAGACTGTAAATGTTATAATATTTTGACGCATCATAATAAAAACGCACCGCATTTGAGGCAGGAAGTGATGTAAAAGGATATCCTGTTTACAGAATTGGTACAGTGGGTGTACTTTCACTTTGCAGTCTGTGATTTTTCTTGACTGTGTGGCTGTGTTTGGACTTGTCTCTCTGTGAATATTGTGAATTTGTCTCCTGTGTGCTCTTTATATTGTCTTTTGGTGTTTTCTAAGTGTCTGTGGTATCCTGTGTAAGTGTATTTTTGTCATTTCTGGTGTCTAATTTTGTTTTGTACTGTTGGGAGTCTGTTGTGGGTAGTGTTAGTTTGAGGATAGTTGGGCTGTTTTAGGGTTATCGACTTTTCATTTCCCTCTCCTCCTTTCCCTTCATTATCCTCTTTACCCTTTAATTCCCTTATTATTTCAAGCATGTTGGGTAGGCCATTTCTCGGTAGAATGGGTAATGTGGAGCTGGGGGGATTCATTTGGTTGGTGTGCCACTGCCTCCGATTGATGATAGAAACAGGTGACAGGGTGATACAGGGGTATCCCACAGAGGCAAGGAGGCTCCGGTGGTCATTGTGATTGTTGGCCCTCTTGGTGAGTACAATTCAGAGTAATGTGCACATTTAAATGCTCAGTAGTGACAGTAGCAGATTATTTCATACACTGCAGGCAATGTTTTGGACATGTGGAATGCAAGTTAAACATACAGTGGCCATGAGTTATACAATAATTGCTATACATTACCGTCATTTGTTGACGCAATAGCTGCACTGAGTTACAAAACACAACTGGAGCCTGTAAATTAGTGCTGCCTTCATGTCAATAGATGATGCATGGTATGGTCTGGTAGGCATGGTCTGTGAGTGTGCCAGGAAAGACATGTTTTTAATCCAGATATTTTCAAGAATTAATGTCCCCCTCCATTATTTCTGATACGTGTCTGAACTGGATTTTGACACATACATACCAAGTTATGTTTAACCTCAGGTAACAACTTAGGCTGATAGTTTGACTTGGTTGTGTCGCAATTAAATTAGGGATGTATGCCAAATGTAATGTACACGGGTGCATATCTAAATGTTTGATGCTACTTTCCATAGCTGTGCCACATAAAATGAAGCAAATTGAGGGATAAAAACTATCCATGGCGCTCTGTTCATTGTGCCTGTGTGTTTTACATTGGTCTTGGGCACAATAGCTGGAACAGAGCTAATGCATTTGCCATCTATGTTACTCTATGCCATGAATTTCTCATAAGTTATGGGATCATCATGGGATACCTGACATTGGGGAATGCATGATCACAATGTATTATGTGCATGATGTTGTGCAAGGGACCCCTGACCACTTCCGTCATACATATAAAGTTCCTTAATACTTTGCTATTTTAGTTTGGCACACCCCTGCTGATCTAGTGCAGCATATGTTTAATAACTAACTTCCCAGTATGGAGGCTATCACAGACATGGGTGTATGCTAAGATCAGAAGACCAGCATTCGTGTGACTGCTGCCATTCCAAAGGCACATACAAATTGAAACCTCCATCATCATGTTTGACACAGTGGTACATTTGCTAAACCATGTGTTAATAATATAACAGTGTCAGTTTGCTGTATAGCTGCTGATCAACCAACTTGGCAAATGTAAGATGATGAATGTGTCTCACTGTGATTCCCAAAACCCATAATGGGTATACAGGGCAATGAGTGACACATTTCAGGTGCAATAACTACACCTGTGCCCATGCAGTCTGTCATGGATGACTACAATATACACTGTCAACATATATCTCCTTGTTGCATCCAAATATTAAAACTGGTCAATCCATGGCTAGCCTCAAACTGCCACCAATTAATGCACACGATCCCTGCCATTATGGTGTCATAGGGGGCATATGTGGCTCAGGGTACACTGTTAATGTGGCATATGTAACCTATGCACAACACAGGCCCTACATGTAAGGGACCATAGAAAGCATGATAAATCATGACCTTAAATCAACCCACAGGTGTGTCACACAGTAAATGATTGTCCCTTGATGCAAAAACCACAATACCTGACTGGCAGTGCTCCAGGAAAGTGGCTTTGCATGTCTCTCATTACTACAAATGATGAGAGGAGTACACTCCATAAATGAGTCTGCAAACAATCGATGGAGCATGTTTGTCACCACATGACAGTTAGGGCCACTGCATGTGTGCAGATATGTGTGTATCACTCACTGGAGTGACCGGGTCTGTATATGTTTCCAGTGGTATCTCTGTTGCAGTATCATCATGCCTGAGAGGCTGGACTTTCAAATTTAATGTTACACACAGTAATTTTATTTGGAAGTGTTGTACAGTGCACAGACTTTGAGCACATTTCTCCCTTCCATGCTTTACAGGTGGACCTGCCCCCTACACAATCGGAGAGGTGGCTCGATTTGCGGACCGAGACACATCCAGTAAGTGGTGATATTTCAGTTCTGTGTTGTGTTTGCAGCTGTTGTGTGATTGACTCCTGTGTGTTTGACACATAGCAAGGTATGATGTGCTGGTAAATGATAGGATATGTTACTTGAGTGGAGTATCACTTTTTCCCCATCTTTGAGTTTTACAATCAGTAGCGTATAGTCATATTTTGGGATTGTAGTGCAGCCCAGTAGGCATGGCCATGTGAAGAGGGTGACATTTGTATTTGAAATTTTAATAAGGAAAAATTTGCAGAGGCCCATATTCATGATTTAGCCGGCAACTCAGAACCTCAATCTCACAGAATAGGGATGGCAAAGTCTTACCCACTGACTTGAGCCTCCCTGTTCACTAATGAACATGTTCAACTGTATGTTTGACTTCCTAGCAGCATCTAGCTCCACATGTTGTGCTACGTGTATGTGGCACTTGAGTACAATGTCATAGGTGTGCATGCAGCTTATGCCCATATGTGTGCTTGCATCTATCTGCTTATTGTAAGGCAGGTATTAGTGGTATTAAATGATGTTGACAATCGTCTGCATTTACAAACATAAATGTGGATGGGATTGTCCAAGGTTTGGGTGTATTCTAGTTGGACATCCGCCTTACCTGTGGTGGTGTGCCCAAACCCATGTACAGCTGTCAGAGCTTCCTGGGTGTCCTAGATGTTTGAAAGTATTTGCTGCTTCTCCATCCCCCCTGAGGCACAGGCTCAGGGTTATGAAATGTGTACCTAGGTGTGATGATCCAAGTTTAGTACACAGACATGTAAATCTGTAAATCACTTGTCCAAATCTAGGGTACCCACTCATGATTAGCAACTGCATTCCATCCTGGCAATTCCATTTAAAAATCACAGATCTTGTAGCCCTTGATTGTCATCCAGAAGATAGTCATTAGTTGGCCTGTCACATGTGGAGTATTTGAGCATTTTTTACGTGACAAATGGCTGAACAATGATGCATAGGTCATTTAAGTTGTTACACATCTTTTAGAGCATTTCTGTACTGTTAGATAGGACATGTGTAGGCTATGTTGGCATCTACTTCCTCATGGAGAATCTGTGACCTGTATGGTATATGGCCTGTTTCAGCTACATAAGATGAATTGTCTGATTTTCTTCAGTAGCTGTATCACACAATGAAGTACCTAATGTTTGGCTTTATCTTTTTTAACAGCAGCCAATATGAATGCCATCCAGATTCGTGAGTTTCAGCGCCGGGCAATGCGTTACCGCCACATTCTGGATGTGGAGTCTGGGTTCCGCCACATGGCACGGCGTTATCGCCATGAAAGAGCCTCAGGAGTGTGGAGGGCATTTGCCCAAGGGGGCCCTTCGGTGTCCACAACAGCCACCACCACCAGCACCACACTACCACCCAGGTGGCACCAAGCATATCAGGCACCACTGCAGGACCATCAACCTCCACTACTCCCGGACCAATGACAGCAGCACCTGCACCTCCCCCTACAAGCATGGCACCACCAACCGGACAAACATCTACAACTGGCACTCAGACCACCCCTGCTGCAGTCATTGACCCTGCAGATTTCCGAGTGATGCAACGTGACATGCAAAATATGATGCAGAGATTGAACAGGCTGCAGCAGGAGGTGTCACAAATTAATAAGAGGGTGTGTGCTATTAAGAAGACCCTGCGGAGGGTGAACTTGAAATTATACCCTCTGCCATGAATCCCTCCCCTCCCTCCTCTTTCCTAGTTCTTTTAATTAATGGGTTTAGGGGGCTTAGTGTTAGGTTAGAATAGGCTGTTAGTTTAGTTAGTAGTAGTGGGTTGGGGTGGGGGTATGATAATTTAAAATGGTTTTTTATTATGTGTGTGGGTGAGTGGGTGGGGGATGATGTTGCGGTTTTGGTATTTTAAAAAACAAATATAATAAAAAAATATAACAATATAAAAATATAAAGAAAGATATATTTGTTTAGTAGAAGATAGTATGTGTTTAGGTTAGTATATGTTGTCCTCCATATGTCCCGTTTTATAAGGGGGGCGGGGTTGATGTTAAGAGTGTTTAGTTAAATGTGATAAGTAAGGTTAGCTTAGGTCAGTTAGGGCCTATTGTAGGTAATTTGTAGTTAGGATAGGTTAGGTCCCCAGGTTTTATCTTCCTTTTTTACTGTTAAATAAATATTTAGGTACTCCTTTACAGTATGTGTCAAATGCTTGGGGATCAGGGCCTTGGCATGGCTGAACAGTGTCTCTTTAGTATTTGCATGTGTGTCCCATCCTGCAACCAATTCCCAATTGAGCTGTTACATTGGCAGCTACACCAGAGCTACTTTGCTGAAATTCTGCCATCCATTGCACCCACCACTCAAGGTTACTATGGATCCCAATGTGTTTTAAATTTTTGATGTATGTTTTCATCTCACATACTTTGGGACCAGATTTGATATTGAAGACACTGTTTTACGTCTGCCTGCAGCCTGATGTTCAAGTGAAGCCTTATAAGGTGAGTGGTGGTATGATCTCATGTAGTATGGTATACATAACTCACACCTATCATTTGTTACATTGTTCAGCCAGGTTACTTATTTGTACGTACACTCATACACATCCATTCCTGCTGTATGATGTGTGTGCGGAAATATTTGATTCAAATGTCACATACGTAAAGATTGTCTTGAAGAAAAATTTGAAGACAATAATTTTTGGCTTAGACATCCATTGAGGAAGACTTATTCTGTCCAACACAGCATTAAACTGTATAGTTTCTATTTACCTCCGAATTAACCCTCCGGAAGGGCAGATGATGGTGCAATCCAGGCCACAGTGCATAGTTATCAGCCCACATTATTTCAGGGCAGTTGTATTGACATTCAATGATCATTGAAATGAGGCAAACATCACTGATCTCCCTCACGGTTGATATGTCACATTACACAGAGACAAAGTGGTTGTGTAAGTGCTATTTATTATAAAGTGCTGTAGTGATATATTTACATTTCCATTAGTGTGACACCTTCCATTGTGATCCTACACAAGTGCAAAAGGACATGTCATTGGACATGCTGGGGTGAAGTGTCAGACAGTGCTGAGGGACATGATTTGCCAATGAGGTAGTGAGAGACAATCACAGGGCAGAGTGACAAGATAAACAGTGGGCTGGAGAACAGTGCTTGAGATCAGCTTTTGCAAAACTGGCATGTTACAAAGCACAGGACCTTGGTTATAAGTGGCCAGGTGGCAGGGACTAGTGCCACCGGGTACTCTTACGGGTGAAGGTGATCTGTTCCACGTCTTCATCTTCTGATGTGTGTGTTGTCTCCTCTGCCCTTGGTGGTGGTGGTTGTGAAGGGGCAACACACACCTCAGTTTTTGAAGACGTGGAATCAGACATCCCGGTAGCTGCCAACTGTGGGGCTATTAAGGGCAGTACTGCAGCAAGGAGGAGCTGCTGGTTCTAAAGAGTAGCAGCCACATCACTGTGGTAGGCAGCCAGGTCGGTCCTGAGGGGGTCAATATTGCATTTGTGCATGCATTGAAAAGTTTTTTGTTGGAGTTGTTAACTCTCTTACAGCTGTGCTGATTTCCTTCAAACTTTTTTCAAGTTCTTGCAAGCTTGATGTTCGCCATTGCATGGCTGCTACCTGTTCTGCAGTTGACATCATGCGCAAACGCACCCCCTCCAGGCTGGCTGCCATATTTTCTATCCCCACCTGCACCTCCTTGGCCAGCTCCCGCTGTACTCCAACTACAGTTCTCTCAAAGCTGGTGCCAGTGTCGTCAGAGTCCTCAGCTGGGTTGTAGCTGACAGGTGGTACAATTGGGGTGGTGGGTGGGTCCTCTGTGATGGCTGCTGTATCTGTGCTTCTCCTTGCAACTGAAGGTGAGGTCTGGAGGTTTCCAAGGACATCTTGAAAGGTCTGCTGGCTGATGTTTGTCAGCTCGCCATCCATGTCATCAGGGAAGTCCAGGACAGGCATATCCCCAGGAGAGCCATCATTCTCTGCAATAAGATATTGTACAATTAGTGTGTCTGTGTTGTTGGATTTGTAATGTGAAGTTCCCGAGTTCCTATTAGTTGCACATTGTGATCTTGCTTCCTGTTCATTGTTCTGCATGTCACATGTAGTGTGGTCAGTTTGGGGACTTGTCTGCATAACATCCTCTAGGTGTTGGTCCCGGCCAAATTGTATTTTGCCACCTTCTTGTCCTTCTCAACCCTCCGTCTACTTCCATTCTCATGATGAGGCCTTGAACTGGCTGTGGGTGTTCTGATGGCACTTGCACCACACTTAATAATCTGGAAGTGAGCCAGTCTCAGATATTTCACATCCAGCTATATGTTGCTGAGACCTAGCATAACTATGTAGAGCATTGGCATGGCACACTGAAGATGTCAGCATTGGTAGTGTGTAATGTTGATGTTGGGGAATGTGTGCTACATTGGATTGCACTTATGGTCCTAGCAGTGTTCCATTTCCTCTTCTGACTGTGAGGGTGAATTTCACTAACCGGTGACACATGTCCTCCCCCTCAATGTTGTTGTCTGAGCAGTATGACATTTGGGATGTTGTATGGTGTAATTGGAGCTATTGTGACCCAGGCACAGGGAGGACCCTGACATTGGCAGCATGGGTAGGACATTAGTGCTGTGTAACTCATAATGTTTATGACAATGGCTGATGTTTGTAGCAACTATGGACATTCACATTTAACAGGATTAGAACATTTGTATTGATTACAGGGGATTGATAAAGTTGCCATCCTGAACCCTCTAATTTGGGTGTGTTTGATCCATGGACACGTTACTGCCATTAGCTACTTGACCTGCACACACAGCAGAGGTGGTAGTGGCAACTGTTGTCAATGTTAAATTCCACTTGCGGATATAACATGAGACTGTTAATTGAACCCTTGTTCATGTAGGGAGAATACCAGCTGTTGTGTGACAGCAGGCCAGTTTTACGTTGTACCCTACCCTCCTGGGCTGGCTTTACCTTTCCAACATCCTTGGTATGGCAGCATACCCCCATGCAAAGGTTGTTGGTGTAGTGTAATACTCTGCCCCAAGTTTCCTCTGAACAGCCCATGCCCGTGCCATGCCCCTTTACCCATGCCAACCACTGAATATCATGACTTACATACATTGTGTAGTAGGTATGTCCCCCCCCCCCTTACAATTAGCATTTGGGCATTTCAATTCCCCATGCGATCTGTGTTGTCTCTTGGTAGTCTGCTCTGTCCTGTCCTTGAATCCCTGTCACGATCTCTTCATGGATGACGGCTGCCACCATCTCCTCCATGTGGTCCAGGGCCTCCTGCGGTGCTGGACTCCCACCTCCAGTCTGCAGTGCTGCCTTCCTGTTCCTGGCCATCTTTTCCTTGGTCCTGCGCTTGCAGTCATGCCAGCGTGTCTTGCACTTGATGACTGTTCTCCGTACTTCTGCCACACTGTTTATCTTGTCAACAATTTGTTGCCATATTGCCGCTCTCCTGCTAATTGGCAACTTTGAGGTGACAAAAAGTTGGTGCTGGTGTTTCGTCACCTCTTTCACCAGAATTTCCAGCTCCTCTGCACTGAAGCAACACTTTCTTTACTTCCTCTCCCTCTCCTGGGTCTTGTGTGGGTCCTCCTGGCTGGTTCCTGGTCTATTGTAATCTTCCTGGGGTCTGCCCAAGCATCTGGGATCCATTTTGGCTCTCCTTAGCACATTTTGCTGTGTTTGCGTCGCTTTTTGACGCTATTGCGTAAAAAAAAGACACGTATCCGGTTTGCGACATCGTAAACCGGCTCACAGTCATTTTCGCTGCGGTAACATTGTTTTTCTTTACGACGTGATACATTGGTTTAAGTAAAAAAATAAAAGACCCCCACCTGTGGTTTGCGCCGCCGTGCAACAAAGTATAAATTTGACGCCCGAGCGGCGCAAATAAATGGCGTTAGTCGCAGTAAATGTTTTTACGCAAAACTGCGTCAGCTCAGTTTTGCATAAAAAAGTATAAATATGGCCCTTTGTATGGCCTGAATGGTAATACAAAATCCTGCTGACTGGTGAAGTTAGATTTAATATTACTATTTCAGAAATGCCACTTTTAGAAAGTGAGCATTTCTTTGCACTCAAATCTTTCTGTGCCTTACAATCCTTGTCTGGCTGGATTTAGTGGACAGCTCCTTGTGCATTCACTCAGACACACCCCAAAAACAGGGCCTCTACCCTACCACCTCAGACACTTCCTGGAGAAGATACCTGAACCAGAACCTGCACCCTGACAAGAAGAACTGCCTGGCCGCCTGGAGGACTCACCTGACTGTTTTGTGAAGAGGACTGCTGCCTTGCTGTTGCCCTGCTGTTTTGCTGCTCTCTTGCTCTGCTGCAGAAGTGCTTTCCAAGGGCTTGGATAGAGCTTGCCCCCTGTTCCCTGAAGTCTCAGGACCAAAAAGACTTTTCTCCTGCAGCTGAAATCCCAGTGCGGCGAAAATTCAACGCACCGCCTGCCAAGAACGATGCACAGCCTACTCGCGTTGAAAATGTCACTGCACTGCGAGTCTGGAATGACGCAGCCCGACTTGGCAACAGAAGATCGGTGCAGCGCCAGTGACGTGACTGGAACTTCAACACACAGCCCCCCTGGATCGACGCAAGCTGACTCAGAACGCCGCCGCCCGACTTCCTTCAAGGAATTTACGCAGCACCTGCCATGCGGAAGAAAACTCCATGCATCGCATACAGGAACCGAAGCAGCCGCTGTTACTTCGCTCCGCAAGCCCAGGATTCCCTGCATCATCCCCGGGGCATCTGAAAACCCTGCAACCCGAAGAGGATCCAAGCCTGAGCACCGGAAATAGACCGAATGTCTTCCCCAAGTGGAAAATAACAACACAAGTCTGTGTGCGAAGGGGCAAAACCGATGCACACTCACGATATTCCACAAATCTCCTCCTCTCCGGTCCCTTGTGAGGATTTTTCATCGCAAACCAGGTACTTTGCCCTGCAAAAGAGACTTGTTGTTTCTAGTAGAACGTAAGACAATTTTTATTGCTTTTACAGTAATCTTTTAACTCTAAAGACACTTGATGTCACTTTCAGTGATATCCCTACATTTGCTTATTTCATCTTTAATCGTTTTGACCTGCATTTATTCAGATAAATATTATATATTTTTCTAAACACTGTGTGGTGTATTTTCTGTAGTGTTATATTGTGGTATTGAATGATTTATTGCACAAATACTTTACAGATTGCCTTCTAAGTTAAGCCTGACTGCTCAGTGCCAAGCTACAAGAGGGTGGGCAGAGGATAATTTGGATTGTGTGTGACTTACCCTGACTAGAGTGAGAGTCCTTGCTTGGACTGCCAACCAAAGACCCCATTTCTAACAACCACTATCTCATGTGCACTACTCAAGTGGCACCATGGCACATATGGCAGTATGACTTTATTCTCCTTAACCCACTGTCGAACAATTATACCAGACAAACAATTATTGATTCAGGGTGCATGTTTTGCAGCTTCTTTTAGTGAGATTGTACATCGTGAAAGCAATAGCTGCTCATATCTCTCTTGTCCATCATTGTTCAAATTTTCCTAGACATCAGCTAGTCTAATGCTTAGAGACACACAGCAGTATGTTTAATCATCATCATTATCATCACACATTTGTCACATGTTTTAGTTGTCTCACTCCCATACAATTCCATGTGCTGGCCTTTATGTCTCATGAGTGGAGTCAAACTGCCATATCCAAAGTTTCTAGACATGTGATCTATGTTAGAAAACATCAATAGGTTGGTGTGCCGTTCATCTGCACCTTTTATGGCATCATTCTAGAAAAACAATGGAGCTATTTCCTCTGCCCCATTAAGTCAAAACTCAGGTTGCAAGGGATTCAGGATGTGGAAGTGGATGAAAGACGTCTGAGTGCACCTGCACCTAGCTATTTACCACATTGTACAGCATTTTCAATATAAATAGCTGTAAATCAGTGCTTATTTGCAACCAAGAGGTGAAATGATGAAAAACATAATTTTATTTAAATAATAGATTGATACTTAGAACAGGTTTCAAAGGGTGTAATAAGAAAACGTTTTTTGGATGTATGGCACCATAGAGATTGGCAATGATAGTCACAATGATGGTGTGTACCATTAATGAGAAGGATGATTCACAGCAGCAATTTCATATTGGAAGGGGTGGTTGGTGAAGATATTCTTGGAGTTGTGGTAAGAAATACCAATGTCAATGTTGATTTTCTAGGCTAAGGGTGAGTAGGAATCATTTGTGACTGCTAATTTGATAAAATAATTTGAATATTGTTTTAAAAGAATTTCTAGCTAGTGTAAAGCATTCATTTTGGACATTGTGCAGGGGTTTCAGAAGATGTTTATGCTCCTTTGTGGGCACTATGGATTCGTGTGTAGAGTTTCAGTGCTTTGAGGGCTCCACTCCACCACCCCTTACTAGAGACATGATATTAGATTAGAACACCATGTTCTACTGAGGTCTCATATAAGGTAGGCTGAACAGAGTACAGCATTCAGTTGTGGAGGGACTATTGATGAAGGTTTATCTAACTGGCCCATAACCCTCCCCACACCAACGACCCCAACACAGGAGCACACAACCTCTCCAAATGGATCACTACCTTCGCAGACACACTAGCCCCCCTCAGAAAACACATCGCCACCCGCAACATCAAGAATGCCCCATGGTTCACCCCTGAACTCCAAGACTCCAAGTGCAAATGCCGCCAAGCTGAGAAAATATGGAGACTAGAACCTTCCACAACCAACTTCTCCACCCTCAAAACCACCATTCGCACCCATCACCAACTCATACGCACCGCCAAAAGAGATCACTACAAGACACGCCTTGACAACAACTCTCAAAACAGCAAAGAACTCTTCACCATCATCAATGAACTTGCCAAACTCAAAGCCAGCAACATAGACCCCACACACACACACAGCCCCTATGTGACGCCCTTTCCAACCACTTCCTCCACAAAATCCTGGACATCCACAACAACTTCATACCACACACACCCACCACACATACCCCTCACTCACCCAACCCAACCCCCACTCAGAAACCCCCACCACACTCTCCACATGGACCCCCACCACACACGAAGAAACCGAAAAAACCATGAACTCCATCCACTCCGGTTTCCCATCCAACCCCTGTCCACACCGCATCTACAACAAAGCTAGCCCTACCATCGCCCCCATACTCTACAACATAATCAACTCCTCTTTCAACTCCGCCACCTACCCAGACCCCTGGAAGCATGCGGAAATTACTGCTCTCCTAAAAAAAAAACAAGCCGACCCAGAGATCCTCTCCAACTACCACCCCATGTCCCTCCTCCCTTTCCCCGCCAAGGTTGCAGAGAAATTAGTCAACACCCGCCTATCCCACTTCCTTGAAGCAAACAACACTCTTGACCCCTCACAATCTGGGTTCCGTAAGAACCACAGCACAAAAACCGCCCTCATCGCATGCACTGACGATATCAGGACCAAAGTCGACAAAGGCGAGACCGTCGCACTCATCCTCCTAGACCTCTCCGCAGCCTTTGACACCGTCTGCCACCACACACTCTGCACACGCCTCCACAACATAGGAATTCGCCACAAAGCCTTAGACTGGCTCACCTCCTTCCTCACCGACCGGACCAAGAGAGTCCACCTTCCGTCCTTCCACTCCAACACTACCAAGATCACCGGCGGAGCCCCCCAAGGGTCCTCCCTCAGCCCCATACTCTTCAACATCTACATGATCCCCCTAGCCAACACCCTCCGAGCACACGGAATCACTATCCTCTCCTATGCAGATGACACCCAACTCATCCTCTCCCTTACCCGCAACCCCACCACCGCCAAAACCAACCTACACGCCGCTCTCCTCGACACCACCAACTGGATGACCACTAACCACCTCAAGCTCAACTCAAAGAAAACTGAGATCATCATCTTCTGCCCCAACAAAACCACATGGGACGACTCCTGGTGGCCCACTGCCCTAGGCCCCGCACCCACCCCCGCAACCCACGCACGCAACCTCAGCATCATCCTCGACCCCTCCCTCTCCATGACACAGCAAATCAATGCTCTAACCTCCTCCTGCTTCCACACACTCTGCACTTAAAAAAAATCCTTCAAATGGATTCCCCCAGAAACCAGAAAGACAGTCACCCATGCACTCATCAGCAGCAGACTGGACTACGGTAACACCCTGTATGCCGGCACCACACTCAAACTCAAACGCAAAAGCAAACTCCAGAGAATCCAGAACACAGCCGCACGCCTCGTCCTTGGCCTCCCCCGCCACGAACGAATCTCACCACACCTCAAATCCCTTCACTGGCTCCCCATAGACAAGAGAATCACATTCGAGATCCTCATCCACGCACACAAATCCCTCCACAACACAGGCCCAACCTACCTCAATGAAAGAGTTAACTTCCACACTCCCACACGCAACCTCTGATCAGCCGACCTCACCCTAGCCACAGTCCCCCGCATGCAACGCACCACCACAGGAGGCAGGTCTTTCTCCTACCTCGCCCCCAAAACCTGGAACTCCCTCCCCACCGACCTTCGCAAAACCAAAGACCTACTGGTCTTCAGAAAGAACCTCAAGACATGGTTGTTCGATCAGTGACCCTCCCTGCCCCCCCCCCCGGTTTCCCTTCCCCAGCGCCTTGAGACCCTTCCGGGTGAGTAGTACGCTCTACAAATTTTTGGGATTGATTGATCTAAGAAAAAGGTGTGGTATCCTGGAGGCCCGGTGAGTGGCATCTAAGGATGCGTACCTTGGGCCACCAAGTGACTAGACCTAGCCCTCATTATGGCTGTTTATCCAGGGTTCTGAGCAGGATTTTTCATCTGATAACGCTGTGTTTCTGCTAATTGAGGTCAGAATGTTTAAGAACCAGTGGTGTGTCCTAGTTTACGTGTTCCTTACAGGCTAAATTAAATCGTTTTGATATAGTTTAGAGGAAAAGGTAGAGATTGATTTTGAGAAGATATTTGTTTTGTTAGGGTACAAGCAATTGGTTTAGTTGTTTGTTTGTGAGCTGGGTACTCAGTAAAATGGAGAAGCAAAGTTTCTTTAGAGGGCAAGCCTGCCCTCGACTGTAATTGTGGCATTTTCTTGGAAGTATAAACTGAATTTGCTTTTACTGTCTAGCTTATTCTTTATCTTATTCTCCGATGGTACCAATGTGGTCTGAAGATAGCCAGCATTGAGTGGGGAACATGAAGGCCAGTTTTTTGTCCTCGATGATGCCAAGGATTATGAGGAGGCATAGACTACTAAACTAGTATTGATGATTGCTCAGTAGAGGATGAAGGTTAAGGGTTCCAGAGTGTTCTCTATGAATGTGGCTTTTTCCACATAATGGTGTGTCAAGTAATGTATTGAAGAGAAGCTTATGGGTTGTTGTCACATTGTTATCACTCTGTACGGTGGAAAGGGTTGGATTGTTGGTAGTTGCTTGGTGTCCACTGGGATAAATGTAGACGAAGAGAAATGGATGTGTGGTATATAAATATGAGAAATGAGGTGACTTTCAGGAAATCATAAGGATAATGGAATATTCCTGCTCACTGTAGAAATATTTATTAGAAATTAGACTGAAGAAGTAAATTGTAATCAATTCTAAATATGAAACAAGATAGTCAGATGTGGTCAAAGTAATACTAAACAGATCTAATGGCAACACCTTCAGCTGTAAGAGGCCCATATGATGTAATTCATATTTAACATATCCTCAAATCCAAGCTAATGCCTTTTTACTCAGGTACTTGTTTACACTTTTGCATCTTAAATGAGGTCTTAAACATCTAAGCATGAAAGGCAAGTACTTCTTGGATATATGACACTGGAGCAATGAGCATTCAGAAGTTATAAACAACGTGATCTAGGCAAGAAAATGAAGGTGGTCAGTAACCATGTTAAACAAGTATGAATGGAAGTGAATTATGCTGGTTGATATAATTAATATAGGTGGTGCTCAATATTAAATATTATGTTATGGCAAACTCTGTACCTTGTTGAACAAAACTAGCTTAGCCAGTGGGGATACACCTCCAACATACTACTGGGTGAAAACACAAAGCAATGTTATTTATAGTTTTGTAAAATCTGTATGATGGATAAATAAGTGTACCATGCTTGCGTGCAGTGAGGCCTGGGATATTTAAACTAATTAGCTATTCACCTGGTAGTGCTGAGCTTACTGTGACTGATACTAGCCGAGGAGGGGATACAAAAGGGGCAACCCGCAGATTTCATGTTTTTGTGTTGGATGGGCCAAGCATTAGGAAACTCAACAAGTATAATTTCCTCAACAGCAGCTTCAGGTCCCATAGCACCTGCAGATTCCACAAGCTCCGATGGCACAGCAATAGGTAATGGTTCCTCAGCAAAACACAAGCCAGAAAACAAATACAAATATAAATCACTAATGGATTTCAGTGACAATGACGACAGTGGAGAACATCTGAATGAGAGTTCAGAAGAGGATGAATGTGTGTTAGCTGCCTCATTGGAGGTAGATCAGAGTGGTCCTTATGTAAATACAAATGTTATGGGTCATGATATTTCATTTCTACTTGACACTGGAGCAACCAGTTCCACTGTCAGATCTGCAGAAGTCCCTAATACGACCCTTTCTGGAAGGACAGTTCAGGTAGTAGGGGTAGCAAACCAGCATCTGGTAAACCCCCTTACGGAGTACATCCGGGTCAAGATAGGAACCTTTGAAGATTTACAACAATTTGTGATTTCTGAGTCCTGTTAGGAAGAGACTTGCTATTCAAATTAAAATTCTCCATTACTTGTAATCATGAAGGGATAGCAATTCTAACAAATAGTGATGATGAAACATCCAGACAAATTAATGAGATATATCCTCTCATTTCATTGTTTCCTACCATGACAGTCAAAGACTTGTCTGATGAATTACAAGACACGGTAATGTTGAGAGTTTAGAATTTTTCTGGAAAAGATATTGGACTCATACGAGGTGCTGAGCCAGTCAAAGTGACTAGAAAGCCAAATGCAGTCTTCCCCAGAACACCACAGTATAATATGAACCCCAGAAGTAATTAAGGGAATTACTCCAATTACAATTGCAGACTTGGTTAAGCAGGGAGTTCTAAAAGAAGTGACGAGCATCCCATGTAATTCTCCTGTTATGGAACTGTGAAAGTCCAGTGGAAAATACAGCATTGTCCAGGATTTGAGAAATGTGAACAAAATAGTGGTATTATGTTGTACTGTAGTGCCAAATCTAGCAGTAATTTTATTTCAGATTTCATGTGATGCAAATTGGTTTTCTGTTATTAATTTGTCCCAAGCTTTCTTCCCAGTGCCTTTGCATGAGGAAAGCCAGTTTCTATTCTCATTCAAATTTGGCATCCTTATGTATTGGTGGTGCAGTACTTCACAGGGATTCTCAGAATCACCATCCATTTTTAATCAGATCCTGAAAAAGACATTAGAGTCCTTAAATATGCCATTTCAGTACTCTTTGGTACAATACACTGATGATGTGATGGTTGCATCCAATACAAGTGAAGCTTGCAGACAAGATACCATAGCATTGTTGAATCATTGGGTGAAAATGGACATAAGGTTTCCCCTACCAAATGACAGTATTGCCAAAAGGAAGTAAAGTATTTGGGTCACCAGATTGAGAAAGGTGCAAGGAAAATGTCACAAGAAAGAGTTGCAACCATTATGCAGATGAACCTCCCAGTTACACAGGGATGTAAGAATGCTTTTGGGAATGGTGAGTGACTTCCACCAAAGGATCCCAAATTTTTCATTAATCTCCATACCTCTGCAGAGAGTAACACACAGCAATGTTACACACCCAGTCTCGTTTGATGAAGAATGCATGAAAGCTTTCACTGAGTTGAGAGAGAGTTTGTGCAGAGCCCCCATTTTGGGAATGCCTGGTTATATGAAACGTTTCTCACTGTTTTGACGTGAATGTGCTCCATCTATTTTGACACAGTTGCATGGAGGAGCAAACCGACCAGTGGCATATTTTTCTGCCACATTGGATCATGTTGCTTTGCCCAGCTGCTTCACAAATGTGGCCCCCACTGGTGTACATCTTAGCCAATGCCAGGGCATTGCAATTAGACATCCTTTAACTGTCTATGTCCCACATTCAGTTGAGGTCCTTTAGACCCGAACCAAAACCCAGTGCCTAAATAATGCCTGTCTTAACCATTATATGTTATCAATTCTGGGTTCTCCCAATGTGTTTATCAAAAGGTGCTCAGCTTTAAATCCTGCCACATTGTTGCTTGTTAATGTTGATGAACCAAATTATGTTAATGAAATGTTATTGAAATGGAATATGACTGCCCTGATGGCACTGAATTATGCACCAAACCCAGACCTGATATCCAGGATACTCTTTTAGAGGAGCATGATCATGTTTTATTTGTTGATGGCTCCAACTTAAGAGACAATGAGAGAACCCTGAGAGCTGGTTATGCAGTTTGCACCACCTCAGGAGTAGTCAAAGCTTCATGGCTTCAAAGAGTCATTTCTGCCCAAGTAGCTGAATTATTTGTTTTACAAGCACATGCTGTGTATCTGAACAGCACAAAGTGACAATATTCACAGATAGCCAATATCGATTTGGTGTTGTGCACGACTGCAGTTATGGCACCAGAGAGTCATGACCTCTTCAGAATCACCCATTCAAAATGATGAAAGAATGCACAGTTTGTTAAATCCATTCCAATTACCTGAGAAAATTGCGGTTGTGAAGTGCACTGCACAGCAGAGATCAAATGAGTATATCTCGTTAGGCAATGCTTATGCCGACCAAATTGCCAGATATTGTGAACTCTATTGCATCACCTTCAATGAGGAGTGGGGTGGTGGAAGTGACATCAGTGAGACAAATCAAAGTGGTTGATTCCTGGGATGAAATTAAGAGGTTGCAGGAAGCAGCTACAGAGGAAGAACACAGACGCTGGAATAGAGCAGGTTGTGGACAAAGATAGGAAGATGATGTCTGGATTTAAAATGAAGGGAAAGTAGTGTTGCCTAATTGTTTGTCGACGTCTATGGCCAGATATTACCATGGTCAAATTCATCTTGGCAGCGATGCAATGATTCACACATTTAGACAGGGATGGTGCAACCCCAGATTTAGGTTAATCGCAGAAGCAGTATGTCACAGATGTGTTACATGCCAACAAATGAATGTGGTAAAATGCATAGTGGTTAATTTGAGCCACCTAGGCAGATTGGGAGGTCCATTAAACAGAATGCAACTTGATTTTATTGAAATGCCTGCTGTAATGGATTGAAGTGCTAGTGGTTTTGTGTATGTTTTTGCTTATCCAACATGCAGGAATGAAAGTCTTACTGTAGCCAAGCTGCTGTTTAGAGAACTGATGCCCAGGTTTGGCTTCCAGATTTCTTTGGAATCAGAGAGGGGATCTCATTTTGATAACAAGATCATAGAATTGCTGTGTGTATCACTGCATTTGGAGCAGAAATTGCATTGCAGTTACAGACCAGAACATCTGGATTAGTGGAGCAAAATAATGGAAAAATTATAGCTCAATTGGCAAAGGTGTGTGCCTCTACAATGCTAAAGTGGCCTGATACATTACCACTTGTCCTGATGAGCATGTTTTACACCTCTGACAGAAAGACAGGATTATCACCACATGAAATCCGTACGGGGCAAGCAATGAGGTTACCAACAGTACCGGCCATTGAACTTGTAAACATAACAGATGACTTAGTGCTGGATTATTGCAAAGGTCTGGCTGATGTGGTTCGCTCTTTATCTCATCAGGTTGAAGCAGCAACGGTTCACACAGCTTAAGTGCAGTGTCACAGATTTAAAGCAGGTGAATGGTTGCTCATTAAAAAGCATTTAAGGAAGACTTGCCTAGAACCAAGGTGGACAGGACCGTATAAGGTCAATTTAGTGAGAACAACAGCTGTGAAGTGTGCTGGTCTTCCCAACTGGATTCATGCAAGCCACAGCTGCACAGTCATATTCCCCGAGTGAATGCAGAAAGTGGAGGGGTTTAAATTAACCAACCTGTGAGGATTGAACAAGTGGCTGAAGCAGAATTCATGCAGATGGTGAAAATGCAAGCATTCCAAATACAGATAAAGGTGCAGGACAGCAAAGTCAAAGTCAACTGACTCCTGCCAACACAGAACACGTTGAGAATCCAATTGCCGAAAAGTGAACTGTAAAAGGAGATCAATGGCCTGCAGGTGAAAATTGTGCTATGAGAAGAACAAAAAGGAAAAGATTGCCAAGCCGCAAATACTGTTCACCTGAATTGATCTATCTTGTTGCAAGTGAATTGGAGAATTACTTCATGGCCTTTTGCTTTTACCGTGAGAATTCAGTTGAACATTTTGGAACTTAAATTCACATTTGAACTGGGTTTTGAAATAACCTTGCCAATTGATCAACATAGACCTTACACACTAGAAGTGATGATAAGGGGTCATCAGACTATGATTTTTTAAAGACTAACACTTTTTGAACTATTTTAGAGAACCATTTAATTAAAACTTGATGAACTTTCTAGAAGATCAAAAATTGTTGTGAATATGTGCAAAAAGACTTCTGAAAGCTGCTTTGAAATTTTGAATTTTTGATTTTGCTTGCTTTTGATTTTTTTTCCTTTTTCTTTTTCCTCTCTGATTCTACAGAAGCCATGAACCCAGAACCGGGTAAACATAGCAAGTGTAAATATGGGTTCATTGGTTTAGTCATAGTATGTATAATTGTGTGCATTTTATTGATTGCAAGATTTAGTGTGAAAGAGTGCAGCTTATACGCTTAGAAATTAACATGTAATGTTTATGAACTAATACGTAATAATGCCGCATAGAAAATGTATTAATGTATTTTGCTAAACTTGCGCTTGAAATGTGCCAACGGGGAGTGGCCGCCAATATATACAATGACTAATGTGCAGTGTGCTGACTTGCTGAAGGACATGAACTCGTCTTTTTTCCGAAGCTAGAAGATGAATGTAACTGTAGTACATCCGATCTCATCAAATTCGACTTGCTTAGTGAAACATTCTTGCTGAATGCAACAGTGTAGACTACTCGCAGGTACAAGGTTGCCTGAACCGGTACAGACAATGGAACCACTGACTAAAGATGCAAAGAGGACCACGAGAGTATGAAATCATACCGGACATTCTACCCGCTGAAGACGTCAATCATAAGGACCAATAAACTACCTGAGAACTGTTATGGGGTGACAAATTTAATGAAGTCATTGAAACCCTATTGGAGGGAGATAGTGGGGTACTGACCCCAATCAATTACATTTTAGGGGATTGTACAACAGAAAAGGGATAAAAACCCTTGACACAAGGAGATAAGTTAGATAGGGAGATGCTATTGCGATTTGCTATGACCCAGACACTTTCTCACTCTGCATAGAGACTTTGCTGTTTGGTTCTTCAAACCATCTTTGCCCTTATATTGCCCATTTACACTTTACCTCCTTATGAGGGAAGTGTCCCTTTTACCTGACTGCTGAATTCCTGATGGCGAATCAACTGATGTCCTGAGGACGAAGACCAAACCTGAATGCTGACCCAATACGGAGGGTAACTATATGACAATGAAATTGTAATTGTCTATTTGCTTTTCCTTTCTAGGTACCAACTGCTTCTTTTGACAGAGACCCTAGTTAGATGTTTTTCTAAATTGGGATTGCTAAATTCTTTTGCATGAAGCCCAACATGCCAATGCTAATTCGAGAATAGATGAGGGGTTCACTAAACCGACACAAATAGACAAATGACTAAATCTATGCTTTGTTGAATAACGTGATAATGATACTCTGCTAAGGATAACCTATGTTGACGTTGTGCTATATTCTAATATTCGTGATTCTTGCTTTGATGAAATCTTATCAGAGTTGCCATATTGTGACTATGCTAATGTGTATCTTGGTTTTAAGACTAATAAACTTGATAGTAGAATTGTAATCAATAAAGTTCATATAATAGTACTAAACTGGTGTGGTTATTCATGACTGCAAGGTCATGGTGGTTTCTGAGTTTTATTAATGTCTTTGACTAATCTGAATTGTCTTATTATGGTAAATATTTATAACGTTGTTGACATATTGATTGACATGCTGATTAGTTATCTCGTCCTAAGGTGTCTTCAATCAGGATCAAAAGATTATTTGGCCTAAAACGAGTCCCAAAGTGAGTTAATTAATCATAAAGGGATGCGTTATCAAGTGTTTCAGTGAAATAAAGTGTGCACAGTACTTCAGTGCAAAGAAAAACACCATCTAAACTAGATAAGTTTCATAAGGATGAGAGATTGCTTCATTTAGATGACGCAAAGGGAGGTTTGTCTTGCAATGTTTATTATAGTCTGCTGTATGAGTACGTGGATATGATGAATGTGGATAATTGTTATTTGTGTACACAGATTCCTTTGTCAGTACAAGAAGGGATCACATATCATAGCTTACCACTAACTTGTGGCATCAGTTGTAGTCTATTAACATGTTTGTACAATCAAGAATTCATCCAGTATTTTTACTCAAACTTTGGCCTGGTTTTCTCTTTTGTTCCCATTAATCAACATTTGAGCAGCACTCCAAAGGCTAAGAACATAAATATAGTAAGAGGATTCTTTGAACCTACACTACCATTTGGTACAGCATATGCACATAGAAAAAATTTGACATGTATTCTAACACAAGTAGAGAAAGAGTTTATTAATCAAGTTGATGATAGATGGAAAGCATTGAATGAAAAGATAGAAAACGGAATAGTTTCACATTATTTCAAAAATAAATTGTTCACAACACACCTGATACACAGGGACGCTTAGCTTTAGATTGGCAACATGTAGGGAAGCTTTGTATTTATAGGCGGTAATCAAAAATGGCTGTAGAGACTAGTGAATGCAGACGTGTTTTTGTTTAAGAGTGTGGGATTTTATGTTAAATGGACAAGACCCCATTGTGGCTGGTGTATATTACATTTGAGGAAAGAACGCTTATTACAGGTTACCAAAAGGTTGGCATGGCACATGCTGTTTAGGGGTGGTTTTTCCAAAAATGTACCAAGTAGATGTATTTGGCAACCCAGCAGGGAATGAGAGATTTATGATGAGGACAAGAAGGGAAGCAAGTAGTTCAGAGATTACTTGAGATAATTTTGGAGCTTTTATTCCGTCAGTAGGTATGTTCTTAAATGACTTTAAGACAAGGAAGTTATCAACCTTTGTAGACAAAAAGTTAACTGATTTTACAGGTGCAATGCTCATAATAGACACAGAAATGGTTGTTGTAGGATCAATGGTTTTGCAGAATTGCTTTGTGTTAGACATTCTTTTAACAAAAGAAGGCAGAGTATGTTGATTTTTAAAAACGCACTATTGCTGTACTTACATACCTGACAACAGTAAGGAGATAAGGAAAAACATTTCTAACCTAAAAAATCTGAAAAGTGACTTGAATGACCTAAAACAGGCAAATGTTTGGGAAACAATGGGTGAAGGATTTTCTAGAGTAGGGTCTTGGTTTCAAAATTTAGGGAATGTATTTGTCAGAATGATCCTGAAACCTTTATTGACTGTGACAGTATGCATAATTTGCGCACTTGGATTTTACAAGGCTTGCAAATTCTGGAAGATACAAGGAGCAAAGAATAAACAGTGGAGGGAAGAGATTGAAATGGAGCATATGAGAAACAGATATTACAAGAACCTAAAGAAAATGGAAAATTACAGCAGACCTAGACCTATATGTTACCATACCACAAAGGCTTTGAACATTCTCATTGGAAATTAGAGTTTCCTTTTGTGACGGCATAAATTGCGGTCAGAAGAGGGACTGCTAGAGATCACATTTTACTAATACAATAGTGGCATTTAGCACATGGCTAATTCATTCTACTTCCTTTGACCTGAATTATTTCCTAGGTTGCTGATGTGTAAGTAAATGTCCTATTGTACTGAAGACACAGACAGTTTTAGCTGTTTGAATCATATGGTAGGAGCTTGGGCAAAATATCCCACATTTTAACATCTTATAAATGTTATATTTAGCGAAGCTGTATGAACTCATCAAGATGACATTGCACCTTTCCTGAGACAATCTGGAATAGTTGCAAACCTGATGGGTGTCTAAAATTCTAATTGGAGATTGATCCTTCTGCACAAGATAAGTCAATCCTGAGGACCAATCAGAACTCTATGGACATTTCTAGCTAAGGACAGACTTTTCAAGCTTGAAGTCAGTCAGTGAGAGTTTGCTTCCTTGAGTTTTTGTGCTTTCACCTTCCATTTTGTCTTCAAGTTACCTTTTAGTCCTATACGCCCAAAAGCTTATGCTGTTCAGTACTAATATGCCCAGTACATTCTGAACTGCTCTTTTGCCCTATGTGTAGCTCATCCCCCTGATGCTGCTGTCTAATGATGCTGTGAAGCTGTAAGCACTCTGACCGACAAATCTCATAAGAGGTATACAAATCGCAATGTTGTTTTTCTTGTTTACTTTTCAGCGTAGATGATTACACCGGTGTATTTTTATAGGAAGTACCTTAGTTAGATGACTTTCCTAAATATTTTTGCCTCTTCTTTTGTTTTTGCCCGCATGTGTTAGTTCGTCCCCACACATGTAAGCCCAAATTGTTATTAGGGACAAGGATGTCCCAATTACTGATTGTTATTAATTGAGTTTGATTATTTACTGATGTCACCATCATCTCCTTTGACATCTGATTTTTTATGTGCATATGATAGTTCTGTTAGTTTTGTTATTCTCTTGGAATGTTTAATCATATTGATGTTTAGTGAGCTGAAATTCTTTAGACGTTTTGATCAGCTTATGATATTCATGTACGTTTTTAACTTAGTCTTGTGCACCATTTACGTTATTTTGGCTTTGTGATTGTAATAAACCTTTGAAACTTCATTCCGTTTGTAGTCTTTTTTTCCATGGCCAAATTGGTCATGGTGTTTAACATTGTTTACGTTTCTCATGCTATTGGTTTATGTTGAATGAATCTGACTACCACACTCCTCACTGAGTCCAAAGATCTAGTCAACCGCTAGTATAAGTGGGATGAGTTGTGGTGTCTCACCAGTGTGCGCATGGTTTCTGAACCCAAGACGAGAAGAAGACCTCTTCATGCACTCCAGCAAAAGGCCTGAAGTTATTTACTGTTGGGGAAAATGTCCAACCTTTTAGAAATTCTGAATAATTTCTAATAGTGATCCTGGACAGTTCCACAAGTTGAAGAAGTTTATGAGTGTTAACATGTGTCAGTATTTTCACATATAGAATTGTTTTAGATGTGCATTTATGTATGTGGAATTTGACACACAAATGAATATGTGCTTATTTTTTTTCAACTGTTAAATTATGTTTCCTCCAGAAGGTGCTAATCCCCCACTACCCTGGTGATGCATAATTTTGGAGGCACCATCATACATTATAGAAGTCACATAACAATGTAATCAACAATGCATATGTTGTGTGTTTATTGTTATTAATGTAAAGTGGAGCATTTAAATCATATTACTGAAGGTGCACTCACAGTAGAAGACTAGAAGTTCATATAGAAGTGTGTTCTAATGTTTGATTTTAACTTGCTGAATTGTACTACCCATGCACATTTATATTCATTTATTTTGATTATGTTACTATGGTGTAATCACAAATGTTCATGTTTCATTTATAATTCTTGGTTTCTTTTAGAATTGCACGATATTGCATGTATTTCAAATCTGCATTGAATCTCTCATTAAGTTAGCATAATTGACGGCCTGAAACATTTGGCTTCTCAACCTCCAACATGATGCAATATTCTTTCTTTGCAGGTGCATCTGTGCGAGACTATGGTTAATGAAAGGAATATTGTGTGTTGAAGATATTGAGGCATGGGAGGATACTTTGATTAGGACAAGGAGCGCTAAAGAAATGAGAAGAAAAGATTCCTGTTTGTGTACCAGACACTGGGAGATGTCCATGATTGCCATGATGTTCGATGCATTGGATGAGAAATGTGAGAGGAGTAGCCAGTTTCAACTGTGCAAGGAAGATGGAAAACATATGTGAATGACAGAGCTGTCTCGAAGGTTCTGTGGGTTTTATTGGTAATCATCTAGTTAGACGAGAGCAGATTCTCTTGAGACTTGCAGTTTATCAAACCTCCCTACTCTTTATTTCTTTGTGTGCCTTTATGGAATTCATCACCTCTCTATTAGAACTTCTACTGAGGTTTCTGTAATGCAAACTCTTTCCTATGTTCCCCGAGACTTAATTAGAGTTTTCCTTTAGTTTAGTTTAGGGTCCTTCGATAAACTAAAATTCTCCCATAATTAGGCAACGAGAATGCAATTTATATACTGATCATCAGATTTTGCTTCTTATCTTCTGTATTGCCTCAACTGAAATTCTTGTACACCTTATGTTTATAAGTTTTAATCGCATTCAACACTTCACTTCACCTTTATGAGTTTGTACTTAAACAGCTTTTTTTTTAATTCATTTACATCAGTTTGGCTCTTAATCCTCAGTCTCCTAGATTTAATGTATGACCAAAAAGGTTACACTGTCAATTACATTGAAAGGTTGATCTTAACTCTTCTCTAGCATCCTAAACATGCGTCAGAAGAGGAAAAATAAAACAAATAGGCCCAGAGCATCACCAACCCCAATGAACTAAGGGGATTCTCTTGCCATGAGTTAGCATTTAAACGTTTCCAGAGATGGAAGGTACATGTAAATCTTTGGTGAATACCTGTTATATTATGTGGTTTTGACGGTTCACCAACATGAACCTATATAGGAATACTGACAAGTCTGCACTTACTACTAGATTGGCAAACAGTGACTTTTCATCTACTATGTGGACTATCCATATGTGTTCCTTCTGTTTGCAAAGGCTCACCCTTCCAGACTCTAGCATCCTGACACCTTCCCTCAGCCCCTACAAGAGAATTATTTCTTCTGCCTTGCCTGGCATCCTGCCCCAAGCAGAACTCCCTTGGCTAATCACTAGTCTATTCCACTAAGCTACAGGTTTCATGAAAACTAAAGAATGAGTTGTTTGATACATAAAGGATAAAGTACTCCGCTATATATGATAACGATATTGCAAGTCACCAAAGAGTTCTACAACCATGAAGAACGATGCCAGTTTATTCTATTAAATATATGCTCATACCATCACCTTCCCATAAATCACCTAAAACCTTGGTACATAGCTCTTTCACGAAAGAGTGAGCATGTTAGCAAACATGAAGAATACAAATGAAACATCTTGTACAAAATTAATGCATCAAAAACCTGTTTGATATTTTTGCAAACAGATATTAGAAACAGTTCAATACAAGTCAGTTTTTAAAAGAAAAAAACCTGCTTCAGAGGTTTGAAACATATAAAAGATTCGAACTTTTCTGAATGTAAGGAGTGCATAAAATAAACAATATTCTTTCTGCTTGTCATTGTAAGCAATTAAAATACACCAGAAGAAATAAAAGTAACATTCTGCTTGATGCTTTAAACAGCTGCTTTAATTATGCTCCGTGACCTGACCTGCCTTACACCTCAGCTGCTAGCTCTGTCAGCAGGCATTGTGACTTCAGAATTTGACTGTAATAACCTTATGATAGGTGAGCTCTGGTGTCTTTACTTTATAATTGGCAACTTGGTGAACAACTCATTTATAATAAAGAAATTAGTGACGGACATTCATACACGGATTACAGAATCCCCTGTTTCTTGTATCACAATATGAGGTTAAAGAATATGCATAGCACTGTATAACAATGTTCAAGTTATTGAAGGAGCTTCCATCTAAACAAATGATAGCACTCTATGCTGAAGTTATTGGAGGGCCGTCCTTCTAAATCAATGATTGGTTTTATCATTATTAGAACTGACTACTTAGTAAGAACATACATTTTGTCATAGTCTATGTGTCCATAAATAATTTGGATAATTCATGCAAAATTAAACCTTTTGATGAGACATTGTTCGGTTTTCACATACTCAATAGAGAACTAGAAGGTCAGCATCACATTTTACAGTAAGTATAGGAAAAGGATGGGGCCTATTTTGCACTTTAGCTATATGGTATGTGCCACAGTTGTCAAGTCATTTGAAGCATTTCAACATAAGATGTAGAACCCAAGACATGTTATATGTATTGGTCTTACATCATGCACCGGCCTGTATAGGGATCAAGATGCACCTTTTCCAACACAGAACCTTCTGAAGGCCTTCTCCTATCAAAGGAGGGAGATATGACAGAGAAGTGATGTGGCCTGCCACCCTGGGGTCCAGGTTCGAAATCTGACCTTGGGCCAGATGTACGGCCCTGAGTTTTGCAACTTTAATTTTGTGACTCATTTGCAAGTCGCAAAACCAAATGCACATCAGTGTAACTCGCACTGTTTGCGATTCCCAAAAGGGTCACAAAGGACCTACCTCATTAATATTCATGAAGTAGGTCGCAATTTGCGACCCAATTGGGAATGCCTGAACTCACAGGGATTGTGGCCTGCTTGGGACAGCAGACCACTATGCTTGTGACTGCAGTTTTTTGTTTTTAATGCAGCCTGTTTTCCTTGCAGGAAAACTAGATGCATTTCAAAATGAAAAATGAAAAGTTTCATTTTTTTCAAAGTAGGCAGTGGTCCCTGGGACCACTGCCTGCTTTGAAAAAATATTTTTGCCACCATTCACAAAGGGAAATGGGTCCTATAGAGATCCATTTCTGTTTGCAAATGGTTGCCACCAATTTGAAATTGGTGGTAACTGAGATTGTTTTGTGACCGCAATTGCGGTCACAAAACAATCATACATCCTCCTGCAACTCGCAATTGGCATCGTACATTGGGCCTCTTGTCTCTAAAGCATAAGATCACGTGATTCAAAGCAAATCACTTAATGTCCCTGTCTTTTAATGTGCATAAAATGTACTCATATAATCCCCTCCATATTTACAGATCTACGGTCATATCCCAAACCTTAATGTTATGTACAGCACTCTGGGCCTGATGTACGATGGCTTTACGCGGTCGCAAACAGCGAAAACTGCCGTTTGCAACTGGAAAATGGGCTGGCATGATGTACCATCCTTATTGTGTGAGTCAGTCACAATTACCAACTTGTAAAATAGGGATTTGCGACTCACAATTAGGAAGGGGTGTCCTGAGGGCATCCCTTCCTCATCGCGAGTCACAGGGGGATGTGTGATTGTTTTGCGGTCACAAAACATTTGCAGTTACCACCAATTTCAAATTGGTGGTAACCCATTTGCAAACTGTAATGGATCCCTATGGGACCCCTTCCCCTTTGTGAATAGATGCAAAAATATTTTTTCAGAGCAGGCAGTGGTCCCACGGGCATTCCGGTTTTACTTTAAGGAAAACGGGCTGCATTTTTTGAAAAAACTGCTTAATTTAAAAGCAGACATGATGGTCTGCTGTCTCCAGCAGGCCACCATCCCTGTGAGTTCAGCCATTCCCAATGGGGTCGCAAATTGTGACCTACCTTATAAATATTAATGAGGTGGGCCCTTTAAAAACTGTAAACTTCACACTTGTATAGCGCACTACTCACCCGTTAGGGTCTCAAGGTGCTGTATGCATACCACTTTGGAACCCCTCCTGGCTTTTCCCTGTGAGGCACCCACTCCTGGACAGCCCCAGGGTGAAGCCAGGTATCCAAGTGCTGTGAGGGCCGTTGTGGAGATTAAGCAAGCTATTGCCCAGAGTTACAGAGTGGGACCCATTAATTAGATTAGGCACTGAGGCAAGAATTATCTGGTGCAAGGGAATTGAGCCCAAGACTTGCTGAGGTGGGAATTGAACCCTGGCCCCAGGCCACATCTCTGCATTAGGGTCTGCCTCTCTAACCATTGTTCCACAGTTCTCCATGTGTCCTCTTTGCGACCCCATTGGGAATCATAAACAGCGTGTTACAATGATGTACATTTGTTTGTGAGACTCGCAAATCAGTCACAAATTGTGAGTCACAAAACTCAGGGTCGTACATCTGGCCCCCTGTTGCTTTACACCTAGAATCATGCAAAAAGAATACCAATACATACATCAGAAGGTAAACAGCCACCCATGGTGAGTTACGGATACTGTACCTTGATAGTCAAGAAATTCAGTCTTGCTGAAAAAGAGATGTCTTCGGAAATGCTGAATATATGCTTGGCAATAGATTATGACAATTTAACTTGTGTGCAGGGCATACTTGTAGATAAATAAGATTGCTCCAACTTGCTTAGATAGTGATAGGCATTGCACCATCTTAATAGTTGCTACGGAAAGATTAACTCAAGTTACACTGTGAGGCTGTATGAAGTTGACAGTGGGAATGTTGTAACATACTATTATTGCAAACGTATTCATTAAAAAATTACTCATATACATTTGATTGTCGGGTGTGACTGCGAGGCAATATCACCACGACCATCCTCTTATAAGGTTTCAACCTAATTTTTACAGGGAATGGACAATTGTACATCTACGTCTGCTGGTCTTTATTTACATTTAATGTGGCTTTTTTCAATGATCCAGTACACATAAAGTGTGTAGTAATAAAAGGAAATTAATGTGCTGTTTCAAGTGAGCAAGATGTATTGTTTTAAGGATATTAGTGTAAGCTCTTGTTATCATTACTGTAGGTATACCTCACAACATAATATACCTAACAGTGCGGATATTTGTTTAATTGCATGCAGTTGTCCCTATAATACACACACCTAGGATAGAATCTTGACTTGTTTAGTCACAACTAGGGAACCCTAGGTCCTGAAGAAGGCCATAGACCCACCCAACCTGGGCTCCTAGCAATGGCCAATACATATTGACCAATGGAAGAAGGGACTAATTAGCTGCCCTACACGTCCCATTTTTCTATTTTTACTCTTGCCTGGGCACCTGAATGCAAGACAGGTAAGTTGACCTACAGGCATTTTTTCCATTTAGATCCCTTTCATAATTTGGATCAAATCCTCAGCCCTCAAACCAAAACAAGATACATAATAGAGCTGCCGAACACTGGAGCTCCTTTAAACAGATAGCATGTCTGATCTAAGTGAAGAAGAAACCTGATGATCAAGGGCACCACCATTGGTAGGTGAGGGTTCCATGTTCTTAAAAAAACAGATACAAAGTGGGGTTTAATAGATTTTTTCAAAGGCAATATAGGTTTACTTAAGTTATTGTTTATACGTATGCCATTGTAGAACAGCATTATCCAAAACTCTAATCCTTCTTCTCCCCACTTTCGGTGGTGGTAAAATCCCTACCCATCTTCCTCATCATTCTCCGAACACCTTTCCCCAAAAATTAACAATCATTCCAAGGTTTCTGCCACTTTCCCCACCCAACTTTGGCAATAACCTCCCGTCACGTTTGACCCAAAACTACAGAAAAGTCACAATCTGGCATGCCCTTCTTCAACTCCATTCTACTTGTAGGGCCTTCACCTCCCAACCTGAAGCCGTGTACCACGCTGTCAGTATATCTATGGGAGACTCTCTTCAGTGCTGCCAACATGCTCTGTTAAGGGAGTAATGCGATGACCCACGATTGACTAGAGAATCAGCGGTGGGTGCCGCAAGAGTACCACTTGCCTTCCACCACCCCTACCTGTGCTCTTTTGAGACTTGCGCGAGACATAGGTCATCCCCATCCTAGGCTTTAGCTTCGGAGCTCAGTTTTTTGCTGCGTCGGTGACAGAGCCGTCAATAAACAGGGTTTGTAACGCATGTTCACAATGATTGAAGTAAGGCACAACACTTCTGTACAGTCCACCTTTCTGCTAATACTCTTGTATCAAAAGCATTGCTTCTATTTGTTTAAGAAGAGCAGGCAGCTGTAGACTTCTTAAATCCCAGGTTCTACGAGCTGGTGGCAAGAAAATACAATTTCCATTGCTGTGCAATCCTGTATTTAACTTCTGGATCAATACGAGACTTGGTTTTCTGCTTTGCAGGAAAACCCATTATAGAGCATTGTAAGTAAGAAAATGGATTGGGTTTACTTTAATAGAGTGACAGGAGAACATTTTCGGTTTAAGACTTCAATCCTGCAAATCACACTTGTGAACGTTACGAAAATGTATATGATGCTCCATATCAGTTGCCGTTAAAAGACATAGTTGTTTTATCTTTCTCGGATAGTGCACAGACAATAAAAAAAAGGGTTGTGTCGCATCCTAAACATGTAATACCAGTGGATATAAAAAGTCACAAATATTATTGCTGAACTAGTTCAATCCCGAACACCCATGCTTATCCAAGCAAACCCTACATTATATGCCCAATCAGGTGAGAAAGTGAAAATTGAAGAGAACTAGATAGAAAAAAATGTGCCAGCCAACATCGTAAAAGAAAGAACGATTATCGGGGGTAGGCCTTCCTGCACATTAATGCCTTGAGAAGTATTGCTCATACCTTGAGAATTAATGCGCAACTGTTAGAACATCTGCTCTGGACAGGACTGTAACACCCCTGACACAGGCATGCTAGAAGCACAGTTCACATATGCTGACAACTGAACTCTATTCCATACCACAAAGCACAGTCAAGTAATATAACAAAACAATTGTTGGTTTGCAAGCACCAAGTGCACATCACACAGACCAGCGGCATATGCAAATACTATTCGAAATTCGTGCAGATTTGGTTTACTGATAGTCAATAAGAGGAATAAATACAATGTGCTCTAATCATTGTTTAATAAACATGTTTTAGGCCATCAAAGCATAAGGGCCATAACAGAAACGTTGTAGGTTCTGTTATCCACTGGCATCCTACAGCATCCATGCCCTAAGATGTATGAAAAATAAAATTGTGGGTATTCTTTCCACATCCCAATTCCGACACTTTTACATTTCCTGTGACCTTTTTGACTGTATATTTTTACTTTTACTGGGGCACTAAATTCAGAGGCTTTTCATCCAAAGTAATGGCACAAAAGTAAACACCTACTGGGCAGTCGGATGTACTCCAATGAAGATGTCTGCAAGTTCATTTGAAGTATTTCGGTGCAACATGTAATATCGATTGAGGAGTATTTGAACCTATCTATATTTTATGACACTTTCCTTATAAAAAAATACAAGTGTTTTGATGATAACTAGAAAAACTTTGAAATAGCCTCTAACCCTCTAGTGGAATATTTATCACTAGGTAAACCCACAACATCCGATCCAGCCCTAGGAGCCTTGAATCTTCACTTATTAGGGAGAAACAAGATTATGTTAAAGATGTTGCCCTTCTAATAACCAAAGACACATACAACTGGAATTACGAATATTGTTGTGTCTCTCCTTATCTTACTTGTTGAATGCATTTCCCTCTCTCTGTAGTATATTTAGGTCCACTGGTGAGGAAATGTGAGGGTATAGTGCAAGAACTGTAAGTTTATTCAACAAACATAGGCTGTCATTACAACCTTGGCGGTCAGTGTTAAATCGGCGGTAATACCGCCAACAGGCCGGCGGTAACAAAAATGGAATCACGACCACGGCGGAAACCACCTACACATACAGCCACTTTAACACTCCGACTGCCACGGCGGTAGCAACAAACACAGCGGCGGTGTCCGCCAACAGCGAGATGGAAGACAATGTACCGCCCACCCCATTACAACCCGCCCATCTGCCAGCTTTTCCGGGGAAGTACCAACACCATCAAAAGCACGGCAGAAACAGTACTTTGAAGGGAAACCACTCACCTCTCGACACTCAACAAAGAACCAGGATGCCATGGAGCCTGATCTACAGGTGTTACCCATGCTGGTGTATCTTCTCATCTACCAGGAGTACCAACAGCGGCGGTGACGACCACAGTGAGTACTGCACCTAGTACACAGGGGAGAGGGGAGGAAAAAGAGAGTGACATGCAACATGCAACACCCCCGCCCCCACCCCCACCCCCACCCTCACCCCAAACACCATACACACAAACACATGCAACATTACATATACATCCCGTAACCCTCTGGAATAACACAAGGACAAAAGGAATGGAGTCAAATAAGTGTAATATTATAAATTTAGAGAAAAACTTTCATAAATAAATAAAAAGTATGTACAATATATACACTATATACAAAATGAGGCACATTGACCACACACAAATACTCCGTGGGCCACTCCGCTATACCACATAGGCCAAGCCCACACTTGATTTCTGCCTCAAAATGGAGAGAACACTACAGGGGCATCAGGTCAAAAACACACAGGCACCTCAGCCGGAAGATGGTACTACGCCACTGCTCCTGGAGGGGTCTCCATGCCCACAGTTTGGTCCTGGGGAGTGCAAAGCCACAGTCTCTCAAGTCCTTCAAGCGGGTGGTTTGCCCGCTGCTTGGTCCTGGGGTGGTTTGCCCACTGCTTGGTCCTGTTGAGTGCAAAGCCACAGTCTCTCAAGTCTCTCAAGTGGGTGGTTTGCCTACTGTCTAGTCCTGGGGAGTGCAAAGCCACAGTCTCTCAAGTGGGAAGTTTTGCCCACTGTTTGATCCTGGGGAGTGCAAAACTGCAGTCTCTCAAGTCTCCCAAGTGGTTGGTTTGCCCACTGTTTGGTCCTGGGGGAAGCAAAGCCACAGTCTCTCAAGTCTCTCAAGTGGGTGGTTTGCCCAGTGTGCTTCATCCTGCCAAGGATAGGGTGACTGGATGCCTTTCTCCACTGGTTCTGGAGGGGTCTTTGTGCCCAGTGAGCTTCGTCCTGCCAAGGATAGGGTGAGTGGATGCCTTTCTCCACCTGTTCTGGAGGGGGCTTTGTGCCCAGTGTGCTTCATCCTGCCAAGGATAGGATGAGTGGAGGCCTTTCTCCACTGGTTCTGCAGGGGGCTTTTTGCCCAGTGTGCTTCATCCTGCCAAGGATAGGGTGAGTGGAGGCCTTTCTCCACTGGTTCTGGAGGGGGCTTGGTGCCCAGTGATGCTGCACATGGTGGGTGCCAGGTCACAGACCCTCATCTGGGTGTCAGAGCCACGAGATTTGCAGTGGCCAGGATGCATGATAGTCCATGGAGGGAGGGCTACAGTCCATCCGCCGGTGGCTACGGCTGCACAGTGTTGTTAGTGCCGGTGGTGGTGCTGCCTTTAGTGAGGGGAGGCACCAGCCCTTCTCCTGCAGCCTCCGACGGCTGCCGACTGGGGCTGCTGCTGCTGGCAGTGGTGCTACTGTCAGCGGTGCAGGTGGCGCTGCTTGCAGCGGGACTTGTGGCAGTGCAGCTGGCGGTGCTGGACGCGGTGCAGGTGCCTGTGCTGCCAGTGGTAGGGAGAGGCTTGAGTCCTACTCCTGCAGCCTCAGACGGCGGCCCACTGGAGCTGCTGTTGCTGGCAGTGGTGCTTGTGTCAGCAGTGCAGGTGGCGGTGCTTGCGGCGGGACTTGCAGCGGTGCAGGTGCCGGTGCTGCCAGTGTTGGGGGGAGGCTCCAGCCCTTCTCCTCCAGCCTCAGACGGCTGTCCACTGGGGCTGCTGCTGCTGGTAGTGGTGCTACGGTCAGTGGTGCAGGTGGCGGTGCAGGTGGCGGTGCTGCCTACAGTGCAGGTGCCGGTGCTGCCAGTGATGGGGGGAGGCTCCAGCCCTTCTCCTGCAGCCTCGGACGGCTTCCCACTGGGGCTGCTGCTGCTGACAGTAGTGGTGTAGGTGGCGGTGCTTGCGGCAGGGCTTGTGGTGGTGCTTGCAGTGGTGCAGGTGGGAGTGCTGGTCGTGGTGCAGATGCCGGTGCTGCCACTGGTGGGGGGAGGCTCCAGCCCTTCTCATGCAGCCTCGTACGGCTGCCCACTGTGGCTGCTGCTGCTGACAGTAGTGGCACAGGTGGCGGTGCTTGCGTGTGGGGCTTGCGGCGGTGCTTGCAGTGGTGCAGGTGGCAGTGCTGCCCGCAGTGGAGATGCCGGTGCTGACAGTGGTGGGGGGAGGCTTGAGCCCTACTCCTGCAACCTCATACGGCTGCCCACTGGAGCTGCTGTTGCTGGCAGTGGTACTACTGTCAGCGGTGCAGGTGGCAGTGCTTGCAGCGGGACTTGCGGTGGTGCAGGTGCCGGTGCTGCCAGTGGTGGGGGAGGCTCCAGCCCTTCTCCACCAGCCTCAGATGGCTGGCCACTGGGGCTGCTACTGCTGACAGTAGTGGTGCAGGTGGTGGTGCTTGAGGCGGTGCTTGCGGTGGTGCAGGTGGCAGTGCTGGCCGCAGTGCAGATGCCGGTGCTGCCAGTGGTGGGGGGAGGCTCCGGCCCTTTTCCTGCAGCCTCGGATGGCTGCCCACTGGGGCTGCTGCTGCTGCTGACAGTAGTGGTGCTTGCGGCGGGGCTTGCAGCAGTGCATGTGGCGGTGCTGGCCGCGGTGCAGGTGCTGGTGGTTGTGCTGGTAGCCACCAGGCCTTCAGATGCAGGCTTGGACGGCAGACATGGCTTGGTGGTGTTTTGTGCCCCTTCCTGCCCTTGGCAGCTGGTGGTGTCACCTTGGGTATGGCAGCTGGAGTCTTTGAGGTGGCCTTGCTTGGTGGTTGTGGCTCCTTCCCCTTTGCTGGATGCTGTCCCCTTCTTCACCATGCCAGGTGGTTGAATGTTCTTGCCCTTGGCAGGGGTTGGTGGCACGCTGGCTGGGCTGACGGGTGCCCCCTTTGAGCCTCTGAAAGCTGCAGACACCACAGCAGAGGTGGACTTGGAGGCCGAGGTGCTGGGCTGGGTTTTGCCCACCCTGGCCCGAGGTGAAGGATGGGGGGGAGGAATAGGGAAGAGGTCAATGTTTGCTAGGAAGAGCTTCTTAGGGACATTGGGGCAGGAAGAGGGTGAAGGTTTGGGAGTGGAGGAAGAGGGAGTGGTGGTAGGAGGTGTCAGTCTGCTGTGTTTGAGAGCAGATGCATGAGCTGGATGCTGTTGTGAGGTGGATGGCTGTTTGGTGGGTGTGTGCATGCATTTGTGTACTTTGGGAGGAGGGGTCATAGACACAGTGGGAGAGGACACAGGGGATATGTGCAGGGATGTGGGGGTGGTGACTGCCAGTGAGGGGAGTGTAGTGATGGGCGTGCTGGTGATGCAGGTAGTGGATGAGGATGTAGTGCATGCAGCTGTGAGTGGAGACACTACTGAGAGGGAGGTGGACAATGAGGAGGAGGGGGACACAGTGGAGGCAGTGGATGTTGGTGTGTCTGCATGGGGATGGTGCTTGTGTGAGTGCCTGTGAGATGAAGTGTGGTGCTTGTGTTTGCCTGAGCCACTTCTATGTGTTGATTTGGGTGAATGCTGGTCTGAAGGTGTGCTTGGGATAGGCTGGGATTGAGGGGATTGGGACTGGGTAGAGCAAGTTGGAGGAAAGAGGCTGGAGACAGGGACAATGGCTGCCATCAGTGCTGATGCCAGAGCCTGAAATGCTCTCTGTTGGGCCACCATGCCAGAGTGAATGCCTTCCGGGTATGCATTTGTTTGTTGCAAATGCCTCTCACCTCCCTGGATGCCATATAGTATGGTTCACTGCCCAACAGTGAGGGATCTCAGGAGGTCAATAGTCTCCTCACTAAGGGCAGCAGGGCTGACTGAGGCAGGGCCTGAGGTGCCTGGGGAGGAGGAGACACCCACCCTCCTGGGTGAGCAGTCATGGGAAACACGCTGAGGGGCTGCTGGGAGGGCGGTGCTGGTAGGGGGGTGGCAGATGTACCTGTTGTTGTGGTGGGCACAGAGGTGTCCGCCACTGTCAGGGAGCTGCCATAGGAGGAGAAGTCGCTGTCTGTAGTGTACCCTCCTGTCTCCTTCTTGGTGCTCCCCTCTCCCTCCATCCCACTGGTGCCCTCACCCTCGGTAGATTGGGCCTCCAGGCCCATGTGGTATGCAGCTCCCTCCGTCATCAGTGCCTGAGCTCCTCCGCCAGATGATGCTAATGCACACAAGGACAGGGTGACAAAACAAAAAGGGGGTTAGAGACAGAGGATACACTTGGTCAATGCCAGCAACAACACCACTGTTGGTGTTCACAAAACAGAGGGAGCAGCCCTATGCACTAGGCCATGCACTACCAGTTACAAAGATAGTCACCAGCCGATGGGGTACCTAGCATGACTCCATCAGCTGCACACCTGAAACAAACATGGCTCTGACCAGTAGGAGATGCTCACTAACACCATTGGGGCTGGAGTGCTCCAGTGCCTGCCCAAAAAGGGACTTACCCTGCCATGTTCGCCCTGGCCTAGGGGCACCCAAAGTCCACATCCCCACCCAGGTAATACCTTAACGTGCGCAAAGTCATGATTCTGAATTTGTACTTATCCCCGTGTGGCTGCTGTGATGCCCTCAAGCACCCATCCAACTCCGGATAGGCCACCGCCAGGATGCAGAACATCGGGGTGTCAGGGTATGACGGGCACCCCTTCCTCGTTGGGAGGCCAGCACCAGCTGGGCCTCCACCGTATTCCTTGCCCAGCGGCACAGGTCCTCCCACCGCTTGTGGCAGTGGGTAGTCCGCCTGTCAAAGACCCCCAGGGTCCGCACCTCCTTGGAGATGGCACGCCAAATACTCTTTTTCTGATGGGCGCTGACCTGCAGGAAAAAGACAGCAGAAAAGGTATTAGTCATACCATCCGGACTGTCATACTCATGGCCCACCATATCCCTCCCATTCCCTTCTGCACATACATTGACCACCATACATACAGCACTCTGCCCAGGACACCTCAGCCCCCATACATGTGGCTTACACACACAGCACTCCATACATTCATGGCCCACTCATCATGCTCACAGTGTACTCACCTGTTTGTCTGGAGGAGCATAGATTAAAGTGCACTGGGGTAGGACCCCATCCACCAGTCTCTCCAACTCCTCCGAAGTGAAGGCAGGGGCCATTTCCCCAGACACAGGTCACAGCAGCACTGCAGTGTAGGTCCTCTCCTGTTGAAGGCCAGGTAGCAAGTGAGTAAACAGATAGAAAATGGCGTACCGTCCCTGCCGGCGTACATCGCCTTTGGCTCCTGGAACCCATAGGGCCTAATGTTAACCAATGCAAAGTTGCGCGGCCGTCATCGACCGGCGACCACAACGGCACACAACGCCAGTGGAATTCCCTAATTTCCACTTGTCCCTCCTCACAGGACAGGCAGCCACCATTTCAGGGGGGCACAGGCCATGGCACCCAACTGATTCTCGGATTCTCATACTGGTTCTGTAAATGAAGATGCATCATTATTTCGATAGATGTGTAAATATGACCCTCTGCTCACCGTTTTCCTCCCTAGACTTCAACCGCTGAGGATGAATAGGAGATGGAGATATCCTCCAGTGTACAGAACCCTGGTGGACCTGGCGACAACGGAGGACAGACACATTATCCTAACCTGCAGACTTGATCGGGCCACAAACTAAGAACTGTGTGACCAATTGGAGCCAGACCTGATTTCAGCTATCCACCAGCCCACAGGTATCCCCCCTCTAGTGCAGGTCCTGTCAGTGCTCAATTTCCTGGTAAATGGTTCCTTCCAAACAACAGTGGCCATGGCATCAGGGATGCCTCAGCCAATGTTCTCCAACGTGTTGACCAGAGGGTTGTCTCCGCTGGTGAAACACATGCGCAGGAACATTGTATCCCCCAGGTAGAGGCCACAGTGAAGGCTAACTTTTATGCCCTGGGACATATCCCCAACATCATTGGTGCCATTGATGGTACCCATGTAGTATTTGTCCCCCCAGAGAAATGAACAAGTGTTTAGGATTAGAAAAAGCTATCACTCTATGAATGTGCAGATGGTGTGTTTGGCGGACCAGTGCATCGCCCATGTGAATGCCAAGTATCCTGGCTCTGTGCATGACTCCTTTATCTTGAGGAATAGCAGCATCCCATATGTGATGGCTCAACTCCAGAGGCACCGGGTGTGGCTAATAGGTGACCCAAGGTCCCCACCCAGTAAATATTGGCGCATGGGTATGTGGCTGTTCCTAAGGGTGAGTGTGTGGCTAACAGGTATGCCTCGATATTTGCAGGTGACTCAGGTTACTTCAACCTCTCATGGCTACTGACCCCAGTGAGGAATGTCAGGACAAGGGCAGAGGAACATTACAATGAGGCACATGGGCGAACAAGGCAGGTAATTGAAAGAAACTTCGCCCTCCTGACGGCCAGGGTCAGGTGCCTCCATCTGACTAATGGATTCCTGTACTACTCACCCAAGAAGGTGTGCCAGATCATCGTTGCATGTTGCCTGTTGCACAACATGGCCTTGAGACGTCAGGTGCCTTTTCTGCAGGAGGATGAGCCTGGAGATGGTCTTGTGGCAGCGGTGTAGCCTGTGGACAGTGTGGAAGAGGAGGCAGGTGAGGAAGATGTGGACAACAGACATTCTCTCATACAGCAGTACTTCCAGTGACACACAGGTAAGACTCTGTAACTTCACTTTACATTGCAGTTTTGTGTTGGACATTGGACATGGCTGCATGATTTCCCTATGTGTATGGCCACTTACTGTAGCCTTTGGCATCTCTATTTTCAGATATTTGTGCCCAACTCTGGCTCCTGGTGTGTTACTTCTGCCCACTACAGGTCATACCACTGTATATAACTATACATATAAATTGCAGTGCTTACAGATTGTTGAACTAATACATATTTCAATCAATTGACAGACTCCAGACTTGTATTTGTTCCAAAGGTGTATATTTTAGTGCTAATAGGTTGAAGGGGATGTGCAATGTGCTTGGGTGATGATGGAGGAATGTCTAGTTAGAGTCCACTCTCTTTGTATCACAGGTACATTGTCCAATGGGGCATAGGAAGGGGAGTTCAAGGTGGACAGGATAACAGAGTGGGACACAAGGGTGAGAATCAGGAGAGTCTTATTTCCTGGTGGGGGTCTTGGCAATGTTCTCTGGCTTCTGCCTGGATCGCAGGGACCTTTCACGGGGTGGTTCTCCTTCTGCAGGGGGCGGGGTGCTGGTGGACTGTTGTTCAAGTGGTGGGGTCTCCTGTCCACTAGTGCCGGCAGAGGTGGAGGGCTGTTCTTCATTGTGGCTAGTGTCAGGGGCCACCACTGCCTCCCTCATGGTGTTGGCCATGTCAGCCAGCAACCCTGCAATGGTGACCAGGATGGTGTGGATGTCCTTCAGGTCCTCCCTGATCCCCAGGTACTGTCCCTCCTGCAGCCGCGGGTCTCCTGTAACTTGGCCAGTATCTGGCCCAAGGTCTCCTGGGAATGTTGGTATGCTCCCAGGATCCCTACAAGTGCCTTGTGGAGAGTGGGTTACCTGGGCCTGTCCTCTCCCTGTCACACAGCAGTCCTCCCAGCTTCCCTGCTGTCCTGTGCCTCTGTCCCCTGAACCGTGTGCCCACTGCCACTGACCCCAGGTCCCTGATTGTTTTGGGTGTGTGGGGTTGCCTGGGGTCCCTGTAGTGGTGGACACATTGCTGATTGACGTGTCCTGGGGACAGTGGAATGGGCCCGCTTGGTGGGTTCTGTGCTGGTGTTTCCTGATGGGGGAGGGTCTGTGGTGGTATGGGACTGTGCCTGGGTACCCGACTGTTCAGAGGTCCCTGATGGGCCAGGTTAGTCATCGTGATCCAGGCGTGCAGAGCTGCTGTCATCACTGTGGACCTCTTCTGTGTGTGGACTGGATGTTGGTGGTACTTCCTCTCCGGTGACGTTGAGTGGGAGTCCTGTGGGGATGTCAATGCAGTGTCATTGTATCTGTGTGTGCCATCCTGTGCATGCGTGTGTTTCCCTGTATGGTTGTGATAGCCCTGTCAGCTTTGCCTTGTGTGCGTGGTGATTTTGTGGGCTAGGTGATTCTCTCTAAAGGGCATGCTTTAGTGATGGATGTCCATGCAGGTCTGTGATGGGTGTCCATGCATAGGTGTTGCATGCAGGGCTTGGTATTGGGGTGGGTGGGTTGTGATAGTGGGGTATTTATGAGTTGGTGGAGTGATGGGGGTGGGGGTAGGGGTAGGAGTTTGTGATGGCATGCAGGTAGGGTGGGGGATATAGTAGTACAGATTTGACTTACCAGAGTCCAGTCCTCCTGCTACTCTTGAGTGGCCCTCAGGATGCATTATTGCCAAGACTTGTTCCTCACATGTTGTTAGTTGTGGGGGAGGAGGTGGGGGTCCATCGCCAGTCCTCTATACGGCTACCTGGTGTCTTGAAACCACAGAAGGCACCTTTCCCCATAGGTCATTCCACCTCTTCCTGATGTCATCCCTTGTTCTGGGGTGCTGTCCCAAGGCGTTGACCCTGTCCACGACTCTCCGCCATAGCTCCATCTTCCTTGCAATGGACATCTGCTGCACCTGTGATCCGAATAGCTGTGGCTCTAACTGGATGATTGCCTCCACCATGACCCCTAGCTCCTCCTCTAAAAACCTGGGGTGTCTTTGGGGTGCCATGGATGTGGTGTGAGTGGTATGTGTAAGGATGTGTGGGGTGATGTGTTGGTGTGTGTGCTGTGAGGTGCGTGGATGGTGTATGGCTGATGGTGTTCTGTAGCTCAGATTGAGTGGGTGCTCCTGGCTTGTCTCTCTCTGTTTGCTATCTTTTTTTCGTTGAAACGGTTGTGTGTAATGTGGATATGTGTTTTATAGTGGTGTGGGTGTGTGGGTGTGGTGGGTGTATGTGTGTCAGGTGTGTGTAGTTTGAATTGTCCAATGTGGTGTAGTTTTGTTAGTGCGTGGCCTCAGAAATATGAGTTAGTGGTTTGTGTCACCTTTGTGTCACAAAAAGTGATGCAAAATTGGCACAAGAGCCTCTTAAATACGGCCCGAAGTCAAATAGTAATTCTGCCATGATCAAGATCAGCCATGATCGATATATACAAATAGTTTGTGACAATCTTTCATGATTAATACATTGTTACTTTCTCAAGTGCTCTCTTGCAGTGATGCCCAATTATATTAAGGCTACAGTCTAAGGGGTATATTTAAGAGGCCCTTGCACCGCTGTTGAATCATCTTCAAAATTGCTTCATTCAGCTGTAGGCTTTTCTGTTGTGCTAGTCCTGCTTGTCTCCAAAATGGTCAGAGACTGGATTGTGGGCCATAGGTTTGTATTTGGGCCAGAGAGAGCTAGAAAGAGCAGTATTGAGAGGGAGCTAGATTTATCTAGTGTAGACATTACTTGGATTGGCCAGAGAGGAATAAAGTGGCACCAACAGCTGCCTTTGGTTGCCAACAGCCGGAAGTCACCTGGGGTAGGACTAGAAATCCTAATGAAAGATACCTTTTGTTAAATTAATGTCACTTTTCCCGCATATTTATAGCCACCCATGTTCTTGCACGTGGAGAATGAAAAGAAATAAAATGAAATAAAAAAACGCTGGAGTACACAACATCTGGTTGTGCTGCCCATTCTTTTATTCTGTTGAAGCACCAGACTTGGAGCTTTGGAGCTGATACAAAGTGGTGTAAAGCCGTTTTTGTATTTATCTATCTATCTATCTATCTATCTATCTATCTATCTATCTATCTATCTATCTATCTATCTATCTATCTATAAATATATATATGTATAAATATAAAGAATACAGTACATTACAATACAATTTATAAAATGCACAGCTGGTTCGAAAGATGTGTCCAGTTGACATGCATGTGAATTATCCCAAAAACACACAAGATAAAACATTTAAATTGGGGTAGCTACCAAAATGTTAAATACATAACAGTGATTTCTAATAAATATAAAACAGTAACTATAATAATTAAAATGCTATTTTTAAACAAATAGAATCAAATAACATAAATATAAAACTACCTATATTAAAAATAAAAAAGCACCTTATAAACATCCCTTTAGATTTATTTAAAATTAATTAAAATCAATAGCTTTAATTAATAGAAGCATTTGTTATACTATAAAAGAACAAAACAATTGATCAAATTATACAACAAAAATAACATTATTAAGAAAAAATCTTAAAACAAATTAGATTTTAATAAAAATATAATACAAATATTGCAAATAAAAATGTCAATTAGAAATATTTTTACAAAATACAATAAGAGTATTCCATTTAATCAAAAAGTGATTATACATCTTTTAAAAATGTAACACCTCAATTTTAAGCATAAACTTTAAAAATTACTCAACTTGAATTACTACCCCTGTATTTCCTCTTAAACCCAATATAATGTTCCTAAAATTATTGTACCCAAAAAATTCAAACCCTTAAAAAAAAAAAAAACGATGCAACATATTATAACAAAAATACGCTGAAAAACACTAGAAAAAACACATAACAAGATTTGTCATTATTAATAAAAAACATTTAAAAAACTTGATAATCTTACCTGTGATATTCTGAACATCAATATGTTCATGTCGTGATTTTTGTCTCTCACAATTTTTTTATAATAATATTTTGTCACAACACCGTTTTCCCTACAGCAGGTTCATTTGTTTTCTCTATATACACAGAGACTACATTGAGGCAGGTGGTCTGTCTTTACCTTCCTTGGTTACTTGCATTCAAGCCATAATAGAACTCTAGCAGCTACTGTAGAATAATTCATGTTATTGTATATTGTCTATTCATGAGTATATTGTATATTCGTGGGATGGCACAGTTCCATCGTGGATTTTACAGAGCTCTTTAGTTCATCTGGGCTCTGTCAAGTAGGCACTGTTTCTGAAAGGCACAGTTCAACATTGACTCATAATTTAGCAGTCTCTTCAGTTAATGAATGGGTACATCAATGCTTTCCTTGAGCCTTCATCCCAAGCATATAAGGAAGATAGCTTTAAACACAGTGACATCTATGTCTTTTGGTCTTCTCAGCTACATTTGTGTGCAGCTTTGTCTTGAATATAGAGAAATCCTGAAACACTGTACACATCACAATAGCCAGTCATTATGGTCAGATCTGCCCTGTCAACTCTCTTGCTGCCTTCTGTAGGAGGCCTTGCTGATCATGGAGTCATGGATACTGCACCATCAGTGTATGCAGGGGTATGGACAACAGTAGATTCTCTTGGTCAGCTTCTAACTGTTTCAGATACAATGTTACTTGCCCTAGGCAGTAGGACACATCTATGGATGAGTAGACTGAGGCAAGAAGAGTGGAAGGAGCTGGGAACTCTTTGGCTGAGAGACTGATCCAACTACAAATGGGCTTCTTGTCTGACAACCCACAGGAACGACTGATCTAGGGGTAAGAAGTAAAGGAACATGAACATGAAGCGGCTGAATTCCAAGATCTCATACTCAGCATCAAACATACACCTGCAAGCACATTTACCCTCCACATATATCCAAAACTATGAGGAAGAGGAGGCCCTCAGTATGGGAAACTCAACAGGCATTTTCCTTGCAGGAGGGAAGTAGGCATCTATCCCAGAAGGGTACAGTTAAAATGGTCTGTCCTTTATGTATGAATCACATTTCCATTACCGCTAGTTTCACAAAGTCCATGCAGGGTGCAGTACAAACTCTGCAAATGAGTGGAGCACTTTGGATGCCTCCATAACATCAGTAAATAGGGAGCACCCGAAGTAAACCTGTATGATTGACGTGCTCACTAGGGGAAAATGAAATAAACTTTCGAAAAATAGCATGTGGAAGGGCAGCATAGTGCCCTAGAACTATGGAATACATTTTCTGTTGTAACTGTGTTTTAGATCTTTCCAGAAGATAATCAGTTAAGATTTTAGTTTGATAGTTTCAGGTAAGTTCTTCTATAGACTATGGATTTTGGTATTTCTGAAAGTAGTCTGTTTCTTCCTCCTATGTTTTTATCTCATTATGTTGAGGTTTACATGATAAATCGGTGAGCATTAGTGCAGTTCTTTCTGGACAATGTAGGTCCCATTTAAAGTTATTACTCTCTCCACAAAATGTACTAATGCATTTGTATTGTACTCGTATTATAATACATTATGCAGCGTGAATAAAGACTTAAGAAGATTCCTCTGCCAGCCTTTCTTCCTTTTACTCCTCCTCAGGCACCAGGACCCCGCTTTCTTCTGTGCCACATTCTGGTTGTTTCCTTTATTGGGTTGGATAAGTTCTCAATGGTAATGGCTAGGCCACTGTCTGCTCCTTTTGAAGTTCCAGTCTGTCCTATTTTTTCAAAATAGGTGGTCCCTGCTGCAATAATATTAGGGCTACCCACATGAATGAAAAACAACAGCTTCTATTGAGCATATACTTTCAGCAATGAGTAAATCCATAAGTCACTTAGCAAGTATTAGCTGTCTAAGAAAGGAACAGATGCAGCTGACAGTTATTCATTGACTTGTAGATTCTAGGTGACAGTCAGGAACTGCTTCCATGCATTTCCAGGGCCATCAGAGGCTATCTAGCTCAATCTGCAGAGGAGGGAAAACTAGTACTGGTCATGACAGAAGGGATGACACATCATCTCTATAGGGGAGTGAGTAGGGGAACGACTAGAGATACCCCAAGTGGAGAATTAATTAAGCCATCTTGTTGTAGAGTTCTGGGAGGATTTCTAGTATCCAAGTAATTAAGTGCAAAAAAAGCAGGTGGAGTTATGTTGCAAAAATACTCCTTATTGGGAGTTTGGAATTCTCCAGTCACCGGGTCATGCAAAGGATAAGATTGTGCCTCACCACCACCTCCTCCAAATAACATTCCTGGACCTGGAAGAAACTTCTGGAGGGAAAAATGACTCTGCCCGAGTTCTGAGGGAAGACAGCTGATGGACTCCTGAATCCTCTGTGAAACAGGTACTGAAACTTCTCTCCATGGCTGATTGGTCTCCTCATGATGTTACAGTGGTGCAAAAGGAATAAATGCTCTTTTACCTGTTGAAGGTCCAGCTGACCTCTTGGGAGGGTACCCTGGTAGAAGCCTGGCTAGACAGAGACGTGGCCTGATGAAGCCTGCACTAAAGATGTGACAGCTGTAGAAGGGACTGCAGGAGTGACTTTTCCAGCATCAAGAAACCTTTTGGAGTAGTGTATATAGCAGGACATAGGGAGGGAAAGGGCTGCCTCACCCTTCTAGCAGTGACTGCTGCTTCACAGTAAAGAACCAAGAAAATTGCAAGTACTGGATTATATCAGGGCTGAACACTGCAGACTCTACCCTTGTCCTCACTCCTTATGTGAAGAAGAATAGTTTACTGGTAACTTTTCCTTGTTTGCACTTCTGATGCAGGAACAGCCTCTGGTGGCTCTTTTATGTAATGCACAGAGACTGAAAATGATCCACAGGAATTCCATTGTCCCAGTGAGAACATTTCACTTGCTTTTGCTTATTTCATTCCTCTCTAACTTCCCAAATTGTTATGGGACGTTTATTGTGTTTTTATGACTTACACATGTTTCACTGAGGAATTACTTCCTTGTTGTGGCACTGCTACCAAGGTTTGAGCAGAGTTTCACTAAAGAACTGTGTTGAGACCTATCTACGGTGTATGGATTTTCCTATCTAGGGGGTGTTTATTAAGTTGGTAAGGGTCCTCCCTTCCGAAATTAGGTGTCCACTTTCTGACATGTCATTTCCACCAGGGTCATTTCTGTTTAAGCAACAAAGTTCTGGCCATGGATCCATTTCTTCTACTGCGCAGCATTGTATGAGCTGGGGACATTTATATTGTTAAAACATTAGTGTGGCTGTGATTGTGGTCTTCATTAAGTGGAATGAGCTGGTGTTCTGTGAATATGTATGCTGCAAACCTTTATAAACATGCCTGCACTAACTACAGACAATGGTGATACCACAACGTTGTCCCTGCTGAACTCCATTGGGTGGTAGTGTGTTGGCTAATCTAAATCATGTGTGCATTGCTGGCTAACAGTGATGCTGGCATCACATTGTTATTTTATGCTGTGCTAGGTATATGTTGTATGTTGAAAAATATCAGTTTTGAACCATCCATAGATATCAGTTGTCATGAATAGGTCTAACTGGGCAGGAAGGGATTCTTAATTTTGTTGTATTTGATTTTCTTAGGGTCTGAGAGGCCACAGTAATTGAAAAACATGAACATGCATTTGTGATGTCCCGTTTCCCAATGGTGGCACCAATATGATGCTCATGCGAGCCAAGATGGTGGATTTGCTGTATGCTCAGACCTAGGCTTCCCTAACAAAGTTAGAGATTGACAACCAATAGAAGACCCTTTAGGCTAGAAGTAGACCAGGGCAAAATTCTCATACTTTTTCATTGGAAATTAGGTGAAATGGCCACAAATTATGCAACATGTGTTATACAAAATGCTGTCTTTGGCAATTTGCACTACTGATCAGTACAAAACACATCCTACTAAATTAATAGCACACAATTGTGTGAGATATGAACAACAGCCACTTGATTTTGTTTCATTCATGTTCTTTCCAAGGGGATACAATAGGGATTTTTACCTAACAGACGTCTCAAATACACAATGTGGGGTAATGGCATAATCTCATGCATTTTTCACAAGAACTAGAAAGCAAAATACCAGAAAATACTTGCGATTATGCCTGCGTAAATGAAATTTGGCCCTGCCCTATTTAGAAAAAGCAACCCTGGTGTGAAAGAACAAAAACTGGAAACTGTGACTCTTGCATGGTTCCTCACATTTATTCAGTCCATCACTCGCCTTCCCCCTGAGAGCAAGTTTTGTTATTTTCCTGCTCTCTTTTGAGTCTCTGGTTAATCCAATTTGCGTCTACGTGTGCTAAGAATTACATTCCAGTTTCTCGTCCTCGTCTCCTTGACAGTTTTTTCCTGGAGTCTATTGTAGTTTACAGCATGGGCTGACTCTGTTTAACCTGCTGAAGAGAGTGGGATATTGTGTGCACCTTTTATATTTACTTAGCTCATTTGAAAATTGTTCTGATTTAACTCTGTTCTTATATTTTTCTACTGGATGACGCTACTACCTGGAGGGTATTTTCATGTTTCTCCCTTTTCCAATTCCGTCTCCCTTGTTTGCCCTGAGTCGGAATTGTGGGACTTGTTCAGAATATGAAGTGCTCATAGGTTTTGGATCTTTGGAGGCAGAAGCCTGGCTGATGGCATTCACCATAATATTAACCACGTATTGAACCCCGATAGAAGGGACGGTGGTGGCATGTGAGTGTCCTGGGGTTTGCAGTAACATACAGAAATAGGTGGCCTAATATGTGATAACTAACCAAGTGCAAAGCCATATCACATCTGTTAGACTTGGCATCGTTGGTGTGGTCTCCCCTGTCTTTTTTGCCTCTGCTTTCAATGTTTTGACTGTGTACTGGACTCTGTTTTTGATGTTTTTGGTACTCTGGACACTTTACCACTGCTGACCAGTGCTAAAGTGCAAGTGCTCCTGTGTAAAGTGTATGTGTAATTGGCTTTTCCATGATTGTCATATTTGATTTACTTGTAAGTAAAGTGCACTAGAGGTGCCCAGGGCCTGTAAATCAAATGCTACCAGTGGGCCTGCAGCACTGGTTTTGCCACCCACATGAGTAGCCCTGTAAACATGTCTCAGACCTGCCACTTTCAGGGCCATATTTATACTTTTTGACGCACAACTGCGCCAATGCAATTGTGCGTCAAACATTTTACCGCCAGCTAACGCCATTCCAACGCACCATGCGGCCGCCTTATTTATGGAATGACGTTAGCCGGTGCTGCGGACTGGTACGCGTAAAAAAAAATGACTCACACCAGGCAGCGCCGGCGTATGGGAAAATGGGGGTTGTGCGTCATAAAATGGTGCAAGGCAGGTCTGAGGCAAAAATCAGGCCTCACACCGGACTTGCGCCATTTTTTTGGACTCCCAACCTCCATTGACATGACTCCAGTCATAGCAAAGACATTGGACATCGTGGCATGTAGGGGGGCCCAAATCAGGCCAACCTATGCCACTTAAAAAATGTTTTAAAAAATACTTACCAGAACTTACCTTTCCTTCCCTTAGATTGGTCCCTCCATCCTTGGGTGTCCTCCTGGGATGGGCAAGGGTGGCAGTGGGTGTCCCTGGGGCAGGGGTAGGGCACCTCTGGGCTCCTTCTGAGCCAACAGGTCCCTTAACGCCTGCCCTGACCCAGGTGTTAAAAAACGGCGCCCATCAGGCTAGGCGCTGTTTTTTAAGGCCCACTCCCTCCTGTGCGTCAAAATGACACCAGAGTATAAATAAGGCGCACAGGCCTTAAAGTCATTTTTTGGAAGGGAACGCCTACCTTGCATATAATTAACGCAAGGCAGGTTCCCCCTTCCAAAAAACGGTGCACTTGGTGGTATTTTGACGTCCACGGGGTCGGGCGTCAAAGTATAAATATGGGGCAGGGTTTGACCCGAATGTGCGTCAAAAAATGTTAGGCACACTCGGCGCAAGCAGAGTATAAATATGCCCCTCAGTGTCTGTGTGTGCAGTTCTAAACTGCCAATTCGACCTGGCAAGTGTACCCACTTGCCAGGCCCAAACCTTGCCTTTTTGTACATGTAAGGCACCCTTCAGGGAGGCCCAGGGTGTAGTGTATGTTAAAGGTGGGACATGTAGTTGAGAAAGTGTAGCTCATAAAATCTATACTTACGTGAAATGTTTATGAACTAATGTGTGATAATGCAGCAGAGAAGTTGTACTAATATGTTTTGCTAAAACGTGCACTTGAAATGTGACCACAGGGAGTTGCCGCCAATGTATACGGGGACTAATGGAAATGACTAATGCCTATGAACATTTGTATTAAAGAATGGTTTTGTACTAATTATTAATGATTATGTTATTAGAGTTATGCTGAATAAATCTTGTAGGTCTTAAGTTAGCATGAGCTGAAGCTTAGCTGCCTGGCTCTCATATTAAATGTGTTTTTCTAATGTGCAGTGTGCTGACTCGCAAAAGGACATGACCTCTTGTTTTCTTCAACTAGAAGCTGAATGTAACCATAGTGGATCCGTTCTCATGAAATTCATATTGCTTGTAGAAATGTTTAGCCAAAATGCAACAGTGTAGATTAATATAATGTACAAGGTCGCTTAAACCGGTGAAGACAATGGAGCTACTAACCAAAAGATGTGCAAAGAATTACAGAAGGTTGAAATCATACCGGACGAGCTACCTCTGAAGACGTCAATCATATGGACCAATAAACTGTCTGTAAACTGTTGTGGGGTGACAAATTTGATGAGCTAATTCAAAGTTAATTGGGTAGAGATAGTGGGGTGCAACCCCTTAGCCAATTAGATTTTAGGGGAATGTACAATGAAAAAGGGATAAAAACCCATGACACGGTGAGCTTGAGAGAGGTGTTAGGGAATGCTATTGATTTTTATCCAGAAACTCTGTCACTCTGTTTGGTGACTTATATGGTTTTAATTAACCATCCTTTCTTAGATTGCCCATTTTTACACTTTGCCTCCTTATGAGGGAAGTGGCCCTTTTGCCCCGGAGCTGAGATTTGACTGATGGTGAATCAACTGATGTCCTGAAGACGAAGACTGAACCTGAGTGCTGACCTAAATCTTGGAGGGTAACTATGACAATGAACTTGTGATTTGTCTGTTTGCTTTCCCTTTCTAGGCACCAACTGCTTACTTTTGACAGAGACCATAGCTAGATGTTTTCCAAATTGGTGTTCTAAATTATTTTGCATGAAGCCCAACATGCCAATGCTAATCAGTGGATAGGACAGGTGTTCACTAAACCAACGCAAATAGACAAACAACGGAATTTATGCTTTGTTGAACTGACGCATTAATGATACTCTGCTAAAGTTGATCTATGTTTACGCCGTGTTATGTCTTGATGTTTATGATTCTTGCCTTAGTGAAATCTTATCAGAGTTGCCATATCATGACTATGCTATTTTGTTTCTTGGTTTTGAGATTAACACATTTGCTCTTAGAATTGTAATTAATAGGGAATAAAACTCATAAATTTCTACCAAACTAGTGTGGTTATTCATGACTGTAAGGTCATGGTGGTGTCTTGAATTGATTGATGTCTTTGACTAAAGTGAAATGCATTGTTGTGATAAATATTGATGACATTATTGACGTATTGATTGACAAATTGATTAGCTATCTCATCCTAATGTGTCTCTCAACTGTTTCAAAAGATTCATTGGCCTAAAACGAGTCGCGATGTGTAATGAATTATCATAAAGGGACGCGTTAGCATAGTGATGTGTTTTACCTGTCCTAACAGTGAACTACTGTCAAATTTGGTTTTCACTGTTGCAAGGCTATCTCTCTCATAGGTTAACTAACATGGGGACTGTCTTTAAATATTCTTAAAGTGTAGATTCCCTTTGAGAGCAGATAAATATGGAGTTTGGTTGCTCTGAACTCACAATTTAAAAATACATCATTTAGTGAAGTGGTTTTTAGACTGTTAGTTTGAAAATGTCACTGTTAGGGAATGGGCATTTTCTTGCTTAAATCATTCTATGATTCTACCTGTTAGTGGATTCTCTGTCTGGGTCACACTGACAGTTGGGCTGTTTGTGAATTCCTTCTAGACAGTGACACAGAGGGGGCCAGGGTGTAGCCTGCATATCCTGATGAGCCATCCGAGCTAGAGTGGAGGGAGGAGTGGTCACTTACACCTGAATGGGCTATGCCTGCCCTCACACAATGCAGTCTCCAACCCCCTGCTTTGTGTCTGGGACCTGGCCTGGGCAAGGCAGGATCTTTTGAACAATAGAGACTTTCCTTTGAAGTTTGCCTACGTTAAAGGCAGAAAAGGGTATAAGTAGTGGACCCAAAACCCCAGACTTTAGATTACTTCTGGGACCAAGAGCAACCTCTGCAAAGGAGAAGAGCTGAGGAGGAGTGCTGCCCCTGCCTGTGACTGTGTTTGTTCGGCTATCCTGCAGTTGCTGCTTCTGCCTGTGAAAAGGGACAAAGACAGGACTTTGTTGTGCATTCCTACTTGAAGAAGAATCTCCAAGGGCTTGAACTGAGCTTGCCTCCTGTTTTGAAGTTTCAGAGCAATCAAAGACTTCCTCTGCCAGTACCTGGACTCTCTGCTGAGACTCCTGCCCTGCCAAATGGTGCCCTACCCAGTCCCTGGCCCCTTGAAAGGTGATGCTGGCAGAACAAGAGCTGAAATCCAATCACAGAATGCCGTTGAGAAAGGACCCACCCCTGCTTCATGACTGAAACCGACGCTCCACCTGCATTGCGGCTAGGAGATCGATGCATCGCGGCCGGAGAAACAATGCAACACACACTTGTGGCTGCTGATAATGACACAAACCCCATGCAGGGTGGTTTTCCAACAATCTGTGTAGGAAGCTGGCTCTGTGTATACTATTTCAGAGTGAGATACAGTGTGCACAGAATCCAGGGGTTCCCCAGAGGCATAGCAGGGACTAAAGTAGATAATACTAAGGCTCTCTTTTGTGGCAGTGTGGTCTAGCAGTTAGGCTTATCAGAGGGTAGTGCAAAGCATTTGTTGTACACACACAGACAATGGAAGAAGCACACACTCAATGACTTAACTCCAGACCAATGGTTTTCATATAGCAAAATATATTTTATTAATTTATTTTTAAAACCACAGGATTCAAGTTGCAGGTAAGTACTTCAATAGATTCATATTTCATACATGTGTCAACAGTACCTTGCTTCAAATCTATAAGTTATACAGTTTTTCAAATATTGGCAATAATCTGTTTTAAAACTTGACACTACAATTTTCGGAAACAGTTCCTGGGGGGAAGAAAAGTTAGATCGTTTTACAGGTAAGTACAACACTTACAGTTCCAGCCTCCAGGGGTTAGGAAGTCCACAGGTGGGGGTTCAAGTTAACCCCAAACAGCCACTACCAGCAACACAGGGCCGGGAAGGTGCAGAGGTGAAAGTGTAGACAAAATTAACATGGGCTCCTATGGAGACTGGGGGCACTCAGTTTCGGATCTGCAGGCAGGTAAGTACTTTGTAGGGCAACACTACTGTATTACCACTGTAACACTACTGTATTACTGTGTATGTTGGTACAAATATTTCACACATTGCTTCTGAGATAAGCCTGACTGTTTGTGGCAACCTTCCAAGAGGATAAGCAGGCGTTATCTAAGTGTGTTTCTCCACTGCCCTGACTAGAGTGAGGGTCCCTGTTTGGACAAAGTGCAAACTGACTGCCAACCAGAGACCTCATTTCTAACAACATCAGTGAATAAATTATGGCATCAAACGGTTGCGCAAATCCATCTACATTTCTTTCACCTTGCCATGCTGAAACTACACAATGTGAAATATCCAGCGTGTTATGTTCTGGAATTCCACGAATACTCTGAAAGCATCTATTGGACAGGAAAGGCAGAGCTGCAGGTATTTTGACATGGGTGTGAGCATTTGGAAATGCAACATCACCCTACCAACCACTATGTCAGCATCACCTAGTGTGAAAGTGACCCTTCCCCAGCCTCTTATCTACCCTAGCCAAGAGCTTTGTCACCACAAAGCTAAATGGGGTTCTTTATGCACCCATACCTTAAATTGAAGTAAGAAGAATATCCGGCCCATCCACTGTGCCCTTCTCTTTGTCATCAAGAGAATTATAGAGATGTTCCATGGTCCAGATATTTAGGAATATTTACAATGGTAGGAGATAATCCTAGACCTTCACTTGTGCTGAAATAGTTTGAAGCACAGGTCAATGACAAAAATATGCACTCACTCAGCACTACTTTAAGTATAGTGTGTTTAATATATATTTTTTGATTTTTAAATGACGTGGATTCCTTCTGAGCTGACACTATTTCTTGCAATGCATGATTATATTGCTAGGTGTACCACTGTTAACTTTACAAAGAGCGTGTGTTGTGGTGTGCAGTTTGTCTTTTTGGCTGGAAGTTTCGCTTTCGCCATATCTCTTTCAACAAAAGCAGCATGCGCTGTTCAAGGTTTGTGGTTTGTTCAAAGGAACCCTCGAGGTTGTGTCATATAGTACTTCCCAATGGAACCTTCCCTTTAGGTCCTGTTGAGATATCGTGCCAAAAGGTTCTGAATTTTGCCTCACTCTAGTTAAACTACACTCATCAAAGCTCAGGGGATTATGCCTGTAATAAGATTTGTTTCTTATAAAACCATTCCAGGGGCTTTGTATTATCATGTTGTCCAATACAAATCTATTAGACATATTTGCTTTTTCACAGCTGGGTTGAATGTCCAGTTTTTTTTAAATCGTAAATTAAATTCTAAATATTTTGACTGCCTGTCTTCTTTAAGTAATTTAATAAAGATATTGTATGCAGATATCTGGAGAGATTGAGAAGGTTGGTTTAAATCATTATAATTGATTAAGGAATCAAAGTTCCAAACCAACGGCCTTGGGTCCAACTGCACTTATTGTGAGCTAAACAACACGTCTCTTAAGCTCCACCCTTTCATGACAACTCCTGACAATATGTCTCTACACAACCAGAAGTCAATTTTAGATTCACCTGATGGCTATGAGGTATACAACTATCTTACAATATAGCTTTGGACATGTTTTCACCGGTAGTCACTGTTTCCTGTATTTTGTTAATGCACTGATTTAATCTAACCAGTACAATTGTAAGACGTTGTCGTTTGCCAGAAAATAATGATTAACTTTGGCATGTTTTAGTTAGCATAACTAGGCAGAACCAGGCCACAGTGACAATCAGTCATAAATACTGCAGAAAAGTGCATGTTTATTTAGGATGTATGTGCATTCTACATGCATGTGTCTTCAATATTCTTCTCTAATTAAAAAAAAAATGAACGTAAATACGGCCTCTGATATGGTCTGTTTTAATACAATTGTATAACAATTTGTTCTCCTCTCTGGAGGGCAGGGTGTGTTTCTGTTACAAGTTCTAGGTCACTTAGTTTGTCTCTGCTGGTAGTTGAACAAGCTATTGTATTCCTGTGCATCATGATGTCTGATTTTACCCCCTTAATTAAATAGGTATAGCTTTAACTAATAAGAAGCTTTGGGAAGTTGCGGTTTCTAGGCGCGTTCAAAAATAAGGTTTTGTAAGTTGTCATGAATGGAAGAATTTATTCCAACCCTTCTACATAATGCCATGTATGAACATACGTGTGCCTTCTGACCCTGAAAGATTATAGAAGACGTTATTTTAGAGGAGAGTCAGTTGCTTTGTAGGGATCTTTTGAAGTTTCTTGGAAGACAGATTCTATGTCAGCCAATTTTGCAGATTTATTTAGATACTAATATTTTTGCTAATTTGATTAATTTATTAATTCATCTTTTTGGTTTCTCTAACAACACTATTTTTAATAACCCATTAGGTTACTAACATTAGAGTCTTGTCACATACAGGTTTTAGTAATAGCCTTGAACTAAGTCAATGTGAGTCTTAGATAATCCCATTCCTGCCTAATGACCCTTTTATTTCTTAAATAAAGTGTCCACACGTTATAAAATATTTGAGTATGCATGACCACTCCCTAATAAATATTGAAATTGAAAAAGCTTGAAGAGCTGTCATTTTACAATAAGATTAATTGGTGGGATCAATATGAGGATGTGTCATATTTTACGTGTAGGACGAAGATAAAAGGATAATTGCAGTTAATTTCAGGTGTGAAGGCAGACTCATTCACAGAGCTACCATTTTTGGAACATAAGATATACTTCTCAATTGAGCTTTCAGAGTTTTATATGAGGCACTAATGGAGCTTCTTACCAAGGCTGTGGTACTATAATTTGTAGAGTTCAGTGACCTCAGAGCTTCTGTAACTTATTTTAAGTAGCCCTGCATGAGCAGGAAGACTGCTACGCATTAGGCAATGCAGTGCATTCACCTCACAGCAGCACTGCTATACTCTCAGTTCGACATTTCCACTTTTTTAGAGCAGGAACATTGACTTTCAATGACACAATTTCAGAAATCCCAGCAGTAATGCTTTAGCTTTGGGGTGGAGGGGGGTCATTTCAATGCCCCATAGAACCGCTTCTATAGTTTTATTGGGACAGTACTACCATGTTCCTACAGATGTAGGCAACAAATGTAGAGAGACAGTGCCTGTTTGCTCCTATGGTTTTAAACTGTCAGTATTAGAACCACTTAGCAGAGATGATATGATATAAATGATACAGTGCCACAACCTCTAAGCATGGTTGTTATTTTTTTTAATTCATCGGTAACAAATCTTATGGAGGAGGGTTGCTATAATCCTTATAGAGTAATACTGATCACTTTTAACTGTCTCAGGAAAGAGACCAATATTTGTATGATCATGAAGTACATGCACTTCTTGTACATTCTAGAGCAGGTTTGATGGGAGATGACATGGTGTACACAAGACACTATCAGTTCATACTGTTCACATAGTACAGAAGATGTACACACGGTTACAGTTCAAGCAGCAGTGCAAGCATCAGAACATGCACTGTTCTTTTAATTGCAAAACATTTACAATACGGATATGAGCAGTAAAAGATTTGCTGCAAACACCCAAACACACATGGAAAACATACAGTAAATGGAACACTTATGCTTTATTCAGTCATACATTCAGCTCAATTACAGATCGAAAACATTCATCCTATCCTGTCCAGTTCATTGCATTTGCTGAACGCTTTAAATACCAGAACTACCTGGTACCAGAACACATAGACCAAACGATGTTTTGATGAGCTCTCATGATAATCTTAGGTTACAGCATCCATTTTAGGACATCCTCATTCCTCACTCCTCATCCCTACTTCTCATCCCTGCTTCTCATCCATCATCCCTACTTCTCATGCATCATCCCTTAATTTCTTCCATCATCCTTACTTCTCATCCATCATCCCTACTTCTCATGCATTATCCCTTAATCTCTTCCATCATCCCTACTTCTCATCCATCATCCCTGCTTCTCATCCACCATACATCATCCCTACTTCTCATCCATCACCCCTACTTCTCATCCATCATCCCTGCTTCTCTTCCATCATCCCTACTTCTCATCCATCATCCCTGCTTTTCATCCATCATCCCTACTCCTCATCCCTCATCCCTGCTTCTCATCCATCATACATCATCCCCCCTTCTCACTTCTCATCCATCATCCCTACTTCTCATCCATCATCCCTACTTCTCATCCATCATCCCTACTCCTCATCCCTGCTTCTCATCCCTACTTCTCTTCCATCATCCCTACTTCTCATCCCTCATCCCTGCTTCTCATCCCTACTCCTCATCCATCATCCCTACTCCTCATTCTTCATCCCTCAGTCATACCAACACATTTTCAGTTTTGTGAAACACACCTTTACACTGATTGGTTGGGAACAGCCAATCAGAGTTATGATAGAGAGCTGCATTCTATTTCAATGAAAAACAGCCTTCTCATTGCACATGGTGGGTGAAGAGGGAGGAGAAGAAATGTAACTGTGTGTTTGTTTCCAGTGAATTCAAGGCTGTACAACATTTCATTTTATTTACCTAAGTGTTTTTCTGTTTACACAGGCCTCTGCGGAAAGCTCTGTTGGTTTGGGAAATACAAGGAGCCCCAGCTTGGGCCATAAATCAGCTCTTGGAGAAACAGTTATACAGGTCATCTACAGTTCAACCGAAAACCTTTCTGGTTTCAGTTTCATATGTAGAAAGAAAATGTTTAAAATCAACTCTGTTGACAGTGCAATCCAATTCATCCAAACCTTTTCTGGTTTAATTTTTACTTGTAACAAATAAAATATTTAAATCTGAGCCCACTTTTTATTTGTAACAAATAATATGCTTACATCTGAGGCTGCTTTTATCTCTGAGGGCTGTTTTTTTTCTTTTCTGAAACCAGAAAGATTTTCCATGAACTGTATAACCCTTTCTCCAAGAGCTGATTTATGGCCCAGGCTGTGGGCCCCTTGTATTTCCCAAACCAGCAGAGCTTTAAGAATACAGCTCTCTCTCACAACTCTGATTGGCAGTTCCTAACCAATCAGTGTGAAGTTGTGTTTCACAAAACTAAAAATGTGTTGGTATGACTGAGGGATGTAGGGATGATGGCTGAGGCATGAGAAGTAGGAATGAATGATGAGAAGTAGGGATGAGAAGCAGGGATGAGGGATGAGAAGTAGGGATGATGGAAGAGAAGTAGGGATGAGAAGCAGGGATGAGGAGTAGGGATGATGGAAGAGAAGCAGGGATGATGGATGAGAAGTAGGGATGATGGATCAGAAGTGAGAAGTTGGGATGATGTATGATGGATGAGAAGCAGGGATGAGGGATAAGGAGTAGGGATGATGGACGATGGATGAGAAGCAGGGATGAGGGATGAGGATTAGGGATGATGGCTGAGGCATGAGAAGTAGGAATGATGGATGAGAAGTAGGGATGAGAAGCAGGGATGAGGGATGAGAAGTTGGGATGATGGAAGAGAAGTAGGGATGAGAAGCAGGGATGAGGAGTAGGGATGATGGAAGAGAAGCAGGGATGATGGATGAGAAGTAGGGATGATGGATGATGGAAAAGAAGCAGGGATGATGGATGAGAAGTAGGGATGATGGATGAGAAGTAGGGATGATGTATGATGGATGAGAAGTAGGGATGATGAATAAGAAGTAGGGATGATGGATGATGGATGAGAAGCAGGGATGATGGATGAGAAGTAGGGATGATGTATGATGGATGAGAAGTAGGGATGATGGATCAGAAGTGAGAAGTTGGGATGATGTATGATGGATGAGAAGCAGGGATGAGGGATAAGGAGTAGGGATGATGGACGATGGATGAGAAGCAGGGATGAGGGATGAGGATTAGGGATGATGGATGAGAAGCAGGGATGATGAATGAGAAGTAGGGATGATGTATGATGGATGAGAAGCAGGGATGATGAGTAGGGATGATGGATGAGAAGCAGGGATGATGGATGAAAAGTAGGGATGTTGGAAGAGAAGCAGGGATGATGGATGAGAAGTAGGGGTGATGGATGAGAAGTAGGGATGATGTATGATGGATAAGAAGTAGGGATGATGGATGAGAAGTAGGGATGATATATGATGGATGAGAAGTGGGGATGATGGAAGAGAAATAGGGATGATGGAAGAGAAGCAGGGATGATGGATAAGAAGCAGGGATGAGACACACGGATGAGAAGTACGGATGACGGAAGAGAAGTAGGGATGATGGATGAGAAGTAGGGATGATGGATGAGAAGCAGGGATGAGAAGTAGGGATGAGGAGTGAGGAATGAGGATGTCCTAAAATGGATGCTGTACATGATAATCTGAGGTATTTGGAGAGCTCTGTATCTTTTGCAAGCCATATTGTAGGCAACATTTAAAATGGCTGAGTGTTGCCCATGTCAAAGGTGGCTAGTGCATCCTTTACGAACAAACAGAGCTACATCAATGAGGGGTGATAAAACTTAAAGAGAAGGTCAATCATTGGTAGACCAAGCAAAACATAGCAAACCTCTACCAGTACAAAAACTATGCTTTAAAACATTTTATTCCTACTTTGTATAAGTCCTGTACAGTGCAACACAGATGCACTGTTTAAAACCATTTCTCCAAATGAACATCGGTCTCTAAGAGGCATTATTTATAGGTGGAAAGCCCTGTCTAGAAATGGTATTAGATAGGATTTCACATTTGAAAACCATGAGTGGTGGTATAGGAACACCCATGTACCTCCAATATGATGCCCCCTTGACAATAAACAATGTAAATAATTGCATAGTGTTACTTTGATTTACTTTGAGGCTATTTTCCAGCACTGGAAGGTAAATCCCAATTCTATATTTTGCACCAGTTTGCATCACCTTTGTGGTGCAGAGCCTGTGGAAAGTGTTAGTAAATCTGCCTGTTGGTGTGCCCTTGCATTAAATTTTCATGCGAGATACCAACAATGATATTGTTTTAAATGTTGGCTAATGTTTGAGATAACTTTTACAAACAATGTTTGCCCATGCTATGTGTGGACATAACAGTGCGCCACGAAATAGTGCTATTCAAGGCCAATATTTCTGGAGTTTAAAGTTGTAACCATTTTCAGTCCACAGTTGTGTCATTCCAGTATTCCTTTGAAATTGCAAAGGATTATCAGTATTGATAATTCTATTAAATTTTGCCTCATCGGAGAAACCGCTGGCCACTGGAGGTATGGTGGCAAGGTTCTGTATTGTGCACATTCAACATTGTAGTTAATATTGTTTAGTCTTTCCAACATTGTTTTTTCCAGAAGTGCATACATTGTACTCCATGGTGCAAACATTGTTTTGGGCTTGTTAGTAGATCCTTTAACTTGGGACGGTTATAATGTTGATAGCTGTTCTGGATGTTTACTCACCAATATTTTACTTCCAAATGGACTGTTCCTTCTTTTGTCTACATAAGACTTTGGCATTTTCATATTGACAAATGGGTTTGGTGTTGTATTAGGTTTTGGACAAAATACCTCGGGCTTCATTTTTTAGAAAGTGGCACAACAAGGCGTTGCACCACATTTGGCAGCGCTGTGCTGCATCACTTCAGAAACGGAGGTATGCACTGTATTTAAGATAATATGGCACACCCCTATGTATTCCCTAGTGCTGGCGCTAAATTTAGCATTGCAGTCACCCTTGCACCTAGCGTTGCAGGGAATGTTTGCTTCCTGTGTCCCTTCCTGCACATAAACAATCAATAATGGCAATTTGTTACTTCTATGTGTGCTGTAGAATGCGGTACACATAGAAGTAGCAAATCAACATTATTTAATGATGGTTTATGTGCAGAAAGGGACACCTTCCTGCACATAAACAATTAATCATCACGTTTTGCTCTTTCTATGTGTGCTGCACAATGCAGCACACATATGAAAAGCAAAAACAAGGAGAAATAAAAGTATTTTTCCTTGTTGTGCTCTGCTAACGCCATCCCTGGGGTGGTGTTAGTTTTTGGCGCTGCCTCAGGTGTACGATTAACGTAATCATGGGGAAGTGTCAAAATGCACTGAGTGTTGCAGTGGAATGCTCACATCAACTCCCATTGCACGCCCCTTTCACGCTAAATGATACTTGTAAAGGGGCCGTATTTATAGGGGGAGTTAAGCCACAAAAAGTGGCATAACTCTGCCTTATAAATATGGGGCAGGGCTTTGTGCCACTGGAGCGATGTTAAAAGTGACTCTCCAGTGGAGAAAGGACCTCGTAAATGAGGCCCTTAGTTTTAAATATAGTAGTGCCTATTTACACGGTCGTTGGGTTATGAATTCACGCTTCTGTTTACAAGGCTGCTGGCTAAATAGCAGAGCATGTGCAATATTTGACAAGTGGTCATGTAAAAAGGTAGCAAATCTTATTTGCCCAGCCCTGACTAAATAGCAGAGATTATGTACTATTTGGCCTGCAGACATGCAAAGAGCAAAGAAACATTACTATTCACCCAGTTGCTGACTAGATAGCAGAGATTATGTACTATTTGGCCTGCATCCATGCACATAGTAGCAAAGAAACGTTATTATTAACCCGGCAGCCAAGTGGATAGCAGAGATAATGTACTATTTAGCCTTCAGCCATTCAAACAGCAAAGGAACTTCACTATTTACATGAACAACGCTACATAACAGAGATCATCTACTATTTGGCCAGTGGCCATTCACACAGCAAAGAAGCTTAATTATTTATACTGCCAGTGACTATGAAGCAGGTATAATGTACTATTTGGGCTGCTGACTACACAACAGTGACCATATACTATTTGGCCAGGGACCAGGGAAACAGCAAAAAGACTTAGCTATTCATCCGTCTGCCAACTAAAATAGCAGAGATTATGGATTATTTAATGAGCTACTATGCCAGAGCTAAAACAATGTACTCCCTACCAGTCATCCATATAAATGACAGATATTTTGTACAATTTGCCCACAGCATGCAAATAGAAAAGAAACAACTTAACTATTTGCCCAGTCACTCAATAAATAGTACAGATTATGTACAATTTGCTTAATAGGTGTACAAATATCAAAAAAGATTCACTATTACCCAGCTGGCAAATAAATGGCAGAGATCGTGTACTATTTGACCAGCAGGCGTAAAAACAGCAAAGAAGCTTTATTATTTACCTGGCCACCGACTAGATAGCAGAGATCATGTACTAGTTGTCCGTTAGGCATGGAAACAGCAAATAAGTTTCACTATTTACCGTCCCCCTACTGAACAACAGAAACAGACATAGGGGGTCATTCTGGTCAACGACCGCGGGAGCACCGCCAACAGGCTGGCGGTGCTCCCAAGGGCATTCTGACCGCGGCGGTATGGCCGCGGTCAGAAACAGAAAACCGGCGGTCCCCCGCCGGTTTTCCGCTGCCCTGAGGAATCCTCCATGGCGGCGCAGCTTGCTGCGCCGCCATGGGGATTCCGACCCCCTCACCGCCATCCTGTTCCTGGCGGTTTTGACCGCCAGGCACAGGATGGCGGTGAGGGGTGTCGTGGGGCCCCTGGGGGCCCCTGCAGTGCCCATGCCAATTGCATGGGCACTGCAGGGGCCCCCGTAAGAGGGCCCCTAAAAGATTTTCAGTGTCTGCCATGCAGACACTGAAAATCGCGACGGGTGCTACTGCACCCGTCGCACCCTTCCCACTCCGCCGGCTCCATTCGGAGCCGGCTTCCTCGTGGGAAGGGGTTTCCCGCTGGGCTGGCGGGCAGCCTTCTGGCGGTCGCCCGCCAGCCCAGCGGGAAACACAGAATAACTGCGGCGGTCTTCTGCCCGCGTAGCGGTATTCTGTTGGGGGAACTTTGGCGGGCGGCCTCCGCCGCCCGCCAAAGTTAGAATCACCCCCATTGTGTACTATTTGGCTGTTGGACATGCAAACAGCAAAAAAGTTTCATTATTTACCCACCCACCGAATATGTAGCAGAGATCATTACTGTTTTGCCAGTGGTAGTTCAAACAGTAAAATCATTGAATCATTCCTCCCACTCAATCAGAGGAGATGAGCGCTTGGGGGGTCGGCGATGTCTTTACGGAATTTAGGTCGTGGTCTGGGCGGCCTGTAGATGGGTGTGCCATAAAAGGAGGAGTTAGGGTTGAACTGAATCTGGAAGTGCAGCTGTTCATGGGTTGGCTGAGACTGTGACTTGTTGGTGATTGTCAGGCAGAGGGGTGGTTCTTGTACACTATGGCAATGCCTCCTCCAGGCCGGTTGACTCTGTCTTTGTGGATGATTTTGCAGTTGTCTGGGATAGCCGTGCCAATGTCCGGGGCAAAGGTGGGGTGATCCATGTCTCCGTGAAGAAGGTGACACCCGAGGAGGTCGAGTCCCGGAGGTCCCAGACTTCTATTACATGCTTGACGAGGGAGAGTGTGTTTAGGACTATGCACTTTAGGTGGTTTTCTGTGCTTGGTACGGAATCATGTGTTGGTCCATGGAGCGTGCGGGAGCAAGTGCGGCATGAAAAGCCCCACGAGTGTTCTGTAGGTCAGCTAAGTGGCAGGCTGAGGATCTTTCCTTGTTTAGGGCATTTTGTGTTGGAGTAGAACTAGCAGATGGGGCAAGGACCAGAGTCTGTGGCACTGGGTGCGGTCACGGCGGGACGGGCGCAGACAGGCTTGCCTTTTGCGCACCTTTGGCACACCAGCGGCACACCCGCTGCATGCAGTCATGCAGCAGCTGCCATTAGGAATGGGAGGGAGGCGGAGGCCCGGTCAGCTTGGAGGTGGGAGGTGCAGACAGGAGCCTGCATGTGGAGGTGGGCCTTAAACTGAGAGTCAGGCAGGCCCTCATTTTGCTCAAGACAGAGGCAGCAACAGCAGCAACAGGTGGAGCTGCACAGAGGAGGGCAGCAGACGCTGACCAAAAGGTCAGAGGAGTCACCCTCTCAGTGCGCAGCGGGCATTAAGAAGAGGAGGGAGGTGGGAGGTCTGGTCAGCTTGGAGGCAGGAGAGTGGGAAAAGCTCTTTGCAGGGAGGAATGGGGTGGGGCCGCAGGGGCAGCAACGGCACAGGGAAAATGCAGGAAGAGTGAAGGGAGAGAGAAGGACAAGAAGGAAATAGAATCAAAAAGGAATAAAACAGAAATAAAAAACAGAAGTGAATCAGATGTAAAAGCAGGAGTAAAGTGAGACAGAAGATACTTACATGCTGATGGCCACTAGGCCACCACGGATGAGGCACAGGGATGATGGCTTAGATTGAAGCAGGAATAGTTTATAGGACCTGTATACTATCAAACACCTTCACTAAAATGGCTTAGGTTGGAGTGAGAATAGTAAATCTGACCTCTGTACTATCCAACACTTTCTCCAAAATGCCTTAGGTTATAGTGGGAATACTGTGTGGTATCCTATTGCTGTCCAGCACCTTTCCCAAAAAGGAATTAGGGGCTGAGTACGAGTTTGGCAGTCTGGTGACTGCCATGTTGGCGGTCTGACTGCCAACAATCTTGTGGAGCAGAAGACCTTATTGGAAGTTTGGCAGTCATACATACAGAAGACCGTCAGCGGACCGCCACCATCGCCAGGCAGTACAAACCACCACGGTTACCTGGAAGCACAAACAGGCCGGTGGAGCCTGTGTTTCCGCTGGACCCTTTCACGGTTGCACACTGCAAATGAGACCGTGGCAGTCTAACCACCACATCCCAGAAGGTAGAAACAGGCAGTATTAAAGGAGACACTCACCTGCAGGAAGCCACTCATGTCCGGAGCTGCCATGGAACCTTTTGAAAACATCATGCCGTTGCTCCTGCTCACCCAAGACAAAATCTGCGCCCCGTGGATGACAGCAACTGTAAGTACACACACCTACCTGTATAAATAACATCTAAAAACAGCACAAACAGCCGGGGAATACATGATGGGGGGACCCACGGGCAGCAGCTACATGTATCAAATAACACACACCCACAAACAGATATCAACACCGACACCCGCACACTCACAATACGCACACTTTGGTCAGCACACCCACACATTGCACTGCAACATTACACAAATACACACGAACGCACAGCACAGGCACAGGGTCACTGAAGGCTACACAGCATTCTCACACACAGAAACAACAACAACACACCAACTGCACACATACAAATACAACTCACACACTCATGACCAACACTGGCCAGGAACTGCCCACACATGTCCAACGATGTGGCATGGAACACATACAAAACACCATGAAACAATCCTGCAGTGGTCACGCACATCACACGCACACAGCATAATGGAAGCACAATGGCAATACACAGAGAGACAAATAGACAAAAGAGCCAAAGATCATCCAAACAAAAATACCTGCACATGTGGAATCTGAGCATCAGGAGCATACGTGAATGAGGCTGCACTGGGGCATACTTCACTTTGGACAGGACAAACAACGCATGAACAGGAAATGGCCCTACATGGATCCCAGGTACAAACAATACCAAAATAAAGTGTCAGACACAGCTACACAATGGGAGGGGCAAGTCTGCAAAGCACATGCAACTCCTACACCATGAGACATACCTCTACACAAACTAGATACAAAGGACACATACCTAAATGGACACATGCACACTCAAATGCATAGCAACCTAGCACAACTTAACACACTGCATGCCTGCAATAACAAAACCCAAGAAGACACACATCACACGTACAATAGCCATATTAGGGGGACAACTCGAACACCATACATGTCCACATTGCACAACACAAAAATAAAAACTTACCATAACAAGCACTACACCAAGATTGTATATATACACACATATACCCATCGCATAACAGATATCCTTCTCTTAGGGGACAACAGCACTCCACACAAACACAATTACTGCAAACAACGCCACATGAAGCAGCAAACAGGCACAAACACACACACATGCAGGTACACAATCAAAGTCACTCAGGAACAACACAAATCTAGGAAAGGAAATGCAGGTGTACCCAAAAAAACACTAACTGTGTGGGTTTATTAAAAAAAGGGCTGTAAGTCCAAGGCCAAAGGCCAGTCCATATTGTGTCAAAAAAATGGAAATGTGTTGTTACAAACTTGAATCCTAATTCTAACTGCCATGTAACCTTCACAGTAAGGGGCATCAAGGGGGCAGGCAGGCACCTCAGGGATTATCTGGGGATTGAGGTAGGGGAGATCAGGTTTGGGAGGGGAGGCTTGGGCTTCAGAGGGGGGTGCTACTTTTTGGAAGGGGAGTTTCTTCTTGGCAGGGGGAGGGGTATGGGTCTTTGCAGGGGGGGGAGGGGAGGCCTTAGAGGTGGAAGGGATAGTCTTGGGGAGGGATGCAAAACTTTTGGGTGTGGTACAGGGAGAGGACAGGGGTAAAGCCTGTACCGCAAAGGAAAAGTTTTTTAGACACACGGGGACGGTCATCAGAAGGGGGGCAGGATTTGGAGGTTGAGGGAGTGGTTGTCTGACATGTAATACTGGATGTCTTGGGTGAGTGCTTGTGGGAGGTATGCTTATGTGGGGTGGGTGTCTGTTGGGTGGGTGAAGGAGGGTGTATATGTGTCTTGGGCTGAGGTGGTGGATGTGTGGGTGATGCTGTGGTTGTCTGTTGGGGTGACTGCAGGTATGCTGGATGTGGTGCATGTAGGTGTGTCTGTAGTTGTGGTGTCTGCAGGTGTGGTGATAAGGGTGGATGTCTGAGGGTCTGTTGGCATGGTGTCTGCAGGTAGAATGGGTGTGGTGGATGTGTCAGTGACTGATGTGGTGGTATCTGTAGGTTTGCCAGATGTCATGTGTGCGATGCCAGGGCGGGGGGTGTCAGGGAAAGTAGTGACTGTTGCTGTGTCTGCAGTTGGATATTATTTGTGTGCCTGCACATGTGCCGTGTAGTACTTGTGTTTGTGAGTGCTCCATTTTTCTGTTGAGGTGGAAGCATGGGAATCTGTCTGTGTGCTTTGCGTCGGTCGGGAAAGGGGGATTAGGTTTGGAAAGAGGGAGGTGGAAGGGGAAGGAGGACAAGGGGTGACTGACTGCCATCAATGTGGAGGCCGGAGCCTGAAAAGATCTATGTAGGTCAGCCATTGCACTGTGAGTGCCCTCCAGGAATGTGTTTGTCTTCTGGAGTTGGGTTGTCAGTCCCTGGATGGCATTCACGATGGCAGACTGACCCACAGAGATGTTTCTCAGGTGTTCAATAGCCTCCTCACTAGGGCAGCAGGGGGGACAGGGGCTGGGGCAAAGGTGCCTGCGTCAAAGGAGACACCCACCCTTTTTGGTGAGCGGGCACAGCCAACTGGGTGGGGAGCAAAAGGGAGGGAAGTGATACAACAGGGTGGCAGCTAAAGATGGTGCTAGGGGGTTCCCTGATGGGTCTGCCACCACTAGGAAGTGGCCACTGGATGAGGAATCCAAGGATGTGGAGGCTGATCGGGTCTCCCCAGTGGCACTCCCCTTGCCCTCTATGCCGCTGGGTCCCTCTGTGTTTTTGGTCTCTTGAGGTCCCGTGGCCAGATGCTTCCCCACTCGGCTGTGCCCTGTCTTCTTTGCCTGCCTGTGCTGATGCTGCCAAAAGAAAGTGAAATAGGGTCACAACATGGACTTGAAAACACTTCAATCACTACTCTGAGAGATCAATCATGCCATCATGTCAAGAAGTCCCACGCAAAAAGTGTGACCTAAGTAGCACAATCATGTGCCACAACATAACCATGCATGCCATCTTACAAAAGTGACACATGTGAGAAACAGGACCTCAGACTACTATTGCATGGCTGAAGTCTAGCAACCACACTAATCATACCACAACTAGGTTACCTCTCCATCCTCAAACCTGTGCCACACGCAGCAAACCCCAGTGACCTCGTAGTCAACAATGGGATGCCACTGTATGTTACTCTACCAAATACACAGACACAACCTCAGGCTCACATCCATTCTGCACTGACGTGATGTACCAACTATATCAGAGAGGGAAATACAGCTGATACACATACAAAGCTGCACAAACCTGGTGTAGGTGACATGGAAATGAGCATGTCACTATAGACAAATCACAACAATGTACGGCTTCACAAGTAACACCTGACACCCACTGCAATGTTTACATCTTAGTGTGTTTGTAGTGAACAATAGTACTGTGCAGGTTGGAGAGACACAGAATTTGCAATCACCAACAGAAGGACACCAACTTATTTTCCAATGAGAAGCCACATCACTACCCACATCTCAGACATGGTAAGCATGGTAAACATAGCATCTGTCTGTGGATGAATCCCTGTCCCAAATACATGTGATCCAAACATGACTGCAAGTCACTTCATGATGCAGTTCAACAGTCAGGGCACAATACCCAATCATTACACAAGTGCAATACACTTCTCAACATGAATCCACATCAAGGGTACATACAGACATAAAATGGATCCACACTCTCTGCCCTACCTGTCATATCCTCATTGCTACTGCAGCTTAACAGGGCTAATGACATGATAGGAGGCATGAAGGTATCTGTAAGAAGGCATGTGATGGTCGCACACTCCTGATTGTGGTACCACAAGAAATGGATCATCATTGTAGGTGTACTTTTATAAAAGCAGTTCACTATGCACATTTACGTGAGAGACTCCAGACATCATCTCATCAACATGGGTAGCACATGCATAACACAGCAGCATAGATATGTACCCTTAGGAGAATAGAGCACATGCTGACATGAAGGCACATGGACTGTTGCCAACAGTGATGACACATCACTCATGTCAATGGGCATTCCCCACTTACAAAAGGGAAAGTAGTTTGCTAAAGCTGCCAACAATTAGCCACGTAAGTCATGTCACTCTATGATGGATACCTACACATCACAGAGAGCAGGCAGGTAGAAGCACCCATCATACACTGAAGATAACTAACTCCTGGTTGGCAGATGTCATCCTACACATATTCCAAGACACATGGCTGAGGACAGAGATCCACATCCTACTTAACTTTGGCCTGTAACATTTGTGAGGAGTGATCTGTTGGAGAAAACTAACACCCACTAGCAGAACAAACAGTAAATATTTGTTCACTTCACACATCTATATGTGGTCCACGCAAAGCAAAAAGTATGAGGATGCCCCACAGTTTTGTCCCAAGTCCCAGGTACAAAAGGAAAATCACACCAGTAGGAAACACATGACCTGTCTACAAAAATAAGCTCCCATATGATCTGTGACACATGACACATCCCTCATTGTCAGGGGGAAGCAGTAGGTCCCTCACTCAGTCACCTGGCAAAGGGGCAAACAGGCCTTACACTCACCTCATTGTGGCTGCCGTGCTGTATTCAAATGCCCATCCAACTCCGGGTAGGCCACCACCAAACTGCTGGACATTTGGGTGGTCATTGTCTGATGGGCACACCATCCACGTTGGGAGGACAGCCCCAGTTGGGCCTCCGCAACCATCCGGGCTCAGCGTCTCAGGTCCTCCTACCTCTTGAGACAATGGGCTCCACTGGCTGTGGACCCCCATGGTCTGCACCTTCTTAGTGATGGCTCTCCAAATCTCCTTCTTCTGATGGGCATTGACCTGCATGGATACAAAAGAAAAGACAAGACATCATGTCCCAAAGTCCCATACAGGATGGCTGAGTTACATACAGGTCAGTGTGGCAAGCTATGAACATCCTGTCCTTACCATACTGCCCATGTGTGGCACATAGCAGACATTGGACACAGGGACATGACTACAATCAGTACCCAAAATGCTGTCCTACACACCACCCAGTTCAGACCCTGCACTGACTGGGTAGGTCAACTGTGACTTCAGTTGGACATGAGCTACCAACCTGACAGAGATCATAAACACTATGAGACACATCACACCAAGTGGCTACTGACAGGTAAACTCCTCAGCCACAAATGCACATAAATATCCATTATCCAAGATTATCAGCCGCAGCATACAGTTGCAACAGGACACAGCCAGTCTACAAACTCCACTATCGCCCTTGGCTCACAATGAAGGGGATGGCATAGTGGGCACACAGAGAGTCAAGCCTGTCCATGTGTGAATATGCGCAGATACAGATGCAGGCACATGACACTTCCGGGGGCAGGAATCTGTGTGTCTCATCAACAACACAAAAAACACTTCTACACATGTGTGTTGACTTAACCTAGGGTACCTTTGGAAAGACATGGCCATGCATTGTACATGTCATCAATAAGCATCACACTGATTCCACTTATGCAATAACCTAAATGCAATGACCCGGCACAGGACACATGTGAGCTGGATAAAGGTGACAACAATGCTGTGGGTTCAAGGTACCTGTCAAGGCTATGAAACACACATTGACAAAGATGAAAACAGCACATCTGTCACAGATCAACAGAGAGCCCTTTTTACCATTTCTATTCTATTCAGTTGACAGAGGCTTAATAAGCTGTATATTGGCACTGAGGCATTATTTGGCATCTGACCATGCTGTGCATGGATACTGGGTGTGGGCACAGTGTCACACTTGCATAGCAAGAGGGATTTGTTACCATCCCAGATTGCATCATATACTGTGAGAAACATTAGACAGGCCTGGGTCTCTGAAGAATGAGCATTAAGACCTATATGAAACACTATATCCAATACTTACATGCATAACAGTACATCATGTAGCCAACAGCCAATTGGCATGTAGTGCCTATGTGCAGAGCTGAGGGCCATAGTAAGTCATGAATTGGCTTCCAAACAACAGTCTAACAAGGTCAGATGTTTTTTGACCTTGCTGTGTCAACATACACAGATCTCTAATTACAATCAAGCACCACATACAACATGCATTCTCCACTCCTGCTGTCATGCAATCACATGTGATCGGACATTGATGGCATCTTTTGCTAAGATATGCCTAGGGACGGTTGTCGTGACTTCTCACCTAGCTAGGTTCATCAAACACAAGCTTGGTCAGGGAACGTTCAATACACTCACCACAATGTTTCAGAACTCAGTACCTGCCAAATGATACAGAAATATGCCTATTGACTCACCCATTGATGCACACTGACAGTACCTAAAGGCTTTGCCTACACAATCTGACAAACTGGGCCAAACTCTAGGCTGTCTAAAGGTAAGATATGTTGAGGTACAGAGAAAACTGTGCACATGGGGCACTTACCTGCTCCTCTGCTGGCAGCAGTGTCAGGAGTTAGGTGAGGGATTTTTAGAACATGGTTGTCATGTCCACCACATATGCGAGTGCCACCACCAGCAGACACAGCCATTTGCCCAATACCAGCAATGGCAACAAGGTGAACCAATGGCTGTGCCTGCAACGGTAGCATCTGCCTACTGCCATGACGACTTCCGCCGGGGGTCCCTGCTGGTTCCCAATGTCCAGTGAAGTAGGTCAGTAGCCACCATTTTAGAGGCATACTAGGCCATTTTTAGTGTTTTTTTAGATGTGTCACTAATCTGAAAATGTTGTTCTGATGAATTATGACTGCTGGCATTGTCCTGTCATGTAGGTTAATGGTATTTTACATCATCTAGGTATGATGGCAAGCATATGTGACACCATGATTAGGGACACAGGCCCCCACCCCAAACCCCCAGAGCAATTTAGGTTTTTGGGGCATTAACTCACTGTCCGAATGGCAAATCACATTCACATATTGTTGCTGTCCAGACAGACGATTTGTACACATTTGTGGAAATGCAAGGGCGAAGTATGTCACTTCTGTGTAATTAAAAGTGATGATGTGTACTGTGTATCATGTGCTCGGCTACTCACATGTCATGTCACTGTTTGACTATGACATGCATTATGTATCTTGCAAGGGACACACTGAATGATGGCTATACTCTACTTTTGTCCTCCATAGATACCCTGGGAGGGGAAGGATCAGGCAATGTCCTGTGTACCATCCACTGGGAGATCTTCAAGCAATGGAGGACAGACACATTAGCCAGATATACCGGCTGGATAGGCAGACAAATGTGCACCAGTTGGAGCCAGATCTGATGCCTGCCATCAGTCATCCAAATAGCATACCACCCATCACTGAAGACATGCACTGTTGCACTTCCTAGCCACAGGGTCCTTCAAAATACAGTGGGCTTATCTGCTGGGATGTCCCAGCTGAGGTTCAGTCTGGTCTCAAAGGATGTACTTTCAGCAATGTTGAAACACCTGGACAGCTACATCCAGTTTCCTCAACATGAGGATTTTTCCACATGAAGGCTGAGTTCTATGGTTTGGCACACATCCCACAAGTGGTGGGAGCCATTGATGGTACAGAAGTAGCCCTGTTTCTGCCACACGGCAATGAACACATCTATCAGAACAGGAAGAACTACCATTCCATTAATGTTGTTTGTTTGGCGGAACTACATTTCCCAAGTATGCGGCCATTATCCATGTTCAGTCCATGATGCCCTCATCATGAGGAACATCGCTACTCCACAGCTGATGGCACAAATGTACCCAGAGAGGGCCTGGCTGGTTGGTAAGTCACATATATTCTGTTTGTTTATATGCAATGTCTGCTGCTAGAGAGACGATGCTTGGGACTCATGGTTACACATATGTGGCATTCCCTTACAGGTGACTCCGCACACCCAAACTGTCCATGGTTATTGACACCGGTGAGGATCCCAGCTGTGCCTTGGAAAGTCCGCTTAAACAAGGCTAATGGAAGGACGCGGCATGTCTTGGAGCAGGCTTTTAGGCTATTGAAAGCCAGATTTTGTTGTATTGACAAGACTGGTGGCATCTTCCTCTACTTATCTGGAAAAGTGGGCAAGGTCATTGTGGCCTGCTCCATGCTCCACAACATTGCCCTGAAGAGAAATATCCCAATTAATCCAGACGAGGGAGAGCTAGCAGTGCCATGGGGCGAGCCACCTGAAATGCCAAGTGAGGATGACAGTGATAAGGATGAAGGTGGAGACATGCGGGCAGATCTCATCAATCACTACTTCACTTGAATGTAAGTATGTGATGTTATGTGATTACTGTGACTGTATGGGGAATTGTAGGGGTCATGATGTGCTGAGTAGGGAATTCCTTTTTACAAGAGACAGGGCATCTCATGCTATACATTATACAGGCAAAGCTTGCCAGCTAAGTCAGACTTTCACATGTGACTACCTTGATGATCTGCTTTGTTTGGCTCAGTCTCATTACATTGTCAGTGGATCAACTGAGTTTGAAATGATAATTGGGTCATATGTATTCCATTTATTGGCCTGAACTCCATGTATTTTATTCCTTCTTCCAAATGTCTTTACCATACCATCCTCATGTGAGCATTTCAAAGTTGGCAGGTAGCTATTACTGATATGACATATGAAGTGGACATGTTTGATCCAGGTAATGTTGGTCACAGATTTGGGGTGCATGAGTCCTGTGCCCAAGCACCCTCGACAGTGGGTGGGTAGGAATGTGAAATCCACAATCCACTTGTTTGCTGTGGTGTGTTGGTCCAATGGTCCTATGTGTGTGATCATGTGGCCTTGAAACATGTTCTCCTGTGCAATCCATGCATTATACCTTCACACTGTGTCAACATTGATCCCGTAAGATCTTCTTGTGGCAGTTGATGTGTTCCTTATTGCACAGGTTTGTGAAATTCCACCAGATTCTTGCTCATTGTAAAGGAGAGGATCTAGGCTTAGGAATGTTGCACTGCCCTCTGTCTGTGTCATGGTGCATGTTAAGTTGGCAGTCCTGGGTTTGGTATGTGATAAGGCTCAAGCTGGTGTGAACATCCACTACTCTGTTAGCCAAATCTTTGGGGCAAGGTCTAACAAATCCCTTTCCTGTGTGGTCTGGGCGATGGCATACTTGAGAGATCTGACTCATTATGGCTCAGTGTTGTTTGGCTATGACTGTCCAGACATTTTATCAGCCTATTTGCAGTACAGTGCAATAAAATATTTGGTGTGACCAGACACTTGTGACATTGTACTGCTAGTCATCATCAGCATGACACTACCTGAGACATCTCCTTACTTCCATTACCTTCTTATGACTTACTCATGTGCTTCACATATGATTACTATTACCTGGCTGATAGTGACCTGGCCAGGGGCATCATCAGCAGCCTGTTGATATGAGAAATACAATGTTAAAGGTTGTACTCTGACGTATACCTCCAAAAGTTGAAAGTGACATTGGGTCAGGGCCATGTTCACATTGGATTTGCAGATTTGCCGTATGCGACAGGTACATCATTTTTATTGCCATAACTTTGGAGTTACATACCAATTCCATTTCAGTATACTAGCCTCAGACTGTCTGGATTTTTGGGCTGTTTGAGGGATGGCCATGGACTCTAATCTTGCCAGCAGTGCATGCAACACAGTGGCTGTGCGGGATACTGTTTGGGTCATCTTGAGACCTCCTTCCCTGTATCACACACACTGGACAGTTGTCTTCCTCTCAGGTGAGTAGAGTTCAAGGGGTGAGTAGAGGGAGAAGGTTATTTTGGAGCAGGGAACACTGCGTTGACTGTGGGGGTTACAATACGGTTGCCCCCTGACCTTGACATTCCTGTAGGTGCCTGTCCTACACCCACACACTGTAAATTGTCCTCCTCTCAGGTGAGTAGAGTTCAAAAGGTGACTAGAGGGAGAAGAGTGTTTTGTAGCAGAGTGCACTGTTGGCTGCAGGGGTTACAGTACTGTTGCCCATTGGCATCCTTGTCAGTGCCTGTCCTACTCCCACACACTGTACAGTTGTACGCCTCTCAGGTGAGTAGAGTCCCATAGGTGAGTAGAGGGAGAAGGGTGTTTTGTAGCAGGGCACACTGTGTTGGCTGGGGGGGTTACAGTACTGTTGCCCCTGGCCTTTGCATTCCTGTCAGTGGCTGTCCTACTCCCACACACTGTTCAGTTGTCCTCCTCTCCGATCAGTACCAATCACTAGGGATTTGTAGAACAAGGTTATTTTGAGTGTGGTACACTGTTATGGTGTTCTTAATGGTAGAACAATGCCTTCTGGGAATTGTGGTGCTGTCATTCCCTGTCCTACACACAGTATACAGAGATGTGGTTCCCCCAGGTGAGTCCAGTTCCCATGTGAGATGGCAGACAGTGGTCTTTGAACAGGTGGTGACTGGGCTGGTGAATGAGAGGACAATGAAGGTGGCAAAAGGGGATCAGTGGGCATGCATGGCAATACATTTTGGTGATATTTTGTTGTTGCAACTTATCCAAGTCCACTTTCCTAGGTATTCCTATCAAGCCCTCAGGATGCAGGATGGGGAAGACCTTCTCCTCCCATGGTGAAAGTTGTCGGGAAGGAGGCTGGGGACCACAACCAGTCTTCAGGACAGTATGCTGGTACCTGGATGCCATGGAATGGACCTTCCCCCTGAGGTCGTTCCATTTCTTCCTGATGTCATCCCTTGTGTGCAGGGAGGTGTGTTAGGAATGGGGTCTTTGGTTGGCAGTCAAGTTACCCCTTGTCCAATCAAGGACCCTAACTCTAGTCAGGGTAAGTGACACACAATCCAAATTATCCTGTGCCCACCCTCTGGTAGCTTGGTACTGAGCAGTCAGGCTTAACTTAGAAGGCAATGTGCAAAGTATTTGTGCAAATCATACAATAACACCATATAGCACCACAAAAAATACACCACACAATGTTTAGAAAAATACATAATATTTATCTGGATAAATGCAGGTCAAAACGATTGTAGATGCAATTATTAAATGTTGAGATATCACTAAAAAGTGATATAAAGGGTTTTAAGTCTTTTAAAAGCAAACCTAGTCTCTTTCAAGCACAAAGTTCCTGGTTTGCGTGAAAAATCTCCGCAAAGAACCGCAGAGGAGGAAAAGTGTGAAAACAAAGTGGTGTGAGTCGATTTCTCGGGCCACACACAGCAATGTGTTGTTTAGTTTTGATGCAGGGATGGCTGTGCGTTGATTTCCGGCACTCCATCGTGGATCCTCTTCGGGTTGTGGGGTTTTCAGACACCCCAGGAATGATGCGTGGATTTCCTGCGCTGGCATGACGAAGTAACAGGAGCTGCGTTGATTCGGTAGGCGTTGTGTCTAATTTTCTACCACACAGCAGGCATTTTGTTGATTCCTCTCTGGAAGTCGGGCTGCGTCGTTCTGGTTCGGCTGTGCGTCGTTCCGGTGGGCAGTGCGTTGAATTTCCAGTCACTACGCTGGCACTGCATCGATCTTCTCATCGCAAAGTTGGGCTGCGTCATTCCATATCGGCGTGCAGTGAAATTTTCACCACGGTGCAGGCTGTGCATCGTTTCTGGCAGGCTGTGCGTCGAATTAGGCCACACAAGGAGTCCTTCTTGTAGAGATGAAGTCTTTTTGGGCCTGAGACTTCAGGGAACAGGAGGCAAGCTCTAACCAAGCCGTTGGAGAGCACTTCTTCACCACAGCCAGAGAGCAGCAAGGCAGCAGCGCAACAGCAGGGCAGCAGCCCTTCATAGAAAGCAGACAGGTGAGTCCTTTGGGCAGCCAGGCAGTTCTTCTTGGCAGGATGCAGGTTCTGGTTCCTGTTTCTTCTCCAGGAAGTGTCTTAGTTGGTAGGGGCAGGAGACCTGTTTATATACTCAAATGTGCCTTTGAAGTGGGGAAGACTTCAAAGAGTGGCTTAGAAGTGCACAATGTCCCCTTTCAGTTCAATCTTTTCTGCCAAGGTCCCAGTAGGAGGTATTTGAGGCAGTCCTTTGTGTGAGGGCAGGCTACAGTCCTTAGATATGCAAGTGTCAGGCCCTCCACCCTCCCAGCCCGGGAAGACCCATTCAAAATGCAGATGTATGCAAGTGAGGCTGACTATCCTGTGTTTGGGGTGTGTCTGAGTGAATGCACAAGGAGCTGTCAACTAAACCCAGCCAGACATGGATTGTTAGGCACAGAAAGATTTAAGTGCAGAGTAATGCTCACTTTCTAAAAGTGGCATTTCTAAAACAGTAATATTAAATCCAACTTCACCAGTCAGCAGGATGAGGGCAGCCCCAATGTTAGCCTATGAAGGGAGCAGGCCTCACAGCAGTGTAAAAATGAATTTAGGAGTTTTACACTACCAGGACATGTAAACTACACAGGTACATGTCCTGCCTTTTGCCTACACAGCACCCTGCCCTATGAGTTACCTAGGGCATACCGTTGGGGTGTCTTATATGTAGAAACAGCGGATTTTGGGCTTGGCAAGTACTTTTAGATGCTAAGTCGAATTGGCAGTGAAACTGCACACACGGGACCTTGCAATGGCAGGCCTGAGACTAGGTTAAGGGGCTACTTAAGTGGGTGGCACAATCAGTGCAGAAGGCCTACTAGTAGCATTTAATCTACAGGTCGTGGGCACATATAGTGCACTCTACTAGTGACTTGTAAGTAATTTAAATAGTCCAATTGGGTATGATCCAATGTTACCATGTTTAAAGGGAGAGAGCATATGCACTTTAGCACTGGTTAGTGGTGGTAAAGTGTGCCGAGTCTTAAATCCAGCAAAAACAGTATCTAAAAAGTGGAGGAAGGCAGGCAAAAAAGTTAGGGGTCACCACCCTAAGGCTGTCAGCTCTTTTTAATAAAGACATTTTATTGTTTTGAGGAAAATGAGCAAATAGGTATACAGCATACACAGATGCTTAAACACAGTTAACACAATTAAAATAATCCAATTAACACAATTAAATGCTCAATCATAATCAACCCGGCCCCAATTCGAAATCAATGCACATTGTCTGTGTCTCAAAATGGTAGAGAATAGCTTGGTCTCAAACTCATGCTGACAGGCACGGGCAATGGAAGCGAGACAGGCCGAGGAGGCCCCGGCCACGTCTCTGGAGCAGGGGTCCTCACTATATGCAGAGTTCTGCTTCGCTTTAGTCTCCTGTCAAGGCCTCCCATTTCCCTCCATACTTTGTTGTGTTTACTTGGGCATCCCCTGGCCTCAAACACCAGTTTCTCGCATGCCACTGGATTCAAGCTAGCCTGGCTGATGAGGGGTGAAACCCCGAAACCGGTCCCAGGATGCTTGTTTCCAGTCCAGGGAAGACCTGGCCTAGCAGTTCGGGCTGGACTGTTCCCATGGGGAACAGGGTCAAGACTGATTTGCATATGGCTGGGTCCAAACTGGAATGGCATGGGCAGCAAAAAAACGATGGATTAAACCCAGATCTGTGACTGGGGGTGAATGTTTGACAATGTTCAGCATTCCGTCCATCACTTGTTGTTTTTGCATTTCTCGCGCTGTGCACACCAGTCCACTCCCCGTCTACCTTTATTCAGGGATGGTGCTGCTCCCGCTTTCTAATCTGCCATAATGTCTCTTTTGGCCACTAGGCATGCTACTCTCAGAAAGGTCCGGTCTGCTCTCCTCAAGTCCACGTCTCCCATTAACCCCAGCAGGAGTGGGAGTGGAGCGCTTGTCACCTCCTCTTGCAAGGCCCTGGAGATCTGTCTTGTGATTGTTCTCCAGTAGGTCTCTATAATTGGGCATGCCCATACCATATGGAAGAAATCAGTCTCTGGATGGGAACATCGGGGGCAACCAGCGGTGGGGCGAGGCCTGCTTTGTGTAGTCTTATAGGTGTTAGGTATGCAGTGTGTAAGTAATAGGATTGTAAGAGACGGAATTGGGTCGACATTGTTAGGGTTCGGGGTGCTATCAGTGCCTCTCTCCATTCCTCCTCCTCGATTGGCCCCACCCATCCCTCCCATCTGCGGCCGAGTCCCTCAAGGGGACACGAGGTGTTAGCTATCAGTGAGCGGTATATCTGCGAAACTCCGCTGCTACCTAGGTTACCCATTAGTACCTTCGCTTCCCTGGGGGCGTATTCGGGAACGTGTTCACCTGTTCGCGTGTGTGTCAGCAAAGCGTGGCGGAGTTGGAGGTATTTGTGGAATCGCGTTTTGCTTTGTGAGAAGAGTACCTGGAGCTCTTCAAAGGACCTCATGTGCGATCCCCCCCAGACATCTCCAAGTGTGGAGATCCCTATAATATCCAATTTCTGGAACCCCTTCAGTCCCTCTATTTTGGCAAGTAGCTTTCCGTTCCACAGCGGGGTCTGTTGGGTGATACGATTCCACCAAACTGAAATCCTTTGGGCGTCTCGCCACCCCGTCAAAACCACTTTGGTCACTTCTGGGATAGACCGAGGAATCGGGCACCCATAGACAGCTACAAAGACCCCGGGTTAGCCCAATGTGTGTAGCTCAAGTCGGTATGCAGGGTCTGACCAGCCTCCCCCGACCCAGTCATTAATGACGAGCAGGTGTGCTGCAAGGTGGTAGTAATAAATATTTGACATTCCCAACCCTCCATCGTAGACATCTCGTTGACATGTAGTGAGTGCCAGTCTAGGGCAGGTGCCCTTTCACAAGAAGTGGCGGGTCACTGAGTCAATTTCTTTGAACCATCTCTTGGGGATTGGGTCTGGGAAGTTCTGTAGTAGGTAGAGGAGCCTAGGAAGGACCATCATTTTAAAGAGCGCTATTCTCCAGAGCAGATTAAGGGGCACGGCTTGCCAACGCTGAAGATCGTCCTTGATTCTGGCAGTGAGTGGTGTGACGTTAAGTTCCCACACCAATTCTGGAATGAGAGCAACGTGGACCCCCAAGTATTTGAAGCTATTTCGGCGGATGGGGAGGTTCTGTTGCCAGTCAATACAGTCCCTCGCGGGGTGCAGTGGAACCAGTAGAGATTTACGGGGATTTTGCATGAGGCCGGAGGCCTCTGAGAAGAGGTCCAGGATCTGTAAGATACGTGGGCCGCTTGTGACCGGATTGGCAAAATATAGGAGAACATCGTCAGCATAGAGTGCCACCCGGTCCTCCGGCCCTGCGGGCCAAGACCATCCCTCGATCAGAGGGTCCTCCCGGAGCAGTTTTGCTAAGTGCTCTATTATGAGTGCAAAGAGCAGCGGGGACAGAGGGCACCCCTGACGAGTACCCCGGCTAATGTGAAACGAATCGGATATAACTCAGTTTCCCTGCACCCTAGCCGTTGGATGGGAGTATAGTAGCCCCACTAGCCTTTGGAATCTGGGACCAATTCCATTGCTTCACAGGACTTGATCAAGGTAGGACAAGTCCACAGTGTCGAAGGCTTTTTCAAAGTCGAATAGGAGTAGGGCCTTGGAGGATTGGGTCAGGACTCCACGGTATGCCAGGGCCAGGTGCAGCCACCTAATACAGTGTCTGGTTCTTCGGGAGGGCATAAAGCCACACTGGTCAGGGTGGATCAGCAACGGGAGCACTGTTTTCAATCTGGAGGCGAGAATAGAGGACAGTATTTTAACTTCAATGTTTAGGAGAGAAATGGGGCGGTAGTCCGAACAATGCCACGACGTGGGTTGAGTTTTGGGAATTACTGCGATTGTGGCTTGGTCGATTCCGGGAGGGAATAGACCGTTGCTCTCCGCTTCGTCGTACATGTTAAGAAGATGAGGACCTAGTATGTCACCGCATATACTGTAGAGCTCTGCTGGAAAGCCGTCTGGGCCTGGGGTCTTGCCCGGAGCGAGGGTGGCTATGGCGCCCAAGACTTCCGCCAAACGTATTGCCTCTATTAAGCTGTCCCAGACTGCATGGGAAATTTTGGTGAGGGTAACGTCATTGAGTAGGGGGGACTCCCTCTCTACCTGTGGTCGGGGGCGTTCTTCGTATAATCGTGCATAATAAGAGGCAAAGCTTTGTGCAATATCTCTGGGTGTCTTGGAGAGGGTCCCCATTTCGTCTATGATCTCTGAAATCGCCCTGTTAGCCAGAGGTCGCGTGGCCAGCCAGTGTAGGAGTGTCCCGTTTTTGTCCTCCCAGCCACATACTCGAGCCGCTGATGCCCTCTAGATATGTTTGGCGGACTCTAAAACCAGGATTTTGATCTCCTCACGTACCCTTATGAGCTGTCGCATGCAAGGGGCCGAGGGAGAGGCGAGGTGCCAACGCTCGAGGCGTATTGCACGGGCCTCTAGTTCTGCTACTTGGGAGTTTCTCACACGTTCACGCACACAAAGGAGATGTTTGGCGTGCCCTCTAATTGTCGCTTTACACGTGGCCCAGATCATACCTGAGGATTGTACCGACCCCAGGTTATTATCAAAGTATTGTGCAAGATGGTTTTTTACTGCTGTTTTGTATTCCGCGGCAGGTGGGGTCTGTGCTGCCCAGCCGGATTTGTGTTGGTGCGTGATTGGAGACTCCGTGGGGAAGGATCTCGGCCCCAGTGATGCTGGTAATATCCAGCGCAGGAGCGAATACGAGATCAATTCTAGCGTGTGTCTTATGGGCTGCTGCTGATGTGTGTGTGTATTGTCTTGTTCTGGGGTGCAAGTTCTCCAGCCCTCACATAGGCCGAGGCCTTTGGCCCAGACACTCAAGGCCACCGCTCGGCCTGATCGGCTAGTCGTGGTACGCCGGACACATCTAATTCGGGATCTAGAACGGCATTGAAGTCACCTCCTATTAGTGTGGTACCCTGGGGGAGCTCAGCCACAACCCGACAAAGGGAGCTAGGGAAGCATCAAATCCCACTAGGGGGGGCATATGTGCATATGAGGTTGAGTGGTAGTCCGTGCAACGACCCGGACACTGCAATGTATCTACCCTGTGGGTCAGTTTGCAAGGCTGTGATCGTCATGGGTAGTGAGCGATGAAGCAAGATAGCCACCCCCCTGGAACCTCTGGAGAAACCTAAGTGATAAACCCTGTCATATCCTCCTCTTGCAAGCATGGGGCACCTGGTCCCAAGAAGGTATGTCTCCTTCAGCAAAACCATTGAAGGGGTGTGTCTGCAAAGAGTACTGTATACCGTAGACCTCTTAATTTTGTCCAAGAGGCCGTTCATGTTCCAGGAGAGTATCTTTGTCAGTGAGGGCCACGCGTGGGAGGAGTAGGTCTGTCAAGGTGCCAAGCATCACTTTGTGAGTATCGGGTTAACTGCCTCAAGCAATAGAACAAAAAGGCAAAACAGTAAATAAAACTTACAAAAACTTTGTTACTAAACTTTGGTGCAAACTTATCACCCCCCAACCTCCTCCCTCCCCAAATATCAACCAGGGAAGCATCTGTCACCCAATTACCCAACTTGAACAATGCAGCCAGAAGGACTGACATTGGAGTGGAGTGGAAGACCCCTCCTTTGAGACGGATCGTCTGCAATTTGTGAATGGAAGGCCGAGTCAAATGTAGCGGCCAGGTCATCGCCTTCGGATAGGTATTCAGTTCGGTCCGAGCAGTATTAGTTAAGGCTCGGGGGTTGCAGAGCAGGTCCTGTAGACCTCGTCAGTCAAGCGCCGGGGACTGGCTGAGGCGGTCATCGACCACCACCCGAGCCGGGTCCAGGCCTCCCGGGGCATCCACTGGGATCTCACCAGACCCGGGGCCAAGATCACAGTCCTTGCTCTCACACGCAGAACTCTTGGGCCTCTCTGACCTCCCCGCCTGGATCTAGTGCACTTTCGGCCCCTTCGTTGCTCCGTCTGGGAGGGAGGTCGGCCTCCAGGAGGGCCCTCAAACGGTCCTCTAGGGCCCCTCCGAGGTCCAAGACCCTCCTCGATCAACCAGTCCCAAACCACCTCCGGAGAATCAAAGAAGTACGCCTTTCTGACCATGAGGACTTTTAAGCGTGCAGGGAATAGGAGCATGTAAGAAAGCTGCATGGCTCAAAGTTTCTGTTTGACATGTTCGTAGGACCGGCGCCGGGTCTCGACCTCGCAGGTGTAGTCTGGGAACACCAGGATCTTGTGGTTGTCCCATTGGAGGTTGGCTCAGCATCTGGCCTCTCTGAGTACGCTGTCTCGGTCCTTAAAGTTTATGAAATGCGCAATCATCAGCCTCCGCGAAACACCTGGGGGAGGCCGAGGGGCCAGAGCCCTGTGGGCGCGTTCGATTGAAAACCAGGCCGAGAGAGCCTGTTCCGGCATCCGGGACCTGATCCAGCTCTCAAGGAATTCAGAAGCTTTATTATATTCTGCTCCCTCCGGGAATCCCACAAAGCGTAGATTATTGCGTCTTGAGCGGTTTTCTGCGTCTTCGGTGCGACAATGGAGCTACCCGGTTCGAGTCTGCAACTGAGCCACTTTGGTTCTAAGTTCGGCTAGTTTGTCTTCTGCTTGTGAGACACGGGTCTCCACTTCTGTGATGTGACCCACTGCGTTTCTGAGGTCCTGTCTGATAAGGCCCATTTCTTCTCGTACCTCTCCTATTTTAGTTTCCACGGCCAAATGCGATGATTGGATAGCCAAGAGGCTTGCACTCACCCCGTCCGGTGCGGGGCATCCGGTGGGAGCATCACCGTCCCCCCGGGGGGTCGTCAAGGTGGTAAACTGATCGATTTTCTGCTGTGAGGCCGGTGGCTGTTTATTTGTTCTATCCTTCCCCATTTCACCTCTGGAGTGTTTCTTGTACCCCTTTATGCCTTGTGGAGTTGTCGAAAGTCAGATCTCTGTCACCCGCAGTTTCAAGTGTCTTTAGGTCCAGGAGGATAGTTCCAGGGATGCAGTCGCCGGGACCGGTTTGGATCCTCCGGGCGGGGTGAGCAGGTCGCGGGTCGCAGGCCCACGTGCTGGGTAGTCGCTTCTGGGTGAATCACCTTCAGGTTCCCTCTCTCGGAAATGGGCGATCCCTACCCGACCACTCACCCCCGATACCCCTACCGACAGGTGTGTCTCTTCTCAGGGCGTTCAGGGTCAGAAGAGGCATGTCTGTCTACCTCTCATGTCTCAGTCTCGCCGCACCCGGCTCAGCATTCTCTGCCTCACCTTCTGATCCCACACGGCTGCTTCGTGGTCCGCTCCTCCGGGTCCACTCTCCTATCGAGTCTAAAAGAGGCTCAGGGCTCCAGCCCCTCTCTTATTCCCTGGCATAACGTAGCTGCAGCCCTATGGGTGGGGACCGCAGAGGGAAGGGGGGGAGCCAGCAGCAGCAATGGAGCAATCTTCGTTCTCTCCGGGGTCTATTTGTAATCTGGGGGGAAGTTCGGGGACGGCACCCCAGGGGCTCAACACTGCTCCCCCATGCCCATATTCGCAGCAACACGGACCACCAGCCCCCTCTATTCACCTGACTTGGCGGCCAGAGCCTCAGTCTTTACCTTCCTCTTCGCGCGGGGCGCTGCAGCTTCACGCCCCCGTAAGGGAGAAATCCAGTTCAGGAGGAGGGCCCGGGAACCACACTGGGGCTGCTCCACACTCCTCATGCGTCCCCTCCGCTACCAGGGCCTCCAGCATACGTGCCCCGGGAGTCCGGGGACTGCCACAGCAGGCCCGGCCGCAGCCGCGACTGCACCCGTCTCCGGCTGCTCCAGCAGGGACGTTTTGTTGCAGGGCACTTTGGTGTCTGATCACTGCAGCGGCGGCACACCGCAGGACGGGCCCAGATCTAGGGCAACCACTCCGTCCCGGCCGCCCGCCCTCACCGCCCTCGGGTTTCCGTGCGGGGTGTCCGGTAACAATCCCGCAGGGCCCACACCCGGGACCCGATGGTGTCCTCTCACCGGGGGAGACTCGACCGGGATTTTCAGGGCCTAGGCCAATCCAGCCCCGATGGGCCTGCTTCCACTCCGGATCGCCGCCTCTGCCCCGAGGGCTCGTCCTCAGCATCAGCCTCAAATCTGGAGGCCAGGCAGAACCTGCGGCCGCCGACGCGGTTGCCTTCTTCCCCAGCCGGGCCATTCACACCACAGATCCCGAGAGGGACCGCGGGCACCGAGTCCCCTTCGCTCTTCTATCTCGCGCTCCTCCGGCGTGCCCAATGCAGAGTCTGGCGCTGCCTCAGGGACCGCAGTGGAAGGCCGCGATCTGCTCCACCTTCTCAGTCGCTGGCCCGGGCGGCTCGCAGTCAGACTCAGGCCTCGCTTCTCTCCGCTTATAAACTCCCTGGGATCCCCAGCGAACAGAGAACACTCCAGGGTCAATGGGCAGATGTTCCAGGATGAAATAATGGTCGGCTTCCTATGGCGGATGACGGAGGGGTCCAGAGCACTCTCAGAGTGCGACCACCATCTTGACGCCCGAAGACACGTCCCCAAGGCTGTCAGCTCTAACATGGTGCCTACAGAATTCACTCTGTTGATTATCGTTCACCACATTTCCATTTTCCTTGTGTTAGTAGTTTGCTGGACTTGGGCTCTGAATACATGTGGCTCTACTCTTATGATTTCCTCCACCATGACTCTTAACTTGTCATCTGTGAAACAGGGATTTTTCTGGGGTGACATGGTGGTGCTGGACAAATACCTATATTAATGGGTGATGGGTGCTGAACAGGTGACGGGGAGTGTATAAAGTGGGGTGGTGCAACTGGATGTGATGGGTGTGTATTGAGGATGTGGGTTATGTGGTTGTGAAAGTTGGAGGGGTGCCTAATCTATGGTTTGGAATTTCTTTTTGCGAGCTCTATCTTGCTGTGTGTGGCTTTGTAGATGCAGTGATTTTTGAAAGGCTGTTGTTTTTTATTTTGCTTTACAGGTGTGTTGAGTGTATGAATGTGTGTCAGCTGTGTTGTTTTCAAATGCACCCAATGTGGTGTAGTGTATTACTATGGTGACCACTAACCAACGCGGTTCAGGCCGTCATTGGTAGGCCCCCAGGGCAGGACCGCCATTGTGAGATTTGACTTGCAATACAGTCGGTGGTTGGTTGACAGGCTGGCAGTACTGGTGGTCAGACCACCTATTTCCTGCCCTCCAGAGTCCTGGGGGATCAGTTTTTTAACAGACTTTTTTTGGTCCTGCCTGTGTAACTCGTAATATGGCGGTCTGTGTGATCATCAACATGGCGGCCTTTTAGTGGCCGCCACTATCGCAGTCTGGCGATCTGACCTCCAAACTCATAATTAGGGCCATAGATTGGGGTCAGAATAGTAAATTTGACCACTTTACTGTCCACTATTTTAAAAAAAAGTCTTTCGATTGGAGAATAAATAGCTTACTACCTCTTTACTGTCCAATACCTTCCCCAAAATGGTTTATATTGCAGTGGGAATAGTAAATGGGACCCCTTTACTGTCAAGTACCTTTCCAAAAATGTTTAAGCCTGGATTGGGAATAGTAAATGTGACTCCTTTACTGTCCAACATCTTCTCCAAAATGTATTTAGTAGGGGTGGGCAGAACTCGAGGAGTTTTATTCTGTGGAATTCCATGGGGTTACACAGAAACTACGTGAGGTTCTGCAGAGTTCCTTTCATCCCTAGCAGACGTGGGAGGCCTACTGTCAGATTCTATAATGAAGCAGCAGGGCATCACCAGTATGAAGTAATGGGAAGCAATGCTGCAATTCATGAACACTAGTGAATGGTGCAACCACTGAACCACGAGTGAACGAACAAGCCCATGAAAGGAAGGAAGGGTGGATGCAGACATGGATGCATGTAAGATTCAATGTATTGATGAACCCATAAACGTATAACTCAACAGATTGATGTGGTGGGTGAGTTCAGACATAAAAAAACTATGACGTTAGTGCATGGAAAGATATATGAAAGCTTGGGTGTATGGATGCAGCCATGATTGTATGCATCAATTAATGAATGGAAGCATGGCTGAATGAAAGAGTAGTTAGATGGGGAGAACTGGATGGATAATTGAATTCAGCAATGGGACATGTGTTTAGCTATATGGAGCAATCTATCACAATGCTCTGACTATTACTAGGGTGGATGTTATAGTTTCATTTTGGCTTTCACTTTAGTGATCTGTTTATATTCATGATCCTTTACGGAAAACCCTCTTTTAATGCTTGTGCGCTTCCACTTTACATTCAACCTAGCTCACAATGTGTTCATGTCAGCCCACAAGCTCTAAGGCCACAGCTGCAGCGGGCGAATAATGCATACAAGTGCTAGAAGGCCACTGCAGCAGCACACATATCATAGTGCTCAGAGTTCCCAACAGCATGATGTGCAGGTCTCAGGGTCCACAGGGACACAGTGTTGGATTTTCCTCTGAAATAAACTATGGAATTGTAAGGTTAGCAACTCCCAGTGAGTGGAATCATCACCAGAAACTCATCTCCCCAGAGGAACACTGCCAGACATGCTCTGTTGTCTAATAGAAGCAGCCTGATCGGTGGTCTCCAGCACATCAAGTCATCACAGGGAAGTCCTGAATCCCTTCACTCTGAACTGGCTGTTGCTGAGCTACCCACATGAGAGGTGAAATTAAAGCAATAGCCTTCCATTGTTTTATCTATTCTATTGACCGACACACCAACAGACTGGACAAAAACAGCCACAACAGCAGAGAACTTTTCAGCATCGTTAAAGAGTTCTCCAACCCCAACGCCAAAGCCATCACACCCTCACAAGACCTGTGCAACTCCCTCGCCACCTTCTTCCATCGTAAGATCACCGACCTCCACGACAGCTTCGGACACCAGACCCAACCAAGCATCACCGAACCCACACTCCCGGCCATCACCCTCAACGCATGGACCCACATCAACACTGAAGAAACCAAAACCACCATGAACTCTATCCACTCCGGCACCCCATCGGACCCCTGCCCTCACTTCATCTTCAATAAAGCCGACAACATCATCGCCCGCACCTCCAGACCATCATCAACTCTTCATTTTCTTCTGCTACCTTCCCTGAAAGCTGGAAACACGCTGAAGTCAACGCCCTACTAAAGAAACCTACGGATGACCCAAGCGACCTGAAAAACTTCCGCCCCATCTCGCTCCTCCCCTTCCCTGCCAAGGTAATAGAGAAGACCGTCAACAAACAGCTCACCAACTTCCTGGAAGACAACAACCTGCTCGCCCCTTCACAAACCGGATTCCGAACCAACCACAGCACTGAAACCGCCCTCATCTCAGTCACAGACGACATCAGAACCCTGATGGACAATGGTGAAACAGTCGCCCTCATCCTCCTCGACCACTCGGCTGACTTCGACACCGTCTGTCACCGCACCCTAATAACCCGCCTCCGCTCCACCGGGATCCAAGGCCTGGCCCTGGACTGGATCGCCTCCTTCGTCTCCAACCGCTCTCAAAGAGTTTACCTCCCTCCTTTTCGCTCAGACCCCACCAAGATCATCTGCGGCGTACCTCAAGGCTCCTCGTTCAGCCCGACACTCTTCAATGTCTACATGAGCCCCCTCGCCGACATCGGACGCAAGCACAACATCATCATCACCTCCTACGCCGACGACACCCAACTTATACTCTCCCTCACCAGGGACCCCGCCAGCGTCACAGATTGGATGAGACTCAGCCGCCTAAAGCTGAACTCTGACAAAACGGAAGTCCTCATCCTCGGCAACACCCCGACCGCATGGGACGACTCCTGGTGGCCCACGGCCCTTGGCACCGCACCGACCCCCTCAGACCACGCCCGCAACGTCGGCTTCATCTTGGACCCTCTTCTCACCATGACCAAACAAGTCAACGCCGTGTCCTCCGCCTGCTTCCTCACCCTCTGCATGCTCCGCAAGATCTTCCGCTGGATCCCCGCCGGCACCAGAAAAAACGTGACCCACGCCCTCGTCACGAACCGCCTGGACTACGGCAACACCCTCTATGCTGGGACCACCGCTAAACTCCAAAAACGCCTGCAACGTATTCAAAACGCCTCGGCCCACCTCATCCTCGACGTACCCCGCAACAGCCACATCTCCGCACACCTGAGACACCTGCATTGGCTCCCAGTCAGCAAAAAGGATCACCTTTCAACTTCTCACCCACGCACACAAAGCCCTCCACAACAAGGGGCCTGAATACCTCAACCATCGCCTCAGCTTCTACGCCCCCACCCGTCTCCTCCGTTCCTCTGGCCTCGCGCTCGCTGCCGTCCCCCGCATCCGCCGCTCCACGGCAGGTGGGAGGTCCTTCTCCTACCTGGCAGCCAAGACCTGGAACACCCTCCCCACCAGCCTCAGGACCACCCAGGACCACTCCGCATTCCGGAGACTCCTCAAGACCTGGCTTTTCGAGCAACAGTAACCCCTCCTTCCCCCTAGCGCCTTGAGACCCGCACGGGTGAGTAGCGCGCTTTATAAATGTTAATGATTTGATTGAACTGTACTGACCACATGCATTGGCAGAATGGTTGCCCTATTAGGATTGTTAAAGATTCAGCGAAACATCAATACTACAGTACATTACGATGTAAGTCACAAAATAATGCACAATTTGCCAATAAAACGGTACTGTACAAGTTACAAACCCAAGATTTGCTATAACAAATCTGATGGAAAAACCCAGTGCATTTTGAAACAGAATCTATATTTGGTGGAATGAATACACTATAAATGCCAAGCAGTGATGAGGTTATGCAGCACGTGCTGCGTGACCCTTTCTCCCTTGCAGAGATTGAACAAGATCTTGAACGAGTCGTGCACCTCAGACCCAGTATTTCATGCATTTGGACTACTTCACTTTCGCCGCCGAGTGCACATGTAGAACCCTGTTGGCCCAAAAGGGAGCAAGTCCCATCCTGCACCAAATGAACCACCCCACTGCGGACACCACAGCAAACAAAAGGCTCCTTCTAGCTTCAGCGTCCCGCCCGTTGACATCTTCCTCCCCTCGTTCCCAAGCCAGGATTCTCTGCCATGCTGCACTTGGATGGGGAATAGCTCACCATGCCATCCCTCCCTCTTCTTCCTTCTACTGACCCTTCTTGGGTGCTAAAAGCAAACAAACAGATGATGGAAGGCGGAACCAATCAAACATTCACCCCCAATCACAGATCTGGGTTTAATCCATCAATTCTTTTGCTCACTGGAAGGAAATGCCTCCTTGGCATGGTTACCCCCTGACGTTTTGCCTTTGCTGATGGCAAGTTATGATTTGAAAGTGTGCTGAGGCCTGCTAACCAGGCCTCAGCACCAGTGTTCTTTCCCTAACCTGTACCTTTGTCTCCACAATTGGCACACCCTGGCATCCAGGTAAGTCCCTTGTAACTGGTACCCCTGGTACCAAGGGCCCTGATGCCATTGAAGGTCTCTAAGGGCTGCAGCAAGTCTTATGCCACCCTGGGGACCCCTCACTCAGCAGAGACACACTGCTTGCCAGCTTGTGTGTGCTGGTGGGGAGAAAATGACTACGTCGACATGGCATTCCCCTCAGGGTGCCATGCCAACCTCACACTGCCTATGGCATAGATAAGTCACCCCTCTAGCAGGCCTTACAGCCCTAAGGCAGGGTGCACTATAACATAGGTGAAGGCATAGGTGCATGAGCACTATGCCCCTACAGTGTCTAAGCAAAACCTTAGGCATTGTCAGTGCAGGGTAGCCATAAGAGTATATGGTCTGGGAGTCTGTCAAACACGAACTCCACAGCACCATAATGGCTACACTGAAAACTGTGGAGTTTGGTATCAAACTTCTCAGCACAATAAATGCATACTGGTGCCAGTGTACATTTTATTGTGAAATACACCCAGAGGGCATCTTAGAGATGTCCCCTGAAAACATACCCGACTTCCAGTGCGGGCTGACTAGTTTTACCAGCCTGCCACAACCCAGACATGTTGCTGGCCACATGGGGAGAGTACCTTTATGACTCTGTGGCCAGGAACAAAGCCTGTACTGGGTGGAGGTGCTTCTCACCTCCCCCTGCAGGAACTGTAACACCTGGCGGTGAGCCTCAAAGGCTCACCCCCTTTGTTACAGCGCCACAGGGCATCCCAGATAGTGGAGATGCCCGCCCCTCCGGCCACAGCCCCCACTTTTGGTGGCAAGGCCGGAGGAGATAATGAGAAAAACAAGTAGGAGTCACTGGTGAGTCAGGACAACCCCTAAGGTGTCCTGAGCTGAGGGGACTCTGACTTTTAGAAATCCTCCATCTTGCAGATGGAGGATTCACCCAATAGGATTAGGGATGTGACACCCTCCCCACCGGGAGGAGGCACAAAGAGGGTGTAGCCACCCTCAGGGCCAGTAGCCATTGGCTACTAACCTCCCAGGCCTAAACACCCCCCTAAATTGAGTATTTAGGGCCCCCCAGAACCTAAGAAGACAGATTCCTGCAACCTGAAGACAAAGAAGGACTGCTGACCTGAAGCCCTGCAGAGAAGACGGAGACACCAATTGCTTTGGCCCCAGCCCTACTGGCCTGTCTCCCCACTTCAAGAAAAACTGCAACAGCGACGCGTCCCCCAGGGTCCAGCAACAAAGAAGCAACTTTTAAAGACCACACGTTTCCCGCCGGAAGCGTGAGACTTTCCACTCTGCACCCGACACCTCCGGCTCGACCTGCGGAAAATCAACACTACAGGGAGGACTCACCCTGCGACTGTGAGCCCGTGAGTAGCCAGAGTTGACCCCACTGAGCTCCCACAGCAATGCTTGCAGAGGGAATCCAGAGGCTCTGCCTGACCGCGACTACCTGCTTCCAAGAACCCGACGCCTGGGAAACCCACTGCACCCGCAGCCCCCAGGACCTGAAGGATCCGAACTCCAGTGCAGGAGCGACCCCCAGGCGGCCCTCTTACTTGCCCAGGTGGTGGCTACCCCAAGGAGCCCCCCCCTTGCCTGCCTGTATCGCTGAAGAGACCTCTGGGTCTCCCTTTGAAACCTATTGCGAACCCGACGCCTGTTTGCACTCTGCACCCGGAGCCGCTGAGGGTGTACTTTCTGTGCCTGCTTGTGCCCCCCCCAGTGCCCTACAAAACCCCCCTGGTCTGCCCTCCGAAGTCACGGGTACATACCTGCTGGCAGACTCGAACCGGGGCACCCCTATTTCCATTGAAGCCTATGCGTTTTGAGCACCACTTTGACCTCTACACCTGACCGGCCCTGAGCTGCTGGTTTGGTAACTTTGGGGTTGCCCTGAACCCCCAACGGTGGGCTACCTTGGGACCAACTTTGAATCTTGTAAGTGCTTTACTTACCTGTGAAACTAACAAATACTTACCTCCCCCAGTAACTGTTGATTTATGCAGTGTCCAATTTTAAAATAGCTTATTGCCATTTTTGCCAAAACTGTACATGCTATTGTTATGATTCAAAGTTCCTAAGATACCTGAGTGAAATACCTTTCATTTAAAGTATTGTTTGTAAATCTTTAACCTGTGGTTCTTAAAATAAACTAAGAAAATATATTTTTCTATATAAAAACCTATTGGCCTGGAATTGTCTTTGAGTGTGTGTTCCTCATTTATTGCCTGTGTGTGTACAACAAATGCTTAACACTACCCTCTGATAAGCGTACTGCTCGACCACACTACCACAAAATAGAGCATTAGAATTATCTCTTTTTGCCACTATCTTACCTCTAAGGGGAACCCTTCTACTCTGTGCATGCTATTTCTTACTTTGAAATAGTACATACAGAGCCAACTTCCTACAATGGTGGATCAGCGGTGGGGTAAAAGACTTTGCATTTGCTGGACTATTCAGCCAATACCTGATCACACAACTAAATTCCAAAAATTGTCATTAGAAACTGATTTTTGAAATTTTAGCTATTTTTCTAAATTTTTAAAAGTCCTGATAGGACTCTGTGTTAGTCCCTGTTAGCATTTCTTTTAGAGTTTAAAAGTTTTGTAAAAGTTTGAATTACGTTCTAGAGATAGTTTTAGATTCTTAAAAGTATTCCAACTTTTAGAAACAAAATGTCTGCTGCAGAAGAGATAGTGATGGAACTCAACCTCACCCCTTACCTGCATCTTAGGATGTCAGAGTTAAGGTCTCTTTGTCAAATCAAAAAGATAAAAACTGGTTCTAACTCTACCAAAGTACAGCTCCAGGAGCTTTTGGCAGAGTTTTCTAAAAACAACCCCTCTGATGATGGCCTCACAGAGGGGGACACGTGATGTGGAGGATTTCCCACCTCCAGTCCTAGATAGGGAGCCCAGGGTTTCTCCAACCCTGACTGCAGAAGTGATAGTCAGAGATGTTGCTTCTCTCACAGGAGAGTCCAACAGCTCTAGAAGCATTGAGAGCAGTCTCAATGAAGATGACCTCCTGCTAGCCAGGATGGCCAAAATATTGGCTTTGGAGAGACAGCTCCAAGCCATAGAAAGGGAAAGACAAGAGATGGGCTTAGCTCCCATCAATGGTAGCAGCAACTGAAATAGGGTCAGAGATACTCCTGACATGCTAAAAATCCCCAAAGGGATTGTAACTAAATATGAAGATGGTGATGACATCACCAAATGGTTCACAGCTTTTGAGAGGGCTTGTACAACCAGAACAGTAAACCGATCTCACTGGGATGCTCTCCTTTGGGAAATGTTCACTGGAAAGTGTAGGGATAGACTCCTCACACTCTCTGGAAAAGATGCAGAATCCTATGACCTCATGAAGGCTACCCTGATTGAGGACTTTGGATTCTCAACTGAGGAGTACATGATTAGGTTCAGGGGGGCTCAAAAATCCTCGAGCCAGACCTGGGTTGATTTTGTTGACTTCTCAGTCAAAACACTGGATGGTTGGATTAATGGCAGTGGTGTACATGATTATGATGGGCTGTACAATCTGTTTATGAAAGAACACCTTTTATGTAATTGTTTCAATGATAAACTGCATCAGCATCTGGTAGACCTAGGACAAATTTCTCCCCAAGAATTGGGAAGGAAGGCGGACCATTGGGTCAAGACTAGGGTGACCAAGACTTCCACAGGGGGTGACCAAAAGAAAGGGGTCACAAAGACTCCCCAGGGGAAGAGTGTTGAGACATCCAAGGGTAAAAGTAAAGAGTCTTCTACAGGGCCCCAAAAACCTGCTCAGGAGGGAGGGACCAAAGCCTCTTCACAATCCACTTTTGGGTACAAGGGTAAAAACTTTGATCCATAAAAGGATTGGTGTTACAGCTGTAATCAGCAGGGACACCAAACTGGAGACAAGGCCTGTCCCAAGAAAGGTTCCACTTCAAACTCTACTCCAGTTAGCAATGGAATAGCCAGTCTCCAGGTGGGACCAACAGTGTGCCCAGAGCAAATCAGGGTTCACACTGAAGCTACATTAGTTTCTGAGGGTGGGGTAGATTTAGCCACACTGGCTGCCTGGCCCCCTAATATGCAAAAATACAGGCAGCAACTCTTAATTAATGGGACTAGTGTAGAAGGCCTGAGGGATACAGGTGCCAGTGTCACCATGGAGAGAGAGAAACTGGTTTCACCAGGACAATACCTGACTGGACAAACTTATCCAGTCACCAACGCTGACAATCAGACTAAAGTACATCCCATGGCTATGGTAACTTTAGAATGGGGAGGGGTCAATGGCCTGAAACAGGTGGTAGTCTCCTCAAATATCCCAGTAGACTGTTTGCTTGGAAATGACCTGGAGTCCTCAGCATGGGCTGAGGTAGAACTCAAAACCCATGCAGCCATGCTGGTTATCCCTGAACTGGTGTGTGTCAAGACAAGGGCACAGTGCAAGGCTCAGGATGAAAATATGGTGTTGGAGCCTGGAATAATGGCCCAACCCTCCAAGAGAAAAGGAAAGAAGACTGGGGAACCAGCTTCAACACAACAAAAGAAAAAGAACCTCTCTTCCCAGGAAGAAGTCCTGCCCTCTGAGGGAACTGAGCCCATGGAGTTGAAACCTTATCAGGTTGAACTCTTAGGCCCAGGGGGACCCACAAGGGAACAGTTGCGTAAGGGGCAAGAAACCTGTCCCTCTCTTGAAGGCCTTAGGCAGCAAGCTGCTGAAGAGACCAAAGGGAAAATCACTGGAACACATATCCCCGTATTTATACTTTTTTAGCGATGAATTTGTGATGCTTTTTGACGCAAAAGTGGCGCAAACTCACAAAATACCATTGTATTTTGTGAGTTTGCGCCTCTTTTGCGTTTAAACATGACGCAAATGCGGCGCTAAAAAAAGGATAAATACGGGCCATAGAGTCTATTGGGAAGATGGACTCCTCTACACTGAGGCAAGAGATCCCAAACCTGGTTCCACTAGGAGAGTGGTAGTGCCCCAGGAGTTTAGGAAGTTCATTCTGACCTTAGCTCATGATATTCCACTTGCTGGGCATTTGGGACAAACCAAGACTTGGGAGAGGTTAGTCAACAAATTCTATTGGCCCAACATGTCCCAGAAAGTAAAGGAGTTTTGTGTCTCCTGTGCTACCTGTCAAGCCAGTGGTAAGACAGGTGGCCATCCAAAGGCCCCCCTCATTCCACTTCCAGTGGTGGGGGTCCCCGCTGAAAGAGTGGGTATGGACATAGTGGGTCCACTTGAACCTCCCACAGCCTCAGGGAACCAATACATACTAGTATTAGTGGATCATGCTACTAGATACCCTGAAGAAATTCCCCTTAGGTCCACTACTGCCCCTGCAGTAGCTAAAGCACTCATTGGTATCTTTACCAGAGTGGGATTTCCTAAGGAGGTGGTGTCTGACAGGGGTACCAACTTCATGTTAGCATACCTGAAGCACATGTGGAATTAGTGTGGGGTGACTAACAAATTCACCACACCATACCATCCACAAACCAATGGTCTTGTGGAAAGATTCAACAAGACATTGAAGGGCATGATAATGGGGCTCCCTGAAAAACTCAAAAGGAGATGGGATGTCCTCTAGCCATGTCTGCTTTTCGCCTACAGAGAGGTGCCTCAGAAGGAAGTAGGGTTATCTCCCTTTGAACTTCTGTTTGGCCATCCTGTAAGGGGACCACTAGCTCTTGTAAAAGAAGGCTGGGAGAGACCTCTTCATGAGCCTAAACAAGATATAGTGGACTATGTACTAGGCCTACATTCCAGGATGGCAGAGTACATGGAAAAGGCAAGCAAAAACCTTGAGGCCAGCCAACAACTCCAGAAGATGTGGTATGACCAAAAGGCTGCTATTGTTGAGTTTCAGCCAGGGCAAAAAGTCTGGGCTCTGGAGCCTGTGGCTTCCAGGGCACTTCAGGACAGAAGGAGTGGCCCTTACCCAGTGCTAGAGAGAAAGAGTCAGGTCACCTACCCGGTAGACCTAGGCACTAGCAGGACCTCCAAAAGGGTTATCCATGTGAACCGCCTCAAACTCTTTCATGACAGGGCAGATGTGAACCTGTTGATGGTTACAGATGAGGACCAGGAATCTGAGAGTGAACCTCTCCCTGATCTCCTCTCCACTGACCCTAAAGATGGCTCAGTAGATGGAGTGATCTATTCAGACACCCTCTCTGGCCAACAGCAAGCTGACTGTAGGAAGGTCTTACAACAGTTTGTTGAGCTCTTTTCCCTAACCCCTGGTCAGACACATGTGTACCAATGATATGGACATAGGAGACAGCATGCCTGTCAAAAACAACATTTTCAGACAGTCCGACCAAGTTAAGGAAAGCATCAAAGTGGAAGTCCACAAGATGCTGGAAGTGGGAGTCATTGAGCACGCTGACAACCCCTGGGCTAGCACAGTGGTCTTAGTCCCCAAACCTCACACAAAAGATGGTAAGAGAGAGATGAGGTTTTGTGTGGGCTACAGAGGACTTAATTCTGTCACAAAGACAGATGCCCATCTCATGCCAAGGGCAGATGAGTTAATTGACAAACTAGGTGCTGCCAGATACTTAAGTAAGTTTGACTTGACAGCAGGGTACTGGCAAATCAAAATTGCACCAGGAGCAAAAGAAAAGACAGCATTCTTCACCCCTGATGGGCATTAGCAGTTTACTGTAATGCCCTTTGGCTTACAGAATGCCCCTGCCACCTTCCAAAGGTTGGTGAATCAAGTCCTTGCTGGCTTGGAGTCCTTTAGTGCAGCAATCTTGACGATATTGCTGTCTTTAGCTCCAGCTGGCAGGATCACCTGGTCCACCTGAAGAAGGTTTTGAAGGCCCTGCAAGCAGGAGGCCTCTCTAGCAAGGCATCCAAATGTCAGATAGGGCAGGGAACTGTGGTTTACTTGGGACACCTTGTAGGTGGAGGCCAAGTTCAGCCACTCTAACCCAAGATCCAGACCATTCTGGACTGGGTAGCTCCAAAAACCCAAACTCAAGTCAGGGCATTCCTTGGCTTGACTGCCTACTACAGGAGGTTTGTGAAGGGATATGGATCAATAGTGACACCCCTCATAGAACTTACCTCCAAGAAAATGCCTAAGAAGGTAAACTGGACTATAGAATGCCAACAGGCCTTTGACACCCTGAAACAAGCACAGCACCAGCTCTAAAAGCTCCAGATTACTCCAAGCAGTTCATTGTGCAGACTGATGCCTCTGAACATGGGATAGGGGCAGTTTTGTCCCAAACAAATGATGATGGCCTTGACCAGCCTGTTGCTTTCATTAGCCGAAAGTTACTCCCCAGGGAGCAGTGTTGGAGTGCCATTGAGAGGGAGGCCTTTGCTGTGGTTTGGTCCCTGAAGAAACTGAGACCATACCTCTTTGGTACTCACTTGTAGTTCAAACTGACCACAGACCTCTCAGATGGCTAATGCAAATGAAAGGTAAAACTGTTGAGGTGGTCAATCTCCCTACAGAGAATGGCTTTATAGTGGAACACAGACCTGGTTACCCCCTGACTTTTTGCCTTTGCTAATTCCAAGGTATGATTTGAAAGTGTGCTGAGGCCTGCTAACCAGGCCCCAGCACCAGTGTTCTTTCCCTAACCTGTGCCTTTGTCTCCACAATTGGCACACCCTGGCATCCAGGTAAGTCCCTTGTAACTGGTACCCCTGGTACCAAGGGCCCTGATGCCAGGGAAGGTCCCTAAGGGATGCAGCATGTCTTATACCACCCTGGGGACCCCTCACTCAGCACAGACAGACTGCTTGCCAGCTTGTGTGTGCTGGCGGGGAGAAAATGACTAAGTCGACATGGCACTCCCCTCAGAGTGCCATGCCAACCTCACACTGCCTATGGCATAGATAAGTCACCCCTCTAGCAGGCCTTACAGCCCTAAGGCAGGGTGCACTATACCATAGGTGAGGGCATAGGTGCATGAGCACTATGCTCCTACAACGTCTAAGCAAAACCTTAGACATTGTAAGTGCAGGGTAGCCATAAGTGTATATGGTCCGGGAGTCGTTCAAACATGAACTCCACAGCACCATAATGGCTACACTGAAAACTGTGAAATTTGGTATCAAACTTCTCAGCACAATAAATGCACACTGATGCCAGTGTACATTTTATTGTGAAATACACCCAGAGGGCATCTTAGAGATGCCCCCTGAAAACATACCCGACTTCCAGTGTGGGCTGACTAGTTTTACCAGCCTGCCACACACCAGACATGTTGCTGGCCACGTGGGGAGAGTGCCTTTGTGACTCTGTGGCCAGGAACAAAGCCTGTACTGGGTGGAGGTGCTTCTCACCTCCCCCTGCAGGAACTGTAACACCTGGCGGTGAGCCTCAAAGGCTCATCCCCTTTGTTACAGTGCCACAGGGCATCCCAGCTAGTGGAGATGTCTGCCCCTCCGGCCACAGCCCCCACTTTTGGTGGCAAGGCCGGAGGAGATAATGAGAAAAACAAGGAGGAGTCACTGGCCAGTCAGGACAACCCCTAAGGTGTCCTGAGCTGAGGGGACTCTGACTTTTAGAAATCCTCCATCTTGAAGATGGAGGATTCCCCGAATAGGATTAGGGATGTGACCCCCTCCCCACCGGGAGGAGGCACATAGAGGGTGTAGCCACCCTCAGGGCTAGTAGCCATTGGCTACCAACCTCCCAGACCTAAACACACCCCTAAATTGAGCATTTAGGGGCCCCCAGAACCTAGGAAGACAGATTCCTGCAGCCTGAAGGTGAAGAAGGACTGCTGACCTGAAGCCCTGCAGAGAAGACGGAGACACCAAATGCTTTGGCCCCAGCCCTACCGGCCTGTCTCCCCACTTCAAGAAAAAACTGCAACAGTGATGTGTCCCCCAGGGTCAAGCGACCTCTGAAGCCTCAGAGGACTACTCTGCATCTGAAAGGACCAAGAAACTCCCGAGGACAGCGGCCCTGTTCCACAAAGACTGCAACTTTGCAACAAAGAAGCAACTTTTAAAGACCACACGTTTCCCGCCGGAAACGTGAGAATTTCGACTCTGCAACCGATGCCACCCGGCTCAACCTGCGGAAAACCAACACTACAGGGAGGACTCCCCGGCAACTGCGAGCCCGTCAGTAGCCAGAGTTGACCCCACTGAGCCCCCACAGCGACGCCTACAGAGGGAATCCAGAGCCTCCCCCTGACCGCGACTACTTGCTTCCAAGAACCAGACGCCTGGGAAACCCACTGCACCCGCAGCCCCCAGGACCTGAAGGATCCGAACTCCAGTGCAGGAGTGACCCCCAGGCAGCCCTCTTCCTAGCCCAGGTGGTGGCTACCCCGAGGAGACCCCCCCCTTGCCTGCCTGCATCGTTGAAGAGACCCCTGGGTCTCCCATTGAAACCTATTGTGAACCCGACGCCTGTTTGCACTCTGCACCCGGCCGCCCCTGTGCCGCTGAGGGTGTACTTTCTGTGCCTGCTTGTGTCCCCCCCGGTGCCCTACAAAACCCCCCTGGTCTGCCCTCCAAAGTCACGGGTTCTTACCTGCTGGCAGACTGGAACCGGGGCACCCCTATTTCCATTGAAGCCTATGTGTTTTGGGCACCATTTTGACCTCTACACCTGACCGGCCATGAGCTGCTGGTGTGGTAACTTTGGGGTTGCCCTGAACCCCCAACGGTGGGCTACCTTGGACCCAACTTTGAACCTTGTAAGTGCTTTACTTACCTGTGAAACTAAGAAATAATTACCTCCCCCAGGAACTGTTGATTTATGTACTGTGTCCAATTTTAAAATAGCTTATTGCCATTTTTGCCAAAACTGTACATGCTATTGTGATGATTCAAAGTTCCTACGATACCTGAGTGAAATACCTTTCATTTAAAGTATTGTTTGTAAATCTTGAACCTGTGGTTCTTAAAATAAACTAAGAAAATATATTTTTCTATATACAAACCTATTGGCCTGGAATTGTCTTTGAGTGTGTGTTCCTCATTTATTGCCTGTGTGTGTACAACAAATGCTTAACACTACCCTCTGAGAAGCCTACTGCTCGACCACACTACCACAAAATAGAGCATTAGAATTATCTCTTTTTGCCACTATCTTACCTCTAAGGAGAACCCTTGGACTCTGTTCATGCTATTTCCTGAGCAGGAACTGAGAAATTAACCCAAAAAGCTTAGGCCCGTATTTATACTTTTTTTAGCGCCGCATTTGCGCCGCTTTTTGACGCAAAACGGCGCAAACCTACAAAATACAATGGTATTTTGCAAGTTTGCGCCGTTTTTGCGTCAAAAAACGACGCAAATGCGGCGCAAAAAAAGTATAAATACGGGCCTTAATTTTTTGGGAAAGTGGTAAAAATGTGCTGCAGGAGAAAGTGTACATTGCATCAACGAAAGGTTTGAGGTGCTAAACATATTCCAACTTTCAGGAACAGGCAGAATTGATTCAGACATACAATTTTTTTGTAACACATTTTTGGCCTTTTATTGGGAGATAGCCCATTTTTTCCTATATTTTATGCTTTTAACCTCCTTCCAGTTTGTGGTGGAAATGGGTGTGAAACCCCTGGTGGAACCCAAAAAGCTATAGATTTCTATACATTGGCCAACATTTAGAATTCAGAAAGAGGTCATTTGTGCATTTGTGCAGATCCTTAAAGGCTTTTCCAAAGAAACTAAAGGCCTCATTACGAGTGTGGTGGCCTTACAACCATCTATGCGGCTGTTTGACCAGCACATAACAACCCTGTCAGTCCGACCGCCAGGATCTTGGATTCTGGCAGTCTGGTGTTGCGCTGCCCTGGGGATTATGACCTCGTTCTCTGCCAGCCTTTTCATGCAGTAACACCGCCAGGGGCCAGAAAGTCTAAACATTTTCCTAAAGTGGGAGATGCACAAGACCTTCCCTGAAGAGCTGCTCCCCATGTCCTTCGGGCCTAGTGAGTGGATCCCTGCTTGGGCATCGCCCTCTTGCGGCGACTCCCAAGCATGGATCCGCTGGGGAATAGTACCATTGGAAAGGGGAGAGTCTCCCTTTTCCAATAATACCTCTCCCATCTGAAACAGTGCTCGGGGGGGCTTAGATAGCCTCTACAGCACCAATGCAGTGAAAATGAATTGAGCTGATTTTCTCATTTCACTTTCATTTTCATTTTCATTGTAATGACATCAGCGCACAATGTGCTCTGTTCATCATTTTAATGAAAAAATAAAATAGCCTAGGGTGCTGGGGGAGCTCTTCTGCAGCTTCAGTAGCTAATTTTTGTATAAGGAAATTCCTCTATCTCCAAGCTTTCCTCCACATAGAAGGGGTTAATCTCCAATATGTTCGCCAAAATGATTTATATTGTAATGTGTACAGTGCATATTATTATTAAAATGTAAATATTAGTGCAAATTTGGTTAGTAAGAATGAGTAGGACTTTTAATATTATATTGTTAGTTTTGCAGTTCTGAGTTTTTTTTTTATTGTACATTTTTACACATCAAATGTAAAAAGTTTAATCTGTGTTTTTTTAATACATTTTATTTATATGTCTACATGAATTCATGGTATGTATGCCAACCCAAGTGTCTTCGAATAGTCAACTAAGGGCTTTATGTTTGTGTACTTGGTAGCAGGGGAATTCTATGAGTATGTTGTAGAGGTTAACTACTTTGGTGACTGGAGGAGTCTCCAAGGGCCATATGTACGAACACATTTTCCCATAGACACAAAATGGGCAAAACTGCTTGCTACATCTGGCCCCAAATGCTTTATGAAAATGGTAATAACAGCCTTTTATGACTATGTGGGACCAAGTTTTTAGAATTGTTTGTCTCATTTATTTTTCTAAGTTTACATTTTTATTTTGCCGATTGCAGTTCTTTGTTTTTATTTTAATCTGATCTAATAGATTGTAATACTTTGCTTGTTAGGAAGCAATGTGTAAATTAGGAGTATAGTACAGTTATGATATTCATCATATACAGTGCATATCTATGTTAATGTTGGAGGTCATGATTTAAAAGTGCTAACCACCATACACCTTTGGCTTTGGGTTACTTTCGGTTGCATATATTATTACCCTCCTCCCGTTATTACTATTACCATAAAAGAGGAAGAGTTCTTCAGGATGTGTAGTGGTTAGTTGCTCTGGAATTTGTCTTTATTTGAATCTTCTAAATGTAGCAGGGTACTGATGGGGCCTTCCTAGTGTGGGATATTCATATTTTTAAATTAGGACTTGCTGGTAGTTGCCCTGTGGTGAGGTCAGGAATAAACTTTTTAAAATAATTCATGTGGCTTCCTGGTAGCTAGTGCTTGCCTATCTGAGAGAGTGTAAAACATACTTTACTTCTATCTCTTGTACAGTAGGAGGTGGTTATGTTCTTTAATATTATTTACACCATTTCCAGCTTTAGTTGCCTCATAACATGCATTAATATGGACTTTTTTGTGCATTTCCAATGTACTTTTTTTGGTGCTTCTGCCCTCCTGATTGTATGTATATTCCATGTGCGATAATAATTGTTTGTCTTTCTGGAAGGTGTTGCAAGTGGCTCTTTTTGCCAGTTTATCTGTAAATGCTAAAGGTATACATTTATTACTTTGTGTGAAAAATTACCATTTAATTTATTTTTATTAACATTTAACTATCTTCTTGTTTGTAGTTTTCAGGTGGAATCTAAAGTTTTTAAAGTCAAATGAGACATGTATTTTAGTTGTTTATTTTTAAATGGTAAGTAATTAGTTTAGAGTAAGTTTGAGGGCTTACAATACTTAACCTTAGTGGTAAGTCCTCGGTTTTGGGAAGAGTAGCTACTGGAATTTCTTTCTGGTATCTGGCAGAGTTTCATATTCTTCTTGGTGCAGCATTTTTGCTGCAAAATATAGCTGTGTTTCTGCCTTTTTTTATAGTGGTAATTTAGGGCCATATGTATGAACACATTTTCCCATAGACACAGAATGGGCAAAACTGCTTGCTACATCTGGCCCTTACATAATTATGGACGACTGCTAGTTAGTGTGTTTCAGCATACAGTTTATTGGTTACTTTGTGTTTATTTAATTTTTTTACAATTTCTCATCTTTTGGAAGATGCTATTTAAGGTTTAATTTTAAGTGTGTATATATATATATACATATATATATATACACACACACACACACACACACACACACACATACTTGCATTGAAAGATTACTTTTTAAAATAATGTACATAATTTTAAATAATATTTTAGTAGGTAATATTTTCTGTATTTATGACCTGGTCAGTGAAGGTCTCTACCTCCGTGTAGTTCCTCCAGTAAGTGTAGCCCGTCCCTGATTTCTGATTGAACTCTGACCCCGGTCAGACGTTCGAGGCCCTCCTCCACCCACAGGCTCCTGCCTGCGCCTCATCCCTGGTGTCTAGTGGGAGAGTCTTGCTCTTCCGCTAGGCTGCTACTCCGCTAGGTTGCCCCCCCGCCTTCGGCCTCTTGTTCTCTGTCTACGCCCTTCGTGCTTTTCTGCTTCTCTGTCTTCTCCCTTGTGATTTCTGTGCTTTTTTCTATCTGATTCCTCTTTTTTCTGTGCTTTTTACTCTCACTTTCCATTTCGTCTCTTCTGATTTTTTTCTTCTTCTCGCTTCCCTCTCCCCACCGCTGCTGCCCCCCTGGCCCCGCCCCCCTTTTTCTACCCTTTCCCCGCTTCCACCTCCCAGCTGTCTTCTCCCCCCCTCTCCCTACTTAATAGTGGCCACTGCACAGGTGCGCCGCTGGCGCGCCAAAGGCAAGCTCATATGTGCCCGTCTGCGACCCGACCGTGACCAGCGCCAGGACCCCTGGACCTCCCATCCGCCAACTCTACATGCCAGCAGCACTCCACGCACTCAACCCAGGATGCAAAAACAACTGCAAACCCTCATCAACGGCCGACGCCCACGGACCCTTCAGCTGCATCTGCTGCTGCCAATCCTACATCACCACCAAGACCTTCGACCCGGCACAACCCATCCGCTACAACACACCCACACCGAAAATCCTCAAATGCATCCTCCTCAATGTCCTCTCCCTCCACAAACTGAAATTTGGGACCTCCTTGACAGCTTCACCCCCGACGTTGCATTCCTCACCAAAATCTGGACCAACAACTCCTCTGGCCCGGACATTGCCATCGCCATTCCTCAAAGATACAAGATCACCCGGAAAGACTGCCCCAGCCACCCCGGTGGGGGGAGGAATCACTATCGTTCACAAGTCTAGCATCCGACTGAGTACACACTCCGAAGACTCCACAAGCCTGATGGAACACCTCCACTTCAAACTTCAGACAAGTGCAGCATCCTCCTTCAGAGGAATCATCATCTACCGCCCAACTGGGACCCTCACACCTTTTTCTGACTCCATCACAGACAGTATCAACGTGCAAGCCATTGCAGCCTCCAACTACACCCTGCTGGAAGACCTTAACTTTCACCTCGACAACCTTCAAGACCCAAACACTGCATCCCTCCTTGACAACCTCCACAACATAGGGCTCAGACAAATCGTGACAGAACCAATGCATTCAGCAGAACACATCCTCGACCCCATCTTCACAACAGGAACCTCTGCCACCTTCAGCCACACCTCCGAACTTCCATGGACAGACCATTGCTGCATCCATTTCACCTTCAACTCACCCACCATCATCAGACCAACCATCCCGTAGAAGATAGGCAAGAATCACCGACGACCAGCTCACCACAACTCTCGCCAACTCCGCCCCCCATCGCACACAACTACGACCCGAACATCGCAGCCTGCATCTTGCACAAAAGGATCACCGACTGTGCCAACACCATAGTCCCCCTCAAAAAGTACAACAGCACCCACGCCAAGAAATCCAGCTGGTTCACTGCATAACTTTGAGAATCCAGATGCATATGTCAAAGCCTTGAGAAAATCTGTAGAAACACCAAATCTACAGAAGCCCAAATCAACTTCAGAGCCGCCACCACTGCACACCACCATCTCATAAAAAGCACCAGAAAGAAAGCAAACAACAAAGAATCTCCTCACACACACACAACAGCAAGGAACTCTTCAGCATCATCAAGGAGTCCGCCCAACCCAACAGAAAAGCAACGGACATCCCATCCTTACAAGTTCTCTGCAACAAACTCAACACATACTTCCACTACAAAATCAAGACCATCTACGACAACTTCAGCGTGGACAACCTACGTGCAGAACCCGCTCCACTGGAACCCGATACCAAAAAACCAAGGATCACCAACTGACCTCCCTCACCATCAAAGATACACTGAAGACAATGAGAATCATACACTCAGGGGCCTCACGGACCCATGACCCCCCCACATCTTCAACAGAGCTGCTGAAACCATCGTCCCCAAGCTCCGCCTCACCATCAACCGCTCCCTAGCAGAAGCCTCCTTCCCCGATGACTGGAAACATGCTGAGACCAACCCCCTCCTCAAGAAAACCTTGGCAGACCCACTGACTTCAAGAACCACAGGCCCCTCTCCCTGCTCCCTATTCCAGTGAAAGTCATTGAGAAAGCCATCAACAGCCAAGTCACCACTTTCATCGAAGACGACAACATCCTCAACACCTCCCAATCTGGCTTCAGAAAAAAACACAGCACTGAAACTGCCCTCCTGGCCGCAATGGATGACATCCGCTCCCTGATAGACAAGGAGAGACTGCGGCCCTTATCCTGCTCGACCGCTCAGCAGCCTTCGACACAGTCTTCCTCCACAACCTGAAATGCAGACTTCAGGAGGCCAGCAACAGAAACAAGGCCCTCGAATGGATCCGATCTTTCCTCTCTGGCAGAACTCAATGAGTAAGACTTTCCCCCTTACTCTTGGACCCCACACCTAGCACCTGTGGAGTTCCCCAGGGATCCTCCCTCAGCCCCAAGCTGTTTAATATCTACATGGCCCCACTATCTGCCATTGTCAGAAACTACAGACTCAACATCGTCTCCTACGCTGACGACACCCAACTCATCCTCTCACTATCCAACCAACCCAACACAGCCAGACGCAACTTCCGCGAAGGCATGGGAGCAGTCGCAAACAGAATGAAAAGCAGCTGCCTACAACTCAAAACAGACAGAATTGAAGTACTCATCATTGGCCCTCAACCCGATGCGTGGAACGACTTCTGATGGCCCTCCACCCTCAGAAGCCCACCCACCCCACAAACCAAGCCCACAAACTCGGAATCATCCTAAACTCCTAACTCAACATGGACCGCCAAATCAACTCAGTTGCATCCACCTGCTTCCGCACCCTCCACCTCCTACGCAAGACTTTCAAAAGGATCCCAATTGAATATGGAAAGACCGTCACACATGCCCTTCATACCAGCAGACTGGACTACAGCAATGCGCTCTACACCGGATTCAACAAGAAGCTCACCAGCAAACTACAGAACATATAGAACGCCGCCACCAGACTGGTCCTCAACCTAACCCAACACTGTCACATCTCCAAACACCTGCGCACACAATAATGTCTCCCCATAGAGAAAAGAATCATCTTCAAGATCCTCATCCACACATACAAAGCCCTACACGACACCAGACCAGCCTACCTGAACAGGCGACTCAACTTCCACATACCCCACAGGACCCTACACTCAGCCCAGCTCTCTCTCACCAAAGTACCCCGCATGAGAAAAACAAGAACGGGGGACGCTCTTTCTCTTACCTTAGCACCACAGCCTAGAACGCCCTACCGTCCTACCTCAGACAGACAACACCCCTCCTCAACTTCATGAAAAAGATGAAGATATGGCTGCTTGAAGACATGGATATTTGAAGAACCACCGCACTGATGGATGGTCCACGCCCCCCCCACACCCTCAGCGCCATGAGACCCTCGCAGGTGAGTAGCTGCGCTTAACACACACTGATTGATTGATTGATAGATCATGTGTTTTGCGGGTTTCATGTGTTGCACATTTGATTTATTTGGGGTTGTGCATAGATATGGTTTCATAATTATTTTTAAATATTTCTTTTTAGCTTGTACATGAATTAATTTTATAAAAGATATTGTGTTAGTGATTTTTGAATTTACAGTCTATCAAACAGAATTAAGAATGATTACATAATATTTTTATTTATTGATGCATTGTTTTTGTATTGCTATTGTTTGTTTTTATATTTTTGGTATTCTCTCCATATTTAGTGAAATTATGATGTCTTGCTTATCGATCTTCTTCTGTCTGATATTCTGGTAATTCAGATCTTTTTTACAACAATCTTTTCATTGATACTATTTAAGTATTTTTTATTTTAATGTAGGTGATGAGGTTTTGGTGAACAATATTGTTTTGGTGATATTATGGTACTTAAGTATTGTAGTGGTCGATATTGTGTCATATATCCATTGTATGCAGTTCCATGTTGCAGGGAAAATATTTTACATGGCTTAATCAGAGAACGCAGATCTTTGATAATATTTTTTGCGAGTCTCAAAGTCACCTTAATCTGCATAATTTTAAAGTTGTATCTGTCATTGCCTAAGACACTGCTACTGCCATAGCACATGATGATACCCCTATAATTTCCAACATATTCATCACCACATACTTGTTAACTGTTTTAGTTATTCTAGTACCATTTTCGTTTTTGCAACACTATATGTATTTTTTTTTTCAGAATAAGCATTCACATTATTGAAATGTGAGTAAAAAACATTTTAGGAAAAAAACAAACAGCTTATAAAAATCAAGGAAAATTTAAAACACAAATAAAATTCTTATACAATAAAATGCAATGCAATAAAAGATTGTAACTAAAATATAAAACCAAGCAGCATTGCACACTTCTTCTGATGAACACAGCTCAAGCAAGTGCATTCCATATTCACATCACAAATGTGCAAAGCAAGATTAAAAATGGTCAGCGTAAATAGAGTTTAAGATTATTGTTGACAAATCTAATAGAGCTGCATAGTAGTTGCATGTAATTGCTGTTAAAGTAGGCCAAAATTATAAAGAACAATTTTGTTTGTAAAGTATAAAAACTGAAGGATTTAAGGACAATCTGCATTTCATGGCTAAGCTTGGCAACAGGAATGACACAGACTCACGTCTATTGTTACACAACCTGCAGCCAATGTTTGGATCCCGAACTTTTCATGACTGGTGATATTCTCTTACTAGGAACAGGCCCATTCTAATATGAAAATAGTCAACTTTGTGAGAAAGTGCATGAAACTATGTTGGGAAATGTACATCCCTGCAAAGAGTAAAGCTGGGCAGATCAGCTTCTCTGGAGAGGATTCTTAATTTTAGACAACAATTTTTAAAGGTTGAAACGTGTCAATGACTGATTCAAAATTTCTGTGAAAGATAGTTTTTAATGGCAACTCTCTATTGATTTAACTCATGGAAAAACACCTTTGATTTTTGTCACATAACACGTATCCAGTCCATAACAAACAAGAAGCATATTTTGCTAGGGTTCTAATCAGATCTAAAGAGTGATTCAAATAATTGGAATCAGACAAGTGTAGATGAGCAAAACAAGAAAAAAGGACAAAAGGAACAGAACAGCAAAGGCAATTTTTCTGGCTTTAAACTGAAATGGAAGAATTCTTCAAACCTTAATTCTCTTTTCACGAAATATAGTACATGAACAAAAACTAAGAACCAATATTCCTCATCTGCTACCTGTCATCTGAGGACTAAACCTATTCTTACCTTAGACCAAACACAATATCTTCCTTCTAGACTCATAGCCCTCTTCCATACACTTCTTCCAGGTGGTAGATTGCCTACTCAGCAGGGATTTTCATTCCTCTCTTCCCTCCCAATCCCCCTCTTTATCTATTCTCCTATTTTGGCTCCCAGAAAATTAGCTTGGCAGACGTCCAACATTAAAATCATTTTCAAATGTTGTTTTTCACAATGGTATTGATATCTTAAGTGGTTATAAATGATCAGTGCTTAGTCGCCGAGGTGTGGGCATAGTTTTCTTAAATGTGCCTGAGGTTGCCAGTTTAAGGCGTTACATTATCACTAGAGTACATAATATGATTACTGCATGTGCATCACCCATCTGACAGCAGGACCATGTTCTTCAGGGTTACAAATAACTTCATACAATCAATACATCGGACACTAACAAGAATGTAAGTAGGGAATATTGCTCAAAGACTACCACCCTTAGTACTCTATGATCAGCTTTCTAAAGAGGATGTCCGCTTATGACAGGTTAGTCTGTCTGAGGAATGGTGACTATACACTTAGAAATGAAGGCTTCTTATCTTGCAATCTGCAATTGATCTTTTCATAAGAAGCCATTTTATGCAGATTAATCATCCATTCTTCTTACGTCGGTATTGTAGGGATGTGACATTGCTGTAATATACAGACTTTTCCAATATCTATATCAGTTGATAACCAACATCTAGCATGTTGGAGATGCCCACAATGTCAATCATGTCATGGAGCAGTGTTAATCTGTTGGGTTAGTCAAGTGGAAAATCTATAGAGGTACCCAAGGTGTTCCAACCTGAAGACCAATATGCTTGTATGTTGGGGCATGACCATTACAGATGCATCAGGTTACAGTTAGGTTGTTGATGTTGCCAGCATGTAAAATCTCAAGCCCAACTTGTTCAGTTCAGATATTACATTTGCAGTGATTCATGGAGGGCCACGGGGGGTGGCGAGTGTATTATGCAGACATCTTTTCATTTTTTATATTTCCATTCCTGGGGTGCATGGGAGTCTAAAGTCTTCATGAATTGTTTGAAGTGTTTTTATCCTCTCAATTGCAATTAAGTAGTCTGTGCAATGCTCCCCACTGCCTCCTACGTTGACAGTTGCAGTCTTGCCTACTATTTGTATTGAAGCATTATGCCAAAGAGATGCAAGTTTTAATAGTTTACGGCTCATCAACTACATTCTCATTGTGGTTCCTATTATTAGGTTACCAGTCACTGTTGAAAGCTTCATTGATGAGTATAACACAGATAGCCCTTTCAAGTTCCCAGTGAATTAGCATGTCAAGTTTATCCAGGACTGCACTTGTTGGAAGCATACTGATCAACTGGAATAAATGCATTGCAAAGGTGATAGCATTCCATGCTCAATAGGCCAATCCCCCCAACTGTCTGCTTGACATCAGTTTATGAGGTTTGAGGGGCTCATTATGAACCCGGAGGTTCGACCACCATGCAGGCGGTGGAGGAAAAGACAGCCATCGGCATGGCGGTCTGAACCCACATATAATACCCAGGCTACCGCCAACAGGCAGCCTGACGGTGACAGATTACATTATCCGGATAATATACCTTGTTTCCCCCTGCCAGGGAAAGGCCGGCGGAAGGGGTACTCTGGGGCCCCTAGGGGGCCCCTGCCCTGCCCATGCACTTGGCATGGGCAGTGCAGGGGTCCCCGTGCAGTGCCCCTTCTCGCAGGACACTGCCCGATTTACGGGAAGTGATCTGTGCGATGGGTGCTGCTGCACCCGCCGTACTGAGGCATTGGCAACGGCTCCATGTGGAGCCGTCAGCAATGTCCCGGCTCTGCATTCTGCTGGGCCGGTGGGAGGAAAAAACGTTTCCACCTGCCGGCCCAGCAGAATGTTCATAATGCGGCCGGCGGGGTCTCAAGGGGGCTGGCGTTCTATGGAAAGACCGCCAGCATGAACACAGCAGTGTTTACTGTCATGTTCATAATGAGCCCCTAAGTCTTAGTTTCATGTTTCTTGATTCACATGACTGACTATTTTTGTTTATTGTTCTTAAGAATTTAGTCATTATCACTAATGGTAGCATTCCCATTATCTAGTTAAAAGGAGGTGTCACCACCATTTTAATGGCTTGAACTCTCCTCTGCATAGAAAGCTGTAGGTGGGACCATAATACAAAATCATTTGTAATCATCACTATTAATGGTAGGATGCTATCTTCTACTATTTGTTTCTGTTTGCCCCTGACACATACCAGAAGGTAGTTCAGATAGTTTGGCTTCCAGTGGAAGTTGTATCCCTCTATTGTAGCTTGCATCATTGTTTGCGGCATGGGGAGGGCCTCACCATTCCCTCAATTCAATTTGTACCTAAAAAAATAGAGAATTTTTCAATTAGTCTCATCAATGCCAACAAGGATGATTCCAAGGCAGTGATAATCAGCAGGATGTCATCTGCATAGAATAGTAATCTGGAGGGGCAATCTCGGGTATTAGTCCAACTACCATATCTCTCTGCCAGATAGCAGCTGTGTGAAGCGACCCCTCACCCACCTAAAACACTTACAAGGGAGTCTATCCATGGGATCTGTGATGTGGCCTCTGCAAAACTAAACAGAAAGAAAAACGGGTGACAGAGCGCTCCTGAACCCAGATGTTGTTTTTTAAAACAAAGTCAAATCAAAGGAAGAACCAGAAATAGAAACAGGGAAGCCAGAACAACCCAGGAGAGACAAAAAAGAGAGGGAGGACAAGAGATGCCCGAAAGAAGAGGAGAGAGAAGGAGCTGAGGTTGCCAAATTAAAAGAATGAGGATGAGAAGAAGATTGGAGAGAGAAGCGAGGATGAGAAGAAGACAATTGAAAAGAGGAGCGAGGACGAGAAGAGTGGACAGAAGAGCAACGATGAGAGGAAGACAATTGGAGGGAGGAACAAGATGAGTGGTTTGAAGCAGAGTCCTGGGACTCCACCGGAGATTCCCAAAGCCCTGCCATGGTTCCTGAGAACCGTGGCACTCGAGATGAGTGATGTGGGAAAAACAAAAAAGGGAAATACACCATTGCATGAACTTGTACACAACATAATTTGTCACATAGCATAACGGTCCAGCTAGGAAAGCATTAACAGAACTTACCCACCAGAGCTCAATATAAGAAGGTGGGTAAGTAAGTAGATATTTCTTTCTTTGTAAATCTTTTTGGGGCACCTACGCAATCTCCCTTTCTGTTGTACACATGAGCACTGTATTTTTTATGGTTGTCTGGTTTTCCCTTTAAGTTATCTCCTCTTGCGCACTCACTTATTAGACCCTTGCTTGTGGGGGGCAGTAGGGAGCTGCAGGAGCACATCAGTAATGTGCTACGCACCCTGGTGGGCTTGGTGATTGGGAATCGTCATTGTAGAACCGAGTACTTACCACAGGTATTTTTTTCTTCTTTTCCGGTTGCGGAAGAGAGACTTCAGCAGTTGTCCCCACACCAGACCAGATGCACCTAAAGACAGAAGAAAGAAGACAAACATTAGAGTAGCACATATCATAAACACTCTGAAGATCTTTTTTTAAAGAGACTCCATGAGGAAATCAACTAAAAACAATAACCTACTCTGTTTTTTTGTTGCATAAGCAGGAAACTAACAAAATGTGCCACCATAGCATACCATACAAGGCCTCTGAAACTTTATTTTTGGCCCAAACTCCCACAAGCTGCAAGAGGCTATAAGTCCAGCAGGAATAGCAGTGGAGACATTAGGCACCCCTTTCATGCCGCTGGTGAATCACAAAGGGTTCCGACAGGAACCTGTCCCCCTATAACATTTCACCTGCACTAAAGGTGAATTATTTAGCAATGACACTATTAGGATGAAATCAGGGCCTATTCAAAACCCGTGCAGCATAAAAACATATAGGGGGTCATTCTGACCCTGGCGGTCATGGACCGCCAGGGCCAACGACCGCGGGAGCACCGCCAAAAGGGTTGGCGGTGCTCCCATGGGCATTCTGACCGCGGCGGTACAGCCGCGGTCAGAAACGGAAAACCGGCGGTGTCCCGCCGGTTTTCCGCTGCCCTGGGGATTCCAACCCCCTTACTGCCAGCCTGGCTCTGGCGGTCTTGACCGCCAGAACCTGGCTAGCGGTAACAGGTGTCGCGGGCCCCTGGGGGCCCCTGCAGTGCCCATGCCATTGGCATGGGCACTGCAGGGGCCCCCTAACAGGGCCCCACCAAGATTTTCAGTGTCTGCCAAGCAGACACTGAAAATCGCGACGGGTGCAACTACACCCGTCGCACCCCTTCCACTCCGCCGGCTCCATTCGCAGCCGGCATCCTCATGGAAGGGGGTTTCCCGTTGGGCTGGTGGGCGGCCTTCTGGCGGTCGCCCGCCAGCCCAGCGGGAAACTCAGAATAACCGTGGCGGTCTTTTGACCACGCAGCGGTATTCTGGCGGTTCCCGCTTGGCGGGCGGCTCCCGCCGCCCGTCAAGCTCAGAATGACCCCCATAGTCCCATTCTATCCTGTCACACCCTTTTTATGCACTTAGGAACCGGGCTAAGAATTCGGTCTGGGCACCCTTGGCAAGCCCCAACATTTGGGACATGAGGCGCATGTGGTGTTTCGATGATCTGCCAGGGATGAAATCCACTTGTGAATGGTGGACTAACAAAGGGATCCCCTTTTTGAGCCTGTTCACTAGCACTTGCTACCACTTTGATATCAAAATTGAATAATGAGATTGGGTGATAACTATTACAAGGAGGTATTTGTCTAGTTCAGGAAGGACTGTGATCGGTGCTGATTTGGAGAGGGTCATTGGGGTTCCTGCTGCTTCTGATTCCTGGAAGGCTTCATAGAGGGTCTTGACTCCCTTTTCCTACCACCATTCATAAAACTCAACTGGGAATCCATCTTCTTTTGGTGATTTCTTGTAAAGCAAGTCCGAGACTGCTTCTGTAATTTCATCTTTTTTTATGTAGCCATCTAGGAGTACCCGTTGCACCTCATTTAGCCACTGTAGCTTTAGTTTATTAAAGAACTCTTCAGCCTCAAGGTCATTCACACAGTTCTGTGCTGTTTACAGTCTCTTGCAGAAGACATAATATGAAGCTATCTTTATTACATAGTACTAAGTTTGCCACAGCTACCTGCCATTGCCGGAGTTGGGCTCAAAGCAGCCTACTAACCCTTTCCGCTTGTTCATAGTGTCAGGCCTCCAACCATTAGAGTGCTAGAGTGCATATTCTGCTCTATTTGTACACAGTGTTAAGAGCCATTTTATCCTTTTCTAAATTCCCTCTTTTCAGTGGGGTATGGCCTTTTCTGTACATAATGGTCAGCAGTTTTATATTCCTCTCTGTTTCTACAGACTGTTCTTTTTTCTGCTTGTTCTCAATGGCTGCAACTCATTATTTTGCCTCTCATTGTAGCCATTTGTGCAGCCCATAAGATCTAAGGGGAGTCCACTGAGCCTTTATTGTCCTCAATGCATGTCTGAACTTGTCTTTTGAAGGGCCTTTTCAGAGGGCAATTTGTAACAACCTACATACATGCTCAATGGTTTTCTCATTGGTTTCTGTAGGTCCCATTCTATTTGCAATGGAAAGTGGTCCGTGAGGGATCCCTCCAGTCTCTCACAACCTAATATTCCTGGTGTCAGAGGGTATAATGTGTGGAAATTATCGATTCTTGACATTGTGCTATGTGTAACTGAAAGAAAAGTGTATCCCTCATTGTCTGGGTGTATTAGCATCTACATGTCTAACAGTCAATGATCTTTACAGACATCTTCCAAAATACCCGTCGGTATTATTAGCTCCATCTACAAGGCCAGTTATATCTAAAATAGACTGATTCCAGTCCTCTCAATTATCTTAAGTGGGGACCAGCTGAACTCCTTTAAAGCTAGACAGTTTTGAAAGACAGTGCGTTCTTTGCAGTAGTTGGGGAATATATTGGGCTTACACTGAATGTCCACAATGCCACCACTGGGTTTGGCAAAGCTTTAACATCCCTCAGTATCCACCCATATTTTAATGATTGTACAAGGTAACTTTTTCGATATCAATACTACAACAGCGTATCTTTTTTTTAGACCTTGTGTGACCATCAGTGGGAGTATCATTGGCCCTTACTGGCATCTCCTATAGACTACTTTCCCCACCCCTCCATTCTCTCTTTAGTTTATCAGATTCAAGATTTGACAGGTGTGTTTCCTACAACAACACAATGCATACATGTTTGGCGACTAGACAAGTTAGGATTTTGTGGAGTTTTACATAGCTGGACACACCATTGACTTTCAACGATATGATTGAGAGAGGGACTGCTGCCATAGTGCATGAGTACCTGATCGCCAATAGGAACTGTCTGTTCTTGACAATTGGACAGGTCCCTTGTTCAGCAAGAGCAATTGCCAGCAACTCTCTCTTGTTTAGGCCCTCACTGGGGTGGAGTCACAAGTTGCAATATCAGTGTATAATATCTATAAAAGGCAGTGGTTGGCTGAGGATATGTCAAAGTGTCAATCTTTAGCACGTGTGTATAGGTAACAGATGAGGGTTAAAGGTATACTGACATAATTCAAGATTTTCCTAGATCTGGTGGGAGCAGGTAGGGGAATTAAACTCTATGTATCCAATTAGCAGGTAAATATGTTGGTTTCTTTCAAATGCATTAGGTAGATTTTCTCTAATTTACTTCTTCCCTGCTTTCGTTGGAATGTTAACTATTTTGTGTACCGCTTGTGCTTGAGCTACCTAAGCGTTGGCCCTACCAATAGACCTATTTCTTAATCTAGGATTAATATTGGACTACATAAGAGAGAGATATAGCCAAGCACTTCCAGGTGGAGTCTCATCCTCAGTAATATCTTCCTTTGTGTTAACTAGGAACAACCATCTTTACCCTGCAACAAAATGAGTTTGAAATTTGCTCATAAAAGGATATGTTTTTTCATATTCATTGATTCATATTGATAATCAGTCACTCATCCTCCAACAGCATCTCCAGGCAAGGAGGGTGACATGGGAATGTTCACGAAGTCTCTCCTGTTGGTTTCAAGGGTGATCTGGATTTGTTCCTATCTTTCTCCGATGTCTTATCTTCAGACACTCTATTTGAAGAAGGTGCAGTCCTATGCTCTTTCCTGGCATAGTGATCTAGTTGGCATAGTTGATGAAGACTGTGTGACAACCTTACAGACTTCAGGGGTTTGTGTCACATCCATAGAGCTGGACTCCAGACTGTCCAGAAAAGGTTTGAAGTTCTCCAGTTCTGTATAGTCTATTCATTTTTTATTTATAGTAATTCACATCCTGGCAGGTTCCAATGAGATGTACTTAATTTTCCATTTTCAGAGCCTGAATTTGTGTTGTTTTCCCTAGAAAAATTAGTTGGAATCCGAGTCCTGTTTCCTTTCAAGGAAAACCGACTGTTGTGTGGCTGCTTGTATCACTTTTCTAGCTTTCTCGTGTTTGAGCAAACAGACGACCATAGGCCTGGATCGGGAATGATTATGATTGTATGAGTCATGGAAGAGGATCAGGTGGGCTCTTCCAAGGTGCAGGAGTGGAGTCAAAATAAAGTTGCATAGTCGAAAGTGTGTTTCTTAAAAACACATTCACATTCCTGTTCTTCTTTTGCTCTGGGAATCTGTAAAACCAGAAATTGTTTTGTCTAACCTTGTCTTCTAATTCCATCACTTTTTCATAGATGCCAGGATGTCCAGCCCCCAGTCTTTGTCTTTGTTCATGCTGTCTTCCAGATTTGCAGACTGGTTCTCCTTTCCATCCAGCGAGGCATGGTAGATAGCTATATCATATCTTATAGATTTAACTTTTGCTGTGAGTTCTGCAACACTAGAGGTGACCAATCATAGGCTTGGTTCCTATTACTGATATGTGCCTCATGATGCATGGCATCTAGCAAATTATCTGGCGATGTTGTAGATGGGGTTGTTTGTGATGCAGGTTTGGTTCATCTCACCAGTTCTGTGAAAAATAATTGAGAGGATTTGGAGGAAGACATGGCCGCGGGCTCTGTTAGCATAGGCCTGATGGTCTATGAGCGTTCTGTTCTTCTCTTGTTTTCCTTCAATTACCACTTCCTGTTGCCTGACAGTTCTGCTCATACACTGCAGTGAGCCATGAGACTGGTAGATACTATGCCAGTGACCTCAGTCCTAGTTATGTAGGGCTAAAAGACATGGCCAGGACAACCATAAAGTGTAAAGTATTGCAGGTAGGGCTTATTGGGAAAATCCCACACCACAGCTAACAATGCTTAATGGACCAGGTTGGGCCTGTAGCGCACCGTGGATGCCCACGTTGAGGATGAAGGGTATAGGGTGGGGATCAGCACCACAAAACACCACCTGGGGAATCACTCCTCCCCCAGCAACTAAGGTCAGTTTGGCCCCTTCCGGTTGATGTTCTGTATCCCCTGGTTGCATGAAAAGCATTTGGGGAAATAAATGTGGTTGGGTTAGGGTGAGCATCGCACCTCCATTCCTGCTCATGGCAGCAATCAAGCAGGAGCGAACAAGGACTCGTGCTCTCCACCACCTCCATGGTCCATGCCCCCTCGCTCGCTCCCTCTTAGGCCCATTTAAAGCACTGCCCTGGCCGACAGCTGTTCTCCAGCGCACTGAGTCACGTAGGCTTTAGGCTGTGTGTGGGAGAGGGCCGGTTAGTGTCCACCATCAACGCGGGAGAGTAGGAGCACATTGTGCACATAGAGAGCCCACCAGAGCTGGTTTAAGGGCGTTGCTACAGTTACTGCTGACCTGTATGGAGGAGGGCGCTGACCTCAGAGGGGCGCTGTGTTTGCAAACATTTTCGAAATTTGCGATTTAAAGGCACCCGCTGAAAATGTCCTTGGGCTGCGAGCTTTCAGGAAGCTCTCAACAGGTCAAGATTAATGTTCTTGCTAGAGAGAGGACCGGCGTTTGGTCCAGTGACGGTTTTGACTCGTCATAAAGCAGCGCAGAAGGTTAATATGCCTGTTGTAAAACACAGAACTGTGGATAGCTGAGTGGATTAGTACAGCCATTGTTTACAAGCACTTTAAAACAAATGAAACGTATGTGAGAGGGGCCATGGAGAGAGGAGGGGCACTTTTGACGGTGGTAGTGAGGGACTCCGATGAGGTGGTCAAGGGGTTGGAGGGACCGCCAAAAATAGATTACTGCACCAGGTGCCACCAGCGCTAAAGCCCGCCCTGGAACTCACCAGAAGCGCAGAAGGGAGGCCAACCCCTTACAGCTCTTTCACAAGCCTGCTTCTCCACCCTACGCTCGGCCATAAAAAATGAGTTTCACAGAGGTTCACAGGCAAGCCATTATCTTCCTTGGTGGTTAAGCTCCTCTCCATATTAATTCATTTAGCACATTCATCATTTGTTCACGCCTCAAATTCGTTTTTTTTATTTCACATCTACTAATGTCTAGTACAGTTGAAATTTCATTACCTTCTGATTCCCGGCATGAACAAATGAAGCTGTACTTACCTGCCAGGTACTATACGGCAGATTATCAGATAGAAAATAATTTGATATGTATCTCCTGTACATTATTTATAGGCCAGCTCTACAGCGGACTGTTTAATGAAGACATTCTTGAAACATACATAACAATTATTAACTGCAGGAAATCCTTTCTAATGAACCTCCGAAGTAACTGTAATACCTAAAGCAATCGAATACCAAACGCAGTGCTGCCTGAAAACAATATGAATTCCAGAAGGTGGCAGTGTAAGAACAATGTTTAACACAACCACGCTTTACAAAAAACGAAAACGTCTCAATTTGCTACTCCTACAAATGAAAATGTCTACTAGTAATTGCAGATAATCACCGTATCAGGCGAAAGAATATTCTTAAATGTAATGTTAATAAAAGTACCCTTCCCGATAGTTTTTTTCGCAGGCGTATCTGATTCGTTTGGTTGCTACGCTGAGCTCCGGAATGTAAAATATAATTGTTCCATCCCTTGGTTTAAATGAGTTGAATGAACCATACTGCGACAAATGGACAACGTGCTGTCTCACATGGCGTGCATTAGACATACTGAACCTTTATAGCGGTTCTAATATCCATAGGAGAGTCCAGAGGTGAACACTCAAGTACTCCCATTTCCTAAATCTTCACACAAAAGATACAGAGCCACCTGTACTGTATCAACAAGGTAACTGTTGTGCTGGGTCCAAAAAAACAGTGATCGCCGGTAATCACGAAGCGTGCTTATTAAATGCTTATTAAACAAATTGATGTGCTCATGTTTAGATTAATACTGTAGTATGTTATATTAATGGTTACTTATTATGTATTCGCTTTTAGCTGTAGGCCTTAAGTTAGATAGGTCTTGGGCCTAATTGCATAGTGGCATGTTAAGCTGCACTGTTAAGATAACCATGTGAGAAGGTTTCCCTTGAAGAAATTAATATGTGAATTGTTTTCCACTGAGTTGACCAAACCCTAGCAGATGTTTTTTCTTTTCTCATGAGAACTGCTTGCTAAAATGTGCTGTATTAGTTACTGTTACATTGCATAGTTTAGTGTGTGAGAAAGCATGTTTGCAGGAGCTAATCATGGATGCACTGACTGGAGGACAGAGGGATACAAAATTGTTACCTGACAAGCCTGAAATGAGAACAGAGGAGGAGTCAATGATGTCAAGCGAAAGACAGTTCAGTTATATCTTAGATTTGAAGTTCTACCGCCATTCGACTAAATGTAAACGTGTGATTCATTGACCAATGACAATGTGGGAATGTTTTAGACGATTTTAACTTGGCCCGAATGCACAGAGGAAAAGTGCGCCATTTCAATCATTCTCACCTTCCATGCTCATTCCTATTTTGATTCTCCTACTTAGAGGATTCTGTTTTTAACTTTATTGCTTACATTTCTGATGCTGAATGCTGATTCCTTAGACTTTGCTTTCAAATGGATCAGATAGTTTAGAGTCCCTGGTTCTGAACCATTCCTTTTCAAGGTGCGTTGCTGATGCTGATCAAACAGATGTCCAACTGACAAAGATAATCGCAGCTTGCTGATCCACACTGAGGAGAGGTATAACAAAACGCTACTATTCTTGTTGAAATTTGTCTTTTGTTTCTAGATACCAACGGCTATTCTGATAGAGCCAGAGCTAGATGTTTTCCAAATTTATGTTGACTAAATTGTTTTGCATGAAGCCCAAACATGCTATTCTAATCAGAAGGTTAGTAAAGGAAATCCTAAATCGCTAATAGGTTGCTATTAATAAATAATTGATGTTACTTGGCTGAATCTAGATAAATGCTATTTCTATTGTGCAGCTGTTCTTGCTATTGATTTGCACTGTAACTCTTGAATGCGTAGTAATTCATGCTTTAGTCAAATTGAGATTCTTTAGAAGATTTGGTCAAGCAGTGTTGTTGTTATATGTATATTACTTGATTTTGAGACTGAGTTACGTGATATTAGCATTGTTAATATAGGGAAATAAACATTCTAACTTTACACAAAGGTGTGGTTATTCATGGCCAAAGGGGTCATGGTGCGTGAGATTACTGATTCCAAAGATTATTGACATTGTTGATTGATACTGTTAATGATTTGTATTGAAATTAAGTCTTGTGGTGAGATTTACTCTAAGCGTAGTCAAAGGTCCATTGAACCTCTAATGCGTCCCCTTATAAATTAAGTAAGTTCAGACGCACTAACACACTCCAGCAGACTCAGGAAAAAAAACTTGGGAGTTCTTATATATTTTTTTCAGGACAATTTAATTGGTTCATGTCAGAAATTGGGTCTCTAGTTGGCAGTCAGTTTACTCCTGCCTACGTCTAGTCAGGGTAAGGGAAATATACAGCTCAGATAACCCCTGCTTATCCCTTTGGTAGCATGGAACAAGCAGTCAGGCTTATCTTAGAGGCAATGCGTAAAGTATTTGTACCAACACACACAGATACACAGTGAAAACACCACAAAACACTCAACACCAGTTTAGAAAAATAGCTAAAATGTACCCGAGTAAAACAAGACCAACACAACAAAAATCTAACATATACAAGCAATTTCTGAATTAAAAAGAGTCTTAATCAATGGATGCGTTGTTTTTACACACAGTGCCTGGTATGCGTCAAAAATAAAGCCACAAGGGAGAGTATGCATCAGAAAAGCAAGCAATGCGTCAATTCTTGACTCGCAACTGAGGCCGTGCGTCGATTATTTTCCAGTCAGATAGGCAATGCATTGGTCCTCTCTCCTGCAGGAGAGCGATGCGTCGATTTCCAGACAGGCAGCCTCAGGTCCGTGCAGGTTCACTGTCATTTTGACACTCAGCGAGGATGGGTGCGAAATCCTGACGCACTACGGTCAAAGCCGCGCTGCGTTGGTGATGCGTCAATTTCCCAGCCGCAATGCAGGTGGTGCATTGATTTTTCAGCTGCAATGCAGGTGCTGTGTCGATTTTTCTTCAGCTGAGCTCCGGTGGGTGGACTTCAGCCTTGGTTCCACAAGCTTCTCCTTCCACAGGCCCAGGGATTGGAAAAGGCACCGCTTAGCAGGGTGGGAGTTGCAGCAAGAGAGTCCAGGTGCTGGCAGAAGAAGTTGTTGATGGCCCTGAGACTTCAAAACAGGGGGCAAGCTCAGTCCAGGCCCTTGGAGACAATTCACAAGCAGAAAAACAAAGCAAGGTCAAGTCTTTTTCCTCTCTAAGGTAGAAGCAGCAGCTGCAGGCCAACCCTGAAAGCATGCTCACAGGCAAAGAGGGTACTCCTCCTCTAGCTCTTCAGCTCTTCTCCTTGGCAGCTGTTCCTCTTGATCCAGAAGAAATCTAAAAGTCTGGGGTTTTGGGTCCACTACTTATACTCATTTCTGCCTTTGAAGTAGACAAACTTCAAAGGAAAGTCTCTGTTGTACACAAGATCCTGCATTGCCCAGGCCTTGCCCCAGACTCACACTAGGGGGTTGGAGACTGCATTGTGTGTGGACAGGCATAGGCCTTTCAGGTATAAGTGTCAGCTGCTTCCTCCCCACTCTAGCCCAGGAAATTAATCAGGATATGCAGGGCACTCCTCACCTCCTTTTATGTCACTGTCTAGAGGCAATTCACAAACTGCCCAACTGTCAGTCTAACTCAGACTACACAGGCAGGCAAAGGCACAGAATGGTTAAGCAAAAGAATGTCCACTTTCTAAAAGTGGCATTTTCAAACTGACAATCTAAAAACCAACTTTAGCAAAATATGTATCTTTAAATTGTGAGTTCTGAGATCCCAAACTCCACATCTCTATCTGCTCCCAATGGGAAACTGTGCTTAAAATATATTTGAAGGCAGTCCCCATGTTAACCTATGAAAGAGATAGTGCTTGCAATAGTGAAAACAGATCTGGTAGTTTTTCACTATCATGACATATAAAACACAACAGTACATGTCCTACCTTTAACATACACTGCACCCTGTCCAGGGGGCTAACTGGGACCTACCGTAGGTGTGACTTACATGTAGAAAAAGGGAAGGTTTGGGCCTGGTGAGTGGGTACACCTGCCACGTCGAATTGGCAGTTTAAACTGCACAGACAGATGCCGCAGTGGCAGGTCTGAACCATGTTTACAGGGCTACTCAAGTGAGTAGCACAATCAGTGCTGCAGGCCCACAAGTAGCATTTGGTTTACAGGCACCTCTAGTGCAGACACCTCTGGGCACCTCTAGTGCACTTTACTAGGGACTTACTAGAAAATCAAATATACCAGTCATGGAAAAGCCAAGTACACATACAGTTTACACAGAGAGCACTTGCACTTTAGCACTGGTCAGCAGTGGTAAAGTGCACAGAGTACCAAAACCAGCAAAAACACAGTCTAGCACACAGTCAAAAACACAGGAAGCAGAGGCAAAAAGACAGGGGAAACCATGCCAAGGATGCCAGGTCTAACCGTTCAGTTAAAGGCTCACTGATGAAATGTGCCTATGTTCCCTTGTTGATGCAGGTCAGCTGGAACTGTAGCTCTATGTATTTAAGTATCTTGTGTGAAAATTTATAGCGGTTTGCACAGTTATCTAAAATATTTGTGTGGAGGTAGTTGAGACTTATTACATGGCACATCCCACAAGGCTATTGCGTTTCACAACACAACAGGCTGGGCAGAACTGTCCTTTTATTCCATCTGATATTTCCTCGGTGTGCTGGAAAACACCACTTTTGACAGCACAGGGCCTCTGCTGATGCATCTGTCACTTCCCCCACCTTTTTAAGGTAAATTGAAACAAGCACATATGAGCTGCAAGAGGGAGAGAAAGAGAGGGAAGGAGGAGATCAAAATGGGAGAATACAGAGAGAATCAGTGAGAGACAAATAGGTGGAAGGAGACACAGCAAAAAGGTTTGAGTATTTTGCCAGGGCTGCTTTAGGTTCCTAAATCCAACCCAGCCAGCAGAGATCTAGTTAAGTGGATTGCAAATCTACAGTTTCATTTTTGAAAATTTCAGGGTTTACAGCATAGATTCATGTGCAGTGAGTGCAAATTTGTAATGAGCACTGAAATATAAAAATGTGCGCAGGTTGTCCTGTCTTAATTTCCATTCAGAATTTTACCAGCACTAGTGCAATCTATGTAATCTTTCCAGAGGCTTTAATCCATAATAAAGATTTTTGATAACTATAACCATAGGTGTCTTTTCACCAAAATGACAGAGGTAGCAGAAGTGACATCACATATCCTTTGACCTTACTGATATAACAGTAAGGGACATCATATAACTGATGACCATAATGTTTCCCGGAAAGCATGTCACATGACCTTAATATCACACTCACTCTCTCTTACACCCATTTACACTCATTCATCCTCACTCAGTCGCACTCATACTCGCTCTTAATACCACTCATACTCACTCACTGAAACTCAGGCCTAGGTTTACTAACTCTTTGCACTGTGTTTGTATCACATTTTTGACACAAACCCAGTGCAAAGGGTTAGGGTCGGATTTACTATCCAACACAAATCCTGTTTTCACAAACACACAAAATTGTGCTCAGCACTACTTTGCATTATTTTCTGTTAGGTGGGGGCTCAATGGGTTGTGCATGGCCATTTCCATGAAAACATCTATGCATTTTGATGCAAATCCCTATCTACGAACATTCTTACAGAGGAATTTATGCAAAATCTTACCACTCTTTTAGGCAGGTATAACACACAGAAATATTTAAATTTTACCTTGTTTTTCCTACTATGCATATGTGTTGCATTGTACAGAAAACATCCAACACAAGTAAAGCCTTAACACATAGGCCCTCATTCTGACCTTGGCGGTCGGCGGAGAGGCGGCGGTCGGACCGCGAACAGACCGGCGGTATTAAAAATGGCATTCTGACCCTGGCGGGAACCGCCAACACAGCCCGCCAACTTAACACTCCGACCGCCACAGCGGTACAAACAAACAGCGCGGCGGTTCCCGCCAACAGCCCGGCGGCAGACAAAGTACCGCCCACCCTATTACGACCCACCAATCTGCCACCTTTTCCGGGGCGGGAGCACCGCCGATAAGAACACGGCGGAAACAGACTACGAACGGGAAAACGCTCACCTCTACGCACTCCAGGCGAGATTCCGGCAGTATGGAGCCAGAGTTACAGGTCATCCCCGCACTCCTATTCCTCCTCATATACCAGGAGCACGCCCGGCGGCGCGGAAGACATCGGTGAGTACTGCACCTACGACACAGGGGAGGGAAAAGATTACCGGCACACACCCACCCACCCACACCCACTACAACACACACATCAATGCATTTCCACAGATCACTGTCACAACCCACAAACCACCCCCCTCCGAAATAATGCAAAGACCAAAAGAAGAGATCATAAACGGGCAGATATATTGAAATATGTACGCCATTAATCCCAAAAAATAAATAAACTATGTACAAAATATATACAGCTACTAAATGTAGTCCAACCACTGTCCGTGGATCACAGGGGTCCTGTGCAAAGGGGCAAGGCCCAGTCCCACGACAAGAACTCCACGGAGAGAACACTGCAGGGGCATCAGAAAGAAAATAGGACAGGCACCTCAGGGGGAAGGGAAGGGGGGGCACCTCAGCCACTTGAGTACACGACGCCAGATCCACGAGGGGACTCCATGACCACTGGGCCATCCTGAGGAGAGCAAAGCCACAGTCCATACAGTCCATACAGTGGGTGGCCTGCCCACTGGGCCATCCTGGGGAGAGCAAAGCCACAGTCCAAACAGTCCATACAGTGGGTGGCCTGCCCACTGGGCCATCCTGGGGAGAGCAAAGCCACAGTCCATACAGTCCATACAGTGGGTGGCCTGCCCACTGGGCCATCCTGGGGAGAGCAAAGCCACAGTCCATACAGTCCATACAGTGGGTGGCCTGCCCACTGGGCCATCCTGGGGAGAGCAAAGCCACAGTCCATACAGTCCATAACAGACCCCACTGCCACTGGAGGAGGCAAGTTGGCCAGAGGACATCCTGCAGCCCTGCCCGAGATAGATCCTGCCCTGCCACGTCTGCCAAAGGGCCAGCGGTTCTTGCCCTGAAGGGCCCAGTTCAGCGGTTCTTGAGACGGCGGGGCCCAGTTCAGCGGTTCTTGAGACGGCGGGGCCCAGTTCAGCGGTTCTTGAGACGGCGGGGCCCAGTTCAGCGGTTCTTGCCTTGAAGGGCCCAGTTCAGCGGTTCTTGCCTTGAAGGGCCCAGTTCAGCGGTTCTTGAGACGGCGGGGCCCAGTTCAGCGGTTCTTGCCTTGAAGGGCCCAGTTCAGCGGTTCTTGAGACGGCGGGGCCCAGTTCAGCGGTTCTTGCCTTGAAGGGCCCAGTTCAGCGGTTCTTGCCTTGAAGGGCCCAGTTCAGCGGTTCTTGCCTTGAAGGGCCCAGTTCAGCGGTTCTTGAGACGGCGGGGCCCAGTTCAGCGGTTCTTGCCTTGAAGGGCCCAGTTCAGCGGTTCTTGCCTTGAAGGGCCCAGTTCAGCGGTTCTTGCCTTGAAGGGCCCAGTTCAGCGGTTCTTGAGACGGCGGGGCCCAGTTCAGCGGTTCTTGCCTTGAAGGGCCCAGTTCAGCGGTTCTTGAGACGGCGGACGGTCTATGGCCAACTGCTAAATGCCTGGTGGTGCCCTCCTGGGCAGCGGGGATGGTGCTCCTTCACTGCCCACCTGGGCTGTGGGTGGTGGGGCCCTCCTGGCCAGCTGGGCTGGGTCCTCCTTGGGCAGCGGCTATGGGGCTGGTGGGCTCTCCCGGGGCAGCTGTGCCGGTTCCTCCCGGGGCAGCGGCTATGGGGGTTGTGGGCTCCTCCTGGGCAGCAGGCCTGCTGCCTGACCTCTCCAACTTGCTGCCCTTGCCCTCCTTAGTCGTCGGCCTGTGGCCCTTTCCTCCCTTTGGAGCTGTGGCTGGTGACTGTCTCTGGGTGGTGTCCGGGGGGGATGTAGAAGGCGGGCTCCTGCGGCGCCCCTTCCGCCTTCTGCTCCTCTTCCCAGGGGGTGGGCTGGCTGTCCCCTTGCTGCTGGGCGAAGATCCAGACATGCGGGCTGGCGGGCTCCAATACCCCTGCACCCTTGTCAAGGGGGCTGCAGGGCTGGTGGTGGCTGAGGTGCTCTTCTTACCCCGACGAGAAGGAGGGGGGGGCTCAGGGTCAGGAAAGAAGTTAGTAGTGGCGAGGAAGAGCTTCTTGGGACAATGGAGAGTGGTAGGTACAGTGGGAATGGGAGTGGAGGGAGAGGATGTGGTTGTAGGTGAGTCACGTTTGCTGTCTTTGGGTGCAGGTGCAGGAGGGATAGGCTGTCGTGAGGTGGATGGCTGTTGGGTGGGTGGGTGGCTGCGTTTGTGTGGTGTGGAAGAGGGGGTGACAGACACAGTGGGAGAGGACACAGGGGACGTGTAAATGGCAGTGGGGGTGGTGACTGCACGTGTGCGGACTGGAGTGGAGGGTGTGCTGGTGATGGAAACACTGGCTGATGGTGAGGTGAATGGAGGTGTGAGTGTAGACGTCACAGGGAGGGAGGAGGGAGACGAGGAGGTGGGGGTCACAGAGGTGGTAGTGACTGTTGGCATGTCTGCATCGGAATGTTGCGTGTGTGAATGTCTGCGTGATCTGTGGTGCTTATGTTTGGATGAGCTTCTCTTGGGTGTTGAGGTGTGTGCAGGCTGGTCTGATGGTGTGGGTGGGACAGGCAGAGGAACAGGAGACTGGGAGGAGGGAGTTAGTAGAGGCAGGCAGGAGACAGGGACAATGGCTGCCGTCAGTGCTGAGGCCAGAGCCTGGAACGATCGCTGATGGGCAGCCTGACCCGAATGAATGCCCTCCAGGTACGCATTGCTGCGATGAACCTCCCTCTCCACCCCCTGGATGGCATTCAAAAGGGTAGTCTGCCCAACAATGAGCGTTCGGAGGAGGTCAATGACCTCCTCACTGAGGGCAGCGGGGGTAACAGGGGCAGGGCCTGAGGTGCCTGGGGCGAAGGAGATGCCCGGCTTCCTGGCAGAGCGGGCACGGGGCGAACGCGGAGGGGCTGCTGGGAGGGCGGAGATGGTGCGCTGGGTGGCGGCTGTACCTGTAATGGCGGGGGGCACGGATGGTGCCACCCCCGCAAGGGAGCCCCCTTCCGAGGACGTGTCCGTGTCGCTGCAGGCTCCAGTCGTCCCCGTCGTGGAGCTCCCCTCGCCCTCCGTCTCACTGGTCCAGTCTGACTCTGTGGCATGGCCCTCCTGGGCCATGTGAGATGCAGCTCCCTCCTGCCCCGATGCCACTTCTCCTCCGCCTGATGATGCTGATGCACACAAGCACAGAAAGACAAACAAAAAGGGGGGGGGAGAGAGAAATAAAGGGATATTGATTACATGGATCTCCGGTACAGTTAGCGGACATGACAGACACAGATGCCCCCTGCACTAAGTTGCGCACTTGGGGTCCGCTACGCATTCCGTGGAACATGCCCTACACGCCTAGAGTTGACAACTGCACCCATGGATGACACGGCCCAGGGATGGCTGTACTGACACACTACTGAGGGTGGTGGCTGGGGACACAGGGGCTTACGGGGGTGCCCAGCCTACAGATATCGCCCTGGCCTAGGGGGACCCACAGCCCTCCTCCCCCACCCAGACACCTCCACTGCGCAACAACAGAGTAGATAATGCTTGGACTCACCCCCTTGTGTCTGCTGTGCTGCCCTCAGGCGCCCATCCAAATCAGGGTAGGCCACCGCCAGGATCCGGAACATCAGGGGGCTCAGTTGACGGCAGGCACCCCGCCTACGTTGGGAGGCCATCCCCAGCAGAGACTCGGCGGTCTTCTTGGTCCCGCGGCGGATGTCCTCCCACCTCTTGCGGCAGTGGGTGCCCCGTCGATGGTGGACCCCCAGGGCCCGGACTTCCTTGGCGATGGCACGCCAAATCCCGATCTTCTCATGGGCGCGGACCTATGTGACACGTACAGGGAGGGAGAAATACCACGTTCAAGTTACTCAGCATTTTCCTTTCCAGTGGCCCAACGCCCCCCATCCCCGCCAGGCCCCCCGCCAGGTCCAACATGCCCCCCATCCCCGCCAGGCCCCCCGCCAGCCCCAACATGCCCCCCATCCCCGCCAGGCCCCCCGCCAGCCCCAACATGCCCCCCATCCCCGCCAGGCCCCCCGCCAGGCCCCCCGCCAGCCCCAACATGCCCCCCATCCCCGCCAGGCCCCCCGCCAGGCCCCCCGCCATGCCCAACATGCCCCCCATCCCCGCCAGGCCCCCCGCCAGGCCCAACATGCCCCCATCCCCGCCAGGCCCCCCGCCAGGCCCCCCGCCATGCCCAACATGCCCCCCATCCCCGCCAGGCCCCCCGCCAGGCCCAACATGCCCCCCATCCCCGCCAGGCCCCCCGCCAGGCCCCCCGCCATGCCCAACATGCCCCCCATCCCCGCCAGGCCCCCCGCCAGGCCCAACATGCCCCCCATCCCCGCCAGGCCCCCCGCCAGGCCCAACATGCCCCCCATCCCTGCCAGGCCCCCGCCAGGCCCCCCGCCATGCCCAACATGCCCCCCATCCCCGCCAGGCCCCCCGCCAGCCCCAACATGCCCCCCATCCCCGCCAGGCCCCCAAGCCAGCCAGTGGCCCCAAATCCAGATAGAATTAAACTCACTTGTTGGTCTGGAGGACCGTAGAGTAGCGCATACTGGGGGAGGACCCCATCCACAAGTTTCTCCAACTCCTCTCCAGTGAAGGCAGGGGCCCTTTCCCCAGTCGCAGCAGCCATTGTCCCTTCCAGACCGAGGTCACAGCAACACTTGCAGTATAGGTCCTCTCCTGTGAAAGTTCAAGTCGCAAGTGGATAAGTAGATAGAAAATGGCGGTCACGTCCGCGGCGGTGCGTACCGCGGCGGTGCGTCCCGCCACCGCCGGCGCCCTTCGCCATTGGCTCCTGAAACCCATAGGCTTCAATGTTAACCAATGCGGCTTCGCGCCGCGGTCTTCGCCCGCCGCCCGCCGCGGTGTGCCACGCCAGCGCATTGACCTCACATCCCATTGTCACACTTCACAGGTCAGGCAGCCGCCATTTCCAGGGCCCACATGGCTCAATTTCAACTGCGTCACACAGGCCTAGGCCTTGCATAGCCACTCAGACACGCCATTCACTGCATAGAGAATCGTATACTGTGCTAGCTGTGAGTACGTACCTGTGGGTTGCCTGACTGTGTGCTCCATGTTGTCCTTCCTAGGCACCGTCCGCTGGGTTGGGCGAGGAGACGGATGAATCCTCCCGTGTACCGACCGCTGGTGGACCTGTCGACAATGGAAGAACGCCACATTATCCTGACCTACCGTCTTAACCGTGCCACTATCCATGAACTGTGTGCCCGGCTGGAGCCCGACCTGATGTCCCCCATCCGCCAACCCACAGGGATTCCCCCTCTGGTGCAGGTCATGTCAGTACTCCATTTCTTGGCAAGTGGGTCATTTCAGACAACCGTGGGAATTGCTTCCGGGATGTCTCAGCCCATGTTTTCAAAGGTGTTATCCAGAGTGTTGTCTGCCCTGATGAAATCGGTGAGGAACTACATCATTTTCCCTGAGGTGGGCGAACTGGCTACAGTGAAGGGTGATTTCTACGCCCTTGGACATATTCCCAACGTAATTGGTGCCATTGATGGGACCCATGTGGCTTTGGTTCCCCCAAGAGACAGGGAGCAGGTGTACAGGAACAGAAAAAGTTACCATTCAATGAACATCCAGGTGGTGTGTTTGGCTGACCAGTACATCTCGCATGTAAATGCCAAATTCCCAGGGTCAGTGCATGACGCCTACATCCTGAGGAATAGCAGCATCCCTTACGTGATGGAACAGCTACAGAGACACCGTGTATGGCTAGTGGGGGACTCTGGGTACCCCAACCTGTCGTGGCTACTGACCCCAGTAAGGAATCCCCGGACCAGGGCAGAGGAACGGTACAATGAGGCCCATGGGCGTACTAGGAGGGTGATCGAACGCACCTTTGGCCTCCTAAAGGCCAGGTTTCGCTGCCTGCATATGACCGGTGGATCCCTAATGTACTCACCTAAGAAGGTGTGTCACATCATCGTGGCCTGCTGCATGCTTCACAACCTGGCTTTGCGCCGCCAGGTGCCTTTCCTGCAGGAGGATGGTCGAGACGGTGGTGTTGTGGCAGCGGTGGAACCTGAGGAGAGTGACGAGGAGGAAGACGACGGGGCTGAAACAGACAACAGGGACAGAATCATTGAACAGTACTTCCAATAGGACACAGGTAACATTTCAAAGATAATTTAGTAAATGTTAACTACTCTGCAGCATCTCTGCTGCCTGTCTATTTGCCCCAGTGTATGATGACTGAGTTTTGGCTTTTCCCTCCCTATTTCAGATCTGGGGTCCCCACTACGAGTCCTGTGCTTCGTTTCCCCATGGACTACAGCTTTGTGGCAGCTGTTTGTTGACTTCACCATGTACAAGGACATATTTGCACTGTCATGTCAATTACAATCTATTGAAATCACAGCCAGACTCCTGATATTTTGGTGCAAAATAGGTGTTTATTGAAGTGCTCAAAATGGGATGGGTGGTTTCAAGTGGGTGGGGGCTATGGTGAAGGAATGTCCATGGCAGAGTCCAGAGTAACAGTCACACAGGTGCATTGTCCAGAGGCCTGTGGAGAGATGGAGCATGGGCAGTTCGAGGATGGACAGGGTGACAATGTGGGACAGTGGGATGACATCAGGTGGTATCCATTGCTGGCGGGGGTCTTGACATCCTACTCTGTCTTGCGAGATCTCAGGGCCCTCTTGCGGGGTGGTTCTTCTCCTGCAGGAGGTGGGGGTCTGGTGGGCTGCTGCTGTGCGGGGGCCTCCTGTCCACTAGCGCCGGCGGAGGTGGATGGCTGTTCTTGGTCCCGGCTAGTGGCAGGGGCCCTTGGGTGTTGTTCAGTGTCCGCCCTGCTGTTTACGAGGTCCTGCAGCAGCCCTACCATGGTAACCAGGGTGGTGTTGATGGCTCGGATGTCCTCCCTGTACCCCCGATAGTGTTCCTCCTGCAGCACCTGGATCTCCTGGAACCGGGCCAGTACCGTCGCCATCGTCTCCTGGGAGCGGTTGTATGCTCCCATGATGGTGGTGAGGACCTCGTGGAGAGTGGGTTCCCTGGGCCTCTCCTCCCCCCCCTGTCGCACAGCTGCCCGCCGAGTTGCCCTGTTTCCCTGGGCCTCTGCCCCCTGGCCGGTGTGCCCACTACCACTGCCCCCAGGTCCCTGTTGTTGTTGGGGTGGTGGGTTATCCTGGGTGCCCTGTAGTGGTAGACACACCGCAGATTGACGCGCCCTGGAGACAGAGGCATGGGCCCGCTGGGTGGGAGCTGTGCTGGTGTTCCCAGGGGGGTTAGGGTCTATAGTGGCCTGTGCCTGTGTGAGGGGAACCGACTGTCCAGAGGTCCCCGATGGTCCGGGCTGGTCATCGGTGTCCAGATCGACAGAGCTGCTGTCATCGCTGACGGCCTCTTGGGTGGGGGGTGTGGATAATTCTGGCCCCTCCGCCGCGGTGTGTTGACGGTCGGGTCCTGCAGGGGTATAGAGGTATGGTTATAGTTTCAATGTGTGGCATATGGGTGTATCTGTGGGTTCCCGTGTCCCCAAGTGCTGGCATTCGTGTGTGGGGGCTTTGGTGAGGGTGGCTTGTGGGGGGGATGTGTATATGCATTGGGCATGCTTTGGTGATGGGTGTCCATGCTTAGTGGACGCATGCAGGCCTAGGTTTTGGGATGTGTGGGTTGTGATGGTGAGACATTGGCGGGGAATAGGTGTGCTGGGGGTGGGGGTGAGGATGGTGGTGGGGGTGAGGATGGTGGTGGGGGTGAGGGTGGGGGTGAGGGTGGGGGTGGGGGTGAGGGTGGGGTTCGAGGATGGGGGTGAGGGTTGGGGTCTGATTTGGCATGCAGGTGGGGGGAAGCAGCATTGAAGCTTCAACTTACCAGTATCCATTCCTCCGCCGACTCCTGCGAGGCCGTCAGGATGCAGGATGTTCAAGACTTCCTCCTCCCATGATGTGAATTGTGGGGGTTGAGGTGGGGGTCCTCCGCCAGTCTTCTGCACGGCGATGTTGTGCCTGGATACCATGGAACGCACCTTCCCCCTTAGGTCGTTCCATCGCTTCCTGATGTCTTTCCAATTTCTGGGGTGCTGTCCCACTGCGTTCACCCTGTCGACAATCCTCTGCCATAGCTCCGTCCTCCATGCAATGCTGGTGTATTGTATCTGTGTGCCGAACAGCTGGGGCTCTACACGAACGATTTCCTCCACCATAACCCTGAGTTCTTCGTCTGTGAAGCGGGGTTGTCTTTGGGGTGCCATGGGGTGGTGTGTATGATGTGTGGGGTGGAGTATGTGTATTTAAGTGAGTTGAGTGTGGTGGTGTGTGTTGTTTTGTGTGTGGATAGTGTGTGGGTGATGGTGTTGAGTGGCTGTGGCTGTTATGTTTTGGATGCTGGTGTCTCGCTCTTGCCTTCTTTACGAATTTTTAAGCGTAGGGGTTTGTGGGTGATGTGGGTGGGTGTTTTATATTGTATTGTGTGTGTGGGAGTGGTGTGTGTATGTGTATCAGGTGTGTGGGATTCAAATCGTCCAATGTGGGTGAGTTTTGTTCGTTTGTGTGTATTCTGACCGCGCCGGTGTGTCCCGCCAATGGAATACCGCGTTTGAATGACCGCCGCGTGGATTCGTGGGTCGTAATGGCATGGGCGTATTTCTGTTGGCGTGGCGGTGGAGGTTTGGTCACCTCCACCTTTCCGCCGACCGCTGGTCTGGCGGTCTGTTGTGGCGGTCGGATTTTCTGAGGTTTGCATTCTGCGGGTCAGAATGACCGTGGCGGGTTTCCGCGACCGCGGCGGGATTATGGAGGATTTCTGACCGGCGGTAGGCGCCTTTTACCGCCGAGGTCAGAATGACCACCATAGTTTTTGTACCAAAAGGGACCCATTCCAGTACAAAATGTATGCTTCAAAGAACACACATGTCATTGCACTATCGCATAAAGGTACGTGCATTGCGCGTGGTTGCCAAAAGTGCACCATCACAAAGGGAGAGAAACAATGCACCATATTTTAATATATACAGTGCATTATTTCTCTCTCCCTTTAACACAAGACAGCACAGCATCTTTGGTGCAGTGTTCCCTTGTGTCAAATAATAGTAAATCTGGGCCACAATGTCACTCACTGCCTGGCACCAAGTCTCACTTAGATTTACTCACACACACATATCAAATCATACAGACAACTGCTTATGTGTACACATACTCCTCTCAAATAAAAACACTCTCACCCACAAGCACCCACAGAGCATACATTTAAAAACATTTTTACTTACCACAGCTGCCACCAAAGGTTCCATTCCAGCTAAATGTGCTTCAAAGTCTTATTACATTAATGGTGAATAATACAACATTATGCACATTGAGTATGAAGAATAACGGGCTGAAAATAAGTAATGCATAGTCACCTCTATGGTATTGGCACTGATTTAACCACCTCTGAGACCAGGGGTCACAAAGGCAAGCAAAGGGTCGCAGCTGCAACTCCTGGTGACCCCTAAATGATGTCCATGATTGTAATAACTCCTGGGTAACAAATACTAGGTTAGATTTACTGGAGGCTCCACCCAATACAAGCAAATTACCCAATAAAATACATGGACCATAGGATGCTCCTTGATGGAGAAAGTGTAGCTGTTTCGACCATTCTAGAATCCCCTTAATAACAGTGTACTGAATCTTATGCTCTTCAAGCCATATCAGCAATGTACAAGAATACTCACCTTTTTTTTGCTATCTGAATATGATGAGCATACCTGTTTACACATGCAAATTGTGATGCACTTTAGTTTGTAGGGTCTTTATGAGAAGTGTATTTTGAGGCATATGAGTATACTTCTTTACATTAGAAGAATTATATGTGACAGATTTGATGTTTGTGCACCTGTTATCACATTGAGTACTTATCTTCTAAGGATAATTGCATTGTTCATTATCCTAATACACATTTCCTCACTGTTGTAATGTTCCTCTGTCTTAAGATTTTAGGCTGTTAGTTAAACATGGAGAACCTAAAAAGAAATGGTTTAGGGTGTTTGCTAAATATATAACTGCAATAGATGGGGAATACACTTATCTAAAGAGGAAATTTGCCATGTTATTTCATGATCTGGGGAGTGAAGGGCAAAATCTGATTTACCATTTCCCGTTACATGGGAAGATCAGACTGTGGTTCTTGATATCTATGAGGAGGCAATTATATGATTGGAACAGCATTTTGTGATACAACACAGTGTCCACAAGATAATTCAACAATATGTTGCTGCCTTATGAACCATAGCAGCACATTCTAAAAACGGATCTTGGTAGACCAAATGGGCAGAAACCAGATAGTGTGGCACCCCTTTGCAAAGAAAGTTCAAAAGGGACTCTTTTGACATGTAGAGACCCAATTTTGGTGCAAACTATTTCTATAACACAAGGTATTGAACAGTCAATGCAATCATCAAAAATAATGAGTCAAAATGAGGCAGCATATTCACTGGCAGATAGTAACATGCTTAGTAAGAAGTAAAAAATTAGGACTGATTATAAAGGAACTAGTGTGAAGTATGAACAAAAGGAAAAATTGGAATTGTAAAGTTAAAGATGTGTGTTCTAAGTGTGGATATGATCACCAGAATTTGCATACAAAGCAGTATCAACTTGGGGTAAATAAAGTAATGTCCGTGGTAAGAAAGCCTATTTCAGCTGATTATGCAGAAATAGAGCAGGACAGAAAGTACGTTCTGTGAATGAGGTTAAGGCTGTGTAAGAGAATCTGGACAATTGTGTACTTTGGCCAAACAAGGGAAGAGGTGATAAACAAATGTGTTTGAGTATCATTGAGAAGAGATGTGTTAAATGCATGGTGGACTTCAGATCATCAATTACTATAATTGATAGAGATAGTTCTGGAAAGAATGAGCAGAAGTGAAAATGAATTTGAGTGATATTAGAGCAAGTGCCTATCGGAAAATTTGCCTGCTTTCGGAAGGATTGTTCTGGGCCAGAATATGTTTCAAGGCAAGGAACACATAGGTTAAAGTATGTGTGGCAGAGGATAGGGCCAACATTGTTGGAAGACAGCGGTTGACTATCACATATACCATTGCACCCAATAATATCAAACAGCTTATGCCCGTGCTTCACCTAAATGAGTTATATGATAAGTTTGTGCAAAACTTTGCAAACAGGATAGAGTCCCTCAAACAGTTGCTAAACAATTGTGCCTCATTCCAGTGGTATGAAAACCATCAACATTGTTTCTAGGACATTAAGGCTAGTATTGCTTCAACCAGGTTACTAAAGTGTTTTGATTCTTTTCTGCATTATGTTATCACTGTAGATGCCAGTGGGTATGGCTTTGGGGAGGTACTCACATAAGTGGATGGGGGTTCTGAAAGAACTATTGCATTTGCATCAAGAACTTTTATACCTGCTGAATGTAATTATTCAATTGTAGATAAAGAAGCCTTAGTTTGTGCATGCACGTAGAGGAATTTCTTCCGTTTGTGTAGGGTTCCTGTTTTTTTTGCAGAGTGATCACACACCCTTTGTCATTATTCTTACAGCGGTAATGCAACTGAAATTCTCTGCCACACAGATCAGCTTAATATCTCGGATTAATGAATTCCAGTTTGAATTATGGTACATTTCTGGGCACAAAAACAATTGTGCAAACATTTTGTCAAGATAAGTTGGAGGCAAAGGAGGATGATAACTAGCAGGACTTTATTGTGGTTATAGTGGATTGTTAAAAATAACTCTGACAGAAGTATTTAGTGAAGAGAAGTGGTCAGACAGTAATACAAAGACAAAATTATATTTAAAGCATGCATGTGATGTAATGTTTAAGGCCATCTTCTATGTCTGGGTGATTTCATCTGTTTGAGCTAATAGCACAGGTGGGTGCAGCAATTTTGGATTGGGAAAAAGAGAAATAATGGAAACACTGCTGTGGTGTTTGGCTCACCATGGAGCTGATTTAGTTTAGTTTGACGGGCAGAGGGTGCTCTTCTGGGATGAACTGGACAGGAACTTCAGTAATGGTTGTTCTTGTCAATGTTGTAAAAGTTTGATCAATGGCATTGTGAAACATAATGGTCACCCATCAAACTTTTTCAAAGTTTTTCATCCCTCAAAAACAAAACTCAAAAGCCATGGTTTGTTTTTGAAAAATGGAAAACGAATGACCCTCACACAATGACAGTTTTCATCCATGGTGTGAGACATGGGCGTTGATTCACCAAAATGCGTCTTCTCACACTCTTGATATTGAAGACATCATGCGAAGTGACATCATAGGACTGTTGACCATCAGACTTTCTAGAAAGTGATGTCAAATGACATTAACCCTGATCAATCCCAAAAGTTTACATCACTGAAGTTCCATACTAAGGGCCATATTTATACTTTTTGACGCAAAACTGCGCTAACGCAGTTTTGCGACAAAAAAATTAGCGCCGGCTAACGCCATTCTGAAGCGCCATGCGGGCGCCGTATTTATTCAATGACGTTAGCCGGCGTTAGCCGCCGGCGCTGTCTGGTGTGCGTTAAAAAAAAACGACGTACACCAGGCAGCGCCGGCGTAGGGGGAAAATGGCGTATGGCCGTCCACAAATGGTGCAAGTCAGGCTGAGGCAAAAAAATCGCCACAACCCGATTTGCGCCATTTTTTTACGACGCCCATCCCCCATTGAAATGACTCCTGTCTTAGCAAAGACAGGAGTCATGCCCCCTTGCCCAATGGCCAGGCCCAGGGGATTTCTGTCCCCTGGGCATGGTCATTGGGCATAGTGGCATGTAGAGGGGCACAAATCAGGCCCCCCTATGCCACAAAAAAAAAAAAAAAAAAAATACTTACCTGAACTTACCTTAATGTCCCTGGGGTGGGTCCCTCCATCCTTGGGTGTCCTCCTGGGGTGGGCAAGGGTGGCAGGGGGTGTCCCTGGGGGCAGGGGAGGGCACCTCTGGGCTCATTCTGAGCCCACAGGTCCCTTAACGCCTGCCCTGACCCAGGCGCTAAAATCCGGCGCTAATGCAGGTTTTTTAGACCCGCCCACTCCCGGGCATCATTTTTGCCCGGGAGTATAAATACGACGCATATGCATCGGAGTCATTTTTTAAGACGGAAACGCCTACCTTGCATATCATTAACGCAAGGAAGGTGTTCACGCAAAAAAATGACGCTAACTCCATGAACTTTAGCGCTAGACGCGTCTAACGCCAAAGTATAAATATGGAGTTAGTTTTGCGTCGAAAAAAACGATGCAAATTCGGCGCAAACGGAGTATAAATATGCCCCTAAATGCCTGATTAATATAATACAACATAGACAAAATGTATGCTTTGGATTGCACCTGTACTGGGGTACAGATATTATATACAAGGGGATCATTGGTGAGTTCTCTCAGTATTACATAAAAATGATGTGTTCATCTGAAGACGAATCAGTGCCACCAAACACACATGAGCACTGGAAACCTAGATTTTTTTATACCACGAACTCTTGTGATTTAATAGTTACTCTATTGTATACTGCAATGAGAAATGTGCTGCTAGTTTACAGAGCTAGAAAACAAGAGGTTTAAACGTGATTATGTCCAAGTGTATTAATGGAAGAAGATCATGGCGGTCATTCTGACCCTGGCGGTTGACTTCCGCCGGGGACCGCGGATGCACCGCCAACAGGCTGGCGGTGCATCCATGGGCATTCTGACCGCAGCGGTACAGCCGCGGTCAGAAACGGGAAACCGGCGGTGTCCCGCCGGTTTTCCGCTGCCCTAGGGAATCTTCCATGGCGGCGCTGCAGGCAGCACCGCCATGGGGATTCCGACCCCCTTACCGCCAGCCTGGTTCTGGCGGTTTTGACCGCCAGAACCTGGCTGGCGGTAACAGGTGTCGTGGGGCCCCTGGGGGCCCCTGCAGTGCCCATGCCATGCCATGCAAATGGCATGGGCACTGCAGGGGCCCCCTAACAGGGCCCCACCAAGATTTTCAGTGTCTGCTAAGCAGACACTGAAAATCGCGACGGGTGCAACTGCCCCCATCGCACCCCTTCCACTCCGCCAGCTCCATTTGGAGCCGGCATCCTCATGGAAAGGGGTTTCCCGCTGGGCTGGCGGGCGGCCTTCTGGCGGTCGCCCGCCAGCCCAGCGGGAAACTCAGAATTACCGCAGCTGTCTTTTGACCGCGCAGCGGTATTCTGACGGCGGGACTTTGGCGGGCGGCCTCCGCTGCCCGCCAAAGTCAGAATGACCCCCATATCTTGAATATGAACTATATTATTGGACTACATTATTTCTTATTGTGAATACATTTTAATTTAATATCATGTGTAGGGCTCTATGACTGAGGTAAAGGTTTCATTCAGGCACTTCATTTTGTATATAGTCTCAATAATGAAACATGACACCAACTTGTAATGCCTGTTTTTTTATTTAATCAGAAGAGTGCACATTGTACTGCTGAGTTTATTAATTTTACAAAACCTAAGGTGTAATGTCTGAGTCCCAGGGCCAGTGGATCTTCAGAAAGTAAACAGTGCCATCAAGACTCTGTTTACCTTTACCTTCTTTTTTTAGTGTGATGGCTGGTGATCTTTGAAAGTGGTGACTGTAGGACTTGCCCTGAATTATAGCAATTAAGTCAAGTGAGCCTGACATCTTTTAGGGAAGATTGCGGGGGGGGGGTGAGTCTCCCCCCCAAAAAAGTTGAAAAAATGGGGCCGGGTAGTGCATTTTAAACCACAGATTTCACATACATTTGCTAAAAAGCCACAGGCTCTGAAAAAGTACTCATTAAATATTCAAGTATTTAATTGTATGCCAGACCAATTTAACCTGACCCCCCCAAATAATTTACCTCAGTTTTCCAAAATGTGCTAGGGGTACCCCATATGTTAAATAATACCTCCATTCTGCCATGTTCAGGATATTGTCAAGGGTGCTTCCCATGTGCCATTGGTTCCCCAGTAGTCGAAAAATTACATACGATTTGCCATTGCCAGAATTTTGCCATTAGTGCAGTCCATAAATGATGGGTTACTCTCAAGTCAAAAATTAACTCTAGTATGCCAGGGTCGGCATTTTTTCATGATTGCCTCCCTCCTACATATCACAGTTGTCCTCCCTTATGCCTTAAACTACCTTCGATGTGCCAGCATCAGCATTTTGCCACAGGTGCCCCATGCTAAAATTGTCCTCCTGTATGCCAGCAGCAGCAGTTTTCCACTGGTGCCACTGTGCCATGAATTACATCCACTTTGCCAGTACCAGAATTTTGTCATGGATGTCCCCAAGTAAGTGTAACTTCTAGAGTGTCTTGTTTGATAACATTTTGTCACAGGTGCCTGTCATGCAAAGCACTGCCTCTACTTTGCCAGTGCCAGAATCTTGCCATAGGAGCATCTTTAAAGTGAGGATTACCATCAGTGTGCCAAGCTCAAGGGCATACTCAAAAGCTTAATACTACAACATTGGTACATTGTGTTGATCTAGGAAAAGAGAGCACTGTATAGCCATATCTGCTAAGATATGGCACTGCTGCTCTCTTCCCAAGTTTTGGTCCATAAACAGACTGCCTACCATCAGGCACACAATCTTTTACGCCATGTTGAAAAGGTGTGTTCATGACGCCTAGCATAGTTTTTCTACTTGAAAGTTAAACTTCCAGTATAAAGTACCATGCTTAGTCAAACTTAAAAACTTTTCACACCCTTTAGATGAGTCCTGTAGTCACACATGCAATGTGTAGAAATTTAGAAGAAATTAAAGACCACGTGTAGATACGTTAGAAATTGCAATTTCCTAATTGTGATTCCATGCAAATCGCAATTAGGAAATCGGAAGTCCAAATGTACAAAACTCCATTGCGTTTCTTTTGCGATTTCTAGTGGGTCGCAAATAGACCTAGCTCACACAAATTAATGAGGTAGATCTCAATTTGCGACCTATTGGGAATCGCAGAGACCACAGGGATGGTGGCCTGTTGAGGTCAGCAGACCACAATGTCTGTGATTGCTTTTAAATAAAGAGCTAATTTTCCATAAAGAAAAACAGGCTGTGTTTAAAAAGAAAAAATGAAACATTTAAGTTTCATTTTTTAAAAGTATTCAGTGGTCCACGGGACCACTGCCTGGTCTTAAAAAAAAAATTCCCAGCCATTCTCATAGGGGAAGGGGTCCCACAGGGACCCCTTCCTATTTGAGAACAGGTGAAGACCAACTTTGCATTGGTCATAAATTATGAATGTTTTGCGACTGCATTTCGATCGCAAGCACTCGTATATACCTTTCCAATTCAGTATTAGGAAGGGATGCCCTCAATATGCCCCTTCCTAATAGCAAATTCCAAAGGCGAGTTGTGATTGGGTAACAAGTTACCCAATCACAATTAGGGCTTTGTACATCCCAAATTGCATTTTTTCAGTCACAAACGGGCTGATTCTGAGGAGCCTGTTTGTGACAGGAAAAAAGCTTTCTACATGTGGCTCTAAAATATTTCTCCAACCTAACACCTGCCTCAAGAAGATATTATTGTTTGTGCAAAGCCCTGTTTAACATTTTTAGTAAATAAAACTTTGCTCCAGAAACCCTGGGTTGTATTGTAGGAATGACCATTTAACTCCCAGGGCATTCCCCAATGACAAAAATTAGCTCAAAGCAGCAACAAGCAATATTTGTGCTACCTTAATGCTACTTTCCAGTGTAAAAAAAGATTTACACTGGAAGTAAAAAATGTATCAAGATTATTTGCCAGTTTGGTCATTTTGTGTGCTTTGCAGCAGCCATAGTATTGACGATTTTGCTCTCACTATCTGTCACACACTGTCACTCCCTTTTGTGCTCACACTGATGCATTCTGACACAGACACATCCTCACACATACACACACAACATACATTCATAAGCATTTTATTTTACTTACTACAGCTGCCAGAAATAGTCTCGCTCCAGTGCCTGCTGTTTCATTTTTTGTTATGCTAATAGTGAAATAGAACACTATTATTCACTATTGGCGTAATAAAAATGAGTTGAAAAGGAGGGTAGAACGATAGGTGTTATAGGCACTGATTTCACCACCTCTGACTCCAGGGTCTCAAAAGCAGTGCCAAGGGACGTATAGGGCAAGCCAGGGGTCGCAACTGCTAGAACAGTGTGTATACATTAACACAGCAAAATGCACCAGTTTCACACAATCCAGTACTCAGTGTCTTTGTGAGAAACATTTATCTCTCTTAGAAATCACACAGTTTGTTTCCTCCTCGTCATATCCTCCAGTTCCCTCGTGAACCACCAATTAGATGGAAACCATCGATCAGTATGTTCACCAGATACCTATGGACTTTGGGTAACACAAAATCACTAATGTTGATTTTGAGGGGCAATACATTTTTTTAAAAAATCCCACTTTACACCAAAAGAAGTAAATGAACTAGATGAGTATCAGCACCCGTAATAAAGTTGGATGAAACTTTGACAAGCAGCTGTAGTTAGTAGCAATAAGAGGTAATACGACGTGAGTCTTTCATCAGAGTGCAGCAGCAAGGCGCGTTAGCTCATTAATGTGTCACTGTGTAATGCATAATAGCTTCCGCAGTTCAGATTTTTGCCTTATACAGAGACAAAACATTCCAGCAGAGAAAGTTAACATTGAAAAATAGGGGGGTTATTACAAATTTGGAGGAGGTGTTAATCCGTCCCAAATGTGACGGATATACCACCAGCCGTATTACGAGTTCCATAGGATATAATGGACTCGTAATACGGCTGGTGGTATATCCGTCACTTTACCGTCACTTTTGGGACGGATTAACACCTCCTCCAAAGTTGTAATAACCCTCTAGGTCTTGGGTGAGGCCAGTGATTTTACAAAAAGTATTGAATTGTCGCCTTCGTCAGGCAAGGAGGTAGATATTAAATGTAAATTGTTAGAAATGGGGTCACAGTCAGGTTACCCCCTGTTCAAGCAAGGACCCTCACTCTAGTCAGGGTAAAAGAGAATCACCCTCAGCTAACCCCTGCTTACCCCCTTGGTAGCTTGGCAGAGCAGAAGGCTTAACTTCAGAGTGCTAGGTGTAAAGTGTTTGCACCAACACACACAGTAACTTAATGAAAACACTACAAAATGACACAACACAGGTTTAGAAAAATAGGAAACAAAACAAGACCAAAACGAAAAAAATCCAACATACGCAAGTCAAGTTATGACTTTTTAAAGATTAAACTCAAAAATAGCACTTAGAAACAAAAATGCTTCGATGAATAACACGGCGTTGTGACGGAGTAGTTCCCAACAAGCCGACACCAGCCGTGCCGGACACGGAGTCACGTAGACCCCCAAGTACAGTACCTTTGGTGAAGAGTGAAAACAAGCCGATGCGCGAAGTCGGGGATCGCGGCGTCTGTGCAAAATGTTGAATCTGCGCACTTCGAGCAGAGCAGAGTCGCGGACTTCAGCAAAGTCTCTTTGGAATGGGAAATCCTGCCTTGCCCAGGCCAGGCCCCAGACACTCACCAGGGGGTTGGAGACTGCATTGTGTGAGGGCAGGCACAGCCCTTTCAAGTGCGAGTGACCACTCCTCCCCTCCCTCCTAGCGCAGAGGGCTCATCAGGATATGCAGGCTACACCCCAGCTCCCTTTGTGTCACTGTCTAGTGTGAGGTGCAACCGGCCCAACTGTCAAACTGACCCAGACAGGGAATCCACAAACAGGCAGAGTCACAGAAATGGTATAAGCAAGAAAATGCTCACTTTCTAAAAGTGGCATTTTCAAGCGCACAATCTTAAAATCAACTTTACTAAAAGATGTATTTTTAAATTGTGAGCTCAGAGACCCCAAACCCCACATGTCCATCCGCTCCCAAAGGGAATCTACACTTTAATCAGATTTAAAGGTTGCCCTCATGTTAACCCATGAGAGGGGTAGGCCTTGCAACAGTGAAAAACGGATTTAGCAGAATTTCACTGTCAGGACAAATAAAACACATTACTATGGGGGTCATTCCTACCCTGGCGGTCATGGACCGCCAGGACAGGGGACGGAAGAAGCACCGCCAACAGGCTGGCGGTGCTTCAGGGGCCATTCTCACCGCGGCGGTAAAGCCGCGGTCAGAAAAGGGAAACCGGCGGTTTCCCGACGGTTTTCCCCTGCCCCAGGGAATCCTCCACGGCGGCGCTGCAAGCACCGCCGCCATGGGGATTCCGACCCCCTTCCCGCCATCCTGTTTCTGCCGGTTTTCACCGCCAGAAACAGGATGGCGGGAACGGGTGTCGTGGGGCCCCTGGGGGCCCCTGCAGTGCGCATGCCACTGGCATGGGCACTGCAGGGGCCCCCTAACAGGGCCCCATTAAGATTTTCAGTGTCTGCAAAGCAGACACTGAAAATCGCGACGGGTGCAACTGCACCCGTCGCACACCAGCAACTCCGCCGGCTCCATTCGGAGCCGGCTTCATCGTTGCTGGGGCTTTCCCGCTGGGCGAGCGGGCGGCCTTTTGGCGGTCGCCCACCAGCCCAGCGGGAAAGTCAGAATGACCGCCGCGGTCTTTTGACCGCTGTACGGTCTTTTGGCGGTCACCGCCTGGCGGGCGGCGCCCGCCGCCCGCCGGGGTAGGAATGACCCCCTATATGTCCTACCTTAACCACACACTGCACCCTGCCTTTGGGGCTACCTAGGGCCTACCTTAGGGGTGTCTGACATGTAAGAAAAGGGATGTTTTAGGCCTGGCAAGTGGGTACACTTGCCAAGTCGAATTTACAGGTAAAACTGCACACACAGACACTGCAATGGCAGGTCTGAGTCATGATTAGAGAGCTACTTATGTGGGTGGCACTACCAGTGCTGCAGGCCCACTAGTAGTATTTGATTTAAAGGCCCTGGCACCTCTAGTGCACTTTACTAGGGACTTACTAGTAAATCAAATATGCCAATCATGGATAAACCAATCACATACACATTTTGTAAAGGAGCTCTTGCACTTTAGCACTGATTAGCAGTGGTAAAGTACCCAGAGAAAAACTAATAGCAAAATCAGAGTCCAACACACATCAACAACCTGCGGAACAGAGGCAAAAAGTTAAGGGAGACCACACCAAGGATGAAAAGTCTAACATAAATCAAATATACATCTCAAATATATATGTGGGGCCGGGTAAAGGTACGAAGGGTTACAAAGGTGGCATCAGAGTAGGTCTATCCTACACAGACTACACCATTTCTTCCATAAGGTGTGTTTTGGTTGATGACAAAAGCGTTGCTGGCTTACAATTATACAATTGCTCTGGAGCTTGCATTAGAGTTTACAAAAAAACACATACTTTTCATTTAGGTTTATTATACAAATTACCTTTTTTATCATGAACAAAACCAGTAACCATGCCTGTTCTTATCAAATATTAGACAGAATATGCCATGTTAGATAGGCACGATACCTTTAAGTGGAAGTAATGTCCCTGGTGATGTTTGACAAAGGCTGTTTACTAATAGAGAAGGAAAAAAGGAAGACTTTCTGATTTCATTCATCGACGGCTTCTACTCCGTCTGGCTGTTGAGGAAGTATACCCTCGACTGAGCCAACAGGAGGTCCGTCAGCAGAATTCTTAAGGTATGCCTGTCTGTAAATGAGGCTGACTGACTGAGGGCTTGGCAGGCATGGTACTCTGTCACATTTGGAACAGAACACCTTGTCTGCCAAACTCTCAATCAGGACTCGTGTTTTTATTTTTCTAAATCATGAGCTAAAAGTTACTACCAATATTTAGGGCTCTAATTGAATTATGGTGGAGGGTGGTAGAACATTTAGGGGGTCATTACAACCCTGGCGGACGGTGTTAAAGGTGCGGTAATACCGCAAACAGGCTGGCGAAAATAAAAGGGAATTATGGGCAACATAGACAGCCACTTTAACACTCGACCCCGCCACAGCGGTACAGACAAGCAGTGCGGCGGTCACCGCCAACAGACAGGCGGGATACAATGTCCCGCCCACAGTATCACAACCCGCCAATCCGCCACCTTTTCTGGGGCGGATTCAACGTTGATAAAAACACGGCGGAAACAGCTTTTGCAATGGGAAAATGCTCACCTCAACACACTCCACGAGGAAGGGGACACCATGGAGCCGGAATTACAAATACTCCCTACCCTTGTCTTCCTGCTCATCTACGAACACCAGCAACGCCGGCGGCGAAGACAACGGTGAGTACTGCACCTACGACATAGGTGAGGGGGGAGGCAAAAGTCAGGGGGACACACACGCAACACCCCCACCCCCACCCTCACACATTACAACACACACACCAATGCATTTCCAAACATCACAGTAACAACCCACAACCCCCCCGGAAGAATGCAAAGACAAAAGGAAATCAGTTCAAAAATTGTAATGTATCAAAATACAGTTACCAAATATATACAGATATATATACACAGTCAAAATTATATACATTACGAGAAGTAGTGTAGGTATGCACATGTCAATGTCCGTGCACCACTGGGCCAAAAATGCATGGGCGAGGCCCACACTAGATACCTGTCCACAAACGGAGAGAACACTGCAGGGGCATCAGATAGAAATACAACAGGCACCTCAGGGGGAAGGGAAGGGGGGGCACCTCAGCCGGATTACAGCACCACGACAGATCCACGACGGGGCTCCATGCCCATTGATGTATCCTGGGGATTGCAAAGCCACAGTCTCTCAAGTCTCTACAGTGGGTGGGTTGCCCACTGTTACATCCTGGGGAGTGCAAAGCCACAGTCTCTCAAGTATCTACAGTGGGTGGGTTGCCCACTGTTACATCCTGGGGAGTGCAAAGCCACAGTCTCTCAAGTCTATACAGTGGGTGGGTTGCCCACTGTACCATCCTGGGGAGTGCAAAGCCACAGTCTCTCAAGTCTCTACAGTGGGTGGGTTGCCCACTGTTACATCCTGATGAGTGCAAAGCCACAGTCTCTCAAGTCTATACAGTGGGTGGGTTGCCCACTGTTACATCCTGGGGAGGGCAAAGCCACAGTCTCTCAAGTCTATACAGTGGGTGGCTTGCCCACTGTTACATCCTGGGGAGTGAAAAACCACAGTCTCTCAAGTGGATAACAGTCTCCACTGGTTCTGGAGGGGGACTGGTGCCCAGAGTGCTTCATCCTGTTAAGGACAGACGGAGTGGATGCATGTCTCCACTGGTTCTGGAGGGGGAATGGTGCCCAGACTGCATTAGGCTCCCCGTGACGGTTCCTGTTCCGTCACTGTCCCAGCTGCACATGGGATAACGATGCTTGATGTGGCAGTGTTTTCCTTGTTCAGCTGTGCTTTGCCCTGTTCAGCGGTGCCCTGCCCTGTTCAGCGGTGCTCTGCCCTGTTCAGCGGTGCTTTGCCCTGTTCAGCAGTCTTCACCATGGCGGTGATTTCCTTGTTCAGCAATGCTTTGCCATGGCGGTCTCTGACCTGTTCAGCGGTGCTTTGCCCTGTTCAGCAGTGCTCTTCCCTGTTCAGCGGTGCTTTGCCCTGTTCAGCGGCCTTCACCATGGCGGTGATTTCCTTGTTCAGCGGTGCTTTGCCATGGCGGTCTCTGACCTGTTCAGCGGTGCTTTGCCCTGTTCAGCGGTGCTCTACCCTGTTCAGCGGTGCTTTGCCCTGTTCAGCGGTCTTCACCATGGCGGTGATTTCCTTGTTCAGCGGTACTTTGCCATGGCGGTCTCTGACCTGTGCATTGGTGTGTGGCATGACGGTCCCTCATTGCTCAGCGGGGCTGTGGCAGCTGGGGCCCTCCTGGGCACTGACTCCGGTGGTGGTCTCCTGACCAGTGACGATACTGCTGCCCTCCTGGGCACTGACTCCGGCGGTGGTCCCCTGACCAGTGACGATACTGCTGCCCTCCTGGGCACTGGCTCCGGCGGTGGTCTCCTGACCAGTGACGATACTGCTGCCCTCCTGGGCACTGACTCCGGCGGTGGTCCCCTGACCAGTGACGATACTGCTGCCCTAATGGGCACTGACTCCGGCGGTGGTCTCCTGACCAGTGACGACGGTGCTGGCGGTGGCATCCCGGCCACCGGGGAGGATGGCGCCCTTCTCCACCGTGCTGCTCTTACCAGACTGTGCAGACTTCTTCTGGCCCTTCACCACCTTTGGAGGAGTCACAGCTGACTCTGCAATCCCCCTGGGACCCTTGAGAGCAGTTTTGCCTCCAGGAGTCTTCACCCTGTCCCGTCGGCCACTTTCCAACTTGAGATGCTTTACAGGGGGTATACTGGCAGTGCTTTGGCTCCGTGTCACACTGGCTGCCCTGGTGGCCGTGTGGTACTGAAAATTCTGGACCTGTGTTATAAACATCGTCGTATCACAACGATTTTGGTATCAGCAGACCGGGAATGATTAGAATAGTATGCACAAGCATTGTATTCATATTCGGGTAACGAAATCACCCGAATATCAGAGTTTCCGTCCTGAACCCTCGTGTTCCATTTAAACGACAGCCATTTTGTGATTGCCCTCACATAGGCCAATGTCTAATGCTGAAAACGAGCCTGAAGGACACGTACACCTTTGCTGACTCCTCTGTGACCTGGGCAAGCTGACTCCACTGCCTGAAGCCAAACCTGTTCGGCCGGTTTCTTTCCCAGTGGCCGAATGAGATTAGTATCAGGGCACAACACATCATAAAACCTTTCATCACACACAAACCATGCCTAATCTTACACACACCTGTCCCTGTCTCTTTCTTTATGACTTGCTTTACAAGGAGTAGGTGCCCGTTTATATTGGGGTCCGTCGATATCTGATGAAAGTACTAAGCCTTGCCGGGTAATTGATTGAGGGCTGGACAAACTGAAATATGGGCTTGTCATCATAACCCTGCTATTTCTTTGTAGTGAAAATATGTGAATGGTCAACTGTAAAATAAGGAATGTTTGCCTAAAGCATAATATTTTGTATAAAAGAGAAGGTTAGCTTTGCAAAGGGAGCAGTCTCCTGAGAATATACACTGTGTTGTACTTCTAGGATACCTGTTACTGGCTGCAGCCAATAAACAAGATCTTTGACTTCACCAAGAAGACTCTGTGTTTCTGTAGTCTGAAACAGGAAGGACTCGAAGTCTTAGGGTGTGTTCCCTGGCACCGCTGGGTTCTGAAAAACCCAGTACTTCAGTTGGCACCCAACGTAGGGCGATTTCAGCGGTACCAGTCCAAGCCAGAGGTTCGTGAGGAGCTTCGTGTGAAAATTCTGGAGGAAGGCCGCCACGTCATCGACCCCTGTATGTCGAGGTGGTCCGAAAGTCTTTGCTGCGAGGTTCCCCGCTTTCCGACGGCTACGAAGGACTGCTGCCCTGACTATCGCCCTGTTTTGGACCCTTGATGATTTGGTAGAGCGAAACGATAAACAAGTCTTCTGGTGACGTCATCGATACCTCAGTTAAGTATAAGTGGAGCGTCTCCCAGTCCTTAGTTTGGTTCTTAGTTTGGTATCCCCTTGGGATCTTTGATTTGGAACTTGCAAGTACCAAAGCCGAGGGAGTCGTGTATTCACGAGACTATCGTATTCGATAATCCTTTGAAGTTTGAAGCTAGACTAGAGAGCGAAGATGCCTGGTCTTAGCAGATATGGAAATTTGTTTTGTCTTGGTTATAATAGGGATTCCCGATTGGAGGACTCGTGTCCGGTTCCTCCGATTGGAACTCCAACCTATGAACTAAATGTGAAACATGGCATAGGCCCCATCATATATAATGAAGTATGGATCCAATACACCAGGAAAGATGGAGTTTTGAAATGGCCCCTATATGGTAGTTTTGACACAGAGATTCTGAATAATCTGGAGGTTAAACTTTTTAAGAAGAAAGCCCGGCCGGCGATGTTTGACTCTTTCCGCCTATGGCGTAAGGAAGCCAAACAGAAGGAAATTAAATTAGCAAAGAGAAATAAGAGGGAAGAGGGTATCTCGATAATGCAAGCTGCCATGCAGTTTAAAGATGATGAAGAAGAACAGATGAATGAGCAGTTGCACAGGCAACGTAAATTGGTGACCGATAAATGTTATCCAGTTCTTCCGCTTCTTCAGCAAGATGCAGCAAAAGAACTTGAGAAAGATCCTTTAATGTCGCACTTGTTGAGGTCGGCACCCCCTTATGCGCAGAATGTACAGCACCTCCGTAACCTTTAGCTGTACAACCTCTGGTTATTGTGCCTCAGGTTCTTCCACAGCCGCCAGCTCCTTTTCAGTTGGCTCCTACTACTATGGCGCAGCCCCTTCAAGGGCCGCCGACTTCGCTACCTGCTCCATCTGTACCTCCTGCGACTTTATGTACTACATCGACTGCCTCTTCTGGTGTTCTTCCTGATACTGCCTCTGCGTCTGCTTCTGCGTCTGCCTTTCCTCCCTCTGTTTTTCCTCCTGTTCTTTCATCAACTTCTCCTTCTGTCCGACAGAGAATGACAGATACTGTTGCCAGCCTTATATTTCCTCTCTTTGGGTCGTCTGGTGTGACCCCAGATTCGGAGCGTAAGCAGTCGCGTAGTCAACTGCCTAATTCTCAAGAGAGGGAAATGTTGGACCGTATGGCGCGTAAATGGGTTGTTTACCCTTTAAGATACGATGTAGAGTCTGTTATGGATGTCTTCCGTCAATGGGGAGCACCAAAACAAAGATACGTTTTTGAGAAAATGTGTGCTTTCCTTTGTGAGGAATTGGAAGATAATGATTTGGAAACAAATCCGCCTGATTTGTGCCGTGTACGGTTTGAGTTTGCAAAGGGCACGATTGTGGGTCCCGATGTTGAGACAGCAGTTGCGACGTTGTTGTCCTTTAGGAATAAGGATCCTTCTCAGTCATTGTTCCAACATGACTCCTCTGTTAAAAAAAAGGTGCGACAGTACCCAATGAGAGAAGTCGCTCCGGTATGGAAGGACGCTGTGGAGGCTGATGATGCTAATCACATTGATGCTGTCCCAGCTCATTTTCAGCCTGTTTGGGTACATGTTCCGTGGAAGCGAGCTGAAGTTTTTGCCCTTAAGCAGACTTTGCCTGATCCCCGTAAAAACCCTGCAGGGTATTATAAAGAATTATCACAGACTGCAGACTCATGCATTATGAATTTAGCTGACATAGACATGTTATTTGGGAATGTTGTTCCACAGCCTTTGTGGGGATTGATTCGCCATACAGATCATGCACAAGAGTTAGGTGACTCATGGGCTAATATTAGTGCTGCAAATGATAGACAAGTTGGTGGTGCCAAGCCTGAGCCTTTGGTAGCAGAACTGCCTGCTAGGATCATTACTTACATGAAGACTTTAATGCCTGCGATGCGTGTGAATTGGGATAAATTGTCTGCATGTAAGCAGAAGAAAGATGAAACAGTGTCTGATTTCTTCACCAGGTTTGAGGAAACATTTATCGACCACAGTGGTCAAGATATGAGTACAGAAGGTGGTCAACGGTTGTTCGTCGACAAGTTTGTGCACAATTTGCTTGCCGAGCTGTGTAAGAAATTGAAGGATTCAGATAGTTCTTGGGCCGTTTCCTCTTCAGCACAAATATTGGCTACTGCACAGTACTACGAAAATAGGGATAAAGATGAGAAGGATAGAGCAGACAAGAAAACTAAAGAATTAAAGACGAAGTTTCTTTTACAACAGGCGTATCCACCACGTGGTGGTCAGAGTAACTATCAGCAACCTCAACAGTTCCAGAGAAACTCGCAAAGGTTTGAGTTTTCTCAACCACGTGTTCCTGTAGGTCCCAATCAGTGTTCATATTGTAAAGAAGAGGGTCATTTCAAGTATAGTTGTCCTATTTTGTTACAGCGTACGCATGGTGCTTCTGGCGCAAGAGGTCGAGGTGTTCAACAAGCTCCTAGAGGTAGAAGACGTGGAAGTTTTCCCCAGAACACGCGTTCCTTTCCGTCTCAAAACTCAATGAATAGTTTTGACCAGCAACATAACGCGTCTGGTAGGATGGCTCAGTACTATGCTGACGACTACTATGCAGAAGATGAGAATCTGGAAGGTAATAATTGCTAGGACAGCCATAGACGAAGGGAGGGAGTTTTTTTAGTTCCAGTGGATCAGAATGGACCCTATGTTAAGGTGATTACATCAGGTGTGTCGGAGCCTTTTCTGTTGGGTACTGGTGCTACAAAGAGTTCTATTATGCACTCAAAACTCCCTGGCGCACCTTTGTCTGGCGAGATGAATGTTTCAGTAGGTTTTTCTGGCGCCCCGGTTAGGAACCCGATTTCTAGTCCTATGTCCCTTTCTGTTGGACCTTGTGAATTGGAAGCACCCCTTATTCTGACGACAGGTTGTGGTGAAAACTTGTTAGGATTGGATTTGTTGAAAAGATTGTATGCAACATTATATTGTTCTCCTTCGGGAGTACAACTTACACTGGGTAGGATAATGGTCTCTCCAATGTATTTGTCGAAGGATAAACTTCCGACCGAATTGTCGTTTCTTCCTGATACCATTTGGGCTACTGGTCCTAATGACGTGGGTCTGTTGGAAATACCGCCTTATGTTGTGACATTGAAAGCCAATGTTAAATTACCACGCATTCAACAATACAAGATCTCTAGTGAAGGTGAAAAGGCGTTTCTAGCAATCATTTATGATTTAATTGAAAAAGATGTAATTGAAGAGACAAGAGGCAACGTTTGTAATAGTCCTGTTCTGCCTGTTTTGAAACGTACTGACCCCTCTAAGCCACCTGTTTACAGGCTCGTGATTGATCTTAGAGCGGTAAATAAAATAGTTGTGCCACAGTTTCCAGTTGTTCCTGATATCACTGCCATATTGACTATGATTCCAGCTTCCGCCACCTGGTTTTCGGTGATTGACTTAAAGAATGCTTTCTTCAGCATCCCGATTGCAGAGGAGTTCAGGGATATTTTTGGATTCAGTTTAGGAGGCCGAAGTTTCCGCTTTAAACGCGCTCCACAAGGCTACTGTGAAAGTCCATCAATATATAGTCAGGCTTTAAAAACACAGCTTGATGCAATTGTTTTACCTGACGGCGCTACCCTTATTCAGTACATTGATGATTTGCTAGTCGCTACAGATACTGAAGAGATTTGTAAAGAAGCCACCTTGTTGTTGCGTCATTTATCTGATTTACATCACAAAGTGTCCCTTTCAAAACTGCAATATTGTCGACAAGAAGTGACCTACTTAGGTCATCTCTTATCGAAGGAGGGAAGGAAACTGACCTCAGAAAGAATTCAGGAAATTGCAAAATTGAGTGTGCCAAAGACACAGAGAGAAGTACGTGCTTTCTTGGGCATTACCTCATACTGCAGACAATGGATACCAAATTTGTCTTTGCTGGCCAAACCTTTGGTAGCATTGACCTATAAAGATACACCAAACCCCGTTCCGTGGTCTGAAGATTGTCAGAAAAGTTTTTCCGAATTGCGTAATGCATTGTGTTCGGCTCCTGTGTTGGGTACCCCCGACTACAGTAAGCCCTTTACACTGTATGTCCATGAGAAAGAGGGTTGTGCATTGTCAGTGCTGACACAGTCTTTTGGAGATAAGCAGCGCCCATGCGCATATTTTTCGTAAACTTTGGATCCGGTAGCTAAAGCATTGCCGGGTTGCTTGAGAGCCACAGCGGCAGCAGCTGTTTCTATTCGACAGTCTGCTGGGTTAGTGATGAATAATATGTTGATTGTGATGGTTCCACATGCAGTGGACACGTTGTTAAACAGGACCAAGACACAGCATTTAACTAGTGCTCGATTGTCAGGTTATGAGTTGACACTGTTAGCGAGTCATGTGCACATAAAGAGGTGCAATACATTGAATCCAGCCACGTTATTGCCGATTTCAGTAGAGACAGATGATGTTGAACAACATGATTGTTTTCTTAGGACAGAAGAAGAAACGAAAGGGAGAGTAGATCTTAAAGATACTGCTCTTGTAGAGTGTGATGGTACCTTATGGGTGGATGGTTCATGCTTCAAGCTTCCGAATGGTGATACGACTGCAGCATATGCTGTCACAACTTTGCATACGATTGTTGAAGCTGCACGTATACCACATAATTCAGCTCAAGCAGCAGAGCTGATTGCACTTACGAGAGCGTGTGTGTTATCGAAAGGAATGAAAGTGACCATATATACCGACAGCCAGTATGCGTTTGGTGTGGCCCATAGTTTTGGACGATTGTGGAAAGAACGTGGGTTCCTGACTTCGCATGGAGCTAAAATTCAGCATGGTCAGTTGGTGAATGAGCTTTTTGAGTCACTGACCTTGCCATTAAAAGTTGCGTATGTGAAATGCAGTGCACACAAGAAGGTTACTGATGATGTCGGTCGTGGCAATGCATTTGCTGACGAAATCGCAAAAGAAACAGCAAAAGATGTGTTGAATCGAATGTATGTTGCAGGCCCCGCAAGATGGGTTGGTGACATTGGAATATGTGAAGATACGATAGAGGGTGTGAAGTCTATTCAAGCTGAAGCTTCAGAGAAAGAGTTGAGTGTGTGGAAAGAAAGTACAGGTAAATTGGATGAAAATGGTTGTTGGGTTGACTTGTCAGAACATCAGCGATGGTTGTTACCCGATGCGTATGTGCATGCAGTGGTGACAATGGCCCATGGAATGGCCCATATCAGTGTGAAAGGGATTTGTAAGTTGTTGGCTCCAGTATGGCAAAATGCTGGAATTCCTAAATGTGCAGAGAATGTGGTCAAGAATTGTATGGTGTGTCTGAAATACAATCCTGGTAGGGGAACCCCAACTCCAGCTGGTCATTTTGCGCCTCCAACGTATCCGTTCGAGGTTTTGCAGCTAGATTTCATCCACATGGAAAGGTGCAACAATCTGAAATACGTACTCCTTGTTGTTTGTGCTTTTTCAAGATGGGTAGAAGCATATCCCTTAAAAGACAACACTGCCTTATCCACAGCTAAAGCCCTTGTCAAAGAATTCTTCCCTAGGTTTGGAATGCCGAGAATGGTCTGGAGTGATAATGGGAGTGAATTTGTGGGTCGAGTGATGAAAAAAGTATGTGAAGGGCTAGGTATCCAGCAAAAAATCCACGCTGCAAATCACCCCCAATCAGCTGGACTAGTAGAGTGCTATAATGGCACGCTAAAACTGAAGTTGGCAAAGATACAAGCGAGCTCTGGCCTTAAATGGCCTGACGCTCTGCCTCTAGCACTCCTATCAACAAGAATGACTGTGCATTCGCGAGTGGGACTTAGTCCATATGAAATTGTGTTCGGCCGCCCGGCCAACATATGGGGAGTGCCAAGACCAACAAAATTCAGTGAGATCGAACACCCTGTACTGCTTGATTATTTGTATTAATTGACGGCTAAATTGCGTGTTCTACACCAACAGGTTCACGATACTCTGCCTCAGGTCTCTGAAGCTCCAGGACATCTTATCGATCCTGTATCATGGGTACAGGTCAAGAACTTCCAGCGGACAAAGAATGACCAGCCCCGTTGGACCAGCCCCTACCTCGTCCTTCTCTCAACAAGATCAGCTGTTCGAGTGGAAGGGAAAAAGAACTGGATCCACGGCGTACACTGCAAGAGAGTCCCTTTTCCTCTACCGTACGACCGGTGGGTCCAGGAGGGGATCGCTGACTCTGAGACTGAGACTGTGCCTCGTTTCTTGCCATTTAGCGATGCACGTGTAAAAGGAACAATTTCTGAACGAGAAAGTGACAATAATTTGCAAGAAGCTTTGCCACGGTCAATTCGATTGAACACTACAGAGCCTGAACTCTTGTTCCAGAACCAGACAGTTCCTGGAAAAAGCTGTTATAATTTGAGACCAAGAACTAAGGACAAATATTTTTTTTTCCCGTTCCTTTGCTATTTTGTTTTTTTGAAAGTGCAGCTCTCTCATCTGAGAAACTTTCTTATTTTTGTTTTTTTCTTTTCGAACCGCCATCCGGGTTCAGCTGTAGGGTCGTGGTTGCCCAAGTCTTTGGAGTGCAGCTGAAGACGTTAGGTCGACAGTTCTGGTCGGTCTAAGGGAGTTGCCCTAGACTGACAGAAGCATTCCCTAGCATAGAACACCCTACCACCACGAGCAGCATTTAGAGAGGATGGAGTTTTTCAAGAATGAGAGACCTACCAGACAGATGGACTTTAAAGCCAGAATGGGTATAATAATGACAAAGAAACGATTTTTGATATTATGTATTTTCATGTTGCTTAGTGTAATGACGTTTTTAATAGGATATGTTTTATTCTCTTTTCAAGTGACATTTGCACCCATTACTCAGCCCATACCTCCTTCTACTGTTTCCTCGCATTCTTTTCACCCCCTGCCTGAACACGAGTCTGCCAGAAGATTAGAGTTTGCCAACAATTCATTCATTCAGCTTCTACACCAACACCAATTAGTAGTGAACACAACTAACTGTTGGGTGTGTGGTCTTATGCCTCATACTACTGATAAAGGTATCCCTTATCTGGTCCTGCCTTTCAGCCCTAATGGTTCTGTATGGGCATATAGAACGGTGTTCATATACGCGTATGAAGCCAACCCCCTACGTTCTGTGAAAGATAATCCTAAGAATAGAGCTCTAGCTAAGGGTATAGTAGATATGATTAGGGAAAATATTTCCTATGAGACTATCCCGAGAGATGAGACACTAGCATATATTGGATGGAAGATAACAGGATATGGAGTTACTCTGAGTGGGAACCAGCGAGCAAAGAGATCCTCCCCGATTTGGATTGTACCCCATCAGGGTCACCTATGTCTGCAAGGTAATGGCAAGAATCCCAGAGCTCAGTTAGGGAAAAGTATCTGCACTGAAACATATGTTTTTGCGTCTCAGACTTCTCCTTCGTTCTTAGCAGCTAAGGGTACCTATTTCATCTGCCATAATAGAGCCTATACATGGTTGCCTCCTGACTTCTCAGGCACATGTTTTGTTTCATTCCTGTTCCTGTTACCTCCCACCTACACGGCCGCGGCAGATTACCATAAGACAAGGATAGTTAGAGGTGTCATAAGTAAAGAAGACACTACAGGACAAGAATTTGGAGATTTCGTGAAGGGTTTTCTGCCGTTTTGGGGCCCTATGGTTAACAGCAGGAACATAAGGTAATTGACAAGGGTGGTTGAATCCACGGTAGTTGAAACCGCCGGTGCCCTTAGTAATTTGACTGCTGAGCTCCAGTCGGATCACCTTATGACTCTTCAGAACAGGGTCGCATTAGACGTCATACTTGCAGACCGAGGTGGGGTATGTAAAGTGATCCAATCAAGTTGCTGTGTTTTCATCCCAGATAACGCTCCGACAGTCTATCAGGCCATTTCCAAACTGCATAAGATCTCCGAGTCTATTCACGTGGATAAAGGAGATTGGTCATTGATGGGGTGGTTCTGGGAGCTGATATCCGCCTGGGGATGGAAGACTCTGGTAGTCATTGGGATGATCTTAGCCATTCTTTTCCTGTCCTGTCTCTGTGTACAGTGTGCTCCTGCAATATGTGGCCTCCGTGTGTAAGGAAACCTGTATCAAGGGACGAGCTAAGTAATAGGATGATGCTACAGCAACATCTCAACGACTTTATGAATATAGACCTGGACTCAGATTAGCGTGAGTATAGGTTATTGCCTATGTAAGGACAAAAGGAGGGTCTGTGGTACTGAAAATTCTGGACCTGTGTTATAAACATCGTCGTATCACAACGATTTTGGTATCAGCAGACCGGGAATGATTAGAATAGTATGCACAAGCATTGTATTCATATTCGGGTAACAAAATCACCCGAATATCAGAGTTTCAGTCCTGAACCCTCGTGTTCCATTTAAACGACAGCCATTTTGTGATTGCCCTCACATAGGCCAATGTCTAATGCTGAAAACGAGCCTGAAGGACACGTACACCTTTGCTGACTCCTCTGTGACCTGGGCAAGCTGACTCCACTGCCTGAAGCCAAACCTGTTCGGCCAGTTTCTTTCCCAGTGGCCGAATGAGATTAGTATCAAGGCACAACACATCATAAAACCTTTCATCACACACAAACCATGCCTAATCTTACACACACCTGTCCCTGTCTCTTTCTTTATGACTTGCTTTACAAGGAGGAGGTGCCCGTTTATATTGGGGGTCCGTCGATATCTGATGAAAGTACTAAGCCTTGCCGGGTAATTGATTGAGGGCTGGACAAACTGAAATATGGGCTTGTCATCATAACCCTGCTATTTCTTTGTAGTGAAAATATGTGAATGGTCAACTGTAAAATAAGGAATGTTTGCCTAAAGCATAATATTTTGTATAAAAGAGAAGGTTAGATTTGCAAAGGGAGCAGTCTCCTGAGAATATACACCGTGTTGTACTTCTAGGATACCTGTTACTGGCTGCAGCCTATAAACAAGATCTTTGACTTCACCAAGAAGACTCTGTGTTTCTGTAGTCTGAAACAGGAAGGACTCGAAGTCTTAGGGTGTGTTCCCTGGCACCGCTGGGTTCTGAAAAACCCAGTACTTCAGCCGGTGGACTCAACACACCTTTAACACGCACCACTGGTACTGGACCTTTTTTGGCTGAGGTGCTACTACAGGACTTATGAATTGGAGGAGTCAACGTTGCTGAGGGAGAGTTTCTGACGAACACTGGGATGGGTAGCTGGAGGGGATCTGGGAGTGGAGGAAGAGGAGGTGGTTGTAGGTGTTTTGGGTGCAGGTGCAGGTACTGGAGGCTGTTGTGAGGTGGATGGATGTTGGGTGTGTGGGTGCCCGCGTTTGTGTTCTTTGGGATGGGGCGTCACAGACACACTGGGAGTGGACACAGGGGACGTGTAAATGGTAGTGGGGGTGGTGAGTGCAGGGGAGCAGGGTGTGGTTCTGGGTGTTCTGGTGCAAGTCCTAGTGCCTGTAGATGTAGTGCATGCAGGTGAGAGTGTAGACGACACTGAGAGGGAGGAGGGAGACGTAGAGGAGGGGGACACAGTGGAGGCAGTGGATGTTGCTGTGTCTGTATGTGGGTGATGCTTGTGTGAGTGCCTGTGGGTTGGGTGGTGCCTATGTTTTGCCTGAGATACTTTTGTGTGTTGAGGTGTATGTATGCTTGTCTGATGGTGTGCTTGGGATAGGCTGGGGTACAGGGGATTGGGTCTGGGTGGAGGAAGTTGGAGGGGAGAGACTAGACACAGGGACAATGGCTGCCATCAGTGCTGAGGCCAGAGATTGCAGGGTTCGATGATGGGCAGCCTGACCAGAATGAATGCCCTCCAGGAATGCACCCTGGATGGCATTCACAATGGTAGACTGCCCAACAGTGAGTGACCTGAGGAGGTCAATGGCCTCCTCACTGAGGGCAGCAGGGGTGACAGGGGCAGGGGCTGAGGTGCCTGGGACGAAGGTGATGCCCACCCTCCTGCGTGAGCGGGCACGGGGCGAACGCTGAGGGGCTGCTGGAAGGGCAGTGCTGGTAGGTGAGGTGGCGGCTGTACCTGTAGAAGTGTGGGACACAGATGGTGCCACCACCACAAGGGAGCTTCCATCAGCGGACGAGTCCGTGTCGCTGGTTGGTGATCCGGTGACCGACGTGTAGCTCCCCTTGCCCTCCGTCCCACTGGTGCATTCTGAGTCCGTGGTGTGGCCCTCCATGGCCATGTGGGATGCAGCTCCATCGTGCTCCGGTGCCACTGTACCTCCGCCTGATGATGCTGATGCACAAAAGAACAGGGAGAGCAGAAAAAGGGGGGGGACGACAGAAGAAAGACAGGTTGAGTGCATGGCTTACCGCTACCGTTGGTGGACAATACAGACACAGCAGCCCCCTGCACTACGCCGTGCTCTTGGCCTCTACAGATGCAATTCCTGGGATCTGGCCTACATGGCTATGGTGGACATCTGCACATATAGATGCAACAGGGGCATGTATACCTGTACTTGGCCCTCTACTGAGGTGGGGTGGAGTGGCACATGGCCTGCATTACGGAGGGGCCTAGCCTACGTAGGTGGCTCTGGCCTAGGGAAACCCACAGCCCTCCTCCCCCACCCAGACCCCTCCACTGCGCGCAAAGTCCCCAGAATGAGAGTGTACTCACCCCCTTGTGTCTGCTGTGATGCCCTCAAGCGCCCATCCAACTCCGGGTAGGCCACCGCCAGGATCCGGAACATCAGGGGGGTCATGTTGCGACGGGAACCCCTCCCACGTTGGGAGGCCATCCCCAGCTGAGCCTCCGCCGTCTTCTTGCTCCAGCGGCGAATGTCCTCCCATCTCTTCCGGCAGTGGGTGCCCCGTCTCTGGTGGAACCCCAGGGTCCGGACATCCTTGGCGATGGCTCACCAAATGTCCTTCTTCTGGTGGACGCTGACCTACATGACATGCACAGGGGAAGAAGAAAAGTCATTACCAACTGCACCATCGATGTGAATGGCCCCCATCCCTACCCTTGCCATGTGGCACATGCATTCACAGTCCTTCATGTTCCATGAACTCTGCCCCCTTCCCTCTTACAACCAGCCCTCTCCACCCAGGCATAGCCCATACAACGTGCTCCCTGTGTACTTACCTGTTGGTCTGGAAGACCGTAGAGTAGCGTGTCCTCGGGGAGGACCCCGTCCACGAGCATCTCCAACTCCTGAGCAGTGAAGGCAGGGCCCCTTTCCCTAGACGCAGCAGCCATTGTCTCTTCCAGACCAAGGTCACAGCAGCACTTGCAGTGTAGGTCCTCTCCTGTCGAAGATCAGGTATCGAGTGATTGAACAGATAGAAAATGGCGGTCACGTCCGCGGCGGTGCGTACCATCACCACCGGCGCACTTCATCATTGGCTCCTGGGACCCATAGGGTCCAATGTTAACCAATGCAGCATTGCGCCGCGGTCTACGACCGCCTACCGCGACGGTGTACAACACCAGCGCAGATACCTCACATCCCATTGTCCCAGTTTAGAGGTCAGGTAGCCACCATTTCAGGGGCCCACATGGCTTCATTTACTACTGCGTCACACATACCTAGGCCTACACTCGACACACATACAGGAAGAGTTTTGTGTTTGGTGTCGTGTTCTGTGTATCTGTGGGTACATACCTGGGATTTTGTTGTCTCTGTGGTCGCTGTTGTCCTTCCTAGGCACCGTCAGCTGGGACATTTGAGAAGATGGCGGAATCCTCCGGTGTACCGACCGCTGGTGGACCTGTTGACAATGGAGGAGCGACATTTAATCATCACCTACAGGTTTGACCGTGCCACTATCCAGGAACTATGTACCCAGTTGGAGCCAGACCTGATGTCACCAATCCGCCATCCCACTGGAATCCCCCCTGATGTGCAGGTGCTGTCAGTGCTCCATTTCCTTGCAAGTGGATCTTTTCAGACAACAGTGGCCATGGCATCAGGGATGTCCCAGCCTATGTTTTCCAACGTGTTGTCCAGAGTGTTGTCTGCCCTGCTGAAACACGTAAGGATCTACATCGTTTTCCCTCAGGTGGAGGATTTGGCTACAGTGAAAGGTGACTTCTATGCCCTTGGACATATCCCCAACATCATAGGTGCTATTGATGGCACCCATGTAGCTCTGGTCCCCCCCCACAGGAGTGAACAGGTGTACAGGAACCGGAAGAGTTATCATTCTATGAATGTACAGATGGTATGTTTGGCAGACCAGTACATCTCCCAGGTAAATGCTATGCTCCCTGGCTCTGTGCATGACGCCTACATCCTGCGGAATAGCAGTATCCCGTATGTTATGGGTCAACTCCAGAGGCACCGTGTGTGGCTATTAGGGGACTCTGGTTACCCCAACCTGTCCTGGCTCTTGACCCCAGTGAGGAATCCCAGGACCAGGGCAGAGGAACGCTACAATGAGGACCATGGGCGGACTAGGAGGGTGATCGAATGCACCTTCGGCCTCCTGAAGGCCAGGTTCAGGTGCCTCCATATGACAGGTGGTTCCCTATTCTACTCACCGAAGAAGGTGTGCCAGATCATCATCGCCTGCTCAATGCTTCACAATGTTGCTTTGCGACGCCAGGTGCCTTTTCTGCAGGAGGATGGTCCAGATGGCGGTTGTTGTGGCAGCTGTGGACCCTGTGGAGCCTGTGGACAGTGATGAGGAGGAAGCTGAGGAAGAGGACATAGACAACAGGGAGTCAGTCATACAGCAATATTTCCAGTGACACACAGGTGAGAACATTTTTATTTACCATTACATTCACTTTCACACTTCTACCTCTATCATGTCTGTCATTTAATAGCAGTATTTGGTCACTAAGTTGTACCTTTCCATTACGGTTTCACAGGTGTGGTTACCAACGTGTGTCACCTGCTTGCATCCTTCATGGACTTGTGATGTGTGACATAGGTATGTTGGCTTTACAATTGAGAACGCATTTTGACACTGTCATTGATAATACAAATTTACCAAATCACAGGCTGACTCCAGATTGTTTTGTGGTTCAAGGGTGTTTATTTAAGTGCTCAAAAATGGAGGGGGGTCGTAATTTGGTGATGGGGGACGGTGGAGGAATGTCCATGGCAGAGTCCAGTCAATTGTTCACACAGGTGCACTGCCCATTTGGGCATAGGAAGTGGAGCTGGGGCAGTTTAAGTATGGACAGGGCAACAAAGTGGGACAGTGGGAGGACAATCAGGGTGGTCTCATTTCCTGGCGGAGGTCTTGCCATCTTGCTCTGTCCTGTTCCTGGATCTCAGGCACCGCTTGCGTGGTGGTTGTCCGTCTGCAGGGGGTGGGGTGCTGGTGTGGTGGTCCTGTGGCGGCGTCCTGTCCACTAGCGCCGGCGGAGGTGGTGGGCAGTTCATCGTCCAGGCTAGTGTCAGGGGCCCCTTGGAGTGCCACAGTGTCCCTCATGGTCTGCTGTATGTCCTTCAGCACCCCTACGATGGTGCCCAGGGCGGAGATGATGGTTCTGAGCTCCTCCCTGAACCCCAAATACTGCTCCTCCTGCAGGTGCTGGGTCTCCTGCAACTTGTCCAGGACCGTCGCCATCGTCTCCTGGGAGTGATGGTATGCTCCCATGATGGAGGATAGGGCCTCGTGGAGAGTGGGTTCCCTTGGCCTGCCCGCCCCCTGTCGCACAGCAGCCCTCCCAGTTCCCCTGTGTTCCTGTGCCTCCATCCCCTGGACCGTGTGCCCACTACCACTGCCCCCAGGTCCCTGTTGTTGTTGGGGTGGTGGGTTATCTTGGGTTCCCTGTAGTGGTGGACACACCGCTGATTGACGTGTCCTGGGTACGGAGGTATGGGCCCGGTGGGTGGGTGCTGTGCTGGTGTTACCAGAGGGTGGAAGGTCAGTGTTGGGCTGTGCCTGTGCAAGGGGAACCGACTGTCCTGAGGCCCACGATGGTCCGGGCTGGTCATCAGGATCCAGTAGGGCAGAGCTGCTGTCGTCACTGTGGGCCTCTTCTGTGGGTGGAGTGGAGATGTCTGGACCCTCTAGTGTGGTGACGTTCCTTAGTGGTCCTGGAGGGATATAAGAGCATGATTAGTGCATGTGTGTGTGTAATGGTGTGCAATGGGTGGGTGTGCGTGTACCCAAGTGCAAGCATTCCTGTGTGTGGGTTTGTGTGATGATGGTTAGGGGGTTGTTATGGGTATGTGCAGTGAGCATGCTTTAGTGATGGGTGTCCATGCTTTGTTGTGTCATGCAGGGCTTGGTGTTGGGATGTGCGGTTTGTGTTATTAGCACATTAGTGAGTATTTGGAGTGATAGGGGAGGGGTGAGGGTGGGGGTGTGTGATAGCATGCAGGTAGGGTGGGGGATATGATAGTTAAGATTTGACTTACCAGTGTCCATTCCTCCACCGACTCCTGCGAGGCCCTCTGGATGCATGATGGTCAAGACTTGCTCCTCCCATGTTGTTAGTTGTGGGGGAGGAGGTGGGGGTCCGCCGCCAGTCCGCTGTACCGCAATGTTGTGCCTGGAGACCACTGAACGCACCTTCCCCCATAGGTCGTTCCACCTCTTCCTGATGTCCTCCCGATTTCTTGGATGCTGCCCCACAGCGTTGACCCTGTCCACGATTCTGCGCCATAGCTCCATCTTCCTGGCTATGGAGGTGTGCTGCACCTGTGAGCCAAATAGCTGTGGCTCTACCCGTAGGATTTCCTCCACCATGACCTAGAGCTCCTCCTCGGAAAACCGGGGCTGTCTTTTGCGTGACATGGGGTGGTGTGGGTGATGTGTGGGGTGGTGTAAGTGTTGATGTGTGTGGTGATGTGTAGTGGTGTGTGGTGTTTTGTGCGTGGAATGTTGTATGGGTGATGGTGTTGTGTGCCTCTGTGTGGTGGGGTTCTCAGTTGCTGTGCTCTCTGGCTCTCTGGCCTTCGTTCGTGAATTGTGGTCGTAGGGGTTTGCGGGTGATGTGGGTGTGTGTTTTATATTGAATTGGGTGTGTGGGAGTGGTGTTTGTATGTGTATCCGGTGTGTGTATTTCGAATTGTCCAATGTGGCGGTGTTTTGGAGATGTGTGTGTATTTTGAGCGCGGCGGTGTGTACAGCCAATGGAATACCGCGGTTGAAAGACCGCCGCGTGGATTCGTGGGTCGTGATAGCATGGGCGTGTTTCTGTTGGCGTGACGGTGCAGGAATTGTTTTCGCCAGTTTAACACTGACCTTTGGTGTGGCGGACTTGTGTGGGTGTCTGAAGTTCGGCGGATTCCGAGATGTGGGTCATAATAGCTGTGGCGGAATTCCACGGCCACAGCAGTGTTTTGGCGGTCTTCTGCACGGCGGTAAGCGGCTTTTACCACCAATGTTGTAATGACCCCCTTAGTGTATTTTGAGGTAAAATCATTTTTAGGCCATGAACAATTACGAATAATGGATATATGGGCAGGAAAATTCTCACTCTTATTCTTTTGGGTAGTACCATCAAGGGTTAATGAAACAGCCCTCAAGCTTGGCTGGAAGGAGGAGCATACCCACAACCCAACTGTGCTTCTTGTTGGCTCCTGCCGGGCCACCCCACATCACTTTTAACCCTCCTAAATTCAGTCTCCCAGTGATCTCAGTTGTACCGGTCTTTGCTGTGGACTGCCTAGGCAGAGAGAAGATATTGTTAGTGAGGATGGTCCAACCTGACAGGCCTTATTGAGATGGAGACAGTGAGGCCCAGCCAAAGATGGGACCAATGCTGAAGGAGTGGGCTACATATGATCAATCCTAGCTGCACAGAGCATGATGCTGGAAATATCACGAGCCACCTAAAAATCAAAGAGGCACCACAGGAAGGGGTCAGACGCAGTCAGGGATTGTGACTTGGAGAAGGACACAGTGGCAGATTGTACCTGTGCATGGTGGATCTGTCCTTGGGCTGTCAGTGCTGTGCCCTCCAGCCAGGCCCTTTGAGCAAATTGCTAGGTGCTACCGAGTCTAGGCAGTCTTTCCCCTCGCCAGGAGAGTTACAGTGGAAATGAACCTTGAGGCAGCTGTTCGTCCTGCTGCACAAGGGTTTCCCCTGTTGGAGTAGACATCAAGCCAGTGGTTGAATGAGGAGGGCATTGAGGGCTTCGTTGTGGCAGCACCAGCCTTGCCCTTAAAATCGTGAACAGGGCAGGTAGCCTATTAGGACCTGATTTTCACAACTAACATCTGGCTCACAACCTTATCATCACCTGAGACTCAGGGTGGACAACTGGGTGCATTTTTGCTGGTTTAATCAATGTATGAAGCTGTCCCGCAGCCAGAACTATGACTCGCCTACCTCAGAGGTCAGTTGCTAGGACTAGTGTCTTGGCCCCCAGGACCTGTGTACACGGGTTTTCTCTGCCTCAGCAATCTGAACTCCACCAATGGGCTCATATCCCCAGCCAGAAAGTGAGAAGCAGTATCTGATTCCATCTGGGGCTAGGAATGGCAAATCTCCATTGTGATGAAGGTACTTGCTCTCCGGTGTTGCTTGATTGGATCAACTGAAAGGGGCTGCTGGCTCAACTATGCAGGGGGAAACTGTGGTAGCTGTGAAACAGCCATCCTCTCCTGCTGAAATACACTCTAAGTGCAGAGTCCCAAAGTGGCACACACACTACTGTTGTCGAAGTGGTGGGTCCCCATCCTTGTGCCCCCCTGGTCTCGGAAATATTGGTTGGTTCCTAGTGGCACATCGAACGTAGGTGGATGGTGTGAGCAAACTGGAAACTCTAATCTCCATGGGGAGACCCAAAAAGTTTAAAGTAGCACCTGTCTGAGTTTACCTAACACACAGCCTGGTTGAGAGAAACTGGGAGCAATTCCCTCAACGCCTTTGAAATTGACTGATGACAACATTGACAAGTTTGACTACATGCGTCAGGCCATCAAGGCTATGAAGGTAGTCTTAGAGACCAAAGTGGACTTTGTAGCCTTGGATCCAAGTTTTTGGAGGGCTGACCAGGTGAAGGTGGTAGAGAGGGTTACACAGTCTAAGACTGATGTGGCTGAACTAGTTTTAGAAGTAGCTAAGAAAAAGATTGATATGTCTGATGTCTTAGAACACTCAGATTCTTCAGATATTGGTCTGAAGATGCCTAGGGAAGGTATTGGCAAGCAACTTGAAACTCAATAGGACTCCTGAAGGGTAAAGAAGGGAAAGAGATGGAATCCTGTCTGAAATACTGGCTCAAAGAGTTTCTTTTACAGATGATTTGGCAGATTTTTTGCAGTGGAAAAGGCATGCAGGGTCCCAACAAATTGTCAGATGTCATGTTTCTAACTGAAACATGGCTCAATGATGCCTCCACTCCCAATATCATAGCTATGCTTCCAAAGCTTATCACATATTTAGACTGGATAATTTAGACAGGAAAGGTGTTGAGATTGTGATTATTTTAAATTGGCCTCCAAATCCTGAGTTCCACTCAGAACAATCGGACCCAGGCTGCTACTCTACTTAGACAATGACTTGATTCTGGCAAAGCCAGCGAGGAAGGCACCATCACTGTGGATAACTCTTTAAACAGCAGCATTGTGGAATTATCATGGCTCCTTCCTTGTGATTAAAGTTCAGCTATACAAGATTGATCTGCAGCACATGCTTCTTTCTACAGCAAAACAAAAAAGTCAATGTTGATGGCACCTGTATCTTCTTCGCGGACCCGTGAGAGGCTTTCAACTGGCCCGAGCAATGGGAGGTGTCATTCAAATCCACTGCTGGAGGGTCGCCTCAGCCCCAAAGCCCACTGAGGATAAAACACAGGTCATGCAGGCTGCCCAGGAGGCCTGTCACTTTAGGCAGTGACTGAACACTGCCACATATGTAGGAATGGTTGGTGAGAGGCACATTAATGGACATCAAGGGTGGACAGCAGCAGAACCCATATGGTCTTAGTTACTGGCATGTAAACCTAGGCCTACCCACTGCTTACCTGGAATATCAGGGGACTGGGCAACAGGACCAAGTGGCACCAATTGCACACATATGTGAAACATAGAGGCATTCACAGTGCAATCATCCAAGAAACCCACCTAACTAGATCAGAAAGTGTGAAACTGCAGTGCAGATGTAAAAGGCAGATCCTCTGTAGGACCCAAACTGCATATGTTACGAGGTCCTCATCTGGGTTAGCCTCAGGGTACTGCAGAGAGCTACCAAATGGATCAGGAGGTTTGAGTTGTTGGCGTATACGGCCAAGTTGATGGCCCAGCCCTTCATGTAATAGGAGCGTATTCCCTTAACTATGGATAGAAGACTCATCTCAATTATATTTCAAGGTTATTAGCTAAAAAACATTAAGAACTGTATATTTGAGGAGTCAACTTTAACTGTGTTATTAATGTTGATTTGGACTGGTCTCATCCCCACCTACCCATGTCCCAACCAAAAGACTCTCTGCAAAGTTGGCACCTTGGTTAGAGGGATGGAGCCCGACCGATGTCACAAGGGTTACTCACCCTCTCAGTAGGGACTACTCCTGCTTCTCACTACTATATGACCGATACACTCTGAGTGACATATTGTTTTGTGACACTGCAACTTAGTACAGTAACCCTTAACACAGAATACCCCACAAAGACATCCTCGGATCACAATACGCCTCTACTGACTCTTTAATGGAGTCCTCTGTTCTCCAAGATTTTGGGATGATGCCTACAGGCATCTATGCTAGGCAATGTAGTTTTTTATGTGACATTAACAGACAAGATATAAAAGTGCTGAACACCAGTGAGGGATAGGCAGAAGACACACTATGTTACTCAAGGCCTCAGTTCGTGGTATAGGTATCAAAAACACCAATAGCATAAGTGAGGTGTTGCAACAGCAGCTGCTTAGTCTGGAAGCATAGCTGATTAACCTGGAACATATCATACAGTCACAACAGGTTGATCCTCAAATGTTCTTTACTAAGAAGCATTTTCACAAGGAAGTATTTGAAAAGGTCACCTTAATGTTTATCAAGAGTTTGTAGTATCCATGCACACTGAAGAGAATATTGCAATCCAATAATAAGACAGCTATTTCTCTTTCAGGCTTGTTCTTTTTTAGAATCTAAAATTACTTCTTACTTTTTCAATATCAATTAATGCTCCCTGGCCAAACATCAATTGGAAATATTCAACTTCTTAATTGACAACCTGCCTGATGCTGTGTTTCTACCTGAAACCTGGCTTAATGACACCTCCACTCCTGACATCATTGCTACTCTTCAAACAGCTTATTGTTAAAGCCGAATACCAATGCAAAATGCCAAATGCCTTGATTTCTGACTGTGAATCCATATTGGTCACCCTATGCCTATCTCATAATTTCACTTTGTCTGGCACACTGATTTATTGCCCTCCGGGAGCTGCAAGCATTTGGTGTTCCCTATTACCAGAAGCTCTTTACAGTTTCATTCTTAAATTCTCTAACTTCAACATTCCAGGTGACTCTATAATTCATTTTGATAACTCCTTTTTGGTATAGGATTTTAGGACTTCAGATGTTCATCTAATAGACAATGCCCCTACTCATGCAGCAGGACATTTGCCTGACCCTCTTTTTTCCAACTTGAAGGGTCTGTTGGTAGATTGTCCGATTCCTCTTTCATGGTTGGATCACTATGCAATACCTTTTTGCATTTCACTCCCCTCTACTTCTACAGTTTAGTCCCAGGGACTGGTTTCTTGCTCAAAACATTGATCCAAATTCAATCCTTGTACTCTCAGCTCCCTTCTACAGGCAACCACACCCGTCCTGGCTTTGATTCCTCCACTATTGGTAATTAGATCCAGTCATTTCTTGATTTTGCACTTCCTCTTAAACCTATGACTCATCTGAGATCCCTCACCCTAACCCCATGTTTTAATGATGCTCTTTGCAAGGTGAAAGAAAATTGTAGGTGCCTTGAAAGAGTCTGGTGCAAAATCTATTTTGAAGAGGACAAACTGGCCTTGAAAGAATATCACAAAGACTGTTGTTCTACCAGAGCCCTCTTCTACTCTGATATAATTATTATGGTGCAGAAGTTTCCGAAAATGCTATTTCAAGTGGTTAAGTCTCTTTTGGATCCTACAACTATCTTTCCCTCCACTTGACTCACAGTAACAATCTGAACTTAACTGTCTGGCTTCTTCTGTAAAAGAGCAGATAATGTTTAGGCTCTCTTCAGCTAATATTCCTCTTATTTCCCACTCTCAGTTGTAAATAGAAAAAAGGAACAACTTGTATTGTGACTTTTTGCTCTCAGCTGCAGGTAGGAAAAGTGACTGCTCCCGGTTCTTCTCTCTCCTGTTCTCTGAGCATTTTTTTGTCTATTGACCTTCGGAAATTCACCACTTTGTTAAACTTCATCAACTCTGCCTCTAGACACCCCTTCCACCTTCTTACTTTAGCAAATTATGCCCTCAGCTTATGCAAACAATGATCCATATTTTGAATCCCTCACTTTCTGAAGGCCAGGTCTCCAAAGCTTGGAAACATGCAATGATGTCTTTGTTAAAGAAGCCAAATCTCAATCTTCTCAATTGGTCTAATTACAGACCAATATTGCTTTTACCACTCATTGCAAAAATTCTAGAGAAGCATGTTAGTTGTCAAATTTCACTGTCCTTTGAAACAAATGACCTTCTCAACCCCTCTCAATCTGATTTTAGGGCTGGTGACAGCAATGAGTCCACTTTGCTTGGACTAACTGAACAGCTTAGACTCCAGATAGATAAGGGTGGCACCACAGCTCTGACTCAACTTGATCTCAGAGCCTCGTTTGACACTGTTTCTCACAAGCTTCTTTTCCATTGACTGGAGGACATGGGTATTCAAGACAGAGGCTTGATCTGGCTAAGTTTATTTTTACGACTGTTATGTTTAGGTCCTCACCAGAAACCAAAGTTTCAACCTCCACCCCCTAACTTCAAGCATACCTCAGGGTTTGGCTCTCAGCCCAATCCTATTTAACATTTTTGTGAGATTCTTGGCTGAGATTGCAGAAAGTTGTGGTCTCATTCTATATTCCTACGCAGATGACAAACAGATTATTGTCTCCCTTTCACCCAAGGAAAACCTCAGTCCTGACACTCCTAACATCTGCCTTATGAAAGTTTCTCCTTCAATAAATAACTACTCCCAGAAACTAAATGGTGATAAGACTGAAGTTCTGCTGGTGGGAAGTCAACCTCATCTTTGGGGACCACATCTTTGGCCTGACGCTTTTGATACTCCTCCAACTTCTGTCTCAGTAGTTGAGAACTTAGGCTTCTAGGTTGATGAAAAACTTTCGATGACTCATCAAATCACTATGGTAGCATCCACCTGTTTCAGTGTTTTAAGATGGTTAAGGAAGATACTTTGGTTTCTGCCTGTCTCTGCCCAAGGAAAGGTAATACAAGCATTAATCCTCTTCAGGGTGGATTATGCTAATAGCCTCTAACTAAGGACCTCTAAGACTTCACTCAGGTGTCTTCAGGTAGTCCAGAATCCATCCACCAGATTACTATTCCACCTCCCTAAGCATTCCTCTACCTCTAATCTCATTCAAGACAACCACTGGCTCTCGCTTGAAAGGTGACTCAATTTCAAAGCTTGGTGCTATATGCATAAGACTATGTCAAATTCATGCCCACTCCATCTTAGATTGCTTGTGACACCATATTATCCTGAACAGTTATTTTACATCATGCAACCATAAGCTCTCTAGAGTTCCCAGAGATAGGAGAACTCAACAGGGTGGCCTGCCTTTCTCCTATCTGGGTAGCAAACTGTGGAATGCTTTGCCTGCCTCTTGCTGATCCTTTGGAGTTTTTGGGAAAGTCTTAAAAACTTGACTCTTCTAATCTTTTTGCTTCTATGTTAACAATATTATGTTCTGCCTAAATATACCTAGAGTTAGAAATTCCTGTTAGGGTAGCCATGTACTCTACAAAACTATATAATAGTAATATTAAGAGGGACAAAGCAGCTGTCTGCTTGCCAGGATAGCCCATCCTTGTCACCGAGCCCCTCAATAACAGGTTTGAGATACCCAGATGGATGGATAGTGACCATAAAATCAGATATTAATAAATACTTCACAACATTCAACCATGCTCTATATAGACAGCAAGCACCCCTAGTCTGTGATGTTGCATTCCATAATGATCAGAGTATCATAAGAGTCCTAAAACACATGTAAAAAATCCATGACTTGATGTTTAATTAATATGTGCTCAATGGCATTGCAGGGACAGCACTCACTCACATGGATAGGTATGCCACTATAGTATTATTATTCAAGGTGGACTGGGTCCTTCTGGGTGATGGGTTTTACCTCCTGCTCTCTATGTTGAAACTCAATGAAGAATTCTAGACAATTTGTTGATGAATAGAGTGCTTCAGATCTCCCACACCTGGTCTACGCAGACCAAAAAAGGTTTATAACTGGAAGGAACACTAATTTAATTGTCAGGCAACTTTTTCACATATTAGAAATTGTGCTTCTGGTTGACAGATGTATGTACCCTGTCCAAGCAGGAACCACAGTCCGAGTCAGGGTAAGTCATATACACATTAAAGGTTAACCTGTGCTCACCTTCTGGTAGCTTGGCACACAGCAGTGGGGGTTAACTTTAGAGGCAATGTGTAAAGTATTTGTGCAACACTTCAAACAGCAAAACAGTGAAGACACCACACAACAAGATACCACACATAGTTAGAAAAGTAGATATTAATTTAATGAACAAACAAAACCAAAAAGACCAAAGTCCAATTAGTAAAACTGTAGAAATGAATTTTTAAAGAATAAACTTAGTTGTAGTGCTTAGAAGCATAAAGCACTAACCAAGGCTGGCTGGTCATGCTAGACCAGGTCAAATCTGAAAAGTCAGGCCGATGGAGAGCAGGTCGGATGCATTGACCAGCCTTGGGCTGCTGAAAATAGTACCTCAGGTTGGAGTCACGTCCATGTGCAGTACAAGATGCGAGGAGGAAAGGAGGTGAAGTGTTGGCATCAATCCTGCAGATGTAGGCAGTGTGTCATCTCCAAGCCACACAAAGTCAGAGATGCATCGGGAAAGGCAGCAAGGTGTGACACAATTGACCATGCGGTGTTTCCAATACTCGCAGCAGCAGCAATGCGCTGGCGGGGATGTGGTGTTCTGGATCTTCACAGCAGCGGCGATGCATTGTCATCGATGGAGATGCACCGGTTCCGATTGGCACAACAGCATTGATGCATAGATTCTGGCTGTTGCAGCACTTTATACTCACTTCCCAGGAATAGATTGGGACCACTTGGCAGGGCAAGGCTTTCAGCAAGCAAAGTCCCGGCACTGGTGCAGGATGAAGAGAAGTCCTTGATGTCCCGGAGACTTCAGGAGAACTGGAGTCAAGGCAGCCAGCCCTTGCATTCACTTTGGTTCTGGGTTGGAGAGATTCAAATCCAGTCCTTCTCCCTACCATGCAAGAAAAGCAGCAGGCAGCAAGTCAGCACAGCAGAGCAGGAGTTCAGCAGAGTCCAGCAAAGTGACAGTCCTTTCAGCTCCCCAGCAGCCCTTCTTCCTAGCAGAGTAGCCACTGGCCAGAAGTGTACTGAGTTGGTGATGTCTGAGATTCAGTTCTTCTAGCCAGTGGTGCCTTTGAAGTGGTGGAGATTTCAAAGAAAGACATTTTTCAGTGCACAGTCACTGTCCTTCCTGCCCTGGCTCCAAACTCACTACAAGGGATTATGCAGCCCTATGTGTGGGATCAGGACACAGTCCATTCTGGTGTAAGTGTCAGCTCCTCTCTCACATTCTGCCCAGAATGTCCCATCCGGTTGTGGATGGCCCATCAGTTACAACTAACCTCCCTTTGTGTGTAGTCGTCTGGAGGGAATGCACAAGAGCCCAACTGTTACCCACCCAGACGTGTATTCAGAGACTAAAGGCACCAGATGGTTAAAGTAAGAAAATGACAACTTTCTAACAGTGGCATTTTCATAATCCTAATGTAATTCAATGGGAGAGCTAGACCTTGCAGTAAATAAAAGCAAATTTAGGAGTTTTTTACAACTAGGCAGTGGCGGTAACCCCATTAAGGCAGGGGAGCATTATCCCTCCACTGCAAGCGCAACAAACATGAAAAATAAAATGGTAATAAAACAAATGTATTACCATTTTATGTTTCATGCTGGCAGCAGCCGAGTCTGATGGTGGGGCTGGCAGCAGGCAGGAACAGTGTGCACTACAGCTTAAAAAGTGCGCATGTCACTTTGGCTGGCTGTCTTGCGCCGGCCAGCCGGAGATGCGCATTTTAAACACTCCAGTCTGAGCTGTCTTAGACAGCTGGGAGGAGAGAATGCACAGGCCCCCAATGCCTAGAGGAGCATCGCACCAGCGCGCCCCAGCCAATCCTGGTTCCCGGCTAATCATGCACAGAAATGTGTTCTATGTACATGCATCTAATTAAATCAGTCTGTCTTGCACTCAGCGGATTGGCTTTGCTGATTTGAGAAGCTTCAAGATTTTCCTGCTGTCATTCACATGCCATCATTGCATCAAAAGAAATGTATCCTCTGGTAAAAGCATTTTAACTGAAATGAATGTGACTGCTATACCAGTAATGCCCGTTTGCATTCTACAGATCTTCAGTTCTAGGACCTAAGTCTCGAAGCACAGGAGGTGAAATACTCTGGAAATTTTTTAACATGAAAAAAAACATTCAGCTGCGAGTCGTATGAACCAAAAAAACTGCTGAGCACTAGACAGCAGATAACTGAGATAGAAGCTATGGCTCTGTAGTAAAGGACATACATTGGCTGCGTTCCAGGAAGCAGAGTTAATGGGAGAGGTGAGGGAGTTCAACCATTAATTTGTGTATTTATTAAGAACAGAATTATATCTGGCTCGCTCTTTTGTGGCTTGGTTTAATGTGTCACTCCTGTCAGTGACTAGGAGTCAGAGCAGAGAAACATTTCAGGGCCTGGGTTTCCAGAGGGATTCTAGGTGTGCACGAAGAACCGTTAGTTTTACAGAATTCTATTTTATTGTGGCCGCTGTATGTTTTAGAAGCCTTGTAGATAGCAGGAGTACTAGAAATGTCAATAGTAAAGTTGCATCAGGGACCCAAAGGGCTGAGTGAGTAAGCAGGGCTTGTCAGTGAGTCAAATATTTGCTCCACCAGGTTCATTTGGTGCTCCCTGCCACTGCTACTAGGACATGTAAAACCTAAAAGTACATGCATTCATTTTTAAATATACTGCACCCTGCCCTTGGGTTTTCTAGGGCTTACCTTAGCGGTGACATATGTATTAATGAAAGGAATGTTTGGGCCTGGCAAGAGGGTTAACTTGCCAGGTAGAAATGGCACTTTAAAACTGCACACACAGGCTTAGGAATGGCAAGCCTGGGTCATGTTCAAAGGGCTACTGAAGTGGATGGCACAATCAGTGCTGCAGGCCTAACAGTAGCATTAAATTTACAGACACTGGGCACATGTTGTTCATTTTACTGGGGACTTGTAAGTAAATTACATATGTCAATTGCGGATAAGCCAATGTTACCATGTTTTAAGCAGAGAGCACATGTACTTTAGCATTGGATAGCAGTGGTAAAGTGTCCACCATCCTAAATGGCAAAAAGTTTGGCGACAAACCTGCAGAAAGGCCAGGTCACAATCATGTCATTAGTGTTATTCTTGCCCAGTTGACTTGTGCGGCAGTAGTCTCCATAGATATGGAAAAAGCTTCTGATATGCTTGAATAAAACTATCAGAGGGTGCTGGAGTGTACGGGTTATGGTACTGCAACCATGAGGTAGACACAACCTCTATATAACAGTCCCACAGCCAGGAGTAAAACAGAGGAGGGGGGTTTCAATTTTTGATTCCTGGGAAGTTTAGCATGTCACAAGGCATGGCTACTCCTTGTAATTACTGCTGTTTGCTATTGCCATGAGGCATGTCCTGTAAATCATGTAAAATGGGCACGCTGCATGGGATTACCTTGGAAAATTATTCTCACATAATCTTGATTTATGTGGATGCTGTGCTACTCTACGTCAAGGACACAAGACATGGTTTACTCTCACTGCTTCATGAGCTGGAGAGGTATAGCAGGGGCTTTTGCTTGACAGTGAACAGGGCCAAGTCTTGCCTGTTCCTTCTCACTGATGTGGTGGAAGGCAACTTGACATGGATATGTTACATGGCCTTGTGTATAAACAACTTATCTTTAAACACCTAAGTGTCAGGGCCTACTGTGATCCGAAGTTTTTATTCTTAAGTATCTGAATACAGCCATGGCTGCAGCAAAGGCCTACTGTCCTTTTGGGTCGGATTCCCAGTCAGTGATGGGAAGGTGGCACTCTTCAAAATGATATTCCTACCGAGGCTGCTCACAGGCCCTTTTTTCAAGAATTTACAAAACTCTTTACTAACCTAATATGGGGCAAAGGACCATGCAGAGTAGCCCTGGAGATGCTCTACCTCCCAGTGACAGTGAGAGGCCTGAGCACTCCAGAGTTTGAGTCCTACTTTCATGCAATGACTGGAGTAGTAGCTTGGCAAATGGGAGCCCTGGCTTTGCTCAGTCAAATATTAAACAGTATATCCATAATGCCTAATCATGAGCAACACCTAAATTAATCCTCCTTCTGGTAGTTAGGAACATTTGAAATCACAACCTTAGATGACGATCCAAGGGGTTGCCGTATGCTCTTAGCAAGGGGGAGATATAGTGTTACAATCTGTCATGTAAAAGAGGAAGGAATGCATTCACCTTTTGCAAGACAATTAGAATTACAAGATAGTTACCTCAAATCCCACATCACAATTGAAAAGAGAAATCAACATCTAGTAGAAGAAACCAAAATCAAGAGGTGGATATCTAAACAGGAAGCAGACTTTCTGAGGAAAAGAGACGCATTGACTGCATACTATCACTCACCCCTCGGAAGAAACACAATAAAACTATCTCCACCTGGACTACTCATAGTATTGCACCTAGGTACTATCTTTATCACACCTCCGTGACTTCTTTTTAAAATCAACAATGCAGAAGACTCCCACATACTTAAAAGACGCAAAGGGGGTCATTCTGACCCTGGCGGTGGACTACCGCCAGGGCCAACGACCGCGGATGCACCGCCAACAGGCTGGTGGTGCATCCATGGGCATTCTGACCGCGGCGGTACAGCCGCGGTCAGAAACGGAAAACCGGCGGTGTCCCGCCGGTTTCCCGCTGCCCTGGGGAATCCTCCATGGCGGCGCTGGGATTCCGACCCCCTTACCACCAGCCTGGTTCTGGCGGTTTTGACCGCCAGAACCTGGCTGGCGGTAACGGGTGTCGTGGGGCCCCCTAATAGGGCCCCACTAAGATTTTCAGTGTCTGCATAGCAGACACTGAAAATCGCGACAGGTGCCACTGCACCCGTCGCACGCCTTCAACTCCGCCGGCTCCATTCGGAGCCGGCTTCCTCGTTGAAGGCGCTTTCCCGCTGGGCTGGCGGGCGGCCTTCTGGCGGTCGCCCGCCAGCCCAGCGGGAAAGCCTGAATGGCCGCCGCGGTCATTTGACCGCGGTGCGGTCATTCAGCGGCTCCCGCTGGCCCTGCGGTTACCACGGCCGGCGGGAGTCAGAATGACCCCCACAGTATCTTTTGAATCACTTTAATGGAATTGAGTTCATAAAGAGAATATACTGTTGGTCTTAACAATAAAAGCCTCTACAGAAGCCTACCACAAGAGAACACTCTTAGGGTGGTTCAAGAAATTCTCAAGGCAGAGAAGTGAGAACAATTTACTCCACAAAATCTTGTCTTGAAATGCTCAAGACTAGCTCTAACAAAAAACTTTGAATTCGAAGATACAAACTCATGGCACTTCCATAGGGAGTACCGTTGCTCCAAGCATAGCAGGCCTGTAAGTCTTTACGTTTTTTAAATAAGGTATCATGAACACTTCAAATCCTTTCAGATCCAATATAAAAAGAATAGAAGAGGTATATAGATGATGTCCCGATCACATGGACAGGCGACTCTGATTCAGCTTCCCTTTTCTTCCCCTGGTTACACAACTGATCCGAACCTTGAGTTACTCACGTTTCTGGAAGTCAAGATTTTCCCGGAACATGGCAACTTGCACAAAGACACACACGATAAGCCTACTGATAAAAATAACTTCCAGAGGTTCGATACTTTTTATTCCAGGCCAATATAATAGAACCTCCCATATTTGCAAGTTTTTTTGTGTCAGGAAGAATTACAGCAGAACTTGTACATGAAAGAGCGATACAAAGATCCAAAAAGACAGTGAGGAATCAAATCCGGGAAGCACAGCTGGATACGATATTTAAGGAAAACTGCAACAAAAGGCTTTTGTGTTACTTAAGTTACAACTTACAATGCAGCATCTAAACAAGTAAAAAAAGATAATTAATAAAAATTAGTGTAGTCCTAACAGATGGTACACCCGATGCAGTTTTCAGTGGCAAAGGGGTGTGAAATGGGTGTGGCTGTGGGTATATCCATGCAACACTCACTGCTTTTTGACACTGCCTCAGATTTACAAGGAAACATAAACCTGGGGCAACACCCAAAACTAACGCCTCCCAAGGTGTGTCGTTAGAGTGGGGTAGTGAGGAGAAATACTTTTATTTCTCCTCATTTTTTGCTCTTTCAATGAAGGAGCAAGTCACCATTAATGATTGTTTTTCTGCAGGAAGGTGCCCGCAATGAAGGCATCCTTGCACCATGTGATTGAGAACACTTAAATCAAGTCAAACACACCATGGCAGAACGCCGACAGGTCACATGGGATTCACTGTAATATGGGGAAGGGTCGGCCGTATCCCTAAATACATCAAAATGTCAGCAAATCACCCGCCATATTGGAAAGGAGTCTGATACTGGGGCTGGAATTCTATCATAGCATCGCTTGACTCATATAAAACTAGAATTAAAAGTGTTTTTCAGAGCCCTTCGCAACATAAAAATTCAAAGATTAAATCCAACCAGGGTCGCCTTAAAACCCATCATATGCCTATATGTGTATGTAAGTAAAAAGTATGGGTGTGGCATGTGATGTAGCGCAATTTTAAATAGATACAACCTAGACATGCCAAAAAACTTAAAAGAGATGAACACTATATAATAAAATCTGATTATATACATATATACATATAATACAGTGTGTACACCAATTGTAAAAAAGGGGGAGAGCATTATAACCACGAACACCAGCATATTAATATCATTTTACGTGCCAGAAACATGATTACATCAATCTATGAGTGCATTTCATAAAATCAAATTAACTGAAACATATAAACAAAATAATTAAACAATGCAATAGTCATCTCGCCAAAATGTTTTTCACATCTTTGTGCCACCTAGTAAATACACCTGTGTCCGTCAAACCGTTTAAATAATTCTAATGATGTCATGTTAGACTACGCACAGCAAGTCCTGTTTACATTATACAGCAATTAGAAGACAGTAGAGACTGGTCTTCTGTGGAGGCCTCTGAAGATGATGTTGAGTCCCTGGTGGTAGGTCCAGGCATAGAACTCCACTCTGCCACAGAGTTTGCGGAATTCGGGCACTTCCGGCTACATAGAGTAACATGAAGTTTCTGAATTCCCCAATCCGGTATGGAGTGAAGTTCGTTCACACACCCAAGTTAGGGTTTTGGCGCTCTCTTGCTAGCACCACGATACTCCCAGGCCGCTCATAAGCACGTGCAAGACTTTGCCTTCACCTGCACTTTTTCCGGCTGAGACTTTGGCCCTCATTACAACCCTGCCGGTCGGTGATAAAGCGGTAGTAATACCACCAACAGGCCGGCGGTAAAAAAAATGGAATCACGACCATGGCGGAAACCACCAACACAGACAGCCACTTTAACACTCCGACCGCCACGGCAGTAGAAACAAACACCACGGCGGTAACCGCCAACAGACAGGCGGAAGACAATGTACCGTCCACACTAATACAAGGCACCAATCTGCCAGCTTTTCCCAGGGTGGTACCAATGCCATCAAAAGCACGGCAGAAACAGTACACAGAAGGGAAACCGCTCACCTCTCGACACCCAACAAGGAACCAGGATGCCATGGAGCCCGAGTTACAGGTCCTGCCCATGTTGGTTTACCTCCTCATCTACCAGGAACATCAAAGACGGCGGCAACGACAAGGTGAATACTGCACCTAGTACACGGGGGGAAGAGAGTGACACACACACTGAGGTACTGGGTTTTTCAGAACCGGTACTGATCCGGTAACCCAGCGGTGCCAGGGTTCACCCAAAGACCTCGAGTACTTTCCTGATTCAGACCACAGAAACTCAGAGTCTTCTAGGTGAAGTCAAAGATCGAATTTATTGGCTGCAGCCAAGTAACAAGCGTCCTAGAAGTAAAACAGCACAGTTTGTATGTTCTCAGGAGACTGTGTGTCAATGCAAAATCAGGTTTCCTTATATACAGTTTTTTAAGCTTCAGGCAAACATTCTTGACATTTTGGTTCGTCATTCACATGTTTTCACTACAAAGGAAAAGACAGTGTCATGATGAAACCTCATATTTCATGTCATCCAACCCATAATAAATTACCCGGCAAGGCCTAGTATTTTACATCAGATAAGTGTGGACCCCCAATAAAAACGGGCACCTCCCCCTCGTAAAGTAAGAAGAAGAAAAGAGCAGGTGCAGGTGTGAGCAAGATTAGGCAGGGTGTGTGAGCGATAATAAGGGTTTTATGGCATGGTGTGCCTTGATGCTATCTGATTCGGCCACTGGGAGAGGGACTGACCAAACAGGTTTGGCCTGAGGCAATGGTTCCAGCTTGCCCAGGTCAGAGAAAAGTCAATCAAGGTGTACGTGTCCTTGGAATCAAATCTGACTGTATTTTAAGCCTATGTGAGGGCAACTTTTAAAAAATGGGAGCCACGAGTGCAGGACGAAAATGGCGATTTCGAGGTGAAAACGCTGCTGGAATTGAGCGAAAATGCTCATGCTTAGTGTACTAGTCATTATCGGTCTTTTGATACTAAAATCGTACTGCTGTGGCAAAGTAAATTACATGGGTCCAGAATTTTTAGAACCACAAACCCTCCTTTTGCCCTTACATAGGCAATAAACCTATTCTCATGCTAATCTGAGTCCAGGTCTATGTTTCTAAAGTCGTTGAGATGTTGCTGTAACATCATCCTAGTATTTAGCTCGTCTCTCAGGTTTCCTTATGCATGATGTAACACAGAAACCACATATCGCAGGAGCACACTGCACGCATAGACAGAACAGGAAAAGAATGGCCAAGATCATCCCAATGACCATCAGAATCTTCCATCCCCATGCTGATATCAGTTCCCAGAACCATCCCATTAATGACCAATATCCTTTATCTAAATGAATAGATTCGGAAATTCTATGCAGTTTGGAGATGGCCTGGTATACTGTTGGAGCGTTATCTGGGACAAAAACACAGCAACTCGATTGGATCAATGTACATACTCCACCCCGGTCTGCAAGTATGACATCTAATGCGACCCTGTTCTGAAGGGTCATAAGACGATCCGACTGGAGCTCAGCAGTCAAGTTACCAAGGGCACCAGCGGTTTCAGCCACGGTGGATTCAACCACTCTTATCAATTGCCTTATGCTCCTGCTGTTACTTATTTGTCCCCAGAACGGCAGAAAACCCTTTACGAAGTCCCCAAATTCTTGTCCTGCAGTGTCTTCTTCACTGAAGACGCCTCTAACTATCCTTGTCTTGTGGTAATCTGCCGCTGCTGTGTAGGTAGGGGGCAACAGGAACGAAACGAAGCATGTGCCCGAAAAGTCAGGGGGCAACCATGTAAAGGCTCTATCATGGCAGATGAAATAGGTACCCTTAGCTGCCAAGAGCGGAGGGGAGGTCCGAGATGCGAAGACATATGTCTCAGTGCAGACGCTTTCCCCTAGCTGAGCTCTGGGATTCTTGCCAGTACCTTGCAGACACAGGTGACCCTGATGGGGTACAACCCAAATCAGGGAAGATATCTTAGCTTGCTGTTTCTCACTCATTGTGTCTTCATATCCATCATGTTCCATCCTATATATGCCATTGTCTCATCTCTGGGGATAGTCTGGTAGAAGATATTGTCCTTCATCATGTCTATGATACCTTTAACTAAAGCATTTTTCTTAGGGTTGTCTTCCGCAAAACGTAGGGGGTAGTGTGCATAGATGAATATCGTTCTGAATGCCCACACGGAACCATTGTGGCTGAAAGGCAGGATCAGATAAGGGATACCTTTATCTGCTGTGTGAGGCATAAGGCCACACACCCAACAGTTAGTTGTATTTATCACTAGTTGGTGTTGGTGCAAAAGCTGGATGAAGGAGTTATTAATGAACTCTAGTCTCCAGTCTGAAAAGAATGTGGGGAAACAGTGGAAGGAGGAGGTGTAGACGAGGTAGTGGGTGCCAATATCACGTTAAAACAGAATAAAATATATCCTATAAAAAACATAAGTATACTAAATAACATAAAAATGCACAGCAGCAAAAACCGTTTCCTGGTTATCGTTTCACATATTCTCTTCTTGAAACTCAGTCTTTCAACATGTTCTCCATTTTGGAAAGATTCCATCCTCTAACCGTTGCCGTTCGTGGCGGTTGGTTTACTTCACTTAGGAGTGTTCTGAATGTTCCAGGCCGCCCTAGAACAAACCAGACCTGTAGACCTTGGGTCCACAGGCTACCCCCCTAAGTCTTTTCAGCCACGATCCTACAGCTGAACCCGGATGGAGGTTCAAAAAACACAAAAAAAGCAAAAAGTCATTCAAAAATAATTTTCCATATTGGAGAACTTTGCTAAAGGGAAGAAAAGTAAACTGTTTTATTTGTCCTTTATTCTTGGTCGTAGATTATAACGGTTAGTCCCAGGTATCGTGTGGTCCTGAAAAAGGAGTTCAGGTTCTGTAGTGTCCAATCGAACTGACGGTGATACTGCTGATTGTAAAATGTCATCACTTTCTTTCTCAGTGAGTGTTCCTTTTATTCGTGCATCGCTGAAAGGCAGAAAACGTGGCACGGTTTCAGTCTCTGAGTCGGCGACACCTTCCTGGACCCACCGGTCATATGGCAGAGGTAGGGGTACCCTTTTGCAATGGGTCCCATGGATCCAGTGTTTCTTCCCTTCTACTCGAACAGCTGATCTTGTGGAGAGAAGAACGAGGTGCGGTCCGGTCCACCTGGGCTGCTCGTTTTTGGTTCGCTGAAAGTTCTTTATTAAAACCCAGGATCCAGGCTCAATGGGATGACCTGGAGATTCAGAGACCGGAGGCAGGGTGTCGTGGACCTGTTGATGTAAGACACGCAATTTAGCCGTCAATTCATACAGATAGTCAAGCAAAACAGGATGCTCTATCTCGCTAAACTTCTTGGGCCTAGGCACTCCCCATATATTGGCCGGGCGGCCGAAGACTATTTCATAAGGACTAAGTTTCACTCGTGAATGCACAGTCATTCTGGTTGATAGGAGTGCTAAGGGTAGAGCGTCAGGCCATTTGAGAACAGAGCTCGCTTGTATCTTGGCCAATTTTAGCTTTAGAGTGCCATTATAGCACTCCACTAATCCAGCTGATTGGGGGTGATTTGCAGCGTGAAACTTTTGGTTTATGCCTAGCCCTTCGCATACTTTCTTCATCACTTGACCCACAAATTCACTTCCATTGTCACTCCAGATCATTCTCGGCATTCCGAATCTAGGGAAGAACTCTTTCACAAGGGCTTTGGCTGTGGATAGCGCAGTATTGTCTTTTAGGGGATAGGCTTCCACCCATCTTGAAAAGGCACAAACAACAACGAGTACGTATTTTAAGTTGTTGCACCTCTCCATGTGGATGAAATCTAGCTGCAAAACCTCAAACGGATACGTAGGAGGTGCAAAATGACCAGCTGGAGTTGGGGTTCCTCTACCAGGGTTGTGTTTCAGGCATACCATGCAATTTTTAACCACATTTTCTGCGCACTTGGGAATTCCTGCATTTTGCCATACTGGGGCCAACAACTTACAAATCCCTTTCACACTGATGTGAGCCATTCCATGAGCCATTGTAACTACTGCAAGCACATACGCATCGGGTAGCAACCATCTTTGATGTTCTGACAACTCGACCCAACAACCATTCGCATCCAATTTACCCGTACTTTCTCTCCACACACTCAATTCTCTCTCTGTGGCTTCAGCTTGAATCGATTTCACGCTTTCTATCGTGTCTTCACACATTCCAACATCACCAATCCATCTTGCAGGGCCCGCGACATACATTCGGCTCATCACATTCCTTGCCGTTTCTTTTGCGACCTCGTCAGCAAATGCATTCCCACGACCAACATCATCAGTCACCTTTTTATGTGCGCTACACTTCACAATCGCAACTTGCAACGGTAAAGTAAGTGAATCAAGGAGCTCATTTACCAACTGACCATGCTGTATTTTAGTTCCATGCGAGGTCAGGAACCCACGTTCCTTCCACAAACGCCCAAAACTATGGGCCACACCAAACGCATATTGGCTATCGGTATAGATAAGTCACTTTCATTCCTTTTGATACTGTACATGCTCTTGTTAGGGCTATTAACTCAGCTGCTTGGGCTGAATTATGTGGGATACGTGCAGCTTCAACAATCGTACACAAAGTTGTCACAGCATATGCCGCAGTCGTGTCACCATTCGGGAGCTTAAAGCATGAACCATCCACCCACAAAGTACCATCACTCTTTGCAATGGGAGTGTCCAGAAGGTCTATTCTCCCTTTCGTTTCTTCTTCTGTTCTATGGAGACAATCATGTTGTTCAGAAGTATCTAACTCCGTCACAATTGGCAATAACGTAGCTGGGTTAAGTGTAGTGCATCTTTTTATATGTACATGGCTTGCTAACAATGTCAACTCGTAACCTGACAATCGAGCACTAGTTAAATGCTGTGTCTTGGTTCTGTTTAACAACGTGTCCACTGCATGTGGAACCATTACGATTAATGTGTTATTCATCACTAAACCAGCAGACTGTCGGATAGAAACAGCAGCTGCCGCTGCCGCTCTTAAGCAGCTCGGTAGTGCCTTAGCTACTGGGTCTAAGGTTGAAGAGAAATAGGCGCATGGACGCTCCCTGTCTCCAAACTGTTGTGTCAAAACTGCTAACGCACAACCTTCTTTCTCATGGACATATAATGTAAAAGGCTTGCTGTAGTTGGGGGTACCCAACACAGGAGCTGAACATAATGCATCACGTAATTTGACAAAACTTTTCTGACAATCTTCAGACCATGGGACGGGATTTGGTATATCTTTACAAGTTAATGCCACCAAGGGTTTGGCTATTAACGAAAAATTAGGTATCCATTGTCTGCAATATGATGTAATACCCAAGAAAGCACGCACTTCTCTTTGTGTTCTTGGCACACTCACTGCTGCAACAGCCCTGATTCTCTCTGGGGTCAGTTGCCTTCCCTCCTTCGAAAAGAGATGACCTAAATAGGTCACTTCTTTTTGACAATACTGTAACTTTGAAAGGGACACTTTGTGGTGTAAATCAGACAAATGACGCAATAATGACAATGTTGCTTCTTTGCAGATCTCCTTAGTATCTGCGGCAACTAGCAAATCATCGACATATTGAATGAGAGTGGCGCCATCAGGTAACATAAGAGTGTCAAGTTGTGCTTTCAAAGCCTGACTATAGATAGATGGACTTTCACAATAGCCTTGAGGAGCTCTCTTAAATCTGAAGCTTCGTCCTCCCAAATTGAAGCCAAAAATGTCCCTGCTCTCTTCTGCAATAGGGATGCTGAAGAAAGCATTTTTCAGGTCTATTACTGAAAACCAAGTGGCTGAAGCTGGAATCATTGTCAACAATGCAGTGATATCGGGGACGACTGGAAACTGTGGCACAACTATTTTGTTCATCTCTCTAAGATCAATTACAAACCTATAAACAGGTGGCTGAGTAGGGTCAGTATGCTTCAAGACAGGCAAAACAGGACTATTGCAAACGTTGCCTCTTGTCTCTTCAATTACATCCTTCTCAATCAGATCACGAATAATTGCCAACAACGCTTTTTCCCCTTCACTAGAGATCTTGTATTGGGGAATACGTGGCATTTTAACATTGGCTTTTAATGTTATCACATATGGCTGAATTTCCAAAAGACCTACATCATTAGGTCCAGTAGCCCAAAGAGTATTAGGAAGAGATGAAAATTCTGGTAGAAATCTGTCCTTTGACAAATACATTGGTGAAACCACTTTCTTACCCAATGTGAGTTGCACTCCAGAAGGAGAGCAATACAATGTTGCATACAATCTCTTTAACAGATCTAATCCTAACAAGTTCTCGCCACAACCTGTCGTCAAAATAAGGGGTGTTTCAAATTTACAAGGTCCAACAGAAAGAGATATAGGGTTAGAAATCGGATTTCTAACTGGGGCGCCGGAAAACCCTACTGATACATTTGTTTCACCAGACAAAGGTGCGCCAGGGAGTTTTGAGTGCATAATAGAACTCTTGGTAGCTCCAGTATCCAACAGAAAAGGTTCTGACACACCTGATGCAATCACCTTAACATAAGGCCCACTCTGAACAACTGGAACTGAAACAATTCCCTCTCTTTGTCTATGGCTGTCCTAGCAATCATTACTGTCCAAATGCTCATCCTCTGTATAGTAATCATCAGTATAGTACTGAGCCGTCCTACCAGATGCATTAACCTGTTGATCAAATCTGTTCATTGAGTTTTGAGGGAGGAATGGGCGCGCGCTCTGGGGAACATATCCACGTCCTCTTCCTCTAGGTGCTTGTGGAACACCTCGACCTCTTAAACCGGAAGTACCATTTGCGTGCTGTAGCAAAGCAGGGCAACTATACTTGAAATGACCCTCTTCCTTGCAATATGAACACTGATTGGGACCTACTGGGATACGTGGTTGAGCATACTCGGTTCTTTGCGAGTTTCTCTGAAACGGTTGGGGCTGATAGTTATTCTGATAGTTGTTCTGTGCACCACTATTCTGACCACCACGTGGCGGGTACGCTTGTTGTAACAGAACCTTCGTTTTCAATTCTTTTGTTTTGTTCTCTACTCTATCTCTCTCATCTTTATCTCTATTTACGTAGTACTGTGCAGTAGCCAATATCTGTGCTGAAGAGGAAACTGCCCAAGAACTTTCTGTGTCTTTTAACTTTTTACACAACTCAGGGAGCAGATTATGCACAAATTTATCAACGAACAAACGTTGATCACCTTCCGTGCTCATATCTTGACCACTGTGGTCCACAAACGTTTCTTCAAACCTGGTGAAGAAATCTGATACCGTTTCTTCTTTCTTTTGCTTACATGCAGACAATTTATCCCAGTTTACACGCATCGCAGGCATTATAGTTTTCATGTAATCAATAATCCTACCAGGAAGCTCTGTCACTAAAGTCTCAGGTTTAGCACCACCAATTTGTCGGGCATCTGCAGCAGCAATATTAGCCCATGTGTCACCTAACTCTTGAGCATGGTCTGTATGGCGAATCTTTCCCCGTAAAGGCTGTGGAACAACATTCCCAACAACATGTCTATGTCAGCTAAATTCATAATGCAAGACCCCGCAGTCTGTGACAATTCCTTGTAATACCCTGTAGGATTCTTACGGGGATCAGGCAATGTCTGCTTAAGGGCTAAAACTTCAGCTCGCTTCCATGGAACGTGTACCCATACACGCTGGAAATGAGGCAGGACAGGTGGATTAGCATTTGGGTCCCCTTCCCTCCACTGTGGGGGAACTTCTCTCATGGGGTACTGTTTCCCTTTCTTTTTAGCAGAAGAATCATATTTAAACAATAACCTGGAAACACCTTCAGTCCTAAACGACAATAACATCGCAACTGCTTTCTCGACATCAAACCTGTCGCAAAATCGAACCGTACACGACACAACTTAGGCGGATTGGGCTCCAAACCATTCTCCTCTACATCCTCAGAAAGAAAAGTACACATTTTCTCAAAAACGTATCTCTGTTTCGGTTCTTCCCACTGATGGAAGACATCCATAACAGACTCTAGTTCATATCTCGCTGGTTCAGTAACCCATTTATGCGCCAAATAATTCAGTGTCTCTTTCTCCATACCATCAGGCAATTGGCTACGCAATTGTTTACGCTCTGAAACTGGGGTCGTAGCTAATGACCCAAAGAGAGGGGATAAAAGACTAGTCACAGTGTTTGTCATTCTCTGACGGATAGAGGGAGAGGTTGACAAATGAACAGGAGGAAAAACAGAATGAGACAAGGCAGAGACAGAAGCAGTGTCAGAAACAATACCAGGAGTGGTAGTCGCTATAGTAGTCAAAGTTGTAGGAAGTAAAGGCAGAGCAGATGTCAAAGCCGGTGGCCCTTGAGGAGGCTGCACCGGAGGAATAGGAACCAACTGAAGAATAGCTGCTGGGTGCTGGGGAAGAGCAGGAGGCAATGCAACCACTGGTTGTGCAACCAGAGGTTGCGGAGGTGCCGTGGCATTCTGCGCATAGGGTGGTGGCGAACTTAGCAAATGCGACATTAGGGGATCTTTTTCAGAGTCTTTTGCTGCATCTTGCTGAAGAGGCGGCAAAAAAGGATAGCATTTATCTACTGTCATTTTATGTCGCCTATGCAACTGCTCATTCAACTGTTCTACTTCGTTATCTTTGAACTGTATAGCAGCTTGCATAATCGAAATACCTTTTTCTCTCTTATTTTTCTTAGCTAATTTAATTTCCTTTTGCTTGGCTTCCTTACGCCATAAGCGGAAAGAATCAAACATTGCCGGCCGGGCTTTCTTCTTAAAAAGTCTAACTTCGAGGTTATCTAAGATTTCTGTGTCAAAGCTACCATTTTGGGGCCATTTTAAAACACCATCTTTTCTGGTGTAATGGATCCATACTTCATTATATGTGATGGGGCCTACTCCGTGCTTCACATATAGTTCATAGGTTGGAGTTCCAATCGGAGGAACCGGACATGAGCCCTCCAACCGGGAGTCCTTTTTACAACCAAGACAAAACAAATTTCCAAGTCTGCTAAGACCAGGCATCTTCGCTCACTAGTCTAGCTTCAAACTTCAAAGGATTATCGTTTATGATAGTCTCGTGAATACACGAGTCCTTCGGCTTTGGTACTTGCAAGTTCCAAATCAAAGTGATCCCGAAGGGATACCAAACCAAATGTCCAACTAAGGACCAAACCAAGTGTCCAACTAAGGACTGGGAGACGCTCCACTTATACTTAACTGAAAATATCGATGACGTCACCAGAAGACTCGTCTTATCGTTTCGCTCTACCAAACATCAAGGGTCCAAATCAGGGCGATAGCCAGGGCAGCAGTCCTTCGTAGCCGTCGGGAAACGGGGAACCTCGCAGCAAAGACTTTCGGACCACGTCGACATGCAGGGGTCGATGAAGTGGCGGCCTTCCTCCAGAATTTTCACACAAAGCTCCTCACGGACCTCAGGCTTGGACCGGTACTGCTGGTATCGCCCTACGTTGGGCGCCAACTGAGGTACTGGGTTTTTCAGAACCGGTACTGATCCGGTAACCCAGCGGTGCCAGGGTACACCCAAAGACCTCGGGTACTTTCCTGATTCAGACCACAGAAACTCAGAGTCTTCTAGGTGAAGTCAAAGATCGAATTTATTGGCTGCAGCCAAGTAACAAGCGTCCTAGAAGTACAACAGCACGGTTTGTATGTTCTCAGGAGACTGTGGCCCTCATTCTGACCTTGGCGGTCGGCGGAGAGGCGGCGGCCGGACCGCGAACAGACCGGCGGTATTAAAAATGGCATTCTGACCCTGGCGGGAACCGCCAACACAGCCCGCCAACTTAACACTCCGACCGCCACAGCGGTACAAACAAACAGCGCGGTGGTTCCCGCCAACAGCCCGGCGGCAGACAAAGTACCGCCCACCCTATTACGACCCACCAATCTGCCACCTTTTCCGGGGCGGGAGCACCACCGATAAGAACACGGCGGAAACAGACTACGAACGGGAAAACGCTCACCTCTACGCACTCCACGCGAGATTCCGGCAGTATGGAGCCAGAGTTACAGGTCATCCCCGCACTCCTATTCCTCCTCATATACCAGGAGCACGCCCGGCGGCGCGGAAGACATCGGTGAGTACTGCACCTACGACACAGGGGAGGGAAAAGATTACCGGCACACACCCACCCACCCACACCCACTACAACACACACATCAATGCATTCCCACAGATCACTGTCACAACCCACAAACCACCCCCCTCCGAAATAATGCAAAGACCAAAAGAAGAGATCATAAACGGCCAGATATATTGAAATATGGACACCAGTAATCCAAATAAATAAATAAACTATGTACAAAATATATACAGCTACTAAATGTGGTCCAACCACTGTCCGTGGATCACAGGGGTCCTGTGCAAAGGGGCAAGGTACAAGTCCCACGACAAGAACTCCACGGAGAGAACACTGCAGGGGCATCAGAAAGAAAATAGGACAGGCACCTCAGGGGGAAGGGAAGGGGGGGCACCTCAGCCACTTGAGTACACGACGCCAGATCCACGAGGGGACTCCATGACCACTGGGCCATCCTGGGGAGTGCAAAGCCACAGTCCATACAGTCCATACAGTGGGTGGCCTGCCCACTGGGCCATCCTGGGGAGTGCAAAGCCACAGTCCATACAGTCCATACAGTGGGTGGCCTGCCCACTGGGCCATCCTGGGGAGAGCAAAGCCACAGTCCATACAGTCCATACAGTGGGTGGCCTGCCCACTGGGCCATCCTGGGGAGAGCAAAGCCACAGTCCATACAGTCCATACAGTGGGTGGCCTGCCCACTGGGCCATCCTGGGGAGAGCAAAGCCACAGTCCATACAGTCCATACAGTGGGTGGCCTGCCCACTGGGCCATCCTGGGGAGTGCAAAGCCACAGTCCATACAGTCCATACAGTGGGTGGCCTGCCCACTGGGCCATCCTGGGGAGAGCAAAGCCACAGTCCATACAGTCCATACAGTGGGTGGCCTGCCCACTGGGCCATCCTGGGGAGAGCAAAGCCACAGTCCATACAGTCCATACAGTGGGTGGCCTGCCCACTGGGCCATCCTGGGGAGAGCAAAGCCACAGTCCATACAGTCCATACAGTGGGTGGCCTGCCCACTGGGCCATCCTGGGGAGTGCAAAGCCACAGTCCATACAGTCCATACAGTGGGTGGCCTGCCCACTGGGCCATCCTGGGGAGAGCAAAGCCACAGTCCATACAGTCCATACAGTGGGTGGCCTGCCCACTGGGCCATCCTGGGGAGAGCAAAGCCACAGTCCATACAGTCCATAACAGACCCCACTGCCACTGGAGGAGGCAAGTTGGCCAGAGGACATCCTGCAGCCCTGCCCGAGATAGATCCTGCCCTGCCACGTCTGCCAAAGGGCCAGCGGTTCTTGCCCTGAAGGGCCCAGTTCAGCGGTTCTTGAGACGGCGGGGCCCAGTTCAGCGTTTCTTGAGACGGCGGGGCCCAGTTCAGCGCTTCTTGCCTTGAAGGGCCCAGTTCAGCGGTTCTTGCCTTGAAGGGCCCAGTTCAGCGGTTCTTGAGACGGCGGGGCCCAGTTCAGCGGTTCTTGCCTTGAAGGGCCCAGTTCAGCGGTTCTTGAGACGGCGGGGCCCAGTTCAGCGGTTCTTGAGACGGCGGGGCCCAGTTCAGCGCTTCTTGCCTTGAAGGGCCCAGTTCAGCGGTTCTTGAGACGGTGGGGCCCAGTTCCGCGGTTCTTGCCTTGAAGGGCCCAGTTCAGCGGTTCTTGAGATGGCGGGGCCCAGTTCAGCGGTTCTGGAGACGGCGGGGCCCAGTTCAGCGGTTCTTGAGACGGCGGGGCCCAGTTCAGCGGTTCTTGAGACGGCGGGGCCCAGTTCAGCGCTTCTTGCCTTGAAGGGCCCAGTTCAGCGGTTCTTGAGACGGCGGGGCCCAGTTCAGCGCTTCTTGCCTTGAAGGGCCCAGTTCAGCGGTTCTTGCCTTGAAGGGCCCAGTTCAGCGGTTCTTGAGACGGCGGGGCCCAGTTCAGCGGTTCTTGCCTTGAAGGGCCCAGTTCAGCGGTTCTTGAGACGGCGGGGCCCAGTTCAGCGGTTCTTGAGACGGCGGACGGTCTATGGCCAACTGCTAATTGCCTGGTGGTGCCCTCCTGGGCAGCGGGGATGGTGCTCCTTCACTGCCCACCTGGGCTGTGGGTGGTGGGGCCCTCCTGGCCAGCTGGGCTGGGTCCTCCCTGGGCAGCGGCTATGGGGGTGGTGGGCTCTCCCGGGGCAGCTGTGCCGGTTCCTCCCGGGGCAGCGGCTATGGGGGTTGTGGGCTCCTCCTGGGCAGCAGGCCTGCTGCCTGACCTCTCCAACTTGCTGCCCTTGCCCTCCTTAGTCGTCGGCCTGTGGCCCTTGCCTCCCTTTGGAGCTGTGGCTGGTGACTGTCTCTGGGTGGTGTCCGGGGGGGATGTAGAAGGCGGGCTCCTGCGGCGCCCCTTCCGCCTTCTGCTCCTCTTCCCAGGGGGTGGGCTGGCTGTCCCCTTGCTGCTGGGCGAAGATCCAGACATGCGGGCTGGCGGGCTCCAATACCCCTGCACCCTTGTCAAGGGGGCTGCAGGGCTGGTGGTGGCTGAGGTGCTCTTCTTACCCCGACGAGAAGGAGGGGGGGGCTCAGGGTCAGGAAAGAAGTTAGTAGTGGCGAGGAAGAGCTTCTTGGGACAATGGAGAGTGGTAGGTACAGTGGGAATGGGAGTGGAGGGAGAGGATGTGGTTGTAGGTGAGTCACGTTTGCTGTCTTTGGGTGCAGGTGCAGGAGGGATAGGCTGTCGTGAGGTGGATGGCTGTTGGGTGGGTGGGTGGCTGCGTTTGTGTGGTGTGGAAGAGGGGGTGACAGACACAGTGGGAGAGGACACAGGGGACGTGTAAATGGCAGTGGGGATGGTGACTGCACGTGTGCGGACTGGAGTGGAGGGTGTGCTGGTGATGGAAACACTGGCTGATGGTGAGGTGAATGGAGGTGTGAGTGTAGACGTCACAGGGAGGGAGGAGGGAGACGAGGAGGTGGGGGTCACAGAGGTGGTAGTGACTGTTGGCATGTCTGCATCGGAATGTTGCGTGTGTGAATGTCTGGGTGATCTGTGGTGCTTATGTTTGGATGAGCTTCTCTTGGGTGTTGAGGTGTGTGCAGGCTGGTCTGATTGTGTGGGTGGGACAGGCAGAGGAACAGGAGACTGGGAGGAGGGAGTTAGTAGAGGCAGGCAGGAGACAGGGACAATGGCTGCCGTCAGTGCTGAGGCCAGAGCCTGGAACGATCGCTGATGGGCAGCCTGACCCGAATGAATGCCCTCCAGGTACGCATTGCTGCGATGAACCTCCCTCTCCACCCCCTGGATGGCATTCAAAAGGGTAGTCTGCCCAACAATGAGCGTTCGGAGGAGGTCAATGACCTCCTCACTGAGGGCAGCGGGGGTAACAGGGGCAGGGCCTGAGGTGCCTGGGGCGAAGGAGATGCCCGGCTTCCTGGCAGAGCGGGCACGGGGCGAACGCGGAGGGGCTGCTGGGAGGGCGGAGATGGTGCGCTGGGTGGCGGCTGTACCTGTAATGGCGGGGGGCACGGATGGTGCCACCCCCGCAAGGGAGCCCCCTTCCGAGGACGTGTCCGTGTCGCTGCAGGCTCCAGTCGTCCCCGTCGTGGAGCTCCCCTCGCCCTCCGTCTCACTGGTCCAGTCTGACTCTGTGGCATGGCCCTCCTGGGCCATGTGAGATGCAGCTCCCTCCTGCCCCGATGCCACTTCTCCTCCGCCTGATGATGCTGATGCACACAAGCACAGAAAGACAAACAAAAAGGGGGGGGGAGAGAGAAATAAAGGGATATTGAGTACATGGATCTCCGGTACAGTTAGCGGACATGACAGACACAGATGCCCCCTGCACTAAGTTGCGCACTTGGGGTCCGCTACGCATTCCGTGGAACATGCCCTACACGCCTAGAGTTGTCAACTGCACCCATGGATGACACGGCCCAGGGATGGCTGTACTGACACACTACTGAGGGTGGTGGCTGGGGACACAGGGGCTTACGGGGGTGCCCAGCCTACAGATATCGCCCTGGCCTAGGGGGACCCACAGCCCTCCTCCCCCACCCAGAGACCTCCACTGCACGACAACAGAGTAGATGATGCTTGTACTCACCCCCTTGTGTCTGCTGTGCTGCCCTCACGCGCCCATCCAAATCAGGGTAGGCCACCGCCAGGATCCGGAACATCAGGGGGCTCAGTTGACGGCAGGCACCCCGCCTACGTTGGGAGGCCATCCCCAGCAGAGACTCGGCGGTCTTCTTGGTCCCGCAGCGGATGTCCTCCCACCTCTTGCGGCAGTGGGTGCCCCGTCGATGGTGGACCCCCAGGCCCCGGACTTCCTTGGCGATGGCACGCCAAATCCCGATCTTCTCATGGGCGCGGACCTATGTGACACGTACAGGGAGGGAGAAATACCACGTTCAAGTTACTCAGCATTTTCCTTTCCAGTGGCCCAACGCCCCCCATCCCCGCCAGGCCCCCCGCCAGGCCCCCCGCCATGCCCAACATGCCCCCCATCCCCGCCAGGCCCCCCGCCAGCCCCAACATGCACCCCATCCCCGCCAGGCCCCCCACCAGGCCCCCCGCCATGCCCAACATGCCCCCCATCCCCGCCAGGCCCCCCGCCAGGCCCCCCGCCATGCCCAACATGCCCCCCATCCCCGCCAGGCCCCCCGCCAGGCCCCCCGCCATGCCCAACATGCACCCCATCCCCGCCAGGCCCCCCGCCAGCCCCAACATGCACCCCATCCCCGCCAGGCCCCCCGCCAGGCCCCCCGCCATGCCCAACATGCCCCCCATCCCCGCCAGGCCCCCCGCCAGGCCCCCCGCCAGCCCCAACATGCACCCTATCCCCGCCAGGCCCCCCTGCCAGGCCCCCCGCCATGCCCAACATGCCCCCCATCCCCGCCAGGCCCCCCGCCATGCCCAACATGCCCCCCATCCCCGCCAGGCCCCCCGCCAGGCCCCCCGCCATGCCCAACATGCACCCCATCCCCGCCAGGCCCCCCGCCAGGCCCCCCGCCAGCCCCAACATGCACCCCATCCCCGCCAGGCCCCCCGCCAGGCCCCCCGCCATGCCCAACATGCCTCCCATCCCCGCCAGGCCCCCCGCCAGGCCCCCCGCCATGCCCAACATGCCCCCCATCCCCGCCAGGCCCCCCGCCAGGCCCCCCGCCATGCCCAACATGCACCCCATCCCCGCCAGGCCCCCCGCCAGCCCCAACATGCCCCCCATCCCCGCCAGGCCCCCAAGCCAGCCAGTGGCCCCAAATCCAGATAGAATTAAACTCACTTGTTGGTCTGGAGGACCGTAGAGTAGCGCATACTGGGGGAGGACCCCATCCACAAGTTTCTCCAACTCCTCTCCAGTGAAGGCAGGGGCCCTTTCCCCAGTCGCAGCAGCCATTGTCCCTTCCAGACCGAGGTCACAGCAACACTTGCAGTATAGGTCCTCTCCTGTGAAAGTTCAAGTCGCAAGTGGATAAGTAGATAGAAAATGGCGGTCACGTCCGCGGCGGTGCGTACCGCGGCGGTGCGTCCCGCCACCGCCGGCGCCCTTCGCCATTGGCTCCTGAAACCCATAGGCTTCAATGTTAACCAATGCGGCTTCGCGCCGCGGTCTTGGCCCGCCGCCCGCCGCGGTGTGCCACGCCAGCGCATTGACCTCACATCCCATTGTCACACTTCACAGGTCAGGCAGCCGCCATTTCCAGGGCCCACATGGCTCAATTTCAACTGCGTCACACAGGCCTATGCCTTGCATAGCCACTCATACACGCCATTCACTGCATAGAGAATCGTATACTGTGCTAGCTGTGAGTACGTACCTGTGGGTTGCCTGACTGTGTGCTCCATGTTGTCCTTCCTGGGTACCGTCCGCTGGGTTGGGCGAGGAGACGGATGAATCCTCCCGTGTACCGACCGCTGGTGGACCTGTCGACAATGGAAGAACGCCACATTATCCTGACCTACCGTCTTAACCGTGCCACTATCCATGAACTGTGTGCCCGGCTGGAGCCCGACCTGATGTCCCCCATCCGCCAACCCACAGGGATTCCCCCTCTGGTGCAGGTCATGTCAGTACTCCATTTCTTGGCAAGTGGGTCATTTCAGACAACCGTGGGAATTGCTTCTGGGATGTCTCAGCCCATGTTTTCAAAGGTGTTATCCAGAGTGTTGTCTGCCCTGATGAAATCGGTGAGGAACTACATCATTTTCCCTGAGGTGGGCGAACTGGCTACAGTGAAGGGTGATTTCTACGCCCTTGGACATATTCCCAACGTAATTGGTGCCATTGATGGGACCCATGTGGCTTTGGTTCCCCCAAGAGACAGGGAGCAGGTGTACAGGAACAGAAAAAGTTACCATTCAATGAACATCCAGGTGGTGTGTTTGGCTGACCAGTACATCTCGCATGTAAATGCCAAATTCCCAGGGTCAGTGCATGACGCCTACATCCTCAGGAATAGCAGCATCCCTTACGTGATGGAACAGCTACAGAGACACCGTGTATGGCTAGTGGGGGACTCTGGGTACCCCAACCTGTCGTGGCTACTGACCCCAGTAAGGAATCCCCGGACCAGGGCAGAGGAACGGTACAATGAGGCCCATGGGCGTACTAGGAGGGTGATCGAACGCACCTTTGGCCTCCTAAAGGCCAGGTTTCGCTGCCTGCATATGACCGGTGGATCCCTAATGTACTCACCTAAGAAGGTGTGTCACATCATCGTGGCCTGCTGCATGCTTCACAACCTGGCTTTGCGCCGCCAGGTGCCTTTCCTGCAGGAGGATGGTCGAGACGGTGGTGTTGTGGCAGCGGTGGAACCTGAGGAGAGTGACGAGGAGGAAGACGACGGGGCTGAAACAGACAACAGGGACAGAATCATTGAACAGTACTTCCAATAGGACACAGGTAACATTTCAAAGATAATTTAGTAAATGTTAACTACTCTGCAGCATCTCTGCTGCCTGTCTATTTGCCCCAGTGTATGATGACTGAGTTTTGGCTTTTCCCTCCCTATTTCAGATCTGGGGTCCCCACTACGAGTCCTGTGCTTCGTTTCCCCATGGACTACAGCTTTGTGGCAGCTGTTTGTTGACTTCACCATGTACAAGGACATATTTGCACTGTCATGTCAATTACAATCTATTGAAATCACAGCCAGACTCCTGATATTTTGGTGCAAAATAGGTGTTTATTGAAGTGCTCAAAATGGGATGGGTGGTTTCAAGTGGGTGGGGGCTATGGTGAAGGAATGTCCATGGCAGAGTCCAGAGTAACAGTCACACAGGTGCATTGTCCAGAGGCCTGTGGAGAGATGGAGCATGGGCAGTTCGAGGATGGACAGGGTGACAATGTGGGACAGTGGGATGACATCAGGTGGTATCCATTGCTGGCGGGGGTCTTGACATCCTACTCTGTCTTGCGAGATCTCAGGGCCCTCTTGCGGGGTGGTTCTTCTCCTGCAGGAGGTGCTGGTCTGGTGGGCTGCTGCTGTGCGGGGGCCTCCTGTCCACTAGCGCCGGCGGAGGTGGATGGCTGTTCTTGGTCCCGGCTAGTGGCAGGGGCCCTTGGGTGTTGTTCAGTGTCCGCCCTGCTGTTTACGAGGTCCTGCAGCAGCCCTACCATGGTAACCAGGGTGGTGTTGATGGCTCGGATGTCCTCCCTGTACCCCCGATAGTGTTCCTCCTGCAGCACCTGGATCTCCTGGAACCGGGCCAGTACCGTCGCCATCGTCTCCTGGGAGCGGTTGTATGCTCCCATGATGGTGGTGAGGACCTCGTGGAGAGTGGGTTCCCTGGGCCTCTCCTCCCCCCCCTGTCGCACAGCTGCCCGCCGAGTTGCCCTGTTTCCCTGGGCCTCTGCCCCCTGGCCGGTGTGCCCACTACCACTGCCCCCAGGTCCCTGTTGTTGTTGGGGTGGTGGGTTATCCTGGGTGCCCTGTAGTGGTAGACACACCGCAGATTGACGCGCCCTGGAGACAGAGGCATGGGCCCGCTGGGTGGGAGCTGTGCTGGTGTTCCCAGGGGGGTTAGGGTCTATAGTGGCCTGTGCCTGTGTGAGGGGAACCGACTGTCCAGAGGTCCCCGATGGTCCGGGCTGGTCATCGGTGTCCAGATCGACAGAGCTGCTGTCATCGCTGACGGCCTCTTGGGTGGGGGGTGTGGATAATTCTGGCCCCTCCGCCGCGGTGTGTTGACGGTCGGGTCCTGCAGGGGTATAGAGGTATGGTTATAGTTTCAATGTGTGGCATATGGGTGTATCTGTGGGTTCCTGTGTCCCCAAGTGCTGGCATTCGTGTGTGGGGGCTTTGGTGAGGGTGGCTTGTGGGGGGGATGTGTATATGCATTGGGCATGCTTTGGTGATGGGTGCCCATGCTTAGTGGACGCATGCAGGCCTAGGTTTTGGGATGTGTGGGTTGTGATGGTGAGACATTGGCGGGGAATAGGTGTGCTGGGGGTGGGGGTGAGGATGGTGGTGGGGGTGAGGATGGTGGTGGGGGTGAGGATGGTGGTGGGGGTGAGGGTGGGGGTGAGGATGGGGGTGGGGGTGAGGGTGGGGTTCGAGGATGGGGGTGAGGGTTGGGGTCTGATTTGGCATGCAGGTGGGGGGAAGCAGTATTGAAGCTTCAACTTACCAGTATCCATTCCTCCGCCGACTCCTGCGAGGCCGTCAGGATGCAGGATGTTCAAGACTTCCTCCTCCCATGATGTGAATTGTGGGGGTTGAGGTGGGGGTCCTCCGCCAGTCTTCTGCACGGCGATGTTGTGCCTGGATACCATGGAACGCACCTTCCCCCGTAGGTCGTTCCATCGCTTCCTGATGTCTTCCCGATTTCTGGGGTGCTGTCCCACTGCGTTCACCCTGTCGACAATCCTCTGCCATAGCTCCGTCCTCCGGGCAATGCTGGTGTATTGGACCTGTGTGCCGAACAGCTGGGGCTCTACACGAACGATTTCCTCCACCATAACCCTGAGTTCTTCGTCTGTGAAGCGGGGTTGTCTTTGGGGTGCCATGGGGTGGTGTGTATGATGTGTGGGGTGGAGTATGTGTATTTAAGTGAGTTGAGTGTGGTGGTGTGTGTTGTTTTGTGTGTGGATAGTGTGTGGGTGATGGTGTTGAGTGGCTGTGGCTGTTATGTTTTGGATGCTGGTGTCTCGCTCTTGCCTTCTTTACGATTTTGTAAGCGTAGGGGTTTGTGGGTGATGTGGGTGGGTGTTTTATATTGTATTGTGTGTGTGGGAGTGGTGTGTGTATGTGTATCAGGTGTGTGGGATTCAAATCGTCCAATGTGGGTGAGTTTTGTTCGTTGGTGGGTATTCTGACCGCGCCGGTGTGTCCCGCCAATGGAATACCGCGTTTGAATGACCGCCGCGTGGATTCGTGGGTCGTAATGGGATGGGCGTATTTCTGGTGGCGTGGAGGTGGAGGTTTGGTCACCTCCACCTTTCCGCCGACCGCTGGTCTGGCGGTCTGTTGTGGCGGTCGGATTTTCGGAGGTTTGCCTTCTGCGGGTCAGAATGACCGTGGCGGGTTTCCGCGACCGCGGCGGGATTATGGAGGATTTCTGACCGGCGGTAGGCGCCTTTTACCGCCGAGGTCAGAATGACCACCTGTGTGTCAATGCAAAATCAGGTTTCCTTATATACAGTTTTTTAAGCTTCAGGCAAACATTCTTGACATTTTGGTTGGTCATTCACATGTTTTCACTACAAAGGAAAAAACAGTGTCATGATGAAACCTCATATTTCATGTCATCCAACCCATAATAAATTACCCGGCAAGGCCTAGTATTTTACATCAGATAAGTGTGGACCCCCAATAAAACGGGCACCTCCCCCTCGTAAAGTAAGAAGAAGAAAAGAGCAGGTGCAGGTGTGAGCAAGATTAGGCAGGGTGTGTGAGCGATAATAAGGGTTTTATGGCATGGTGTGCCTTGATGCTATCTGATTCGGCCACTGGGAGAGGGACTGACCAAACAGGTTTGGCCTGAGGCAATGGTTCCAGCTTGCCCAGGTCAGAGAAAAGTCAATCAAGGTGTACGTGTCCTTGGAATCAAATCCTGACTGTATTATAACCCTATGTGAGGGCAACTTTTTAAAAAATGGGAGCCACGAGTGCAGGACGAAAATGGCGATTTCGAGGTGAAAACGCTGCTGGAATTGAGCGAAAATGCTCATGCTTAGTGTACTAGTCATTATCGGTCTTTTGATACTAAAATCGTACTGCTGTGGCAAAGTAAAATACATGGGTCCAGAATTTTTAGAACCACAACACGCAACACCCCCACCCCGACCCACAATAACATACACACACACATATCCAATAACATCACAGATACACCCCGTCACCCACTGGAAGAACGCAAGGACCAAATGAAATGATTTTAATGAGTGTAATAATCGAACAATCAGATAGCTTAAGATAAAAAAGCACGGGCAAAGCCCACACATGACACCTGCCTCAAAACGGAGAGAACACTGCAGGGGCATCAGGTCGAAAAAAAACAGGCACCTTAGGGGGAAGGGGAGGGGGGGCACCTCACCCGGATGATGGGCTGATGCCACTGCTCCTTGAGGGGGCTCCATGCCTGGTCCTGGGGAGTGCAAAGCCACAGTCTCTCAAGTCAGTCAAGTGGGTTCACTGCCCACTGCTCGGTCCTGGGGAGTGCAAAGCCACAGTCTCTCAAGTCAATCAAGTGGGTTCACTGCCCACTGCTTAGTCCTGGGAGTGCAAAGCCACAGTCTCTCAAGTGGGTGGGTTGCCCACTGCTTGGTCCTGCGGAGTGCAAAGCCACAGTCTCACAAGTGGATGCTGTTCTCCACTGGTTCTGGAGGGGGCTTGGTGCCCAGAGTGCTTCATCCTGCCAAGGACTGGGTGAGTGGATGCTGTTCTCCACTGGTTCTGGAGGGGGCTTGGTGCCCAGAGTGCTTCATCCTGCCAAGGACTGGGTGAGTGGATGCTGATCTCCACTGGTTCTGGAGGGGGCTTGGTGCCCAGAGTGCTTCATCCTGCCAAGGACTGGGTGAGTGGATGCTGTTCTTCACTGGTTCTGGAGGGGGCTTGGTGCCCAGAGTGCTTCATTCTGCCAAGGACTGGGCGAGTGGATGCTGTTCTCCACTGGTTCTGGAGGGGGCTTGGTGCCCAGAGTGATTCATCCTGCCAACGACTGGGCGAGTGGATGTTGTTCTCCACTGGTCCTGGAGGGGGCTTGGTGCCCAGAGTGCTTCATCCTGCCAAGGACTGGGCGAGTGGATGCTGTTCTCCACTGGTTCTGGAGGGGGCTTGGTGTCCAGAGTGCTTCATCCTGCCAAGGACTGGGTGAGTGGATGCTGATCTCCACTGATTCTGGAGGGGACTTGGTGCCCAGAGTGCTTCATCCTGCCTAGGACTGGGTGAGTGGATGCTGTTCTCCACTGGTTCTGGAGGGGGATTGGTGCCCAGTGATGCTGCACTCACATGGGTGTCTGAGCCACGGGATTTACCGGTAACAGGCAGCATGATACTCCAGTGATGCTGCACCAGGGGAGTGGAAGTTCCCATTCCCTCACATGGATGTCTGAACCAGGAGATTTACCGGTAACAGGCAGCATGATACTCCATGGACGCAGACCGTCAATCCTCCTTGCGACAACTGAGGCTGCAAACTGCTGGTAGTGCCAGTGCTGGTGGTGGTGCCTCATGTAGTGTGTGCAGGGTCCAGGGTGTCTCCTGCCGACTTGGACGGCTGCACACTGGGGCTGCTGCTGATGTCCTCTGTAGTGGCACTGGCTGGGTACGTCACAGGGCAGGTGGCGGTGGTTGCGGCGGTGTCTGCGGAAGAGATGCTGCCGGTGGTGCAGGTGTCTGCACTTGTGGAGGGAGACACCAGGCCGTCTCCTGCAGCCTCAGAAGGCTGCCCACTGGGGATGATGCTGGTGACTGTAGTTGAGGCAGCTGCCGTGCAGGTGGCGGTGTAGATGGCGTTGCAGGTGGCGGTGCAGGTGGCGGTTGTTGCGGCGGTGCTCACCATGGTACAGGTTGCTAGGCTGTCTTGCGAAAAGGGGGACACCAGTCCCTCAGCTGGAGGCTCCGTGCCCTGAGGTGACTTCGCTTTGCTCTTGTGTCCTTCCCCACTTGGAAGTCGCTGCTGGGACCTTGGCACTGTCCTTTTTGGTTCTGGATGAGGCCTTGCTGGGTGGGTGGTGCAGCTTTTCTTTTCTGCATGATGGCTACTTCTTTACCTTGGCAGGTGGCGGAATAGGGTGGTCCTCGGCTTCACTAGGTGGCACACTGGCAGCCCTAATGGGTGCCCCCTTCGATGTTCCCGGACTTGCAGGGACCACACTGGACGAGGATTTGTTGGCTGAGGTGCTGGTCAGGGTTCTAGACAACCTGGCCCTAGAGGAAGGATGGGAGGGGAGGTGTAGGGAAGAGGTCAGTGGTAGCCAGAAAAAGTTTCGTAGACATACTGGGAAGGGAAGATGGAGGGGGTTTGGGAGTGGAGGAAGAGGTAGTGGTTGTAGGAGGTGTTTGTCTGCTGAGTTTGGGTGAAGGTGCATGGGTTGGAGGCTGTTGTGAGGTGGATGGCTGTTGAGTGGGTGTGTGCTGGTGTTTGTGAACTTTGGCAGGAGGGCTTACAGACACACTTGGAGAGGACACAGGGGACGTGTGAATGGTAGTGGGGTGGTGATTGCACGTGAGCGGTGTGTGGTGATGGGTGTGCTGGTGATGGAGGTAGTGGCTGAGGATGTAGTGCATGCAGGTGTGAGTGGAGATGAGACTAGGAGGGAGGTGGAGGACGTGGAGGAGGGGAACACAGTGGAGGCAATGGATGTTGGTGTGTCTGTATGGGTACGGTGCTTGTGTGAGTGCCAGTGGGATGTGTGGTGCTTATGTTTGCCTGAGCCACTTTTGTGTGTTGATGTGTGTGCATGCTGGTCTGATGGTGTTCTTGGGATAGGCTGAGGTTGAGGGGATTGGGTAGGGGTAGTGGAGGTTGGAGGGGGGAGGCTGGACACAGGGACAATGGCTGCCATCAGTGCTGAGGCCAGAGCCTGAAATGCTCTCTGTTGGGCTGCCACGCCAGAATGAATGCCCTCCACGTATGCATTTGTTTGCTGCAAATGCCTCTCGACACCCTGGATAGCATTCAAAATGGTTGACTGCCCAACAGTGAGGGATCTCAGGAGGTCAATAGCCTCCTCACTGAGGGCAGCAGGGCTGACTGGGGCAGGGCCTGAGGTGTCTGGGGCGAAGGAGATGCCCACCCTCCTGGGTGGGCGGGCACAGGAAACATGCTCAGGGGCTGCGGGGAGGGCGGTGCTGGTAGGGGGAGTGGCGGCTGTACCTGTTGTTGCAGTGGGCACAGAGGTGCCCGCCACCGCAAGGGAGATCCCATCAGAGGAGGAGTCACTGTCGCTGGTGTCCCCTCCTGTCCCTGTCGTGGAGCTCCCCTCGCCCTCCGTCCCACTGGTGCCTTCAGACTCCGTACATTCACCCTCCTGGGCCATGTGGGTTGCAGCTCCCTCCTGCTTCGGTGCCACTGCTCCTCCACCAGATGATGCTAATGCACACAAGGACAGGGTGACAAAACAAAAAGTGGGGAAAGACAGAGGAGACACATGGTCAATGCCAGCAACACCACTACCGTTGGCGGACACAACACACAGGGACCAGCCCTATGCACAGTTCCTAGGAAAATCACCTGCCCATGGGGGACTACGCCTAACCCCATTTGCTGCACACCTGGAACCCACAGGAGGCTGACTAGTTGTAGATGGCCACTACCACTTTTGGGGTTGGAGTGCCACAGAGCCTGCCTAACAAGGGACCTACCCTACAAAGTTCTCCCTGGCCTAGGGGAACCCACAGCCCACATCCCCCACCCAGACACCTCGTAAAACGTGCAGAGTCAGCTGAATGAGACTGTACTCACCCCATTGTGGCTGCTGTGATGCTCTCAAGCACCCATCCAACTCTGGATATGCCACCGTCAGTATCCGGAACATCAGGGTGGTCATGGTGCGACGGGCACCCCTTCCACGTTGGGAGGCCATCCCCAGCTGGGCCTCTGCCGTCTTCTTGCTCCAGCGGCGCAGGCCCTCCCATCTCTTGCAGCAATGGGTGCTCTATCTATGATAGACCCCCAGGGTCCGCACGATGATGATCAAGGATGTCACAGCCAATGTTCTCTAACGTGTTGTCCAGAGTGTTATCTGCCCTGCGGAAACACATGCGCAGCTACATTGTTTTTCCCCAGGCGGAGGATTTGCCCACAGTGAAAGCTGACTTCTATGCCCTTGGGCATATCTCCAACATTATTGGTGCCATTGATGGGTCATATGTGGCATTTGTCCCCCCACAGGAATGAACAGGTGTACAGAAATCATAAAAGCTACCATTCAATGAATGTGTAGATGGTGTGTTTGGCAGACCAGTACATCTCTCATGTGAATGCCAAGTATCCTGGCTCTGTGAATGACGCTTACATTTTGAAGAATAGCAGCATCCCTTATGTGATGGGGCAACTCCAGAGGCACTGTGCGTGGCTAATAGGTGAGCCCAAGGTCCCCACACAGTATGAATAGGTGTCTGGGTATGGGATAGTCCCTAAGGGTTGGCGTCTGTGTAACAGATATCCCCGACATTTGCAGGTGACTTCTGGTTTCCCCAACCTGTCATGGCTACTGACCCCAGTGAGGAATGCCAGGACAAGCGCAGAGGAATGCTACATTGAGGCACATGGGCGAACTAGGAGGATTATAGAGCGGACTTTTGGCCTCCTGAAGGCCAGATTCTGGTGCCTCCATCTAACAGGTGGCTCCCTATACTACTCACCAAAGAAGGTGTGCCAGATCATCGTGGCATGCTGTATGTTGCACAACCTGGCTTGCGACGCCAGGTGCCTTTTCTGCAGGAGGATGGGCCTGATGTTGGTCTTGTGGCAGCTGTGGAGCCTGTGGACAGTGAGGAAGAGGAGGCAGAAGAAGAAGATATTGACAACCGAAACAACATCATTATGCAGTACTTCCAGTGACACACAGGCAAGAGACTGGCACTGATCATCTCATATCAGAGTACTGTGGGACATTGTAGAAGTCTGCCTTATTACCTCTGTGCATGGACCCTGACAGTTCACTTTGGCTTTCCTTTTCACAGATCTGGGTACCACATTCTGCCTTCTGCTGTGTTCACTGCTGCCCAACAACTGTCATACTTTGGTATGTGCAAATGAACATTTACGATGTTATTTGTCAAAGAGGTTGTAATAACATATTTGTGAACGTACAGACTAATCCAGATTGTTTTGTGATTCAAGGGTGTTTGTTAAAGTGCTAATAAGTGGAGGGGGATGTGCAATGGGCTGGGGTGATGGTGGAGGAATATCCATGGTAGAGTCCAGTCTCTTTGGATCACAGGTGCATTGTCCAATGGGGCATAGGAAGTGGAGCAATGGCAGTTCAAGGTGGTGAGGGTGACATAGTGGGACAGAAGGGTGACAATCAGGAGAGTCTCATTTCCTGGCAGGGTCTTGGCAATGTTCTTGTCTTGTGCCTGGATCGCAGGGACCGTTTGCGGGGTGGTTCTCCTTCTGCAGGGGGTGGTGTGCTGGTGGCCTGTTGATCCTGTGGTGGGACCTCCTGTCCACTAGCGCCGGCGGAGGTGGAGGGCTGTTCATCGTTCGGGCTGGTGTCAGTGGCCTGGTGGTATGCCACTGTCTCCCTCATGGTGTTGGCCATGTCTGCCAGCACCCCTGCAATGGTAACCAGAGTGGTGTTGATGGACTTCAAGTCCTCCCTGATCCCCAGGAACTGTTCCTCCTGCAGCCGCTGGGTCTCCTGAAACTTGGCCAGTACCGTGCCCATGGTTTCCTGGGAATGGTGGTATACTCCCATGATGTTGGAGAGTGCCTCATGGAGAGTGGGTTCTCTGGGCCTGTCCTCCTCCTGTCACACAGTAGTTCTCCCAGCTTCTCTGTTCTCCTGTGCCTCTGTCCCCTGAACCGTGTGCCCACTGCCACTGACCCCAGGTCCCTGATCGTTCTGGGTTAGTGGGTTCGCCTGGGGTTCCTGTAGTGGTGGACACACTGCTGATTGACGTGTCCTGGGTACAGTGGCATGGGCCCGCTGGGTGGGTGCTGTGGTGGTGTTTCCTGAGGGGGGAGGTTCAGTGGTGGTTTGGGACTGTGGCAGGGGAACTGACTGTCCAGAGATCCCTGATGGGCCAGGCTGGTCATCTTGAGCCAGGCGTGCAGAGCTGCTGTTGTCACTGTGGGCCTCTTCTGTGGGGGGACTGGATATGGCTGGCACCTCCTGTCTGGTGACGTTGTGTAGGGGTCCTGTTGGAGCTTAAATACATAGTTATTGTATCTGTGTGTGCCATCTTGTGCAATGGGTGAGTTTCCTTCTACTCCTGTGCTTGCATTATCGCCTTGGCCCTTATGTGAGTGGTGATTGTGGGCCCTGGCTGAGTCTCTCTTCTGGACATGCTTTGGTGATCGGTGTCCATGCAGGTCTGTGATGGGTGTCCATGCATTGTTGTCCCATGCAGGGCTTGGTATTGGGATGTGTGGGTTGTGATAGTGGAGCATCTGTGAGGTGTTGGGGTGATGGGTGTGAGGGTAGAGATAGAAGTTTGTGATGGCATGCAGGTGGGGGGTTGTTAGTAATAAAAATGTGGTTACCAGAGTCCAGTCCTACTGCTACTCCTGCCAGGCCCTCAGGATGCATGATTGCCAAGACTTGCTCCTCCCATGTTGTTAGTTGTGGGGGAGGAGGTGGGGGTTCACCGCCAGTCCTCTGTATAGCAACCTGGTGTCTGGATACCACGGAACGTACCTTCCCCCGTAGGTCGTTCCACCTCTTCCAGATGTCAACCCGTGTTCTTGGATGCTGTCCCACTGTGTTGACCCTGTCGACAATTCTCCGCCATAGCTCCATCTTCCTTGCAATGGGCGTCTGCTGCACCTGTGATCCAAATAGCTGTGGCTCTACCCGGAAGATTTCCTCCACCATGACCCTGAGCACCTCCTCAGAAAACCTGGGGTGTCTTTGAGGTGCCATGAAGTGGTGTGGGTGATGTGTGAGGTGATGGTTGATGTGATGTATGGTGTGATGTGGTGGGGTGTGTTTTGTAAGTGTGTGTGTATTTTGAGCGCAGAGGTGTGTACCGCCAATGGATTACCGCGTTTAAAAGACCGCTGCATTGATTCATGGGTTGTGATAGTGTGGGCGTATTCCTGTTGGCGTAACAGTGTGGGTTTTGCTATCACCAATTTATCACTGACCTTTGGTGTTGCGGACTTGTGTGGGTGTCTGTATTGTGGAAGGTTTCTAAGTGTAGGTCATAATACCTGTAGCGGATTTCCACCGCGGACACGGTATGTTGGCGACTGTCAGCACGGCGGTCAGCAGCCTTTACCGATGTGTTGTAATGAGGGCCTTTGTGTTTAGCAATGCTTCTTCTGGCCACAACGTTAAAGAAAGCAGTCCAGCTAGCGACTGCGATTGCACCTGGAGTAGATTTGCTATTCGAGATACATCTAAATCTAATCAAAAAGTGGTGTTTGAGTGGATTTCTTCTCCAATGGACCCTTCAAGTCGTTTTTTAGATTGCAAAGCCTTTTTTTTCCAACAGGGAAGACGTGCCCAAGAAAATCCATCTTCCTGTTCTTTTGCAGCAGGCTCCTCCCAGTGCTTAGTCCATCTCCTGGTCACTTTTCAGTTGGATTTCAAGGTGGAATGATCACTCTTTTTTCTCCTGGATATACCTTTGGATTTAAAGTCTTTGGTTTTGTGAAATCACAAAAGTAAGTTCCAAAACTATTGAATAAAGGTGTTGTTTGTTTGCTTGGGCATGCACTAATATTTCTTTGTACTTTAATTAGATTTTGAAAATTAATAATGGTGGGTGGCCTGGAGTTTAATTATGGGCGTAGTTATTTATTTTGCATTTCATTGATTTTTCGTCTTTTGTAAATTAAAATTGTTGCACAGCTCAGTACCTGTCCATTTCTACATGTTTGTAACATTTGAAATATTATTTTACTATGTGGCATAGATTTCCAAGGACACATCTAGCCAGTAGGCCCAGTACTAGTAGTCATCAATGCATGAAATAAATATTTCAGTGGTATATGTTTTTAAAACTTCATTTAGGGCAGGGATGGCATTGGATTAAATTAAAAATGTTGGCTGATGTTAACAATTCACTTTTTTCCCCAAAAGTGTATATGTTGTGTGGTGATATTTGATGGCATAGGACGATGTGTGTACAGTTGTTGTGAAATTTTTAGAGCTAAGTTAATTTTTGTGTTTTGCATTGCTGAACTAATGTTAGTGTTTTTCTTCAGTGTTACCACCATGCCTCTTTATGGCTAGTGTGTGTGTGCATGTTTGTTATCGTCCACCATTTGTCTTTGTTCTCCATGCCGTGTGGCAAGGGGGCATTTTGTGTAGTCTATATCCATAGGCGTGCATGTGTTCTTTGTTCTCCATGCCTCCTTGTTTACAATTGTTGTTTGAACATGTGGCTGGCAGCCATTTTCTGCATCCAACCAACCGGTGTCTTTGCCATAGACTTACATGTGTTCTTCTTTGTTCTACTCGTAGCATTTTGTCCATCCAGCCAGTGTCCCTTTTCCTTAGGCTTGCATGGGTTCTTTGTTTGCCATGCCTCCTTGCTCCGTGCTGCTGTTGTTTGACCATGTGGCTGTCAGCCATTTTGTCCTTCCAGCCGGTGTCTTTTTGCCATAGGTTTGCATGTGTTCTTTGTATGCCATCCCACTGGCAGCCATTTTGTGCCTGCAGCCACTGTTCGTTTGCCATAGGCTTACATGTGTTCTTTCTTTGTTTCCCATGTCTCCTTCCTCCTTGCTGTTGTCGTTGATTGACCATGTGGCTGGCAGCCATTTTGTCCATCCAGCCAGCTTCCTTTTGCCATAAGCTTGCATGTGTTTTTAGTTTGACATGCCTCCTTGTCCTTGTTGTTGTTTTACCATGTGGCTGGCATCCCTTTTGTGCACACAGTCAATGTGTCTTTGCCATGGTTTGCATGGGTTCTTCTTTGCTCCCCATGCCTTCTTGCTTCTTGCTGTTGTTGTTTCACTATGTGGCTGGTGGCCATTTTGTTCATGCAGCCAGTGTCCATTTGCCATAGGCTTGCATATGCTCTTTGGTTGCCATGCCTCCTTGCTCCTTGTTGTTGTTTTACCATGTGGCTGGCAGTCATTTTGTGCATTCAGCAAGTGTGTCTTTGCCATAGGCTCCCATGGGTTTTTCTTTGTTCTCTATGCCTCCTTGCCTCTTGGTGTTGTTTCCTGACCATGTGACTGGTGGCCATGTTGTCCATCCAGACAGTGTCCCTTTGCCATAGGCTGACATACAAGCATCATTTGTTTATATTAAGTTTATATTTTATTTTTGCATTTTAATTTTTTATTTTTATTTTGTATTTCTTTTTTTTAATCTTTCATTTTATTTTTTATTTTAATTTTTAATTTAAAATTTTTAAGTTTCTTTTTTCTTTTAATTTAAATTTTAGTATTTTATTTTTTTAGAGTTTTATTTTTTTTAATTTGTTATTCCATTTTATTTATTTCTGCCTCGATCCATCCATTCGTCCACATTAATTCCTCCATCCATCCACCCAGCAAAGACACACAATCGCACTACATCATTCAGTTTCTTCAGGTGTATAATAGCTCCATTTGCTCCTGGACACCCTGGTTGCGGTGTGCTACAGACAAATCATCAGCATAATTAATCATTTAATGATTATTCCACTTCCCCTGGAACGCCTTGAGGCCATAGGGTTTTTTAAGGATTATTCCATTTACCCATGCACCTCTCTCAGACTACCACAGGTGTCGCCTTTAAAACAGATTGAGATAAAGCAAAGAACTATGGTGGTTATTATGAACACAGCTGTAACAACCGCCGTGTTCATGATGGCGGTCAAAACACTGACCGCCAGCAACCCCTGAACCCTGCCGGCCAAATAATGAACATTTCTGTGGGCCGGCGGGCGGAAACATTGTTTCTGCCTGCCGGCTCACAGAAAGGCCCGGCCGGGACATTGACGTCAATGCCTCTGTGCGGCAGCTGCAGCTGCACCTGTCACGCAGATCACTGCCCGAAAATCGGGCAGTGACCTGCGCGACGGGGCACTGCACCAGGGCCCCTGCACTGCCCATGCATAGAGCATGGGCAGTGCAGTGGCACCCCCTCCACCAGCCTTTCCCTAGTGGGTGAACCCGCCAGGGAAAGACTGGTGGAAATGGAAACATTATCCGAAGGGTAGCGCAGCTACCCTGTCGGATAGTGTTTCCACTCCCTGCCAGGCTGCCTGATGGCGGAAGCCTGGCAGTGAGTGAGAGCTGCCGATTGCGACCCTCACCATGTTCGTAATGTGGCGGGTTGGCCGCCAATGCCGCCATGGCGGGTCAACCCATGTTCAAAATGAGGGCCTATATCTGCATGTAGTGCTGCCTGCATTGAAATAAATTTTACAGTGTGGCATGTTTCTTTAACTACATGTTTTTCTTGCTTGGTTGCTTTTAGGTGCACAAGAGAAGAGGATTCACATCACCCACAGTACTTCCAAAGGGAAGGCCTGTTCAGTTACTTTGGTCCTCTAAACTCTTCAACTTGTGCATCTTAGTGCCACTGCCAACTGAGAGCTTAAGATGGCCCCAAATAAAGTCACTCCCAAGAATGTGGTCAGTGAGAAGAAGAAGGTTTCAACCAATAGTGTGCCAACTGCAACCTTTTTTGGGCAATGTGTGCCTGTCACACCAGTATCCAGGGAGGAACCTAGAAGCAGCACTCCCGCATCAACAGCAGCAACCCAACCTAAGCCCAAGACTATGGCCCTCATTACAACCCTGGCGGTCGGTGGAGAAGTGGCGGTAATACGGCAAACAAGCCGGCAGTGAAAAAATTGGAATTACCACCATGCAAAACCGCCACTTCTCCACTCCGACCGCCAGAGTGGTAAAGACCGCTGGGCTGGAGACTTCGGTCTCCAGCCCGGCGGCCGTTACTACACCGCCGGCAGCATCATGACCCTGCATATGGCACTGATAGGTGTCTCCCCACCCTCCTCCCCTCCCCAGAGTCCCCCCCCCAAACCCACAACCCCCTACCACCCACCAAAGGTGGTAGGACCCCCCTCCCCACACCCCAACATTGACACACACCCCCACACGCACACTTACACTACAACTACACATACATGCACACATACACACAGACATACACACAGACATACACTCAGACAGACATACAGACAGGCACGCACACATTTTCCAAACACACAACACCCCCCGCATGCATACACAAACTCACATACCCCCTCTACACACTCACACGCACACCCCATGCATGCACACAACACCCCCCCACCCCTCTCCCCTAAGGAACAATCACCTTACTTGTTTTGGTGATCCTCCGGGAGGGAACGGGATCCATGGGGGCTGCTCCGCCTCCAGCTCCCCGTCACCAGAACACCGCCACACCGATTCATGGGACGTGATTCAATGGGTGGTGTTCTGATGATGTGGCGGTGGAGGTGGAGCAACCTCCACTTCCCTGGCGACCACCAGTATGGCTGCTGGGGGCTCTCCATCCGAAAAAGGGCAGAGGGCTGCCAGCAGTCATGATACGCTGTGCGGAAAACCGCCTGCACTGGCGGTCTTCAGCACAGCGGTACCTCCGCGGTCTTGCTTAAAGACCGCCAAGGTTGAAATGAGGCCCCATGTCTGTCAGTGAGGCAGCCACTACAATCATGGCGACGATGACGAGCAGTGACGTTGAATTGGATTTGTCCCTTTTGAAAAGTAGTACCCAATCATTTCAGGAAACAGAGAAAAGTGGACAGCAGCCGCAGCCAGCAAATAGGAGCATTTCCTTAAGTTGGAGCAGAACAGGTGGTCAAGATTCCTGCTGAGCAAGAACCTCTTTTTTAAGAATCAATGGCTCCCAGATCTCCAACAAGAAAAAGGAAGGGTACTACTCCACATTCATCTGCAAGCACCAGTTCTGATGATGACGATAGGGACATGGAGTGGACCCCTGCAGAGTCTGGGAGGCAAAGGCAAGGGAAAAGAAAAGTTCCAGAAAGCTTCCAGAAAGCTTTAGAATTATGGAAGTGGATGAGGATGAAGAGAATCACGAGGATGAGCCAGTCATTGTGGAAGATCACACAGAGGAGTGTGACAATACTGTACAAGCTGCTCCGAAGGACGTGGCACTGGCAGCACTGCCAGCTCCCTATTTGTAAGGCCCCAGGATAGACCTGCACCAAGCTGTACCTCAATAGAAGTATGCACTGCCAAGAGGGAATCTACACACCCACTTACCTCCAGTTCTTCTTCATGCATTGGTAGTGGCCCAGTAAGAAAGTACTCCTCTCCAGTTTGGGTATTTTTTATGACTAGCAAACAGGAGGAGAAAATTGTGATATGCTCCATTTGCCATGCAAGTGTTCATTGAGGTAGCCTGGGTCACATTATGATACTGGAGGCCAGACGACCCATATGAAAAAACATCACACAATCTGGTGGGGGCAGCACTTTAAAAAAATGGCTGAACATAGTTGCGGTGGTGAAGATGAGGAGAGCCAGGAAATATCAGCTACCACTGGTCAAATCACGGTGGAAGGTGAGGAATAAAAGGGTACCATCCTCATGCAAAGCTGCCCGGTCCCCAGCAGTGTTCCAGAATTACCAGTGACCTCAAAATGGCACAGGAAGACTCAGAGTCAGATGGAGACACCACGGCATACAGTGACTGCACCACAACAAAAACTTTGCCTGCATCAGTAGGTCCATAAAAGAAGGAAATCCAGGCTACAATTATGGGCATCTTTATGCAGGAAGGGCCCTACGACATACACATTTGTATAATGGGAAGCTGGCGAAAAAGTTAGCAATGTGCCTCCTACCATTTTCTTTTGTAGAAGCAGTGGGACTCCTGGGCCTATATTTATACTTTTGTTTGTGCTGCATTTGTGTCATTTTTTGACTGTAATAGTATTTTGTAAGTTTGCACAGCTTTTTCATCACAAAATGATGCAAACAGCACAAAAAACTATACATATGGGCCTTAGAGTTTGTGGCAGCCATGTGGCTCAAATGGAGGGTTCCAAGTCAGACTTATTTTTCCGGAGTTGATGTTCCAGTGCTCATCATGATGTGCTCCAATTGGTTGGACACGTTTTGCAGCAAAGTGTTGTCCACACTATCTACCTGACGACAGACATGTCGACCAGTTGTCAGTCCAATGAATACATGTGCATTACTGCACACTAAGGGCCTGATTACAACTTTGGAGGACGGTGTTAATCCGTCCCAAATGTGACGGATATACCACCCGCCGTAGTACAAGTCCATTTTATCCTATGGAACTAAGTAATACTGTGGGCAGGATATCTGTCACATTTGGGACGGATTAACACCGTCCTCCAAAGTTGTAATCAGGTCCTAGATCTCTTTTGCGGGAGTAAAGCAAAAGCTATCCACAGGTCTTGCCCCTGAAGACAGTTTTAAGAGCGTTCAGCGGCGTGCAACAGAATCCATATTCTCCATGAGAAATCACATACAGCTGCAAACATCTTGGACAAATTTAATTGCAAGTTTGTCTGAATGGCTGCGACCCATAGGTCTCCAAATCGGATTTGTTGCCACAGACAAATGCAATAACATAGTCAAGGTCATGGCAGATAGTGCCTATATCAGGGTCCTGTGTTTGGAGCACTGAATCAACCTGATTGTGCAAGACATTCTCAGAAAAGAAGACTTTGGGGGTTATTACAAAATTGGCGGTAAAAGGCGCTTACCGCCGTGCAGAAGACCGCCAATATACTGCCGCGGCGGCGGTATTCCGCCACAGCTATTATGACACACATCTCAGAATCCGCCGAAATACAGACACCCACACAACACCGCCACACCAAAGGTCTGTGATAAACTGGCGGAAACAAATCCTCCAACTCCACGGCAACAGAAACACACCCATGCTATTACGAGCCACGAATCCACGCGGCGGTCTTACAACCGCGGTATTCCATTGGCGGTACACACCGCTGCGCTCAAAATACACACACATCTCCAAAACACCGCCACATTGGACAATTCCAAATATACACACCTGATACACATACAAACACCACTCCCACACACCCAATACAATATAAAACAAACACCCACATCACCCACAAACCCCTACGACCAAAAACACGAATGAAGGCCAGAGAGAGAGCACAGAATAGACAACCCCATCACACAGAGGCACACAACACCATCACCCACACAACATCCATGCACAAAACACCACACACCACTACACTCACCACACTCATCACCACATACACCACCTCACACATCACCCACACCACCCCATGTCACGCCAAAGACACCCCCGCTTCTCCGAGGAGGAGCTCAGGGTCATGGTGGAGGAAATCGTCCGAGTAGAGCCTCAGCTATTTGGCTCACAGGTACAGCACACATGAATAGCCAGGAAGATGGAGTTATGGTGCAAAATAGTGGACAGGGTGAACGCCGTGGGACAGCACCCAAGAAATAGGGAGGACATCAGGAAGAGGTAGAACGACCTACGGGGAAGGTGCGTTCAACGGTCTCCAGGCACAACATTGTGGTGCAGCGGACTGGTGGCGGACCCCCACCTCCTCCCCCACAACTAACAACATGGGAGGAGCAAGTCTTGACCATCTTGCATCCTGAGGGCCTCGGAGGAGTCGGTGGAGGATGGGACACTGGTAAGTCAAATCTTAACTATCATATCCCCCACCCTACCTGCATGCTATCACACCCCCCCACCCTCACACCCTCCCCTATCACTCCAAATCCTCACTAATGTACCCATAACACAAACCACCCATCCCAACACCAAGCCCTGCATGACACAACTGAGCATGGACACCCCTCACTAAAGCATGCCCACTGCACATACCCAGAACACCCCCCAACCATCATCACACAAACCCACACACAGGAATGCTTGCACTGGGGTACACAAACACCAACTCATTGCACACCATTACACACACACATGCAATAATCATGCTCTTATGCCCCTGCAGGAACCCGAAGGACCGTCACCACACAAGAGGGTCCAGACAACACCACTCCACCCCCAGAAGAGGCCCACAGTGACGAGAGCAGCTCTGCCCTACTGGATCCTGATGACCAGCCGGACCATCGTGGGCCTCAGGACAGTCGGTTCCCCTTGCACAGGCACAGCCCAACACTGACCTTCCACCCTCTGGTAACACCAGCACAGCACCCACCCAGTGGGCCCAAACCTCCCTACCCAGGACAGGTCAATCAGCGTTGTGTCCACCACTACAGGGAACCCAGGCTAACCCGCCACCCCAACAACAACAGGGACCTGGGGGCAGTGGTAGTGGGTACACGGTCCAGGGGACGGAGGCACAGGAACACAGGGGAACTGGGAGGGCTGCTGTGCGACAGGGGGCAGACAGGCCAAGGGAACCCACTCTCCACGAGGCCCTATCCTCCATCATGGGAGCATACCACCACTCCCAGGAGACGATGGCGACGGTCCTGGACAAGTTGCAGGAGACCCTGCGCCTGCAGGACAAACTGTATTTGGGGTTCAGGGAGGAGCTCAGGACCATCAGCTCCGCCCTGGGCACCATCGTTGTGGTGCTGAAGGACATACAGCAGACCTTGAGGGACACCGTGGCACTCCAAGGTGCCCCTGACACTAGCCAGGACGATGAACTGCCCACCACCTCCGCCGGCGCTAGTGGACAGGACGCCCCACCACAGGACCACCACACCAGCACCCCACCCCCTGCAGACAGACAACCACCACGCAAGCGGTCCCTGAGATCCAGGAATAGGACAGAGCAAGATGGCAAGACCCCCGCCAGGAAATGAGACCACCCTGATTGTCCTCCCACTGTCCCACTTTGTTACCCTGTCCATACTTGAACTGCACCAGCTCCACTTCCTATGCCCAGATGGGCAGTGCACCTGTGAGACTAATAGACTGGACTCTGCCATGGACATTCCTCTGCCATCACCCATCCTCATTTTACAAACCCCTCACATTTCTGAGCACTTCAATAAACACCCTTGAAACACAAAACAATCTGGAGTCAGTCTGTGATTTAGTAAATATGTATTATCAATGACAGTGTCATAATGGGTTTACCATTGTAAGGCTAACATACCTATGTCACACATCACAAGCCCTTGAAGGATGCAAGCAGTTGACACGTAGGTAACCACACCTCTGAAACCGTAATGGAAGGGTACAACTCAGTTACCAAATAGTGATTTAAATCGAGAAACAGGATAGAGGTAGACGTGTGAAAGTTAATGTAATGTTAAACCTGAAAATGTTCTCACCTGTGTGTCACTGGAAATATTGCTGTATGACTGACTCCCTGTTGTCGTTGTCTTCTTCCTCAGCTTCATCCTCATCACTGTCCACAGGCTCCACAGACTCCACAGCTGCTACAACACCGTCATCTGGATCATCCTCCTGCAGAAAAGGCACCTGGCGTTGCAAAGCCAAATTATGGAGCATGGAGCAGGCGATGATGATCTCGCACACCTTCTTCGGTGAGTAGAATAGGGATCCACCTGTCATATGGAGGCACCTGAACCTGGCCTTCAGGAGGCTGAAGGTGCGTTCGATCACCCTCCTAGTCCGCCCATCGGCCTCATTGTAGCGTTCCTCTACCCTTGTCCTGGGATTCCTCACTGGGGTCAATAGCCAGGAAAGGTTGGGGTAACCAGAGTCCCCCAATAGCCATACACATTGCCTCTGGAGTTGAGCCATCATATCAGGGATGGTGCTATTCCGCAGGATGTAGGCGTCATGCACTGAGCCAGGGAACATAGCATTAACCTGGGAGATGTACGGGTCTGCCAAACAGACCATCTGTACATCTATTGAATGATAACTCTTCCTGTTCCTGTACACCTGTTCACTCCTGTGGGGGGGGACCAGAGCTACATGGGTCCCATCAATGGCACCTATGACGTTGGGGATATGTCCAAGGGCATAGAAGTCACCTTTCACTGTAGGCAAATCCTCCACCTGAGGGAAAATGATGTATCTCCTTACGTGTTTCAGCATGGCAGACAACACTCTGGACAACACATTGGAAAACATAGGCTGGGACATCCCTGATGCCATGGCCACAGTTGTCTGAAAACACCCACTTGCGAGGAAATGGAGCACTGACAGCACCTGCACGTCAGGGGTGATTCCAGTCGGATGGCGGATTGGTGACATCAGGTCTGGCTCCAACTGGGTACATAGTTACTGGATTGTGGCACGGTCAAACCGGTAGGTGAGGATGACATGTCTCTCTTCCATTGTCAACAGGTCCACCAGCGGTCGGTACACCGGAGGATTCCGCCATCTTCTCATATGTCCCAGCTGACGGTGCCTACGAAGGACAACAGCGAAGAAACAGTCATTATTCCTCCAGGTATGTACCCACAGTTACACACAAGACTACACCACTCACAAAACCCTTCCTGTATGTGTGTTGAATGTAGGCCTAGCTATGTGTGACGCAGTAGTAAATGAAGCCATGTGGGCCCCTGAAATGGCGGCTGCCTGACCTCTAAACTGGGACAATGGGATTGTGCGGTAACTGCGCTGGCGTTGCTGCATGGTTAACATTGGACCCTATGGGTCCCAGGAGCCAATGAACAGGTGCGCCGGCGGTGATGATGCGCACCGCAGCGGACGTCACCGCCATTTTTTATCTGTTCAATCACTAGATACCTGACCTTCGACAGGAGAGGACCTACACTGCAAGTGCTGCTGTGACCTCGGTCTGGAAGCGACGATGGCTGCTGCGTCTGGGGAAAGGGCCCCTGCCTTCACCTCACAGGAGTTGGAGAAACTGGTAGACGGGGTCATCCCCCAGTACACGCTACTCTACGGTCCTCCTGACCAACAGGTTAGTACACAGGGAGCACGTTGTATGGGCTAGGCCTGGGTGGAGAGGGCTGGTTGGAAGAGGGAAGGGGCCAGAGTTCATAGAACAACAATGCATGGGAATGAATGGGCCACATGGCCAGAGTAGGGCGGGGGCCACTCACAACGACGGTGCAGTTGGTAATGACTGTTCCTCTTCCCTTGTGCATGTCATGTAGGTCAGCGCCCACCAGAAGAGGGGCATTTGGCTTGCCATCGCCAAGGAGGTCCGGACCCTGGGGGCACACCAGAGATGGGGCACCCACTGCCGTAAGAGATGGGAGGACATTCGCCGCTGCAGCAAGAAGACGGCGGAGGCTCAGCTGGGGATGGCCTCCCAACGTGGGAGGGGTGCCCGTCGCACCATGACCCCCCTGATGTTCCGGATCCTGGCGGTGGCCTACCCGGAGTTGGATGGGCACTTGAGGGCATCACAGCAGACTCAAGGGGGTGAGTACAACCGCATTCTGCTGACCTTGTGTGCAGTGGAGATGTCTGGGTGGGGGAGGTGGGCTGTGGGTGTCCCTAGGCCAGGGCGAGTTAGGTAGGCAAGGCCCCTCCATAATGTAGGCCATGTGGCACTCTACCCCACCTCAGCAGAGTGCCAGGTCGAGGTACAGTTGTCCCTGTGGCATACATGTGCACAGATGTCCACCATTGCCATGGAGGCCATATCCCAAAAATTGCATGAGCAGAGGGCAGGAGCACGACGTAATGCAGGGGGCTACTGCGTCTGTCTTGTCTGCCAAAGGTAGCGGTAATCCATGCACTAAAACTCTCTTCCTTCTGTCTACCCCCCTTTTTCTGCTCTCCCTGTCCTTTTGTACATCAGCATCAACAGGCGGAGGTACAGTGGCACCGGAGCATGAGGGAGCTGCATCCCACATGGCCATGGAGGGCCACACCACGGACTCTGAATGCACCAGTGGGACGGAGGGCGAGGGGAGCTTCACGTCGGCCACCAGATCACCAAGCAGCGACACGGACTCGTTCGCCGATGGGGGCTCCCTTGTGGTGGCGGCACCATCTGTGACCCCCACCTCTACAGGTACAGCCACCTCTCCTACCAGCCCTGCCCTCCCAGCAGCCCCTCAGCGTTCGCCCCGTGCCCGCTCACCCAGGAGGGTGGGCATCACCTTCGCCCCAGGCACCTCAGGCCCTGCCCCAGTCAACCCTGCTGCCTTCAGTGAGGAGGCCATTGACCTCCTTAGGTCACTCACTGTTGGGCAGTCTACCATTGTGAATGCCATCCAGGGTGTAGAACGAGAGTTGCAACACGGTAATGCATTCCTGGAGGGCATTCATTCTGGTCAGGCTATCCTTCAGCGAACCCTGCAATCTCTGGCCTCAGCACTGATGGCAGCCATTGTCCCTGTGTCTAGCCTCCCCCCTCCAACTTCCTCCACCCAGACCCAATCTCCTGTACCCCAGCCCATCCCAAGCACACCTACAGACCAGCATGCACACAAGTCACCACACACAAGTAGCTCAAGCAAACATAGGCACCACACACACCACAGGCACTCACGCAAGCCTCACCCACGTACAGACGCAGCAACATCCACTGCCTCCATTGTGTCCCCCTCCTCCTCTTCTCCCTCCTCCCTCCCAGTCTCGTCTACACACACACCTGCATGCACCACATCTACAGGCACCATGAGTCGCACAAGGAATCCCAGCAACACAAGCCGCTCACCTGCACTCACCACCTCCACTGCCATTTACACGTCCCCTGTGTCCTCTCCCAGTGTGTCTGTGACGCCCCCTCCCAAAGTACACAAACGCCGGCAATCACTCACCCAACATCCATCCACCTCACGACAGCCTCCAGTACCTGCACCTACACCCAAAATAGGTAAAGTGACACCTCCGACAACCACCTCCTCTTCCTCCACTCCCAGACCCCCTCCAGCTACCCATCCCAGTGTTCGTCAGAAACTGTCCCTCTGTAAAGTTGACCTTTTTGCCCCCACCCCCTCCAATTCATCAGTCCCGTCGTAGCGCGTCAGCCAAAAAAACTCCAATACCAGTGGTGCCTGTTCAAGGTATGTGGAGTGCACCGGCCACCAGGGCAGGCAGTATGACCCGGAGCCAAGTCACTGGCAGCCCGCCCCCTGTAAAGGCTCTAAAATTGGAGAGTGGACGACGGGACCGTGTTAAGACTCCTGGTGGAAAAACAACTGACATGGGTTCCAAGGGAATTGAAGAGTCAGCTGTGACTCCACCAAAGGTGGGGAAGGGCCATAGGAAGTCTGCCCAGCCTGTTGTGAGTGTCACGGCGAACAAGTGCGCCATCATTTCCGGTGGTCGACACACAACCGCCAGCACCGTCATCACTGGTCCAGAGACCACCGCCGGAGTCACAGCCCAGGAGGGCCCAAGTATCGTCACTGGTCAGGAGACCACTGCCACCGCCGGAGTCACAGCCCAGGAGGGCACAAGTATCGTCACTGGTCAGGAGACCACCGCCACCGCCGGAGTCACAGCCCAGGAGGGCACAAGTATCGTCACTGGTCAGGAGACCAGGAGACCACCGCCAGAGTCACAGCCCAGGAGGGCACAAGTATCGTCACTGGTCCAGAGACCACCGCCAGAGTCACAGCCCAGGAGGGCCCAAGTACCATCACTGGTCAGGAGACCACCACCACCGCCGGAGTCACAGCCCAGGAGGGCCCAAGTATCGTCACTGGTCAGGAGACCACCGCCACCGCCGGAGTCACAGCCCAGGAGGGCCCAAGTATCGTCACTGGTCAGGAGACCACCGCCACCGCCGGAGTCAGTGCCCAGAAGGGCCCAAGTATCGTCACTGGTCAGGAGACCACCGCCGGAGTCATTGCCCTGGAAGGCCCATGTATCGTCACTGGTCAGGAGACCACCGCCGGAGTCACTGCCCAGGAGGGCCCAAGTATCGTCACTGGTCAGGAGACCACCGCCACCTCCGGAGTCAGTGCCCGGGAGGGCCCAAGTATTGTCACTGGTCAGGAGACCACCGCCGGAGTCAGTGCCCAGGAGGGCCTCGGATGCCACAGCCCCGCTGGGCAATGATGGAACTTCATGCCACACACCAATGCCCAGTGTAGAGAACGTCATGCCAAACACCAATGCCCAGTGTAGAGAATGTCATGCCACACACCAATGTCCGTATCAGAACCGCCATGTCAAAGCACCGCTGAACAGGGCAAAGACCGCCATGTCAAAGCACCGCTGAACAGGGCAAAGACCGCCATGGCAAAGCACCGCTGAACAGTCCTGAACCTCCATGTCAAAGCACCGCTGAACAGGGCAAAGACCGACATGGCAAAGCACCGCTGAACAGGGCAAAGACCGCCATGGCAAAGCACCGAACAGTCCTGAACCTCCATGTCAAAGCAACACTGAACAGGGCAAAGACCGCCATGTCAAAGCACCGCTGAACAGGGCAAAGACCGCCATGTCAAAGCACCGCTGAACAGGGCAAAGACCGCAATGGCAAAGCACCGCTGAACAGGCAAAGACCGCCATGGCAAAGCACCGCTGAACAGTCCTGAACCTCCATGTCAAAGCACCGCTGAACAGGGCAAAGACCGCCATGTCAAAGCACCGCTGAACAGGGCAAAGACCGCCATGGCAAAGCACCGCTGAACAGGGCAAAGACCGCTATGGCAAAGCACCGCTGAACAGGGCAAGCACCGGGTAGGAATGAATGGACCGCCACATCAGGCATCCTTATCCCATGTGCAGCTGGGACAGTGACAGGACCGGAACTTTCACGGGGAGACTCATCCAGTCTGGGCATCAGTCCCCCCCAGTACCACTTGAGACCTGGATCTACTTGAGAGACTGTGGCTTTGTACTCACCAGGATGGTTCAGTGGGCAAGCCACCCACTGTAGAGACTTGAGAGACTGTGGCTTTGCACTCCCCAGGATGGTTCAGTGGGCAAGCCACCCACTGTAGTGACTTGAGAGACTGTGGCTTTGCACTCCCCAGGATGGTACAGTGGGCAACCCACCCACTGTAGAGACTTGAGAGGCTGTGGCTTTGCACTCCCCAGGATATATCAATGGGCATGGAGCCCCGTCGTGGATATGGCTTTGCAGCCATCCGGCTGAGGTGCCCACTCTTCCTTCCCCCTGAGGTGCCTGTAGTATTTCTATCTGATGCCCCGGCAGTGTTCTCTCTGATTGTGGTCAGGTATCGTTTGTGGGCCTCGCCCATGCATTTTTGGACTGTTGGTGCACGGACATTGTTATGTACATATCTGCACTACTTATCGTATTGTATATAATTATGACTGATTTTCAAATATATATCTGTATATTTTTGTATGACATGTATATTGCCACATTACAATGTTTGACCGAATTTTGCTTTGTCTTTTCATTCTTCCGGGGGGATTGTGGGTTGTTACTGTGATTTTTGTGAATGCATTGGTGTGTATGTTGTGATATGCGAGGGTGGAGGTGGAGGTGGGGGTGTTTGGTGGGTGTCCCCCTAACTTTTGCCTCCCACCTCCCCTGTGTCATAGGTGCAGTACTCACTGCTGTCTTCGGCGCCTACATAGCTGTTGGTCGTAGAGGAGCAGAAAGACAAGGGCAGGGAGTATTTGGAGTTCCGGCTCCATGGAGTCCTCGTTCCTTGTGGGATGTGTTCAGGTGAGCGTTTTCCCATTGCAAAAGCTGTTTCCGCCGTGTTTTTATCCACAGTGAATCCGCCCCGGAAAAGGTGGCGGATTGGCGGTTTGTAAACTGTGGGCAGTACATTGTCTTCCGCCTGTCTGTTGGCGGTGACCGCCGCGCTGCTTGTTTGCACTGCCGTGGCGGGCGGTGTGTTAAAGTGGCTGTCTTTGTTGGCGGTTTCCGCCAGGTTCATAATTCCCTTTTTTGGTCCGCCGGCCTGTTTGCGGTATTTCCGCAGCTTTAACACCGTCCGCCAGGGTTGTAATGACTCCCATAGTCAGCAACATACTGACCACCTGCAGATGAATTTGCACTAATTTCAGCCATTCTTTTAAAGCTCAGAAACAGTTGTGGATTATTCAGCATAGTAACACAGAGTACCAGTTAAAGTCCTGATACAGAAGGTGACAACACGTTCGAGCATCTGCTATAGGACCAGCTAAAGCAGGTGTCTAAACAGTTCTCACCCAGGAGTGTGAAAAAAAAAAACAGAGGTGCATGTCTTGAATGAGAGATTAAGCTATTGCTTAACTTGTAATGCAAGACTGCAGGAATGACATTATCTCATCCGTAGGGTACATCTATGCTACCCTAATAGATCCACACTGCAAAAAATGCTTTCTCCTTTCCTTACTTTTTCTGAGGGGGATGTTACAAAGAGGTGGATTGTTGAGCAAGCCAGAGAACTTGAAGTGAAACTTAGCTGCCTTCAACTTACAGAGAGGGCAGTCTTGTCTCACAGCAGCCAACACTAGCCACAAGAACACCAGCATCAACAGCATCAGAAGAATCAGACCCAACCTCTGCATTGGCTTGGTTTTAAGTGATAGGTCTTAAGTCCAGTGCAGAGGCAAAGGCAAAAGAGGTCGAGCAAGTGGCAACACAGATAACACGTGTGTTCGGTGCATCCAGTGTAGTTGGTAGTGTGAGAAGGACCAGTCTCTTACCTGAAAACGTGGAAAGATTAACTATGATCAAAATGAACAGCATTTTATACCCACCTGATTACCCTGTTCTTGAAACACCATAGTAGGAGGAAGGGGATGATTGGTCAGAATCAAGTGTGTTTGCTGACCAAATTCTGGGTTAAAAACCTGAGTTTGAGGACGAACTCTACTTCCCGAATTGAGTATCCCAGTGCCACCACAAAAGAGTTTCTTTTTCTCTTTCTTTCTTTCTTTCTTTCTTTCTTTCTTTCTTTCTTTCTTTCTTTCTTTCTTTCCTTCTTTTCTTCTTTCTTTCTAAAAATCAATAGTTGGACCTGTGTGCAGTGAAGAAGCCCCAACATTCCCTTCATGACACTGGAGACAACGCTTGTTTCCCTCACATGAAACTGCCTATGTCTTTTTTAATATCTCCTAGCAGGGCAGCCCCAGATGATCATTGAGTAAAAGACTGCAAGTGCCAATGCCAAATTCCAATGTGTTGCTACCATCAAAGAGGAAATAATATTTTGTTTCAATCAAGCACCATGCTTGGATTGGAAGAGGTAACTACTAACTATTGCACTAATCAAGTGTGATATATTGAGTGATTGCGAGTTATGATTGAGGATGCATGTGGTGGCTGACAGTGAGCGAGGGAGTTCAACAAATTTGTAAACTTGATTTTGATGATTTGCAATGTTTGGGGTCTGATGGGTGACCATTTTTTTCCTGAAAGTGATTAGCCTTTCAAACTCGGCAAAATTTACCTGCAGGGTCCACTCATTTTTTCTGGTTCCTCAGAGACCAGACCAGTCACTTTAATTACCAAGCACAAATCTACACAAAATGCTCCAATTCAGTATCTCTATTTGTTCTTCAACAGCATTGCACAGGCCAACCTCGCTCAGTTTGGTACGTGGATGGACATACTCATTTTCAGGAGGAGGAAATGGAAAGACTCAGGGCGGGACTCCTCAACAGCAAGAAGGAGAAAGTTATCGACTTCATTGAGAAACTATGATGATGGCGAAGCTTCTGAGGACTAGTACACACTCAGCTTTGTGGACTGGAGAGAGGTGTGTTGATTTGGGAAATGCTGCTGAGTGCTTGTGTGCTGCATTGCTGGCTCAATCGTGAAAATCCTCTTTATGTTCTTTTCAATACTCAGGCCTTCTCCTAGTCCTCTACTGCATGGACAAAACTTGGTGAAAGGTCATCACTCCAGCTTACCTACCGGGCAGGTTCAGTCAGGCACCCGAGTGACAGACATCCCAAGAAGAATGGAGATACACTGCCCAATTTGATTTGCCAATGGAGTATAATTTTCTTTTTAACAATCATATTTTTTTAGAACCTGGTGTGTTAACTTAAATTTTCCATATTTTGCATTTTTCAAACTAGAATACATGACATTTAGATATATACTATCTTGAGTCTCTCTGGGGCAGAAAGACTGTTTGCAATACATTTAACTGAACTGCATCATTACTTATCCCTTCATTGTTCCCTTCCACAACAGATTGTTGATGGTGTGCTGCTCAGCGCCCCAATAAATATTGTTGTGGTTCCTTTTGTGTAGTGTATGTCTTTGTCACACCTTTTCAAAATCCCCTTTCTCATCCATTCATCAAGCCTCTAACCCTCTTCTCTCGGGTTCTGTGATTTGTTAAGGTGTGACTTAATTTTACACCATAAATGGATCACACACTTGCTGGGGTGGATGTGGTGAAAGCGACACTAACTCACTGCAAGACCTTCTATTACCTGAGCAATATTCCAAAATGGATCCATCAACATCATCAATAAGGCCTTGTGTTTGTGTTGCGTAAATGCTTGACCTTGTCCAACAACTCCTGACTCTGAGCCCACTTCTCCTGACTAAAGAATTTCATTTCCTAGGTTTAGTTTTTAAATACTAGCTCCCCATTGCTCAGAAGAATTTGATATTGGTAGCTTTTCTTATCATATCATTTCTTCTTAATTGTGTGTCAAAAACTGTCACAGTGGTAGTCTGGTCTCAGCATTCCTAAAATTATGATGTGACCCACTAACGTTCTGTTTTCTTTCAATCCAGATGACAGTGATGGATAACCCTTTGATTAATCCTGCAGTTGGTGTTCGCATTCGTGGGAGTAGCACCTTGTGTCTTACCTGTTAGAGCGCTAAGCTGCTACTACTACTACCACCCTCTTAAGTTAAGATGCCATCTGGGGTAAACCCTGCTGTAAGAAGGCTGAGGTATTAACCCTCACTTCATCTATTAAGGTAAGAAACAATGGATTTAGGTGAACCTTTTTAGTTAGCAGTTAACTTCTACCAAAAAAGATGTTATTTTCTGTAAATAGGTTTTTGTAGATAAAATAGGCAATTCAGTCATCCCCTTGTGGTCAATATAGTTACAGAGGGAACTAGAGCAATGTATAAGTAAATGACATACATTTTTATTAGCAGATTTTAATAAAACAGTCTACAATAAAAGACAGCAGTGCAAACTAAAACACCAAAATAAATATTTGAGGCATAAACAAAGTAAAAAAAAAATCCCCTTTTAATTTTAACAAATACGTAAACTCATCCTTCCCACCCACAACATGCTACTCCCTCCCCAAACAAATAGCCCCGTCCCCAAAAAGTCCAACGAATGTCCAAAGTGAAACCCAGCCCCAACTCCCTCTCCACCCACAACAAGTCCCTCTCACCAAAACAAAAAATTTAAAAAGAGGCTTAGAAGAGAGCACTGTCTATTTGGGTGTGGAGCTGGTCCAGGCTCTGCTCAAGTATGGCAAGCTGGCTCTCCATACTGTGCATTTGATGCAGGATACTGTGGAGCAATGCCATGTCAGAGTGGAAGGGGGTGACAACAGGTGCAGTCAGGGCACCTGACAGCTGGCGGCAGCACCGGCAAGGTGATGGCCAGGAGACTGGGGCCCTCATCCTGCTGATGATCTGGGTTCTAGGTCAGAGGGAGCAATCTTTGCATCTTCATCCTCAAGGACCACCGGCCGCCGGTATTGGGCCTGGATGTTCTCCAGCCTCTGCAAATGGGGCGCTATCTCTTTTCTGGTAGGTGGTGCAGGTTCACCAGCAGGAATAGCTATATTGAGGAAAAAAAGACAAATTGTAAGCAAATCTTTGAGCAAACACTTCCTTAAAAGTAGGTAGTGGATGGCACAGTAGCAATACATTGATGGTCCCCTAGGGACATTGGAACATGATGTGATCATGATTAGGAGAGCCACTAGACAAATGTTATTTCTTTACCAATGCATGCCTCACATAAAAGCACGGTCTGGTAAAAAACAATTAAGGTAGATTGACATCAGATTAAAAAAAACTGTGATTTCATTTTTTAAAGTTTTTTCTAGTAACTGAACTGACATTTTTGTGAAAAAAAAATTAATTACCTCTCATTTATGAGCAAGGCATTATGCGCTATGGAGTACAAGTTGCTGTGCCAAATTAAATGAGGCATGCTAGCCAGTGCTTTGGGTACTTTGCTATTGTCTGCAACTAGGGCAACTGTATTTGACAATTATCTATCTTTAATTCCAGTGAGCCTGCTCTTTCCCAAATGTCTTTATCTTTGATTCTATCCTGACTCCAAAGAGATAGATGAATGATAAATAAGATACTGTCACACATTTCATGTATAAAATGCAGATATATCATCCTGTCTGCCACAAGTAGATGGTGGGAAAAAGGATGCACTACAGGGAAGGGAACAGACTCTATAGATTGTAATTGGCATGATCATCACAGAAAATCCCTTACGCCAAACTTGGAATCAAATCTGGCACTAACAAGTCCCCTTTTACTCACTGGCCTCACCAACACCACAAATTATTTCCAACAAATTAATTTGCTGGGCAGTAAGGAAAGGGAACTTGACATACTCTACTGCAGGGTAAGGCAAAGGGATTAGGCAGGTAGTTAGAGCTTTTGCTATATAATATGTCAATGTAAATGATCATCAATTCATCATGTGCCTAAGCTTTAGCTTATTCAGCCACTGTAATAGACAAAAGCTAAAAGGGAAAAATCCGAACAGGCTTAAAAATAAATCTGTTATGGGAAACCATAAAATATATTTTGGAAACACTAGACATGGCCATTAAAATGTGGCAAATGCCAAAATGGATGTTTAAATTTTTTTGGATGGCTGGGATGGAAGAACTTTGGAAAGAAAGGAGTGAAGTACTAAGAGAGGTGACAGAGTGGGTTAAGGAAAACACACCTTGTGTGTTCAGTTAGCAGTGTATTGAAAATGTTGGAAATGCTGCATTAACTGAAGCAGGTGCACATTGCACAGCCAACACTGCAGCCACAAATTGAACCATTGTGCACTTCTTTGGTCCTGGGTGACAAACAGCCACGGGTAGGGAGGGGATTGATGAATCATGATGGGCGGGGTACATATCTGCCTCACATAACAAATATGGTGAGTCAAGGGATTAGTAGAACACAATTAAAAATACCCCCCTTCGAACCATAGCTTTGATAACCGTAAAACAAAATAAAATAGGTAAAGTAGGTGAGCAGCATGCCCCTCTCCAGAAGAGCTCCCTTGTTTAATCATCCAAGCAGTTATTCAAACATTCTTTCATTCTTCCTAAGTATATTCACCCATTGACACCATGATTTAAACTTTACTTTCTCTCATCCAGTCTTTTACAAGAATATCCAATCCATTCCCTATCCATTCAATATCCACCCTTTCTTTCAGTCATCCTTTCCTTCTTCCATCTATTTACCCAATATTCACCCACGCATCCATTCACACACTCATTTCACCCATCCTTTCTTTTAACCTTCTGTTCTTTCACATTTTCATCAAGACATCATTTTTAGCATACATTAGCATACATTATGTGAACTTTTTCTGAGTTGCAGATAGAGGAGGCCATAACTCAATCCCCGCTACAGCTGGTAAAGCGAGGGTTCACAATCACAAGTCACGATGAAGCCCTTGTAGCTAGCGAGTATAAAAGTAATTGTCAATAAGCAAGCAATGTGACTTACCACTGCCCATCCCAGCCGTCTCTTCTTCCCTTGCTCCTTCTGCTCCTGCAGCACAACTTGAGCAGTGTCACTCTGTGTAACTAGAAAGAAACATGACACATTTTTTAGATGCCACATACACCTCCCCTTATTTATTTATCTTTTTAAAAAATATAACCACACTACATAACTACAATTTGGTTATCACAGCGGCATCTTCTATCAAAATATATCACTCTGGGCATTTAGTTGGTTCATAATATTAGATAAGCCAGGTAGTCAAACTAACAAACAATGTTTCATTATGGCGTGGCAGAGCTAAATAGCCAGTGATTATGATGAGTCTGAATCATTGAAGCACAGTGAAAGGGTGGAATAATAATGGTCATTGAAAGACATATGGTGTTGGTTGGCTAATGCAATGGGACCTCAGACTTTTCAGCCATGCTGTACTGTCATAGGAACTGCTGGTATACTGTATAAATACATTACACAGCACACTATTTGGGGGTGGGAAGGTGGTCCATGACCAAGGCCACTCCCTTGTTAACTATTAGAGCAGAGCAAGAAAAAGAAAGCCTTCTCAACAAACATACATGGTGAATATTATTAATAATGCTAGGTTACCTCTGTCTGAAATGTTCACAGTAGACAGTAGAGTATCAAAAATCTGTTCTTAGTCTTATAATACCACAGGATACATGGGGGGAGAGAAAAATTACCAACAAATCAGAAGAAATCAACAGAATAGTAGAGACCAAAATAAGTCAGCTATAAAATAAAGAAAAAATGGTAATGCAGAGATAACAGGAATTAAACAGAAATTGGACAAGGGAGTTGGAAAAACGACAGTTTAAAAGATAAACAAGGTAAAAATAAAAGTAGTGTCATAGTGGGCAGAGGGAAACGTTAGGAAAACAATAATAATAAATAATAGGACCTACTGGGGTGAGCAGAGCCCTTTTCAGAGGCGCTGATGGTTAGTGCCTCATCCCCAGCTCTTTCCAGACTCACATAAATTATTGTGATTTTGATTTGTTATGTTTTAATTAAATGGGTAACTATATGTCATATCTAATTCGTCTTTGGAACTAATTGTTCAATAAGTGTTCAATAGATCTAACTTGGGGCCAGATGTATCAAGCTCCCGGTTTGCATTTCTAAAATAGGGAATTTTAAGAAATCGCTATTTTAGAAATGCAAAATGGGATGTATGAAAACTGCGAGCCGGTAATAGCGATTTCATAAAATTCGCAATTGCAATTTGTGAGTTGCGAATACCGAATTGCAAAAAATAGCGAATCGGTATTTGCAAATCGCAAATTGTGAAAATGGCAACCCGGAACAGCCTGATGACATCACAACCAGGAAGTGAGTCAGCCCATGCTGTTTCCAGAAACCTCACCCACAGGACCAGGCAGAGAGACCCAGCCAAGCACCAGGAGGGCAGCCTTGAGATCCAGGACCAAACAGGATCATGGCTACTGATGGTAATGTGAAGGAGAAAGGAGACAGGAAGCTCAAGCTCAAATTCAGTGAGCAGGAATTGGAGGTGCTCACTGAGGAGGTGGTCAGGAACCACAACAAACGTTTTGGGAAAAACTCACTATAGTACCTGAAAGTGAGAAGAGGAAACTGTGGTCAGAAATCCAGACCAAAATATTTGCAGTCGGTGTTGCGCAGCACTCCGTCGTGGTCGATACACAAGCGATGGTACGACTAGCGTTCACATGCCAAAGAGAGGGTAGCCAGCAGGCTAAAGAAGGCAAGGAGCACCGGAGGAGGACCACCCACCCAGACACTGCCCACACCAATTAAACATGGTGGAGTCCACACTGCTTCCTGAAGCTGTCTTTGGTGTCACTGACATTGACACGTCAGGCACACCCAGCACCAGCAACGGTTAGGGCAGTAATAATGTGTCTTCCCATATGTGCATGTAGAAATGGCCCTTAGGAAGTAGCTATTGGCATTATGCAGTGTGATAAGTAGTCCATGCCACATCTTACATAAAACACAACAATGCCTCATGGGAGTGGTAGTCCACACCCCTAAAGTGCAAATACCACATCAAATCAAGAGAGTGTTAAACCAAATAGAGAAACAACACAAAAGACTCTTAGTGATACTATTCCAATGTACATTTAATACTATTATTCAACTATTTGAGTACTGATCAAAAATTACATGCTGCACATTGTTGTTGCAGAGGTTCTGGGCCCTGACGTAGCAGAAGGTGGAAATGAGGGGGATAGCGAAACTCAGCCACAGTCCGACTCAAACACCAGTGAGTCCTTCATACATGCACCAACAAGACGCAGGGCAAGAGTGCTACCTCTCCCTGAGTATAACCTGGACTCTGATGAAATGCCGGATGAAGCACCCACACCACCCCAGAGGCTAGAAGCACTGACAGACAGCAGTCCCTGCCCCAGCGTCAGTCCACTCCCCTCGGGAGGTGTTGTGAAGCAGTCAGATAGTGCACAGAGGAAGGTGAGGGCCCATCACTGTTGACGGCTTTGAGGCTTCCATGCTGAACGTGCAGCAACTGCAATGTAAACACATGAGGTCAATGCACAGGCAGTTGGTGTCAATCAGTCATAACATGGGCGCAATGCACAGGCAGTTTGAGTCTCACAATGACAACATGGGATCAATGCAAAAGCAGGTGGATGCACTCAATGAAAACATGGGATCAATGCACAAGTAGTTCGAGTCTCTCAAAAACATGTGCAAGCTGCATGAGGGATAGCAAACAACAGTAGAAAACGCAAAGGAGATGACAAACACCATTAGGGAACTCTGCACTGTGATGCAGCAGGAGCATGTCAGCCACTGTAGGTGCCATCACCAATTGATGGGCAGGTTGGATGGGTTCTGCAGATCTGTTAATCGCCTCAATACTACAACTGCCCACAACTGCCTTTGATATCACAACGTGCTGTGGGCATTCAAGTGGAGATGGCACATTGCAGTTGGGATGTTGCACAAGGATTGGTGCAAATAACCAATGTTTTGGAGGCAATGCAGACAGCACAGAGTGCTACAAACAGTGAACTAGGTGGTGGGGATAGTGAGGAGCTCTCTAGCCTCAGCAGTCTCACAGCCCCTCTGATGGATCCTAGGCCTCACAGTACCAGACACAGTACTGTCTTTGAACCCGCTACAAGTGGTGCCACCAAGGCCACTGAGTGCTCAGGTTGAGTGCTGGACGTAGGAAGTAATGTTGAGAGGTACAGGGGACTTGCTTAACATGTAGCAAAGCAGTTATACTATGATGCTAATAGTGTGACATTGTTACTCACATCTGTTTGTGTATAGTGCATAGCTATGTCCTAATCACACATATATGACCTGAAGGCAGGCACTAAAGATACTACCTGCAGCAATACATAAAATAGACATGGTATTGTCATTACTTACATCAGAAATAGTTGCACGTGATCTCAGTACCACTTTGTTTGCCCTCTGCTGCACTGCATCTGTCTGCTGGGTGAAGGGATGGCAAGGGATCACCATTCTCATCTGAGTCCGGCTCGGTGGGTTCTACATGTATGCCCCTCGTTGTAGAAATGTTGTGCAAGATGGCACAAGTAGTCACGATTTTGTATGTTGTTTCAGGGCTGTATTGTAGGCATCTGAAGCGGCTCTTCAGCAGGCCAAAGGTCTTCTCAACAATGCTGCGCGTTGTCCTGTGAGCAGCATTATACATCCTTTCGGGTGGCGTTGCAGGACTCAGATAGGGCGTCAGTATGAATCACCACACAGCATAGGCACCGTCTCCTGGAATGACAGGAGACTATAATGAGTAATTGTTATCTGTGACATCACATATACATCAATGCAGCATTGTCAACTATTACATTACCCAGTAGGTATCCTTCGCCAAATTCCCCAGCAAGTAGTCTTGTGTATATTCCAACGTGCCAAAAGATGCAGGAGTCATGTGTGCTACCTGGGCATCTGGCCACAAAATCCATTACAGTTCTGGAGGCATTGCTAATTATTTGTCTGTTCATGGAATGTGTACTTTTACAGTTCCGATAAACATACTCTGTGGCCGATGGTGGACAGATAGCTACATGTGTCTCACTGATGGTGCCTATTACATGTGGGAATTGGGCAATCTGGTATAAATCTAATTTTGTCTGTAGTAATTCCTGTGGGATGTTGGGGAATCTTATGTGCTGTTGAATTTTGCTCAGCACTGCATTGAGAAATGCATTGAAAAATCATGAGAGAGCACTCTGGGAGGCCCCTCCAGCTGCTGCTATGGCTTCCTGATGCTAATAGGTGCAGGGAGCATAATACCTGCACATGTGTGGGTATGCTATTGGTGGTCCGGATAACCATCCCCTCTGTGTGTGTTGCGCTGCAGTATGGGTTGCAGATCAGCTATCAGGTCAAGTATCATGGCTGAGCTTAACCTGTACTTATAATATATCTCTTACTCTGTGTAGTCAAGAAGGATAATGCGCACTCTAAAAATGCGCTCCTGTCTCCTCCTCCCTTTCCTCAAACCTGCCAGGGTCCGCAACCTCCTCATCATCACGTAGAGTGCAGCCATTGTGGAAAAGAGGCTGAGTCATTCTGGGCCTCTTTGTATAGGTTGCACCTGTTTACCAGCTGATTTCACTTCATGGTAAATTGCACGTGTAAAAGGCCATTCTGCGAATATTTGAAATTTGCGATTTGTTGATGGATTGCTTTGCGAGATGGAATTTGTGATTCGCATTCTGTGTATCGCAAATTGCGACATGAATTTGCGAATCACATTCTGCGATTCGCAAATCCAGATCGTAATTTGCGATTTTCAGAATGCGATTCGCAAATTCATGTTGCTATTTGCGATACGCAGAATGCGACCTTCAAATTCATGTTGCAGTTGCAAGGAATCGCTATTTGAGCGATTCCTTATATTTGCACTGCAAATGCCTTTCATACATCGTGAAAGGCGATTTTACATTCACAAATGGTGAAATTTACCGATTCGCACCGTTTGCAAATGCAAAATCCTTTGATACATCTGGCCCTAAGTAATGGTAGAAGGAAGAAAAGACAAAGGAAATATCACAATAAATACAACAATAGTCTAATAGTCAATAGTTTTTACCGCCAGGGTCGGAATGACCCCCTATGTGTCATTAGCATTTATTTTCATGACACAAATGAACTAAAACATGTTTAAAAAAACAATGAATAAAGAGTCTATCATGGTGGATGAAAGCATAGTAATAGAGGCAAAAATGTTTGAGGTTCAAGGTACAAAATATAACTTTCTTCTAAAAATGTAAATGTGTTCTTTAAGTAGACCACCGAGGTGGTGGTGGAAGTCTTGCCCTCCTCTCATGGTGGTCCGGATAACCATCCCCTCTGGTGTGGGGGGCTACAGGTGTAGGGGCTGGGGAGGGTGGAGCAGTCTCCTGTTATGGCAGGGCTTCCATGTCTGTTGCTGGCTAGGTATGTTTTGTCCAGATGTAGAAGGACCACAAACAGGGGTTGATGTATCGGAATAGCCCTGCACATATAATGGTAAATGACAAAAAGCACTTCAGTGAGGGACCTCATTTTGTTGTTGTGATTACGTATTTGTAATATGAGCTCCCTCTGCACCTGCATAATGTTCTGGAGCTTTGTTACCTCCTGGCCCATCACATCTTGGATGTGTTATAATGCTCCCAAGACTCAGTCAGTGGTGACCTGGGTGACAATGATGCCAGTGGCCTCACTTTGCTAGCTCACAGATTACACACAAAACCCCTCCCCCCTCCCCACTACCCTGTGCCCTGGAAGCTGTGGGCCCCATCCCACTGGGTCCTGGCACAACTGGAAGCATTGTTGGTGTTGTCTTCACAGTAGCCATGACTAGAGCACACGATTGGTGTAAAGTTCCTCTGTACACAGGAAATGGAGCTATCCTGAGGATGAGGTGTGGGTGCAGCTGGGGTGGGAGGTGTAGGTGTGTGCTAATTGTGACTCACTGGTGCTGTCTGCCAAGACAGACCAGGTAGACCAGGCAGCTCCCTATCATTGTTTGCAGCAGTGGAGTCTTCACTGAAGGCCTGAGGTGTCTTCCATAGCAAATTGGGGCCCACTTACATGGGCGTTGGACCTGAAAAACATACAGACAATATGAAATTCAAATCTGGATTGTACCTCACATGTGTCTCATCTACAAATGAGGCAACCTAAAATAGTAAATTCAGATTCGTAGAATGATTAGCCCTTTGTGTGATTTTCATTATTTTACACATGAAGGCTGATTTACATAGATGCAGACTCCAGACTCCAGTAATGATATTGAAGAGATGTCCTGAAATACAAAATCTTATTTCTGAAGTGTACATTACATGTGCCAAACATTCAGTCTAACACAGTAGTGAAGAGATTTGAGGACTGAACCTTCCAAGGCCTAGCAGGCTTAAAAAAAACGGTAGTTCAGCCTAATGGCAGTAATGGCATTGGGCATCATATGGACACTGCAAAGTAAATTGTGTGTCAACACTACTTCTATTCAGCATGCCACATCGCGTAGTAGAAATTCTTGAATTACACACACGATGAATTATGTAAGCAATTACATCAATTCAATGTAGTAAAAAGAAGGTGTCAACATGCTTGAACAACACAACAGCTGACATTGTCACGACAAGGTGATTGACAAATGCACATCTTTTTTTGACATGTGTGCATACTTGGAAGTAAAGGGAGGTACAGCAACATTACATTGCACTATTATGTGGCAGATACAAAAATAGGGCATTATGGTAGTTGTGGCCATCTGCTAACACCATTGACAATACTTGTTTAAAAGTGAATTACACGTACATATTTCAATGTCTATAGTGGAGATGAACACATGTTTACAACATGTAGACAAATATGGCTATAATACGAAAAGGGGAAAATACTATTACAAGCACTGTACTGTCATGTGCAAATGAATGGCGTTTTGTATATGTTTTTTTTTAGTACAACTGCATACATTGAGAGAAAGCAAGGGACTAGGCAATCCCAAGAGATGATCCATGGGAAACAACATACTGATAAAACATGTTACTCATTGTTAATAAGGGAGCATGCGTAGACCACCTAGGCAAAATCGGCCCTAAAATACACTTTTGCACTACCAATCTGGGGAAAAGCATGCACACCACAAGTGAATTTACAGTCCCGAACATCACACGTACACTTATTATACCACTTTAAGATTGGACATATTTACCTGGCTCATCTCAGAATAATACTTCAGGTCTTTGTACCCCCACTGGGTCAAGATAATTATGCTGCTCCTCAACAGCAGGATCAAAGACCTTACCACACAATAAAGCATTTAACAGTGCTTGACCCAGTTCCTAAGAAAGGAAGGAGTCTGTTAATTAGCTTGTCAGACGCATCTTGACTGAGACAGAGCAGGCCCACTAGAACAAAGAAGATAACAAACATCTAAAGCCAACACAGGAGATGCTTGACTTTGAAATTTGGTGGGGCAAGATCAGGCATCTGTGTCATTTAGGAGTGAGTCTGAGGCTCTAACAGGAGCTTTTACTACAGACAACTTGAAGTCGCCATATCACAGGATTGGCCTTGGATGCCATCCTTCTAGAACCTTCTACCCCCACTTAAAAGTTCCAGCAAAAGGGAGAGACGGTAAGAAGACACTGGACCTGGGAGCGACAATGGCAAAGGATGCTCAGCTGGAAGGAGAAGCAACCTTATGCCTCACAGGAATGGACTATGAGACTTTGACTCCTCCTGACCCCCGAGACTAGGGGGGGTCTCTCCAGGGCCCCAGTGCTGACCTCCGTTTGCCACTTAAGGAACATTTGGAAAATGGACCTGATGGGGGTTCCTGGATTGTTCCCATGGAGAATTCTATGGACTTGTCCTGGACTCCACTGTCTCACAGTTGCCCCAAAATAAGTCATGTGGCTCTGGGGAGTGAGGCAAGGAGGGTGTTTTACTGGCTGCATGTGAATGGGTTTTGCAACATACTGCTACCAGCAGGGAAAGAGCATCAGGATCCAGAAAATCCAGCTCCCCATGAAAAACGCATTATTTGGTGACCAGAAGGCCTGATACAATGCACCTGGTGGCTAAGGTTGGCCACCAGGTGCACTATGATCCAAGATCTGTTAATTTTGGTCCAAAGAGGCCAGGAAAATGGGCCTTCAAAGTCTGGCCTCCATGCAGAAAGAAATGAACAGATGAATGCATAGCACTTTGACTGATTTCCTAATTATTCCTCTGAAGATGGACAATCCCCTTGGGTTCAGTGCAACATTTATAGTTATGATTCTCCTGGAGATGTACGTAGGGTCCCCTCCCCGAGCAAACATTTGCCCCCCGGGGCCCCATCACCCAGGGCTTGACATGCGTCAACATGTTCTGGGCACTGAATCCACGGAGGACAAAGTTAGTCCAAGGTAAAGAGAGTAGGGCCTATAGGGTGCTTACCTGACTCCATGCCCATGATTGGGGGAAATCCTCTGTCCTTGGCCAACATGGGTTGGACGCACACTGGATCCTGCTTCTGCTCACTGTTGCCAGCCCAGGAGATAGCACTGAAGAAGCTATCTTCCATGCATGCCAGCGATTGGTGCTGTGCTAGTCCTCTGTGGGAAGCTGGCTGCGGTGGTGGGGTCCTTTTTTGCCCCCCGAGATGCTCCCAACTTTACTCTGAGCCTGTGGGTGCCCCAGGTGGGACTGAGGCACCAAACGAATAAAAAAAAAGAAAGACGGCTTCAGTTAAACAAAGGAAGGGAGTAGAAGGCACCCCCTCATTACTATTTGTTGCTACTAGAAAAAGAGCTCCATAGATGGCTAAAGTCTAAAATTTGTTGCTTGTGATGCCCATGGAATGGCAGAAGAACCACCAACAGTGTGCTGCTGTGTAGGAGAGAGCTGTAGGAAGGAAACAGCCCCCCTCCTGAAATGATTCTTGAAAATTAACCATAAGTCTCCTGGAGCCCTAATATGACCCAGGAGAGGTTTCCATTGATTTTAAGCACTCACAGAGCAGAAGCTTTTGCGCTTGGGCTCTAGGGTGTAGGAGCCTCTTGTGGGTAATCCTATGACTGGAGTGGCAGTCTTACAGTGGTACAAGAAAGACTTTGACCCACATGCTTTTTAATTTAAAATGCTTTGTTGACAAGATTGATGTAATGTTTGCAATTATAATGAATGGTATATATTATCAATGCTGTTCTTATTCAGTTCAAAGAGTGAACTATGTTGAATCATAACATGTGGGTGCTTTTACTAATGTGGTGACAGCTTGACAAAGCCAGTAGACATCTCTTATTTATAATGACACACTAGTGGGGTCATTACGACCCTGGAGGCCGGTGGTACACTGGCGGTAACACTCCAACAGGCTGGCGGTGTTCAGTCAGTGAATTATGACGGTGGTGCATTAGCCACGGCCATACTGCTGGCCCCTCCACTTGACTGCCAGGCAGTCATAATCCCCAACCACCAGTGCAGGGGCCCCCAGGCACAGCCCCACCGCGCATGTCACTGCCCGAATTTCGGGCAGTGAAATGTGCGACGGGTGCTACTGCACCCGCTGCACATCAACATTGCCGCTGGCTCTATTATGAGCCGGCTGCAATGTTGATTTGACTTTTCTGCTGGGCCAGCGGACGGAAATGCTGTTTCCGTCCGCTGGCCCAGCGGAACTGTCAAAATAGGGAGCCAACAATACAGCCAGCTATTGTGGTGCCTGCGGCTTCGGCGGTCTTCTTGCAAGACTGCTGAAGTCGTAATGAGGGCCAAGGGGTGTAATGTGATGTGAGGGTGCCCTAAAAGGTATTTCCATTTATATGATGTACATAATTGTGATTTAGTGCATAGTAGTTAGTAGTGTGTTAGTAATAAAGGTACTTTTCTTTTTATAAGAAAAGACACTCAAGATTGAGTACTTATTACTTGTGAAGGACTCTTGGCAATCACAAGTAATAACCCAATTTCTTGGACTGTGGTATTTCTTATGTCTTTCTTCCCTCCTATGTTTTGACCCCTTAGTAAATTGTTTTCTCACACTTGTAGATGGAAACCAAAACATTACTTCGGACTTGAGACAGTAAGCTTACAAATGTACTCTTCCAACTATCAACCTGCAGGAGTGTCTCCCTCTCTCCCTCGCTCCCTCTCTCTCTCTTTCTGTTTCCTCACCTCCTTCTCCCTATAGTTTGAGTCTTTGTCACCACCCTTGACCTCGCTGAATGATTTGTACCAACCTGCAAGAGAAGAGGGAGGAAGTGGCTTTGACATCCTTATGCTTACAATGCCATGACCATGAAAGTTTCCCAGACTCATACAAAATGGAGTCTGAAGCCAATCTTCTGCAGGTTATGGCACACTCAATCAGAAAGATTCAAGGCAATCTTGTTTTCTTTATTTGAAATTATTTTATTATACAAGAAGGAAACCATCAACAGTCACCTTTATCAAGATATTTGACAGGTTACATTTCTCCACATAATCAATGAAATAATCTTTTTGCTATGCTGGTAAGCCATTATCCCTTCTCCCTACATCACACCTAACTTGCTTCCTTGCTAGACAGTGTAGCATCTTCACAAAGCATATGCTGCCACACATGTGCTCCCATAATTTTGCCAGGGTTTTCCGGAGCTTTGCCTACTTTTGTGGGAATCCCCTTCCTTCGTATACTTGTTTAACTGCAAGCATGCACCAGTACATATCTTCCTTCCAGGTGCATATGCCTAGTGGGCCGTTTGCTCCCTATATCCTTACAATATTTATTTTTTCCACAATTAACCATAATACCACTAGCAACTTAGTATATTTTGATGGACTATCGTCTCCTCGTAGATTAAGTACAGGTGCTTTGCCGGATATCCCTACTTGAACCCATGTTGCTGCACAAAGACAATCCCTAACTGTGTCCCAGTAGTGTTGAATCCTTGCACAGGACCAGTCTGTATGTATGACGTCTCCCACCCGGTCACACCCCCTACTGCTTTGGTTGGTGCTCGCCCTCCCTATCCTATGTACCCACTTTCTTGGTGTAATAGGACCTGTGCAGTATACAAAATTGTATATGGCGGAAAACACCAACCACATTGCGACTTCCCCAGGGGGGGCTTGTAGAACTTCTTCCGATTCTCCTTCTTCAAATTGACCTCACATATTGCTGCTATTTTCGCAGGGCTAAGATACGCTCTATGATATATGTAGATGTTTATCAGTTTAAACCTTGCATTCCTGGATACCTTGTATATCTGGGTTGTGATGTTTCCCCATTGTTCCTCATCTATATTTTCCCCAATGTCAGTTTGCCACAGGGTTCTAAGGGTCTGTAGCGTCTGGAGCTTGTCTGTGTGCAACTCGGTATATCTTTGAAACTACCTTTTTATCTCCCCCCTATCTTGCAAATAGTGTGCCATCCTGTGTGTGTGGGTGGTTCTTGTGAGCCCCGCTTCCAGTGTCTCTGTATTAGTGCTATCAGGGATCTGTGTGTGAGGAACAACCCGGGGGGTGCTCCGTATGTTGTTATTAAGTCTGCATATGTCATGAGTTCTCCGTCCCTGAAGAGCTCTCCTATCATTGTGATCTCATGGGTTTCTAGTTTTTGAATCCCTTTTATATAGTTCCCACCTGGAAGTAGAGTCAGATATTTCAGGGGGAGCTCCGGACTGTATGGGGTTCTTGTTCGAGTTTGCGGTAAAGCACGTTTCCAACATGCTTCCATGACCTGATGTTCGTGTGTCTTAGTTTTTTTCGTTCCTCCCTGTGCTAATAATATCTCTGCAAGGGTTGTTGGTACTCTTTCCTTCTCAGGGTCCCCGATTTCTGTGGATGTTACTTCATGCCATTCCTCAGCCAGCCACTGTAGCTGACCTGCCAGGTAGTATAGTTCCATGTCTGGAGCTGCCAGCCCTCCCTCTCTTGTGGGACGTTGGAGCTCATGCAGTGCCAGTGTGTTGCGTCCCGTCCCCTAGATAAAACTAGTGAGCTTGGAGTTAATCCCTTTGAAAGTCGACCAGGGTATTAGTACCGGCATGTTCGAGAAGCTGTATCATAACCTTGGCAATGCCACCATTTTAATCAGGGCAACTCGGCCAGCCACCGACAGCGGCAAAGTTTGCCAGAATTTGGTCGTTGCTTTTAGTTGGTGGATGGCAGAATAGACTTTTCCATCTAATAGATCTTTTAGTTCATGATAGATATTGACCCCCAGGTATCGGAACATTGTCGGCGACCATCCCAGATTCTTGACTGTTGTAATCTGGGGCATCCCCTTCTGTAGTGGGGATAATAATGATTTCTGCCAGCTGATACGGAGGCCCGATTTGTCTCCAAACCAATTTAGCAGGGCTATGACTCCGGGGAGGTCCCTATAGGGATTTTTTCGGAATAGTATCATATCATCTGCGTATAGTGCTATTTGGTGTAATTTGTCCCTTATGTTTATCTCTTCATAGTGTTCACCTGTTCTGGCCCTCTGTGCTAGTGGTTCTACTGCAATGGCAAATAGCAGTGGAGATAGTGAGCATCCCTGCCTGGTGCCTCTTCCCACGTTATAGGAGTCCGAAATAGTTCGCCCTGTACGCATCCTTGCCATGGGTGAGGCATATAACAGATTAGCCCACCTCATGAATTCGGGGCCTAGTCCCATCCCTTTCATTGCTACTTGCAGGTAATCCCATTTGAGGGTATCGAACGCTTTCTCTACATCCTCCACCAGTACCGCTGCTGTGGCAAGGTCTGGTACGCCCGAATGCATTATTCCTATCAGTCTTCCAATGTTTATGGCTGTATTACGGTTTGGGATGAAGCCTGTCTGATCGGGGTGAATCAATTTTTCCATATGTGGCATCAACCTAGTTGCAAGGATACTACTCAATATTTTGTAATCCATGTTCAGCATGGAGAGCGGGCGGTATGATCGCACATCAGTGGGCAGGCGATTTGGCTTTGGCAGTGGAATTACTATGGCTTCACTCATGGTTCTAGGCAGAGTGTCCCTCTCAAGTGCCTCCTTGTACATTTCACTGAGCTTTGGTGCTAGTATGTCGGCATTTTCCTAAAATTCTGCCGGAAGCCCATCTGCCCCCTGGACCTTTCCTCTAGCCATTGCCTCCACTGCCACCGTCACCTCCTGTTCTGTTATCTCTCCCCCTAGTGTTTGTTGTTCTTCTTTTCCCAGTGTTTTAGTCCAGATTTTCTCCAGGCCTATCAACCAGTCTGGCTCCAGGGGTGTAGTGGGGGAGGCGTATAGTTCTTTGTAGTAGTCGGCAAAGCTGGAGTTAATCTCCTTCTGACCATATAGTCTCTCGCCTTCTTGGCTCATTATCTCCATCACCAGCAACTGTTGCCTAGGTGGGGAAGCCAGCCAGGCCAGCAATGGTCCCGCCTTGCCCCCCTCCATATGGTGCCTGTTGGTGTATTTTTTATAATCAAACTTCCTTAGTCTTTCAAAGGTATTCGCTATTTTGTTTTTAGTCTTGGTAATGCTAGGAGCCAAGCTAGGGTTATCTGGTCTGTTACGTTCCATTAATCTTAGGGCTTTTTCTTGTTTTTCCAGTTCCCCTTCTATCGCTTTCTTAACCCTGTATGTTCCTGCCATGCACTGACCCCTGATTGTAACCTTGAAAGCCTCCCATTCTTGTTCCCGGGTGGGGGTCGAGCCTGCATTGTGCGTAAAGTACTCCTTAATTGCTTCTCGGATTGTGTGCTGGTATGCACTATCCCCCAATGCTTCTACATTTAATCGACAGTCCGGCATGGGAGGGTGGTCTCTTCGCCAGTCTAGTGTAAGTAACAGTGGGTTGTGGTCCGATATTGTGCGGGACAAGTATTCTGCTCTGCGTACTGTACAATTTATATCTGGGGAAGTCAGGATTGAGTCTAGTCGGACATGTAAATCATGCACTGGTGAATAGAAAGAGTAATCTCTTTCCATCAGGTGGAGGTGTCTCCAGGAGTCTATCAGGCCCCAGTTCGATTGCCAGCCTGCAAAGTCTCTGGCTGTTCCCCGAATAGTGGAGGTTTCTAGCGGCGGGTGTGATCTGTCTAGTGTCGTGTTTGCTATGCAATTGAAGTCACCTCCTATTAGTATTGTTTGGGTGAGGTAAGTTCCCCATTTTCGGGACATCCCCTGTAGGAATGTGTTTTAATCCTGATTTGGGGCATAGGTACCCGCCAATGTGATGTCCCTTCCATCAACACGCCCCCTCACCATCGCAAAGCGCCCATCTCCATCTATCTGCGCATCTATTTTTTGGAAGGGGGTGCCAGGGCTTATCCAAATCAGGACCCCTCTTGCGTATGCTGAATATTCTGTGGCATATATTTGTCCTCTCCATCTTTTTGACAGTGCTATTACCTCCTTCCCTATCAGGTGAGTCTCCTGTAGAATCGCTATTTGTACTCCTCGCCGTTTAATCTGATTGTACACTTTATATCTTTTCCATGGGCTGTTTAGACCCCTAACGTTCCAGGTAAGTATCTTACAATTTAGTGATCTGTCTGTGGTCATCTTTTATGTAGAGATCTTCCCGAGTGACTGCGCCCCGGAGTCCTGTCTAATTTGCCTGTTGTGTGAGTCTGTTCCCCCTGGTCTTTGTCCCATATTTTAACTTGTTAACTTATCTTTTAAACAAACCCCTAGCCCCAGAACCGGTTTCCAACTGTCCCCGTCCAAACTTTCCCCAATTTAACAATCTTCGTGTGTGTGGGGGACTGGTCTAGTACCGTGTGCCAAGCCCTTAGGCACCGTGCCAACGCATGTCTGTCTTGTTGTGTAGTAGAGCCCCTTAAGCTCCTAAGCCTTGTTTATTTTTGTTGCTCTTTACTTGTGGGTTGATCGTTCGATCATGGAGCCTTGCCGTTGGTTCATTTCCCTTTATTGCCTTTCTGGTCTGGGCTGCCTTGTCCATGTCACTTATGTTTAGTCTTCTGTTATTGCTTACCCTCTTTTCGTTTCTCGTCTGTTCTCCATGTGTTTTTTTATCCAGTTAGCCCTCAGATGATCTCATCCGATGATCTTGGGGTGTCCCTAGGAAGGCCTTCAGTTGTGTCTTGCGAGGAGCAGGATATTTCATCTGGTCCCGAATCTTGTTCCTGCTCTGAGAAGGGTTCAGATCGTTGTGGGGATGCAGCCGCAATCTCCCCAAGTCCCTGGGCCGCCATGGCTCTCACTGCGTCTTGTTTTTCTTTAAGTGTCTTTGACGGTGGCGGGGCTATATCCGCAGCGTATCTTTCTTTCTTCCGTGTTGGCCCTCGTCTTTTCCTGTTGTTTTCTGTTGTGCCGTGTTTCTCTGTTGGGCTTAAGTCATCCATCCATTCCTGCACTTGTTGTGGAGTTGTAAAAAAGAGTGTGTTGTTATCTGTGAAAATCTTTAGTTTTGCTGGAAACAGCATGGCGTATTTGATGATTTTCACAGATAACAACACACTCTTTTTTCTCTCAGGCGGCGTTTGACGTCCAGGAAGGTGGCTCTTAATCTTTGGGTGTCTCTGTTGAAGTCCGGGAAGATCATTATTTTTTGTCCCCCTATGATAATTTCTCCCTTTTGTCGTGCTTGCGATAGAATGAGATCTCGGTCTTTAAAATGCAGGAGTTTTGCTACTATCGGGTGTGGTCTGGCACCGGGGGGAGAGGGTCTTGCTGGTACTCTGTGGGCTCTCTCGATTGCGAAATATTGCAATAGCCCCTCTGGTGCTATTTCTTTGCGCATTGTTCCAAGTAGGATTCCATGTCTGGTGCATCCTGTTCTGATCTCTGCGGGACGCCCACCAATCTTAGGTTGCTTCTTCGTGCCCTGTTTTTGGCATCCTCAGGTCGTGTTTCGAGTAGTAGTATCCTGGGTGTCAGTAAGGACACTGTTTTAGTAAGAGTTTTGTTTTCAGGTGTAAGTTGTGCTATTGTTTTCTCGTTTACTGTCACTCTGTTGGCTAATTTTCTGTGGTCGTCTCTGAGGAGGGTTAGGTCAGAAGATAATGTGTAAATTTTGTTCTCTAGAGCTTCTCTAGATGCCTGGGTCGCTTGTAACATGTAACTTGTCTAATGTAGTGCTCCCTTCTGTTTCTCTGTGCGTGTCTTCTCTTTGTGGGCCTGCCTCATCTCGTGGGCTTTCTCCTTTTTTTGGCTTGCCCATTGTCATGGAGTTGTTTGTATTTAGTTAGTTGTTATCCTTGTTCTCTAGTTTCGTCTCCTCTTGTTGTTTTCCCTTCTTCTCTTTGTTATTTATTTTATTACCTTCCTCCTCCTCCTCCTCTTCTCCCCCGGGTTTCGTTTTTCTTGTTTGTTCTGCCCTGTGCTAGCCTTTCCTGCTTTTGCCGTCCCTTTGTATGCTGATCTTTCCTGTAGCTGCTTGATATTTGGTCTGCCCAAGGGTGCCCCCCTTCGACTCCGATTTGCTGATTTTCACCCTTTTATTTCCAGCATCGATTCTGAGTGTCCGGTTCGGGCACTCTAATTTACTCTTTCAGCCTTCGCTCGGTGCTTTGCGCCATAGGCAGCCCGTCCCCGCGTCCCCGGAGGAGGAGCGCGATTAGCCTCGGTATGAATTTCCTTTCAGTTATTTCAGTCCGTCTCTTCTCTCGGTTCTCGATCGGGGGACTCGAACTATGTTATCAGATCTCACAGTGCCTCCCCTGTTGCGTTTCCGTCCCGGCACCCTCGCGCCCAGGCAGCGTACTTGTTTTTTTAAGTCGGGGGGGTCGGTCCCGGTTCCGAGCTCCTGCTTTGCTCATCGTGTTTCCTTCCCAGCGGCTGGGCTTGTTTTCTCCTCCGCCCGACGCTCTTGTTCAGGGCACGTTATCGCTTCCTCGTGGGGGCCGCCATTTTGTTTCCCTGCTCCAGGTCAGCATCGGGTTATGGGACTCCTTCAAGGACGGCCATAGCGCCTCAGACATTCGCTTATTCTGAGCTCCGGAGGCTCCCCTCCATTTCCCTAATTTGTTTTGGGCGGCTGCAGGGCCCGGGGCATCAGGATTATTTTGCGTTGGTCGGTGGCTGCCGGGAGCTCCGCTTTACGCGTGCTGCTCCATCGGCCTCTAGCCACGCCCCTGTACTCTGTTCACTTTGACGTGAGCCATGGGCTTCTGATATAGTAGTTTTACCCAATGTCTATATTTAGGACCCACCCTTTCTCCTACTCCAAACATGTAATTCCATTCTAATGAATCAAATGCCATTTTTGCATTTGAGGAAAGCAAGGAAGGAACAACCTGCAGAAGTTACACCTGGCCCCCCCTTTGTGACATGAATCTGAAATGGTAAAGATGTCCCAGGTTTATTACAATCCTCAACAGCTACTCACCAGTAGTTTTGCTAATATCTTTATTTCTATGTTAAGCAGTAAGATTGGCCTATGTGAACCATATTCGCTTGACATCATGCTTTCCTTAAGGATCGTAACTATAGTGGCTAGGTGCTGGTCAAAAGGGAACTGGCCCTAGTCTCTGCCCTCTTTAAACATCTCAATAAGATAATACATTTATATAGTTCCACTGGTAGGCTATTTGGGCCTACCGCTTTGCTCAATCTCTGCTCACAGCCTCTATCACACCTTTGTCTAGTACTCCCCTTTATTCTTTCAAGACCATAGGGATAATTGTAAAAGTTTTTAGGTCCCTGTTCCATCTTCCTGGTAACTCGTGTCAGGCTCAGATTAGATATTAGAGTTTGGATATTTAAATCCAACCATTGCTAAAAGGGTAGTTATATCAAGATATAGATGTATTTACAGCAAACTATGGGGAACCAACTTTGTCAGGCACTTTGGAAAGAAATTAGTTTGAATCCCTCGGCTCTAGCCCAGCAGTATCTGGATCAGGTATTGGATGATAATGGCGACCTGGTGCCTTGATGCAATGGAATGCACCTTCCCCTGTAGGCTATTCCACCTCTTTCAGATGTCATCCATTGTGCGTGGATACTGTCCCACGGAGTTCACCCTGTCCACGATCCTCTGCCATAGCTTCATCTTCCTGGCAATGGATATCTGCTGGACCTGTGCACCAAACAGCTGTGGCTCTACCCTGACAATTTCCTCCACCATCACCCGCAACTCCTCATCAGTGAAACAGGGGTGCTTTTGTGGGGACATGCCTATTGTGTCTTGTGTGTGTTGCACAGAGGGTGTTCAGTGTTGTTGTATGCGTGACGGATGTATAGGTAGATGTGGTGTGTGTGAGCAGTTCTCTAAGGGATTGGCCTGGCAAGGTGTAGCAGTCTTTTTGTGTTTACAAAGGATTGTGGGTTATGTGGGGGGGTGTTTTATTGTGCTGTTGGTGGGTGTGTAGGGTGTGTGTGTATGTGTCAGGTGTGGGTTTTTTGTTCTGGCCAATGTTGGCTTGAAGTGGTTTGGGGTGCCCAATTCCACCATGGCGGTGTGCACCGCCAATAGCTGATCACTGTTAAATGTCCACTGTGGTGATTCGTGGGTCATAATTTGCTGGCATGGAGGTGAGGGCGGTGGTTCCAACAGTTTTCCGCACTGGTTGGGTCTGGCGGACTTGTGGTTGTAGCTGGTTTCTGTCGGTTTTGTGATTGTGTGTCCTAATCTGGCAGGATGATTACCGTATCTGTGGTTCTCTGTTGACGGCCGTCAGCACGGCGGTCTTCGGAATAGACTACCAATGTCATAATGACCACCTATGTGTTCAAATTTTAGTTTGTTCTACTGTCAATAGGTGGGTGCATGTAGGGTGGCCTTAGGTATGGTAATTTGGGGTGTTTTGAACTGGGAGACTAACAGATGTGTGATTGGAGTGATTCTTTGAAAGGTAATTAATTCTGGATTTGCAAAGATGACAGCTAGGAAGTGTCCAGTAATATGTGTGGGTTTGTGGATGATCTAATGTAGGGTCAGTGTGTCTAGGCCAGTGATAATAGGTCTTGGACGTAGCATATTCAGTTTGTCAAACCAGATGTTTTGATCAACAAGGATGCAAGGGATGTTGTGTAGTGTCATAAGGTTTTAAAATGTGCCTAGAAAAGTGCCTGGGAACGTTGGACTGCTAGATGGTGGTCTGTGAAGACAGTAACAGGAGGAAGTTGGCATAAGGGGGCATCTAGTCTTTTCCTGAAAAGAGTGTTTCTTGTAGCAAAGCAATCCTACATTCTATTTGAGATAAATGCATAAGCACTCTCTGTTTCTTATTAGGGTACGTAGACCTTTAACATTACATGACACTACTTAGGATTATTTATCATACAGACAGATGGCAAAACAAAAGTAGTACATATATATTCATCTTAATAAGGTAATTTAAATGCATCCAGTGAGACAACCAAAAATGTAAATAACAGGTAGATCATATCAGCACATGGTGATGTAAATAAGGTAGAGAAAGAAAAGAAGTAGAGGGTAGACAGAGGGATATGAAGGGGGGGACAAAAAGTGATAGGAGAAGATGGTAAGAATCCAAAGAGACTTCATTCGTATCAAACTACAAACTACAAAAAAACATATCAATTGGGGAGGCCACAAAGAAACTTAGAGACATTTAAAAATAAGCAAGCCAAAATGTTAAATAAAAAAATAAAAAAGAAGAAAAGACAAAATGGAAAATAACCAAATAGAATTATGTATGGGCATTGACCAACAAATGAGGACAAATATGCACATGGGGTCATGGGAAGAGTGCACATATAAGTGAAACATCTAGGATGGGAATTCAGGTATGACAAACGATACCTGAAGAATAATAGAAAATAAAATATAGTCAAGAACAGTATAATTTATATGATGATAACTACTATACTATAAATTCAGCATTGGAGAGAAATGAAAATTAAGCAAATTAGTCAATATTTGATGTAGTGAAAAAAGGGGGAAAAAAAAGGGTGTTCAAGTTTTCCAAAGGTCCTTCTCTTCCTATATTCATTGTGATATGAAGCTGTTTAGGTAATTTGGAGAGTCAAAATAATAAAATCTATCTTTATGAGTGTCTTTGAACAAACAAGGATGGACAAGAGCATTCATGGAACGAAGGGCAGGACGGAAGGCCAGCAATTAATTCTATCAAGCTGCCATTGCACAAGCGACATCCTGAGAGAAGACCTTCTGACCTGACCAAAGCATTTCTTTTCTTTGTGTCACCGCTGACTGACCGACACAAAAGCAAGACCGAGTTGGTATATTCCAAAAAGAGAACTATGATTGCTCTTGGGCATGCAGATGAAGAAGTTGCTGAAGATTTAAGACCCACCCAGTGTGCACGTTGCAAGTTCAGCTGTATGCTTTCTTTAAGTCTGGCAATTTTTGGGATATGCACGTTAAGAAAGGTGAGCATATCGGAACACCATGCACCCTAAGTAATTCCATAAACTCTAAGATTACGGTGTCTGTTTTAGTTTTCCAGGTCTTCTGTTTGCTATTTTAAAAGAGATATTTCTTTAGACATAACCTCAATCTTGACTGTTATATCCTGTACACTGCTAATACATTGCTCCACTTCTGTTACTCTTGTTTCAAGACTTAACCATTTTCCTCTATTCTCTGGAGTTCAGCAGGGGTTCCCATAACACAAATCTTTAAACATTTTATTTCATCCATAAGGTCGTCAAGCATCAAGGGTAGTGGAGATTTTGTTGGTGAGATTGGTCTTTTTTATGCCTTTTGTGGACAATAGTTGTGGATTCTTTATGCACAGAAGGCATTGTTGCCATTCAAAATATAGATCTAACACTGGAGAATGGAACAGATTCTATTGTGGTACTATTGAAGTAGTGTAGGTTAGGCACCAGAAAAATTTGATTCGTTAACAACTCAAGTGGCAGAAATGTTGAAAGAGTCTTAGAGTTTGTACAACAGGCTGTAGTTACAAGAAGGACTTCTTGTTGTGGAGGAAAGCTGTTAAGAAAGGGTGCAGAATAATGCCTTGTATAGGTAGCAAGAAATAACAGTTATTGCCCAAATAAATATGCCCTTATCTTTGAAAAAACTTGCTTGGGAATTTAATTGAGGTCTGCAGCCACCAACCACATTTCACATTTTATGGGGTGTGGCAAATATTGTGAGGCAACTTGAGGAATCGTGATTTTCATAACGCGCCCTCATAAAATGGTGGCACCCGACGAGGCCGCCGAGCTTGAGGGAAAACAAAGTGGGATGTGAAAAGAGACAAACCATTTGAAAACTGGTCCAAATTTGAAAGAAAATAGTTCCCCCTTTGCTATTGAGAGCTGCTTATTACCGCGTGTGCCTATGGAAGCAGTGTTGCGGTGAAAGTCTTTATTTATCCCGAGGTGGCACGGAGACTCAGCAAGCAGCGGCCATCTTTTGGGCGGTCAAGCCACACCCTATATCTGCATACTTCTGTTCTGATAATTAACTAGAACTCGCTGTATGGTGCTTATGGTACCACATTATGTTTCCTTTGTCCTGGAAGTTTCCTTAGGCGGCCAGTAGTGTTACGTGACCTAAAAAAAAGATTACAAAATTGGGAAGCTAAGGATATGGTTCAAGCCTCCCAACAGAAATAGTGATTGTGTCTGATCAGCTAAGGAAGCCCTAAGAACATGATGTGGTTGGGAGACGTAAGGAGGTCAAAAGGTAGGATCTCTTGATATTTTCCAAAGGTCAGCCTTAAAGGAGTGGTCATCTTTTTAACCTGTTCAGGGGTTTCCTTGGGACTCATGGAATTTGCCGTTCTTGTGCCCATTTTTCATCAAGGTACAGCCCGCTTGCCCCACTGTCCAATAGGAACAAAGCCTTTTTATTCTGTCCATTAGGAAGTTCCAGAAGCATTGGCAAGAGAAACAAGGAAGTAACCAGTTAGCTGGAAGAAGAAGTAGAAGGGTTTCCTGACTTTCCTGTCCGATTCCCTCTTACAGAGGATGTGATTTATGGATTTGTGGGACCATTGCGGATTAAATGACCAGAGGAGTCAAAGTACATACATAATCCATGCTTTCTTCTATATTCCTTTTATGCCTCAACAAAGGCTCCATGAGATAGCCCAAAGTGTATAGTCTCCTCTCCTTAAGATGAGGAATTCTTGGGAACAGGAGTGGCAATCATTCGAGCCCTGAGACAAGTAATTCCTGGGGTTTGCTGAACTTCTGCCCTGCGTCCTTCAAATCTGTATTCATTGAGTAGGTGCTCAATGGACAGGGCCTGATCCATTAATGCTGCCATTGTTTCTGCATGGGGTGAATGTACCAGTTCATCTTTTACTTCCTCACGAAGGCCCCTGTGAAAGAGTGTGACCAGAGCCCCTCCCACCCATGTGGTCTCAGCTGATAACTGGCAGAAACAAGTGCTGTATTGCAGAACAATTTGATTACCCTGCTGAATGTCGCAAAGAGCTACTTCAGATGAAGTCGCTAAACCAGGTCTTTTAAACATCCATTTAGAAGCTGTGAGAATGGTTGCATAGTCAGAAGGGCTCGTGTCTTCTGCAGCTGCTGAAGGGGTTGCCCATACTATTGCTAGGCCTGATAGGGTGCTGATCAGAAACCACATTTAGTTTTATATAAAGTAAACTGGCCCACGCGGAAGACAAAGAATACTGTCAGGGAGTAAAGAACTTCTTTTAATTTGGTTGTCTCTCCAAAAAAATTAAGGGTTGATGAAGAAAGGGATGGCATGTCAAATGCCCTGGCAATAAGTGTTTGACAGAGGGCCAAATGTTCATTTCGCAGTTGTTGCAATTCTTGAGCTTGTTGTTGAACTGTCTGAACCAAAGCTTGTGCAGGATCCACCAGTCCAGCTGGAGATAATTCTTGTAAAGCTTCCATGCTTCCACAGTCCAAGTGGGAATTTGGGTGTTGCAATCTGTCAAGTTACTCAGTGGACTTAGGGACACATGTACGTAGGTTCAGATTTGCAAGTCGCAAATTGCGAGTTGCAAATCCGAATGTTGGATGGTGTCCTTGACACCGTTTGTGATTCGCAAGAGTGTTGCAAATGACCACCTCATGTTTATTCATGAGGTAGGTCGCAATTTGCGACCCACTTGAGAACGGCCCTCACCATGTCTGTGACTGCTACTCAATAAAGCAGTTTTTTTTTTTGTAATGCAGCCCGTTTTCCTTAAAGGAAAATGAGATGCATTACAAAAACAAAAAATGAAACATTTTCGTTTCATTTTTACAGACTGCCTGCTCTGAAAAAATGTTTACAGTGACATTCACAACATTTGAAATGGGTGCAAACTGCGATTGTTTTGCGACCGCGTTCGCGGTCACAAAACAATCCTACATTGCACTGCAAGTCGCAATTAGGAAGGGAACACCCCTTCCTAATTGCGAGTCGCAAACCCATTTTGCGATTCGGTAACCAGGTTACCGAATTGTAAAACAGGGTTTGTGCATCACGATGTGCTTTTTGCACATCGCAAACAGCCAAATTTGCTGTTTGCGAAGGCAAAAAGCTACCTACATGTGGCCCTTACTTCTTATTTCAGCCTATGAGCGATGTTAAAATCCACAAGTCCAGGTTTTGACTATCCTTGTCTTCCAAAGGTAGGAGTGACCCCAAGGAGAGGAATATCTCCATTCCAACCAACGAACAAGGTGAAGAATGGCCCTGTGTGTCCCCTTTCAGATATCCCCAGTCTGGAGGTACATGTTTAGGGTGTCCCGCTGCATTACGTACGATGCCAGGGAGGCAGAGGAGAAAATCTCAGGTCCTGCTGCTACCTGTGGCGTGACAGTATGCTCCATTCCTGAGGCCCAGGCTCATCAGGGAGTTGCTGAAAAAAAGGCAAACAAGGATAGGGACATGAATAGAGGCAGCATCTTCCCAATATCTCTCACTAGAAGGATACCCTTTTCAATGCAACAAAAATTGTGAACGGATTCAAAAGACCAGAGTCACAAATGTCCTGAAACTCAAATTCAGGAACATCGTCCACCAAGACTGGTAGAGGTTGAAGGAAAACACAGTGGTAGGGATCAGGAATGTAGGGCTTCTATTGAGAGATAGGAAAGACAGGATGCACCTTCCATAAACGTGGCAATTGAACTCAGAAGGTCACTGGGTTTATGATGTGCACTATCTTGAAGGGCCCATATAATTGTGGTTTAAATTTGTTTAGCTACAGATGGTGAGGCAAGTATTTAGAAGCCAAACCTTGTCACCGACTTGATAGGAAGAGGACTGTCACTGGAGAGCTTCACAGGAGGCCTTCAAACTCTGTTTTGACTCCTGTAGGTTTAGAAACATTTTGTTTTAACTTCCGAAGGTGCTGGGTAAATGAAGCAGCTGCCGGAACAGAGGTAAAGTCATGTAAACCTGAAGGAAAGCTTTTTACATGGTATCCATGTGAACAAAAGAAGGGTGTTGCTTTAAAGGCACTATGAACTACATTGTTTTAAGAAAATTGAGCCAGAGACAGATAAGTAAAGTCACTGTCAGGAAAACAATTGCCAGTGTTGTTAAGATCTTACCTCAGCAAAAACGATTCCCCTTTTCCTTGTACCCACGTTGGTTGCAGCGGCGTCCTCACTCCCGTGGCTCTTGCGGAGGCTGTTCTTAAAACTAGCTTCTTCAGCTTTAACTGTCACTCAAGATGATGGCTGCAAAACCTCGTGAGGTCAGTGCTCTAGTGTTTCTATCTTAGTTTCATGCTGAAGCTTCCCGACAGCTGTTTTTGTCTGGGAGCTCTGCACTGTAGGAGGCTGGCCTGGCTTAAAGTGGGTACCTTGTGGCACTTACACCCTGTGTCAGGTCCAGTTATCCCTTATTAGTAGAATAGAGGTATTTCTAGCAGCTTAGGCTGATAGAAGGTAGCTATGGCAAAGCAGCTTAGGCTGAACTAGGAGACATGCAAAGTTCCTACTATACCACTTATATCATATAGCACAATATCAGAAGAAAACACTATACTCAGAGTTACTAAAAAAAAAGGTACTTTATTTTTATGACAATATGCCAAAAGTACCTCAGAGAATACCCTCACTTAGGAGGTAAGTAATATACACACGATATATGTATACACACCCAAAACAGGTAAGTAACAGTAAGAAAAGTAGTGCATACAATGTAGAATCACAATAGGATGCAATAGGTGAACATAGGTCTAGGGGCAACACAAACCATATACTCCAAAAGTGGAAAGCGAATCACGAATGGACCCCAGACCTACGGGAAGTTGTAGAGGGATGCTGGACTGTAAGAAAACAGTAAGGGTGTCCAAAATACCCCACCCCAAGACCCTAGAAAGTAGGAGTAAAGTTACCCTACAATCCCAGAAAAACACAATAGTCGTGATAGGGGGATTCTGCAAGAACCACAAGCACCAGCAAAACACTGAAGACGTATTCCCGGACATGAGGACCTGCAAGGCAAGGGGACCAAGTCCTAGAGTCACAATAGTGTCCAGGGAGGGCAGGAGCCCAGGAACCCCCGGATGAAGGTGCAAAGGGGCTGCCTCCGGGTGGAAGAAGCTGAAGGTTCTGCAACAACGAAAAGGGCTAGAAACTTCTCCTTTGGATGGAAGATGTCCCACGGCTGGATGTTGCAGAAGTGTTTCCATGCAGAAATACCGCAAACAAGCCTTGCTTGATGCAAGGGTCACAGTAGAGGTTTTTGGGTGCTGCTGGGGACCAGGAAGAACCAGGATGTCGCCCCTTGGAGGAGGAGACAGAGGGGGCACTCAGCAACTCAGAGAGCCCCCGCAGAATCAGGCAGCACCCTCAGAAGTACCGGAGCAGGCACTTAGAAGAGTGGTGTAACCGGAGTCACTAAAGGAGGGTTCCGCGACGTCGGAGTCCAACTCAAAGGGTTGAGCACTGCAGGACAAAGTGCTGGGGACCCAGGCTAGGCTGTGCACAAAGGAATCCTTGGAGAAGTGCACAGAAGCCGGAGCAGCTGCAAATCACTCCGTACACAGGTTGCAGTCTAGCGTGGGGAGGCAAGGACTTATCTCCACCAAACTTGGACTGAAGGATCACTGGACTGTTGGGGTCTCTTGGATCTAGCTCCTGTGTTCCTGGGACCACGTTCATCAGATGAGAGGGGACCCAGAGGACCGGTGATGCACTCTTTTGTTACCTGCGTTAGCAGGGGGTAGGTTCCATCGACCCACAGGAGATTTCTTCTTGGCTTCCAGTGCAGGGTGAGGGCAGACAGCCCCCAGAGCATGAAACACCAGGAAACAGTTGAGAAAGCCAGCTGGATGAGGCGCTACAATGTTGCTGGTAGTCTTCTTGCTAATTTGTTGCAGTTTTGCAGGCGTCCTGGAGCAGTCAGCGGTCGATCCTTGGCAGAACTCGAAGAGGGAAGTGCAGAGGAACTCTGGTGAGCTCTTGCATTAGTTATCTGAAAAATACACCAGAGCAGAGACCCTAAATAGCCAGAAAAGGAGGTTTGGCTACGAAGAAAGGAGGTTTGGCTACCAAGAAAGGTAAGAGCCTATCAGAGGGAGTCTCTGACTTCACCTGCTGGCACTGGCCACTCAGAGTAGTCCAGTGTGCCCCCAACACCTCTGAATCCAAGATGGCAGAGGTCTGAGACACACTGGAGGAGCTCTGGGCACCTCCCCTGGGAGGTACTGGTCAGGGGAGTGGTCACTCCCCTTTCCTTTATCCAGTTCGCGCCAGAGCCGGGCTGGGGGATCCCTGAACCGGTATAGACTGGCTTATGCAGAGATGTGCCCATCAAAGCATTTCCAGAGGCTGGGAGGCTACTCCTCTCCAGCCCTTCACACCTATATCCAAAGGGAGAGGGTGTAACACCCTCTCTCAGAGGAAATCCTTTGTTCTGCCTTCCTGGGCTGCCCAGACCCCAGGAGGGCAGAATCCTGTCTCAGGGGTTGGCAGCAGCTGCAGTGGAAACCCCTGGAAGGCAGTTTGGCAGTACCCGGGTTCTGTGCTAGAGACCTGGGGGATCATGGAATTGTACCCCCAATACCAGAATGGTATTGGTGTGACAATTCCATGATCTTAGACATGTTACATGACCATGTTCGGAGTTACCATGGTGACGCTACACATAGATAGTGACCTATGTGCAGTGCACACGTGTAATGGTGTCCCCGCACTCCCAAAGTTTAGGGAAATTGCCCTGAACGATGTGGGGGCACCTTGACTAGTGTCAGGGTGCCCACACACTAAGTAACTTGGCACCCAACCTTCACTAAGTGAGGGTTAGACATATAGGTGACTTATAAGTTACTTATGTGCAGTGAAAAATGGCTGTGAAATAACGTGGACGTTATTTCACTCAGGCTGCAGTGGCAGGCCTGTGTAAGAGTTGTCTGAGCTCCCTATGGGTGGTAAAAGAAATGCTGCAGCCCATAGGGATCTCCTGGAACCCCAATACCCTGGGTACCTAAGTACCATATACAAGGGAATTATATGGGTGTACCAGTGTGCCAATGAGAATTGGTAAATTTAGTCACTAGCCTGCAGTGACAAATTTAGAAAGCAGAGAGAGCATAAACACTGAGGTTCTGGTTAGCAGAGCCTCAGTGATACAGTTAGGCACCACACAGGGAACACATACAGGGCATACACTATGAGCACTGGGGTTCTGCCTTGCAGGGTCCCAGTGACACAAGGGCAAAAACAAACATACACACAGTGAAAATGGGGGTAACATGCCAGGCAAGATAGTACTTTCCTACACCACCCCTCCCAAATGAAGGACAATAAGACTAGCCTTGTCCAGATGAGTCTTCATTGTCTAAGTGGAAATATCTGGAGAGTCCATCTGCACTGGAGTGGGTACTCCCAGGTCTACGTTCCACTGTATAGTCCATTCCCTGTAGAGATAGGGACCACCTCAACAATTTAGGGTTTTCACCTTTCATTTGTTTTAGCCAAAGTAGAGGTTTGTGGTCTGTCTGAACAATAAAGTGAGTACAAAACAGGTATGGTCTCAACTTTTTCAGTGCCCAGACCACAGTAAAGGCCTCCATCTCTATGGCAGACCAACGCTTTTCTCTAATGGTCAACCTTCTGCTGATAAAAGCTACTGGTTGATCCTGGCCCTCAGAATTCAGTTGTGATAGTACTGCCCCTACCCTTAATTCAGATGCATCCGTTTCAACAATGAATTTCTTGGTGTAACATGGGCGTTTTAGGGCCGGTGCAGAGCACATGGCCTGTTTGAGCTCCTCAAAAGCTTTCTGACAGCTAGCTGTCCATAACACCTTCTTAGGCATTTTCTTGCTAGTGAGACCAGAACTTAATCCTGTATTGTTCAGTGGTTAAGCCAAATCCATCCAAGAGTGCATCTTTCAAAACTTTGTAATTATTGGCATCACTTTCTCTGATAGTAAGGAGCCTATCCCTACCTTTCCCAGTGAAAGATAGCCACAAAATAGCGGCCCACTGCCTTTGAGCGACCAACTGTACCAGACAGGCCCTCTCAAGTGCAGCAAACCACTTATTAATGTCATCCCCCTCCTTGTAAGGGGGGACTATCTTGTGCAGATTCCTGGAATCTTGCTCTTTAACAGGATTGCTATCAGAAAAACTGCTGCTGCTACCATGGGGAACTAACCCCAACCTCTGTCTTTGTTTCTCTATGTCTAGGGATTCCCTATCCAAGGTCAGCTGCTGCTGTTTAAGCTTCAGTCTGGTCTCTTCTACCCTCAGCTTTTTGAGTTCCCTTTCTAACAAGTTATCCTCAGGGTTGGTGGGTTGGGAATGTTTAGACACAGAGGAAATGTGGGAAGTTTCAGAGGGAGAGCTGTCCCTAACTGTCTGGACCCTAGTAACCTGGCCTCTAGGGGTGAAAGATTCCCTACTGGTGTGGGACCCTCTAACACTACCAGTGTCACTAGGTGCCCTGCTAGGAGGCAGGACTTTGTAAGAACCCTCCCCAGCTTCCTCATGGAACTCCTCTGAGTCTGACTGGGAAGCTTCCCCATTTTCTAACCTCTCCTGAGATGGGCCAGACTGGTTCTGGTCATCCACTATGAGCATGTTAAAGAGAAACTCTTTTGTGGGATTCTTACCTATACTCAAACCTCTTTCCATGCAGAGACCCTTCAAACTTTTATAGTTCAAACTCTCATATGTTGCATTAACAGTTTTGGGAGTGGGCTCTACAACAAACATGATAGTATAGGTTTAAGGATAGTGAGAGAAAACGTTTTAGAACTTTTCAGAAACTTTGTTGAAAGTTTTAGAATAGAAAAGTAAACTTTTTTGGTTAAGTGTACATATACTGAACTATTTGGTATGGGATTTTCTTATGAAAAGCACCAAATGACAAAGTGGTAAAGCATTTGCAAGTACTTATCCCACCGCTGCACCACCAATGTAGGAGGCTGCCCTGGCTTAAAGTGGGTACCTTGTGGTACTTACACACTGTGCCATGTCCAGTTATCCCTTATTAGTAGAATAGAGGTGTTTCTAGCAGGTTAGGCTGATAGAAGGTAGCTATGGCAAAGCAGCATAGGCTGAACTAGGAGACATGCGAAGCTCCTACTATACCACTTATATCATATAGCACAATATCATAAGAAAACACAATACTCAAAGTTACTAAAAATAAAGGTACTTTATTTTTATGACAATATGCCAAAAGTATCTCAGAGAATACCCTCACTTAGGAGGTAAGTAATATACACAAGATATATGTACACAAACCCAAAACAGGTAAGTAACAGTAAGAAAAGTAGTGCAAACAACGTAGAATCACAATAGGATGCAATAGGTGAACATAGGTCTAGGGGCAACACAAACCATATACTCCAAAAGTGGAATGCGAATCACGAATGGACCCCAGACCTATGGGAAGTTGTAGCGGGTCGCTGGGACTGTAAGAAAACAGTAAGGGTGTCCAAAATACCCCATCCCAAGACCCTAGAAAGTGGGAGTAAAGTTACCCTCTACCCCAGAAGGACACAATAGTCGTGATAGGGGGATTCTGCAAGAACCACAAGCACCAGCAAAACACTGAGGATTGATTCCTGGATGTGAGGACCTGCAAGGCAAGGGGACCAAGAGTCGCAATAGTGTCCAGGGGGGCAGGAGCCCAGGAAACCCCGGATGAATGTGCAAAGGGGCTGCCTCCGGGTGGAAGAAGCCAAAGATTCTGCAACAACGAAAAGGGCTAGGAACTTCTACTTTGGATGGAAGATGTCCCACGGCGTGCTGGATGTTGCAGAGGTATTTCCACACAGAAATACCGCAAACAAGCCTTGCTAGCTGCAAGGGTCGCGGTAATGGTTTTTGGGTGCTTCTGGGGACCAGGAAAGACCAGGATGTCACCCTTTGGAGGAGGAGACAGAGAGGGCGCTCAGCAACTTGGAGAGCCCCAACAGAAGCAGGCATCACCCACAGAAGTACTGGAGCAGGCACTTAGAAGATTGGTGTAACCGGAGTCACAAAAGGAGGGTCCCACGATGTCGGAATCAAACTCAGAGGTGTTTGGCACTGCAGAATGGAGTGCTGGGGACCCAGGCTAGCCTGTGCACAAAGGAATCCTTAGAAAAAGGCACAGAAGCCGGAGTAGCTGCAAATCACTCAGTACACAGGTTTGTAGTCTAGCATGGGGAGGCAAGGACTTACCTCCACCAAACTTGGACTGAAGGATCACTGGACTGTGGGGGTCACTTGGATCTAGCTCCTGTGTTCCAGGGACCACGCTCGTCTGGATGAGAGGGGACCCAGAGGACAAGTGATGCACTCTTTTGGTACCTGCGTTAGCAGGGGGAAGATTCCGTCGACCCACTGGAGATTTCTTCTTGGCTTCCAGTGCAGGGTGAAGGCAGTCAGCCCCCAGAGCATGCACCACCAGGAAACAGTCTAGAAAGCCGGAAGGATGAGGCGCTACAATGTTGCTGGTAGTCTTCTTGCTACTTTGTTGCAGTTTTGCAGGCGTCCTGGAGCAGTCAGCGGTCGATCCTTGGCAGAAGTCAAAGAGGGAAGTGCAGAGGTGAGCTCTTGCATTCCTTATCTGAAGAATACCCCAGAGGAGTAGTGTTCCTAAGGTGCTTCGTTTCATAGAGAATTCTTCCAGTTTTGAGTAATTATTTTCTTTTTCTTGTTACGGTGTGCACACCAGCTACTTTTTCCCCTTTGAAAAAGCTGCATTTTTTCCTTTGGCTTTATGAGGAGAATTCATTTTGGCTTAACAGTACTTCAAGCAACTGCAGTAAGGAATCCTTTTGTATGATTTCCAGACTTGCCAATATATATATGTACATATATATTCAAGAACTCTTTGCTTTGCAGACTTGTCAGTCTTAGAGACAAACCTCAATGCTCATACTAATTCCTAGAGGCTGTGATTGAGAAAACTGAACCTGTTAAAGACATTAGTAGTTTGTATATTTGTGAACTTTTGAACTATTCTCCAGAGAACCTTGGAAACCTCTGACTCCTGGAGAAAAGAAGATATTAAGTTAACATTGTTCTCTTAGAAAGAGGCTAGTCTCTCAAAAGATCCAGGTTAGGAGAACAATATAATTGGGTAAATGTGAATGGCAGAACAGTTGAATGTGCAGTAGGTATGTACTTATCTATGCTCTTGTCCTCCGGCTGCAGGTCCTTCTTTTAAAGAGATCCCAATAAGAAGAAGGTACAGGTTTTCAGAGACACACACTGAATATCCTATCTTCAAGTGGGAAACACAGGCTGGAACTGGATCTGGAGGCGGTCTCTCTTTTCTGTTCCCATTCCCCTTTACCCCGAGCGGATGCAGGGTTCAGATAATCAGTTAAAGTATGACCACACATCTGATGGAGTTGGGTAAAAGGCATCTGCTCCTGTGGAATTTTGATTTAATGGGTAATCTTCTGACAGTCACTTTGGTTAGAATTACAAAAACAATGAAGGTATTTTTATAGACTTTGGTTTAGGTGGTTAATCTGACAATTGGTTTGTGGATGGACTTAGAAGATGGAGCTACCTCATTGAATAAAGATTTACAGAAATGTTTCCAGAAGTGGGATATGTACTGAGGATGTCGATCTGACATAATGGTTTGAGGAAGTCTAGGGAGATGGGATATTTCATGCATAAAAATCCCCCACAATTCTTTAGCGCAAGGCAACTTTCTTATAGGGGTGAAATGTGTCATCTTAGAAAATGTGTCCACAAACACCATTATGACTTGATTATCTGCAGAAGGGGTAACTCTGAAATGAAATCAGTGGCCAAGGTGCAGAGAGAATGTTAGGGTATGAAAGATGCCTAAAGGCTGGGGATGAGATGACTTAGCTTGAGCATAGATTGGACTAGAAGTGACATTTACTTCAGTATTTTCACAACCCGATGGCCACCATAAAGATGGAAGATTAATTATGTGGTGGACATGACGCCTCTAACACCAGCTGTTGGTGAATCATGGCACATCTAAAGGGCCTCAAGCTGTAATTCTTTGGTTTGAAGAAATACAGCCTTGTACTTATGGTAAAGTTCATCTTGTTTATGGACCTGGTTTGGTAAGCAATTTTAACCTTCTCTTGTTAGAGATGTATATCCTGCTTGTAGTCTATCCAAAAAAGACTGAGTGGTTCCGAGTATGCATTCTGGGTACAGGATATTCTGTTAAAAAGTAGTTGGACTCTCAGGATATCATTGAGAAAGGGCATCAACAATTATTAAGAATCTCCTTGATTACAGACAGGCTCAATCCACACTTTGTAGTTCCTGTTCAGCCCTGCAGGTTAGGCCCAAATCTGAAGCCACTAAAAATACTTTTTTTCGTACACTTAAAGAAATTATTTTTTAAAACCAAAAGTAGGTGCTAAATACAGTTTAAAAACACAATTTAAACCACAAAACACATTAAGCAGTCTCTTACACACACTCTGGATAACCTCTGGGGTGTATTTTGCCTTTTTAGCTTTTGAGAAAAAGGGGGGATTGCCCTCTAGAGGCCGTAGCACAGTATAGGGGAAAACCAGGAGAAAAATTTAAATAGTGACAGGTAGAAGAAAATAGCAATTTTAAAAGTACAAATTGCACAGGAACCAAGATATCAATTTAAAAAAAGGCATGGGTGGAGGTGAACAGTTATAAGGTTTCAAAATACACAGCAGAAAGTCTGTGGCCCCCTTTACCACCCTGAGGGTGGGTGATAAAGTAGCGGTATAACCTCCAACAGGCTGGCGGTAACTACTGCCAAATTATGACCATGGCGGTGATATCTCCGAAAGACAGCCAATGTACCACACCGACAACCAGGGCGGAAACAACAGTCACCACAGATGTAGCCGTTTACAGCCAGGCGGAAGACAAAGTTCCGCCCACCATATTAAGACCCTTCAACCCACCACCTTTTCCGGGGCGGTACCAATGCCACCAAAAGCCTGGAGGAAACAGAGCACAGAAGTCAATGGTCCAACCACTGGAGACACAGGGAAGAACCACGCCGACATGGAACCCAAACTGCATGTTTTCCCGATGATCTTCTACGTCATGCTCCACTGCGAACACCAATGCAGGCGAAGACCATGACAGTGAGTACAGCCGCCTAGCAGAGAAGGGAGGGGAGAAGGAAAACGAAAGTGACACACACACGCACACCACACTTCCCACATACACACACTATGAGTGACTTGTCCACTGGTTGTGGAGGGGGAAACATGCCATGTGCTTGGTCCTGGGGACTGTAACGCCAAGGCCTCTTGAGTGGGTGAATACCCCACTGGTTCTGGTGGGGGCAAGCCACACAGCAGCCCATGGAGGCTGGACTATATGGTGTCTGCCGGCGGTGACCGCTGCACTGTGGTGGTGGTTGTGGGAGGCTCCTGCTCATCCCCTGCACCCTCCGATTGGCTGCACTCTGGTGTAGGTTGTGGGAGGCTCCTTCTCAGCCCCTGCACCCTCTGATGGCTGCACTGTGGTGGTGGTTGTGGGAGGCTCCTGCTCAGTCCCTGCACCCCCCAATGGCTGCACTGTGGTGGTGGTTGTGGGAGGCTCCTGCTCAGCCCCTACACTTTCTGGTGGCTCCACAACCACGGCTGGAGGTGAGGGCTCTGTGACAGCTGCTGGTGCAGGGTCCTTCCCCTTCTTTGTGGCTGGTGCAGGCTCCTTCCCCTTCAGTATTTGTGGCCTGGAATCCTTTCCACCATGAGTAGGTGTTGCTAAAACTGGGCCCATGGACTGTTTGACTGAGGTGCTTGGCTGGGTCCTTGATACCCTGGCCATACGTGCAGGACGGGGGGAGGGTTAGGGAAGAGGTCAATCTGGGAAAGGAAAAGCTTTTTAGGGACATTGGGGTGGGAAGAGGGAGAAGTAATGGGAGAGGAGGATGAGGGAGCGGGTGTTGGAGGTGTTTGTCTGTTGGATTTGGATGCAGGTGTATGGGTTGTATGCTATTGTGAGGTGGATGGCTCTTGGGTGTCTGAGTGCTTGCGTTTGTGTACTTTGGTGGGGGACAGACACGGTGGGTGAGGACACAGGGGATGTGTACATGAATGTTATGGAGGTGTCTGCCAGTGAAGTGTGTGTTCTGCTTGGTGTGGTGATGATGCAGGTAGTGGATGATGATGTAGTGCATGCAGGTGTGAGTGTGGACATAACTGGGTGGGAGGTGGAGGAGGAGGAGGAGGGGAGACAGTGGACATAGTGGATGTTGGTTTGTCTGCATCTGGATGGTGTTTGTGTGAATGCCTGTGGGATGAAGTGTGGTGCTTGTGTTTGCCTGTACCACTCTTGTGTGTTGTCTTGTGTGCATGCTCGTCTGGCTGTGTGCTTGGGATGGGTTGGGGTTGAGGAGAATGGGACTGGGAAGAGGAAGTTGGAGGGGGGAGGGTAGAAACAGGGACAATGGCTGCCATCAGAGAGGAGGCCAGAGCCTGGATTGAGCTCTTTTGTCAATCCACAGTGAATGCCATCCAGGAATGCATTAGATTGTTGCATCTGGGCTGCCAGCCTCTGGGTGGCATTCTCAATGGTTGACTGCCCTACAGAAATGGATCTCAGGAGGTCAATGGCCTCCTCACTCAGGGCAGCAGGGCTCACTGGGGCAGGACCTGAGGTGCCTGGGGCGAAGGAGATGCCCACCCTCCTGGGTAAATGGGCACGGGCAACTCGCTGAGGGGCTGCTGGGATGGCAGTACTGGTACGGGGGTGGTGGCTGTACCTGTAGCTAAGGTGGTCACAGAGGTGTCTGCCACCACCAGGAAGCTCCCATCGGAGGAGGTATCTGAGTCTGTGTTGTCCCCTCCAGTCTCCGCCATGGTGCTTCCCTCACCCTCCGTTCCACTGTTGCCCTCAGCGTCGGTGGACTCTGCCTCCAAGGTGCTGTGGGATGCAGCTCCCTCTGTCACTGGTGCCTCTGCTCCTCCGCCAGATGATGCTAATGCACATAAGGACAGGATGACAAAACAAGAAAGGGGGGTAGAGAGACAAAGGATACACTGGGTCAATGACAGAACCAACACGACTGTTGGCATACACAGCACCCTCACACACAGGGTACAGGCCTATACACTATGCATTGCACTACCAGTGATATTGCTAGCCACCAAGGCATGAGGAGGAGCACACAAAGCCAATTGCAGCACACCTGGGACCCACGCAGCCCTGTCCAGTAGTGGATGCTAACAAGTTAGATAGTCAGTATTTCCCCTTCTGACCCGTAGCCAACAGAGGACCTACACTGCTATGTCTGGCCTGGCCTAGGGGCACCCACTGACACACAACCACCACCCAGATACCACACCGCCAGCCGTGAGCTTCATTGATGGCCACTGTACTCACCTCCTTGTGGGTGCTGTGAAGCCCTCAAGTGCCCATCCAGCTCAGGATAGGCCACCGCCAATATGCGGGCCATCGGGGGGATCAGAGTCCGACAGGCACCCCTTCCTCGTTGGGAGGCCATCCCCAGCTGGGCCTCCCCAGTATTCCGTGCCCAGCGTCTCAGGTCCTCCCACTGTTTCAGACAGTGGGTGCTCTGCCTGCCATAGACCCCCAGGGTCCGCACCTCCTTGTTGATGGCACGCCATATACGCCATATACCCATCTTTTGATGGACGATGACCTGCAGAGGCAATACAGACAGGAGAATACCATTAGACAAACTGTCCAGCCAGTAACACGAATGGCCCACCATACCCGTTTCCATCACCATTGGCACACACATAGACCAGCACACAATGTGTACACCGCAAAGAGGACATCCACCCCTCCCTTGCACAATGCCTTGACACACAACTGTATGCCACATACATCATGCCCACAGTGTACTCACCTGTTGGTCTGGAGGCCCATACAGCTATCCGTACCGGAATAGGACCCCATCCACCAATCTCTCCAACTCCTCAGAAGTGAATGCTGGGGCCCTTTCCCCGGTCACAAGGGCCATGGCAGGTTCCTGACAAAGGTCACAGCACCACATGCAGTGTAGGTCCTCTCCTATGGAAGGTCAGGAAACAAGTAAGGAATATGATAGAAAATGGTGGTCACATCCGGTGCGGCGCATACCGTCACCGCCGGCGTAGATCAACATTAGCCACTGTACCCCATAGGGCCCAACTATAAACAATGAGGACTTGCACGGCGGTTCCCGACCGCCACCCGCCATGGCACACAATGTCAGCAGCATTACCTCACTTCCACCTGTCCCTCCACACAGGACAGGTGGATGCCAATTCAGAGGGGTAACAGGATAAATAGGCACATACTTGACAAATTACACTGTCCCATGACATGTTTACAGATTGCCGGCCACTGTTGTGACTTCATTGTTCAGTTTGTGAGAGCCTCCTCACTTTTTTGTCCCTAAGAAACCTACCGCTGCGGATGAATAGGAGATGGAGAAATACCCCCGTGGACAGACCCCTTTTGGACTTGGCTACACTGGAGCACAGGCACATTATCCTTACCTATATACAGGACAGGGCCACAATCACAGAGCTGTCAGCCAAATTGGAGCCTGACCTGATATCTGCTATCCGTCAGCCCACTGGGATATCTCCTCTAGTGCAAGTGCTATCAGTTCTCAATTTCCTGGCAACTGTTTTTTTCCAAGTGACAGTGGGCTTGGCAGCAGGAATGTCACAGCCAATGTTATCAATAGTGCTGACAAGAGTGTTGTCTGCCCTGATAAAGCACATGTGCAGCTACATTGCATTCCCCCAGGTTGAGGATTTGGCCACTGTGAAGCCCGGGTTTTATTCAATGGAACAGGAATCGTAAGAGATTCTACTCCATGAATGTGCAGATGGTGTGCTTGGTGGACAAGTACATCTCCCACGTCAGTGCTAAGTTTCCTGGGTTGGAGCATGATACCTTTGTCCTAAAGAATAGCAGCATCCCAAATGTGATGTCCCAACTACAGAGGCACAGGGTGTGGCTAATAGGTGAGCCCTGGTTCCAACCCAGTATATGTTGGTGTATGTCTATGGTGTTGGCCATATAGGATAGTGTGTGGCTAAAAATTGTCCCTCAATATTTGCAGGTGACTCTGGTTACCCAAACCTATCATGGCTGCTGACCCTAGTGAGGAATCCCAGGACCAGGGCAGAAGAACGTTATAATGAGGCACATGGGTGAACAATAAGGATAATTGAAAGGACCATTGGCCTCCCGAAGGCCAGGTTCCGGTGCCTCCATCTGACAGGTGGATCCCTGTACTACTCACCCAAGAAGGTCTGCCAGATAGTTGTGGCATGCTGCATGTTGCACAACCTGGCCCTCAGACGCCATGTATCTTTTTCTGCAGGAGAAGGAGACTGGAGATGCCCCTGTGGCAGCAGTGGACCCTGTGGACAATGAGAATGAGGAGGCAGAGGATGAGGATGTGGACAACAGAACATCTGTGATCCGTCAGTACTTCCAAGTAAACACAGGTGAGAAAGTGCAACTTTACATTTAATTGACTTTGGTTGTATTCTGTGTGGCATTGGCGTGCTGGTATTTACCACTTCTATGCCCACTTATGGTTACCTCTGGCTATTCATTTTGCAGATGTTGGTGATTTGACAAATACCACTGGTGTGATCACAACAGCCAGCTACAGGTCATTGATTCTGTGATCATTCTATGTACAGTTCATTTGCAATAGTTGTACCTGTTTCAATCAATACATATTTGAAATACCTTACATACTCGAAATTGATTTGTATCAAAGGGTGTTTATTGTAGTACTAATATATAGAGGGGAAAGTGCAATGGGATGGGATGATGATGGAGGAAAGTCCAGGATATTGTTTCAGTCTGTTCGTAGCACCGGTGCAAGGGGACATAGGAAGCGGAGCAATGGCAGTTCAAGGTGGACAGGGTGACTGAGTGGGACAAAAGGGGGACAATCAGTAGAGTCTCATTTCCTGGCGGGGTCTTGGCAAGTCTCTCTGGCTTCTGTCTGGATCACAGGGAACGTTTGCGGGGTGGTTCAACTTCTGCAGGGGGAGGGTGCTGGTGGCCTGTGGGTCCTGTGGCGGGGCTTCCTGGCCACTAGCGACAGCGGAAGTGGAAGGCTGTTCAACTGACTGGCTAGTGGCAGGGGCCTGCTGGTGTGACACTGCCTCCCTCATAATGTTGGCCATGTCTGCCAGCACCCCTGCTATGGAGGTCAGGGTATTGTTGATGGCCTGCAAGTCCTCCCTGATCCCCTGATACTGTCCCTCCTGCAGCTGCCTGTTCTCCTTCATGTTGTCTAGGATCTGGCCCATCATGTCCTGGGAAAGTTGATAGGCTCCCAGGATCTCAGAGAGCACCTCCTGGAGAGTCGGTTCCCTGCTCCTGTCCTCCCCCTGGTGCACAACAATCGTCCCAGTTTCCCTGTTGGCCTGTGCCTCTGTCCCCTGAAGCGTGTGCCCATTGCCACTGACCCCAGGTCCCTGATTGTCTTGGGGGTGAGGTGTGGCCTGGGGTCCCTGTACAGGTGGGCACACTGCTGATTGACGTGTCCTGGGGACAGAGGTTTGGGTATGCTGGGCGGGTGCTGTGGTGTTGTTTCCTGATGGGGAAGGCTCTCTGATGGTCTGTGACTGGACTTGGGTAACCGTCTGTCCAGTGGTCCCTGATGGGCCAGGTAGATTGTCCAGATCCTGAAGGCCAGAGTTACTGTCATCACTGTGGGCCTCTTCTGTTGGGGGACTGGATGGTGCTGGCACCTCCTCTCAAGTGACATTGACTGGGGTACCTGTGGAGATGTAAATGATCTATTATGCTTCACGTGTATGACATATTGTACATCCCTGGCTTCCCCTCTGAGGTTAGTGTTGCCCTGCCTGCTTTTACTTGTGTATGTTGGTGTATGGTGGGATTGTTAGTTTCCCTATGCTGTGCATGCTTTAGTGATGAGTGTCCATGCAGGGCTGTGAGAGGTGTCCATGCAATGGTACAGCATACAGGACTTGGCAATGGGATTAGTGAGATGTGATGGTGGAGTGTGTGGGATGTAGTGGAGTGATGGGAGTGAGGTTGAGGGCATGTGATGGCATGCAGGTATTGGGGGGATAATTGTTGAAAGTTGACTTACAAGAGTCCAGTCCTTCTCCGACTCCGGCCAGGCCCTCAGGATGCAGTATTGCCAAGACTTGCTCCTCCCATGCTTTGAGTTGTGGGTGAGGACGCGGGGGTCCACCGCCAGTCCTCTGGATAGCGAGCTGGTGTCTTGCTGCTATCGAACGTACTATCCCCAGTAGGTCATTCCACCTCTTCCTGATGTCAGCCCTTGTTCTTGGGTGCTGTCCCACGGCTTTGACCCTGTCCACGACATAGCTCCATCTTCCTGGCTATTGATATTTGCTGCACTTGTGCTCCAAGAAGCTGTGGTTCTACCCTGACGATTTCCTCCACCATGACCCTTAACTCCTCTTCAGTGAAACGGGAGTGCCTTTGTGGTGCCATGGGTGTTATGTGATGTGTGTTGGTTAAGGTGTGTTGGGTAATGTGTTGGGGTGTGTGAAGTGGGGTGTGTGAGGGATGCATGGGTGTATGTGGTGTATGTGTCTAGTTGTCGCAGTGGTCTTAGTGTCAGTCTTGTGCCAATGATTTGCATTCATAAGGGGTTGTGGGTAATGTGGGTGTGTGTTTTATAGTGGTGTGGGTGTGGTGTGTGTATGGTTGTCAGGTATGTGTTGTTCAAAATGTCCAATGTGGTGTTGTTTTGTCTGTGAGTGTTCATTGTGAGCGCAGTGGTATGTACCACCAATGGTTTAACACCTTTGAATGTCCGCCGTGGTGATTCGTGGGTCATAATGTGATGGGCATTGTTCTGTTGGCGTAACGGTGTGGGTTTTGATACCAACAGTTTGTCACTGACCTTTGGTCTGGCGAATTTGTGTATGTGGCTGTATTCTGTTGGATTGGTGTGTGTGTGTTATAATATGGGGAACGGATATCCGCCACTGCCGTGGCAAGTTGGCGGCCATCAGCGCGGCGGTAAGCGGGATTTACCACCAGAGTCATAATGAGGGCCTGTGTTCTTACAACATTATTTGTCTTTGCTCACTGGTCTGTTTAGAAAACAGAGAAGCAGAGGCTACAAAATGGAGGGAGCTGTCTTGGAGTTCCCTTCCCAACCTTAAGGGCCTGTGAAGGTATGAGGGGAGGGAAGAGAGCTGCTTAAAGGCCTGAGGGCCAATCAGTAAAGCAGAGACTGGTGTTCCAGAGGGAGCGTGAGGTGCTCCTGAATTTAGAATCTCCCTGGATACATACAGGCTTAATGCACACTTTGTAGGTTCTGTTCAACCCTGCAGGTAAAGCCCAAATCTTAAGCCACTAAAAACAAAGCTTTTCACACAGTTACACAAATCATTTCTACAGCCAAATCAAGTGCTACATACACTTTCCAAACACAATGTAAGCCACAAAACAGATTATGCAGGCAGTTTCTTAAACAAACCTGGTTGGTCTCTAGGGAGTAATATGCCTTTTTAAAGTGTAAAAAAGAGGGGGGGTGGATTGCCTTTTAGGAGCCTTAGCACAGTACAGGGAAAACCAGGAGAGAAATGTAAACAGTCACTTGAGGAGGAAAACAGCAGTTTTAAAAGTACGAATTGCATAGAAATCTTTTCACACAAAAGGACAAATCACTTTTTCTAGCCAGAAAGAAGTGCTACGTACACTTTGCAAACACAATTTAAACAACAAAGCAGATAAGGCAGCCTCATAAACACACTCTGGATAGCTTCTGGGGTGTATTTTGCCTTTTTAGTTTGTAAAAGTGGGGGGGAATTGCTTTATAAAGGCCTTTGCACAGTACAGAGGAAAACCAGGAGAGAAATTGAAACAGTCACAAGTAGAAAAAACACAGTAGTTTTAAAAGTACAAGTTGCATAGGAACCAAAACATAAATTTAAACAGTCGTGGGCAGAGAAAAAGATAAGTTTTAAAGTCACACAGCACAAAGTCTGTGTTCTTTCCATCTTCTTTGTCTTTTCTCACTGGGCTGTTTAGAGCACAGAGAAGCTTGGTCTACAAAATGTGGAGTCGATATATTCACAGAGGTTGACATTTTATTTTTGAGATTACAGCAGAAAACCCTTAACAAAAGTTTCTGAATGTCATACTTTAATCTTACATTGTTCTCCTACCTAAAATATGCCTTTTAATGACCCATTGACCGGCTATGATAGTTAGCAAGCATATTCAGCAATTGGCAAAGTAGACAAATGTTAATATACTTCTCTTTGTTAAGTCAGGAGTGCTTTTGGTCCTCTGCTGATTCTCCGATAGTCTGAAAGTCCCAAAATGTTCAGCTGGAAAGTGTGGAATAACTCCTGTTAACTTCTGTGAACTCAAGCAGTGCTCTAAGTGGGCCAGGACCATACATGGTTGGGCCCCCGGCAGAGCAAGCAAATGCACATTCCTCCAGTGTTTTTAAACTTCCTGTGTCAACTCTTTTTTTATTTCGTTTGGCCATTGAATGGGATGCTATATCAACTATTAAATATCCTACTGATTTTGATTATGGTTTGTGCAGTGAGACCCCATGTATGAATCTGTGAAACACAGAATGCTCTTTCCTATGTATTAATTACATAGGCAACACCCTTTTTAGTGCCTACCTCCTATTTCATCCCATTTAAGGTTCTGATTTTCATCTTCTCATTTTGTTTCCATTTTTCTCCCTTCATTAGGTAGATTTATGAAAAGGACTTATATGGTTTTACCTTAGACAGAATGCACACTCCGGCCATGTTTGGAGTTTCTGCATCATTGTTTGTGAGATGAGACTGTATTTATGTGAACAGGGCTGTGACACTGAACCCTTTCTAAATGATTTGAAAATGCTTCTTAATGTTGCTTTATTCCCAAAGTTAATTGTTATAGTGCCTTTCTTGCTGCTGTGCCAGATTACCTATAGTCAGAATTACAAAATTAATTATCAGGATCAAATCCAAGGAACAACACATATCTGCATCCGCTCCATGAAATACTGATATTGAGGTTTTATTATTTTCGGTGTGGTAGTCAACTTTCTACTTAAAGTAATTGTATGATTCTCGATGGTAGGCCTTTGTTGATGCTAATTGAACTTGCTCTATTAGAAATTGAGACTGAAGGCTATTGACAGCTTGGAATGTTAATTGTGAATTGAGCATTTTTTAAGAGTCCCAATAAAAACGTATATAAGAATAGTCTGTAGAACTATTCTACATTCACACATAGATGCAGTATGACTGCAAAGAAGTCAAAGTTCCCCGTGTCTAGTGTAACAGAGTTTAAACAGCCATTTCTATCCTATTTGCTTCTATTACTTTTCAGTGTTCTCTCCCAACTCTCCATGCATTCATTAAACTCATACATTTTACACGACTAATAGCACACAAAATTATAGCATTGATGATAATAACACAGCTGAAATGACATCATTTCAGAGAACACAATGCATGGTAAAGTGGTGAGGTATAGTTAGTGTAGTGAGGCGAGTGAAGTGACAAGACTGTGTAGAAAGTTGACATGTAGTAAGTTGAAGGTGGTGCGTAAATTAAAAATTTAAGCTATACCTTTAGAATTTCTAAAGTTTGTATAGTTTAAATTGGGTTTATATAGAAAGAATAAAGAACGTTTTCCTAATAATAACGTATGTTTAACATAGTTGTTTTAATTGAATTAACATGTTTTGTTTCAATAAAAATGTGTTTCAAATTGTAGTGTTGAGTATCATTTAATTAAGTGTTGTTAAAGGCAGTTTCTTAAAGTATAGTGAAGGTCAGTGTTATATAGTCTAGTGTCAGATAGACTAGTGTGTTAGAGAGGAATAGAGTGGATTGGAGTGGAGCAGAGCGAAGTGTTGTTGCATATAGTGGAATAAAATGTTATACAGTGGAGTGGTGTGGTGTGTCAAATAGTGGAGAATCATAGAGTGAAGTGACTTGCTGAACGGTGGAGTGGCATATTGTATAGTACGGTTGTGTGTCATACAGTGGAGTGGCATTGTAGAATCATGTGCAATGGTGTGGAGTGGAGTTTCATTGAGAATAGTGTCGTACAGTGGCATAGAGTGTTGAAGACTATTGTACAATTTAGTGCCATAGGGTGGAGCACAGATCAGTAAAGTGTGGTACAGTTTGGTGTTGTGGAGTGGGGTGTCATCAAGCAGAGTGGTGGAGAGTATCATACAGTGTAGTGTCATACAGTGGAGTGGTGTAGAGTGGTGTGTTGCACAGTGGGTAGATGTACAGTGTTGTACAGTGCAGGAGAGTGTCGTACAGTGGAGTTCCATATCATATATTGGAGTGGAGTTCCATATCATATATTGGAGTGGCGTGTCATAGAGAGGAGTGGGGTGGCATATCCTACAGTGCCATCCATTCTAGTACAGTGGTGTAGACGTGATGGCATTGAGAGGTGTAAACTGTCATTTATTGGCATAGAGTATAGTAGAGTCTTGTAGAGTGGAGCGGCATAGAGTCCTTTGGGTTGTTGTGCAGAGGACCGACGTAGATTGGACTGTAGAATTGTGGCAAAGGGTGGGCTAAAGTATCATACGGTGGAGTAGAGTGGAGTAGAGTGGAGTAGAGTCCATTGGGGTTACGTAGGATAGAGTGTAGTAAGCTGTAATAGAGTGGAGTGTTATGCTGTACAGTGGAGTGGCATGGATCCGAGTAGAGTGGCCTGGCATTTCATAAAGTTTAATAGAATGAAGTGCTTTGTGGTGCAGTGGTGTGGAGTAGCATGTCTTAACGTGTTTGAACATGTCGTACAGTACAGTACAGTGTAGTGGTATAAAGTTCATAGAGTGTAGTGGCGTACAGTGTAGTACCATAGAGTGTGGTAGACTGTGGTGTGGTGGAGTGGCATAGAGGTAGCTGCATACGTACAGCAGAGTAAACTTGAGTGGCATAGACTGGAGTGATGTTGAGTGCAGTGTTGTGTCATAGATTGTTGTATCACAGAGTATCGTGGCATACAGTATCATGCCATAGAATGTTGTGGCTGAGACTGTCACGGCATACACTGGAGTGATGTAGAGTGGAGTGGCATACACTGGAATAGTGTGTGGTGGAGTGACATACAGTTGAAAGGCATACAATGAAATGGCATACAGCGGAATGGTGTACAGTGGAGTGACATGTATTCAAATAGTTTACAGTGGAGTGGTGTACAGTGGAGTAGCATAGAGTGGAATAGCATCAAGTGGAGCCACATACAGTGGCATGTCCTAGACTGGAGTGGCATACAGAGGAGTGGAGTAGAGTGGAATTGCATAACGTGGAGTGGGGTACAGTGGACTGGGGTACAGTGAAGTGCCATGCAGTGAAACAACATACAGTGGAGTGTCATAAAGTGGAATGGCATACAGAGAAATAGCAGAGACTAGAGTGACTTACAGTGCAATGGTGTAGAGTAAATTAACATGGAGTGGAGTAGTGTACAGTGGAGTGGCACACAGTATAGTGGCATGCAATAGAGTGGTATACTGTTTAGTGGGGTAGAGTGAAATACCTTAGAGTGGAGCTGTTTACAGTGGAATGACGTAGAGTAGATTGGTATTGAGTGTAGTGGTGTACAGTGTAGAGGCATAGAGTGGAGTGGCACACAATGGAGTGGCATACAGTGGAACAGCATACAGTGGAGGGGCATACAATGGAATAGTGTAGAGTGGAGTGGCATAGAGTGAATTGGCATATAATGGCATAGCGTAGAGTGGAGTGTTATACAGTTGAGTGGTGTACAGTGAAATAGCATAGAGTGGACTAGTGGCAGCCATACCAGAACTCAGAGACTCAGGCCCTCATTACAACCCTGGCGGTAAATGCCGCCTAATGCCGCGCTGACGGCCGCCAACATACCATGACCGCGGCGGTATTCCGCTATGGGTATTATGACCCGCACTGAGAATTCCGCCACTACACAGTCAGCCACACAAGTCCTCCAGCCCAAAGGTCAATGATAAACTGGCGATGGCAAAACCCACACTGTTACGCCAACAGGAACATGCAACAGTATCAGGACCCACAAATCACCGCAGCGGTCTTTCAAACGTGGTAAAACATTGGTGGTACACACCACCACGCTCAAAATACACACACATTTACAAAACACCACCACATTGGACAATACAAACTACACACACCTGGCACATATACACACACCACACACACACACCACGATAAAACACACACACATTACCCACAACCCTTTCAATGAAAAAACAAGATTGCCAACACAGAGAGACACAAGCAAGAAGCACCCACTCAATCATAGGCACAGAACACCATCATCCATACACCAACCACGCACATTACAGCATACACCCCAACACATCACCCCACACATCACCCCACTCATCCTCACACATATCATTCACACCACATCCATGGCACCCCAAAGACACCCCAGGTTTTCAGAGGAGGAGCTAAGGGTCATGGTGCAGGAAATCATCCGGGTAGAGCCAAAGCTATTCGGATCACAGGTGCAGCAGACGTCTATTGCTAGGAAGATGGAGCTATGGCGGAGAATCGTGGACAGGGTCAACACCGTGGGACAGCACCCCAGAAAAAGGGATGACATCAGGAAGAAGTGGAATGACCTACGGGGAAGGTGCATTCCGTGGTTGCAAGATACCAGGTAGCAGTACAGAGGACTGGCGGTGGACCCTCACCTCCTCCCCCCCAACTAACATGGGAGGATCAAGTCTTGGCAATAATGCATCCTAAGGGCCTTGCAGGAGTAGCAAGAGGACTGAACTCTGGTAAGTCTCATCTTCACTACTTTATCCCCCCACCCTACCTGCATGCCATCACAAACTCCTACCCCTACCCTCACTCCCATCACTCCACCACCTCACACATACCCCACCATCACAACCCACCCATCCCAATACCAAGCCCTGCATGTAACACCAATGCATGGACCCCTAACACAGACCTGCATGGACACCCATCACCACAGCATGCCCAGTAGAGAGACTCACCCAGCCCACAAAATCACCACTCACACTAGACCAAGCTGACAGGGAAATCACAATCATACAGGGAAACACACCCATGCACAAGATGGCACACACAGATACAATAACACTGCATTTGCATCCCCACAGGACCCATACTCAACATCACCGGAGAGGAGGTGCCAGCTACATCCAGCACCCCCCTGAAGAGGCCCACAGTGCCGACAGCAGCTCTGCACTCCTGGATCAGGATGACCAACCTGTCCCATCCGGGACATCTGGACAGTTGGATCTCCTGCCACAGTCCCAACCCACCACAGAGCCTCCCCCCTCAGGAAACACCAGCACAGCACCCACTCAGCGGGCCCATGGCACTGTCCCCAGGACATGTCAATCAGCAGTGTGTCCAGCACTACAGGGACTCCAGGCAGCCCCACAAACACAGGATGATCAAGGACCTGGGGTCAGTGGCAGTTGGCACACAGTTCAGTGGACAGAGGCACAGGGCAACAGGGAAACTGGGAAGACTGCTGTGTGACAGGGGGAGGACAGGCCCAGGGAACCCACTCTCCATGAGGCATTCTCCATCATCCTGGGAGCATACCACCATTCCCAGGAGACGATGGGCCAGATACTAGCCAAGTTGCAGGAGACCCAGTGGCTGCAGGAGGGACAGTACCTGGGGATCAGGGATGACCTAAAAAACATCTACACCATCCTGGTCACAATTGCAGGGGTGCTGGCTGACATGGGCAAGACCATGAGGGACGCAGTGGCACAACAACGGGCTCCTGACGCTAGCCAAACTGATGAACAGCCTTTCACCTCCGCCAGCGCTATTGCACAGGAGGCCCAGGCACAGGAACAACAGGCCACCAGCACCCCATACCCTGCAGAAGGAGAACTACCCTGCAAACGGTCCCTGCGATCCAGGCAGAAGCCAGAGAACATTGCCAAGACCACAGCCAGGAAATAAGACTCTCCTGATTGTCACCCTTCTGTCCCACTCTGCCACCCTGTCCACCTTTAACTGCCATTACTCCCCTTCCTATGCCCCATTGGACAATGCACCTGTGATACCAAGAGAATAGACTCTACCATGGACTTTCCTCCACCACCAGCCCATCCCATTGCACATCGCCCTCTACTTATGAGCACTTAAATAAACACCCTTGGAACAAATACTAATCTGGAGTCTGTTCAATGATTCACATATGTATTAGTACAACATTATCAAAGAATTGCAACTCAAATGTGCAGTGACATATACTTTGGAATGACCTTTGATGGGCAGCAGTACACATAGCAGGAGCCAGAGTGGGGCACAGAGATCTGAAATTAGAGATGCCAAAGGGTACAGTCAGTGGCCATAGACATAGGGAAACAGGCTGCCATGTACAAGTCCAACAGAAAAATGAAATGGAAAGTGAACTTACAGTGTCTTACATGTGTGTCATTGGAACTACTGCTGAATTATATTGCTTCTGTTGTCAACATTTTCATCCTCTGCCTCCTCTTCCTCACTGTCCGCAGGCTCCACTGCTGCCACAAGACCATCTCCAGGCACATCCTCTTGCAGAAAAGGCACCTGGCGTCTCAAGTCCAGGTTGTGCAACATGCAACATGCAACGGTGATCTGGCACACCTTCTTGGGTGAGTGGTACAGGGAGCCACCTGTCAGATGGAGGCACCGGAAACTAGCCTTCAGGAGGCCGAAGGTCCTTTCAATAATACTCCTTGTACGCCCATGTGCCTCATTGTAACGTTCCTCTGCCCTTGTCCTGGCATTCCTCACTGGGGTCACTGGAGTCAGTAGCCATGAGAGGCTGGGGTAACCAGAGTCACCTGCAAATATCAAGGGACAACGGTTAGACACACACTAACCTTTAGGGACAACCCCATGACCAGACACCTACTCATAGTGTGTGGGGACCTTGGGCTCACCTATTAGCCACACCCGGTGCCTCTGGAGTTGGCCCATCATATATGGGATGCTGTTATTCCTCAGAATAAAGGCATCATGCACAACGCCAGGATATTTGGCATTCACATGAGAGATGTACCAGTCCGCCAAACACACCATCTGCACATTCATAGAGTGATAGCTTTTTGATTCCTGAAAACTTGTTCATTTCTCCGGGGGAGGGGACAAATGCCACATGTGTGCCATCAATGGTACCAATGATGTTGGGGATCTGTCCCAGGGCATAAAAGTCAGCTTTCACTGTGGCCAAATCCTCCACCTGGGGGAACACGATGTAGCTGCGTATGTGTTTCAGCAGGGCTGACAACATTCTGGTCAACAGGTTGGAGAACTTTGGCTGGGACATCTCTGATGCCATGACCACTGTTGTTTCGAAAGAACCACTAACCAGGAATTGGAACACTGACAGGACCTGCACTAGAGGGGGGATACCTGTGGGGTGGCAGATAGCTGACATCAGGTCTGGCTCCAGTTGTGCACATAGTTCTATGATTGTGGCACGGTCAAGTCTGTAGGTTATGATAATGTGTCTGTCCTCCATTGTCGCAAGGTCCACCAGGGGTCTGTACACGGGAGGATGCCACCATCTCATATTCAGCCTTAGCGGTTGAAGCCTATGGAAGAAAACGGTGAGCAGAGGGTCATATTCACACATCTATTGCACCAATGATGATTTGTTTACTTTACAGAAAAAAGATGTGAATCCGACAATCAGTTGCTGTGCCAATGTCTGCTGTGACGCAGTTAGGTGCCATGCCCTGTGCCCCCCTGAAATGGCAGCTGCCTGACCTGTGAGGAGGGACAAGTGGAAATGAGATAATTGCACTGGCGTTGTGTGCCATCACGGTAGGTCGTCGAAGACCGCCATTCAACTTCGCATTGGTTATTATTGGGCCCTATGGGTTCCAGGAGCCAATGGCGATGTACACCGGCGGTGACGGTACGCACTGCCGCAGATGTCACTGCCCTTTTCTATCTGTTCACTCACTTGCTACCTGACCTTCAACAGGAGAGGACCTACACTGCAAGTGCTGCTGTGACCTATGTCTGGAAGCGAAAATGGCTCTTGTGTCTGGGGAAAGGGCCCCTGCCTTCACTGCGGAGGAGTTGGAGAAACTGGTGGATGGGGTCCTACCCCAGTACATGTTACTCTATGGTCCTCCAGACAAACAGGTGAGTACACTGTGAACATGATGCGTGGGCCATGAATGTATGGAGTAATGTGTATGTAAGCCACATGTAGGGGGAGGGCATAAGCGTCCTGGCCAGAGTGCTGCATGTAAGGTGGTCAATGTATATGCGTCAGGGGATGGGAGGGATATGGTGGACCATTACTGTGATGGTCTGGATGGTTGACTAATTCCCTTTTCTGCTGTCTTTTCCATGCAGGTCAGCACACACCAGAAAAAGGGTATTTGGTGTGCCTTCGCCAAGAAGGTGCGGACCCTGGGGGTCTTTGACAGGCGGAGCACCCACTGCCGCAAGAGGTGGAAGGACCTGCACCGCTGGGCAAAGAAGATGGCGGAGGCCCAGCTGGGGCTGGCCTCCCAACGTGGAAGGGGTGCCCGTTGCACCATGACCCCCTGATCTGGAGTTGGATGGGCACTTGAAGGCATCACAGCAGCCACAAGGGGGCGAGTACAGATTCTGAATCCTGACTTTGCACGAGTTAAGAGGTACCTGGGTTGGGGATCTGGGCTATGGGTGCCCGTAGGCCAGGGCGAAGATGGCAGGGTAGGTCCTTTGGTGGGCAGGCTCTGAAGCACTCCTACCCCAATAGTGTTAGTGGGAATCTACTACTGGGCAGGGTCCTGTGGGTTTCAGGTGTGCAGCTAATGGCGTTAGGCATTGTACCCCATGGGCTGGTGACTATCTTAGTAAATGGTTGGCCAAGGCCTAGTGCATAGGGCTGCTCCCTGTGTGTTGCGTACGCCAACTGTAGTGTTGTTGCTGGCATTGACCAAGTGTATCCGGTGTCTCTGCCCTCACTTTTTGTTTGTCACCCTGTTCTTGTGTGCATTAGCATCATCTGGCAGAGGAGCTGAGGCACCGGCGATGGAGGGAGCTGCATCCCACATGGGCCTGGAGACTGACTCCACCGAGGGTGAAGGCACCAGTGGGATAGAGGGCGAGGGGAGTACCACAACTGGCAAAGGAGGGGAGACCACAGACAGTGAATCCTCCTCTGATGGAAGCTCCCTGGCGGTGGCGGACACCTCTGTGCCCACCCCAACAACAGGTGCAGCCACCACCCCTCCTACCAGCACCGCTCTCCCAGCAGCCCCTCAGCGTGTTTCCTGTGCCCGCTCACCCAGGAGGGTGGGCATCTCTTTTGCCCAGGCACCTCAGGCCCTGCCCCTGTCACCCCTGCTGCCCTCAGTGAGGAGACTATTGACCTCCTGAGATCCCTCACTGTAGGGCAGTCAACCATTCTGAATGCCATCCAGGGTGTCGAGTGGCATTTGTCACAAACAAATGCATACCTGGAGGGCATTCACTCTGGCATGGCGGTCCAACAGAGAGCATTTCAGGCTCTGGCCTCCGCATTGATGGCAGCCATTGTCCCTGTCTCTAGCCTCCCCCCTCCAACTTCCTCTGCCCAGTCCCAATCCCCTCAACCCCAGCCTATCCCAAGCACACCTTCAGACCAGCATTCACCCAAATCAACACACAGAAGCGGCTCAGGCAAACACAAGCACCACACATCATCCCACAGGCACTCATACAAGCACCATCCCCATGTAGACACACCAACATCCACTGCCTCCACTGTGTCCCCCTCCTCGTTGTCCACCTCCCTCCCAGAATCGTCTCCACTCACACCCGCATGCACTACATCCTCATCCACTACCTCCATCACCAGTGTTGGAATTTAATAGCGATTAGATTAAGCATTAGCAGAAGACATCTTGTATTTAGCAACTATTGTGAACATTTCACGGAATCCATTTTGTATTCATGGCAGCCATTTTATCTGCCATGTGCTCGCCATGTGCTCTGTCCTACCTTTCTGTTAACTACTCTTGAAAATCTGTCTAGTGACAAGTTATATTTAGCATCTCCCACTTTCGCACATGCCCAGTAAGATCTGCAGCTGTTAGTAATCAGTAACAGACAGTAATGTGTCAACTAGTCCTTGAAAAATGTTAGCCCCTCCTACCTGTCGACTGTACATTTCCATATGACCTTATATGTATGTAAGTCTTGCTTCTATAATTGTACCACCTTCTTTTAGCCCCTGCGTGGGTATAAAAGGACCATGCTCTCTTAGTTCAGTGTGCTACTTCAAACATTACCGAAGGGTGCTGTTTGAACTGTAGTACCACCTCATGAGGTTTAATAAACTTTGTCTTTTATTTCAGTTTCTGTGCCAACTTCTTCCTATATGGTCTGAGGACTTTGTGCAGAGAAGGGCAAACCCCTTGCACTAGTAGGCCTGGCTGAGGCTTACTTCGACACCAGCACGCCCATCACTACTCACCCCTCACTGGCAGTCATCACCCCCACATCCATGCACATGTCCCCTGTGTCCTCTCCCAGTGTGTCTGTGACCCCTCCTCCCAAAGTAAACAAATGCAAGCACCCACCCACCCAACAGCCATCCACCTCATAACCGCATCCAGCCCATACACCTTCACCTGAACTCAGCAGACAGACACCAGCTACAACCACTCCTTCTTCCTCCACTCCCAAACCCTCTCCCTTTTCCTGCCCTAGTGTGTCTAAAAAGCTTTTCCTGGCAAACATTGACCTCTTCCCTACCCCCCCGTCCTTCCCCTCGAGCCAGGGTGTCTAAATCCCAGGCCAGCTCCTCGCCACCAAGTCGGCGTCCGCTGTGGTACCTGCAACTCACAGAGGCTCAAAGGGGGTATCCGTCAGCCCAGCCAGTGTGCCACCAACCCTTGCAAAGGACAAAATCATTCCACCACCTGCCAAGGTGAAGAAGGGGATAGCATGCAGCAAGGGCAAGGAGCATGACCCACCCAGCAAGGCCTCCTCCAAAACTCCAGCTGCCAGAGCCAAGGTCACAACAGCATCTGCCAAGGTGAGAAAGGGGCAGAAAACCCAAGTCAAGGCACTTCAGGCGTCGGAGGCTGCAGGTGAAGGCCTGGTGCCCACCAGCACAACCGCCAGCCCCGCCACCTGCACCACGGCAGCACCGCAGGCAGCCCCGCCTCAAGCACGGCCACAAGCACCGCCAGAAGCACCGCCACCTGCACCGCAACCTGCACCGCTGCTAGCACCACTACTGTCAGCAGCAGCATCACCAGTGGGCACCCGTCCGAGGCTGCAGGAGAAGGGCTGGAGCCTCCCTCCACCACTGGCAGCACCAGCATCTGCACTACAGCTAGCACCGCCAGCAGCCCTGCCGCAAGCACCGCCACCTGCACCGCTGACAGTAGGACCACTACCAGCAGCCCCAGTGGGCAGCCGTCCGAGACTGCAGGAGATGGGCTGGAGCCTCCCACCACGATTGGCAGCACCCCCACCAGCCCTGGCACTACCACCAGTTTGCAGCCTTAGCCGCCGCAGGATGGAGTCTAGCCTTGCCTCCGTGGACTATTATGCAACCTGGTCCCTGCAAATCTCGTGCCTCAGACACCCAGGTGAGGGAATGTGAACTGCTACAGAACCAGTGGAGATATGCATCCACTCACCCCCTCCTTGACATGATGAAGCACACTGGGCACAAGGCCCCCTCCAGAACCAGTGGAGATATGCATCCACTCACCCTATCCTTGGCAGGGTGAAGCACACTGGGCACAAGGCCCCCTCCAGAACCAGTGGAGAAGCCATCCACTAGAGAGACTGTGGCTTTGCACTTCCCAGGACCAAGCAGTGGGCAAACCACCCACTTGAGAGACTGTAGCCTTGCACTGACCAGGACCAAGCAGTGGGCAAACCACCCACTAGAGAGACTGTGGCCTTGCACTCCCCAGGACCAAGCAGGAGGCAACCCACCTACTTGAGAGACTGTGGCTCTGCACTCCCCAGGACATCGCTGTGGCCAAACCACCCACTTGAGAGGCTGTGGCCTTGCACTCCCCAGGACATCGCTGTGGGCATGGAGCCCCCTCCAAGAGAAGTGGCGTTGTACCATCTTCCGGCTGAGGTGCCCCTCCCTTCCCCGTCCCCTTGAGGTGCCTGTGTGTTTTCGATCTGATGCCCCTGCAGTGTTCTCTCCGTATTGAGGCAGGAGTCAAGTGTGGGCTTGGGCCATGATTTTTGGCTCAGTGGCTCACGGACATTAGGAAAGGACAATGTACGGCCTTATGTACATAATGTATATTTTTGTAAATACTGTTTTTCTATTAGTTCCGTATATCTGCCTATTTCTAATATATCACTGATTTTACTCAATTCATTTTGTCCTTGCTTTTTTCCAGGGGGTTACGGGGTGTGAATGTAATGTTGTTGCATGTGTTTGTGTGCATGGTGTTGTGGGTGAGGGTGGGGGTAGGGGCGTTGCGTGTTGCGTGTGTGTGTCACTCTCTTTTTCCTCTCTCCCTCACCTGTGTACTAGGTGCAGTACTCACGTGGTCCTCGCCGCCGCCTTTCATATTCCTGGTAGATGAGGAGGTAGAACAGCATGGGCAGGACCTGTAGCTCGGGCTCCATGGCGTCCTTTTTCTTCGTTGAGTGGGGAGAGGTGAGTGGTTTCCCTTCTGTGCTCTGTTTCCGCTGTGCTTTTGATGGCGCTGGTCCCGCCCCGGAAAAGCTGGCGGATTGGGCGGTTCGGATGGGGTGGGCTGTACATTGTCTTCCGCCTGTCTGTTGGCGGTGACCGCAGCGGTGTTTGTTGCTACCACTGTGGCGGTCGGAGTGTTAAAGTGGCTGTCTGTGTTGGCAGTTTCCGACGTGGTTGTGATCCCATTTCTTTTACCGCCGGCCTGTTGGCGGTATTACCGCCGCTTTAACACGGACCGCCATGGTTGTAATGAGGGACTCAGTTCTGAAGCCCTGAATAAAAAAAGAAAGGCCAGATAAGAGAGCAGGTAGGGCACACCTTGATCCCTGGGACATATGGGGAGTGAGGTGGGTCCCAACAGGTACTCCTTAAGTCTAAATAAAAAAATATATTTTGCATTGTGGGTACCCTCTGTAGTTCATTGGTACTGATACGGCAGTACAGTGGTATGACAGTACTGTGGTACCGCTATATCATGCTACCAATGAATCGATCAAACATTTTTTTAAAGAATCATTGAGAAATATCCGGTCATAGACCAGACCCTGATGCTATCTGTCAGTGTGTAGATGATAGGCCAAATTACTGGGTGGTGGCCGACAGTAGTAGGTTGGGTGCAGGTCCTGCTGCACACCACTGCTCATGGCTGAAGGCTGTGGGCAGTGGGGTTTAGGTGCCCACAAGTAGGTTGGGCATCCATGGTGGGTCAGTCTCTGGGCTTTGCAAGAGGTCAGGCCCTGCGGACAACCCCCCAACCCCCACGGTGCATGGTCAAAAGCTGTGCATAGCAAGCGGTTGGCCACCCACCTTGGGTCCAAAGGCTACCCTTTGCTGTGCTGAACCGAAGACCATGCGCAGCTGAGGTTTGTGTGACAGTGGGAGTTGGGAGCAGGGGCTGGCCTCCAGACAATCCTGCAATCAACCCTGTGCTGCACACAACTGGAGGCCATGTGCAGTAGAGGATATTCTCAAGCCTTGGCTGGAGGTTAGGCACCAGCATAAGTACAGTGTGTTCAAAAGGGTGGAAGCAGGACCTCAAAAGAGGTTAAGCATAGCGGCTAATCCATCGGTGTGCTGAAATGAAGTGCGTACAGCTGTGGGGAGGGGATAGCCTCAAGTTGTCAGAGGTGGCAGAGTAACTTTGAAAATGACCAAAAACACAGATATTCACTGAAAAAACAAGGGTGAAAGTGATGTTAGGTTGAAATTACTTTTGTTTCATTCATTGAATTCCTGGGGCCTTTTCATGATATTCAGCCAACACCCTAACTGTGCATGACGTTTGTCCCTGCACAGTTGGGGATTGGTCCGGACCTGTTAGACCTGGCATCTTTTGGCATGTTTCCCCTGTCTTTTTGCCTTCTGACCTCCTGTTTTTGATGGTATGCTGGAATTTGTTTTTGCTGATTTATTGTCTCTGTGTACTTTACCACTGCAGATCAGTGCTAAAGTGCCAGTACTCCCAGTGTAAATTGTATTGGTGATTGGTTTACCAAGATTGGTATATTTGATTTACTAGTACGTCCATAGTAAAGTGCACTATGTGTGCCCAGGGCCTGTAAATCAAATGCTACTAGTGGGCCTGCATCACTGATTGTGCCACCCACGTCTGTGTATGCAGTCTGGCACTTCTAATTCAACTTGGCAAGTATACCCGATTGCCAAGCCAATACATTCCCTTTTGGTGCATGTAAGGCCCCCATAGGGTAGGTCTTAGATAGCCCCATGGGCAGGGTGCAGCATATTTAAAAGGTAGGACATGTACTGGTGTATTTTGCATGTCCTGATGGTGACATACTGCTAAATTTGTTTTTCTCTATTGTAAGGCCTATCTCTCCCATAGGTTAACATATCTTTTAAGTACAGTTTCCCATTGGGAGCAGATGGAGATGTGAAGTTTGGGGTCTCAGAACTCACAATTTAAAAATACATCTTTTAGTAGAGTTGTTTTTTAGATTGTCTGTTTAAAAATGCCACTTTTAGAGAGTGGGCATTTTCTTGCTTAACCATTCTGTGCCTCAGCTTGTCTGTGGAATCCAAGTCTGGGTCACACTGACAGTTGGGCTGTTTGTGAATTCCCTCTTGACAGTGACACAAAGGGAGCTAGGGTGTAACCGCGATATCCTGATGAGTCTTCTGGGCTAGAGAAGGGAGGGAGGAGCGGACACCTGCACCTGAAAGGGCTGTGCCTGTCCTCACACAATGCAATCTCGGGTCCACTGGAGTGTGTCTGGGGCAAGGCCTGGGCAAAGCAGGATCCTGTGAACAGCAGAGATTTTCCTTTGATGTTTGCCTACTTCAAAGGCCAGAACTAGTATAAGTAGTGGACCCAAAACCCCAGACCTTTAGAACACTTCTGGATGAAGAGGAACCTCAAGGAGAAGAGCTGGAGGAGGACTAATGTATCTTTGCTGTGTCTGGTTTGCTGGGTTGGCCTGCAGTTGCTGCTTCTGCCTTACAGAGGGCAAAGCCTGGACTTTGCTGTGCATACTGCTTGTGAAGGTTCTCCAAGGGCTTGGAGTAGAGCTTACCTCCTCTTGGAAGTCTCAGGGATATCAAAGACTTCAGCGTCATCTGCCTAAAGCACTGGGAACTGTGTGTTTTGTGCTGCAACAGAAGAAAAACTACAGCAACACCATTAATGACGCCGCTGCCTGCACCGTGACCTAATGATGATGCATGGAGACGTGCCCGCTTCGCACCTCAACCCTGGTCTCACCGCCGCCGCCACCTGATGCTGTTACCGAACTGCTGCTTGCACTGTGATCCGTGGGTCCTGCACTCTGCATTGCCTTCCTCACATCGCAGTCTTTACATCCCAGACCATGCCACTCCATGCTAACATTGACGCCTGCACTGTGGCTTGATGACACTGCTCATAAGGTGTACGAAGCACAGACCCATCCCACAGCCCAGGTCCACCGACGCCAGCGCCACAGACCCCACTATCGTCAACAGATGCCCCTGTCTGCACTTCGACCCCTGGGCGTCACACAGAGCCTGCCCCGCACCGCCACCTTGGGACTACTGGCACCAGGGCTTCCTCGACACTGCCTGCACGGATACCTGGAGGCACCGCATGCCGCACCACTTCACACATCAGCCCTGGTCTCAATGATGCCACAGGATGCCATTACGAAGACACTGCTTGCACTGTGACCTGTGGGCACCGTATGTCGCCCCAACTCCATCAACGCCAGCGCTCCTGACTTCTTCATCATCCCGGAGTTTATTCAGCAATGCGTGTGACCTCAAGGGCCCAAAGTCCCCCTCACTCACATCCGGAACCGACAGATGGGACACCAGTGATGCCACATTCCAGATCTCATCGTGAGGATCATGACGCCTTACATTTCCAAGGTACTGTTTACGGGTCTTCCTGACACTGTACCTGGCCCGGGACTCCTCAGCCGGCCCAAACTGTTGGATTTGTTGTTGACGCCGTGATATTCCCAGATGGAGCTATCGACTTTAAGGAGCTGTATTTTTAAGTTAATTCTTGCAAAATTCATATCTTTATTACTGTATGTTGAATTGTTTTCACGCTGGTCTTGTTTTACACAGATAAATGTTGGCTATTTTTCTAAAAGTGGTATGGTGTCCTTTTCTACTGTGCTACGTGCAAAAGCTTTTCACATTGCTTCTGAGAGGAACCTGACTGCTTGTGCCAAGCTACTAAGTGGGTGAGCAGGGGTTATCTGAGCTGGGTATCTCCCTTATCATGAATAGAGTGAGAGTCCCTACTTGGACAGGGTGTAAACCGACTGCCAACTAGAGACCCCATTTCCAACAGGGCCCATCCCCACATGTGGCCAACCCTTAGCCCCTGCCCCACTCCTGCCTGCTGCTTTCCTCCTGCCCTCTGTGGTCAGCTTGTTTCCCCTCTCCATGCCAGTCTGCCCTGAATAGTTTGCTTGGTACCTCTACCCCTGAACTCCTCCTGCCTGCTCTCTGTTCTCTGTTTCCATTTCCCTGTCACCTCTCACCTGTCCTAAATGGTTGGCTTGCTGCCACTACCATGCTAGCCCACATTCCATGATCACCTTGCTGCCCTTGCCCTTTACCTCTCCCCTACCCTCCATTTAGTGTGTGTGTCCCCCTGCCACCACGCCCCTGCCATCCAAGGTCTGTTTTGCTTCCCCTGTCTATGCCAGCCTTCCCTCCATAATTAGTTTTCTGCTCCTGCCTCCCTTCCCCTTTCCCTCTGTTCTCCATCAGAACACCCCTGACCTTTCTTGCCTGCTGCCCATGGTGAGCTTGCCTCCCCTGCCAGCCTCCAATGAATGATCACCTTGGTGTCCCTTCTCCTACTACCTTCTATCTCCCCTCCATGATCAGCTTGCTGCACTGCCCACCATGGCCAGTCCTCTGTGGTCAGCTTGCTGTTCATACCTCTCCCCTCCCACCTGCCCTCAGTTCTCTGTTTGTGTACCCCTGCCTCTCTCCCACCTGCCCTCTGTCATCAGCTAGCTGCCCCCCAATGCTATCCTGTCCTTCCTGGTCAGCTTGCACCCCCTGCACCCATGCCCCATGCCCTCCACCATCTGTGTGTATGCCCCTTCCCCCTACTTCCATCCTCTGTGATTGAGGGTGCTATCTTACCTATACGAGCCTGTTCTGCATGGGAAGCATGCTGCTACTGGTTGTCCCCTCTCCTGCATTTTTTCTCCATGTGAGTGCCCCTGCCCCCTCCCTCCTGCCTTCAGTGGTCCACTGTATTCCCCCTACCAGCCTGAGCTCCATGGTCAGCATGTGCCCCTCCCAACTGTCCTACATGGTCAGCTAGCTGCCCCTGCCCATGCTTACCTGCCCTCCACAGTCAGCCTGCTGTCCCTTTGTCCCTCCACCTGCCCTCCGTTTTCCATGTGCATGGCCCTGCTCCCTCCCATTGTGCTGCTGCCCATGTCAGCCTTTCCCCCATGATCAGCTTGCTGACCCTGGTTCCTCTGTGTTCCATTCTCCATTTGTGTGCCTGTGTCCCCTCCAATCTGTCCTCTGTGTTCAGCGTGCTGCCCCTGCCAACCTGCCCTCCGTGGTCAGATAGGTGTTCTTGCCCCAGTCCCCTCCCCATTCCTCCATTTATACTGTGTGTGCCCTGGCTTCCTCCTCCTGCTCTCTGTGGTCTGTTATTCTGCCACTGCCCCATTTGCCTACTCTGCCTGGTAGGCTTGCTGCCCTCCTCTCCTCTGCACTCCAGTGTCCATGTATGTGCCTCTGCCTGTGCCTCCTGCCCTCTGCTTTTTGTTGTGCTGCCACTGCCTCTGCTACCTGCCCCGTCTTATTTTTTGCCCCTGCTCCCCACCCTCCTGCCATCCATTGTGTATGTGCCACTGCCCAATCATTACAAAACACTTAGAAGGTGAGCACCTACTTTGCACCTGACTGTAGAAGTTATTGTATGACATTTTATCAACGCCATTAATATTGATCTAAAATTATATTGCATCCAGTGCATCACCCTCCTCAACAACGTCAGGGTATGTATACTACTACTATTTGTACCTTCACATTGTCTGCCTAACTTTATTAACTATTCTCTGCACCTTTCATACTTACCTACTATTTGTTGGATATGCCCTTTATTCCCCTGGGAATTTCCCTTGTAGGGCTGGAGCTCTTGGAGATGTTTTGAAAGCCCAGGGCTTCTCCTGGTTCTCTCTCACCCTTCCAAGCTCCTGACATTAATTCCACAGGGCAGGGTCAGGCTTCAAGCAACAGAGAGGGATGGAAAGGGAAGGTAGAGAGAAAGCAATCAGAGAGGGGGAGAGAAAGAGGAGGAGGGAGGATGCAGGGATAGAGAGAGAGACTGGTTTGCACATTTGTGCAAGGACTGCTTTTGCTCCCCAGGCCTATTGCATTCACCATTTAGCCCTGGCCCCTTGATATACCTCATCAAAAATTGTTTTCCAATTGTTGTTCTTGGGGTCAAGTAGTCCTATAGAGACAGAAAATAACTCCTCAAAGTAACCCCTCCTCCATTTTTCAAATGGCAACTGTATAATGATGTGTTTTTAGCCATCATATTGGTAATTTATTTTAATAATGTTTTTTTTTCAGCTTTTCCATTGATTCAAATTCGTAAACATGAGAGAAGCAGGTGGTAGCAGAGGATCTTTACCTCCTGACAGAGTGTTGCTAACTACAATTTCTCAGTACTCCTTCAACAAAAAAAATGTGTCATATGCCAAATTAATCAGAACAAAAAGCTAATACCAGCTGAGGCTTGACTATGAAGTGGCTCAGGACATGGATCTTCTTCTAAATGACGCTGCAGTCTGCAAAGCTGATTTAACTGAATTTATCATATCACTTATTCGTTGCGGACTGATGGATGAAGAAAAGCCAGTTCCTCAGCAGCTGGAATTCATGTGCTGATCTCTCAGAATACCATCCCACTGAGGAAGGTTGGATTTTTACCAGTAATCCCATCTCCAGTGACAAACAATGCAACAGTATATACAGTTCTAAAAAATTTCCAAAATGTGACTGCTCAGCTTGAAGACCAGCCTATCTTGACAATTTTCAGCAATGAAGGTGTTTTCCATACTGTAGCTGACATTTTTATGAGCAATCCAGTAGAATTTTATTTTTTTATCCAATGATGGGCATTTTCTACATGACAAAAGTTGCTTTGTGGTGTGCAGGAAATTGTCAGTGGATGCAGCATAGACAATGCACTTATTGAGGCTGACATCTTTGGAAGCAAAACTGTCCAGTCAGTATTGAGCAGATCTCATTATGTTCATTTGTTATAAGGCATGCTCATCATATCAGAGGCTACAGAAACATCGCGTTGGAATGCTTTCTGGAACAAGAATGCCAAATTAGGTTTTCTATATCTTATCTCAGAAGTGAACAAGGCACAGGGTGCACTTTATTCAAAAGATAGAATGTAGAGCTAGGAAACATTCAAAACACTCAGTTCAAAATCAGAAAACCAAGTTGATAGAGTTTGTCAAAGAATGTGAAGAAAAAGCAGAACCTTGCAAGCACTGGGGAATTGTATTATATGTGAAACTTGGCACATGCTGTTTGGGAAGGTGATTGAGAGCTGCACATGAAGACTGTGGAGTCACTGATTACTGTGGTTTGCAAATTCAACTGCATGAACTATCTGAGATATGGGTCCTGGTCTTTGGAAAGAGTGAAGAAGCTAGAAGTTGAAAAATCATACCTCTACAGAAAATTAATCCAAAGACATTTTGTGGTTAAAGACACAGAGGGATGTTTCAATGACGTGGCTCCAGATATGACACAGGAGATCCACAGATCCAGAGATCACAGAAAATCTCCAAGTGAATTGTTCGACAGACACGTAAAAGTGAATATGTTGCTCAATGGCAGCTAGTTTACCATGAAGTCCTTTCTATTTGCATTGTTTTCAGACAGATGACTGTTAGCATCCTTGGCGTGGTCTCCCCTAACTTTTTACATCTGTTTCCCAGGTTGTTGATGTGTTCCGGACTCTGTTTTTGCTGTTTTTAATACTCTGGGCACTTTACCACTGCTATCCAGTGCTAAATTGAAAGTGCTCCTTTGTGAAATGTATGTGTAATTGGATTTCCACGATTGGCATATTTTATTTACTAGTAAGCCCCTAGTACATTGCACTAGAGGTGCCCAGGGCCTGTAAATCAAATTCTACAAGTGGGCCTGCAGCACTAGTTGTGCCACTCACATGAGTGGCCCTGTAAACATGGCTCAGACCTGCCATTTCAGTGTCTCTGTGTGCAGTTTTAAACTGCCAATTCGTCTTGGCAAGTGTACCCACTTGGCAGTCCTAAACCTTCCCTTTTCATACATGTATGGCACACCTAAGGTAGGCCCTAGGTAGCCCCATGAGCAGGGTGCAGTGTATGTTCAATGTAGGACATATACCAATGTGTTTTATATGCCCTAACAGTGAAATACTGTCAACATGGGCTGTCTTTAAATAATATTAAAGTGCAGATTCCCTTTGGGAGCAGATAGGCATATGGAGTTTTAGGGTCTCTGAACTCACAATTTAAAAATAAATCTTTTGGTAAAGGTTGTTTTTAGATTGTGTGTTTGAAAATGCCACTTTTAGAAAGTAGTGATTGTCTTGCTTAAGCCATTCTGTGACTCTGACTGTTTGTGGATTACCTGTCTGTGTCAGTTTGACAGTTGGGCTGTATGAACTCGACAGTGACACAAAAGTAGCTGGGGTGTAGCCTGCATATCCTGATGAGCCATCTGTGCTGGGAGGGAGGGGAGGAGTGGTCACTCACACCTACAAGGGCTGTGCCTGTCCTCACACAATGTAGTCTCCAACCCCCTTGTGTATGTGTGGGGGGCCTGGTTGGGGCAAGGCAGGATCTTACAAACAAGAGAGACTTTCCTTTGAAGTTTGCCTACTTCAAAGGCAGAAAGGGGTATAATTAGTGGACCCAAAACACCTGAAAATTAGATAACTTCTGGAATTATGAGGAACCTCTGCCAAAGAGAAGAGCTGGGGAGAAGTGCTGCCCCTGCCTGTGACTGTGCTTTGTTTGGCTACCATGCAGTTGCTGTGTTTGCATGTGAAAGAGGACAAAGACTGGACTTTGTTGTACATTCTTGCTTGAGAAGAATCTCCAAGGGCTTGAACTGAGCTTGCTTTCTGTTGTTGGAGTCTCAGGGCCATCAAAGACCTCCCCTGCCAGCACCTGGACCCTCTGCTGAGACTCATGCACTGCCAAGTGGTGCCCTAGTCCAGTCCCTGGGCCCCTGAAGGTGAAGTTGGTGGACAAGAACTGAAAATCTACACACAGAACGCGTGCAGGGAAATTTTTGCTGCACCTTCCGCAACGCGGCGAAACACAATGTGCCCCTGGCTTCACGGCTGAAATTGATGCTCCACCTGCATCACAGCTTGTAGATCAACACATCGCAGCTGTAGAAATGATGTGCAACACCCACTTATAGAGGCTGATAACGACACAACCCCCACACAGCGTGGTTTTCTGATACCGTGAAACCTGATTTTCCACGCATCGTCCCTGGGCATCCAAGTCAACCTGACTCTGCGTGGATCCGAGGTGTCCCGTCTGAAAATCGATGCATCACTTTCTTGTGAGGGAGAAAGATTGAGTATTGCCAACCCGAACGGAGAAAGAAACATGCACAGCCTCACTCGCGAGTAAGGAATCGACGCATTGATGACTTTTCCAACACATGCTCGCCCGTGCGGCTTTATTTTTTGCACTAACCCAGTACTTTGTGTAACAACAGCATTCTCACTGTTTTCTAAGGATTAAGGCCCTCATTATGAAATTAGGGGTCAGGTGTCCACCACACCTGCGATGGCAGTAGTACTGTCACCAGGCTGGTGGTAATGACTGCCAAATTATGACTATGGCAGTGATCCCTTCCATAGACAGCCAATGTACCACCCCAACCACCAGTGTGGTACGGCCACTGACCACGGTGGTAGCCATCTACAGGCTGGCAGCAGACAAGGATCCGCCCACCATAATATGACATAATATGTTGCCACCAAAAGCCTGGTGGAAACACATCATATAAAAGGAGACACTCTCCTCCACGGACACAGAGGAGTCCGCAGCAGCCATGGAACCCAAACTGGAAGTTTTCCCGATGCTGTACCATGCGATGACCGTCAAGGAGCACCAATGCCGATGAAGATGGTGGTGAGTACAGCCACCTAGCACACATGGGAGGGAGGAGAGTGTGACACACGCACAACACACACACACAAAAAAATACCACACACTCAGAACAATCTGCAGAGTAAATCAACAGCACCATAACCCAGGAGCAAAGAAAGCCAGGACACATACCTGTTGTCCAACCACTGTAATTAGGTGGGAACAGCAACCTCATTTGTTAAACATTATGGAGGTCAATTTGACCTCAGCGGTCTTTTTGAAAGACCGCCGAGGGACCGCCGTGCGGAAGACCACCACTGGTGGCGGATTTCCGCTCGGCCTATTATGACCGTTGGCAGCTTTCCGTCCTTTTTCGGACGGCGAGCTGCCAACAGTCATACTGGCGGGAGGCGGGGAAGTGGAGGTTGCTCCACCGCCACGCCAAAAGAACACCGCCCAGTGAATCACGTCCTGTGATTCGCCGTGGCGGTGTTCTGTTGGCGGTGTGGTGTTGGCGGAGCTGCCCCCATGGCTCCCGTCCCCTCCCGGAGGATCGTCGGACCAGGTAAGTCGATCGTCCGTGAGGGGAGGGGGGTGGGGGGGTGTTGGGTGTTGTGTGCGTGCATGGGGGTGTGCGTGTGTGTATGTGAAGGGGGGGTGTGAGTGCGTGTATGCTTGCGGGGGTGTTGTGTGTATGGGAATGACTGCGTGTATGTCTGTGGGTATGTCAGTATGAATGTGTGCGTGAATGTTTGAATGTGGGTGTGCGTGTCTGCCTGTGTGTGTGTATGTAGGCATGTATGTTGGTGTGTGTGAGTGTGTAGGTGGTGCCTGCGTGGTGTTGTGTGGGAATGGGTGATGTGATGTTGGGGCTCGGGTGGGGAGGGGGACCCTGCCACCTTTGGTGGGTGGCAGGGGTGGTGGGGGTGTAGGGGAGGGAGACGAGGTAGGGGTGAGGGGTGGGGGAGACCCCTATCAGTGCCAGGGAAGGAATTCCCTGGCACTGAGAGTGCTTACCGCCATGGATTTCATGGCGGTTCAAACCGCAGGACATCCACAGCGGTAAGCCGGGTCAAAATACCACCGGCGGTATAGTGGCGGCCGCTGGGCTGGAGACCCAGGTCTCCAGCCTGGCGGGCGGAACGGAGAACCGGCGGATAACCATGGCAGCAACCGCCATGGTCATAATTCCATGAAGGGAGAGCGCCAGCCTGTTCGCAGTCTTACCGCCGGTTCTCCGCCTTCTGCCAGCGTCGTAATGACCCCCTATATATAAATATGTACAGAAAGGGACATTGGCCAGTCCAAAGTTTTTAAAGGTCACAGGGCAACGTCCAAGGCCCAACTTGACTCCTGGCAGCCTAGGAACTCCACCGGGCAGGGACATCATGGAGATGGCAGGCAGACACCTCAGGGGGCAGGGTGGGGTTCTTGGGAAGGGGGTCCCTGGGCCTGAGAGGGGGCGGGTCCTTGCCCTTCTGGTTAGGGGCGGAGGACTGGCCTTGGGATGGGGGCTGAAGTGCCACTTTTGTTCCCCTTAGTAACAGGGGAACTCTTTAGGGGGTGGGACAGGAGTCGAATGGGAGCCCCCGGGAGGGACTAGACTGAGGGGACTTTCCTCTTACGGGCAGGATGTGGGGTGAGGTAGGGAAGAGGTCAAGGCAGGTAAGGAAAAGCTTCTTAGGACCAATAGGGCGGGGTGTGGGAGGAGGAATGGGAGTGGAGGTAGAGGGAGTAGTTGTAGAAGCAGGAGGTGTGCTGGACGTGGATGCAGGTGCATGAACAGTGTGCAGGTGTGAGGTGGATGGCTGTTGGGTGTCTGAGTAAAAGTGGTTGTGTCTTTGGAGGGGGGCAGACAGGGTAGGGGAGGACAAACAGGACGTGGGGAGGACAAACAGGATGTGTGGATGTATGTTGTGGTGGTGTCTACAAGTGAGGTGGGTGTGCTGCATGAGGTGGTGATGGTGATGGTGACTGCGCATGTGGTGTGTGGTGTGCTTGTCTGCGTATCTGCTGTTGTGGTGACTGTATGCAAGGCTGTACAGGTGGCAAGATCTGGGACTGATTATGCAGTGTATGCAGGTGTGAGGGCTGATGTGACTGTGAGGGAGGAGGAGGAGAGACAGTGGAGGCAGTGGCTGTTGTATGTGCATCTGGTTGTTGGCCGTGTGGGTGCTTGTGGAGTGAAGTGTAGTGCCTGTGTTTGTCTGTGCGAGTCCTGTCTGTTGTTCTGTGGGTGTGCTTGTCAGATTGTGTGCTTGGGATGGGTTGGGGGAGAGAGCTATCGGACTAGGAACAGGTAGTTGGAGGGGGAAAAGAAGAAACAGGGGCACTGGCTACCGTCAGAGAGGAGGCCAGAGCCTGAAATGATCTCTGTAGAGCCACCAAGCCACCGTGAATGCCCTCCAAGAAGGCATTGCATTTCTGCATCTGGGATGCCAGCCTCTAAATGGCATTCACTACTGTTGACTGCCTTACAGAGATGGATCTCAGGAGGTCAATAGCTTCCTCACTGACGGCAGCAGGGCTGACTGGGTCAGGGCCTGAGGTGCCTGCAGGGAAGGAAACACCCACCCTCCTGGGTGAGCAAGTACGGGCAACTGGGTGGGGGGCTACTGGGAGGGCAGTGCTGGTACGAGGTGGCGGAAGATATTGTAGCTGGGCAGGTCCCAGAGGGGTCCAATACCACCAGGGAACTTCCAACAGAGGAGAAATCAGAGTCTGTAGTCATCGCTCCAGTCTCCCCTGTGGTGCTCCCCTCGCCCTCCAACCCACTGGTCCCCTCAGCACCGGTGGACTCTGCCTCCTGGGTCCCGTGAGCTGCAGCTCCCTCACTCGCTGGTTTCCCTGCTCCTTTGCCAGATTATGCTAATGCACAAATGGACAGGATGACAAAAGGAGAAAGGGTGTGGGAGAAAGAAATGGAGCACAGGTCAATCACAGCAACAACGTCACAGATGGCATACACATCACAATCACTCCCTGGGATTTACATTGGGCATTATGGACCACAGTGACACACCATTGCCTAGATACTACAGCAGGAAGGAACCCAAACACTACCATCTGCACAACTACTGGGACCAACTAAACCCTGTCTGCGACGGTATGATAGTTACCTAGCAATACCAAAAATGCACACAACCCTACATAGCTAAGCAGGACCATGCAGGAATGGCTAAAGTGGCATATTGGGGCCTCCACTGACTAGAACATTGCACCCAAACCCCATGGCAGGCACCATATACAAAACACCACACAGTCTATAGTCACCCCTTTGTGGTTGCTGTGCTAACCTCCAGCGCCCACCCAACTCAGGATTGGCCATCGCCAGTATGCAGACCATTAATGAGGTGAGGATCTGACGGGCATCCCTCCCTTGTTGGGGGGCTGTCCCCAGCTGGGCCTCTGCGGTTTTCCGGGCCCAGCGTCTCAGGTCCTCCCACCATTTCCTGCAGTGGGTGCTCTGCCAGTTATGGACCCCCCGGGTCCGCACGTCCTTGGCGATGGAATGCCACAACCCCTTCTTCTGATGGGCACTGACCTGCAGAGGAAACACAGACAGAAGGACACCATGAACTACACAATCCAGCCTGTCACACAAATGGCTTACATACTGCATTTGCCCCTCATCAAGCACACACATGACCCATACCTCTGCATTCACATTGCCTGCAGCCATACCCCCAAATGACACAATGCTAGCAAACACATACATCTACATGCAGCCATATTGCATGCAATGTACCCATGATGTACTCACCTGATGTTCTGGAGGCCCATACAACTGCCTATGCAGGGGTAGGACCCCATCCACGAGCCTCTTCAGCTCCTCCGACCTGAAAGCTGGGGCCCTTCCCCTGTAGCACAGGCCATGGAAAATACCAGACACAGGTCACAGCAGCACACGCAGTGGAGATGTCATTGAGTGGAAAGTCAGGAATCAAGTGAAGTAGTAGAAAGAAAGGGGAGGTCACGTCCACGGCGGTGAACACCGTCACCACCGCATTGATCATCATTGGTTCCTGTACTCCACAGAGCCACATATTAGCCAATGAGGAATAGCACAGCGGTGCAGACCACCTTTCGCCATGACGCCTAACGCCGGCAGAGTGAGGTCACTTCCACCTGTCCCTGCATAAAGGACAGGTGGTTGCCATTTCCTACTGCTAGTACTATGTTTTGAATTTATATGTGCACCATTGGTGTTGACTGTACACATCTAGACAATTCTAGTGTCCTACATACATACATGCTCTGTGTACTGTGGTGTTGTGTGTCCATAGGTCCTGTTGTCACACCCATTTCACTTTTGGCTCACTTAGATACCAACCACTGTGGAGGAATAGGAGGAGGAGGCAAGCACCCATGTACAGACCACTTGTGGACTTGGCTACACTGGAGGTCCGGCACATCATACTCACCTATCGTCTGGACAGGGCCACAATCACAGACCTGTGTGCACAACTGGAGCCTAATCTGATACCTGTTATCCGTAGCACCACAGCCATTCCCCCTCCTGTGCAGGTACTGTCAGTGATCCATTTCCTGGCAACTGGTTCTTTCCAGGTGACTGTGGGCCTGGCTGCAGGAATGTCACAGCCAATGTTCTCGATTGTTCTAGCAAGGGTTTGACTGCCTTGCTCAAACACATTAGCAGCTACATCGCAGTCCCCGAGTTTGATGATTTGCACACTGTGAATGCTGGATTCTATGCAATGGGACACATACCACATGTCATTGGGGCCATTGATGGGACCCATATTGCCTTAGTCCCTCCCAGGGCAAATGAGAAGGAATAGGAATAGGAAGAGTTTCCAATCTCTCAATGTCCAGATGGTGTGTCTTGCTTACCAGTACACCTCCCACGTCACTGCCTAAGTATCCTGGATCCGTGCATGATTCCTATGTCTTGAGGAATCACTGCATCCCACAGGTGATGGAATGACTACAGAGGCACAGAATGTGGCTTATAGGTGAGCTTGAGTCCCCATCTAATGTATGTCAGTGTATGCCTACTGGAGTCATGCCCCATGCCATTGTGCATGGCTAATGTGTGTCCCTCACTTCCTCCAGGTGACTCTGGCTACCCAAACCTGTCCTGGCTGTTGACCCCTGTTAGGAATCGGAGAACAAGGGCTGAAAATCAGTACAATGATGCACATGGGTGTACCAGGAGGATTGTGGAACACATTCGGTCTCCTGAAAGCCAGGTACAGGTATCTCCATTTAACAGGTGGATCCCTATGTTCTCCCCTGAGAAGGTCTGCCAGATTGTGGTGGTCTGCTGCATGCTGCACAATTTGGCCCTCAAATGCCATGTGCCCTATCTGCAGGAGGAGGGGGTGACAATGCACCTGTGGCAGCAGTGGACACTGAGGACAGTGAGGAGGAGGAAGAGGGCGAGGATGAAGAGAACAGGACAGATATCATTCAGCAGTACTTCCAATGTCACTCAGGTAAGACTTTTGATCTATACATGTCTCCATTTTAGTACAGTGCTGTGTGGCTCTTGTGTTGCCCGGTCACTACCTTTGCATCACAATTGACTGTCACTTATGCCTTCCCTTATTGCAGATGTTGGTGTGGTTACAACAATGTACTGATGTGATGTCTACAGACTGCAGAGACACTTTTGTTGGATGGATTCACACATTACAGCAAATTTGCCCAGGATAATGCAGTGAAATACAGTTCAATACATTGCACATTTCTTCCTGATAAAGCACAATTGCTCAAGTTGTGTTCAAGGGTGTTTATTTGAATAACAAAAAAACAATGGATAGTGCAATAGAGTGGGGTGATGCTTGGGAAAAGTCCAGTGCAGTGGCCCAGTCTGTTTATAGCACAGGTACAGTGTCCATGGACCATAGGAAGAGGAACAATGGCAAAACAAAGTGAAGAAGGTGAATCAGTGGAACACAAGGGGGACATTCTGGAGGGGCTCATTTCCTTGAGGTGGTCTTGGCAACTATCTCTGGTGTCTGTCTAGGTTGCAGGGAACGTTTGTGAGGTGGTTCGCCTTCTGCAAAGGAAGGGGTGCTGGTGGCCTGTGAGCCCTGTGGCAGGGCCTCCTGTCTACTAGCTGCAGCAGATGTGGAGGGCTGGTGAGCACACTGGGTAGTGGAAGGGGCCCACTGGTGTGTTGTGTACTCACGCATGATGTTCTCCATGTCACTCAGTACCCCTGCAATGGAGGCCATGGTGGTATTCAAGGCCTGCAATTGTTGCATGACCTCCTGGTGGTGTTCCCCCTGCAGCCGCTGGTTCTCCTACATGATGTTGATCACCTGACCCATCCTGTCCTGGGATTGTTGGTATGCCCCAGGACATTTGTGAGTGCATCCTGGGCAGTCTTTTCCATGGGCCTGGCCTCCCCCTGGCGTACAGCTGTCCTCCAGCTTTCCCTGGCCCCCTGTGCCTGTGTCCCCTGAATGGTGTGCCCACTCCCACTTACACCGGACCTTCATCGTCTTGCCTGTGTGGTAACGACTCGGGTCCCTATACAGGTGGGCACACTACTGATTGACGTGTCCTGGGGACAGAGGTTTGGGGCGTTGCCTGGCTACTCTAGTGTTTGAGTCTGGGGGGGGGCCCTGTGATGGACCGGCTGTTGGAAGTGGTAGACGACTAACCTGTGGTTCCATATGGGCCAGGCTGTTCATCCAGATCAAGACCTCCAGATTTGCTGTCATCCCTGAGGGCATCTTCTGGTGGGGGACTGGGTTTCCGTGGCACCTCCTCGCCACTGACATTGGCTGGGGCACCTGTGAGGATGTAAGTGATTTGTTAGGGTAATTGTCTGTCACAAATTCCACATTTCTACCTTTACCAATAATATTGATGTTGTCCTCCCACCTTTGGTAGTGTATGGTGATGAATTGTGGGATTGGTAGTTTTACATGCTGTCCATGCATTGCTGGTGGGTGTGCATGTAGAGCTGGGAGGGATGTGCTTGAGTGGGTATGGAATGTAAGGGTAGACATTTAGTTGTGGTAATTGGGGTGGTACAATGTGTGGGATGGAGTGGGGTGAATGGAGTCAGGGTTTAGGGGGTGACATGGCATGCAGGTATGGGTGGTGTTAGGTTGGTAATGGTGACTCACCAGTGTCCAGTCCTCCGGCTACTCCAGTGAGGCCCTTAGGATGCAGTATTGCCAAGACTTGCTCCTTCCATGCTGTCAACTGTGGGGGAGTTGGTGGAGGTCTACCACCAGTCCTCCTGATGGCGAGCTGGTGCCTTGCTAAAATGGAACGCACTTTCCCCCATAGGTCGTTCCACCTCTTCCAAATGTCAACCCTTGTTTGTGGGTATTGTCCCACGTCAATCACACTGTCCACGATCCTCCGCCATAGCTCCATCTTCCTGGCAATGGAGATCTGATCTACCTGTGCTCCAAACAGCTGTGGCTCCACCCTGACTATCTCCTCCACCATTAACCGCAACTCCTCATCAGTGAAAAGGGGGTGCTGTTGTGGGGATATGGGTGTTGTGTGGTGTGTGTGTTGTGCAGAGGGTGTTGAGTGATGTGGTGGGGTGTGTGGTGTGTGGTGCGTGACAGATGAATGGGCAGTTGTGGTGTGTGTTTTGTTATCTCTGGGAATGGCCTGGCAAATGCAGCGGTCTTCTCATGTTTGCAAAGGATTGTGGGTGATGTAGGGGTGTGTTTTATAGTGCTGTTGGTGGGTGTGTGGGGTGTGTGTATTTGTGTCAGGTGTGGGATTTTTGGACTGGCCAATGTTGGCTTGTTTTCATTTTGGGTGGCCATTTCCAATGCAGTAGTGTGCATTGCCAATAGTTTACTGACGTTGAATTTCCGCTGTGGTGATTCGTGGGTCATTATTTGGAAGGCATTGTTTTGCTGGCGTAACGTTATGGGTGCTAATTCCAACAGTTTATCGTGTTCATTGGATCTGGCAGATTTGTGATTGTGGCTGGTTTCTGTCAGTTTTGTATATGTGTGTCATAACCTGGCGGGCGGATGTTCGCCTCCACGATGGTATGTTGGCGGCCATCACCATGGAGGTATTCCAAAAATACGGCTAATGTTCTAAAGAGGGCCTAAGACTCATATTCTTTTGAAAATTCATATCTTGACTAGTGTATGTTGGATTTTTGTTGTTTTGGTCTTGTTTGATTTTGATAAATGTTACCTATTTTTCTAAACTGGTGTTGTGTCCATTGTGTAGTGTTTTCACTGTATTACTGTGTGTGTTGGTACAAATACTTTACACATTGCTTCTGAAATTAAGCCTGCCTACTTATGCCAATCTACCAAGGCGTGAGCGGGGGCTAACTGAGTGTGATTCTCCTTTACCCTGACTAGAGTGATGGTCCTTGCTTGGACGGGGGTAACCTGACTCCCAACCAAAGACCCAATTTCTAACAATGACAAATTCAAAATTAATGGACCATCGTGAAACTGTTCCTCTACAGGAACTTGTGGGAAACTGAGGGGAATGTTTTTATAAAGTGGTTGACAGCCTTCTTCATTTCATGCAGCAGCAACGAAACCCCTTTGAGATGACTCAGCCTTTGTGACTACACAGCTTTGTGACCAAACAATGGGCCTTATTTCGACCTTGACAGAGGAGTTTCCTCCATCACAAACGTGACAAATATCCTGTCTGTCATATTTCGACCCTTATTGAATTTAATGGGATCATAACATGGTGGACGAATCTATCTGCCACGTTTGTGATGGAGGAAATCCTTCTGTTAAGGTCGTAGTAAGCCCCAATATGTGGATAACGAAATAAAGACCCATCTACTTGATGTCCTGAAACTTGGATCGAAACTATACACAGAACTGAAGCAGGAGAGATTTGTATTGAAAGAGAAAAAGCTGTTTGACATAAACACTAAAGTTAAACTTCCATGCTTTAATTACCATAGTTAGAGTTTCATCCAACCAGCTACTGCAAAACAGGTTACAAAAACCAACCCTCGTAATCACAGAGAGAGATGGATGTAGCAAAAGAAAGTGGTGAATTTATCAAGGACATTCTTCCGTATGATCTTCTTCCAACATACGCGTTATTTGATGGAGATGCTGCAACCAAACCAGTGAAGCGCAAGAGCTCGAAAAAAACTTTTGCTTGAAGAATTTCTATTCAAAATGGTGTCCCCATTGAAAACTGCTATTGTTGTGGACTATATGCCACAATTGCGAATGGTCAAGATTTCATCCATGCAAAACCTCAGAGAGGCCGTTCAGACTGTTCTACAGATATCAAAGTCAGTGTGCACCTTGCAAGAACTGCATATTGTCTTTGACAGTTATCATGAACTATCTGTCAAAGAATGTGAGAGAATCAGATGAATGTCAACAAGTGGAACAATTGACCTTGCCTGCATCAAAACTTTGACACCTATACCTGTGCAACTTGATAAATTCTGGTCATCAGCAACGAACAAGATGAATTTGGTGATGTTAGTTTGCCAACGCATTGTAGATGCTTCAGTGAACAGTGAATTTCTAATTTTTGGAAGTGGAATGATTGTCAATGAGGAGTTGGTGCCTGCAGAGATATATTCAAAAGGTACGGGACATATTGTTGAAGAACTTAACAGCAAATTGGAGAAAACTAACCTTTGTGTTGCGCCACATGTTGAGTGGGCTGTTTGAAACGGTTCCAATTGAGTCATTGTACTATCAAATGACACAAATGTTATTATTGTGCTACTTAGATATATTGTAATGTTTATAAGTCAAGAATTGTCAGAATTATAGATAAGTTATGGAACAGGTGAGAAAAGACATTTAGTCCTGGTTCATATTCTGTATAAGAAAGTTGACCCAGAGATGCTCAGTGTTCTTCTCAAGACACATATTCTCATGGGTGATGACACTGTGAGCAAAATTGGAACAAAGTTTGGAGCTTTAACTGCTGAACAAATGAAGTTTCTAAAAGCATTTACTGCGACAAAAGAATGTGACTTTAAAGATGTATAAAAATACCTTGTGCGTGTGTCTAAAACTAGTTCTGACTGTCACACATTTGATGATCTTCGGTAAAGTGATTTCAAGTGATCAGTCCGCCTAAGTGACTTTTCATCAATGTCATATTCTGTGTGTGAACATACCATAAGACTGTCAGAAGATGTGTAAATGTTGTGGATCATGCATATGTAGAGAAAGACACATGTGAGTGTGGTTCGGAAGATATTTATGAGGTGCTAAATCCTACAAAATTTCTAATACCGCTACCCACAGAAATTAAACGTACATATACTTGGCTACAAAAGATTCCCCTGTCCATATGCTCTTCTCAAATGTTCAGCCTTCTGCAAATGTACCATGAGCTATTCCTGCAACAAATAAATAAAGTGAACAATGAAAATATCTCTAAAAGAAGAGTGATAAACATTATTTTTTTCATATTCAGATCATAGACATTAATATTTGTTTCATTTCTAAATATGTCTCTTCTTCCTTTACTATAGTTATCATTTTCAAAAATGGTGGAAGGGTTGCTCTGAGGAGTTTGTTTCTGTCTCTATAAGACTATTTCACCCCCAACACTTGTTTTGACACCAATATGAAGTAGATAGGTTCCTGAAATATTACATCATCACTGCAACACATCCACCAGTTTTAAAAATGGAGTCCATAAAAAAGAGGCAGTGATCAGCAATGTCTACCCTATCTAAATTACTTCTCTAATGATCCAAAATCACAAATCAAAAATGAAAATCTCTGGACAACAATTTTTTACGGAGGTATATCAGCGGGCTTGGATTAATAGGTGCGAAGGGAATGGACACAGTATTAATGTTGAATGACAAAATGTATGCGGTATAGTAGGGCTACACCCCACATACATGAGCATTTAATGCACTTGACAAAGACCAGTAAAATTCACTCTCACGCATCTATTAAGCAATGTTTTTGTCTGCAGCTGCAGAAACAACCCGCCCTGGATGAAAGAGTCTGGCTAATGCATCTCATAAATGCTTGAGAGATTGGTGCCGGGGGTGGTGCATTAAGTTCTCATCCCGTAAAAAGCGCTCTTCACCACTGTTACTTGATGCTTTAAGCAAAGTGGATTTAATTGGGTTAGCTGATCACAAAGGCTACCACGGTGTCGGACTCTGTACGCTGTACGCTCTACAATCTTTGCCATTAGAATAATCCATCAATAACCGGTGCACGCAGGAATATACTCAGCGGTGACGACTGACCTGTAGCTTCCCTGCTTTTTTATAAAGAATGGGCAGCTTTGAGCCTGAGGCAGGTGAAAGGCAGCTTGATGAACCAGGGTGCCTTTCTGCGCCTTCCTTTATGTCGCACGATTCAACAATGCTATCACGTACCTCAAATCACAATGCTTTTACTCTAATGAATAATGTAGCGCAACTGTACATTACAAGGATAGTATAGTGATCCAAGCTAATTGACACATCCCACAGGGCGTCAGGCATTATTACTGACAGATGTGCGCTATACATTACGCAACCCAGAAGAATATAAGCAAAACATGAAATAAAATAACATAATAGAATAGAATAGAAAAGAATGACATATGTTCCGTGAGGAGCTCTGTGATATACAAAAATTGTGGTCAGATGCTCAATACTAGATCAAACCTCTGACCCTAAATCAGCTTAAAACATTATTACAACATCCCAGAAGAGATGTGGATACATTAATTCGTATATTAAAATGTGAAAGGGTTCCTGCTTTTAAAACACTTGACATTTGGTTTGAAGGTAAGAAATAATGTTGCAATTCGTAGGAAAAGTGGTCTTGTAGAAAAACCGTCTGTGTGTTAATTAATGTAAGGTGGTTAGACATTAAGGGGCATATTTATAAGAAAGTCAGGCAGCTCAGCACATCATGACACCTTGCTGCAGCTGCCTGACAGGACAGGGGCAGGAATGCTCTGTATTTAAAATAATTTGACACATTGCTGCCTTTTCCCTACCTTGGTGCCATTTTGGCTGCCCAGCGCCTACGCAGGTAGCCTTGTACCATGGTGCAAGGGTGCCTGTGTTGTAAGGAGGATTGTTTTTGTGTAGGAAGGAGCACCTTCCTGCACAAACAATCTCCTGAGGCATGTTTATTTTTCTATATGTGCTGCAGAATGCAACACACATAGACAATAGAAAAAACTAGGATAAATACACATATTTCTCCTCGTTAGGGCTCACCTGGGTAGGCGTAGCAGTTTTGGCTCATTACCAGGTCTATTACTTTTGATAAATGTGGGAATGTGTCAAAATCACCAGTGGAACACCTCCCGGTTGCAGAGTAACACAATGCAGAGAATTGCTGTGCGTTGTGTCACTCTGGATTTGTCAAATCACTCAGGACCACGCAAGGTGGACCTGCTTGGCTTGATAAATTGCATTTTGGACTTGCGTTCCACATGCACTCCGTTGTGCGGTGGCAGTGCGACACAACTCCCTTATAATTATGGCCTTATGGGCCAATATTTGTAGCCACTTTGCTGCACTGGGCCATATGCAGGGAAAGGTATTTAAAAGAATTTGGTACATTCCTTCCTTTGTCTCTACACTGCTGCCGTTTTGGCTGTCTAGCACCAACTCAGGGCTTCTTGCACCATGGTGCAAGGTTGCCTGCATTAGGAGGAGGATTGCTTTGGTTCAGGAAGGGCCACCTGCAAAATGCAGCACAGATAGAGAAAGGAAAAAACAAGGAAAAATAAAGATGTTTTTCGCCGTTACACCTCACCTCAGAAGGCATAGGATTTGGCCCATTCCTAGGCCTACCACTTCTGGTAAATCTGGGACTGCATCAAAATCCATGGATGTTGCATGGAAACACTAGCACAACACCAATGGAAAGCCTTTCTGGGGCAGAGTAAGGCAATGCAGCAATTTGTGCTGCATTGCTTTACTCCACATTTATGATGCCACTCAGAGCCAGGTAAGGTGGTCTTGCGTGGCTTCATAAATCTCATTTTTAAGTTGCGTCACACATGCACCATGTTACGTGCTGCAAGTGCAATGCAATTGGAGTCATAAATATGGGCCATTATGTTTGAAGCCTGGCCACAACTAACTTAGGCCCTCATAACGACCCTGGCGGTCTGAAGACTACCAGGGCTGCGGTGGCAGTCTCATTGCTGACGGGCCTGCGGTCAAGACTGCAACTTTATGAGTGTGGTGGGTTGGCCTCTGTCAACCCGCCACATCCCCACTTGTACCGCCAGTGAGGTTGGACAGCCAGGCAGAGATTAGCATCTTCCACCCGGTGGTCCACTGAAGACTGGTGGCAGCATCATGAGTCGGCTTTCCCCCAGGGTTTCTGCGGCATTAGCACCACCACGAAAACCCTGGTGGAAAGGCTACCGGTGACAGGAAATTTCTTTCCTGTCACTGGCAGACGACTCCCTCAAACCCCCTGCAAGTACAACACCCCCGTTCTATATCAGCACCCACCTTCCCCTACCCCCTTCTATGTCAGCACCCCTGCCCCCACCCCCCCTTCCCTACGTACACAAACACACACCCCCACACTCACCCCGCATACACTTAGAGGGTCATTCTGACCCTGGCGGCCGGAGGGCCCCGCAAAGTATTTCAGTGTCTGCCTTGCAGACACTGAAATACGCGACGGGTGCCACTGCACCCGTCGCACCTTCCCACTCCGCCGGCTCGATTACGAGCCGGCATCCTCGTGGGAAGGTCGTTTTCCCCTGGGCTGGCGGGCGGTTTTTCAGCAACCGCCCGCCAGCCCAGGGGAAAACTTGTAATACCCGCCGCGGTCTTTTGACCGCGGCGCGGTATTTCGGAGGGGGGAATTCTGGCGGGCAGCCTCCGCCGCCCGCCAACATTGGAATGACCCCCTTATTCACCTACACTTACATACACGCATCCATATTCGCATTCACTCCCACATTCAAACACACATTCAAACACCCATACACACACGCTTTCAAACATGCATACACACACGCATACACACACACGTATACACACTTACATTCACACACACAGACAACACCCACTCACACATGCACACACAACACTCCCCACCCTCCAACCCTCCTCCCCTGTCGGATGATTTAGTTACCTTGTCCGGCGAGGCGGTCGTCTGGCAGGGAACGGGAACAGGCACCTCCACTGCTGGCAGCGTCCCGCCATCAGGACACTGCCTGCCCGTATCACAGGTTGTAATACAGCTGATGGAGTCCTTTTGGCAAGGCCGGGCCAGTGGTGGAACCGCCCCTGCACCTCTGATCGGCAGCACGACTACTGGAGGATTTCCACCCAAATTGTGGCGGAAATCCTTCAGTACTCGTAATATGGCGGTCTTCTGACACCTGTGGCTTTGGCATTCTTTGGAAAAGACCGCCAAAGTCATAATGAGGGCCTGCAGTAGTTCATGTCTGCAACACAAAATGAACATAATGAAACCATACAACGAAAGGGACTTCCACTAAGGCCCCTCTACTGATTGTCTTCTTTGAGTAAAACTCCTTTACCACTTGCTTTTGTAATGTGCTCTTCACATTTTAAACACATACCAGTTTACCGATGTTTGTGTTTTCAGGTTGGATTTTACATAGATGATTAGCTAACAACAGAGCACTAGTCTCAGAACCAGCAACGTCTCTATCCTGTGCCATCTCACACACATTTCAAGACTCTAAGGCCCATATTAAAGAAGAGTTAGCGTCACCTTAGCGTAATTTATTTTGATGCTAAAGTGGCACTAACTTAACTCCATATTTAGATGCAAGTTAGGCATTCCCTTCCTAAAAATATGTCGCTAGTCCCCCAGGGCCATGTTTAACACTCGATGCAGAAACAATGTGCAACTAGAAGGCGGGCCTAAATAATGACGCTAAGCCCAATTAGCATCATTATTTAACGCCTGGTACGAACAGGCATTATTCTGCTGGTAGGCCCATTTCCATGGGAAAATACCACAGAATGGGCACAAAGATGCCCACCTCAACTCCCAGCATCACCACCATCCACATCACAAGGACACTACAAGAGGAGGGAGCCCATCCCAGGTAAGTTGCAGGTTAATATATGTGTATGTGTCCCTTACATGGGCCCCCCTAGCTGGCGCTGGGTATGTTGGGCTTACCCTGGGGACACTGGTCCCCTGGGGTGGGCATTATGGTGGTGGTAATGACTCCTGTCCATGTTTGTTTGTCAAAAAATTATGCTTTGCTGACTAGAGGCAGATTTGTTGCTGCTAATGAGCCTACTGTCATTTGTGATCCACTTGCGCCATTTCCCCTAATGCTATCCCTGGCTAGCATTTTTTTTGGGACGCTAGCCATTCCTTAGCACCATTATGCGGAATTTCTTAAATATGGTGCACGGATGGCGTTAGGGAATGGCGTTAGCTCGCATTAAAAAAATGGTGTGCACCATTTTTCATAAATATGGGTTTAAATGACTCCAACCAAATAAAGAGCTGTTTAAAGTACCCATAAAGTACAAAATAAAGACACGTAATAGATCCCAGAGACTGGCAATGCTGCAAATATTCGAGTTTCTTTACCTGCATCCCCCAGAACGCACAGAATGCACAATCCTTAATCTTATTTGTTATATGTATTTAGCTATCAAAAAAGAAGCAAGAGCCATTTGACTAAGGAACATGAATACGCACACACTCTTTCCATGATCAGCTATGCCTAAAACACAGTTGATGTTTATTTCCATTGTTCACTTTAAAAAAATGGAGAAGCCGAAAGAGGTTTGGCCTGTTGATAATTAACCTACGGGTATTGCTATAATGAGGGGGCAATGGTGTATGTTTTAACTGGGGACACCTGTGGGACTTCAATTAAAGGGTTAAGGTACAGCACCCTGTAACAGCAAGGACTTGTATATGCCTCACATGGGATATATACTAAACACTTGTGGTATTGCACCGTTGTGAAAAAATCTTTAGGAACTCTTGTCTTACTCAAGAGAATTGCCTGGTACCAGCTTGCAGATTTGCATCACCGTGAAAAAAAAAACCATGCTTTTTCCACTATACGTTTTGCATTATCGAACGACTAACAATGTAGTCCTTGTCAGGAATCGTATAGTCATATCTAAGAAGACATTGTGACACTGTTGTTTGGTCATGATAGGTGGGAATTAACTTTATTAGTAGTGTGTGCTTATTTGCTGAAGTGGAAGTTTGAAAAGTTTATCTTCCACCAGTGAATCAATGGTAAAATCTTCCAGAGTCTATTGTCAAGCATTCTGACCCCAACAGCGGCTTCCTGAAAAGTCCTTAGAATCTTGCAACAAACTGAATAAGCTCCTCCTGCATTGCTGTCAGGGCTGTGCCACCTAGAACCCTAGAATGGTGTGTTGTCAAAGACTGGTCTATAATGGCGAACCCTCGATACTGAAGCCAAAACAACATGCGCAGGATGGAGTTCCAGAGAGTGGTTACCTCATGCTTCATTTGCTAAGGAGGTAGATTGTCTGCCTGTCCAGGAAGGAGGTCAGGGCATACCAGGCCAAGTTTGAATGGCCATAGTGTTTGCAGGTCTTGTGAGTGCAGACCAGCATTTCTGAAAGTGCTGCGTCCTTCAGGAAACAGCCAGCAATAACATTCAGTGCGCAAATCATGGCATGGGGGAATTTTAGCAAGATTTATAGCAGAAATTACATTACTTTCATTGTCGACCGCCACAAACCCATCCTCCAAGGAATGTGGCTGAGGTCGATTACAGATCACGCTTTGCAGCTTAAGCTTCACACTTGAATCCTTTTGTGTGGGTGCTTCATAACTCTGGAGTGTTGAGTAACATCGTGAGCTGCTCCACTTGGAAGAGGAGGCACATCAGTATAAGGTACCCAGTGTGTTGTGTCACTCTTGTAGCATATGCTTTGTGCACTTGTCGTCTTGTTCATGGTGAAGTCCACCGAAAATTGCTCCATATTTCTCAGTGCTGAATATAGCATTTTGATCCCGCTCTCCTGTAAAAATGGTGGTGCCTAGCTTTTTATCTTTTATAGTGGATACCAATGAAATCACTGAGATGCCTGAAGCCTCCATTCTCTACAAACATGAACGGCAACAGGCCTGTGGCCGAAATTCTTGTTATGAAGACTAAAACGTACACACTTTGGAATCTTACATCATGTCGCATTTGGCGCTGTAAGGCTATGGACATGGTTACCTGGCTCTAGTTGTTCATTCTTGGCAAAGGTGGTAGTGATAAAGTTGGTGATGCTCAAACACGGATCACCTGGCCCTTAACATGGCCGAGGAGCTAGTTAAATTGTGTTAGTTTGCTTTCTCCCAGAAAGCTTTCTGGTGTTTTTTTCATATAGGCAGTAGGCCTCAAATTGCCAATGTGCACCTACTTTGCTGGTGTTTCTGTGAAGTAGTTCCATACAAGGCAGTTGCCAACAATGTTGGCCACAATTTCACCAATAGGCATGCTCTGGAGAGGTGTGTGTGTGGCACAGACTTCTGGATCATCCAGGACACATCTGAAGGTGCCATAACCACCATATTGTTGGCTAGTGGTGGAGAAGGTTTTGATTGTATGGCAATTTGGAAATTGCGAAGCACGTTGAGTCTCATCCCTCCCCATCACCAGTGTTGCCAGAAAAACATACTCAGTGTCTGATGAGCTGCTGTATTCAATATCTTGCTGCAGGCTTTCAGCTGACTCGAACTTTCACTCAGAGCTCGAAGACGAATGCCTTCCTCGCTCCTGATGCTGCGCCCAGCTCTACCACCAAGGTCATTTTGGTCATCGTCCTGCTCTGCCTTCTGTTTTGAGTTCAGTGAGGCAACGAAAGTGAATCCGGCACCATCCTAGAGAATGTTTGTAATTTGGGTTTTTGGTGTTTGCGAAGTGGGTTTAAGCAATTCCAGAAAATAAAGAAAAGTGTTTGCTAGGATGCAAGCAAGCTCCAATAAAACACAGCGAAGACATGCACTCTTTAGAAAACAACCAGTTGAGAGGGAGGTACCTCACAAAGAGAAGTAAAAAAGAGAATCAGAAGCAACAGGTTACATTGGAGAGAAAAAAATCAGAGTGAATTTAGCGCAAACCACATATTACAGTGCCCCCATCCAAAACCAAGAGATAAAAATATAGGGCTTATTAATGGGACACTGGTGTAGGGCAGCACCGCCCTATGGCAATGTCAAAGGGCAGGAATGGAGGTTATCAATGCAACATGGTGCATTCCTGTACTTTCTCCCTGCGCTGGCATGCAATTGGCTACCTAGCACCAACACAGGCATCCTGCCACCATGTGTGGTGCAGAATGCAGCACACACGGAAAGAAGAAAAAAATGAGGAGCAATGAAAATATTTTTCCTAATTACGTCTATTTTGGGGAGGTGTAAGGTTTTGGCACTGCCCCAGCTTTACGTGATTAAGTAAATCTGGGGTAGCGTGAAAATCCATGGGTGTTGAGGGGAAAACCCACCGCAATGCCAATGGAACACCTCTCTGATGCAGAGTAACACAACGCAGTGGCTTGTGCTGCTTTATATTACCCCATATCTATGAGGCCATTCGAAACCACACAAAGTGGGGTGGGGCAGAGCTTGCAGGGCTCGAAGATGGCCACCTTTTAGGTGTGCTCCTCCAGCCATTAAACAATCCTGAATGATCGGTGTCCTTAAACGACACTGACCCCAGTGATTGTCACCCACTGCACTCAACATAAATTGGCGCCTCAATATTTGTTGCAAAGTTGGAGCTTTAGTGGTGTGGGACAGTGAAGAATTGACTTGCAGCCTACATCAGTACTTTGAGGTGGGTGCTAAGGGCTGTGGAAAGGCCGGTAGCTGACGGGCCATCCCCTGAATTGGGCTTACTTTTTCAGGACCGCTGGCAATGTCTGAATCCTATGCGCTGCCTGAGGGGTGCCTAGCTATGAGAGGTGTGGGATCCGACCTCCAGAGTGTGTTGGAGGGTAGATGCCAGGGACCCACCTGTGTGGCCTGTGGGACTATAATTTTATACCCCAGGCTCCTGTCAGCGAAAGCGGTGGCTGAGGGCCTATGTGTTGCAGAAGGTGAGTGGCTGCAGCTATGTAGTTGGTATGGGTAGAGCCTGTTAGCCTTGTGAGAGTGCAATACCTGATTGCTGGCATCGACATCCTTGGCGTTCCGACTTCTGCACACTGCTTCATTGATATCAGGGGTAATGGAGCACTCCAGGATGCAATTTAACATTGAATCTCTGTACGTTTTTTGGTACGATCCAGTATCTTGACCCTGGGGTGCGTGCACCATTCAGTTGGATGGGGTTTTATGCTTGCAGTCCTGAGCTGCATAAGGGTGGGGGATATTTTTCTGCAGCTAGTAATGGTGCTCTATACACCTCTGACCACCGAAATATGGGTTAGTGGCATTGTCACTGCTCCATAGATTTCACAAGGGGCACTAGACAGGATTTCCTCCTCTCCCCATTGCTGTATGCTCTGGTGGCCGACCCCTTGGCCTGCGCACTCTGTGAGTTTCATGGACACCGTGGCTTATGATTTCCAGGTTACAATTTGATCATCTCAGCATATGCTGATGACATGCTGCTCTATGTACGCAATCCAGAACAAAATCTCACACGTGTGCTGGGTGAGGTGGTGTGGTTTAGGGGACACTCCACTCTCGGAGTGAATTGGTACAAGTCGAAAATATTCTGTTGCTGCCACCCTGAGCAGTGTTCCATAAGTTTTAGGTACTCATGATCCTTCTGACATGGGCGGGAAAGCAGGTGTGAGTGCATTTGGGAAACTCTGATCCTGCCGTACGATATGGGTGGCCTTAACACCCCTGATTTGGAAACCTATTATAGAGCAGCACAGTGGATGTTTGCTTACTATTGAATCCATGGCCAGCAAGATTAGCCACATCTGTGGATCGAATGCAATGCTGCGGATCCACACACATTGCATCACAAAAAAGGAGGAGAAAGCAAAATTGGGAGAGTTATGTGGTCCAGTGCACTATCTCCCAGGGTAGTCCTAATCTACAAATCAAGGCGCACTGTTCTGAATCTGAGAGAGTCCCCACACTCTAATGAGAGATGTCCTACTAGGAGACAATAGGCTTCATCAAACAAGCTGATAAGGAGTATTATTACTCTCCTAGTGAGGACTAGGTATTATATGTTAGGTCCCAGTGAATCGCCACTAGATCCTCAGTGACTACACAGGCGAGAAACATGTTGACCATTGGTTCTGTAGTGTAGGTAATACCCACATATAGTTTTTGTCATACATGCATCTACAGTTGAGGTGATAGTAATACACGGTTGCACTTCTTAGGGAATCAGACCACTATAATCTGTTGTTTTCCCTTTTTCCTGTTTTTAATCTTGACATCGGTGTCAGGTTGCAGTAACGATTGTTTTTTTGACACGTGTAATCAATTTTGGCACACTTTTTCCAGTTCCGCACACATCCATTCATCACCGTCAATTTCTTCAGAAAGGATCTCTGGCAAAGAGCCCTGTTGAAGGGCCTATCAGGCATTGCAGTGCTGACCTCACGAGGAGCACGGCCCGATGATGAAGCATGTCACCTAATAGTGATTGAGGACTATTGTTCCTAATAAGCTAGTGCTTGTGGGGACCTCAGACTCCACCCTAATTGGTAGTGAGAAGCCATAGAGTTCAGATCAGTGCACCTTGGTTTGTAGATTAGGAGTATCATGTGGCATTATACCGAGTTATGTAAATACAAATGGGTACATACTGTATTTGCTGTCTGACTCCTAGTCACCCTGACTGTAACTGTCACAGACAATTTAATCAAAGTGGCTTTGCTTGGCATCATAAATATGTGCCAAGCAAGAGATGCTTGCGGTGCTGCAACCTAAAAAAAAGTGATGCTCCATTGGCGTAAGCATGTCATAAATGTGCAAATATGCCCTATGAGCCCTAGAAAAGCAATTAACCAGCTGAAACCAAAGTCTCTTATGGCCAGCACAAGTAATAGTTCCTTAGTTGTCCTCAGTGAGAACCAAACACCCCATTGTAGTCCCAGATTCTTAAAGGGCAGTGAAGTGGAGAAGTCTAAGGCCTACTCAAGGGAGGTGGTATGTACTAGCAATCGTCAATCACTGGCACGCAGTAATATCACTCTAAAAATGATTGTCCTGTCGGTACTTTTTCTTTAGAAAAGGAGAAGTACATTTATTACGCACACACTAAAACACTATTAAATACTAGGCCTAGGTGAAGTTAGTGAAGTTCTGCTGTGCAGAATTGCACAAAGTGCAGTAAAAACTCTGCCGTGCTACGCTGAATTCCGCGAGCGGCAGAGTGTGGTAAGTCGCGCTGATTTTTAACACTGAGAATTTGTCCCGCACTGTGAAATAAGTGCAAGAGGCACAATGGGCGCTACTTCTTTTTGCTGTTTGAGTAGATGTTCTACTTGAATGGCAGCTTCCTCGACATGAGCAGCAAGTTTCTCAACATGTGCAATAGTGACCTGCCTCGACATTCTCGCGTTGAGAAATCTCACCTGGAGGTGGTCTATCAATTGATTTTTCTCACTCTCGCTTACCAACCTACAGTTGGCAAGCACGACAGAGGCAAGATTGGGTGAACTCCATCAACAGAGTGAAATTCATCGCTCACCCCTACTAAATACTATGTAGTAATTTACAAATATTTATTGGCAGCTGGAACATACCATAGTTAACATTGTACAAATACTGCTGGCCCCCTAGAGGGGCCACATAAACATATCAAGTGTGTTCAAGCAATCTTGGTGTAACAAGGCTATTACTTAGGCAGGAATCATTGTTGTAATTGCAATAATTTTGGCTCAGTAAAACATATCAAATCATCATGCAAACTCAGTAAAAACATTTATCAGAAATAAACTTTATGTTTATGCATTCTTTCATACACTTGACAGCATTGTAATGTGCCCATATAAACAACCCCTATGAGACATAGCTACATGAAAGCACTGTGGGGAAAAAACATTACAGTGCATTTTTACATTCAGCCCCTAGAGAACATAATCCCATACAATATCATTTCACTGTAATCCCATTAAAAGTCATTACAATGTAACTACTGTATATTTTCAACCCCTAGAGAGCGCAGTGCATACATTTTCAGTACTTCAGGTCTCCTAACATGTTAACATACACCAGGGGCCTGATTACAACTTTGGAGGAGGTGTTAATCCGTCCCAAAAGTGACGGTGAAGTGACGGATATACCACCAGCCGTATTACGAGTCCATTATATCCTGTGGAATTAGTAATACGGCTGGTGGTATATCTGTCACATTTGGGACGGATTAACACCTCCTCCAAAGTTGTAATCAGGCCCTAGGTGTTACAAAATGAGGTCTTTGGTTGGCAGTCAGGTTACCCCCGTCCAAGCAAGGACCCTCACTCTAGTCAGGGTAAATCACACACAATCCAAATTATCCTGTGCCTACCCTTTGGTAGCTTGGCACTGAGCAGTCAGGCTTAACTTAGAAGGCAATGTGTAAAGTATTTGTGCAATAAATCATACGATAACACAATAAAGCACCACAAAAACACACCACACAGTGTTTAGAAAAATATATATTATTTATCTGATAAGATGCAGGTCAAAATGATTAAGATGCAATAATTATATGTTGGGATATCACTGGAAAGTGATATAAAGTGTCTTAAGTCTTTTAAAAGCAAAACAAAGGGGGTCATTACAACCCTGGTGGCCGGCGGAACACTGGCAGTAACACCACCAACAGGCTGGCGGTGTTCCACCAGTATATTATGACCGTGGCGCATTGGCCACGGCCATACCGCCAGCCCCTCCACTATACTGCCAACTTCCGCCGGGCGGTCATAATCCCCAACTGCCAGCCTGTCCAGGGCGGTAAACACCAGGTGCCTCTTGGGGTGCCTCTTGGGGCCCCTGCACTGCCCATGCACTTAGCATGGGCAGTGCAGGGTCCCCCAGACACAGCCCCATCTTGCACTTCACTGCCCGAATTTCAGGCAGTGAAATGCGCAACGGGTGCTGCTGCAACCCATGCACATCAACATTGCCACCGGCTCTATTATGAGCCGGTTTCAATATTGATGTGACTTTTACACTGGTGGTGTGTTGGCTCCTGCGGATTCGGCACTCATTTTCAAAGACCGCTGAAGTTGTAATGAAGGCCTAAGTCACTTTCAAGCACAAAGTACTTGGTTTGCATGAAAAATCTCCGCAAAGAACCTCAGAGGAAGAGATGTGTGGAAACAAAAGGGTGTGCGTCAATTTCTTGGGCTGCACACAGCGATGCGTCATTTCGTTTTCATGCAAGGGTGGCTGTGCATCGATTTCCAGTGCTCGGTCGTGGATCCTCTTCGGGTTAGGGGTTTTCAGATGACTAGGGTCGATGCGTGCATTTCCGGCGCTGGCAGGATGATGTCACAAGAGCTGCGTTGATCCGGTGGGTGCTGCGTAAAAGTTTCTACCGGGTCAGCTGTGCGTCAATCCGGTGAGACCGGGCTTCGAATTTCCGGTCTCTACACTGGTGCTGCATCGATCTTCTCGTTGCGAGGTCGGGCTGCGTCATTCCGGGTCGGGGTGCGGTGAAATTTACACTGCGATTCAGGATGTGCGTCTTTTCTGGCAGGCTGTGCGTCAAATTTCACCGCACAAGGAGTCCTTCTTGTAGAGGTTAAGGTGGTCATTACAACATTGGTGGTAAAAGCCGCTTACCGCCGTGCAGAAGACCGCCAACACACCGCCGCGACCACGGAAATCTGCCACAGATATCATGACCCACAACACAGAATCCGCCAATATTCAGACACCCACACAAGTCTGCCACTCCAAAGATCAGTGATAAACTGGCGAAAACAAAACCGACACCATCATGCCAACAGCAGCAGTCTTTCAACCGCGGTATTCCATTGGCGGTACACACCGCCGCGCTCAAAATACACACACATCTCCAAAACACAGCCACATTGGACAAATCGAAATATACACACCTGATACACATACACACACCACTCCCACACACCGAATACAATATAAAACACACACCCACATCACCCACAAACCCCTACGACCACAATTACTGAGAGAAGGCCAGAGAGAGACACCACCATCAACAATACAAGCATCCACAGGCACACAACACCATCACCCACATAACTTCCACGCACCTCACACTACACACCACTACATATCAGCACACTTATCACCCCACACACCACCCCACACATCACCTACACCACCCCATGGCACGGCAAAGACACCCCAGGTTCTCGGAGGAGGAGCTCAGGGTCATGGTGGAGGAAATCTTCCGGGTAGAGCCACAGCTATTCGGAGCACAGGTGCAGCACACCTCCATTGCAAGGAAGATGGAGCTCTGGCGAAGAATAGTGGACAGGGTCAACGCAGTGGGACAGCACCCAAGAAATCGGGAGGACATCAGGAAGAGGTGGAACGACCTACGGGGGAAAGTGCGTTCCGTGGTCTCAAGACACCACCTTGCGGTTCAGCGGACTGGCTGCGGACCCCCACCTCCTCCCCCACAACTAACAACATGGGAGGAGCAGGTCTTGGCGATTCTGCATCCTGAGGGCCTCGCAGGAGTGGGTGGAGGAATGGACTCTGGTATGTCAAATCTTAACTATTACATCCCCCACCCTACCTGCATGCCAACACATACTCCCACCCTCACCCCATCACTCTAACTCCTCACAAATGTTCCAACATCACAAACCACACATCCTAACACCAAGCCCTGCATGCAACAACAAAGCATGGATAGCCATCACTAAAGCATGGCCACTGCACATACCCATACACCCCCTAAACCATCATCACACAAGGTCCCACACAGGAATGCAAGCACTGGGGTACACGGTCACCCACCCATTGCACACCATGCCACACACAGATGTAATAAACATCCTTTTATACCCCTGCAGGACCCCTACCCAACGTTACCGGACAGGAGGGTCCACAAATGTCCACACCACCAACAGAAGAGGCCCACAGTGATGACAGCAGCTCTGTCCAACTGGATCTAGATGACCAGCCTGTCCCATTGGGGACCTCGGGACAGTCGGCTCCCCTCACACTGGCACAGGCCACGACAGAGCTTCCCCCCTCTGGAAACAACAGCACAGCACCCACCCAGAGGGCCCATACCTCCGTCTCCAGGATACGTCAATCAGCAGTGTGTCCACCACCACAGGGAACCCAGGCTAACCCACCACCCCAACAACAACAGGGACCTGGGGGCAGTGGTAGTGGGCACACAGTCCAGGGGATGGTGGCCCAGGAACACAGGGGAACTGGGAGGGCTCCTGTGTGACAGGGGGAGGACAGGCCAAGGGAACCCACTCTCCACAAGGCCCTCTCCAACATCATGGGAGCCTACCATCACTCCCAGGAGACAAAGGCAACGGTACTGGCCAAGTTTCAGGAGACCCAGCACCTCCAGGAGGAACAGTATTTGGGCATCAGGGAGGAACTCAGATCCATCAATTCCACCCTGGGCACCATCCTAGGGGTGCTGAAGGAAGTACTCAACACCAGGAGGGACACTGTGGCACTACAAGGGGCCCCTGACACTAGCCTGGACGATGAACTGCCCACCACCTCCGCTGGCACTAGTGGACAGGAGGCACCGTCACAGGACCACCACACCAGCACCCCACCCCCTGCAGAGGGAGAACCACCTCGTAAACCGTCCCTGAGATCCAGGACAAAGACAGAGAACGATGCCAAGACCCCGGCAAGAAATTAGACCACCCTGAATGTCATCCTTCTGTCCCACTTTGTCACCCTGTCCATCCTTAAACTGCCCCAGCCCCACTTCCTATGCCCATTTGGGCAATGCACCTGTGAGACAAATAGATTGGACTCTGCATAGACATTCCTGCGCCATCACCCCTGGCCATTTTGCTACTCCCTCCAATATTGAGCAGTAAAATAATCACCCTTAAAGCACAAAACAATCTGGAGTCAGTCTGTGATTTCGAAATAGTGTATTAGCAATTGCTGTGGCAAAAAGCTCTTTCATTTGTAATGTCAACATACCTATGTCACACAGCTGTAGTCCATGATGAATCAAAGCAGAAGTCACACTGTGGGACACACATCTGTGAAATCGTAAGGGAAAGTGACAACTCAGTGACCATAAACTGGGTGAAAACGACAGACAGTAGAGAGGTAGTAGTGTTAAAGTACATGTAGTAGGCAGGTTTGTATTCTTACCTGTGTTTCACTGGAAATGTTACTGGATCACTGCTGGAAAATGGGTTATTGGTAAGGGCAGGTAGGTACCTACACCTAGCAATAGGCCACTAACCTCCACTAAGGTCCAGTTAGGTCTCAGTAAATTAAACCCAGCTCAACCCTTGGTAGCTTGGCAACGAGCGTCAAGGCTTAACTTAGGAGACAGAGTGTAAATCATTCAAATATCACAAAACAGTAATTAAATAAAACACAGGAAACAGTTTAAAAATCCAAAACCAATTTATAAAAATAGATTATATTTTTATCTTTAGAATGACACCAAAACGAATAAAATCAGATAAGGGGAACCGGAGATATTAATTTTTAAAGATTTTTTTTTTTTTAGCGCGTAGAAACAAAAAGCGCCAATCGGGTCATCTGGTTGCAGCTCGACCGGGGCAAAGTCAAAGTTTCAGGCTGACCGCGATGGAGCCCTGCTCGGCTACAGGATGCGGGAGTCCTCGGTTAAAAGTTTACCTTCACACTTAGGGGGTCATTCTGACCTTGGCGGTCCATGACCGCGATGGCGGAGGGTGGCGGAAGCACCGCCAACAGGCTGGCGGTGCTTCCTGGGCGATTCTGACCGCGGCGGTAAAGCCGCGGTCAGAAAAGGGGAGCCTGCGGTTTCCCGCCGGTTTCCCGCTGGCCTAGAGAATCCGCCATGGCGGCGCTGCTTGCAGCACCGCCATGGGGATTCCGACCGCCTTCCCGCCAGCCTGTTTCTGGCGGTGTCCACCGCCAGAACCAGGATGGCGGGAACGGGTGCTGTGGGGCCCCTGGGGGCCCCTGCACTGCCCATGCCACTGGCATGGGCAGTGCAGGGGCCCCCTAACAGGGCCCCACAAAGATTTTCACTGTCTGCTTAGCAGAAAGTGAAAATCGCGACGGGTGCCACTGCACCCGTAGCACCCCTTCAACTCCGCCGGCTCCATTCCGAGCCGGCTTCATTGTTGAAGGGGCTGTCCCGCTGGGCCGGCCGGCGGTCTTCTGGCGGTCGCCCGCCGGCCCAGCGGGAAAGCCGGAATGGCCACTGCGGTCTTTCGGCGGGAACCGCTTGGCGGGCGGCGACCGCCGACCGCCGCGGTCAGAATAACCGCCTTAGTCTTTTTTTCGAAGATTTTCTTCAGCGGGACGAACCTGCCAGTCCAATCCGACCTCCTGGAGCCCTTCTCTGGATACGCGATGCGGGAATCCTCGGCTGAGATTTTTACCTTCGGACTTAGTCGTTTTTTCGAGGTGAAAATCCTTCGACCGGGGCACACCTGGATGTTGATCCGACGTCCATGGAGCCCTCCTCGGATACGCTCGCTGGGAGGTCCCGGTCAACTTTTTACCTTCAGACTTAGTCTCTTTTTCGGAGATTTTCTTTACCGGGACGAACCAGCAAATCAGGCTGGGTCGCGGTTGAGGCAAGCCGGCCAGAGTTGCCGCGGCGGGTCGGTCCCTCTATGGAGCTTTTTTACAAAAGTTGTCCAAATTTCCCAAACTTCTGGGGCTTCTCCCATATGTCCTTTTAAGGTTCTTTTGGGGTCCACAGCTCACCCCAAGGGTCCAGAAGTTCTGAGATGGTCCTTGGGGGGTGCCGACTACAACTCCCAGAATGCACCTGGCGCAAACTCCTTTTTGGCCACTGGACAGTGGTCAGCTGGTCGCTTTCTTCAGGAGTTGGTGCAGGGGACTCTGGATAGCAATTTTTCACCTGTAGCAAACAGGGAGTCCCTCCTTGAACCAGTTGAAGCCAGGCAAAGTCCTCCTTGTGGTGAAGCCCAAGTGTGCAGCTGGTGCAGTCCTTCTGAGTGCAGGTTCCAGGTGCAGGCAAGGGGTCCAGCAGGGCAGTCCTTCTTCTTCTGTTGTTCTTCCTTGTTGAATGTGGTAGGGAACTGAGGTGTGGGTGCAGGTCTGCCAGTTTTATCCTTGCTCCTGGGTGAAAAGCAGGGGGGTCCTGGTTCTCCAATCAGGTGCAGGGTCCTTCCCCCTGTGATGACCACTTCCTGGGAAGTGTGGCAAAAATCAATCCCAGGAGGCAACATTCTCTAAAAATCCATCATGGCTGAATCTGATTTTTGGAGGTTACATCTGGCTGAGCCCACCCACTGGTGTGGCTAAAAATCATAAACACACCCCTCTCCTGCCCTCTCCTAATCTAATCAACGGGGCACCTAGTTGTCTGGGGTTGCAGGATGTGGGGGTGTTGCTGGTTGCTCCAAATGTCCTTCTCTGCCTTTGAAGACCAGTTTGGCAGCCCTCCCCCTTCCTGCCTCACTATCTGCTGAGGGGAGATTCCCTCCCACAGGCACATTCCTTTGTGTGAAGCCAGGCCACTTCACACCTCATCAAGGCAGCTTGGCCAAGCTGCTCAAGGCTGGCCAATCAGAGCACAGCAGCAAAAACAATGCAGGGCTGAAATTGGCAACTTTTCAGGTAAAGTTTAAAACTTTTTACCTGAACAAGTTATATTAAATCCCACAACTGGAAGTTGTGGGATTTATTACAACAATTAATTTGATACCAAACTCTTGGTATGCATCATTTAAGGAGACTTTAAAAATTAAAATAAAGTCTCCCCATTCTAGCCTATGAAGGCCATTTACTACAATGAGGGAAAAACGAAGTTGGCTGTTTTTACCTTACCAGGGCTTATAAAACTATTTTTATAAAGTCCCTGCTTATAGTTACATGGCACCCAGCCCTAGGGGCACATAGGGCACACCTTAGGGGTGACTTATATGTAAAAATAAGGTAGTTCAAGACTTTGGAACTACTTTTAATTCCAAAGTCGAATTTGCATATAACTTTAATTTAAAAGCAGCCAGCAAGGCTAGCCTGCCTTTAAAATGACACTGGGCACCTCAGCAGAGCACCTATGGGTGCACCACCTATGCTGTGGTCCCTAAACCTACATGCCCTACCATATACTAGGGACTTATAGGTAGGTTAACTTAGCCAATTATAATTAGCCTAATTTGCATATCCATTTTACACAGAGCACAGGCCCTGGGACTGGTTAGCAGTACCCAGTGCACCATCAGAGTCAGGAAAACACCAGCAAAAAGTGGAAAATGGGGGCAAAAAGTTAGGGGGCCTCTGCAATCAGCCCTGTTTTCTCACAATCACTGAGTCCCTGTTGTCCATGTCTTCTTCTTCTGCTTCCTCATCTTCACCGTCCACAAGCTCCACAGCAGCAACAACACCGCCATCTGGACCATCCTCCTGCAGAAAAGGCACCTGTTGTCGCAAAGCCAATTTGTGAAGCATACAGCAGGCCACGATGATCTGGCACACCTTCTTTGGTGAGTAGAATGGGGATCCACCTGTCATATGGAGGCACCTGAACCTGGCCTTCAGAAGGCCGAAGGTCCGTTCGATCACCCTCCTAGTTCGCCCATGGGCCTCAATGTAGCGTTCCTCTGCCCTTGTCCTAGGATTCCTCATTGGGGTCAGTAGCCATGACAGGTTGGGGTAACCAGAGTCACCTGCAAATGGCAAGGGACAACTTTTAGACACACACTAACCTGTAGGGATATCCCCAGACCCAGACAACCATTCCCACTGTCTTGCTTCCAGGTGCTCACCTAATAGCCACATACGGTGCCTCTGGAGTTGACCCATCACATAAGGGATGCTGCTATTCCGCAGGATGTAGGCGTCATACACTGAGCCAGGGAACTTGGCATTCACATGGGAGATGTACTGGTCGGCCAAACATACCATCTGTACATTCATCGAATGATAACTCTTCCGGTTTCCGTACACCTGTTCACTCCTGTGGGGGGGAGACCAAAGCCACATGGGTCCCATCAATGGCACCTATGATGTTGGTGATATGTCCCAGGGCATAGAAATCACCTTTCACTGTAGGCAAATCCTCCACCTGAGGGAAAAAGATGAAGCTCCGCATGTGTTTCAGCAGGGCAGACAACACTCTGGACAACACGTTGGAAAACATAGGCTGGGACATCTTTGATGCTATGGCCACTGTTGTTTGAAATGACCCACTTACAAGGAAATGGAGCACTGACAGCACCTTACTTGAGGGGGATTCCTGTGGGATGGCGGATAGCTGACATCAGGTCTGGCTCCAGCTGGGTACACAGTTCCTGGATTGTGGCACAGTCAAGCCTGTGGGTGATGATCACATGTCTTTCCTCCATTGTCGACAGGTCCGCCAACGGTCGGTACACCGGAGGATGCCACCATCTCCTCACATGTCCCAGCGGACGGTGCCTATGAAGGACAACCGTGAGCACAGAGTCAACCAACTCAGAGGTACGTACCCACAGTTTACACAGAACACGAATCATAATCCAAAAAGTGGCCTGCATGTGTGTTGAGTCTAGGCCTAGGTATGTGTGACGCAGTTAAAAATGAAGCCATGTGAGCCCCTGAAATGGCGGCTGCCTGACCTGTAAAGTGGGTCAATAGGATGTGAAGTAACTGTGCTGGCGTTGTACACCGTCGCGGTAGGCGGTCGAAGACCGCTGCGCAATGCTGCATTGGTTAACATTGGACTCTATGGGTGCCAGGAGCCAATGACGATGTTCGCCGACGGTGACGGTACACACCGCCGTGGGACGTGACCACCATTTTCTATCTGTTCAATCACTCGATACCTGATCTTCGACAGGAGAGGACCTACACTGCAAATGCTGCTGTGACCTCGGTCTGGAAGAGACAATGGCTCGAGTGTCTGGGGAAAGGGCCCCTGCTTTCACATCGGAGGAGTTGGAGAAACTCGTGGATGGGGTCCTCCCCCAGTACACGCTACTCTACGGTCCTCCAGACAAACAGGTAAGTACTCTGGGAGCATGCTGTGTGGAGAGGGGTGGATGTAAGAAGGAATGGGATAGAGTGCGGCGTGCATGAAACAACGGTGAGTGCATGTGCCACATGCCAAGGGTAGGGATGGGGGCCAATAACTGTGACGGTGCAGTTGGTAATAAGTTTCTCTTTCACCTGTACAAATCATGTAGGTCAGCGCCCACCAGAAAAAAGATATTTGGCGTTCCATCGCCAAGGACGTCTGGAGCCTGGGGGTTTACCACAGACAGAGCACACACTGCCGGAAAAGATGGGAGGACATTCGCCGCTGGAGCAAGAAGACGGCCGAGGCTCAGCTGGGGATGGCCTCCCAACGTGGGAGGGGTGCCCATCGCACATGACCCCACTGATGTTCAGGATCCTGGCGGTGGCATACACGGAGTTGGATGGGCACTTGAGGACATCACAAGAGCCACAACGGGGTGAGTACACTCTCATCCTGCTGATTTAGTGTGCAGTGGAGGTGTCTGGGTGGGGGAGGTGGGCTGTGGGTTTCTCTAGGCCAGGGCGAGTTTAGTAGGCAAGGTCCCTCCGTAAGACAGGCGATGTGGCACCCCACCCCACCTCTGTAGAATGCCAAATACACCTAGTCATGCCCCTGTGTCATCCATGTGTGCAGATGTCATCCATAGCCTAGTAGGCCATTTCCCTGGAACTGAACAGTGGAGCCCAAGAGCGTGGCGTAGTGCAGGGGGCTTCTGTGTCTGTCGTGTCCGCCAACTGTAGCAGTGTTTCAGGCACTCAGCATGTCTTTCTTCTGTCGTACCTCCCCCTTTTTGTGGTCTCCCTGTTCTTGTGTGCATTAGCATCATCAGGCGGAGGAGCAGTGGCACCGGAGCACGAGGGAGCTGCATCCCACATGGCCCTGGAGGGCGAAACTACGGACTCGGAGTTCACCAGTGGGACGGAGGGCGAGGGGAGCTCCACGGCGGGGACAGGAGCTGACACCAGCGACATGGACTCCTCCTCTGATGGGAGCTCCCTTGTGGTGGCGGCAACATCTGTGCCACCCCCCCCACCAGCACCACCCTCCCAGCAGCCCCTCAGCCTTTGCCCCATGCCCGCTCACCCAGGAGGGTGGGCATCTCCTTCGTCCCAGGCACTTCAGCCCCTGCCCCAGTCACCCCTGCTGCCCTCAGTGAGGAGGCCATTGACCTCCTCAGGTCCCTCACTGTTGGGCAGTCTACCATTCTGAATGCCATGCAGGGTGTAGAAAGGCAGTTGCAACAAACAAATGCATTCCTGGGGGGCATTCATTCTGGTCAGGCGGCCCTTCAGCGAGCTTTTCAGACTCTGGCCTCAGCACTGATGGCAGCCATTGTCCCTGTCTCTAGCCTCCCCCCTCCAACTTCCGCTCCAAGCACCGCTGATCAGGGCACCGCCGCCTCAAGCACCGTTGAACAGGGCACCGCCGCTCCAAGCACCGCTGGCCCGTGAGCGCCAAGGGCACTGACGCTACTGAGTCCGTCACAGGCAGGATGAAGCACTCTGGGCACAAAGCCCCCTCCAGAACCAGTGGAGAGATACATCCACTACCTCTGTCCTTAGCAAGATGAAGTACTCTGGGCACAATGCCTCCTCTAGAACCAGTGGAGGCTGTTATCCACTTGAGAGACTGTGGCTTTGCACTCCCCAGGATGGAACAGTGGGCAACCCACCCACTGTAGAGACTTGAGAGACTGTGGCTTTGCACTCCCCAGGATTGAACAGTGGGCAACCCACCCACTGTAGAGACTTGAGAGACTGTGGCTTTGCACTCCACAGGATTGAACAGTGGGCAACCCACCCACTGTAGAGACTTGAGAGACTGTGGCTTTGCACTCCCCAGGATGGAACAGTGGGCAACCCACCCACTGTAGAGACGTGAGAGACTGTGGCTTTGCACTCCCCAGGATTTAACAGTGGGCAACCCACCCACTGTATAGACTTGAGAGACTGTGAACAGTGGTCATGTGGCCCTCTCGTGGATTTGGCGTTGTGCACTCAACCGGCTGAGGTGCCCTACCCTTTCCCTCCCCCTGAGGTGCCTGTTTTCTTGCTCTCTGATGCCCCTGCAGTGTTCTCTCCGTCATGGTTGGGGATCTTGTGTGGCCTCGCCCACACCGTGTGGGCCCAGTGTTCCACAGACTTAATTGGAGCACTACCTGGACTACTTTGCTTGGTGTCTATTTTGTTTATGGTGTATACATATATATTTTTGCATGCTTGATTTTAATATATTACAATGGTTCCACTCATTTCCTTTTGTCTTTGCATTCTTCCGGGGGGAGTTGGGGGTGTGACTATCATGTATTAATATGCATTAGTGTGTGTGTTGTAGTGGGTGAGGGTGGGGGTGGGGGTGTTACTTGAGTGTGTCCCTGTTTTTTCCCTCCCCCCTCCCCTGTGTCATAGGTGCAGTACTCACCGTGGTCTTCGCCGCTGGTGTTCGTGCTTCTGGTAGAGGAGCAGGAAGACTATTGCAGGGAGAACTTGGAGAGCACTTCTTCACCACAGCCAGAGAGCAGCAAGGCAGCAGGGCAACAGCAAGGCAGCAGTCCTTCACAGAAAGCAGACAGGTGAGTCCTTTGAGCAGCCAGACAGGTCTTCTTGGCAGGATGCAGGTTCTGGATCAGGTTATCTTCTCTAGGAAGTGTCTTTGAGGTAGAGTGTCTACCTCAGAAGTGTCTGAGATGGTAGGGGAAGAGGCCCTGTTTAAATACCCAAATGTGCTATTGAAGAGGGAGTGACTTCAAAGAGTGGCTTAGAAGTGCACAAGGTTCCCTTTCAGTTCAATCCTGTCTGCCAGGGTCCCAGTAGGGGTGTGGCAGTCCTTTGTGTGAGGGCAGGCTACTGTCCTTTGACATGCAAGTGTCAGGCCCTCCACACTCCCAGCCCAGGAAGACCCATTCAAAATCCAGATGTATGCAAGTGAGGCTGAGTATCCTGAGTTTGGGGTGTGTCTAAATGCACAAGGGAACTGTCACTGAGCCTAGCCAGACGTGGACTGTAAGGCACAGAAGGATTTAAATGCAGAGAAATGCCCACTTTCTAAAAGTGGCATTTCAAAAATAGTAATATCAAATCCAACTTCACCAGTCAGCAGGATTTCGTATTACCATTCTGGCCATACTAAATATGACCTTCCTACTCTTTTTAGATCAGCAGTTACCACTCAAACAATATATGAGGGTAGCCCTAATGTTAGCCTATGAAAGGAGCAGGCCTCACGGCAGTGTAAAAATGAATTTAGGAGTTTTACACTACCAGGACGTGTAAACTACACAGGTACATGGCCTGCCTTTTGTCTACACAGCACCCTGCCATATGGGTTCCCTAGGGCATACCTTAGGGGTGACGTACATGTAAAAAAGAGGGGTTTAAGGCTTGGCAAGTACTTTCAAATGCCAAGTCACAGTGGCAGTGTAACTGCACACACAGGCCTTGCAATGGCAGGCCTGAAGCTTGGTTAAGGGACTACTTATGTGGGTGGCACAATCAGTGCTGCAGGCCCACTAGTAGCATTTAATCTACAGGCCATGACACATGTAGTGCACTTTACTGGGGACTCATAAGTAGAATAAATAAGCCAATAGGGTGTGAACCAATGTTACCATGTTTGAAGGGAGAGAGCATATGCACTTTAGCACTGGGTAGCAGTGGTAAAGTGCGCAGAGTCCTAAAACCAGCAAAAACAGTGTTCAAAAAGTGGAGAAAGGCAGGTAAAAAGTTAGGGGGGGACCACCCTAAGGCTGTCAGGTCTAATACTAGGCTTATAGAAGACAAACTGCCATCAGCTGTAAAGCAAAAGCTCCAGCCAAAAGAGAGCTTTGAAGGGCCTTGGAAAGTGGGAAAGGTGATAATTTTGTGCCGCTCCCAACTTGGGGTGCGGACCCAGAAGATGCTCCAGGGAGAAAGAACACATCATGCTGGACACTTTGGCGGTGGTCCCATCAACCTAGGACAACCACAGACTGAGTTATGGGTTATAATGTGAAGCAAATTAACAGCCCCACAATGCATTATTAGGCAGGATGAAGCACTCTGGGCACAAAGCCCCCTCCAGAACCAGTGGAGAGATACATCCACTACCTCTGTCCTTAGCAGGATGAAGCACTCTGGGCACAAAGCCCCCTCCAGAACCAGTGGAGAGATACATCCACTACCTCTGTCTTTAGCAAGATGAAGTACTCTGGGCACAATGCCTCCTCTAGAACCAGTGGAGGCTGTTATCCACCTGAGAGACTGTGGCTTTGCACTCCCCAGGATTGAACAGTGGGCAACCCACCCACTGTAGAGACTTGAGAGACTGTGGCTTTGCACTCCCCAGGATGGAACAGTGGGCAACCCACCCACTGTAGAGACTTGAGAGACTGTGGCTTTGCACTCCCCAGGATTGAACAGTGGGCAACCCACCCACTGTAGAGACTTGAGAGACTGTGGCTTTGCACTCCACAGGATTGAACAGTGGGCAACCCACCCACTGTAGAGATTTGAGAGACTGTGGCTTTGCACTCCCCAGGATTGAACAGTGGTCATGTGGCCCTCTCGTGGATTTGCCGTCGTGCACTCAACCGGCTGAGTCCTAAAACCAGCAAAAACAGTGTTCAAAAAGTGGAGAAAGGCAGGCAAAAAGTTAGGGGGGGACCACCCTAAGGCTGTCAGGTCTAATACTAGGCTTCTAGAAGACAAACTGCCATCAGCTGTAAAGCAAAAGCTCCAGCCAAAAGAGAGCTTAGAAGTGCCTTGGAAAGTGGGAAAGGTGATAATTTTGTGATGCTCCCAACTTGGGGTGGGGACCCAGAAGATGCTCCAGGGAGAAAGAACACATCATGCTGGACACTTTGGCGGTGGTCCCATCAACCTAGGACAACCACAGACTGAGTTATGGTTTATAATGTGAAGCAAATTAACGGCCAAATTATTGGGTTAATTTCCTCGAACCCTGAGTGAACCGCTGTGCTGGGGAGAGGCACACTGAGGTTTTCCTTTGTTTTTTTATGTAGAATACGGCCTAGCACCACATTTATTTCTGGAGGGAGTATCTGGTCCTACACGGGCACCCCAGAGATGGCCACTGTTGGAGGGCAGCTCATGGAGCCCACCCACGGCTGCCCCAGCTGTCTCCCCATCCTTTCTGCACGTAAGCGTGTTGCCAAGGGAGCCGGCAGTCCTCCTGTGTGTCTGCACACTCCAGTGATGTTGGGGCTGCTTCCTGGAGCCAGGGATGGTCCTGGGCCTCTTCTGCCTCTGCCTGGGGAAGCACAATGGCATTTTCCTATTATGATGTGTACATGGGGGTCGGTAAGGGGTACTGGCCCCTGCAAGGAGAGTCCGTCTGAGGGATGGGATCCCCGGGTGAGTTGGGAACACGGTGAGAGGGCCCCACGCACACTCTTTACCCCAACACTCTTTACCCCAACAAAATAGATTTTGCTTTCTTGCACTGTGCTCTGGCCCACCCTGGGTAAATTTTACCAGACCCGCGGCAGAGCCACACACGCTCTGTGGTAGAGAAAGTCAAAGTTTGCAAAACTTTAAAATGCCCTACCTCAGCCTCGTTGTGCCTATTGGGATGATCTTGAACTAATTTTACTCCTGGTGGCAAGGTCTATCCGCCAGGGACAGTTGAAACAACACTCCTCTCCTCCAAAGCAGGGCAGTCCTCCAAAAGCAGGTCCTCTTGGCTTACTGCAGCAGTTTTCCTTTGTTACTTTGTTGATGGGCGCAGAAACGTCCAGGGCGTTCCCCAACTGGTTGTCAGGGGGAGTAAGGAGGCCACTTTCACTGGCCCTTGGGGTCAACTGGACAGAGACCTGGGTCCTGAATAGGGATCAGGTGGTTCCTTCTTCCAGTTCTCCATGGCAGTCCCAGGATTTAGCAGTGTACCAGGTAGAAGGCTTGCATGGCAATAGAGAGTCTTCCCCTTGTACAAGAGTTTATAGAGGGGAGAGGAAGGTTCCAGTAGACAGGCACCACTATCCAATCCAGGGGACCCTCTTCACCTCTCCAATCCTGTCCCATCCCTCCTGCACAGCATGTTGGGACTATCCAAAAGGGCGTCATCAAGGAGTCACTGGTCATATCAGCTCCTAGGGTCTCAGCTCCACCCCTCACTAACATCACTGCTAGGGACCGACACAGTAGAATTTCAAAGGTGGCCCCCTGGTGGTTTGGCTCCAGTTATCTGGGCACTCTCCTTTCCTCAGGGGGGTTGAGAAAGCCCATCCCTGGTGCCGTGTGATAGATGGGTGATTGAGATAGAGCATCCTGCCTAACCCTTTTTCTCCTCAGGAGCTAGGAGAAGTAGTGCTAATTGCTCCTTTTGTGTGGGATCGGCCTTGTTCCTTCTGCTTGGGAGAATGTAACTACTGGACACAGCAAGGTGACAACAGGCCTGGGCTCTGATCCTGAGCTTAGCCAAGGGAATATGAAAACTCTGAATGACCTAAAAGATGTACAGTTATCATGTTGGAAGCAGTAAATTAGCTTTTCCGGCCCAGGTTATACTTTAGTTCTAGACGTCACTGGTCTCTCTAGACCAAGGAGAATGGATCCTCACTGCCAATGGCAGTTCCCTCCCTAGGTGTATAATGGAGTATCACTACAGTTAATACAATAAAGTAGACTGACTTTTTCCTATGAGGCCTACCCCAAATGAATACCTATACCGGCAGAGTCCCCATTGCGCCAGTCTACCTGTGCGCTGTTACTGGGCTGCCCACAACAGTAGTGTGTGCACATGTGTTCACGTGTACCCAGCCAAGTGCCCCTTATGCTTGCTGAGTCACAGAGGCCTTTCCTTAAAAGGCAGACACTAGCGGTAAACATATGCAGTCCATTAACCGTGTGATTACTGTGGGTGAGATAACAGTAATGAGGTTCACCCACAATAAATGTCCAAAAACTGGGTGGCCAAAAAAAAAAAAAAAGACGTACTGTTGGGGCAGAACCCAGTGCAACAGTCACAAAACAAAAAAAGTTTACAAAATAAGAACAAAAACAACATGACCTTTTAGAGAAACATACCCCTCCAAGGTGAATGAAGCTAAGAAACAACATACATATGGACAATATTTCATTGCTCACTGAAAACACACCCACTGAGGCAAAGTCCCAAGGACCTAAAAGAGCAATCTACCTGTTGACTCCAAAGCACTCACTGGATCCTCACTGCCAATGGCTTCCAGGGAGGTGCTGCTTAGAGGTGACTAGACAGTACTAGAGTAGGACCAGCATTGTGTTTACTCTGTTATTGGTGCTTTGTGTAATCTGTCCTTAAATCAAGAGTGTCAAACTATAACACCACAGAGTCACATTGTGTTTATTAAGGATGGCAAAAATAGAACACATGAACACCTGCACATAGGTGATCAATTATTAAAATGTCAGTTTCAAACGTCCAAGGAATACCAAAGAAAAGAAAAAATTGAAAAACAACAAATGGTGCACCCCTAAATGTCTGGGGATTGGTCAAGAAAAACCCAAGAACCATAAGAAACACATGCACAAAAAAAGAAAGATTGTGAAAAAGATAATTGCCATAGTTTCGCAAGGGTTGTCCCTTCAAATGTAACAGCCCAATCAATGAAAAACACAAAAAAGAAGCAATTAGGAGGCGTAAAAAGGCATACATGTTAAAAAAATACATTTAAAAAAACTGTCTTGTCAAAGAAAAAGTGGGAAACGCAATTCAAATGTGGAAAAGCAGCTCAGTAAATTCCACTTGTTTTGCATTTTACTTATATTTTTCAACCAGCAAAAGTCCTTAAATCTCTGTCAGAGCTACAAAACCCTTTCCTGAGCCCCCACTGTGTTACTTCCTATACCACTCCTAAAAAGCCCCCTCTTCTCTTTTGGTGAGTAATACCTCTTTACAGGTATCTACATTTCTGTCTCTTCACCCATTGAGGAAATGGCTATACAACATTTATCACCCAAGCCAAAACTGAAATGATCTACATTTGTTCTTCTACTACCTCTACATCTAGCTTATTCCTCTTCTGCTTGCTCACTGACTTGGGACCTGATTTATTGACAGGGTAAACCACTGCAAATATGGCAGAATTCCACGTCTGCCAAACCCTTGTTTCACCCACCTCATTTGGAGATGAGTGGACCTTAAGCTTTCCATCAACGAAGATGAAAGCTTCCTATGATGGCCCAAAGGAGGATGGACACTATACTGTTGTATTTAGGACAGACAGTATAATGTATTTTATTTTCTGTCTGCCACAGCCATACAAACCCTGGTAGTGAAGGACAGAAAAAGAAATAATGACCTCCACATCATCTGAAAAAATTGCAAGGAGTGGAAATCATTAGTTGTTTTTGCTTTTCTGAAACAAACTCCCCCTTTGGTAGTTTGATCTGGCATCCTTGTCATGGTTTCTTCTAACTTGCTGCCCTCTGACCTCCTGTTTTTCTCACATCATTTTGGCTGCCTATAGGATTCTGGCTTCTTACAACTGCTGACCAGTGCTAAAGTGCAGATGCTCTGTACTCTAAAACATGGTAACACTGGCTTATGTACAGTTGGCAAGTTTAATTTACTCATAAGGCCCTATTAAAGTGCAGTGTATGTGCCAGGTGCCTGTAAATTAAATATTACTAGTGGGCCTGCCGCAGTGATTTTGCCCCCCACAACAGTAGCCTTTCAAACCTACCTTAGGCATGCCACTGCAGGGCCTATGTGTGCAGCTCTAAACTGTCACTGTGACATAGCAAGTTCCCACACTTGTCAGGCCCAGCCCTTCCGTTTTATTGCATATAAGTCACCCCTAGGTACCCTCTGATTAGCCTCAAGGGCAGGGTCCAGTGTACTGAAAAAGTAGGCCATGTACTTTTAAGTTTACCATCCCCAAATAGTGAAACGCTGCTAAACTTGTTTTTTACTACTGGAAGGCCTATTTCTCCCATAGTTTAGCATTGGGGTTACCTTGAAGCATCCTTTAAGTGTAACTTTCAATTAGGAAACTTTAGAATATGGGGTTTGGTGTCTCTGGACTCACAATTAAAATCACAACTTATCTTAATTGTAAGTCAGAAAATTCTACTTTTAGACAGTTGTAATTTTCTTGCTTTAACCACTCTGTGTCTCTACCTGTCTCTCAATACACCTCTTGGGTATAGATGATAGCTGGGCTTTGTGCATTTCCTCCAGACTGTCATACACAAAGGAAACGTGGGTGTGTCATTTGCATCCTGATTGCCCATCACCAGGCTGATGAGTCTTCCTGGGTTAGATGGGTGAGAGGAGCTGACACACCTGAGTAGGGTGGTGTCCATCCCCATACAAAGAGCTGCATAACCTCCTCTAGCATGTGTGGAGCCAAGGAAGGAAGGACAGGGACCTTGTTATCTTCAAAAGTTTCCCTCACTTCAATGGCACATTTTGGGTATAAGTACTGGATCCCAAAACCCACCAAATAAAAACTCCACTGGAACCAAGAACATTCTGTTAGAAAGAAGAACTGCTGTGCTGCCAGGAGGGACTGCCACTCTGCAACTGCATTGCTGTGTTGGCCTACTGCTTCCCGTGTACTGTGCTGTGGGAGGGACTGCCACTTTGCTACTTGCTTTGCCGTGTTGGCCTTCTGCGTGCTACTTCTTACTTTGAGTGAGAAAGGACTGGACCAGTTCTCTACATTCTTGCACCAAGGATTCTCCAAGGGCTTTTTAGGGGTGGAAACTAAACTAAAACTAAAACTAAAAGTTTTAGTTTTAGTTTTAGTTTTAGTTTAGTTTCCATCCTGTTCACAGAAGTCTCAGGCCATAAAAGACTTCCCTCTACACAATGACTGCCGTTAGACTCAGTTAATCCTGAGTCTGACCCTCCTAGATTTTCCCACAATCAGTCTTGGGCTTCTCTTGGTGTGTCTGCAGTCGTATTGCAACGATTTGTACATACCTGCACCCGCGCTGACTGAAAACTCCCTTGCAGACTGTTACGGGTGGCAGTTTTCTCTGAAGCTACATTTCCAAAAGTAGTTCAACATGGCCCAACGCGCCTGGTGTCAATCACTAAGGGGGTCATTCCGACCCTGGCGGTCATAGACCGCCAGGGCCGGGGACCGCGGATGCACCGCCAACAGGCTGGCGGTGCATCCAGGCCAATTCTGACCGCGGCGGTAAAGCTGCGTCAGAAAAGGGAAACCGGCGGTTTCCCGCCGGTTTTCCCCTGGCCTGAGGAATCCTCCATGGCGGCGCTGCAGGCAGCGCCGCCATGGGGATTCCGACCCCCTTCCCGCCAGCCTGGTTCTGGCGGTTTTGACCGCCAGAACCTTGCTGGCGGGAACGGGTGTCGTGGGGCCCCTGGGGGCCCCTGCAGTGCCCATGCCAATGGCATGGGCACTGCAGGGGCCCCCTAACAGGGCCCCACAAAGATTTTCAGTGTCTGCATAGCAGACACTGAAAATCGCGACGGGTGCAACTGCACCCGTCGCACCCTTTCCACTCCGCCGGCTCCATTCGGAGCCGGCATCCTCGTGGAAGGGGGTTTCCCGCTGGGCGGGCGGGTGGCCTTCTGGCGGTCGCCCGCCGGCCCAGCGGGAAACTCAGAATTACCGCGGCGGTCTTTTGACCGCGCTGCGGTATTCTGTCGGGGGAACTTCGTCGGGCGGCCTCTGCCGCCCGCCGAAGATAGAATGACCCCCTAAGTGTCTCTGATCCCCCTGTGGAGCTCGACCAAAGGAAATTCCCATACCAGCCCTCGCCGCATCTTAACAGCTGCATAGGCCTCAAGCGTGGCTCACAACTATTTTGTGGTTGCCCAAGGAAAGGTACTGTGCACGCCAACCTGCGCTCACGCGGGCAGCAGAAAACCAGAGGAGTTAAACCCAAATCAGCTTGTTACATTGTTCCCGTAATACTTTGGGGAGCACTCCTTTCACACATTAACATAGGGGTAATCTTTGACACGTTCCCTACATTGCTGAAATTACCTGATTGATACTAGTGTGTTCCTAGCACTGTCATTGCATACCATTTCTTAAATACTCATGACATGGGATCTCTTTATTAGATTCTTGTCATTTTTACTGCATTTTACTAAGATAAATATACTATATTTTTCTAAACTGATGTGGAGTCTTTTTATTGTGTCTTTTGCTGTGTTACTGTAAACAAGTGTTCTACACATACTTTACACATTGTCTCCTAAGCTAAGCCTGACTGCTCTGTGCCAAGCTATCCGAGGGAGCACATAGGTTAATCTAGAGTGTGTATCTGACTTACCCTGACTAGAATAGCAGTCCCTACTTGGACAGGGTGCAAACTTCTGCCAACTAGAGATCAAGTTTCTGACAATAAGATTTTGAAAAACTTGGTGAACAAGCATGAAAACCTACAATGCCTGTCCACCAAGCTTTCTGCATATTGAAAAGAACCACTAGGATGGTGGTTAACTCTACATTTGATGGATGGTAGTCCATCAGGATGAAAGAGATCATGTCCTCAGCCACTTTGACAAATTACCATCCATCGAAAACCAAATCAGGCCCTTTATTTTTTTGTATAAGAAATTGGGTTATTATTTGAGAGGGGTGAGAAGCCCTTTCAAATCATAAACCCAATCTTTGACGAGGTGAACCATAAAAATCTCTAAATAAACCTAGGCATACAACAGGTAGCTAGGCCCAGAAACAGCCAGGCTTAACTTAGAAGAATTGTGTAAAGTATTTATGTACCACACAAACAGTAATAAAGTGAAAATACAGCACAAGGAAAATACCCAAACTATTTAGATAAATAGAGCAGAATTCAATAAATAAAACTACACCAAAATGAAACAATCCCATGAAAAGGTCTGGAGTTATTAATTTTTAAAGTTTTATGTGAAAATAGAGCCCAAAAAGCACAAAGTCACACTTGTATCTATCTGGTCGTGCTAGACTGGGTCAAAGTCACAAGTTCAGGCCAACTGTGATAGAGAGTGGGTTGGATACAGGAACCAGGTTTGTCCGGATGAGGAGTTTTGTCTTCTAGAAATCCAAGTCCATGTGAGGAGCCTTGGCTGGGGCTTCGCGCTTGCAGGGGCTGTAAAAAGGTCATTATTGGCACAAATAGCAGGTCACCACTGGAGCTTTGCATTGAGAGTTGATGTGAGGGTTACTATTTGATGTGAAGAGCAGATATTTACTGGAGTTTTTTTGTGTTGGTGGGAGATGCAGTTACTGTTGTTGAGGTGGATGGTTGTGGCTGAGCAATGAGAGGACATTGTTACGTTGGCAGGCATCAAGATGGTTATTTCTTGCCATGAAGATTTCACAATCTTGAAGAGCCCAAAACTTTTGGATTTTCACCTTGAGTTCTGTTTTAAGGCAGAATGAGTGTGCACTAATGCTAGCCATGGGTCCTGGACCTTGGCAACCTCTTCGGGATCAGGACTCACTCCATCAGGGAAGGCATCTAGAAGCTTGTGGAGCCCCGGTAGCTCAAAGAGGAGGTCAGCCAACTGACCCTTGGAGTCACATCTGGGGATCTTGGCAGGTCAACTCTTCCTTCTTCAGACAGCAGGTCAGTCCTTCTCTTGAATCTTCCACAGCTCCAGGACTATTCTGACAAGAAATTCTAAGGGTGGTATTTTTGTATTCAGTATCAGCCTGTGGGTGGGGGACTGCCACCTTTGTCTAACCTTCCCCCTTTTCTGGGTTTGGCTCCAGTCTGTCTAGGGGACAGAATCCTAGGTGTGAGCTGCATTTTAAGTGGCAAGGCAAGCAGCCCTTAAAATTCAGGAAGGGTGTGGGCATAGCCCTAGAGCTACACTTTGAAGCTCAGGAATGGCTGAGTACCAACCCAGGACATCTTGCTCAGGAAAGGAACACTCTGCCACACACCCAAGGACCTTTTGTCTCTATGCTTGGAAGGATTCCACAACCTTCCACAGGAGATCCATAAAGAGCAATGTGACCCTAGACACTGATAGAAAGGTACATTTGTTTTAGGCAGAAAAATGTCAACTTTCCAAAAGTGGCATTTACAGAATTGTAACTTAAAACCCAACTTTACCAAGAAACAAGATTTTAAATTACAATTCAAATGAGTGGAAGAAACATTTATCAATCTGTTCCCAATCTGAAGGTATCACTTATTAAGAGCTTGATTTAGATCTTGGAGGATGTGGTTACTCTAATACAAATGTGATGGATATCCTGTCTGCCATATTACGATTCCATTATATTCTATGGCAATTGTAATACAGGAGATGGAATTATCGCTGTGTCTGTGACAGAGTAACACCTCCGCCAAGATCTAAAACAGGCCCTAAGTGTAATAATGTAACTCTGTGTTAGTGTAAGGAAAAAATAACCTTGCCACAGTGAAAAACTATTTTAGGAATTTTTCACTGACAGGACATGTGAAACTTAAGTACACATACCCTACTTTTTACATATCATGCATACTGTCCTATAAGTCTTTATGGCCTACCTTACCGATGAAGTATAAGCATAAAAAGGAGGGCTTAAGCCTAGCAAAAGTTGGAATTTGCCAGGTCGAAATGGCACTTTAAAACTGCACTACAGAATGCAGTGACAGGCCTGAGACGTTTTACAATGCTACTGTACTGGGTGGCACAATGGGTGCTGCTGCCTACTATTAATAGTTAACTTACAGGCCCTGGGTACCTGTAGTACAATGTACGTGGGGCTAATAAGTAAATTAAAAGGACCAATAAAGTGTATCCTAATTTTACCATGTTTAAAAGGGAGAGCACAAATACTTTACCACTGCTTGAAAGGAGTAAAGTGTGCAGAGTCCTAAAAGATCAAAAAATGGGTTTAGGAAAGGACAGCAAAAACCCAGGTTGACCCTGCAGAGACAGCCAAGTACAAAATTTACCAACTGTGGACTTGGAATGTTTGGGTCGGCTTCAACATTAGATTCAAGCTTTCTATCTTAGGTCCTCAACTTCACCAACAGCTTGATGCTATCCTTTGTGGAAGTCCACCACAATCTCTTTCCACAAAACCCTTATCAATCCTGTAATACTCTTGTAATAATACATTTGCAACATGTTTTACAGCTGTTAGCCCATGTTTCTTTCTAGTCCCTTGACAAAATCCTCAAATTTGCAACCAGTCAGGTTTTTTAGACTTTCACACTCCACAGCTACAAATAATTATGAGGCTGTCTTCATATGTCACTACCCAACTGTTCTATTAATTATTCCATTCATACCCATACTATCAGTTTCTCTTCCTTAATTAGTACAAATTGTCAGAGATCCACTTCCAGAAAAAACATCTTTTAGATCCTATGCAACCCAACCCTCAAAGGTCTTCTGATCCACCACCTAATTCAAGTGGTTCTTGCTCCTAACTGCCCACAATTGGAATGTTTTCCCCACAGAAATTAGACAGGCCATTAACATCAGGCATCTAATAAATATCTTCCGACCCCAATATTATTCATACTATCCCTGAGAATGTTGTATTACTTGTACTCAGGGGTATGGCTATCAATACAGTAGCAGGTGCAGTGGATTGTAGGGTCTGGTTAATGAGATTCCGTCTTCACACTAATTGCAGATTTTTCTTAATTCTCAAAAGAGGTTAGGAGGGCCTATTTTCCATGCGAGCCAGAGAGCCCAAAGCACCCTTGCCCCACAACTGCGCACCTTTGTGTAGCATGGTCAGTTGAAAAAATATAAATCAAATAACTTCAACCAGAATGCAACATTCAGGGCCTCATTATGAGTTTGGCTGGTGGCGGAAGACCACCAGTTCGGTTTTCCACCCGCTGGCCCTATTATGAGTTTCCCGCTGGCCCAGCTGGAAACTACCCACAACATTGACGCCGGCTCATAATAGAGCCGGCGGCAATGTTGCAGTGCGACAGCACCCGTCGCGCTTTTCACTGCCTGTAAATCAGGCAGTGAGAAGCACAACAGGGCTGCCCATGGAGGTCCTTGCACTGCCCATGCCAAGTGCATGGGCAGTGTAGGGGCCCCCATGAGGCCCCCAGCATCCTGTCTCCACCAGCCTTTGCATGGTAGTGTAACCTCCATGCAAAAGCTGGCAGCCAAGGGGGTCGTAATTCCAAGGGCAGGAGCACTGCTCTGGTGGATTCAGACCCCTGGCACCACAAGGCTGTCGCCCAGCACAAATGTGGTGGTGCCTGCAGTCCGAAGTGGCGCTTTTGCCATGGTCGTAATGTGGAGGCCGGACCCCCGGGGTGGCGGCGGTCCGACCAACACTGTGAGTCTGGCAGTCCTAACATAGCCAGACTCATAATGAGGGACTCAAGGTGTTATACAAGGAGGACATCTTCCAGGATCAACAGTACAGCATTTTCAGTTGAGCAGTGTCAGCAAAATCTGTACTGATAATGCCCAAACAATGCATTTTTATCATATCTATGAATGTTAATCTGCCATTTTGTACACAATGGCAGTTACTGTAAAGGACATATTAATAGAATGTTTAAAACAAAGGTAGAGTTGGTAAAAAAAACACAGAGGTACATGGCAATCAGAAAAATAATTTTAAATCAACATCAGTGATATATGTATGACATCATGTTGAGATGGTCACAATAAGTGAAAGAATTCCTGTACTTTGTTTGTGTACATAATGGGGCCTATTCACCAAATAAAGTGTGACCATATAGAGTAGTATCCATTTAGTATGTATTTATACACTCACAAATGCAATTTTCTAAGGTCTGTACGGGGATCTCTACCCACTCCTCTCTTATCTCTTGTGTGCAGAGTACTCCAACATAAGTGCAGAGAATGCTGCACTCTTTGGGATATTCTTTAGGAATAAGTGTGAGTGAAGCAAGGATGAGTGGTTGGAAAATGGGGAATAGCGACTAAATGGAAGGAGTAATAAATAGGACAACACAGAGAAACATGCAAATACAAACCACACCTCCAAAAGTGTAAGCCAGTTGCTTCTTACCAAGGTTATACCCTTATCTACACTAGTAGTATATTGCAGCCAATACAGGGTCAAATGTAATTGAGCAAATTGATTAAGACACGAATCACACATGGCTTGTCACTGATTTTCATAGCAATCAATAGTAACAGGGTGTATTACTAATAACATACTAGTAAAAATAGGAAAATGGAAGGAAAATATTTCTCAAATAGTCAAAAATACGAAATTATTTTTTGCATATTTATTTATTTTAAAGGTAATACATTCAATTTGAAATAAAAAATAACACAGGCACAAGAGGTGCACAACATTAAACATAGGTAGGATAAGTTGAGAAGATTTAGAGGAACAAGGTATCATTCACATTCAACACACTTACTACTGCAAAAGGTGAGAAATTCAACAGTTATGACCACCACAACCATATCCAGGCAAAACTCACTGCAACATCAACCAGTAGCACAAGCAGAACAGGACAAACCTTTTGTTACATTGGTGTAATCTTGTTATGCTTGCTTTGCGAAATGCCCAAAATTACATAATTAATTAGACCTCTACACAGCTGGCCTAGCTGGAAACTACCCACAACATTGACGCCGGCTCATAATAGAGCCGGCGGCAATGTTGCAGTGCGACAGCACCCGTCGCGCTTTTCACTGCCTGTAAATCAGGCAGTGAAAAGCACAACAGGGCTGCCCATTGAGGTCCTTGCACTGCACATGCCAAGTGCATGGGCAGTGTAGGGGCCCCATGAGGCCCCCAGCATCCTGTCTCCACCAGCCTTTGCATGGTAGTGGAACCCCCATGCAAAAGCTGGCAGACAAGGGGGTCTTAATTCCAAGGGCAGGAGCACTGCTCTGGTGGATTCAGACCCCTGGCACCACAAGGCTGTCGCCCAGCACAAATGTGGTGGTGCCTGCAGTCCGAAGTGGCGCTTTTGCCATGGTCGTAATGTGGAGGCCGGACCCCCGGGGTGGCGGCGGTCCGACCAACACTGTGAGTCTGGCAGTCCTAACATAGCCAGACTCATAATGAGGGACTCAAGGTGTTATACAAGGTGGACATCTTCCAGGATCAACAGTACAGCATTTTCAGTTGAGCAGTGTCAGCAAAATCTGTACTGATAATGCCCAAACAATGCATTTTTATCATATCTATGAATGTTAATCTGCCATTTTGTACACAATGGCAGTTACTGTAAAGGACATATTAATAGAATGTTTAAAACAAAGGTAGAGTTGGTAAAAAAAACACGGAGGTACATGGCAATCAGAAAAATAATTTTGAATTAACATCAGTGATATATGTATGACATCATGTTGAGATGGTCACAATAAGTGAAAGAATGCCTGTACTTTGTTTGTGTACATAATGGGGCCTATTCACCAAATAATGTGTGACCATATAGAGTAGTGTCCATTTAGTATGTATTTATACACTCACAAATGCAATTTTCTAAGGTCTGTACGGGGATCTCTACCCACTCCTCTCTCATCTCTTGTGTGCAGAGTACTCCAACATAAGTGCAGAGAATGCTGCACTCTTTGGGATATTCTTTAGGAATAAGTGTGAGTGAAGCAAGGACGAGTGGTTGGAAAATGGGGAATAGCGACTAAAGGGAAGGAGTAATAAATAGGACAACACAGAGAAACATGCAAATACAAACCACACCTCCAAAAGTGTAAGCCAGT